>NC_135237.1:476371883-477657358 GCF_051348905.1 Ranitomeya variabilis
AAAAAAACAGTGGGAGAGTAATATTGCCCTTTCAGCTTGTGTGCCAGTCTTAACTCCTGGGTGTGCCACCTCTCTCTCTCATTCAGTGGGCCATAGAAAGCCTTTTTTTAAAAAAAAATATTATTGGGTTTCTAAAGTCTCCCTTAAAAAACAAAAAATACATAAAAAAACAGTGGGAGAGTAATATTGCCCTTTCAGCTTGTGTGCCAGTCTTGACTCCTGGGTGTGCCACCTCTCTCTCTCATTCAGTGGGCCATAGAAAGGCTATTTATTTTTTTGGTTTTTTTAATATTATTTGGTTTCTAAAGTCTCCCTGAAAAAAAAAAAACATAAAAAAACAGTGGGAGAGTAATATTGCCCTTTCAGCTTGTGTGCCAGTCTTGACTCCTGGGTGTGCCACCTCTCTCTCTCATTCAGTGGGCCATAGAAAGCCTTTTTTTTTTTTTTTTAAATATTATTGGGTTTCTAAAGTCTCCCTTAAAAAACAAAAAATACATAAAAAAACAGTGGGAGAGTAATATTGCACTTTCAGCTTGTGTGCCAGTCTTGACTCCTGGGTGTGCCACCTCTCTCTCTCATGCAGTGGGCCATATAAAGGCTATTTATTTTTTTGGTTTTTTTAATATTATTTGGTTTCTAAAGTCTCCCTGAAAATAAAAAATAAAAAACTTAAAAAAACAGTGGGAGAGTAATATTGCCCTTTCAGCTTGTGCGCCAGTCTTGACTCCTGGGTGTGCCACCTCTCTCTCTCATTCAGTGGGCCATAGAAAGCCTTTTTTTTTTTTTTTTTTTTAAATATTATTGGGTTTCTAAAGTCTCCCTTAAAAAACAAAAAATACATAAAAAAACAGTGGGAGAGTAATATTGCCCTTTCAGCTTGTGTGCCAGTCTTGACTCCTGGGTGTGCCACCTCTCTCTCTCATTCAGTGGGCCATAGAAAGCCTTTTTTTTTTTTTTTTTTTAAATATTATTGGGTTTCTAAAGTCTCCCTTAAAAAACAAAAAATACATAAAAAAACAGTGGGAGAGTAATATTGCCCTTTCAGCTTGTGTGCCAGTCTTGACTCCTGGGTGTGCCACCTCTCTCTCTCATTCAGTGGGCCATAGAAAGGCTATTTATTTTTTTGGTTTTTTTAATATTATTTGGTTTCTAAAGTCTCCCTGAAAAAAAACAACATAAAAAAACAGTGGGAGAGTAATATTGCCCTTTCAGCTTGTGTGCCAGTCTTGACTCCTGGGTGTGCCACCTCTCTCTCTCATTCAGTGGGCCATAGAAAGCCTTTTTTTTTTTTTTTTTAAATATTATTGGGTTTCTAAAGTCTCCCTTAAAAAACAAAAAATACATAAAAAAACAGTGGGAGAGTAATATTGCCCTTTCAGCTTGTGTGCCAGTCTTGACTCCTGGGTGTGCCACCTCTCTCTCTCATTCAGTGGGCCATAGAAAGGCTATTTATTTTTTTGGTTTTTTAATATTATTTGGTTTCTAAAGTCTCCCTGAAAAAAAAAAAAAACATAAAAAAACAGTGGGAGAGTAATATTGCCCTTTCAGCTTGTGCGCCAGTCTTGACTCCTGGGTGTGCCACCTCTCTCTCTCTAATTGTGGGGCATAGAAAGCCTTTTTTTTTTGTATTTTTTTAATATTATTTGGTTTCTAAAGTCTCCCTTAAAAAACAAAAAATACATAAAAAAACAGTGGGAGAGTAATATTGCCCTTTCAGCTTGTGTGCCAGTCTTGACTCCTGGGTGTGCCACCTCTCTCTCTAATTGTGGGCCATAGAAAGCCTTTTTTTTTTTTTTTTTTAAATATTATTGGGTTTCTAAAGTCTCCCTTAAAAAACAAAAAATACATAAAAAAACAGTGGGAGAGTAATATTGCCCTTTCAACTTGTGTGCCAGTCTTGACTCCTGGGTGTGCCACCTCTCTCTCTCATTCAGTGGGCCATAGAAAGCCTTTTTTTTTTTAAATATTATTGGGTTTCTAAAGTCTCCCTTAAAAAACAAAAAATACATAAAAAAACAGTGGGAGAGTAATATTGCCCTTTCAGCTTGTGTGCCAGTCTTGACTCCTGGGTGTGCCACCTCTCTCTCTCATTCAGTGGGCCACAGAAAGGCTATTTATTTTTTTGGTTTTTTTAATATTATTTGGTTTCTAAAGTCTCCCTGAAAATAATTAAAAAAAAACTTAAAAAAACAGTGGGAGAGTAATATTGCCCTTTCAGCTTGTGCGCCAGTCTTGACTCCTGGGTGTGCCACCTCTCTCTCTCTAATTGTGGGCCATAGAAAGCCTTTTTTTTTTTGTTTTTTTTTTTGTTTTTTTTTAAATATTATTTGGTTTCTAAAGTCTCCCTGAGAAAAAAAAAAAAATAAATTAGGTGGGAGATTAATATTGACATTAGTGCTTGAGTGACAGTCCTGCGTGTGTGTCATCTCTGTGATTTTGTGCCACAGAAAACAGAGTGTGTAACATTGTACCTGATTTTCCTTGTGGTCTCACCAACCTGTTAAGGGATATTGAAATCATACTGAAGTTATAGCTCACCGTGTAAGTTGTTTGACAGCAACAAATAAAGTTACTTTGGTTAAGATTTTAAAACAATGAGGAAGTCTGGTGCAAGAGGTCGTCGTGGGCGTTCATTGTCAGCTGGGAATGATGGTAGTGGTAGTGGAGCATCAGGTGGTCGTGGGGATAAAAATATTCCACCTAAGTCTGGAGCTGTGGAGCCAGTTTCGTCGTCAGGCTACACAAGGCCTCGAACGCTCTCTTTTCTGGGAGTAGGAAAACCGCTTTTAAAGGCGGAGCAGCAACAGCAAGTTTTGGCTTACATTGCAGACTCAGCCTCTAGCTCTTTTGCCTCCTCTTCCGAAACTGGTAAATGTAAAAGCAGCGCGTCGCTTGTGGATGTTCACGGTCAGGGACAAGTCGCTTCCTTGTCCTCCTCAGCAAAAACTACAACAAGAGAGAAGGATGCAGCAGGCGACACAACGGGTCACTCCATGGAGCTCTTTACACATACCGTCCCTGGCTTAGAAAGTGAAACATTTAACAGGCCATGCCCATTACAAGTATATTCTGACATGGAGTGCACTGATGCACAGCCACAGCCAGAGTACTATGCTGCTCCTTTGACTCAGACCACCACATTGCCCTCTCAGGGTACAGATCCACAATCAGACCCTGATGAGACTATGTTGCCCCGCCACGAACGCTATACCACCGACCGACACAGTGACACAGACGAAGTTGCACACGAGCTCGAAGAGGAGGTAATAGATGACCCAGTTATTGACCCCGATTGGCAGCCATTGGGGGAACAGGGTGCAGGCGGCAGTAGTTCAGAAGCGGAGGTGGAGGAGGGGCCGCAGCAGGCATCAACATCGCAACAGGTTCCATCTGCCGGGCCCGTATCTGGCCCAAAACGCATGTCAAACCAAAACCTGTTGGAGGACAGCGTGGCCATCCGGTTAAAGCTCAGTCTGCAATCCCTGAAAAGGGATCCGAGTCTAGGAAGAGTGCAGTCTGGCATTTTTTTAAACAACATCCAACTGATCAGCGCAAAGTCATCTGTCAAAAATGTTCAACTAGCTTAAGCAGAGGTCAGAATCTGAAAAGTCTAAATACTAGTTGCATGCATAGACACTTAACCACCATGCAATTTCAAGCCTGGACTAACTACCAAACGTCCCTTAAGGTTGTAGCACCCTCGGCCAATGAAGCTAGTCAGCAACGCAACATCCCTTCCGTCACTGTAAGGCCACCATTTTCCGCACCACCGGCAGTATCTGTGCAGGTTTCTTTGCCAGCCAAAAGCAGTCAGGGTCAGGGAACCACCAGTTTTGTAGGAGGAAATATTGCATCTAGGGCACCGGCGGAAACAATACCGTCTCCAACCGTCTCACAGTCTGCCATGTACACCGGCACACCCGAAAGTTCCACGATCTCCAGCTCTCCAGTCCAGCTCACCCTACATGAGACTCTGGTTAGAAAAAGGAAGTACTTATCCTCGCATCCGCGTACACAGGGTTTTAACGCCCACATAGCTAGACTAATCTCGTTAGAGATGATGCCCTACCGGTTAATTGAAAGCGAAGCTTTCAAAGCCCTGATGGAGTACGCTGAACCACGATACGAGCTACCCAGTCGACACTTTTTTTCCAGAAAAGCCATCCCAGCCCTGCACCAGCATGTTAAACAGCGCATCGTCCATGCACTCAGGCAATCTGTGAGTACAAAGGTGCACCTGACTACAGATGCATGGACCAGTAGGCATGGCCAGGGACGTTATGTGTCCATCACGGCACACTGGGTGAATGTGGTGGATGCAGGGTCCACAGGCGACATCAATTTAGGGACAGTTGTGCCTAGCCCACGGTCTAGGAAACAGTTGGCTGTAGGCGTTCGCACCACCTCCTCCTCCTCCTCCTCGTCCTCCTGCAGAAGCTACAGCTCTTCCACAGAACGCAGTCTGCCAACCACTCCATCGGCAGATGACACTGTTGCACACCAGTTGTCCCATTATGGGCCAGCTACTGCCAAGCGTCAGCAGGCTGTATTGGCTATGAAGTGTTTGGGCGACAACAGACACACCGCGGAAGTTCTGTCCGAGTTCTTGCAACAAGAAACGCAGTCGTGGCTGGGCACAGTAGATCTTGAGGCAGGCAAGGTAGTGAGTGATAACGGAAGGAATTTCATGGCTGCCATCTCCCTTTCCCAACTGAAACACATTCCTTGCCTGGCTCACACCTTAAACCTGGTGGTGCAGTGCTTATTGAAAACTTATCCTGGGTTCTCCGACCTGCTCCTCAAAGTGCGTGCACTTTGCTCACATATCCGACGTTCGCCTGTACACGCCAGCCGTATGCAGACCTATCAGCGGTCTTTGAACCTTCCCCAGCATCGCCTCATCATAGACGTTGCAACAAGGTGGAACTCAACACTGCACATGCTTCAGAGACTGTGCGAACAGAGGCGTGCTGTTATTTATTTGTGGGAGGATACACGGGCAGGCAGTAGGATGGCAGACATGGAGTTGTCAGGTGTGCAGTGGTCTAAGATACAAGACATGTGTCAAGTCCTTCAGTGTTTTGAGGAATGCACACGGCTGGTTAGTGCAGACAACGCCGTAATAAGCATGAGCATCCCCCTAATGCGTCTGCTGATGCAAAGTTTGACGCACATAAAGGAGCAGGCGTCTGCACCAGAGGAAGAGGAAAGCCTTGATGACAGTCAGCCATTGTCTGGTCAGGGCAGTGTACAGGACGAGGTAGCGGGCGAAGAGGAGGTGGAGGACGAGGAGGATGATGGGGATGAGTATATTTTTAATGCCGAACCTTTCCCGGGGGCACAGGAAATTGGTTGCGTGTCACGGCCGGGTTCTGGTTTTTTGAGGGACACAAGTGACGTAGATTTGCCTGCAACTGCCCCTCAACCAATCACAACCGGAGATTTGACAACTGGAACTTTGGCCCACATGGCGGATTATGCCTTACGTATCCTAAAAAGGGACACACGCATTACGAAAATGATGAACGATGACGATTACTGGTTGGCCTGCCTCCTTGATCCACGCTATAAAGGCAAATTGCAAAATATTATGCCACATGAGAACTTGGAACTAATATTAGCAACCAAACAATCAACTCTTGTTGACCGTTTGCTTCAGGCATTCCCAGCACACAGCGCACGTGATCGTTCTCACACGAGCTCCAGGGGGCAGCAGACTAGGAGTGTTAGGGGTGCACACATCAGAAGTGGCGTTGGACAGAGGGGTTTTCTGACCAGGTTGTGGAGTGATTTTGCTATGACCGCAGACAGGACAGGTACTGCTGCATCAATTGAAAGTGACAGGAGACAACATTTGTCCAGTATGGTTACTAACTATTTTTCATCCCTTATCGATGTTCTCCCTCAACCGTCATTCCCATTTGATTACTGGGCCTCCAAATTAGACACCTGGCCAGAATTGGCAGAATATGCATTGCAGGAGCTTGCTTGCCCGGCAGCAAGTGTCCTATCAGAAAGAGTATTCAGTGCTGCAGGTTCAATATTAACCGAAAAAAGGACTCGTCTGGCTACCCAAAATGTTGACGATCTAACATTCATTAAAATGAACCACAACTGGATTTCGAAATCTTTTGCCCCACCTTGCCCGGCCGACACCTAGCTTTCCTATGAAAAGCTCTTGCCTGTGAATTACTTTTCTAATGTCTAATTTGCTGCAGCTGATTGTACAGCATACGACATGTTTACACCTCCCTAAATGGCAAAACTCCCCACACGGGGCCGTGGTATCGCGACTTGGCGCAAGCACCCGTGAGACTGCTGTTTGTCTGAAGAGGTGGGTGTGCTCGCTTTTGGTTGACGGCATTGCTACTGGGTCCCTCATAGTACAATGTAGTGTCTCTGGCGGTGGCGGTGCGCACCCAACGTCAGACACACCGTTGTAACATGAGGGGCCCTGGGGCGGTCCCGCCGGCCTCAAGAGAGTTCCCCCCTACCCCAGCTCAAAATGTGCTCTACCACGTGCAAAATTATGTTGCACAGCTCCACCAATCTTTAGTCTATTCGCTGACATCATTCAATGTCTGGCACTGACAATACAAATTTGTAGACATCTATGATGCAACTTAAAGTAGTCTGTGTCTGTGTCCTATATTGGCACCATTAAATAGTTACTGCCAAATTACTATGTCAGAAACTCAGTAGATGAGCCCACCCCTGTACCTAAGTATGCCACCTTTTTTTTTGTTTTGGTTGTTTTGCGAGACATTAACATCTATTTATATTTTGGGAGTACTGGGACAGACACTCCTTGCACTACTCCTCCACTCACCACCAAGCTGCCTGTGTATCCATGTAACCGCTGTAAAGCTGCCATGAGCCTATTGTTTGTTATTTTAGGCCTTTGATAGCCTGTCTGCGGTCCCTACTTTAAATACTCCTCCACTCATCACCAGCTGCCTACCCGTGTATCCATGTAACCGCTGTAAAACTGCCATGAGCCTATTGTTTGTTATTTTAGGCCTTTGATAGCCTGTCTGCGGTCCCTACTTTAAATACTCCTCCACTCACCACCAAGCTGCCTGTGTATCCATGTAACTGCTGTAAAACTGCCATGAGCCTATTGTTTGTTATTTTAGGCCTTTGATAGCCTGTCTGCGGTCCCTACTTTAAATACTCCTCCACTCATCACCAGCTGCCTGCCCGTGTATCCATGTAACCGCTGTAAAACTGCCATGAGCCTATTGTTTGTTATTTTAGGCCTTTGATAGCCTGTCTGCGGTCCCTACTTTAAATACTCCTCCACTCACCACCAAGCTGCCTGTGTATCCATGTAACCGCTGTAAAACTGCCATGAGCCTATTGTTTGTTATTTTAGGCCTTTGATAGCCTGTCTGCGGTCCCTACTTTAAATACTCCTCCACTCACCACCAAGCTGCCTGTGTATCCATGTAACCGCTGTAAAACTGCCATGAGCCTATTGTTTGTTATTTTAGGCCTTTGATAGCCTGTCTGCGGTCCCTACTTTAAATACTCCTCCACTCATCACCAGCTGCCTGCCCGTGTATCCATGTAACCGCTGTAAAACTGCCATGAGCCTATTGTTTGTTATTTTAGGCCTTTGATAGCCTGTCTGCGGTCCCTACTTTAAATACTCCTCCACTCATCACCAGCTGCCTGCCCGTGTATCCATGTAACCGCTGTAAAACTGCCATGAGCCTATTGTTTGTTATTTTAGGCCTTTGATAGCCTGTCTGCGGTCCCTACTTTAACCCCTCTGTGACCTTTGACGTACTATCCCGTCGAGGTGACCTGGGCCTATCTGACCCTTGACGGGATAGTACGTCATAGCCGATCGGCCGCGCTCACGGGGGGAGCGCGGCCGATCGCGGCCGGGTGTCAGCTGCATATCGCAGCTGACATCCGGCACTATGTGCCAGGAGCGGTCACGGACCGCCCCCGGCACATTAACCCCCGGCACACCGCGATCAAACATGATCGCGATGTGCCGGCGATGCAGGGAAGCATCGCGCAGGGAGAGGGCTCCCTGCGGGCTTCCCTGAGCCCCCCGCAGCAACGCGATGTGATCGCGTTGCTGCGAGGGTCTTACCTCCCTCCCTGCCTGCTCCAGACCCGGATCCAAGATGGCCGCGGATCCGGGTCCTGCAGGGAGGGAGGTGGCTTCACAGAAGCCTGCTCAGAGCAGGCACTGTGAAGCAGCCTGCACTTCAATCAGATCAGTGATCTGTCAGAGTGCTATGCAAACTGGCAGATCACCGATCTGTATTGTCCCCCCCTGGGGCAAAGTAAAAAAGTAAAAAAAAAAATTTCCAAATGTGTAAAAAAAAATAAAAAAAAATATTCCAAAATAATGAAAAAAAAAAAAAAATATTATTCCCATAAATACATTTCTTTACCTAAATATAAAAAAAACAAAACAATAAAAGTACACATATTTAGTATCGCCGCGTCCGTAACGACCCGACCTATAAAACTGGCCCACTCGTTAACCCCTTCAGTAAACACCGTAAGAAAAAAAAAAAAAAAACGAGGCAAAAAACAACGCTTTATTATCATACCGCCGAACAAAAAGTGGAATAACACGCGATCAAAAAGACAGATATAAATAACCATGGTACCGCTGAAAGCGTCATCTTGTCCCGCAAATAACGAGCCACCATACAGCATCATCAGCAGAAAAATAAAAAAGTTATAGTCCTGAGAATAAAGCGATGCAAAAATAATTATTTTTTCCATAAAATAGTTTTTATCGTATAAAAGCGCCAAAACATAAAAAAAATAATATAAATGAGATATCGCTGTAATCGTACTGACCCGAAGAATAAAACTGCTTTATCAATTTTACCAAACGCGGAACGGTATAAACGCCTCCCCCAAAAGAAATTCATGAATAGCTGGTTTTTGGTCATTCTGCCTCACAAAAATCGGAATAAAAAGCGATCAAAAAATGTGACGTGCCCAAAAATGTTACCAATAAAAACGTCAACTCGTCCCGCAAAAAACAAGACCTCACATGACTCTGTGGACCAAAATATGGAACATTTATAGCTCTCAAAATGTGGTAACGCAAAAAATATTTTTTGCAATAAAAAGCGTCTTTCAGTGTGTGACGGCTGCCAATCATAAAAATCCGCTAAAAAACCCGCTATAAAAGTAAATCAAACCCCCCTTCATCACCCCCTTAGTTAGGGAAAAATAAAAAAAAAGTATTTATTTCCATTTTCCCATTAGGGCTAGGGTTAGGGCTAGGGTTGGGGCTAGGGTTAAGGCTACAGTTAGGGTTGGGGCTAAAGTTAGGGTTAGGGTTGGGGCTAAAGTTACGGTTAGGGTTTAGATTACATTTACGGTTGGGAATAGGGTTGGGATTAGGGTTAGGGGTGTGTCAGGGTTAGAGGTGTGGTTAGGGTTACTGTTGGGATTAGGGTTAGGGGTGTGTTTGGATTAGGGTTTCAGTTATAATTGGGGGGTTTCCACTGTTTCGGCACATCAGGGGCTCTCCAAACGCGACATGGCGTCCGATCTCAATTCCAGCCAATTCTGCGTTGAAAAAGTAAAACAGTGCTCCTTCCCTTCCGAGCTCTCCCGTGTGCCCAAACAGGGGTTTACCCCAACATATGGGGTATCAGCGTACTCAGGACAAATAGAACAACAACCTTTGGGGTCCAATTTCTCCTGTTACCCCTAGGAAAATACAAAACTGGGGGCTAAAAAATAATTTTTGTGGGAAAAAAAAGGATTTTTTATTTTCACGGCTCTGCGTTATAAACTGTAGTGAAACACTTGGGGGTTCAAAGTTCTTACAACACATCTAGATAAGTTCCTTGGGGGGTCTAGTTTCCAAAATGGGGTCACTTGTGCGGGGCTTCTACTGTTTAGGTACATTAGGGGCTCTGCAAACGCAATGTGACGCCTGCAGACCATTCCATCTAAGTCTGCATTCCAAATGGCGCTCCTTCCCTTCCGAGCCCTCCCATGCATCCAAACGGTGGTTCCCCCCACATATGGGGTATCAGCGCACTCAGGACAAATTGGACAACAACTTTTAGGGTCCAATTTCTCCTGTTACCCTCGGGAAAATACAAAACTGGGGGCTGAAAAATAATTTTTGTGGGAAAAAATTTTTGTTTTATTTTTACGGCTCTGCATTATAAACTTCTGTGAAGCCCTTGGTGGGTCAAAGCGCTCACCACACATCTAGATAAGTTCCTTAGGGGGTCTACTTTCCAACATGGTGTCACTTGTGGGGGATTTCTACTGTTTAAGTACATTAGGGGCTCTGCAAACGCAATGTGACGCCTGCAGACCATTCCATCTAAGTCTGCATTCCAAATGGCGCTCCTTCACTTCCGAGCCCTTCCATGCGTCCAAACGGTGGTTTCCCCCCACATATTGGGTATCAGCGCACTCAGGACAAATTGGACAACAACTTTTAGGGTCCAATTTCTCCTGGTACCCTCGGGAAAATACAAAACTGGGGGCTGAAAAATAATTTTTGTGGGAAAAAATTTTTGTTTTATTTTTACGGCTCTGCATTATAAACTTCTGTGAAGCCCGTGGTGGGTCAAAGCGCTCACCACACATCTAGATAAGTTCCTTAGGGGGTCTACTTTCCAACATGGTGTCACTTGTGGGGGATTTCTACTGTTTAAGTACATTAAGGGCTCTGCAAACGCAATGTGACGCCTGCAGACCATTCCATCTAAGTCTGCATTCCAAATGGCGCTCCTTCACTTCCGAGCCCTTCCATGCGTCCAAACGGTGGTTTCCCCCCACATATGGGGTATCAGCGCACTCAGGACAAATTGGACAACAACTTTTGGGGTCCAATTTCTCTTGTTACCCTCGGAAAAATACAAAACTGGGGGCTGAAAAATAATTTTTGTGGGAAA
This sequence comes from Ranitomeya variabilis, assembly GCF_051348905.1. Taxonomy (NCBI): domain Eukaryota; kingdom Metazoa; phylum Chordata; class Amphibia; order Anura; family Dendrobatidae; genus Ranitomeya; species Ranitomeya variabilis. The sequence continues at coordinate 476,382,791 of NC_135237.1, forward strand.
AAATTTTTGTTTTATTTTTACGGCTCTGCATTATAAACTTCTGTGAAGCCCTTGGTGGGTCAAAGCGCTCATCACACATCTAGATAAGTTCCTTAGGGGGTCTACTTTCCAACATGGTGTCACTTGTGGGGGGTTTCTACTGTTTAGGTACATTAGGGGCTCTGCAAACGCAATGTGACGCCTGCAGACCATTCCATCTAAGTCTGCATTCCAATGGCGCTCCTTCCTTTCCGAGCCCTCCCATGCGCCCAAACAGTGGTTCTCCCCACATATGGTATATCATCGCATTCAGGACAACTTGGACAACAGATTTTGGGGTCCAATTTCTCCTGCTACCCTCGGGAAAATACAAAACTGGGGGCTAAAAAAATAATTTTTGTGGGAAAAAATTTTTGTTTTATTTTTACGGCTCTGCATTATTAACTTCTGTGAAGCCCTTGGTGGGTCAAAGCGCTCAAAACACATCTAGATAAGTTCCTTAGGGGGTCTACTTTCCAAAATGGTGTCACTTGTGGGGGGTTTCAATGTTTAGGCACATCAGTGGCTCTCCAAACGCAACATGGCGTCCCATCTCAATTCCTGTCAATTTTGCATTGAAAAGTCAAACGGTGCTACTTCCCTTCCGAGCTCTCCCATGCGCCCAAACAGTGGTTTATCGCCACATATGGGGTATCAGCGTACTCAGGACAAATTGTGCAACAACTGTTGGGGTCCAATTTCTTCTCTTACCCTTGGGAAAATAAAAAATTGGGGGCGAAAAATAATTTTTGTGAAAAAATATGATTTTTTATTTTTACGGTTCTGCATTATAAACTTCTGTGAAGTACTTGGTGGGTCAAAGTGCTCACCACACCTCTAGATAAGTTCCTTAGGGGGTCTACTTTCCAAAATGGTGTCACTTGTGGGGGGTTTCAATGTTTAGGCACATCAGGGGCTCCCCAAACGCAACATGGCGTCCCATCTCAATTCCAGTCAATTTTGCATTGAAAAGTCAAACGGTGCTACTTCCCTTCCGAGCTCTCCCATGCGCCCAAACAGTGGTTTATCGCCACATATGGGGTATCAGCGTACTCAGGACAAATTGTACAACAACTTTTGGGGTCCAATTTCTTCTCTTACCCTTGGGAAAATAAAAAATTGGGGGCGAAAAATAATTTTTGTGGGAAAAAATTTTTGTTTTATTTTTACGGCTCTGCATTATTAACTTCTGTGAAGCCCTTGGTGGGTCAAAGCGCTCAAAACACATCTAGATAAGTTCCTTAGGGGGTCTACTTTCCAAAATGGTGTCACTTGTGGGGGGTTTCAATGTTTAGGCACATCAGTGGCTCTCCAAACGCAACATGGCGTCCCATCTCAATTCCTGTCAATTTTGCATTGAAAAGTCAAACGGTGCTACTTCCCTTCCGAGCTCTCCCATGCGCCCAAACAGTGGTTTATCGCCACATATGGGGTATCAGCGTACTCAGGACAAATTGTGCAACAACTGTTGGGGTCCAATTTCTTCTCTTACCCTTGGGAAAATAAAAAATTGGGGGCGAAAAATAATTTTTGTGAAAAAATATGATTTTTTATTTTTACGGTTCTGCATTATAAACTTCTGTGAAGTACTTGGTGGGTCAAAGTGCTCACCACACCTCTAGATAAGTTCCTTAGGGGGTCTACTTTCCAAAATGGTATCACTTGTGGGGGGTTTCAATGTTTAGGCACATCAGGGGCTCCCCAAACGCAACATGGCGTCCCATCTCAATTCCAGTCAATTTTGCATTGAAAAGTCAAATGGCGCTCCTTCGCTTCCGAGCTCTGTCATGCGCCCAAACAGTGGTTTACCCCCACATATGGGGTATCGGCGTACTCAGGACAAATTGTACAACAAATTTTGGGGTCCATTTTCTCCTGTTACCCTTGGTAAAATAAAACAAATTGGAGCTGAAGTAAATTTTTTGTGAAAAAAAGTTAAATGTTCATTTTTATTTAAACATTCCAAAAATTCCTGTGAAGCACCAGAAGGGTTAATAAACTTCTTGAATATGGTTTTGAGCACCTTGAGGGGTGCAGTTTTTAGAATGGTGTCACACATGGGTATTTTCTATCATATAGACCCCTCAAAATGACTTCAAATGAGATGTGGTCCCTAAAAAAAAATGGTGTTGTAAAAATGAGAAATTGCTGGTCAACTTTTAACCCTTATAACTCCCTAACAAAAAAAAATTTTGGTTCCAAAATTGTGCTGATGTAAAGTAGGCATGTGGGAAATGTTACTTATTAAGTATTTTGCATGACATATCTCTGTGATTTAAGGGCATAAAAATTCAAAGTTGGAAAATTGCAAAATTTTCAAAATTTTCGCCAAATTTCCATTTTTTCTGCAAATAAACGCAGGTAATATCAAAGAAATTTTACCACTATCATGAAGTACAATATGTTACGAGAAAACAATGTCAGAATCGCCAAGATCCGTTGAAGCGTTCCAGAGTTATAACCTCATAAAGGGACAGTGGTCAGAATTGTAAAAATTGGCCCGGTCATTAACGTGCAAACCACCCTTGGGGGTGAAGGGGTTAAATACTCCTCCACTCACCACCAAGCTGCCTGTGTATCCATGTAACCGCTGTAAAACTGCCATGAGCCTATTGTTTGTTATTTTAGGCCTTTGATAGCCTGTCTGCGGTCCCTACTTTAAATACTCCTCCACTCACCACCAAGCTGCCTGTGTATCCATGTAACCGCTGTAAAACTGCCATGAGCCTATTGTTTGTTATTTTAGGCCTTTGATAGCCTGTCTGCGGTCCCTACTTTAAATACTCCTCCACTCATCACCAGCTGCCTGCCCGTGTATCCATGTAACCGCTGTAAAACTGCCATGAGCCTATTGTTTGTTATTTTAGGCCTTTGATAGCCTGTCTGCGGTCCCTACTTTAAATACTCCTCCACTCACCACCAAGCTGCCTGTGTATCCATGTAACCGCTGTAAAACTGCCATGAGCCTATTGTTTGTTATTTTAGGCCTTTGATAGCCTGTCTGCGGTCCCTACTTTAAATACTCCTCCACTCCTCACCAGCTGCCTGCCCGTGTATCCATGTAACCGCTGTAAAACTGCCATGAGCCTATTGTTTGTTATTTTAGGCCTTTGATAGCCTGTCTGCGGTCCCTCCTTCCACTAGGCCTCCACTGACCAGACCACTGCTGCCCGTGTACCCCTGGAACCAATTTTAAAGTGCCTACAGCCAGCCCATTTTATTGTGTTAGGCCTTTGAAGCCTGTCTGCGGTCCCTCCTTCCAATAGGCCTACACTGACAAAGGTACACCTGACAACAGACACATGGACCTGTAGGCATGGCCACGGAAGGTTACGTGTCCTTTGTGGCTCAATGGGTTAATGTATTGGATGCATGGTCCACACAGGGGACAGCCTGCTAAGTCTGTATGCAGTCCCTAATTCAAGTTGTCCTCAACTGAATAAAGCTGAGCTTCTACCTTCTGGCTCTCATTAAGTGTTTTTTAAAAAACAAAATGGTGGTTCCGGCCTACTAACGGTGTCTGCCCCTGCCTGGTGTTGCCCTCAACTGAATAAAGCTGAGCTTCAACCTTCTGGCTCTCATTAAGTGTTTTTTAAAAAACAAAATGGTGGTTAGGGCCTACTAACGGCTTCTGCCCCTCCCTGGTGTTGCCCTCAACTGAATAAAGCTGAGCTTCTACCTTCCGGCTCTGATTAACTGCTATTTTTAAACACATTGCTGGTTCCGGCCTACTAACGGTGTCTGCCCCTGCCTGGTGTTGCCCTCAACTGAATAAAGCTGAGCTTCAACCTTCTGGCTCTCATTAAGTGTTTTTTAAAAAACAAAATGGTGGTTAGGGCCTACTAACGGCTTCTGCCCCTCCCTGGTGTTGCCCTCAACTGAATAAAGCTGAGCTTCTACCTTCCGGCTCTGATTAACTGCTGTTTTTAAACACATTGCTGGTTCCGGCCTACTAACGGTGTCTGCCCCTGCCTGGTGTTGCCCTCAACTGAATAAAGCTGAGCTTCAACCTTCTGGCTCTCATTAAGTGTTTTTTAAAAAACAAAATGGTGGTTAGGGCCTACTAACGGCTTCTGCCCCTCCCTGGTGTTGCCCTCAACTGAATAAAGCTGAGCTTCTACCTTCCGGCTCTGATTAACTGCTGTTTTTAAACAAAATGGTGGTTCCGGCCTACTAACGGTGTCTGCCCCTGCCTGGTGTTGCCCTCAACTGAATAAAGCTGAGCTTCAACCTTCTGGCTCTCATTAAGTGTTTTTTAAAAAACAAAATGGTGGTTAGGGCCTACTAACGGTGTCTGCCCCTCCCTGGTGTTGTCCTCAACTGAACAAAGCTGAGCTTCCACATTCTGGCTTTCGGCCTATACTATCAGATATTAAACTGCATTTGGCCTACTAGTGTGGTTAGGCCCTTGAAACAGTGTCTGCTGCTCTTGGGTTTGCTACTCCACTGAACAAAGCAATGCCGCCTGTTTAGTCCTGTTACCAATTTTGATCTGCATTTAGCCTACTTTATTCTTTGGCCCTATATCTGTTTCCTCATCATCCTGCCCATTGCCCAGCCACTGCTAGATGAGTCTGCTGGTACATTGACCCAGACCACTACATTCCCCTTGTACTCTACACAGCCAGAATCTGACCCTGCTGAAAGTAAGGTTCCCCTTCCCGCATATTATACCACCTTACACAGGGACAAAGAGGAAGGTGCAGATGAAAGTGCAGGTTCCTTCATCAGGTGGGGGGGCATACTCGTTGGCGACGTCACTGGCACAGGGCCACTCAGAGTACGCAAAAGTGTCGCTGCTGGTGGGAGGCGCCCCCGCCATGCAAACACACCACCGTACTTTGAGGGGCCCTGTGCCAGTGCCAATGCGAACGAGTGGGCCCCCCCGCTTGCTCAGGATCACAGCACTTGCAACGTTGAAATACTTACCTCTCCCTGCTCCACCGCCATGACGTAGTCCATGTTTCCTGGGCCCACTAAAACCTTGAACCAGCCCTACCCCCACAACTTTTGCCAAATGACCCCCAATTTCGAGTGCCCAACTATTATTATAAAGTTAATTAAGATTGACAAGCTTCAGAAAACAAGAATGGATGTTTTTGGCAGTAAAATGTGCACTGTAGGTGTTTTCCTGGCCTCCACTCACTGCCGGCTATGCTTCCCCATTGACTTGCATTGGGTTTCGTGTTTCGGTCGATCCCCGACTTTTAGCGATAATCGGCCGACTTCACTCGACTCGACTCTGGACTAAATCGGGTTTCACAAAACCAGACTCGATCTTAAAAAAATGAAAGTCGCTCAACCCTACTCACTTGTATTCATGCACAGCAGCCTCGATCCACCTCCTCCCATCCAGTATGTACTTCACTGTTACATCTTCAGCATCTGTTAGTGCTCAGTATCTTTAGTGTGTTTCTGTGCTCAACAACTTCGGAATTTAGTGTGACAACTAGAGAGCAATGCTATGATGCCACATGATGTCATGAGTGACATAACATTATTAATTAGAAATAAGTGAATCTGACACATTTTTTATTTAGATTTTGCCATGGAATTCAATTCACAGAGAAGTTATTCTTTACTAATTGAATGTCCCCGACTATGCACATGGGTCTCTCCAGATTCCAGAGCATAGTAAATGTGAGAGTTGAAAAAAAAAAAAATGTATGCATGTGTTGTGATCTCCTGAGTCCAGAATTCACTCTAGATCGGATCTTCTGGCTGCGACTAGGCCCCAGAACACACACAGTGGATTTAAGGGTCAGCTTCCTGCCTAGAGTTAACACTGGGTTAACACTGGGTCAGAGATGCGGTGCAATGGAGGGCCAGACAGCAGGCAGAGAGCAGTGGGGGTGGCTGGAGAGGGAAGTGACCAGCAAAAGAATAAATAGAGAAAAAAAGATAGCATACTCACCTTACTGCTCACCATTTCTGGCCATACTTGCTGCCATCTGCCGATTGTCTGGTCCTCCACTCGACCATCACATTACATCTCTGGCTTGGTGTTTACTTTATGACGGGCTTCAAGTTGCAAGTAGGCCCTCGATTTAGTTCAAATCATGCTTCAACTTGAACAGCTGGGACAGATTGGTGGCACTAAATAACCGCAAATTGGTGAACCTTTACACAAGCAGTCCAAGTTAAATGAAGTTCACTGAACGCTCTGCAATAGATCACTCAGTGCACATAGGCTGCCATTTATCTTGGTAGCGCAAGTCCTGTTTAACTACTCACTTTCAGGATCAATGATTTTTTATGCTGTGCAAAAGATTATTTTATCCGATGAACAAGCATTTTTTTTGTCCATCAAGTGATTGGGAGTCTATTTAAATTGCAAGATTATCATGATGCAAGTGTTTTTAAGAAGGCTTGCTGACTATTATCCTTCAGTGTGAATGCAGGTTTTCATGCATTCTTCATTATACCATTTCTGAACATGTGTTTACTTGCCTTCTTTGAAAAAACAAACCTTTTTTATGTGCAGCTGCACTTCAATGTACTGGTGACTTCTGTTTCTGAGTAATAGACTCAATTTACCTATTTTGCTCTGATCACCTGAGGTTGACCAGTCTTTTTTTCTCTAAGAATTTCTGTCTGACCATAACCTTTGACCTTTGGATTGTTATCTTGATCCTATACTGACCATTCCAATTTCTGTTCCTTAGCTTTTCCTTATTCTTAGCTGCAGTCCATCTGCTGTCAGCTGCTGCTGCCTAGTGGGACACAAGTAAAAGCTGTGACCTTTTAGTGTCTTGATACAAAGTGCACCACCTCCATGCCAAGGCATTTAGTGAAAACCAAACATCCATTAGACTTTTCAGGTGAGCTAATGAAATCAAAATAGTGCATAGTAAGGTCTTCTATTTCTGTAGGAAGAGTTGTTGGCCAAAGTCCAAAACCTTTCCATGTTCTCTAAAGGCTTGGCTTCTGAATTATTGACATCAAAGGGGTTGTCCACCACCTTTAAGTAGTCCACTGGTAAAAAAAAAAGAAAAAAAGAAAAAACAAATATACATTTTGATGCCATTACTCTTCCAAAGAAAAATGTAACAACACAATAGCTTTCCGAGTACAGATAATGTAACAGATGTTACCTGCAGTCTCCCTGCATGCAGTGGAACAAGAAAGCTACTCATAGGAACCATCAAGTATGGGTGACCCACCTGGTGGAACAGTTTAGAGAGAATGGCAGGAGGGAGGGTATCCAATGGCTGAATTACCTCATTTCAGAGGTTTCTGCGGTCCCCACTACCTTACCAAATCAACAATTGACAAGATACACATCACTCCATTTGATTGGTGCACAGAAAAGGATACCACTCCTAGTATCAAGTAAAGTTCAAAATTCTGTCACTCAAAAAATTGTATGCAAATTGATTTATTAAATATAGACAGTCCCAATATCCTGTGATGTTTCAGTCTTTAACTCAGACCTTCATCAGACTGGGATAAAGAACAAAAAACCAAACAATAGAAAATGATTAATAACAATCCCCATGAGCTATAACAGCCAATAATATAAGGTACATAGATTAGCATGGAAGTAGTAATAATCGGCGCAATACATATGGAACAAATAATCACTTTAAAAATTGAAACATTATTTTGTCACCATGATTCAAACAATTTGTCATGCTAACAGAGTATAAAATAGCCGACAAAGTAATGTCCACATGGTAGTGTAAAGAAAATAGAAAAATACTTAGAGGCATGGTAGAGTAGGAAATCACTGTACTTCCAAAACTTAAGAAAATAGTCTTGAAGAATGGCAGTATTCTACATAGAAATGAAAGAATAAATGTTGAGAAGCAATTAAATAAAAAATGTAAATAAGGTTAATGAAAAAAGTAAATAGGGAAAAAAAATAAAATAAAAATAAAACACAAAAAAATAGATTTAAAATGAATGAACAAAAAGATGAAAAAATGAAACAAATATATTTGAAAAAAATGAAAATAAATAAATAAACAAATTGAAAAAAATTAGAACAATAACGAAAAATTTTAAAAAATTACAAGTAATGAGTATATACATTAAAACTTACCCTAAAGCCTTGTGGAATAGACCTTCTGGTGCTATGTTGGGAAACTTCCCTGAAAAGAGACCAAATAGAAGGATGAGATGTATGGAGGAATCTATTATAGACCTGTATCGAATTGCAAGTAAATGAGCTTACCATTAGTATGTATAATCGGCATATGGATTGGGCATAAATCGCCCTTTAGAAAGAGCCATGTGGGGCATGTATGGTGTGCTTTTATATGAAAGCGGTGGTGTCTGAACGGAAGTATTGTACCAGAAATGACGCAGCTGTGGAACACACCGCTGGAACGCAGGTCTCGAAACCGGAAATTACATTCATGGAGCGCAAACATGAACTGCAAGCTCAAGGAAGGGCTAAATAATGATGTGGCCAAAGGGAAAACAGCAGGGGAATGTAGGTGAGCATGTTAACAGTAATGTAATGATAAGGAAAGAAGAATAAATATTGATATTAGAAATGTAAAAAAGGGGAACAAAAAGAGAAACCGAAAAAAATAAGGGTATTAAAGATGATGAATAAATGTGAATAAAATAGGAATAAGGGAAAAAAATAAAAAATAAAATAAAAAATAGAAAAATTAAAATAAGAAGAAGGGAAAGATGAAATATTAAAGTATAATGATGGTAATATACTGATACTGGTGTGAAATGAAACAAATGAAAAAAAAATTGAAGACAATGAAAAAAATTAAAACACTGAAAAAAATAAAAAAATAAAACAAGAAAAATAGGTTAAATGAATTAAATGTGGTAAAAATTAATAAAATAAAAAAATAAAAATAAATAATAGGAGTCTATATTAAGGTTGTATACTCTCTTAAGTCATATTTTGGTTATTTATTAACTGTATCTTCTCTCTCCCTCTCAGCATTCTATGTCACACTCTTGATTCAATTAACGAAACGAGGTATGGAGATTTGTATTACTACCATTAGTTTAATTTCCTTTTTTTCATACTTTACCACATTTAATTCATTTAACCTGTTTTTCTTGTTTTGTTTTTTCATTTTTTCAGTGTTTTCATTTTTTTCATTGTCTTCAATTTTTTTTTCATTTTTTTCATTTGTTTCATTTCACACCAGTATCGGTATATTACCATCATTATACTCTAATATTTCATCCTTCCCTTCTTATTATTTTATTTTTTTTTTCTATTTTTTATTTTATTTTTTACCTTATTCATATTTTATTCACATTTATTCATTATCTTTAATACCCTTATTTTTTTCAGTTTCTCTTTCTGTTCCTCTTTTTTTACATTTCTAATATCAATATTTATTCTTCTTTCCTTATCATTACATTACTGTTAACATGCTCAGCTACATTCCCCTGCTCTTTTCCACTTCATTATTTAGCCCTTCCTTGAGCTTGCTTTTCATGTTTGCACTCCATGAATGTCATTTCCGGTATCGAGACCTGCGTTCCAGTGCTTGCTTTCCATGGCCACATCACTTCCAGTACAATGCTTCCAGTCGGAAGCAACAGCTTTTCATATACACTGCTCAAGAAAATAATGGGAACACTAAAATACCACATCCTAGATATCTCTGAATGAAATTTTCCAGTTGCAAATTTGTATTCATTGCATAGTGGAATGTGTTCTGAACAATAAAACATAACAATTATCAATGTAAATCAAAATGAATATCCCATGGAGGTCTGGATTTGGAATGATACTCAAAATCAAAGTGGAAAAACAAATTGCCAGCTGATCCAACTTCAATGGGAATGCCTCATGACAAGGAAAAGATGCTCAGTATTGTGTGTGACCTGTATGACCTCCCCACTGTACAATGCCTGGGCATGCTCCTGATGAGGCGGGTGATGGTTTTCTGAGGGATATCCTCTCAGACCTGGACTAAATCATCCACAGACTGTGGTGCAGTGTGACGTTGGTGGATGGAGCAAGACTTGATGTCCCAGATGTGCTCAATCGGATTCAGGTCTGGTGAATGGGCGGGCCAGTCCATAGCTTCAATGCCTTCATCTTGCAGGAACTGCTGACACACTCCAGCCACATGAGGTCTGGCATTGGCGGAACCCAGAGCCAACTGCACCAGCATATGGTCTCACAAGGGGTCTGAGGATCTCATCTCGGTACCTAATGGCAGTCAGGCTAGTTCTGGTGAGCACATACAGATGCCATACGGATGACACAAGGATAATTTTTGGAGAAAACATTGCATCTCATATTGAATACGGATCACTGTTCAGGAACTTTTCTGCATATCTCGGCCGTAAAAAACGGACCATATTTTCCTACGCTAGGTGTTACCCAGGCCTCACTGTGTAGCCAGTATTAATGTGCAGCATGAAACACTGGGAGGTTGACTCGTCCCTCGTACAGAGCACACCACTGGTACCATTTTCTCTCCCCCCTCACACACCAATATTTTTTCCCTCACACACAGTGAACTGTGAGCATGTTGCAAATGTAATGATGGGATGCTAAGCTTCTTCTGCTAGCAGCACAAATATTGAGCTGGCAGATGTAACACCCCCTCATCCTTGTTAAAGGGGATGGACAATTCCCTGCACAGCCCCTGTTCAACCCTTAATCCCATCAGAGGACACAGCCCATGTGTATATCCTGCCCCTTACTGTGCTTTAGCTAACCGACGGCAACGATCGGGAGCATTTTTCTAGAAGTTCCTCAGCATTGGTCACTTAGAATCACGGACAGCATTATCACAGTAGATATGCCCGAAATGATCATTACCAGTCCCATCATCCATCCCAGGAGTGCTGGTTTTCAATAAAGTTGCAATACACAAGATGGAGGTCGCTGTCGAACTCAGCTGATGAGGTTTCCTGTACCTCATGCAGTTCAGAAAATACCATCTATAGACTCCATTATAGGCTAGAGCCTTGGCGTCCACCGATACATGAGATTCCTCCACAAGAGGAACAATCATCTACGAATTTTCTAAAAAAGACAGTTCCTACTCCTCAATGACTAGCTGTGATATTGAAAACGATCCGTGATTAGTGTATGCAGGGACTAGGGGAGCAGGGGATAATTCTATCAAGGCTCTGTTAGTTGCAATTAATTTGCCGGTAAAGAAACTTGATGCCCCTCCATTTTCTTTCTCACCACCAACAGCAGTACCTGCTGACCTATGCAAGGAGGTTTACAGTATGTCTGTGACATGAAACCCCCTAGTGGTCTTTGCCCCAGAAGGTATGAAAAACTAAATTTAGGAAAATTCAAACATAGACATCTGGCCTCACATATCTAATAATAATGTCACAAAGAAAGATGACCAGAGAGAACCTTTGATAGGCTATGACTGTTATTGGCTGTACGCTGGGACAGAAGCAACCCAAAAGGTGTACCAATATGCTTGCGTACTTGGATGTTGTATATAATTCTTACAAAACACATAGTGGAAATACGACTAGGAATTTCAACGTTGTTTATCTTTACAGACTACAATGTGTTGAAGTGTTCAGTTTTTTAGCTTTCCCTCTCCTTCTTTCAAAAGCCACAACTTTTTATTTTTCTGTTAAAAAAAGGAGAAAGGTCTGCTCGACTGTGTTGAGTTTTGTGCTCAAAAGAATGACTTGTGTCAACAATATGTATATCGATGTGAATACTTTTCTGCCCAATGGTGACAAAAGTATTCTAGGAGTGATACCTTTATTGGCTAACCAGAAAATAATATGTTTGCAAGCTTTCAGAGCACAGTGGCTCCTTCTTCAGGCAAAATTAAAGTAAAGCTATTATTAACAGAGAGATGTTAAAGGAAAATAAGTTGCATTAGGTTGGCTCGTTTAGTTCCTCCCTGTTTACTAACCTTTGTATTTCATCATTAGGGATAATAGCCAAGAAAGAAAGAGGAAAATTTAGTCTAATACATCATATATCACACCCAATAGGAAACTTAATAAATGGCGAATATTTCTCAGGAAGAACTGACTGTAACAATCCGTTTGACCAAGCTATAGTGCTGTTCAGGTCAGCTGGACCTGACATTTTGTTGGCCAAATCTGAAATACAGTCAGCGTTTAGATCTTTGCTTGTGCACCCGGACTGTTGCCACCTACTTAGATGCATGACCAATGAATTTCATTATAATGATATGTGAGTTGGTTCCTATAGGGTGTGCCATTTTATGCCATTATTTCAAAATGTTTAGTTCATTTCCTCGCTGTCTATCATACACTACTTGGACAATTTCTTGTTTATTAGACCTGCTGATGGTGATCATTGTCAATTCTTTCCAGGTAAATTCTGTTACTTCATGTCTCGTTTTGATGTGCTATAGTGGAGGATAAAACTAAAGGACCTGTCACATGTTTATCATTTCTGGAATTGTATTAGACTCAACAGCCATGTTGACAAAGTAACACGGCTTCTTGATTTAATATCTGGATGCTGCAGTTAAAAAAATGACACTGCTATGGATGCATGCTCTAATAGGCTCATTAGTGTTCACCTGTATTGTAGAGTTGTGCCCATAGGCTGTGTATTTTTCCGGTTCTTATCATTTGCAAGTCAAGTAGTAACAAATCCAAACCATAAGGTTTAGAGTAACAAAACAAGTCAGAGAAGACCTTACATAATGGAAAACATTCTTGCTTAATTAAAACAGTCGCACATGCCAGAATAGGGAAATCAATAATGCAGATATTTTATGATACATTTCCACTGATTATGGAGGCATTTTTGGGATCCACTGGTGTAGTTGTAGCGCCCCCACTGCCGCAGGGCCGAGGGGTACCCGGTCCCGGGCCTGTGAGTCTCTGCTCTGGGGTTGTCACGGTGGCTAGGCCTGGTCCGTGACCCTGCTGAGGGGCGCCCAAATAATAGGGTGTGGATGATGGTGGTGGTGCAGTGCAGTAAATAACGAGGACACCAGGTTGCAGTCTCTTTACCTCTTTACTGAAGGCTTCAGGTGTCCAATCCAGGGCACTGTTAACCGGGCTGTCTGAGACCGGCCGGTCCGAAGGCACATCAGGAGTCCCCTTCACAGGTGGGAATCAGCGTCTACCTTCTAGCGCCTGTGTGTTGTAGTCCTTCCCTGCTGAGCACCCCGGGATAGTCCTCACAACTGCTTCTGTCTGTCTCTGATGCTCTTTCTCTCCGTCCCCCAGATGATATGGCTAGGACGCACCCGTATGACGGGGTAGGCCTGGAGTTCTTCCGGGACTCTAGAGTCGCCCCTCTCCCACAGCTGCCTCCGTTGTCTGCTTAGGTGTTTTAGTGAGACCAACCTATGATTGGCTGTCCGGCCATGGTTTGAAGTAATGCTTGTAGTCTCTTACTTGCTCGGCGTTCCGGCCACCGACTGTTGTCCCTCAGAAGGATGTTGCCTAGATCTTACAGCACAACTCCTTCTGGTTCTATCACTTCTTTGCTGTGTCCCCGTTGCTCACTGGTTTGTGCTATTCTTAGGAGTCTGCCAGGATCCCATCCCTGACAGGTCCTCTCTCTAGCTCTTCCCAGTTACTTCTCCCTGTCTTCCTGTCCAACCCCCAGTTTTACCAGAGTGTGAGGAGTGGCCTATTAGATAGAACCACTCCCCCTGGTGGCCGGAGTGTGAAGTGTAGTGTGAGTGTTACCTGATCAGGTGAACTCCTTTAGTGCAATCAGACGTAACATCACTCCCCTTAGCGGCAGAGCGACGTTACTGCAACGACCAGGACTCTGGGGCGCTGCATGCTCATATTTGACCACAAGCCTTGAAAGATGCTTGTTGGTGCAAAAATGTATATGAACTCTTCTCTATTGTGGCAGCAGTGGAAATATGGAGTCAATTACTCGAAAATTAAAAGGTGTGTTTCTGATGAGATAACATCAGTGCGGTATACACTATTAATTGGTTATCATCTTCCTCTCTTTCAGTTCTCAGCCATATAAGATACATGGTGCCGCACTGCTTGAATTGTAATACAGTCATAGCCAAAAGTGTTGGCTCCTTGATTTTTTTTCAGAAAATGAAGTACTTCTCCCAGAAAATTATTGCAATTACACATCTTGTTATGCAACTAAAAGGTTTAGCAACACAAGATATAATCTGTAGCTATGACTTTTTAAGACTGAAGATTGGACATTCAAAAACTGACCAATCTGGTAGAGGACCATGGATCCTTCTTAAGGCCATTCCCGAACCATTTTGCTCAGTCAAACTGGTTGGCAAATTTTCCAAAGCCATTTCCCCTTTTTTCAATGTTACATGCGTGCAGTTCCCCATTAACTAAATATCAATTTGAACCAATGTTTAAAAAACATTTTTACCAGGTGTGAAAAACTTTTTGCATCATTCTCAAGAAGACTCATGGGTGCACTAGCTCAAAAGGGTGCTTCTACTCAATACTGAGCAAAGGGTCTGAATACTTGTGATATTTCAGTTTTTCTTTTTTAAACTTTGCAAACATTTCTACATTTCTGCTTTTTTTCAGTCTAGATGGGTTGCAGAGTGTACACTAATGAGAAAAAAATGAATTTTTTTGAATTTGATAAATGGCTGCAATGAAACCAAGACAGAAAAAATTTAAATGGGTCTGAATACTTTCCATACATACAGTATATGCACTATCACAGAGGAATATTAACTTTATTCAGTTTCAGAAAAGCATTGTGGAAAGAGACTGAGGAAAACACATTAATGATCAGTAGTGCGAAGCCCCAATATAAGGGTTTAGTGTTGATCTCAGGACAAATATTTATGTATAGTACGCCATTCATTACGTGGTATATGTAAGAGTAAACTAGCGTGTATAGCAAGTCCAAATTTAATAATTTGGCATACTTTCCACAGTGAAATAAATAATTTTCTAAAGGTGTGGCCAGACACAGCAGGTCACGAGCACGGTGCAGCTGCTGTAAAGGGGTGTGCTGTGCAAGATGAGATTCCACACCATTGTGCGCCGTTTATGACCAGAAACCAGAGATGGATATAAGAAAGGACTGAGTCAGATAACATCTATACACAGCTACCCGATATAAAAGGCCAGAGTGACAAGGCGGGAATTCAGTTGGCATCAATAAGTGAAATCTTCAGGACATGTAATGAGAGGGATGCTGCGACTGAATCACCAGGACGCACATTGAGGTCTGGCACAGAATGGTGTCGGGGGCGGGTTCTACACATCGGATGTCAAGACCTGTGAGTCCGATGTCACTGGTCAAGACCTGAGGTCTAGCCCTATGCTAGTCAAGACCCATGGACCAGACTATGTGGACAAGACCCTAGGCCCAGCCCTAATTTTTCCTGGCCTGATAGACAACTGTCGCAGATCAAGCACTGAAGATCAGGTGTGGACCCCAATTCAAAAGTAGATGTGATCTGGAAATGTGAATGAACCAGGCCGATACTTCCAACGCTGATGTATGGTACAGGGTTCATCTGGGGTGCTGCAGCAGATGGGTTGGGGACCGTCCAGTGAGAGGAAGGCCCAGTGAGTATTACTAGACTTTCTTAGAAGGACTTGCGGCCTAGCATGAAATATTAATGCAAGTGACTTAAGTGTGACCACTTTAGTGAGTCCCTTATTACTGTAAATGTTACTAGGAATTAGCTAGATATTGGAGAAGATTCCTCCTACAAGAGTTATAACGTGTTTAATATCAACTCTGTTCGGTCACACTATTTGAATCGGTCACACTGTTTTGTGGTTGAATCAGCTGAGCCCCAACAAAATCAAGTGATTGCTTGATCACCAGACAGCAGGGGTTAATTGCTATTACAATTATAGCCTGCGACCTGGCAACTCTGTCTGGTCATTGATAGGTTTCACCGACTCTCTTTTGTCTCAGGTATTAAAGCTGTGTTTTCACTTTGTGAAAGTGGCGTGTTAGTGTGTCATCTGGAGGAAATCTGCATGGCAGAACTGAGTGTGTTTTACCATGGATGCTGCCCTTTTGCAGCAAGTAGAGGTGAAGCCCCTATAAATCATGTGCTGACTCTGTATTTCCCACTAATCTGCAACACTTTTGGGTAACCCGAGTGCAATTTTATTGTGCATAACTTGATGGAATAGTACACTGCCTCCCCGTATCCACAATATAAAACTCAACCCTAAAAGAACAACAAAGGCAAAAATGTATGCCATGTACTCCTTTAAATAGTGGCGGATAGTTCATCCATCACTTGGAAACAGAGGCATGTACAAAACTATGGATAGCATGCAAAGTTCTTAAAAAATGTATGGCATTCAGTTGTCTCCTATTAGCAGCTCTAAGAGACAGGTGCTATATACAGTAGGGAATCTCCACTTCTCTGCATGGGGGAAGGGTGATGAGCAAACTGATAGTGTGCTATCGTGATATTATTGTTCTTACAGACAAGGCTGTGTCCCGTTCTGTACACATGCAGCCAGTAATGGGCAATATAAGTAATTCATATGAAATGATGCAGTATAATGCAGAGGCTTCAGATTTAGAGTTTCGCACTGTACATGTGTTTACGTGCTCCACTTTTGTTTCTCTGTCTCCTTTTTCAATCACTACATGTCTTCTCTGTTTACTGCTAATTGAAAGTGATTCTGATGCTCTACTATAACCCAATACTGCCCATTCCAGGCCTGTCTGTTGTACGTAACAGGACACTATTAGGAATCATCACATTTCCCACAAGGACATTCTTAATATTAATATTACAGCTGAGATTAACCTCTATGTTGGAGAGAAATGCTTATTGTGGGATGTTTCATGGAACATTTATCATGAGAGAATTTGCATTTCCAGTATATCCCTGTAATGCAATTTATTTGTCTAATGTGAGCACAATATTTAATGTGATGTGCAGAATGCATCTGGTTAATTCAGTTTTAAGACTATCAAAGAAAGGTTATTTGTTATTTCTGTTGTTTAATATTCCATTAATGAGCCATTAGTGCTTATTGGGGGTACGGGAATATTATGCAATGTGTTAAACGCTATTTCAGAAAGTTATTAGTGCAGACCCTACAAAGATCAGTAGGAAAGTTATCCAACAGTCATTTTCAACCCTCTTACAGGCCACTTGACACCCAGTGTTATGCTTTGAAATATGGCTTCTTCTTCAATCCCCCTTTTGTGGATAATGTAACATTATAACAGTGGAGAAGTGTCACCAGAATTGGTGGCCACAGGAACAACAGTGATGATGCCTCAGCGCAAGGGAGCAAAATCCTCCTGATATGTGATGCAATTTATCAACCAATGGTACTTTAAAGGAAACCTGTCATATAGAATAATGCTATTAACCTGGAAAAGTGAGGTTAATCTGCAGGTTAATAGTGTTCTGACACTGTGCGGCGCCGGCACTGAGAGATCCACTGTCAGGAGCAAATTAACTTTATGCCCCCCGGCAGTGTTCGGCTTTCATTCATAGGGGTGGCGCCTGCTCTGTTTAAGTCACTGGTCTGTGTATAGAGAGCGGTGACTGTAACCGCACCCCCGTGACTGACTGACAGCCATCTCTAATGCTGAACTCTAATGCTGAGCCTGTTGTTAGTCAATGCCGGAGGTCACGGTTAAATTGCAGATGCTGACTTTTTATGTTTGCCTACCTACTAGCATTTGTTGCTGAGGCTTTTGGGGGCAGTGGTTAACCCCTTCAGGACTTTTTATGTACCCATACATTATAGTTGGATTTGCAATTTCACTGCTGCTTATTTCTGGAGAACACCCATGGAGTTCTAATCATCACTACACCTGTAGATAAATTCCCAGAGAGATCTAATTTCCAAAATGGAGTCACTTGAGGGGGACTTCTGCTCTACTGGCACTAAGGGGCTCCGTATATGAAAACTATTCTACCATAATTTATTCTCCAAGAGTCAAATAGCGCTCCTTCCCCTCCAAGTCTCACCATGCAGATAAGCAGTACTCTATAGCCACATATGGGGTATTGCCATGTTCAGTAGAAATTATGTGAGACATTTTTTTCCCAGTTTTTCTAATTTCTCCATGTGTAAATTGAAAATCTGGGGCAAAATAATTTTTTTTGTGGTAAAAATTGAATCATTTCTTCTTCACTGCCCAATGGTATAAAATTATGTGGCACACCAGTGGTGTCAATATAATCACTGCACTACTAAATGAATTCATTGAGAGGTGAAGTTTGTAAAATAGGGTCTTTTATGGGCGTTCTGCTGTTCTGGCATCTCAGAGGCTCTTCCAGTGGGTTATCATGGGGCCTCCATTTGGATTATTGCAGACCGGTGTGAATTATTATTATTTTTAATAAATGCGTAAAAAAGGAAAATTGTCGAGGAGTGATTTTTTTCAATTAAAGGACTTTTGCGTGTGTGTTTAATTCTTTTCACTACTGGGTTAGCAAAGGGGGTGTTTGATAGACGTCACTCCATTGCTAGCCAGCTGGCATCAACCCCACAATCCCATTACCTTGATTGTGAATGCACCAGGGCAATCAGGAAGAGCCGATTAATATCAGCTCCCAGCTGTCTGCTTTGCCCTAGCTGTTTATTTAAAAAACAAAGTCACTTTTTAGGGTCACCAAATTTATTTTTTTTAATTACAAGTAAAAGCAAAGGAGACAGCTGGGAGCTGATATTAATAGGCCCCATGAATATTTGCCCCTTCTCAGCAAAAAAAGACTAGCTCACAGCTGTCTCCTTTCCCTTGGCTGGTTATTAAAAATAAGGGGCCCCAACGTTGTTTTTTTCATTTATTTATTCATTAACAAGTATAGTAAAATCTGCACACAAGGCTCTGCTCCACTACTTCTCTAACCACCATCTCCTAGTTCAAGATTTTTTTATTCTATGTTATTCTAAGGCATTTTCCTATCCACATTTATTTGCAAGGCATTTGTCCTGCTCATACCCCCATTTTGCTTCCTTTTGCACCCCCCTAGCCTTTACTATGACCATTTTACAGCAACAAAGTTGGGGTCTCCTTTGAAATATAGGGTGTACAGGGTCAAATTTGAGACCTGAACCGAAGTTCCATAGGTCTGCTCATCCCTACTTACCACCATTTGCTATTCATTTGTATGGTGCAGTCACTTTGACATTAACAAGGCTGTGTTTGTCCTAAAGAGCTCAAAAGGGATTTAATAAAGTCCTAGAAGATCTCTGTGCTACACACATATTTGCTGGTCAATTGGAAACTTTATAGTATTGCACTTTACAGTGAATTGATTCACTACAAATTAAAACATTTAAAAAATTCAATAAAGTGGGATTATTTTCTCTAATATCTATATTGGTACTATGTCTTGTGAAATTATAAACATTATACTATTTTAAAAATGTGTTTACTTGGTAAAAGTAAAACTCCTGGTACCACGTAAGGTCCCACCTAAGCGGCGGATGAGATCTGAAACTAGAATGGTGACTCAAAAGGCTTTTTACATGTTTAATATGTCTCAATCTTGTCTGTCCTAGGGATCTCGTGCCTGGTTAATCAAGTTAAGAAAAAAATCAGGAGAGCTGCATTCACGCCTAAAGATTATCGAGAGCGAGTGTTCTGAAGCACACCCAATGGATGAAAAAGCACTCATTCATTGGGTGAAATGATCTTTTGTACAGCACATAGGAACATTGTTCTTGGTGGTCCATTGTCCTGTGTTACCAAAATTCCCACTGTTGAGAACAGTGGTTGCCTATGGGCATTGAACAATACATTGCAGATGATTCAGTGCACATCGTTTTCAGCAGTCTGCATGTGTAAACAGGTATTCAACTGACTGCCGATCAAAAATATTTACTGATAAGGGGTCAATTAGTTTTGCTGCTAGGTCCATGAAAGTGGACCCTTGAACTCTGCAATCCATCAACAATCTGTACAGATTTCTGTTACCTACAAAATGACTAGAAGTGCCCTATGCCAACTTCCACTTGGCCTTTTTGACCAAGATGTACACTAAAGTTGTCGCAACTCTTTCAAATGAACATTCAATAAATCTAGTAATAAAGACATATTTATAAATAAAAACATTTCATTTTTATTGTGTATAAAGAAAGGATAATAGCAGAGGTCATATAATGAGAAGAGTTTACAAGACCTACATTTACACCAAATAGAAATATTAAAATCTAAAAAGAAAAACAACATACTATACTTTGTATTCTTGTGTACGTAATTTTGCAAAGTATTAAAACGTGAATGTTTAACCCATACGGTTAACTTCCAAAATGGAAGAAAAATTTAAATGGCAAAAATACCTTTTTTCTACCTTTGCATCCCTAACAGTTTGAATAAAAGTAAACTAGGAGATCAAACAGTCACCAAAATGATAAAATGATATCATTAAACACTACAGCTCATCCTGTAAAACACAAGTTCTTATACAATGTTGTCAATCAAAAAAGAAAAAAAGTTATGTCTTATACAATGCAGTAACTGAAGCCAATATATTTATTTTTTGCAATTTTTGCCAGTTTATTTTTTTTTAAGTAGTTCACAGTACTGACTCCTAGGGCAAAAGCCACAGGGTTGTTTTTACTGTAAAGTGAACTCCGTAAAAAGAAAAGACTCAAAAACAGAAGTTTTTCTTCAATTCCACCCCACTTGGAATTTGTTTCCTAATTTTCAGTTTATTATAAATTAAGATTAATAATTTTATTGAAAATCACAATATGTACTGCAAATAAAAAAAGCTTTTACTTTGATGGAAAATTTAAAAAAATATACCGGTATATTGATCTTAGAAGAAGTGAAGGAATAAAACTAAAGGGCAAAAAAGAAAAATGGCCCCTTTACTTAAGGGGTTCAAAAATTGTATTTTATGTTGAATTTAGAAAAAACACTTGTTTTATTACTTGTGTTGAGATATTTAAATTGTTCTGGTTTTATTGGTTTATTGCAAACAGCAGAAAGTTTATATATCTTGCTAAAAATTGCTGTGGAGGGTTTTGAATCATTTTGATTGCAACTGTAGTAAACTACAAAGTAACCCTCGACGCTCACATCATGTCAGGCATTTGCAGGGGAAATCTTTAGTCATTGCTGCACTTGGAGAGATGTCTGCTGGGATAACAAAAAACATAGCTAATTCTTTCAAGCTCCATCTGTGCGTATGATAAAGTGTGTCCATTATAGAAAACTACCAAGATAAATTAATTATATTTCTCCATTATAGTGCAGCCTACTGAAGATGATTGCAATTTCCTCTGTAAATGCCATTATCCCTTAGACTATTTTGCAGATGATGCAATTGAGGTGAGCTTAATGTAAGTTTAACAATACAAATAACACTTTGCTCCATGTATGTTTGAAATGTGCATGTACAGGGTGTATCATCTTGCCGTGGTTCCGATATAAACAAGCTTTGTAACATTTCTTATATTTAAACAAACTGTGGCCATGTTTCTTGGGTGACTTCTTGGATCAATATTCTGGCTTCATGTTTTCATGCTCTAAGCGTCTTTCTTGCAACCTTTCACTCAACTTTACAGGTTACTCCTTGAGGTTTGTTAGAATCTGGATCAAAGTAGAAAATAGAAAATTATAAGCCTGTGTCCTCCACCAAAGCGTGGTAGACCAATCTCTTTGCTGTATTTTTTCTGTTCGAAAAAAATTCTCGTTTTACAGTACCAGCAAAGTGAATGCGATTTCTGAAATCTCGTACATATGCTGTTTCTATTTTCTTAAGAGATTTGAACCTTCAAAGCTTTTGCAAAATCTATAGCACACACCAATTATTGTGTTTTTTCTGAATAACAAATACCTATATAAATATTAAAATACTAACCTTTATTAGAATATATAAAAAAATGACCTACGAAACCAACAACAAATAAGGACCAGTGATCGTGAACATAACAGGACAGCCAATCTACAATATCTACATATCTACAACTATCCTTCCCTAAGAAAAGGGCAAACATGCAAAATATGCACCTGAGGTGCAGTATCAGATAATATTCTGAGAACACAGTCACTAGTTATGACCTTAATAGGTCCTAATAAGGCCCTTACAAAATTAGTCCCTACCAGACTGCAGAGGTTGGCACCCTAATAAACACTGGGGTCATCTGAAGGCAATTGTCTATGCTGTGAAGATACAAGATGTGCAGCATCTGAAACAACGGATACTGGAAGTCTGTGCTAGCATTTCTTCTGCGGTGTTGCTATCAGTGTGTCAAGAGTGGGAGAAGAGGGTTGCATTGACAATCCAACACAATGCGCAACACTTTGAACACATTTTATAAGTGGTCATAAACTTGTAAATAACTAATGAAAGAATAAAATTACTTTAAAACCAAGCACATCATTGTTTTTCTTGTGAAATTCTCAATAAGTTTGATGTGTCACATGCCCCTCTTCCCATTGGAAAATATAAAGTTGGATCCAAAATGGCCACCTTCAAAATGGCCACCATGATCACCACCCATCTTGAAAAGTTTTTCCCCTCCCATATACTAATGTGCCACAAACAGGAAGTTGATATCACCAACCATTCCCATTTTATTTAGGTGTATCCATATAAATGGCCCATGCTGTATAATAACCAATTTGTAAGCAAATAAATAGTGCAATGAAACACAATAAGAACGAGCACTGGTAAAGTACCTTAAGAGGATCCCCTATTCTTAAAACCCCTTAGTGACCGGGCCAAAGTTTTGAAATCTGACCAGTGTCACTTTATGTGCTGATAACTCTGGAACGCTTCAACATATCCCAGTGATTCTGAGATTGTTTTTTCGTGACACATTATAATTTATGATAATGCTACATTTATTTATAGAAAATATCAGAAATTTGACAAAAATGTAAAAATAAATTGCAATTTTCAAGCTTTGAATGATTATTCCTTAATCCAGATAGTTATACCACAGAAAAACCTTAATAAATTTCCCTCATGTTTACTCCCTCATGTTATCAGCACCATTTGTAAAATTATATTTTATTTTATTAGCATTTTAGGAGATTTAAAAATATAGCAGTAATTTTTAATTTTTACAAGGAAATTCTCAAAAAATTTATTTTAGGGATCTATCCAGGTTTGAAGTGATTTTGCATTACCTATATATTGGAAAACTCCCAAAAGTGGTACCATTTTAAAAACAACATCCCTCAACGTATTCAAAATTGCTTTCAGGTAGTTTGTGAACCTTCAGGTGCTTTTCAGGAATGAATGCAAAGTGATATGACAGGTATGAAAAAGTGCATTTTTACCACCTTAATGTCGTTAAATTCGGAACAGATCACTATAGTCGCCAAACTCTAAGGCCCGCTAGATGGCTGTGAACTGCCATGGCAAACATCAGGACAGCACAATCATGATTTCAGGGTGCTCACTCTGTTAACCATTTATATGATGTGGTCACTGTTGACAGCAGCATCTAAGGCGGTTAAACAGGTATGGACGGTGCCAACACTGATCGTGGCTGATGCTGCAAGTTGTCAGCTATAGTGAACAGCTGGCAGCTGCTGAATTGTCATCTGTATTGGGATTCTATACTCTTATATCTCAGGTCAGTAAAAATACATATTGGCGGTCATTAAGGGGTTAAATGGAGTCTAAGCACTCCTCTATTTTGCTGCATGTATTAGGTCCCACACCATAGCCCAATGTTAAATTTGTGGTGGAACAGTGGATCCATTACAATTAAGATTCATTTAGGGAAATCCTTAAACATTATATCAGTAACAGCTTCCATCCTAACAGTAGACTTTCATCAACACATTCAGTTCACATTAGGATAGAATCATAAGATAGAATATCACTACGCTAAGAGAAATTGGCAGTGGTTGCCTATTCGTATGGTGCTCATTAGCTTCTTTAGATGTCATCTATTTCAGCAGGGACCATTTCATACTTTCATAGCCTTAAGGTTGAAATAAGACATTATGCCATCAAGTTCAACCTCTCACCTAACATGTTGATGCAGAGGAAGACAAAAACCCCGTGAGACAAAATACTAATTGTCCCATATAAGGGGGAAAAAATCCTCCAAACATAGCAATCTGACTAATCCTCCGAATCACTATCATATCTCAAAAATGTAGTATTCATAACCTAGAATGCTATGGTTTCTAAGAAAGGCATCAAGGCTCGCCTTAAACATGAATAGTCAATGAACTATTACAACATCGTATGGGAAGGGGTTCCATAGTCACACTGCTCATACAGTAAAGAATCACTGTCTGTGAGAATTAGACATTTTTTCCAGTACATGTAGAGGATGCCTCCATGTCATTGTTACATTCCTTGGTGAAAGAAGATTATTAGAAAGATCTCTGTTCTGTCCATTCATATATTTATAACAATATCACCCCTAAGTCTTTGTTTTTCCAAACTGAATAACCTTAAGTTTGATAACCTGCCTTGGTATTGCTGGCCTCCTTGGCTGCTATTCATGAACCCGCTCTGGTTTTGCTACAGTATATCCTTACACTGGATCCCACAAGTGTGCACAGTATTCTAAGTGGCCTTTTTGAAAATAAAATCCAAGAAAAACAAAACAAAATGAGCATATACCCTACTGCAAGTAAAAAATAATAGCAATGCATGTAAATAGCATAGGGCACTTAACGCTATTTTGATAAAATTGCAATATTCTAATTGTAGCTGCACTAGTGACATGTATAGAGGCAAACATTATGTTCTCATTATGGGCATTTATGCTTTTAATGTGTCCCATGAATTTATTTACCTTGGCAGCAGCTCCCTGGCACTGGGTATTAAAGCTGAGTTTGCCGTCCTGTCCGCCCAAAAGTCTTTTTCAGTGACAGTTTTAATCAGTGTTTTACCATTTAGTACATCCATCCTGCTTGAGGCCTGCCCAGTTGTGAAAGAGTATTCTCCCCACATCCCCCTGTCAGCGTCTGATGTCACTATATGAAATGATAACGTGGAGGACAACTTTTTTCCATCAAATTGAATTATTGTTGGGCCACCACATTCATCTGGGTATATGAACCCAGGATTATTGTTTATGGTTTTTTAAATTTTTTAAACAGGATTATGTGGAATGATTTTTTGGTCGTATTAAAATTCAGAGCACAAAAGTTTTTATATTGGCCATATCTATCATACAGATAGATTTCACTATCTATATAGCTTGTAGTGGGTCTTTGCTATCTTAATGGGCAGTGCTGTTCATATGCCCTTTGTGACTAGCACATTTGCTGCCTTCAAGATTTTTGTTGCAGGTAGCTCTTTATTTATTCTCCACATAACCCAAATTACCATCATCATGATATCTGCAAACATATGGGTTTGAATATGCCTTCACGTTATAGGAGTCCTTCAGCATTTTGAACTTATGCACATCAGTAGCATAAAATATGGCATACTATGCTTTAAGGTAGGATTCTCCTTGGATCCACCTTTGTGCTTTATTCTTCAGTCTCACGCGGTTCTTTATTATGTATTCTGGTTAGTGTTGAGCATTCCGATACCGCAAGTATCGGGTATCGGCCGATATTTGCTGTATCGGAATTCCGATACCGAGATCCAATACTTTTGTGGTATCGGGAATCGGAATCGGAAGTTCCCAGTGTATGGTTCCCAGGGTCTGAAGGAGAGGAAACTCTCCTTCAGGCCCTGGGATCCATATTAATGTGTAAAATAAAGAATTAAAATAAAAAATACTGATATACTCACCTCTCCGGAGCCCCCTGGACATCACCGCTGGTAACCGGCAGCCTTCTTTGCTTAAAATGAGCGCGTTCAGCACCTTCCATGACGTCACGGCTTCTGATTGGTCGCGTGCCGCTCATGTGACCGCCACGTGACCAATCACAAGCCGTGACGTAATTCTCAGGTCCTAAATTCCTAATTCTAGGAATTTAGGACCTGAGAATTACGTCACGGCTTGTGATTGGTCGCGTGGCGGTCACATGGGCGGCCGCGACCAATCACAAGCCGTGACGTCATCTAAGGCCCTGAACGCGCTCATTCTTAGGAAGGAAGGCTGCCGGAAAGAAGCCGAGGGTGAGTATATTCCTATTAGGTATATACTCACCCTCGGACGCGCCCTGCTTCTTTCCGGCAGACTTCCTTCTTAAGAATGAGCGCGTTCAGGGCCTTAGATGACGTCATGGCTTGTGATTGGTCGCGGCCGCCCATGTGACCGCCACGCGACCAATCACAAGCCGTGATGTAATTCTCAGGTCCTAAATTCCTAGAATTAGGAATTTAGGACCTGAGAATTACGTCACGGCTTGTGATTGGTCACGTGGCGGTCACATGAGCGGCACGCGACCAATCAGAAGCCGTGATGTCATGGAAGGTGCTGAACGCGCTCATTTTAAGCAAAGAAGGCTGCCGGTTACCAGCGGTGATGTCCAGGGGCCTCCGGAGAGGTGAGTATATCAATATTTTTTATTTTAATTCTTTATTTTACACATTAATATGGATCCCAGGGCCTGAAGGAGAGTTTCCTCTCCTTCAGACCCTGGGAACTATCAGGGATACCTTCCAATACTTGAGTCCCATTAACTTGCATTGGTATCGGGTATCGGTATCGGATTAGATCCGATACTTTGCCTTTATCGGCCGATACTTTCCGATACCGATACTTTCAAGTATCGGACGGTATCGCTCAACACTAGTGTTGAGCGATACCGTCCGATACTTGAAAGTATCGGTATCGGAAAGTATCGGCCGATACCGGCAAAGTATCGGATCCAATCCGATACCGATACCCGATACCAATACAAGTCAATGGGACTCAAGTATCGGACGGTATTCCTGATGGTTCCCAGGGTCTGAAGGAGAGGAAACTCTCCTTCAGGCCCTGGGAACCATATTAATGTGTAAAAGAAAGAATTAAAATAAAAAATATTGCTATACTCACCTCTCCGAGGGAACCGGCAGCGTTGTTTGCTTAAAATTCGTGCTTTTCTTTCCTTACGTGAAGTCCCGGCTTTGTGATTGGTTGCGTCGCAGTCACATGGGCGACGCAACCAATCACAGCAAGCCGTGACGTAATTTCAGGTCCTTAAGGATTTTAAAATTACGTCCCGGCTTTGTGATTGGTTGCGTCGCAGTCACATGGGCGACGCAACCAATC
The DNA here is from genome assembly GCF_051348905.1 of Ranitomeya variabilis. Classification (NCBI taxonomy): domain Eukaryota; kingdom Metazoa; phylum Chordata; class Amphibia; order Anura; family Dendrobatidae; genus Ranitomeya; species Ranitomeya variabilis. The sequence continues at coordinate 476,409,773 of NC_135237.1, forward strand.
ACAGCAAGCCGTGACGTAATTTCAGGCCCTTAAGGATTTTAAAATTACGTCCCGGCTTTGTGATTGGTTGCGTCGCAGTCACATGGGCGACGCAACCAATCACAAGCCGTGACGTCACGGGAGGCTGGACACGCGCGCATTTTAAAATGCGCGCTTGTCCAGCCTCCCGTGACGTCCCGGCTTGTGATTGGTTGCATCGCGGTCAACCAATCACAAGCCGGGAGGCTGGACACGCGCGCATTTTAAAATGTGCGCGTGTCCAGCCTCCCGGCTTGTGATTGGTTGACCGCGACGCAACCAATCACAAGCCGGGAGGCTGGACACGCGCGCATTTTAAAATGTGCGCGTGTCCAGCCTCCCGGCTTGTGATTGGTTGACCGCGATGCAACCAATCACAAGCCGGGACGTCACGGGAGGCTGGACAAGCGCGCATTTTAAAATGCGCGCGTGTCCAGCCTCCCGTGACGTCACGGCTTGTGATTGGTTGCGTCGCCCATGTGACTGCGACGCAACCAATCACAAAGCCGGGATGTAATTTTAAAATCCTTAAGGGCCTGAAATTACGTCACGGCTTGCTGTGATTGGTTGCGTCGCCCATGTGACTGCGACGCAACCAATCACAAAGCCGGGACGTAATTTTAAAATCCTTAAGGACCTGAAATTACGTCACGGCTTGCTGTGATTGGTTGCGTCGCCCATGTGACTGCGACGCAACCAATCACAAGCCGGGACTTCACGTAAAGGAAAGAAAAGCGCAAATTTTAAACAAAGAACGCTGCCGCTTCCCTCGGTAAGGTGCAGGCTGCGTCAGAGAGGTGAGTATAGCAATATATTTTATTTTAATTCTCTCTTTTACACATTTTTACATTAATGTTGTTTCGATACCGATACCCGATACCACAAAAGTATCGGATCTCGGTATCGGAATTCCGATACCCGCAAGTATCGGCCGATACCCGATACTTGCGGTATCGGAATGCTCAACACTACTCAACACTAATTCTGGTATGAAAGTGTCTATACAACTAAAACTAACTATATATTAAAACTAATTTAATTATGACACTTTGACCATTTCTTTGGCGTATTTTTTATCTGTATTCAAGGTTCATTGCTACAAGTATATTTCTCTTTTTTCCTTACAGCTTAAAGACAGATATATATTTGTGCCATATAGTGCCCTGGTTATTGTGCATGTCTATTTGCATTGTTCCAAGTTTCCTTTTGCCTTAGGCTACGGTCGCACATTCAGTATTTGGTCAGTATTTCACATCAGTATTTGTAAGCCAAAGCCAGGAGTAAGTGATAAATACAGACTTGGTGACGTGTTTCTATTATAGCTTTCCCCTCTGTTTGTCCCACTCCTGCTTTTGGCTTACATATACCAAGGTAAAATACTGACACATACTGATAGTGTGACCGTAGCCTTAGGGAGATATTTGTACGGCATTTTTGATCCCTATATGTTTCTCCTATCTATTCTGGCCACGCACGCGCAAAGAACAGTATGCTGGCAGATCTTGTATCTGCCTAAAGCTGGTACCAGCACAGGCACCTGGCTTCACCTTCCTTGCGGTAATGCTGCGCATGCGCGATACATGCCATACTCGCGTCACTATCAATAGTGACAGACACGCACGCGCAAGGGCTACCATAGCAACGGCGTGAACATCCGGCTACAGGGATCGCGTTTCTGTGCACTAATCAGCATCAGGTGGCCGATACTTTGCGCCCACCTATCCGGACTGTGTCCACACACCAGTATGTTTTTGAAATGTATATGTAAACCAGCTCATTTCTCCTTGGACTTACCTCCCCTGACAAAGCTGCCTTGTGAGCAGCGATACGTGTGCGGCTTCTCCCTCACCCCCCCTCTTTTCCATCTGGACAATTTTATGCGGTTCCACCCATGGCTCCCTTTTTTGATCTTGGATTTGGTGACTATTTGGTGACTATAATTGGAAATTTTTTGAGTATTCAAGCTATCATAACGTTTTTCCTTGCAGGATCCTATCCCAGATATCAGGCTATATATTAAGAACTTTCTTCTTTTCCTTGAGACAGTCTAAGAGACTAGGAGAGTCTTTAGGCCTATTATTCTATCTTATTATAGATATAATCTCAGGGAATATACACTCACCGGCCACTTTATTAGGTACACCTGTCCAACTTCTTGTTAACACTTAATTTCTAATCAGCCAATCACATGGCGGCAACTCAGTGCATTTAGGCATGTAGACATGGTCAAGACAATCTCCTGCAGTTCAAACTGAGCATCAGTATGGGGAAGAAAGGTGATTTGAGTGCCTTTGAACGTGGCATGGTTGTTGGTGCCAGAAGGGCTGGTCTGAGTATTTCAGAAACTGCTGATCTACTGGCATTTTCACGCACAACCATCTCTAGGGTTTACAGAGAATGGTCCGAAAAAGAAAAAAAATCCAGTGAGCGGCAGTTCTGTGGGCGGAAATGCCTTGTTGATGCCAGAGGTCAGAGGAGAATGGGCAGACTGGTTCGAGCTGATAGAAAGGCAACAGTGACTCAAATCGCCACCCGTTACAACCAAGGTAGGCCTAAGAGCATCTCTGAACGCACAGTGCATCGAACTTTGAGGCAGATGGGCTACAGCAGCAGAAGACCACACCGGGTACCACTCCTTTCAGCTAAGAACAGGAAACTGAGGCTACAATTTGTACAAGCTCATCGAAATTGGACAGTAGAAGATTGGAAAAACGTTGCTTGGTCTGATGAGTCTCGATTTCTGCTGCGACATTCGGATGGTAGGGTCAGAATTTGGCGTAAACAACATGAAAGCATGGATCCATCCTGCCTTGTATGGAGCATCTTTGGGATGTGCAGCCGACAAATCTGCGACAACTGTGTGATGCCATCATGTCAATATGGACCAAAATCTCTGAGGAATGCTTCCAGCACCTTGTTGAATCTATGCCACGAAGAATTGAGGCAGTTCTGAAGGCAAAAGGGGGTCCAACCCGTTACTAGCATGGTGTACCTAATAAAGTGGCCGGTGAGTGTATATTTCTATATTGGTAATTATATAGGCTCAACCTAATGAATTTATCTGGTTCCGGGTCTGTTCAGGCACACATTTTTATATGCATATTCCTTATATCATCTAGCTCAATCAGCATTCCACGATTGTCATGGTATTATTTATGATTGTCATGATGCATTTTTGCATATGCTGTGGGTATGGTTCACCATATTTGTGGCTTTTCATGTAGGTTTGGACTTCATTTATAGGTCCATTTAGTCCAATTCTGTGTATGGGGTGATGGTTATTGGGTTGTGTGTTGTATTTTAAATGTTTTTAAATTATTTGTCCAAGGTGAAATAAAGGTTGTCTTAAATTTTATTATTTGGATGTGCATACCATTATTAGTCTAGTCTCTCTTTTCTCCCCTCTTCATGATGTCACTGACGCTGACATTGACAGCGGGCGAGATGACTTCACGACCTGATGCCAGCGGTCCGGAGATGAGCGGGTGCCAGGAAGAAGAGAGGTGAGTATTTATTTATTGTTTTTTATTGTTTTTTATGGGGCTGCCTCTCACTACCGGAAATGCCTATAGGGTGCTGTCTTATACTACAGGGTCCGTCTATGGGGGGTTTCCTTATACTACAGAGTCTGCCTATGAGATGCTGTCTTATACTACAAGGTCTGACTATTGGGGGGCTTCCTTATACTACAGGGTCTGCCTATGAGGTGCTGCCTTATACTACAGAGTTTGCCTATGGGGTGCTGCCTTATACTACAGAGTTTGCCTATTGGGTGCTGTTTTATACTACAGAGTCTGCCTATAGGGTGCTGTCTTATACTACAGCATCTGCTTATGGGGGCTGCCTTATACTACAAAGTCTGCCTATTGGGGGGCTTCCTTATACTACAGAGTCTGCCTATGGGGTGCTGTCTTATACTACAGGGTCTGCCTATGGGGTTCTGCATTATAGTATAGAGTTTACCTATGGGGTGCTGTTTTATACTACAGGGTCTGCCTATGGGGTGCTTCCTTATACTACAGTCTGCCTATGGTGTGCTGTCTTATGCTACAAGGTCTACCTATTTGGGGCTTCCTTATACTACAAAGTCTGCCTATGGGGTGCTGTCTTATACTACAGGGCCTGCCTATGGGGGTCTGCCTATGGGGTGCTATCTTATACTGAAGTGTTTGCCAATGGGGAATCTGCCTTATACTACTGAGTTTGCCTATTGGGTGCTGCCTTATACTACAGAGTCTGCCTATGGGTGCTGCCTTGTGCTATAGAGTCTGCCTATAGGGGTGCATAATACAATATAGAGTCTGCCTATGGAGAGTGCATTATACTATATGGAGGCTTATGGGGAGTGCATTATACTATATTGAGGACAATCTGGTGCAATATACTATATTATATATAGAGGCTATCATACAGTGTGGGGATTACAGTGAGGGTGCCATCATATAGTATTGGAGCCATCAGTTTGGGGGCTACTAAGGGGTCAGTATACTGTATGGGTGGTACTATACAATGAGGGGCATTATAATGTGTATACGAGAGCATCATAATTTGTATAGGGGAGCTGTACAGGGGGGAGACTCGGGACATTATTAAATGTAAAGTGGGCACTTATTGTTATAGGGGAACTCAGGTTACTGTTACTATCAAAGGGGCACACAGAAGGCATTATTATTTTCTAGGGGGCAAAATATGGGCACTGTTTTATAGGACACTTGCACCTGGCATTACTATATTATAGAGGGGTGCTTTAGAATTTAGAAGGCACACAGAACCACACAGCAGGTGCTGTAATAGGGACACATACTGCAGCAGCGGCTCAGTATTGGGGTATCAGCAGGATGAGGAGTTTGTGCAGGTTGGGAATAGATGGTGATGGTGCTGGAATATGAGAAGTGAAATGTGTCTTTGTTGTATTCTCTGCAGCTGAGTCGTGGCTAGTAGAAGTTGTCATGTTGGTCTGGGCCAGATGGAAAAGACGCAAAAAATGAACGATTCCGTTGTTATGGAAATTTGGTTTGGATAAATCTATCCCTGTGTGTGCTGCGGCCGTTCCCAATAAGACTGAGTATTTTGAGCGCTCAAGGAATGAGACTGCACACCATTGTGTCAATAACATTCCATCAATACTGATGATTTATTGTACATACATAGTTTTATAATTGCATATAGAAAGGAGTGGTTAGGGGTGGTTAGTTAATTACCATATTGTCTAGCTCCCCTGTTATTGGTTATCTATATATATATGGAATATTGTGATTAACGCACATATGAATGCTGATTAAGCAACTAAAGTGTAGCTCTCTGCATCCAGGACATCTGGCCTAAGTTCCTGTTTTATGGTGTCTGGAAAGTACCAAGGAACCATCTGGCCTAGCTCATGTGGTCAAGTTGAGCAATTGATTATAAACTAGCTGAGTATAACTATATATATTTGCTTTCATGTGAGTATATATGATTAAAGGAGTATACATGCAAGTGAGATCTATATTATAAATATATTTCTATCACAAGCCTTAAGGGTCCCTGTTCAGGTGCCAACTGGCATCTGCATGCGGGGCATGGACAAAACATACAGGGGAACCTGCTGACCGGAGATACGGAGGTGTTGGCCATGGCCTTGGTTCACAGAACGGAGACTGCGCAGCTCCATAACTAAGGTAAGAACATGTTATCATCTTACCTGAAAGTCCCCTGTGCCCAGTCCGGGTCTATACCTCTTGCCGGTCAGGTGTGGTCACCACCGCTTTTCCAGGTAGTGTAAAAAGTCCAAGCCCGTATCCATCAAACCCTGGGATATAAGTCAAGGTGTCTGCTGTGTGCCGTGTATGTGTTTCATGTTTGTGTAAGATCCGGGAGACAGTTGGAACTGTGACTGTTTTGTTTGTGGTTGCTGGGTAACAGACGGGAGGAGGTCAAACCGCTCGATAAGCTATCACAGATTCCCGTGCAGCAGGAGGGACAGGTGGTCCCGGGACAGGTAGTCCCATGTTCCAGGCTCGGATGGTGATAGCTTAGAGGGCTGCCACAGATTCCCGCAGCCGGCGAGCCAGTCAGGACGACCCGAGCGGAGGGTGGTAGAATTCCCGGGCATATGTGTGCCCAGTGCGATTGATAGTTGTCTGTTCCCAGAACAGCCTGCACGTGTCACAGAATAATAAAAGGGCATCGGTTCTACCGGATGTGTATCTGTTTGTTAATGTCACGTATTGCTGCTTTAAGTGATAACAGTTGTAAGTGCATACAATTGTAAAGGAAAGTTTTTTCTCTCTTTTCTGAACTTCCCCTTCTCCACGCTGCTAGCAGAGATATATCCATTGTAAATCACACTGTCATATCTGTTTTGGCAAAGCTTCCTGTTTCTGCATTCTGAGTAGTGCTACAGTGTAGCAATTTTTGGAGAAGTGAAACTAAATGGTATCTATCATTTTTGCTGTGACATACTTGTTTTCAGATACGTGATTTTAGACTTTCGATACAGCAGCATAAGAAAAGGGGAAGTATGTGTGTCTAACTGCGTTTGAGCACAGAGGAAAAAAAAAAGGAGAAAAGCCGTTTCAACTTTTTACTCTTTTGAAGGTTTTCCTTCTGTCTTTTTTCATTTTAAAGTTTTTTTTAAAGTTTTTTTATTAAGTTTTCCAAAGCTTTCCAAAGTTTTCCTTTCTGTCTCTTTACTTTTTTAAAGTTTTTCCTTTTGTATCAAAATTTTAAGTTTTTGGTTGTGTACCAAGTTTTTGATGGTTTTCTTTTCTTTTGGTTTCAACTTCTTGTACCAACTTTTTGAAGGTTTTCTTTTTTTTGTGTTTTTATATACCCATTTTTTGAAGTTTTTTGTTGTTGTTTTATTTTTCCTTTTTGTTTGTTTTTCATTTCTGTTTTTGCCATGGGAAATAAGGTGGCCAAGCAACAGGAGGGTCTTTTGCTCCCTGATGAGAAAACGGCCCCCCAGATAGTGGCAGAACACGAAGGTGTTAAGTATGTGAAGAATTTTAGAAGGTATAAAGTATGTGAAAATCATAAGAATGGCAGATTTCAAGCTGCGGAATGGCATGACGTAGAAAGGAAAAATTAGGGAAGTTAGCTAATGTTAAATTGCTGAATGCTAATACATGGTAAACAGTAGCAGCAGAGCTTACATCGCTTAGGTGGTACAGAAAGATATGTGAGCAAACCAGGAAATGATTTTTTGTGTGTATAAGATAGGGAAAGGTATTAAGCCATCAGCGTTTCCCCATACATTGGGCATGTGCATTCTGCTCTCAACAGAATCCATGGTATAGGGAGATTTTGCACAGTATGTTGCATGCCCCGTCCCTCCCTACAAGGAGAAGGCATCATAGTTCCAACCATGCCCTCTAAGACTGCAGAGGGGGGAGGAATTATCTTCTCTATCCTCCTTTTTCTCTGTCACTCTTTCTCTCCTCCTTCTTCTCTCTCACTCTCCCTTCCTCCCTCTTTCTCCACACTTTTCTCTTCTCTCTCTCTCTCCCTCCACACCTCTCTACTCCTCCATCTCCTTCTTCCCCACACCTCTTTCCTACTTTTTTTCTCACCCTCTTTCTCTCCTCCTTCTCCACTCCCCCACCACACCTATCTTCTCCTCCTGTTTCTTCTCCACCCCCTTCAACCAATCCTCCTGTTTCTTCTTCTTCTCTCTCTCCACCTCCTTTTGCACACCCTGATTCTCCTCCTTTCTCTTCACTACACCTTTCTATCTCTCTCTATCTCCTCATTCTCCTTCTCCACACCCCTTTCCTCCTTCTTCACTCACCTCCTCTTTTTCCCTCTCCTCCACACCTCCCTTCTCTCTCCTCCTTCTGTTCCTTTTTCTCACTCCTCACCTCCTCCTCCTATACACCTTTCATCAACCCCTCCTTCTTCTTCTTCCTCTTCTTCTTTTTCTGCTGGCCCAACGCCCAATTCATACAATGTGGTGCTTACGGCACAAGGCACCCCTTCTATGTCCCTGCCACAATCCAGCCATTACCAGTTCTGATATCGGGGAAAGAAGGTGAAAATCCCCCTACACATAATGCAGTAGGCAACCTCCAGACACATCAGGCAGCAGACAGCTCAGCCCTGGGTGCAGAGGGGGGAGGACTGGACTGACATCACCATCTGCTGATAATGTACAACTTCAGCATCGGTCAGAGCTGCCTACATTCACACCAACATAGAGCTATAAGCCTATGCTTCAGCAAGGGGGAAGTCATCCTCACATAAAAAGGCAATTTCTAAGTCCAAAATCAGCCAGTGTATGACCCCAGCACACGCTATCACAATTATTCCTCTGATGAAGATGAAGAGGGAACATCATACATGCTGCCCAGTACTGGGAAAAGAAACCCACAGGCACTAAGAATGCAGGGGCAGATAGAGGCACCACCATTACACTATGTGCACTTCAAGTCAGGTGACAATCTTCCAGACCCAGGGATGCATCCCATGCCATTTTACCGAAGAATGTAGCAGAACCAGTGAACATATGCAGCCACCTGGAATGATCTCTGGGCCATAAATGGAAATAAAAGCAGGTGATGCACTCTGGCCAATCATGAAGGAACAATTCAAACTTTCAGCAGAATTAGATGTACACACTTGGGAGTCAGGGCCACAGCTAATTGAACAGCTCAGAGAGTGGGCCAAAGGTAGATTGGCAGGACAAGCCCTCAGCTTACATGACATGAGCCAAGACAAGACAGGGTCTGTAAAGAAGTTTCATGGCAGAGTAATAGCTAGTTTTCCAAGACTTGGGCTTCACCATTCATGACCAGATACAAAGGCAAATGTTGGCACAGGCCTTTGTGCATGGACTGAAACAGCCAATCAGGAAACCACTGATAGTGGCTAGGCCCGAGAACAGGTCAATAGCAGTGAGCTGACCCAGCAAAACGGGTTATGTGCGCCTAGGAGACTGTTTATTTCCAATTGTTGCCAAAACTGATGCCATTATAGCGCCACAAAGAGCGCGAAGAAGGAAACGGGTGCTGTGCTGCTGAGAACGCCGGAAGGGGAGCCAGAGGTGACGACACTGCAAAGTGCCGAGCAACACACCGGAAGAACCGCTGTAGACTCTGGAGAGGAGACACCGACCTCAATAAGCTTAGCAAAGGGGAGAAGCTATGTTAGACCAGAGGGAAGAAGTGATGGCAGATGTAGCCGCAGCCCCTGTAATGCCCCAAGACCTTGGGTTGGATGCAGCCGCCGGTCTCATGGCACCCCCGGGCCTCGCCACGGATGCACCTGCAGGCCCCATCTTACCACCGCAGCTTCAATCAGCAGGCCGGACACCACTGCCGCTACAGTGCCCATCATGCCGTTGTCCACAGTAGCCAAAGGGATTGAGTCCCAACCAGAAGTGCAGAAGACAGCCCCTCTCATGGTGACCACTGACCTGGAAGCGCAACCACCCTACAAAGAAGAAGTGTCAAGTGTTACAACTGTGGCAAGTTAGGCCATTTCCGGAACCAGTGCAGAGCACCCATGCAACCCAAGAGTTGGTCCAGAGAAACAGGTCAAGGAAGAAGTACAGAAATCAGTGAAGTACCCCGCCCATAGGACAGAGGCAAGCAAGCCAGGTCCACCAGATGCTACACTCCTGACATGTAAAACCCCATCTGCAGGACCAATACCTCAAATTACCCAGAAAGTGGCTGGCGTTGTCAGATCTTTTCTTCTGCACACCGGTGCAGTCAGAAGTGTGATGAGACCTGTGGAACTCCCCAATCCCACCTGCCTATCAGAATCCTCTGTGTCTCGCATGGGCATTGATGGTCAAGTCAGACATTCCCAGCCTACAAAGCCTCTGAGCGTGTGCACTCAGCCAGGACTCTCTATTCTGTCCCAGTTTGTGGTGTCAGGGACCTGCCACTCAACCTGCTGGGAGCGGACCTACTGCAAAAGCTGAAGGCAACCATAGTGTTCCAGGAAGATGGGACCGTGACCCTTTCTTCACATCTGACCCAGGAAGAGTCAGTCATGCTGGCGGCCCTACAGGAACCTCAAAAAACCGATGAGGCCTACCCAAGGAGGTACTGGATGTAGTATCAGAAAGTCTATGGTCTAAGGGACCCCGGGACGTGGGAAAACCTCAAGTTGCCCCAGTGCGTGTATCACTCAAGCCAAGCACTCCATATCCTCGTAAGGCCCAGTATCCCCTGTCCGTCGCCCAGAGTCAAGCTGTCTCAGACCAATTCAAGGTGAAATAGGGGTCGTTATAGGGGTCGTTATCCCCTGCACGTCGCCTTGCAATACCCCTCTTTTCCTGGTCAAGAAAAAGACTGTAAAAGGAGAGCCAGCCAAGTTCAGAATGGTACATGACCTGAGAGCTGTGAATGACGCCATGGTGTTTGAAACTCCAATTGTGCCGAATCCGCACACTCTGCTCTCAAATGTGCCTTCCACAGCAAAAGTGTTCACAGTGACTGACCTGGCTAATGCTTTCTCCAGTGTTCCCCTTCATCTGGAAGACCAGTTCCTGTTTGCCTTAACGCACCAGGGGGCACAGCACACATGGACAGTGATGCCACAGCGGGCCCTGAATAGCCCTTCATGGTTCACCAAAGCAATGTTTACAGTCCTCACCAACTGGGTCACAGAACACCCAGAAGTAACCCTGCTACAATACGTGGACGATCTACTCCTTTGTGCAGTTGACTTTGACACGTGTAAAGCCCATTTCTTGTCTCTCCTACTCTACCTGGCGGAGCAGCACTGCAAGGTCTCAAAGAACAAAGTCTAGTGGTGTCTGAAGTGAGTTACATTCCAGGGACACTGTATTGCTTACGAAACACCTGACAGATGATCGGAAGACCACAGTGGAGAAGATGGTTCCTCCAACAACTCCAAAGGCGCTACAGGTCTTCCTTGGTCTAGTTTCGTATTGCAGAGCCTGGAACCCTGATGCCTTGGTCCTAATGCAGCCTCTGTATGATTGCGTCAACGTAGTCCCGTTCCTCCTGACAGATGCAGCCTTCAGCTCGTTCAAGAAGTTAAAGGCTCTGTAGTCTCAGCGCCAGCACTAGGCCTACCTGACTACGAGAAGCCATTCTGTCTCTACCTGATGGAAAAAGAAGGCCTTGCTACTGGAGTCCTGACGCAGCTTCTGGGGGAAAGCAGAGACCTTTGGACTGCTGTTCAGCTCACCTGGATCCAGTTGCAAGGGAAGCCCCTCCTGTATGAAAGCAGCATTTGCAGCACACACCCTCCTGGACAAGACTGCTGACATCATTCTTGGATATCCATTGGAAATCCTGGCTCCGCATGACATCTCAGCAATCCTCAACCAAACCCAGCCAAAACATCTCTCCACAGCCAGGCATCTTCGCCTCCAGTGCTCTCTACTCCTGCCCGACAATGTCACCATCTCCAGATGCACAGTCCTCAACCCATCCACTGTACTCCCACTCCCAAGGGGGGATACAGATATGGACCCTCAGATCAAAATTCTGATCAAAATCTGCATGATACCTTCCATAGAGATCTGGATTTGCTCCGGACAGGTGACCATGATTGCTTCAGCATCATGCAACAGGAAACAGCAGGACTTCCCAAGGTGGCAGAAGAGCCACTGACCAACCCAGAGTTGATCCTCTATGTGGATGGCTCCAGATTTGCAAATGATGAAGGAAGATTCCACATGGAATGTGCAGTGACCAGCAATCAAGAGATCCTGTGGTCCAAAAGTCTGCTGCCAAGTCTGTCAGCCCAGGAAGCAGAACTGATAGCACTGACGAAGGCCTACCAGATGGCAGAAGACAAGACTGTGAACATATATACCGATTCAAGGTACTCGCATGGCACAGCACATGACTTTGGACCCATCTGGGCTGCAAGGGACTTCATCACAGCAAGCAGAACAACTGTGAAGCATCATGGAGCCATCAAGGACCTGCTGGACGCACTCCAACTTCAAAAAATTGAGGCAGTACTAAAAGTCAAAGCACATGGAAAATTGAACACAGTAGAGGCACGGGGTAATAACATGGCGGATATGGCAGCCAAAGAAGCAGTCAAAGGAAGACAATATGAAGAAGTGTGAGAGGTCGTAGAGCCGGACAGCTACTACATGACGACTGGAGACAAGAAACCTGACCAGATGACATCCTGGGATCTGCTCAAAAAGCTGCAAGAGCAAGCCCCAAAGGACAAGAAGGAATGCTGGATGCGGAAGGGAGCAACACATGAAGAAGGAAGGGTATGCACAATGGACTACAAACCCTGTTTACCCCGAAGCATCTACCCTAAGGTGGTCCAATGGGCACATGGGCCCACACACAGATCAAAGACACAGATGAATGATCTGATTGGTGCTTACTGGTTCGCTCCAGGGATCTCCGCCCTAACAGCCAAGTTCACTAGCAGCTGTTTGACCTGTGGCAAATGCAACCCTGGAAGAATGGAGAAAATTCCCACACATCATCTTGCTAGACCACTGTACCCTTTCCAGAGGATCCAGATAGACCACATCCAAATGCCGCCAACTGGAGGATTCGAATATGCCCTTGTGGTCGTGGACATGTTCTCAGGATGGCCAGAAGCTTTCCCAGTGAGGAACCAGTCAGCAAAGACTACTGCAAAGAAGCTACTCTCAGAGATGAGATATGCAGATATGGAGTCCCAGAAGGGATAGAGAGTGACCAGGGACCCGCATTCACAGCAAATCTCACACGGGAGATCTGGTCAGCAGTAGGGTCAGACTTAGGCCTACACACTCCTTACAATCCCCAGAGTAGCGAGAAAGTGGAAAGACTGAATGGGATACTTAAGAACAGGATGTTGAAAGTTGCCCAAGAGACATGCAAACCATGGCAGGAGACACTCCCAATCATACTACTTAGTGTAAGACACACTTCCAGAGGCCCAGAAAAGCTGTCACCATATGAAATTTTGTTTAGGTCTAGTCCCAGGTTAGGGGTATTCTTTCTCTCAGCAGCTGATTATGAAATATGATACTTTGTCTGCTTATGTAATTGAACTCACCAAGAAACTTGCTAACATCCATTCTTGAGTTTTTCTTCTTTGCCAGATCCAGATTCAGTGTCCGGTACGCACTCCTTGAAGCCAGGAGACTGGGTGTTGGTGAAAAAAGGTTTGCGAGGAGAACACCACTCAATCCCAGATTTGATGGTCTTGTCCAAGTGCCGCTGATGACACCAACCTCTGTGAAGCTGGAGGGAAGACCCACTTGGATCCACTCATCACATTGCAAGAAAGCTCCCCTACCAGAGGATGACACCCAAGCCAGAATGATGTTGTGGATGCCCTGCCTGACCGGATAGATGACCTACCTGATAAAGAATACCCACCGCTCACTACACATGCTGTTGACTAAGAGACTGATTGCAACGAACCCCCATTAGGGACAGATCTCCTGACCGCCCATTTGTGAAAAGTCTGTACGGAGTGGGGCGTGTGCGCTAGGCATGCGTCAGTTCACTGGCAGCACAAAAGAGTTGCAGCACTTTGGGACAGGAGGCTAGGATTAGGGCAAGTGATAGAAATATATAAATCATATAGATCTCACTTGCATGTATACTCTTTAATCATATATACTCACATAAAAGCAAATATATATATTTATACTCAGCTAGTTTATAATCAATTGCTCAACTTGACCACATGAGCTAGGCCAGATGGTTCCTTGGTACTTTCCAGACACCATAAAACAGGAACTTAGGCCAGCTGTCCTAGATGCAGAGAGCTACACTTTAGTTGCATAATCAGCATTGATATGTGCATTAATCACAATATTCCATATATATTTAGATAACAATAACAGAGGAGCTAGACAATATGGTAATTAACTAAACACCCCTAGCCACTCCTTTCTATATGCAATTATAAAACTATGTATGTACAATAAATCATCAGTATTGATGGAATGTTATTGACACAATGGTGTGCAGTCTCATTCCTTTAGCGCTCAAAATACTCAGTCTTATTGGGAACGGCCGCAGCACACACAGGGATAGATTTATCCAAACCAAATTTCCATAACACCATCAGAAAGAACGTCAGTGGTAAAGTCATTATCTGTAACTGTGCTGTAATCTCATATGTTCTGTAGGACTGGTATCTACCACTGTCCATATGGCGGTAATATCCATGTTGGTCTTTATATAGAGATTATTTTCAGCAACATCGCTGTCATCTGCTGAGGTTCTCCTCCAATATTAGGGTGCGTCACTCACTGAGAAGTTTCTCCCCCCTGAACCAAAACCCTAGCTACGCTTCTGGGTATCCATATTGTTTAAATAATTGGAGAGGTTAAAAAATTCAATGACTTAAAGGAGTTGTCTCAACTTCTGAAATGGGTAAAATATCCAAGTGCTTGTAAAATCTAGCAATTTTGCAATTTACCTCCTTTTAAAAATCCTGTCCATACTCAAGATTGTCCGAATTTTAAATTGTAAAGTTTACTGCTGTTTACCTATTTACAGTCACCCATTTTTTATACTGTTGAAAAACTCACTAATCAAATATTTAATGTATGAGAACATTTTTGCTCCATTTCCACTACTAGCTCTTGCCGTACAGGAGACATTATCATACTCTAGTAGGATTGACAGGAGAGCTCTGAGGCAAGATAAAAAGATTATAGAGGTCAATGTACTAAGAGGTGTATGCAGCATAATTACATGAGAAAGCTCTATTATATATTTTTTTATCTTTTTTATGTTTCAACAGAGCAAAGAGAAGCAAAAACCGATAGAATACATTTAATAATAGGATTATCCCACAAACAGTAGATTACTCATTGTCAAGTTTAAACTTAATCCTTAAAAGTGGGTTTGGGTAGTTGTCAATCACAAACAGATTGCCTGACTACTTACATGATTCAGTGCAAAGGTCAATTCTCGTAATGCGAAAAGTAGGGTCTGAAAATAATTAAATATAACTCCGTTGATGGGCAGCTGTATTGTATACTGCAATTTCTCACAGATCTCTCGTAGATGAGATGTTGTCTACAATTGATTCAATGTCTTGAACCTTGGTGTACTCGGTATCCAGATGTTGCTGGGGATTTGACCAACTTGGATGAGGGATTCATCACATTAAGAGGTTATCTTAAAGGGAATCTGAAACCAGGCTTTTACCACCTAATCTGAGAGCAGCATAATGTAGAGACTGAGATCTTGATTTCAGAGATGTGTGACCTACTGGGCTGCTTGCTGTAGTTTTGATAAAAATCACAGTTTTATCAGCAGGAAATTATCACTAGAGGACTAGTAAACCTGCTGCAATGTAGTCCTCCATATTCATGAGTTCTGTATAACCCCGCCCCCACCACCAATTGGCAACTATGCACACTGTATATGGGTAGAAGTCTACCAATCACTGGTGTCGGTGGGGTTTTATAAAGCTTGGCATTCAGAAAACTGGTAGATCTGCAGCAGTTAAAATAGTGATTTTATAAAAATAACAGTAAGTTGCTCAACGCTGGAATTGCAAATAATCCCTTTAATGTTCTCCTAGGCAAGAAAACCTGTTAAGGTCTAAAAACAGATTAAAGATTCTGTATAAGGGCTTGCTCACACACATTTTTGCAGTGTTTATGATGCAGAAAAACAGCATTTTACAGTACCAGCAAAGTGAATTAGATTATAGAAATCTCAGTGACCATGCTGCTTATTTTCTTTTATGATGGGAAAAAATGCAAATAAAAGCGCATCATAAGCGCACTTAGGAACAGTTATAAAGTAACGTATTTTACGCATTGTTTTTCCTGCCAACACGTTGGTTTTTGCTGCAGAAAAATTGCCAGTAAAATTAAGCCGTTGCATCCAATGGTATATGCACACATTTAGTATTGACAGCAAAGAAATCTGCTAGAAGTGCTGGAATATTAGCAGGAAAATGCTGCATAAAATACTAGCGTTTTGGACACGTTTTGCATGTATTTCTTCCCTATTCATTTTAATATCTAAAAAGCACTGCAAAATATTGAAAGTATTGACATGTTGCAGATACGAAACAGTTTCCAATCTGCACGGAAAAATAAGTAACTTATGAATTCAATTTCAGAAATCTCATTCACTTTGCTGGTGCAGTAAAACTTTTTTTTCATGGTAAAAATGAGGGGAAAATGCTGTAAAAACACAAGGTGTGAACATACCCGAAGTTGATCTAGTCCAACAAAATATCACCTATTGGTTTTTACATGTTATAACAAAGGTTCCTCATAAACCTGCATTAACAACCCAGTTTTTCCACCAATAAAAAGAGATACTTGGATACATGTACATAAAGGGATACTTTATCAACAATTCTTGTATTCAAATCTCCTGCTTGAGAAAGGAGAAAAACCGAGAGACATGGTTCGTTCTCCATCTCTATCTCTGAGGTTGCCAAAGACGCTATTGTAAAAATAGGGACAGCACCGAATGAAATATCACTATTGTAATCGCAATTGTTTGCAAATGAGGAATTTTCAACACAAGAATCATCAACAAAATATTCTTGTGTCTAAATTTTTTTTATAGACATTACATGGATCAGTTAACTTGAACTAAATAGACATATGGTAAAGAAATAAGGTTAAAAATGAAAGCTTTCATATGACTAATCTCCTTGTAATTTTCCAAAACGGACGTGTAATAACTGGCATGTTTCTACTTCTTCCAATGATTCAGATAGATAATATCTAAATTCCCTTTCAGTATGTCTTTGGAGAATAGAATGATCTTTTTATTTATCAGGCGGCACAGGGGTGGACACTGATAGCCAATGGCATCTGTTTACACCCAAATACAAAATATGCATACTGTATGTATATAGATTACACACACATTTAAACATTTATATATATATTTACTAGATGGTTGCCCGATTCTAACGCATCGGGTATTCTAGAATATGTATATATGCATATGTCACGCTGTGAGTGGGGGTTAAATTCCGCGCCAATATCGCTGTTTGGTCGCGCCCGGCTGGCCGATAAGTGAAGCCTGGTTCAAATTTGGTGCCAATTCGCTGCCGCTGATTGGTCGCGGCCGGCCAGGCATGACCAATGACTGAAGCGGTGTTTAAATACCCGCCAATATCACTGAGTTCAGGCAATCCAATGTCAGCTTCACATGACATTTCAGTGCAAAACAACAGACCTTTATCAAACACAAGGATTGCGGTGCAGAAAAGTAGAATTAAAAATGGTGACACAAGGGAAAGCAGCTAGTCATGACACTAACACAACTCAACACCTCGCACAATACACTGTAAAAGTAGGTCTATTTTAAACATATGAGTAAATAAGTTACTGATAATTGATGAATGGCATCTATCAGAGGCATCTGTTACAGAAATTTTTTTCTAGTTTTTTTTCTAACATAGGAGTCTATGGGTGATGGATTGCTAACAGCCATGAATATTTTTTATGTTTCACTCCATGCATCTCAGAAATGAGCTGATGTGGGACACATCCATTCATATCCATGTATATGGGACCAACCAAGGCTGGACCCTTTCTGTCCAGGGTAACCAATGGCAGTATCTTGGTCTGCTTCTACATTCTTCTGTGTTATTTATTTATCCTTCTATGTTATTTATACTCTTTCATCTATTTTTCTATTACTATCTAATCTATGTTTGATGATTAGTAAATAAGATTCCGTAGGGCAAAATTGTCAAAAAACAAAATATGTGATGAAGAAGCTCCAACTCTTGTTTTGGACAGTATCTAATAAAAGAACAATGTGGTTAAAATGATATTAACGTGAATATGAAACATGAATACTGTTTTATAAACCTCTGCAAATATAAAACTCAGAGATTTCTACAATGGACTGATTCCAGAATTACATGTTTTAATAGGGTTTAAGATTACATTTGTAGGTGAAACCTGAATTATATAGTTAATACTAAGGTCAAAGCACAAGCCGGTAGAAACCTGGAATAGATTCCAAATGACTCTGGGAAAGACAAGGTTATCAAAACTTGTGTTGAGTGATTGTAATCTTACATGTGCTCCCAAATATCACAGAGCTAGAAAAATACTGTGGACCTAAAAGTAATTTAGTTTATTAGATAAAAAAAGATGGTGCCATAATGGCATTCATGTATTTATGTTTGGCTTTTTCAGCTGTAGGAGACTTTATCCTTGCTTCTTTATATTACTTCCACTTATGTGTTATGACTGGTGTGTTTGACATACAGCCATATCAATGAAGATGACATTTGCATCTACAGAATGTGCTTAGTACTTTCTCTGTTTATACCGTACCATTGTCAAAAGTATAGACAACCTTTTAAATGGTGGGCTTCACTATTTTAGCTGAGCTTGGGCCATTCACTGTGGGTGCCAGTTGTGATACACAGCCAACACCTGTCTCTTATAGCGGTTTAAAAAAAGAAAAGATTGGGTACTGACCTCCAGGACATGACACCACATCTTCCAATTATATTGCCAAAAAAGTAGGCATAATTGCAGAAGCAAGGGAAGTTTTATTCATCCTTTTCAGAGCAGTGGTATTTCATCACCGCCTGCATGATGTTTTCGGCTCTGTCCGCAGTAGGGCCAAGCATAGTGCTCAGGCACTAGCTGGCGATTTCTTTGCACAGGTGTGAGATTCCATCTAACTATGTAGATGATGCAGGAGGCATCATCCACATCAATCAAAGCAGGAGGACAGCGACCATCAGCCAGGAGGAGCAACAGAGAGCCCATAATGGACGACTCTCGAACTCATTAACATACAGCTTGGGAGAACTTTAAAAGGTTTTTGGGTGCAGCACAGGTGCTGAATAAGGTGATAGTTTTAGTTGACACATGACAAAACTGGTGAGAGGTAAAAAGTGTGGGGGTTGTTAGAGAATCAAAGTGGGAAAGGTACATGTAATAGCTGGAACTGGTGAATTGAAATGTTCAACCAACATTTATTAATGTGTTGCTCAAGTAAAGTATCTATATAGTTTTGGGAAAATATGCATACGCTTTAACATTTGTGAAAATTACCATAAGTACACGTTAGTAAATATAATCATGTGTTAGAGGGCGCCAGGAGATTATTACTTTCTTATTATGTCACCAACATAAAAAAGCCATGTGCTTGAAAGTAAGTACCTTCCCTTCAGTAGCCTGAAAAACCAAGTCTAGTATAAACAGATTGACATAATTATTTCCTATATGTATGTTTTTCTTCTTTTGATTGCATTAAAAGAATGTAGTCCCACTCCTGCACTGCTTTATCTCAATGTCATGGACTTTGGCAACTCTAGTTTATTTTCAGTAAGAATATATTTTACATATTTTTACTTTTCAGTAACGTAAATATAGGTGTATAAGCCTGCATGTAGTCCACCAGAGAGGCTGCAAACTGTTATTGTGAGGCACTGGGGGAGATATCATGTACAATCAGGGTTGATGCTGTGCTCATTAATCTCTGACTTCATAATTACTGGGATGTATCTATGTGCTGCACATTTAAGATATGTAATTGCAGCCTGTCCAGTAGCGCAATGCAGTGATACAGTTAACCTCTCTGGCTGAGCAGGGAGACACGATCTCCCTGCACTGCCAATCAGACACTTTGGAGACTATGAGCTGGGGAAGTCAGATTCTCCCTCTCCCATCTTTCCCCATCTGCATCTGGTGTCTCAGTACAGAGGGCGTGATGACATCACTACATGGCGCCCGCTGTGCTGAGATGTGTGGCTGCTCTGAACGCTTGCTGCAGAGTACGGTTCAGCTGGGTAATGAAGAGGAGAGCTGAGTTTTGATTTTTTTTTCTATGGGGAGTGCATTATACTGTATGGAAGCCTATGTGGAGTGCATTATACTATATAGAGGCCTATGATTAGTGCATTATATATAGCGAGAGGCCTATGGTGAGTGCATTATACTATATAGAAACCTATAGGGAGTGCATTATACTATATAGAGGCTTCCAGGGAGTGGGAGTGCATTATACTATATAGAGGCCTATGGGAAGTGCATTACACTATATGGAGGTACTTAAGGAGTGCATATGGAGGACTATGGAGGTGCATTATACTATATTGAGGACTATGAGGAAGGCATTGTGCTACATGGAGGACTATGTGGAGTGCATTATACTGTATTGATGAATATGAGATGCATTATGCTATTTGGAGGCCAATGGGGAATGCATTATACTATATGGAGGCCTATTAGGGGTGCATTAAACTATATAAAGGATTATGGAAAAATGATTGACAGGTTGGTTACACTTGTCAAACATAGTGTTTGACAAGTGTGACAACTTTTTACTATTGATGCTGCCTATACAGCATTAATAGTAAAAAGATATAATGTTAAAAATAATTAAGCAAATTAAAAATCGTGATATTCTCACCTCTCGATGCTCCCGGCAACTCCCGTTCCCAGTGATGCCTTGCGACAATGACCCCAGATGACGTAGCATCATGTGAGACCGCTACATCATCACAGGTCACTGTCGCAAGGCATCACTGGGAACGGGAGCTGCTGGGAGCATCGCTAAGGTCTGGGCTGGATACAGGGGCCGCCAGAAGGTGAGTATATAACTATTTTTTATTTTCATTCTTTTTTTAAGGGCCTGGAGGAGAGTCTCCTCTCCACCACCCTGGGCACCATCCGCACATGATCCGCTTACTTTGCGCATGGTGGGCATGGCCCCATGCAGAAAATAAGCAAATCAATGCATTCTTATATCTGCAGAATCATGGTGATTCTGCACAAAGAATGAGCATGCTGCGTATTTTTCCACGATGTGATTCCGCTGCGGAAAAATATGCAGCATTAGCACAGCATTGCGGAATCCCATTGAATTCAATGGGTTGTGTATGCATTTTCAAAAATGCGTCAAAAACGCATACAATCCGCAACGTGTGCACATAGCCTTAGGGTGCACCACCATAGTTGTAATCAAGGCTACCTGGTTGGAGGCCAACTCAGAAGTTTTTTCCCGCCGTGAACCAAAATCCTAACTATGCCTCCGAGTCTGTCTGGTGAACATTTTATAAGGTTTCCCACCAACATAAAGTGAACCTGTCAGCAAGATTTTGCTAAGTAAACTACAGGCATTGTCAGGTTGTCAGTGGTAAATTGATTAAAATGATACCTGGGGTGAAGAAATCAGTCTTGAGGTTCTTGTGTAATCAGTTTTATAAGTTTTCAATTAATGATATGCCCATGCTTCGGGGCGAGACTGTAGGCAGTGTCTTATCTATCTGCTCTAAGCCAGAGAAACCAAGGAAAGACCTGCCCACAGGCCCGCCCTGAAGCACAAACGTGTTCCTCATAATATATATATATATATACAGTATATATATATATGTAGAGAGAAACTGTTTGTGCTGTGGGGTGGGCCTGTGGGCAGGTCTTTCCTTGGTTTCTCAGGCTTCGAGCATGAAGACAAGACATTGCCTACAGTTCTGCTTCGGAGCACGGGCTTCATTAACAGGTATCATTTTAATTAGTTTAACACTGCCAACCTGACAATGCCTGTAGCTTACTTAGCAAAATCATGCTGACAGGTTCTCTTTAAGTTGCAAATGTTTTAATTATTTAAAATACCTTCTGTGTTATTAAACACCCTTATTTTGTGTCTCCCAAAGCTGTGAGACTGCATGTTGTGTTCTGGCACTCTCCCACAATTCCATAATGCTGCCCTACATGGGCTGCTGATAACTGGTACTTTGCTTGTTTGGTTGCATATTCAGGTGCTTCTCACAAAATTAGAATATCATCAAAAAGTTCATTTATTTCAGTTCTTCAATACAAAAAGTGAAATTCATGTATTATATAGAGTCATTACAAACAGAGTTATCTATTTCAAGTGTTTATTTCTGTTAATGTTGATGATTATGGCTTACAGCCAATGAAAACCCCAAAATCATTATCTCAGTAAATTAGAACAAAACACCTGCAAAGGCTTCCTAATAATTTAAAAGGGTCGCTTAGTCTGTTTCAGTACCCTCCACCAACATGGGGAAGACTGCTGAATGGACAGGTGTCATTGACACACTCCACAAGGAGGGTAAGCCACAAAAGATCATTGCTAAAGAAGCTGGCTGTTCACAGAGTGCTGTATCCTAGCATATTAATGGAAAGTTGAGTGGAAGGAAAATGTGTGGTAGAAAAAGGTGCAAAAGCAACCAGGATAACCACAGCCTTGAAAGGATTATTAAGGAAAGGCGATTCAAAAACTTGGTGGAGATTCACAAGGAGTGGACTGCTGCTGGAGTCATTGCTCCAAGAGCCACCACACACAGACGCATCCAGGACATGGGCTACAAGTGTTACATTCCTTGTGCGAAGCCACTCACGACCAATAGACAATGCCAGAAGCATTTTACCTGGGCCAAAGAGAAAAAGAACTGGACTGTTGCTCAGTGGTCCAAGGAGTTGTTTTCAGATTAGAGTAAATTATGAATTTCATTTGGAAATCAAGGTCCCAGAGTCTGGAGGAAGTGTGGAGAAGCACACAATCTGAGCTGCTTGAGGTCTAGTGTGAAGTTTCCACAATCAATGATGGTTTGGGGAGCCATATCATCTGCTGGTATAGGTCCACTGTGTTTTATCAAGATGAAAGTCAGTGCAGCCATCTACTAGGACATTTTAGATCACTTCATGCTTCCGTCTGCCAACAAGCTTTTTGGAGATAGAAATTTAATTTTCCAGCAGGATTTGGCACCTGTCCACATTGCCAAAAGTACCAATACCTGTTTTAAAAACAACAGTATCACTGTGCTTTATTGGCCAGCAAACTTGCCTGACCTTAACCCCATAGAGAGTCTATGGGGTATTGT
This sequence comes from Ranitomeya variabilis, assembly GCF_051348905.1. Lineage (NCBI taxonomy): Eukaryota > Metazoa > Chordata > Amphibia > Anura > Dendrobatidae > Ranitomeya > Ranitomeya variabilis. The sequence goes on from NC_135237.1 coordinate 476,432,537, forward strand.
CAAGAGGAAGATGAGACACCAGACCCAACAATGCAGACGAGCTGAAGGCTGCTATCAAAGCAACCTGGGCTTCCATAACACCTCAGCAGTGCCACAGGCTGATGGCCTCCATGCCACGCCGCATTGATGCAGTAATTGATGCAAAAGGAGCCCCGACCAAGTATTGAGTGTGTTTACTTAATATACATTCAGTAGGCCAACATTCAGGGCTTTAAAATCATTTTTCAAGCTGGTGTTATAAAGTATTCTAATTTACTGAGATAATAACCTTTGGGTTTTCATTGGCTGTAAGCCACAATCATCAACATTAACAGACATAAACACTTGAAATAGATCACTCTGTTTGTAAAGACTCTATATAATATATGAGTTTCACTTTTTGTATTGAAGAACTTAAATAAATTAACTTTTTGATGATATTCGAATTTTGTGAGAAGTACCTGTACCTTTATAACATTTGGGCTCCAGTGAAAGTAAAAAGAACTCATCCATGAAATTCATGGGGCAAGCACAGTGAGAAGAACAGCTCAATTCAGAGTGATATTACTTTCTCAGCATATGCATATGGTGCGCCCCCACCCAAGAGCAATGGGGTACTCGGTCAGGGTGACCAATGCTGCTTAGGGGTCCGCTGGGGTGATGTTATGGCAGCAAGATGGTATACCTTCCCACAGGTGAAGTGTATCCCCAGGGCTTCCCAGAAGTGTAGATGGTGATGGTGGATGATGTAAGGTGCAGTGAATAACGAGGACACAAGGTTGCAGTCTCTTTAACTTTTACTGAAGGCTTCAGCATCCACAGTCCAGGGTACAGACCACGAGGTAGGCAGAGTCCAGCTGGTCTGAAGGCAAATCCAGAGTCCCCTTATCCAGGTGGAAATCAGTAGCCTTCCTCTAGCGCCTGTGTGTTGTTGTACCTCCCTGCTGAGCTTCTCGGTAAGGTCCTCACAACTGTTGTAGATGTTCTAGATGTTATTTCTTCCTATCTGTCCCCCAGATGGTGTGGATAGGACAAACCCATATGACTGATGGCCTGAGGCTTGTTTATAGGGACCCTAGAGACACCCCGACCCCCACAAGTTGCCACCGTGTCTTCCTAGGTATTAAGGTCAGGCAGCCAACTTGGAATTGACTGTCCTGCTGGTCTCTAGAGCAAGGCTTGGAGACAGTTGCTCACTCGGTGTTCCGGCCACCGGCTTCGCGCCTCAGAAGGAGGCAGTCTAGTACAGGGCAGAATTCCTTCTGGTGTTATCTCCTTGTGCTATGACTTCGTTTCTCACCCTCTACAATACAATTCTCATTGTGTCCTTTCTTAGGATGCTGCCGCACGTGAGGCAGGTGCAGCTCCGTAGCCTTCTGTCTAGCTAGGCCTCTGACAGGATCCCACCCCTGTCAGGGACCCTCTGTCTGCAGCTCCAATGTTTCTCCTTTCCCCCTGTCTGCCTGACAGGTTTTGTCTGGGCAAAGCCCAGTCAGCTTCTCTCTAACTTTCTATCCAGCCCACCAATTTTACCCTTCTGTGAGGAGTGCCCTAGTAGATAGGAGCAAGGCTCCCCCTGGTGGTCTGGAGTGTGAAGTGTGGTGTATGGTTTGTGATACCTGGTAGGAATATCTCCTTTATTGCCATCAGACGTAATATCACTCCCCCTGGTGGAAGAACGACATTACTGCAACGACCAGGACTCTGGGGCGCAGCACATAGAGAAGGAAAGTGTTGTCCAAGGAAGAAAAACTCAGGTCAAAGCACCAGCATTTTTTTTTCAGCGCTGGAGTGGAGCTACTAAACTATAGTCCTTGAACCCTGTGTTATACTTACACACAGACCGTCTTCACTTTTTTTGGTGCTGCTCTGGTCTCGCTGCACCATCTTATGACTGCAACTTCTAACTGGCCAGAAGCCAGAAGCTATGTCACAAGCTCTCAATGCAAGTCTATGAGAGCCAGAATGAGGACAGAACGAGGCTCTCATAGACTTGCAATTGCACTGTCCAACGTGAGCGGTGGGGATAGAAGGGGAAGATGGTAGTAGGTAAATATCTAGATGCAGGGACCTTAAATTAGAAGCACCACTGCAGCGCTGCAATAAGAAAAAAAGTGGCACTTTAACTGTGAACATTTTATCATGCAAAGGATAGCAGAAGGACAAATCTATGACCAACATGAGTATTCCAAGTAATGACACAAGGGAAACAGGTAGAGAGGAGTGAATCTTTTATCATTAGATACATTTCTTTTACATTTGCGTTGCAGTGAATTGAAGATAGTGCAAAACCTCCAATAAAACTGGAAAAAATTACTTGGCATTCTCTGAGGACTGCATTCAACCCCTTTAAAACCTTTCTGACATCGGGCAGTACACCGATGTCGGATACCCTCCCTTTGATGTGGGCTCTGGTGGTGAGCCCACATCTTTCCGTTCACATGTCAGCTATTTACAAATGGCGCTTTCGGCAATCACGCCGGAAATATGCACACCGGTGACTTCCATCACGTGATCGCAGGTCACCGGTGTGCCGACATGACAACCCAAGTTCTCCTGGAGACCTCTATGGTTGTCACTGCCAGATTGCTGTGAGCGCCATCCAGTGGTCGGCGCTCATAGCAAGTCAGCAATTCTATTACATAGATGCGATCTGACCATTGCCTCTACATAGTAGAGCCGATAGAGTTGTGCCAGCTTCTAGTCTCCTATGGAGACTATTGAAGCATGGCAAAAGTAAAAAAAAAAGTGTTTCAAAATTTTAAAAAAATTAAGAAAATATAAAAGAACAAATCACCCCCTTTTTGCCCCATTCAAAATAAAACAATAAAAATAAAATTAAACATACACATATTCGGTATCACCGCATTCAGAATCTTCCAATCTATCAATAAAAGAAAATCTTGCTAAACGGCGTAGTGAGAAAAAAGTCAAAACGCCAGATTTTTGTTTTTTTGGTCACCACGACATTGCATTAAAATGCAATAACGGGCGATCAATAGATTATATCTGCACCAAAATGATATAATTAAAAGCGACAGCTCAGCACACAGAAAATAAGCCCTCACCCAGCCCTAGATCACAAAAAATGGAGACGTTATAGGAAAATGGCGCAATTTTTTTTTTAAGCAAAGTTTGTTTTTTTGTTTCACCACTGAGATGAAAAAGAACCTAGACATGTTTGGTGTCCATGAACTCGTAATGACCTGGAGAATCATAATGGCAGGTCAGCTTTAGCTTTTAGTGAACCTAACAAAAAAGCCAAACAAAAAACCAGTGTGGGATTGCACTTTTTTGGCAATTTCACCGCACTTGGAATTTTTATCCTGTTTTCTAGTACACGACATGGTAAAACCAATGGAGTAGTACGATATAGATATAGAACATAATTGACAGGTAAGTGTTGTGTGATTGTGTGATTGTCAACTGATGGTGTGTCCCAGTGGCAGCAAAATCACAGTAGAAAATATGATGGACAGACAAGAAAATGTCTGGCTGGGTAGGGCCAGCACTGAAAGCCCCGGCAGCAATAGCACCAGTACAGTATAAATATAGAAGGCAATGGACAGGCAGGAGATATGTGGTTGTCTGTTGGCAGTAGCATCAGCAGCACAATGAGCAATATGATCGACTGGCAGAAGATATATAGCTGTGTAGAGCCATCATTGGCAGCCCCGGCATCATCAGCACAATATTTATAAAGCATGATAAACATGCAGGAGTTGCCAGACTGTGTAGGGGCTTCGGCACCTGTGACAGCAGAACATTGTAGAACATAATGGACAGGCATGCAGATGCTACTACCAATCCAATACTTCGCATCAGACGTAGTTGAATGAAAACCGTCACTGATCCATACCTGATTAACTTTGACAAAATGTAAAATTTTCCACACATGCGAAAGATATTCTGGTTTGCTTTGACATGAAAAAGCCACAATATTTGCTGAATATCCTCTCAGTACACTGAAGTCTGGACAAGACAGTATGCCAATGGAAAACTAGGGTAGTTCTTACAACTGGTTCAATGTGTCACCACACGTTCATGGCATCAGTATTCAAGGTATTCATCAGGGTAAGGACACAATCCATCTGAGTACACAGCTGGTAATACATCACTTTTTTTTAACCTTTGGAATCTGGAAAAAATCTAATTACATGGCTACACACTAATCATTCTTTCAGTAAATGATACACCTTGCACCCCGAAAGCAATGGAGCATACAGTTTGTCACTGCTCACTATCATGACCAAGATCCTCATTGGTTCACTTTCCGACTCCTACTATAACTTTGCAAGGTAGATACTCACACAGTTAAATGTCCATAATTTTTAAAATTCTCATTTTGTATTTTTTAACACAATTCACCCTTTTTCCTACCAAGAAATGCTAGGCACATGCCAAATAAGTAAATGTGGCAAATGATTAGTAGTTTATGACATAAAATAGCTGCAAAGCTTATGAGAATCCTGCCCAGCCATGCCCAAGTTCATGTGTGCCATCTCTGGGTGATGTAATCATCTGCAGTGTGTAAAATGCAGCCATTATAGGCATATCGCAATTTGTTCAAATTTGCTATGATCAGCGAATTTCTAAAAATGTTGTACAAATTTGATTCACATCGAACTGATTCATCTCTCAGTTACTCATCATTACAAACAGTCATTTGGATAACACAGCAAAGAGCACAGCTTTTATTATTATATATTACAAAGTAATTTATTTTTGCTATGGATATAATTATTAAAGTACTTAATGTTAAATGGAAATCCACTTTAATGTCTTACATAAAGTGTTGCACTTAACAATTTATTTGGATATTCTACTACCTGTATTTTATTTATCTAACTGAACATTACCAGTAACTAAGGATCACTGTCCGATTCCAGAAGTCATACAAAATTGTGCATTCTAGCAGGGTACAAGTGATGTTCATTACACCGTTCATTCTATTAGTGGATTGAGACAAAATAATACAGAGCATTGTATCAGCCTCATGGATCCCTAGAGTCTCAGAATACAGACTACCATAACTGGAACATATGTCAAGCTGCCATAACCATCTGCAAGGTGACATCAGAGAACTGGAAAGTAATGTAGACCAGGGGTGTCAAACTGCATTCCTCGAGGGCCGCACACAGGTCATGTTTTCAGGATTTCCTTGTATTGCAAATGTGATCATTTAATCACCTGCACAGAATGATTCCAGCACCTTGTGCAATGAGAAAGAAGTCTTGAAAACACGCATGGTTTGAGGCCCTCGAGGAATGCAGTTTGATACCCCTGATGTAGACTGTGAGGAGTTCATGGTTAACGCAGTGATTTTAAAAGTTCAAGATACTTAAAAGACAGTAATTAAATTCTCCATGGTTTTATTCACATTGCTCACATCTTCATATTATCAGGTTTAAACCTATGTGTCTTCAATGTGTAACAGCACAAATTGTACAAGAAATTGCTATACTGTGCCGATATAATGGCGTCACATAGATATTATATCACCTACAAAGATGTTGACATTGCAGTCAGGTAACTTTGACTCTGACATGCTGCAGTGATGACATGCAGAGATCTGACTAGTCGGATGTGGGACCTGGCTGGCATCTCCCTGTCCCAATGTCAGACACAGACAGATAAGGGCCCCTGAGCAGGAACAGTATATGTGCACTTTCCAGACCAATAGCTTATCATTATGAACAATTCCATCTGTTTTTACAGTGGAAATAGGCCCGCTTACTTCTTGGGCCCCTGTGCTGCTGCACAGATTGCACAAATTATATGTCCACCACTGTCCTGCCTGACTCCAGTTCATTGGCAGGTGTCTCCCTTGTGTATACATAGGGAGAGACCTGCCAATCAACTAGAGCTGGGCAGTTGGACGGGAACTAACACATGTGGCTGCAATTGAATTTAGTTCGGACAGCAAGAATGTAATGACGGGTCCATCTAAGACCTGGGGAGCTGTGCAGTATATTAAAACATTTCAGCATGTTTAGTACTTGTTTATTTTGTTACAGAATTATTGATTATTACCAACTTGAATCTTGTGCCCAGCTAAAAGTATCAATTTTAGCCAGAAAATGAGTAGCAAGTAACAATGTTTTGGCATCTTGTACTGTTTAGAAAGGAACCACTTGGTTTCAAAGGATCATAAAGTACCAAGAAAGCATTTCTCACATCACTATATATCCAAAAAGAGGTTGGAATTATGGCTTTATATTGGATGCGCAATCCTATTAACACTTAGACACAAACCTCATCCTGAGGACAGGCTGAAAGTGCCCCAAACATCCACTTTGGGTGTGTTTTTAAAACCACCCTTTTTATTGTTTTGTCATTAAGCATCTCATTGCATAATCAACAATTTTAATTGCAAATTTGCTAGTACAGCCTCTTTACCCAGGTTTCTCAAACATTTTCTAATTTGACCTCATCAGACACAACAAGATAATACATGGACATATGTTAACTCATTATTAAAGAGGGGCAAATCAAATTAACCTGTCACATTGAACGGGGGCTGTGATGTCATCAACATAGAGCAGATGGATTATTATTTATTATTATAGCGCCATTTATTCCATGAGGCTTTACATGTGAAAAGGGGTATACATAATAGAAACAAGTACAGTAATCTTAAACAATAGAAGTAATGACTGGTACAGGATGAGAGAGGACCCTGCCCTTGAGGGATCACAATCTACAAGAGATGGGTGAGGATATAGTAGTTGAGGGCAAACCTGGTCGTGCAGTGGTATGGTGGATTGGGGGTTACTGCAGATTGTAGGCTTGTCAGATCATAGCAGATTGTAGGGAATCTGTTACCTGAAAAAACACTATTAACCATGAGATACAGGGTTAATCTACAGGTAAATAGCGTTCTGAACCTTCCTGGCACTGGCTTTTAGTCCAACCCTGCTGCCGCTGTCGAGAGGAAGTTAGTGTTATTCCTCCTGGTAGCATTCGGGTTTCAGTCATAGGGGTGGCATAGGAGTGGTTTAAAAAATTACTAAAGAAGATAATTCAGCTGTTTTTTTGGTTAAAATAATTAAAAAACATTATTCCAAATCATGGTAAAAATTGGCAGTTTTGGTACATTTAACTATTATGTGATCTTTCCTACACATTTCAGACTAAATATAAATCTTTAATTATAAGAGGACTTTTTTAAAGATTTATTTTTAGTCTGAAACACATATGAACGATAGCATAATACTTGTACCAAGACGGACAATGTTTTGGAATAAAGTTTTTGAATTATTTTAGCCAAGGAAACGTCTGGATTATCTTCTATAGTTATTTTACATTTCACCACATCTGGCAGGAGTGATGTTTCCATGCCGAATCTACTCAGAAGGCGCAACTTGGGTGAGCTGGACTACACCTGCACACAATCTTGTACATGACTGCTTAGAGATTGCAGACTTGTTTTACTTTTCACATAATACCCATTTCACTTACACCAAATGTTTGTCAGCGTTGTTCTGTATTGTAAATCCTTTTCTTCTATAAATTTGCTTACTCCGTCAAGACAGTTAGGTCACGTTCATCTTTATGGGTGTACTATAGTTACCAGTTGTGTAAAAAGTTTGTGGCATAAGTTTATAACTTTTGCACTCTGTAACTTTTACAAAAAAATCTAGTTGTGATATGTGTTATTAATGATGTAGTTTTCCATCCATGAACCATCTATCTATTTATCCATCATTAAAAACATCAGAATCTCTCATTAGATACATCACATATCTGATAAGGGCATAAATGACAGCACGCCGTGGATCATTACTTTCCAGAGGCCAAAACCACAGGCCAAAGATTAGGTTCAGTATTTTCTCCACAGACTTAGGAAAATAAGCGCTTAGCCAGGCAAAAGGAAAAAAAAGAAGAAGATGTAATGAAGGAAAACAGTAGTCCCTCTGCCACTGCTTACTCAATCCATATGTGGATTTAAACACAGGAAATACCCACCATTCACCGCAATCAAGCCCAAGGCCTGAGCATCACAAAGTGCCTTGTGGAACTAATTGGGCTTTATTAAGATTGTCATTGACATGAGAAAGCATTTTGAAATGTTAAATCAGAACATGCAATGTATATAAAAGATGATAACACTCTTTTACTGGATTTGATAATATAGAACAAAAGACAAGCTGACGTCCAGCAGTCATACCCATGATACAGATCCCTCTGTAAGATATCCTATATAAAATACAACTTGTTGACATGTTTGTATGCCGTCAACTTATTTTTTCAGTAAAATAGATCTTTCCAACGTAGGCGAGTTTCAGTAAGTATTTTTTGGCTCGACATCACAGTTTTTCAATGTCTTGACTTTGCCAACTTAAAATTATATTAAACAAGATTTGTGGCACATATCATGAAACCAATATTTGCAATGGAGTTGTGGAATTTAGAATTATTTTTGAATATCAAAAACCCTGCCAAAACATTTTCTCTTTGGAATTACTTGGAATTTTACATTTCTATACATATAGATGGGGTACTGTTAATTTAGAATAGCAGAACAGCTCAGCTCCTTACAATCCCCAATGGCATCTCCATAATGTTATAATGGTAATTCTGCATATGCCTTGCCATAGTCAGTCTATTTTGTTTGCAAAGGTAAATGTTAAATGAATCCTTCTGTATTTTAAGAAAATAGACAAAGAGGAGGAAAAGGTATAAAGTTACCTATATCCACCCATTCTATCCCCTGTTGAGGTGCCAATCGTATGCACAAGAGAGCTTCAGCAAATCACCAGCCTCATAGGTAAATTCGCATGTGTAGCATATGATGCCCATGACCAGTGGTAATTAGAGATAAGTGAACCTTTTAAAGTTCGGTTCCGTTATGATCGGCGAACTACCCGATGTTTGCCGAACAGTTCGCCAAACATATCAACAGCTCAAATTAGGGACAGACACTGATGAAAAGTGGCATCAATTGACCCAGAGTACAAATACTATAATTGCACAGCATAGATGCATGGGACAGGGCCTGAGACAGAGCTTGGACCAGCATTTCTAGCTTAAACATTGATCAGTAACAGGTGGATGAGTGACATCAATTGACCCACAGTAGCAATGTTATAATAGCATAACAGTCAGGCATGGGCCAGGCATGAGACAGAGTCTGGACCAGCATTTACAGCTTTGAAATTAGGTTGAAATTAAGAGGTGGGTGAGGGACTGGTGTAGGCTTGCTGTGCTGGGAGCTCTGACAAATTCAGGCAACACACATAAAGGAGACCCAACTTGGAGTACAACCATTTCCAAAAATTAAGGTCATAGACCAGGAAAATTGGTATCAATTGACCCACAGTAGAAATTTTATAATGGTGCAGCATGGGTGGCTTTTCATTACTCAGGTGGAATATAAGGAATATTAGATGATTTTAAAAAAAAAAGCAAATTGTTAAAGTAACAACTAGGGTTGAGCGACCTTTACATTTATAGGATCGGGTCGGGTTTCACGAAACGCGACTTTTTCAAAAGTCGGGTAAAGTGAAATCGGCCGATCCTATAAAAAAGTCGGGGTCGGGGTCGGCCGAAACTCGAAACCCAATGCAGTGCATTGGGTTTCCAATGGTTCCCAGGGTCTGAAGGAGCGGAAACTCTCCTTCAGGCCCTGGGATCCATATTTAAGTGTAAAATAAAGAATTAAAATAAAAAATATCGCCATTCTTACCATCTGATGTGCCCTGGTACTAAGCGGGAACCTTCCTTCCTTAGAATCAGCCTTCCAGGACCTTGCGGTGACGTCGCGGTCACGTCGCGGCTTGTGATTGGTCGCGCGGCCGCCCATGTGACCGCTCGCTCGACCAATCACAAGCCGCGATGTCACCGTGACGTCACCGAAGGTCCTGGAAGGGCTGATTCTTAGGAAGGAAGGCTGCCGGAAAGAAGCCGAGGGTGAGTATATTCCTATTAGGCATATACTCACCCTCGGACATGCCCTGCTTCTTTCCGGCAGCCTTCCTTCCTAAGAATCAGCCCTTCCAGGACCTTCGGTGGCGTCACGGTGACGTCGTGGCTTTTGATTGGTCGCGCGAGCGGTCACATGGGCGGCCGCATGACCAATCACAAGCCGCGACGTCACCGCGACGTCACCGCAAGGTCCTGGAAGGCTGATTCTAAGGAAGGAAGGTTCCCGCTTAGTACCAGGGCGCATCAGATGGTAAGTATGGTGATATTTTTTATTTTAATTCTTTATTTTACACTTAAATCTGAATTCCGATACCAATTCCCGATATCTTAAACATATCAGGAATCGGTATCGGAATTCCGATTCCAGATTCAGAAGATCGCCGACTTCATGGCCGACCCCACACAGGGGTCGGGTCGGGTTTCATGAAACCCGACTTTGCCAAAAGTCGGCGACTTCTGAAAATTGCCGACCCGTTTCGCTCAACCCTAGTAACAACGATGAACACACCTTCTGATTGTTGCACCACCAAGGCACTTGTTAGTAACAACAGCAGCAGTAGCAACAGCTGCCACAGAAGCCACAACAAAGGGCTCACAGACTACAATAACATGAGATCAATGCAGCACGCTGAAAAAGACACTGTCATCTAGTCTGCCTAGCCTGCCCAGTCTGCAACTGGGGTGCAAAAGTAATTAGAGCTCCAAGACTTGTTCATCTTGATGAAAGTTAGACAGTATACACTTTTGGGGAACAGCCAGATGCACTTATCAGTCAGGACACCACCAGCAGTGCTGAAGACACATTCTGAGAGAACACTGACTGCCGGCCATGACAAAACCTCCAAGGCATGACTAGTGAGTTCAGGCCACTCTTCCATTTTTGAAGGCCAAAATGCAAAAGGGTCCTAATTCCCCTTGATGGCATCAATATTGAGCTCAAGATGCTACTGCACCATCATCTCCAGTCATTTACTATGTTTCAGACCTGTACTCTGTTCTATTTTGTGCACTTGATGGTGTAAAAAAAGTGTGTAACAATACACAAAAATTGCTTTTGCCACTCACACTGCTGCTGTTAGTAATGTTTTTGTGTTGACAACTCTACGTTCTCGGGGTTGGAAGTGTAGAATTGCGATGGACACTGTGTGCCTCACTGGTGTCCTGGAGAAAACCACTCTTAAGATTGTCTACAGGCATTTGTTGATACTCCAGTATGTGCATGTCCATTTCTAGGGGTAGAAGCATTTAGTAAAATTTACTCTTGTACTGTGGAGCCAACAGAGTGGCAACCCAGTAGTCACCACTATTTCTAATTTTAAAAATCTAACAATATGAGCATTATGTTGCAGATAGTGCAGCAAGAAGTGTGCTCCAGCATGTAGATGACCGGAATAGTGATGCTGATGATGGCATCATCAGCACTAAATATCTTAGTAGCTGTTTCAAAACTGTGCATAAGGGTGCAGATATCCTTCATCTGTGTTCACGCTGAAAGTGTGATTTGCTCCACTTCTGTACTCGTTGCCATAGGATATGCAAAATGTCATACTGCACCAGGGCTCATCGCTGCTGCAACAGTTGCTGCAACATGTGCAGAGTAGATTTCCAATATGTTGGCACATCGCATATCAACTGGTTAATCAGTAGGCTGAAAGATCTCTGTAACGATGCAAGTCGATGATCCGTGGGGTGCAAACTGCACATGTGAGCACACAGCGGCCATGCTTTCTGCAGCAGCACATTCAGGACAGGATAGTGGTGGAGAAATTGCTGTACCACCAGGTTGAGCACGTGAGCCATGCAAGGCATGCATGTGAGGTTGCCCCCCATGTAGGGCTGCCACCAGGTTTGGACCATTATCGCACAAGACAGCCATTGGTCAAACTCGGCCTGGATAGCTGTCCACAACAATTGAGCTGTGTGACTGCGATCTCCAAGGCATATTAATTTAAACACTGACTAATTGCAGTGAGTACTGGCTGCGCAGTACAGAGGTATGGAGGATTTTCTTTGCACTGTTGAAACGCGCATCTCATTAAGGGAGAGGTTGAGGGTGCTGGTGGAGGCCCTAGAGGAGGTGGAGGAGCCAGAAGCAGTGGAGGAAGTGTTAGATACAGAGGTTTGTCCTGCAAGCCTTGGGGATTTTAAGACTTGTGGAGCAGGCCCTTGCCCGCCTGCTTCCACAGCCACCAAAGTCACCCAGTGCCCAGTCAGTGAGATTTAACAGCCCTTGCCATGCTTGCTCATCCAGGTGTCAGTAGTAAAATGAACCCTGTAAGACTTAAATTTTTTTCAAGGAACAGGTGATGTCCGTGACATGCTGGTATAGCACAGCCACAGCATTCTTAGAGAAGTAATGGCGACTGGGCAACTGGTACTGGGGAACTGTGACAGCTATCAGCTTTTTGTGACCATCTGTATCTACTAGGTGGAAAGGCAGCATTTTCATGGCCAACAGATTAGAGATGGTGAAGTTCAAGCTTTTAGCTTAGGCATGTGTAGGAGGAAAAAATCTTTTATGTAATCACAACCGCAGGAACGAGGGCTGGAACCACAACTGCAGGAATGAGGGCTGGCTGCTATGCTAAGAGAGGGTGGAGTAGGGTGTAGATGACAAACTGCTGGACTGGGATTGAGGTGCAAGCGGAGATGTTATGGTTGATTGAGAAAGATGTGGTGTGCTTGGCATCTGAGATAGGTCAAAAACAGCATGCATGTCCACTTTTGTAACAGCTGATGGGCTCTAACTCACCATAACTGTAGGGGGTAAACAAGTGAAGGTTCTGTGGCCAGAGTCTTGTGTGAGAACACTTGCCATGGTAATGGAGGAGGATGAAGCAGCAGATGCTGTTCATAGGAAGGCCATTGGCTGGTGAGGCCTGCTAGTCTGCATTTTAGCTCAGTAAGATTCCCAGAATAATGCATGTTGATCGCACATGTGCTGGTTCATGCATGTAGTAGTCAAATTATTGGAATTTTTGCCTCTACTGAGTAGCTTTTTACAAAGTTGGCAGACAACATGAGTTGGGTCATCCTTTGTGGTTTCAAAAAAGGACCAGGATAGGCAAACCTTGCCGCCCCTGCGAACTGCAGACTCTCGACTGCTGCTGGCTACAGTCAAAGTTGTGGCTGAGGATGCAGTGCTTGTCATGGTTCCATCACTCCATGAAACCACAATGAAAACTCCTAGTCTTCTGCTTCATCCACCTTCTCTGCTAAGTTACTCAGCTGCATGCCTCTGGGTTCACACTAAGTGGGATCTACAATGTCATCGTCATCCTCTATGTTCACTACTCACCCCCCTCCTCTTTCTGCCCTGACAGCAAAGTACAGTCCTCATGCTCCTCAGATATCTGAGTCTCATCAGGATCACATCCACCACCAGGGGTTAATGTCTGGTGACAAGGGTCTGGATCCTACATGGACCCTACTTTGTCCAGCCACAGATCCAACTGAAAAAATTTTTGGACAAATGCTTTCCTCCTCTTGAGTCTGTGAATCTTTGGAGCAGACCTCTTATGCCCATAGAATAGAATATGTGTACAGCTCTGCAGACTCACCCATCTGTGATTCCCCACAGTCAGTTGGGTGGTTGGAGAGTTGGGATGCAGGGGGGAAACAAGGGTGATTGGGGTGCCACCTCTGAGGAATGTACTTTGTGTGATGTTAAGGTAGAGGAATTGGAGAAGAGGCCACTTGATGAAGCACTTGCCATCCACTGCAGCACATGTTTTCCTGGCCCTCATCTACAAGGCGTATCGCTGTGTGGCTGCCAAGGAAAAGGAGTTGATTAGGCCGTCAAGGAATAAAAGTTGTCAGTTGTCTTTGGAGAGGATGACTCAGTGCGTGCTCAGTAGAAATTTCAGAAACATTACCACCTACTCCATGTACACCTTGATCACCAAGCATATTCCTTCTTTCACCACAACCTCGCTTTTTTTCACTCTTGTTGGATGTACCATTCCCCTCTTTTAGCAGCTGTTTCATGACCCTAGGCCCAGACCAGTCAGTCACCTGTAACTAAATTAACAATCAGTATTTATTGACTGAGATAGTGTGGCTGGACCATAGAATTAGCACAAAAGTTTTATATGCTGAAAAGCGGACTGGTAGCAGGACCACAGAACGAGCACAAAAGATTTATATGCTGAAATGTGGATTGGTGGTTGGACCACACAAGTAGCACAATGGATTTAGATATTGAAATGTGAATTGGTAGTGAGACCACGGAATTAGCACAAAATATTTATATGCTAAAATATGGACTGGTGGCTTGACCATACAATTTGCACAAAGGATTAGATGCTGAAATGTGAACTGGTGACAGGACCACAGAATTAGCACAAAAGATTTATATGCTGAAATGTGGACTGGTGGCTGGACCACAGAGTTAGCACAAAAGGTTTATATGCTGAAATGTGGACTGGTTGCAGGGCCACAGAATGAGCACAAAAGATTTATATGCTGAAATGTGGATTGGTAGTTGGACCACACAAGTAGCACAAAGGATTTATATATTGAAATGTGGATTGGTGGTGAGACCACACAATTAGCACAAAGGATTTAGATGCTGAAATGTGGACTGGTGACAGGACCATAGAATTAGCAAAAAGATTTATATGCTGAAATATGGACTGGTGGCTGGACCACAGAATTAGCACTCGAGATTTATTTACTGGAAGGTTGATTTGACACATGATCCTATCTATCTGAACTAGCTGACAATATACTGCCTAGCTAACTATAACTACTTGCAACAGCAGCCTCACTACGCTGTTACAGTCACAAAATGGTGCCCAATAGGCATGCCCGCTTTTTATATGGAGAGGGACATGTGACTTTGGCAGTCAATGACACAAGCTTGTGTCTGGATATTGTAGATGATTTCCGCACCCTGATTGGCTGCTGGAAAATCCACACATTAAGTTAATAAAAAACAAAAACTAAACAATAACAGTCAGCTGCTCCTCTGACCTCTCCCCACCCACTCCTCTCATCAAACAGTTCCCCTCGTTCATCATATAGCACCACTATCCAAGCCAAATTCCTAAAAAATACATTAGTGGAACTCTATCATTTACCGAACTTTGGTTGACTTTTGCCGAATTTGAAGAAAGTGCATGGGAATCTGAACATGAATCTGAACGTGCAATGTTCGTGCCGAATTTGAGATTGGCGAATGTTTTATGAACAAGTTCGCTCATCTCTAGTGGTAACTAGGGTTGAGCGACTTTTATTTTTATAGGATCGGGTCGGGTTTCACGAAACCCGACTTTCTCAAAAGTCGGGTCGAGTGAAATCGGCCGATCCTATAAAAAAGTCGGGGGTCGGCCGAAACACGAAACCCAATGCAGTGCAATGGGATACTATGGTTCCCAGGGTCTGAAGGAGAGGAAACTCTCCTTCAGGCCCTGGGATCCATATTAATGTGTAAAATAAAGAATCAAAATAAAAAATATTGATATACTCACCCTCGGACGCGCCCTGGTACACACCGGCAGCCTTCCTTCCTAAGAATGAGCGCGTGAATGACCTGCGGTGACGTCGCGGCTTGTGATTGGTCGCGTGAGCGGTCACATGGGCGGTCACGCAACCAATCACAAGCCGTGACGTCATCTAAGGTCCTTCACGCGCTCATTCTTAGGAAGGAAGGCTGCCGGAAAGAAGCAGGGCGTGTCCGAGGGTGAGTATATTCCTATTAGGTATATACTCACCCTCGGACACGCCCTGCTTCTTTCCGGCAGCCTTCCTTCCTAAGAATGAGGGAGTGAAGGACCTTAGATGATGTCACGGCTTGTGATTGGTTGCGTGACCGCCCATGTGACCGCTCACGCGACCAATCACAAGCCGCGACATCACCGCAGGTCATTCACGCGCTCATTCTTAGGAAGGAAGGCTGCCGGTTAGTACCAGGGCGCGTCCGAGGGTGAGTATATCAATATTTTTTATTTTGATTCTTTATTTTACACTTAAATATGGATTCCTATACCGATTCCCGATATCGTAAACATATCGGAACTCGGTATCGGAATTCCGATACCAGATTCAGAAGATCGCCGACCTCATGGCCGACCCCACACAGGGGTCGGGACGGGTTTCATGAAACCCGACTTTGCCAAAAGTCGGCGACTTCTGAAAATGGCCGACCCGTTTCGCTCAACCCTAGTGGTAACATTTGCAGGCGTGGCAGATAACTGCTGCAAAAAGTGGACAGGTAGAGATTAGAGATGAGCGAGTATACTTGTTGCTCGGGTTTTCCCGAGCACGCTCGGGTGGTCTCCGAGTATTTGTGAGTGCTCGGAAATTTAGTTTTCCTCACCGCAGCTGCATGATTTGTGGCTACTAGACAGCTTGATTACATGTGGGGATTCCCTAGCAATGAGGCAACCCCCACAAGTACTCAGGCTGGCTAGCAGCTGTAAATCATGCAGCTGCTTCAGCAAAAACAAAATCTCCGAGCAGTCACAAATACTCAGAGACCACACGAGCGTGCTCGGGAAAACCTGAACAACGAGTATACTCACTCATCACTAGTAGAGATCTCTACTGCAATATGAAAGTGGACAGGTAGAGATCTCTAGCGCAATATTATCTAGGTCAGAATAAGATAAAACTGTAAGTTTAGATCACTTCTTGATTGTTTTCTTCTGCGGGCCAATTTTCTTAAAATACCAAAAAACACATTGCCTTGTATCCATCTTGTTTTTAAAAATAACCCCCATAAATTAGTCTGACTTCAATCAAGATGGAAAAATGCATCTGCAAAATTATGCTACATAAAAAAACCCACCAAAAATGCCACAGACCCTATATATATATATATATATATATATATATATATATATATATATATATATATATATATATATATATATACTGTATATATATATATATATATATATATATATATATATATATATATATATATATATACTGTATATATATATATATATATATATACTGTATATATATATATATATATATATATATATACTGTATATATATATATATATATATATATATACAAAAAAATTGATTCAGCATACCATTCTCAGTGAAAAGCAGGGGCTACTTTTATTAGCCCATCTCAGCCATCTTGCAGTTGCAAATCTTTATTCATTACATAGTGGAATGCGTTGAAAAGAATAAAACATAAAAATGATCAATGTAAATCAAAATTACATCAAAATTACTATCCCATGGAGATCTGAATTTGGAATGATGCTCAAAGTGAAAGTGGAAAATCAACTTACAGGCTGATCTAACTTAAGTGGAAATACTTCAAGACAAGGAAATGATGCTCAGTAGTGTGTGTGGCCACCAAGTGCCTGTATGACCTCCCTACAATGCCTGGGCATGCTCCTGATGAGGTGGCAGATGGTCTCCTGAGGGATCTCCTCCCAGACCTAGACTAAAGCATCCACCAACTCGTGGACAGTCTGTGGTGCAATGTGACGTTGGTGGATGGTGTGAGACAAGATGTCCCAGATGTGTTCAATCGGATTCAGGTCTGGGGAACGGGCGGGCCAGTCCATAGCTTCAATGCCTTCTTCTTGCAGGAATTGCTGACACACTCCAGCCACATGAGGTCTGGCATTGTCCTGTGGGGACCACAGTCCACATCTCAGTATGAATGCTTTCTGTCTGATGTTTTGGTCACTTTTGAATGTTGGTTGGTGTATGTCAGCATAGTATCCTAAGGCTAGAGGCGCTACCAGGAGAGAGGCTAGTACACCAGGAGACATGGAGGGGCAGTAGGAGGGCAACAACCCAGCAGCAGGACCGCTACCTCAGCCTTTGTGCAAGGAGGATTAGGAGGAGCACTGCCAGAGCCCTTCAAAATGACCTCCAGCAAGCCACAAATGTGCATGTGTCTGCACAAACGGTTAGAAACCGACTCCATGAGGATGGTCTGAGTGCCTGACATCCACAGATGGGGGTTGTGCTCACAGCCCAACACTGTGCAGGACGCTTGGCATTTGCCACAGAACACTAGGATTGGCAAATTCGCCACTGGTGCCCTGTGCTCTTCACAGATGAAAGCAGGTTCACACTGAGCACATGTGACAGACGTGACAGTCTGGAGACGCCATGGAGAGTGATCTGCTGCCTGCAACATCCTTCAGCATGACCGGTTTGTCAGTGGGTCAGTAATGGTGTGGGGTGGAATTTCTTTGGAGGGCCGCACAGACCTCCATAGCTCGCAAAGGTAGCCTGACTGCCATTAGGTACCGAGATGAGATCCTCAGACCCCTTGTGAGACCATATGCAGTTGCAGTAGGCCCTGGGTTCCTTCTGATGCATGACAATGCTAGGCCTCAGGTGGCTGAAGTGTGTCAGCAGTTCCTTCATGATGAAAGCATTTATGCTAAGGACTGGCCTGCCCATCCACCAGCCCTGAATCCATTCGAGCATATCTGGGACATCATGTCTCGTTCCATCCACCAATGTCACGTTGCACCACAAACTGTTCAGGAGTTGACTGATGCTTTATACCAGGTTTAAGAGGAGATCCCTAAGGATACCATCCACCGCCTCATTAGGAGCATGCCCAGGCATTGTAGGGAGATCATACAGGCACGTGGAGGCCACACACACTGCTGAGCATCTTTTCCTTGTCTTGAGGCATTTCCACTGAAGTTGGATCAGCCTGTAACTTCATTTTCCATTTTGATTTTCAGCATCATTCCAACTCCAGACCTCCGTGGGATATTAGTTGTGATTTACATTGACCATTTTTTGGTTTTATTGTTCTCAACACATTCCACTATGTAATAAATAAAGATTTACGTCTGGAATCATTCAGAGATATCTTGGATGTGGGATTTTAGTGCTCCCTTTATTTTTTTGAGCAATATATACAGTACAGAGCAAAAGTTTGGACACACCTTCTCATTTAAAGATTTTTCTGCATTTTCATGACTGAAAATTGTACATTCACACTGAAGGCATCAAAACTATGAAGTAACACATGTGGAATTATATACTTAACAATAAAGTGTGAAACAACTGAAAATATGTCTTATATTCTAGGTTCTTCAAAGTAGCCACCATTCTCTTGATGATCTTCAAGAGGTAGTCACCGGAAATGGTCTTCCAACAATCTTGAAGGAGTTCCCAGAGATGCTTAGCACTTGTTGGCCCTTTTGCCTTCACTCTGCGGTCCAGCTCACCCCAAACCATCTCGATTGGGTTCAGGTCTGGTGACTGTGGAGGCTGTTATGATCCCAATGGCAGAGGATCTCTGATATTCCGGCAAGATACCAAAAATATAAATACTGCTCTAGGGAGGTGGAAACTGGGCTAACCGCATACCTGATCCTGACACAAACAACTAAAAGTAGCCGGTGAACGTGCCTACGTTGGTTCTAGACGTCTCGAGCCAGCCGGAGAACTGACTACCCCTAGAGAGAAAAAATAAGACCTCACTTGCCTCCAGAGAAATTGAACCCCAAAGATATAGAAAGCCCCCAACAAATAATAACGGTGAGGCAAGAGGAAAGCACAAACGTAGAGATGAACTAGATTCAGCAAAGTGAGGCCCAATAGTCTAAATAGCAGAAAATAGATAGTGGACTATGCGGTTAGCAGAAAACCCTACAAAAACATCCACGCTGAACATTCAAGAACCCCCACACCGACTGACGGTGTGGAGGGAGAATATCAGCCCCCTAGAGCTTCCAGCGAGTCAGAAAATCAAATGTAAAGCAAGCTGGACAAAAACACTGAATAATGCAAACGATCCAAATTGTACAAAACAGACTTAGCTTTTCTTGCATGAGGCAGACTGAAAGGAATCCGGAGGAGACCATATAGGTCTGGATACAACAATGCCAGGCAAGAGACTGAGTCCAGAGGAGACTTAAATAGGGAACACCCGCTGCTTAACGACACAGCTGGAGCTCAGGCCTGCAACAAGACATGCCTAACACAATACCGTTAGTGACCACCAGAGGGAGCCCAGAAACACAGTTCACAACAGGAGGCCAGGTCATCTGGCGTAGCACCCCATCACTCTCCTTCTTGGTCAAATAGCCGTTACACAGCCTGGAGGTGTGTTTGGGTTCATTGTCCTGTTGAAAAATAAATGATGGTTCAACTATATGCAAACCGGATGGAATAGCATGCCGCTGCAAGATGCTGTGGTAGCCATGCTGGTTCAGTATGCCTTCAATTTTGAATAAATCCCCAACAGTGTCACGAGCAAAGCACCCCCACACCATCACACCTCCTCCTCCATGCTTCACTGTGGGAACCAGGCATGTTGAGTCCATTTGTTCACCTTTTCTGCATCGTACAAAGACACGGTGGTTGGAAACAAAGATCTCAAATTTGGACTCATCAGACCAAAGCACAGATTTCCACTGGTCTAATATCCATTCCTTGTGTTCTTTAGCCCAAACAAGTTCTTCTGCTTGTTGCCTGTCCTTAGCAGTGGTTTCCTAGCAGATATTTTACCATGACGGCCTGCTGCACAAAGTCTCCTCTTAACAGTTGTTGTAGCGATGTGTCTGCTGCTAGAACTCTGTGTGGCATTGACCTGGTCTCTAATCTGAGCTGCTGTTAACCTGCGATTTCTGAGACTGGTGACTCGGATAAACTTATCCTCAGAAGCAGAGGTGACTCTTAGTCTTCCTTTCCTGGGGCCGTCCTCATGTGAGCCAGTTTCTTTGTAGTGCTTGATGGTTTTTGCCACTGCACTTGGGGACACATTCAAAGTTTTCCCAATTTTTGGGACTGACTGACCTTCATTTCTTAAAGTAATGATGGCCACTCGTTTTTCTTTACTTACCTGCTTTTTTTTGCCATAATGCAAATTCTAACAGTCTATTCAGTAGGATTATCAGCTGTGTATCCACCAGACTTCTACAAAACACAACTGATGGTCCCAACCCCATTTACAAGAAATCCCACTTATTAAACCTGACAGGGCACACCTGTGAAGTGAAAAGAATTTCTGATGACTACCTCTTGAAGCTCATCAAGAGAATGCCAAGAGTGTGCAAAGCAGTCATCAAAGCAAAAGGTGGCTACTTTGAAGAACCTAGAATATAAGACATATTTTCAGTTGTTTCACACTTTTTTGTTAAGTATATAATTCCACATGTGTTAATTCATAGATTTGATGCCTTCAGTGTGAATGTACAATTTTCATAGTCATGAAAATACAGAAAAATCTTTAAATAAGAAGTTGTGTCCAAACTTTTGGTCTGTAATATATATATATATATATATATATATATATATATATATATATATATATATATATATATATATATATATATATATACACTCACCGGCCACTTTATTAGGTACACCATGCTAGTAACGGGTTGGACCCCCTTTTGCCTTCAGAACTGCCTCAATTCTTCGTGGCATAGATTCAACAAGGTGCTGGAAGCATTCCTCAGAGATTTTGGTCCATATTGACATGATGGCATCACACAGTTGCCGCAGATTTGTCGGCTGCACATCCCAAAGATGCTCCATACAAGGCAGGATGGATCCATGCTTTCATGTTGTTTACGCCAAATTCTGACCCTACCATCCGAATGTCGCAGCAGAAATCGAGACTCATCAGACCAAGCAACGTTTTTCCAATCTTCTACTGTCCAATTTCGATGAGCTTGTACAAATTGTAGCCTCAGTTTCCTGTTCTTAGCTGAAAGGAGTGGTACCCGGTGTGGTCTTCTGCTGCTGTAGCCCTTCTGTCTCAAAGTTCGACGCACTGTGCGTTCAGAGATGCTCTTAGGCCTACCTTGGTTGTAACGGGTGGCGATTTGAGTCACTGTTGCCTTTCTATCAGCTCGAACCAGTCTGCCCATTCTCCTCTGACCTCTGGCATCAACAAGGCATTTCCGCCCACAGAACTGCCGCTCACTGGATTTTTTTTCTTTTTCGGACCATTCTCTGTAAACCCTAGAGATGGTTGTGCGTGAAAATCCCAGTAGATCAGCAGTTTCTGAAATACTCAGACCAGCCCTTCTGGCACCAACAACCATGCCACGTTCAAAGGCACTCAAATCACCTTTCTTCCTCATACTGATGCTCGGTTTGAATTGCAGGAGATTGTCTTGACCATGTCTACATGCCTAAATGCACTGAGTTGCCGCCATGTGATTGGCTGATTAGAAATTAAGTGTTAACAAGAAGTTGGACAGGTGTACCTAATAAAGTGGCCGGTGAGTGTATATATATATATATATATATATATATATATATATATATATATATATATACATAACTCTGGCAAAAATGAAGATACCACCACATCAAAACCCTGTCATGGGAAGCCTAATCTCCAGACCTGAACCCCATTGAGAACCTCTGGAATGTAATCAAGAGGATGATAGATAGTCACAAGCCATCAAACAAAGAACTGCTTACATTTTTGCACCAGAAGCAGTGTGAAAGATTTATGTTTTTTTCATTCCTGAATTTTTGTACATAGCCTTGTATATTGTTTCTTCACTGCTGTTGTATATTTATGTGTATGGTTTATTCATTGCTGAATGCTGGCATATACTTACGTATATGATTTCCTCACTGCTCATAGATATTTATGTGTACAAATTTTTAATTGCTGAATGGTTGTATATACTTATGTCTACATCTTATGTCATATGTCTTATAGTTTTTCTCCGATTATATAAAGTACAGGATGGGCCATTTATATGGATACACTTAAATAAAATGGGAATGGTTTGTGATACCTATTTGTAGCACATTAGTATATGGGAGGGTAAATTTTTGAAGATGGGTGGTGACCATGGCAGCCATTTTTGATCCAATTTCATTTTTTTCAATGGGAAGAGGGTCATGCAACACGTTAATCTTATTGAGAATTTCACAAGAAAAACAATGGTATGCTTGGTTTTAACGTAACTTTATTCTTTCATGAGTTATAAACACTTATAAAATCTGCTTTAAGTGCTGCCCATTGTGTTGGATTGTCAATGCAACCCTCTTCTCCCACTCTTGACACACTGATAGCAACAAAGCAGAAGAAATACTAACACAGGCTTTCAGTATCCGTGTTTCAGATGCTGCACATCTCGTATCTTCACAGCATAGACAATTGCATTCAGATGACCCCAGCATTTGAAACAACGGGCCCCAAACATCCAGTGTTTGCTGCGTTGTCATGTGCATGACAGTGCGGCAAACACCGCTTCTGATCTGCGGTGAAACCATCCCCGCCAGTCAGAGAGCTGCGGTTCCCACTCTGTCAAAAGACAGTGTGAGCGCTCAGCTCTGATCGTAGGCATAAAGTTTACCTCCGGTCACTGGTGTCAGCTGATCCCATCATCCGACACCTGCTGCCACTAATAACAGTGAGAGCAGGAGCAGCAGATGGGAGTATTTATCAGGCACTCCTGCGCTGTAAATGAATAATTTTAAAAAAGCATAGCGTGGGTTCTCCTGTATTTTGTTAACCAGCCAGGGAAAACTAACTGCTGGGGGCTGCAACCCTCTGCTGTCAGCTTTAGCAAGGTTGGTTATCAAGAATAGAGAGGTACCCATGCCATATTTTTAATTGCCGTATATACTTGAGTATAAGCCGACCTGAGTATAAGCCAAGGCACCTACTTTTGCCACAAAAAAACTGGCTACCCAGTCCCTGTCCTGGTGTGCATGGCTCCCCAGTCCCTGTCCTGGTGTGCATTGCTCCCCAGTCCTTGTCTTGGTGTGCATGGCTCCCCAATCCCTGTCTTGGTGTACATATGGCTCCCCAGTTCTTGTCCTGGTATGCATGGCTCCCCAGTCCCTGTCCTGGTATGCATGGCTCCTTATCCCCTATCCCTATTTATGATTCCATATATATATATATATATATATATATATATATATATATATATATAAACATCCTATTTACCTGCCTGCGCTCCCTCGGTGACACTACATCTTGTTCTGGCTTCGAGCAGCTTTTCCTGCAGAGCGATCACGTGGCCCCGCTCATTGAGATAATGAATATGGGCACCACGCCTATGGGAGTAGAGAGGTGTGCATATTCATTAATTTAGTGAGTGCTGACACATGATTGCTCGGCTGGAAGAGCTGCAGGCACCGGCAGCCAGAACAAGGTACAGTGCCAGCACTGAGGGCGCACCGGTAGGTAAGTATGATGTGTGCTGGAAGCCAGCAGCTGCAGCTGGTACTGTGACTTATTACAACAGTGGCACAGGGTTTAGCCACAGCCGCCGGCTCCTGCCTCTGTGACTCGCTGCTCCTCTGCTCCCCCTCCTTCGCCGTCCTTCTGGGATAATGACTCGTGTATAAGCCGAGGGGGGCATTTTCAGCACAAAAACAGTGCTGAAAAACTCAGCTTATACAAAGTTTTTACGGTAATGAAATAAATAGTTTAAAAAACTGCATGGGGTTCTCCCCAATACTTGGCAACCAGCCTTGCTAAAGCAGACAGCTGAGGGCTGGTATTCTCAGGCTGGTAAGGGGCCATGGATATTGGCCCCCCCAGCTTAAAAATAGCAGCCCGTAGCTGCCCAGAAAAGGCACATCTATTAGGCTCCATTCCCAACCTGGGTGAACTGCCATGACCTTGTTGACATCCCTGCTAGCACGTGAGAGTTTTTAATTATTTATTTACAGCGCAGGAACGGCTGATGAATACTCCCATCCACTGCTCCTGCTCTCACTGTTATTAGCGGCAGCAGGTGTCGGATGATGGTAGCAGTTGTCCCATCAGCTGACACCAATGGCCGGAGGTAAAATTTATACCTCTGATCACAGCTGAGTGCGTACGATGTCTTTTGACAGCATGGGAACCACGTCTCTCTGACTGACGGGGATGGTTTCACTGCCAATCAGAAGGTGTTTACTGTGCTGTTATGCACAAGACAGCGCAACAAACACCCGGTGTTCGGGCAGCCGAACCAGAACAGTAACACGGATGGCTGATGAAGGCAAGTGACGCCGAACTTTACTATTTGGGTTCGCCCATCTCTACTTGCAAGTCGTTCTACAAAAGAACGGTTAAAGAAGAACAAAGTTACATTTTTGGAATGGCCAAGTTAAATTCCTGCTCGAAATCCTACAGAAATGTTGTGGAAGGATCTGAAAAGAGTAGTTCATGGGAGAAAATTCACCAGTATAACAGAGTTTAAGCTATTTTGTAGAGCAGAATGGACTAAAATTCCTCCAAAACGATGTGCAAGTCTAATTAGCTTTTATAGGCGTAAACATTTAGATGCAGTTATTGCTGCACAGGAGGGTCACACCAAAAAGTGAAAGCAAAGGCTCACATACTTTTCCATCTCACAGACATGTGATATTGGATAATTTTCCAGAATAAATAAATGATAACATATATTATTTTGTTTTCTTTATCTGTTTTTATGATTTTTGTTAAAACCTGATGCAGTTTTAGGTCAAATTTAGTTAGACCTTAATAAAGAAACTCATCTTTTAATTCAAATACCATGATTCAGCTTTTCCCAATGCTGTCATGCTCTTATATAATAAAAATTGAAGTAGTACAGTAGAGCTACAACAGATGTTTCAGGCAATGAAGACCTTCATCAGTTTACTACAAATTATTAGGAAAAGAAAAATATATATTAATCCAAAGTCACACATGTCAAAAAGTTCAAAAACAAATAAATAAAATAATTGTGAGCATACATCTATTACACAGGTCAACAAAAAAAAATTTTTTTTCTGGTGTCCAAAATATTTTAATGAATTTGGGGTATTTTTGGGGTGCTGATTCTGAATATGCTATCAGTTTTGCCAGATTGGCTCAAGTTTTTGAGATTTTTGGTATCTTATTTATAGCACTTGTTGGTAAATGCGACGCATCATCTCATTAATTTCTTTGGATTAGTACTTGAACTGAGCAGTTCTCAATATAGTTTTGTGTTAATTAGTGTTCTAAAAGTTTGTTCATAGCTTGGTTTTTGCACTAACTTTATGTTGTTGTCTGTTTTCCAGTGAAAAGCATGAACTCATCAAGAAGAAGTTGTCTTAACGATCCAGACTCATTCTGTTACATTTGTGGTGAATACACACTGCCAAAACATAGAAGAAACATAACAGACTTCGTAAAAAAAGTGTATTTTGCCTATTTTGGGGTTATGCTTGGGGACCAAGACAAGTTTTGGGCACCACACATAGTGTGCAAAGCATGTATCGAATTATTACGAAAATGGAGCAAAGGACAAAGAAAAAGCTTCAAATTTGGTGTTCCAATGGTGTGGAGAGAGCCAAAAAATCATCATGATGACTGTAATTTCTGTGCAGTGCAAGTGCAAGGATTCAATAAGCATAAGAAACGAAAATGGGAGTAACATGGAATCTGCAAGAAGGCCTGTCCCTCATTGTGAAGATGTGCCTGTACCTGTGTTTACCATAAATAACAGTCATCATGATGATTTTTTGGCTCTCTCCACACCATTGGAACAACAAATTTGAAGCTTTTTCTTTGTCCTTTGCTCCATTTTCGTAATAATTCGATACATGCTTTGCACACTATGTGTGGTGCCCAAAACTTGTCTTGGTCCCCAAGCATAACCCCAAAATAGGCAAAATACACTTTTTTTACGAAGTCTGTTATGTTTCTTCTATGTTTTGGCAGTGTGTATTCACCACAAATGTAACAGAATGAGTCTGGATCGTTAAGGCAACTTCTTCTTGATGAGTTCATGCTTTTCACTGGAAAACAGACAACAACATAAAGTTAGTGCAAAAATCAAGCTATGAACAAACTTTTAGAACACTAATTAACACAAAACTATATTGAGAACTGCTCAGTTCAAGTACTAATCCAAAGAAATTAATGAGATGATGCGTCGCATTTACCAACAAGTGCTATATATAAGATACCAAAAATCTCAAAAACTTGAGCCAATCTGGCAAAACTGATGACATATTCAGAATCAGCACCCCAAAAATACCCTAAATTCAATGAAATATCTTTGGCACCAAAAATGCTGTTGACCAGTGTTATTATTATTATTATTATTCATTTTTATAGCGCCATTTATTCCATGGCGCTTTACATGTGAAATACGGGGCAAATATAGACAAATACATTAAACATGAGCAAAAAACAAGGCACACGGGTACATTAGGAGGGAGGACCCTGCCCGCGAGGGCTCACAATCTGCAGGGGATGGGTGATGATACACTAGGAGAGGGCAGAGCTGGTTGTGCGGCGGTTCAGTAGGTTCAGGATCACTGCAGGCTGTAGGCTTGTCGGAAGAGGTGAGTCTTCAGGTTCTTTTTGAAAGTTTCTATGGTAGGCGAGAGTCTGATGTGCTGGGGTAGAGAGTCCCAGAGTATGGGGGAAGCACGGGAGAAGTCTTGGATGCGGTTGTGGGAAGAAGAGATGAGAGGGGAGTAGAGAAGGAGGTCTTGAGAGGATCGGAGGTTGCGTGTTGGTAGGTACCGGTTGATCATGTCACAGATGTATGGAGGAGATAGGTTGTGGATGGCTTTGTAGGTCATTGTGAGGGTTTTGAACTGGAGTCTCTGGGCAATAGGAAGCCAGTGAAGGGCTTGGCATAGGGGAGAGGCTGGGGAATAGCGGGGAGACAGGTAGATTAGTCGAGCAGCAGAGTGTAGGATGGATTGGAGTGGTGCCAGAGTGCTAGAGGGGAGTCCAGAGAGTAGGAGGTTGCAGTAGTCGAGGCAGGAGATGATAAGGGCATGCACTAGTGTTTTTGTGTTGTCACGGTCAAGGAATGCGCGGATCCGGGAAATGTTTTTGAGTTTGAGGCGGCAGGAGGAGGCAAGGGCTTGGATATGTGGCTTGAAAGAGAGGGCAGAGTCGAGGATCACCCCGAGGCACCGGGCGTGTGGGACTGGGGAAAGTGAGCAGCCATTGACATTGAAGGATAGGTCTGATGGAGGGGTAGAGTGAGATGGGGGAAAGATGATGAATTCTGTTTTGTCCATGTTCAGTTGTAGAAAGCGAGCAGAAAAGAAGGCTGAAATAGCAGACAGACAGTGCGGGATTTTGGTGAATTACCGTATTTTTCAGAATATTAGACGCACCGGACTATAAGGCGCACCCAGGTTTTAGAGGTGGAAAATAGGGAAAAAAATATTTGAAGCAAAAAAAGTGGTAAAATATTTAATAACATACTATTATATGTGGTGTTATTATATATAATAGTATGTTATTATGTTGGAAGCTGCGGGACCAGTGTGGTGTCTGTGAAGTACTTTATGAAGATGCTGGAGGGTGAGTATAAGAATGGGTGCACAGGGCTTATATTGAAAGCACCACTCTAGCACTGCAAAATAACACTGGAGTGCTGCTTTAAAATCCCATGGGAGAACTATAACTCCCAGCATGTCCTGCAGATCCTATGACATGCTGGGAGTTATAGTTCACTAAAGGAGTGGCAGAGTGCTATATTGTGTTTTGGAAAGACTGACCTCTTAATTGTGGCAGCTAGCCAGCTATGGTGAGGTAAAAGCTTTCCATGACTGCACACAGAGCCCTCCCTCTTGTTGCCTTTCCACAGCACAGGTTATAAGAGGAAGCCTGCAGATTCTAGTGTTGGAGTCTGAAGGACCTGTGATGATGTCAAGAAGAGGGAGGGCTCTGTGCTGCCATGTGATGCTCCAGCCTGCCCACTTCTGACATCATCACAGGTCCTCCTTGTGCACACTGCACAGCACTCAGCTCCAGCCCAGCGATCTCCTCTCCCCTGGCCCCTGCTGCTGCTGCCTCCTCCTCCCCCGGACACACAGTTCTCCCCAGCTGCTGCAGGAATCAGCGCTGGGGAATCCATGTGTCCCTGCTTAAGTGCAGTATTCATTTGCTGCTCCCGGCTCACCGCTCAGCTGATAGGTGGGCAGGGAGTAGCTAATGAATATTCACTGCACTTAATCATCGCGACCACATGGTTTCCCCAGCTGATTCCAGGCAGCAGCGGGGACATTTTTCTGCCTCCTGAAGTGAGATAACAGTGCGATCCCATTCGCTGCTGCCCCCCTCCCCACATGCTACATCCCGACCAGAAGACGCACCCACACTTTCCTCCCAAATTTGGAGGGAAAAAAGTGCGTCTTATGGTCAGAAAAATACGGTACTTTATCTTTTGTTAATGTAATGGTTTTCTATCTAAGTGTACATAAAAAAGAAAAAAGAAAAAGGAAAAACCATATCGCACTGATTATGAAAATGGGGACACGAGAGGGACACAGAATCCAGCAGCATGTTTCATGTGATGTAGCCGCATGTAACACGGCATGCGACGATAGAAGGTCCTATTCTTCAACGGTGTAGGTTCAGAAAGTGGCATGATGATAGGTTGTCACTTGAGCGGCATGCTTGTCAGCCACAGGAAGCTTTCATTCCACTGGGTGTCATGTGGGGTTGCATTCTATCATCACATGCTGCGTCACATCAGGCTAATTTATGGGGTCCGGATTAGTCAGTAAGCTGAAAAAGATCCCGCACCTCACCTAACTATATCCAGTATCGTCAGAGAAGAACAGTGTACCACAGAACCAGTGGTGGATACCATGCTTACGCCACCGCTACTTTCCTCTACACATTGAAATATTCAGTATGTTCTACTTTGCTCTCTTTTACTTCTAATGATTTGAAACTGATATGATTTTCCCTCAACTGTCGTGTATCTTGCCGTTCACAGATGACACACCCTGCTGGATACTGTGTCCCTCTCTTCTCCTCAATTTCATAAGCAATGTAGTATGGTGTTTTCATGTATATATATATATATATATATATATATATATATATATATATATATATATATAGTATATATACACTGTATATACTGTATATACTGTATAGGTGCTTCTCACAAAATAAGAACATCATCAAAAAATTAATCTATTTCAGTCAGCCAATGAAATCCAAAAGTCATTATCTCAGTAAATTAGAATAATTAACAAAAAACACCTGCAAAGGCTTCCTAAGTGTTTAAAATGGTCCCTTAGTATGCTTTAGTAAGCACCATAATCGAGGGGAAGACTGCAGACAGAAGGCAGTCATTGACACACTCCACAAGGAGGTTAACCCACAAAAGGTCATTGCTAATGAAGCTGGCTGTTCACAAAGTACTGTATCCAAACATATTATTGGAAAGTTGAGTGGAAGGAAAAAGTGTGGTAGAAAAATGTGCAAAGCAAGCCAAACTATAGGGTATATCAAATTCTGATACTCCCAAAAATCCTCTGATAGAAAATATCCAAATAGCCAAGAGAATGCTTTATATATAAAGTTAAAACATAACCTTTAATAGTAGCCGTATAAAAACAGTTTTATGGACAATAACGTGATAAAGTGCAAACAGTGCTCAAATTACCAGTGCTGAATAAAAAAATGGTTTTGTCTCACCAAATCAGTCATTTTCTTTACAGGAGCTTCCTCATACATAAAGGGGGAGGGGAAAATATTAGCTATACTACACCAGTCGTGCCCCTGTGTTGCTCCTGCCCTGACAAGGGCAGTCCCCAAGTCAGGCTAAATAATTGTACCCACCACAAATAAGTAAGCTTCCCTACGCATGTCCTCTCCCATAGGGGAGATTCATCACGGGAAAATAAGGGTATAAAAATTGTGGGATATTTTGTTTAGAGAAAATGCCCCTCCATCGGGAGGTAGCTCCTATGTGTCCAATGCACCTAGTTTTGGGTATGGACTATGGTAAGGTGAGATGAGGGACGGAAATACTCCCCCTTAAATAGTTTCCTCCTTTCTCTGAGTAATTATACAGCGTCCTACCTTGTTTCTATAAGGTCGCATGTTCTGTATGACCGCTAAGATCTTTTTAGCGTTAATGGCGTTGTATCGCCATGCTCCCCCTGTGTGTGTATACTTCCGGTATCGGAGTTGCTCGCATACCGCGCATGCGTCCCACAGCGCGACATGTGAGACCAAAGACCTGCCGGTTATCACTTCCGGTTTACGCTCCCCGGATTGCTCGCTAGTGCGCAGGCGACGTTGAGGGAAGAGATACACAACTTCCTGCTCATAGCGTCGCTGTATCCCTAGTAACGCCCGTATTCTCCAAATTAGACGCTACTGCCCAAGCGTTATTATAGTGGATACCCAAGCTAGTTCCCTAGCTCTATCATACATAATATACACCAAGTACATCTATATTAATGATGTCAATGCCTGTTGTTATTGCGCGTACAGCGTTTCACTATTGGTGTTTTCGGACTGCATGTTGGTGCATATATAGTAACCAGTAGAATGGCCAATTAGGCTTATGCTGCTGGTTAACTGAAATATATGGATAATTAGGAGAAGGTTGCTAATGCAACGACGGAAGCATATATGTTTGTATCATGGATACATTTGGGCCTTGTATCCTGAAAATATTTAAATTTTACCTATCAGGTACGTGGTTCTCACTGTTAGTGTGTATTAATACCATACACTCACATTTCATGGTACCACCAGTAAAACCCTGCCCTCATGGTTGCCCAAAATATGCGCTATCTATATGACAACACCATACTATCTCCAAAATATCCATTTTAAACTAAGGGCAGATTGATACCAACAATGAAGATTTAATCCATGAGGGGTATCATATCAGAGCCGCTATAATAATCAACGTAAAAAAAAAATATATAAACCGACCCAATAGGCACCATAAGGACCCTTCGGGGTTGTATTGAGTCACGGTTATCAACTCTAATTTATGCGGCCCAAATCACCAAGGAGCAGCCCAGAAACCTAAAGGTACCTATTAAATCCAGAAGAGGGAGATTATATACGCTGTGGGGAGATGAAGAACCGCCCAAATAAAATTATCCATAAAAACCACAGTTCTCAGTTTCATGTCTCGTATGTCGAGGCCAGAGATGCAGATGTGTAAAATACAGCAGTGGCTTATATTTTACTCTCAAATCATAATAGATAATATACACTCTGTTTGATTGGCTCAGTACTCCTAGGGGACAAGTCCCAACTTCCAACATATCAATGTACAGCAGTAAGAGAGAATTTATTTATTTCGAATCCTGGGGTTTGATATTTCAATTCAGAGAAAACAACTATAACTCAACTGCTCGTTCAGACCATGCGGATAACATGTATTTAGGCAAAATATCCACCTTGATTCTCTTTGAAGCAGAACCCTATCGTAATCTCTGCCTCTTCTTGGTGGTTTAACTTTCTCGATACCCATGAACTGTATGGCTTTCACATCCCCATTATGCAGTCCATTTACATGTCTAGCCAC
This sequence comes from Ranitomeya variabilis, assembly GCF_051348905.1. Classification (NCBI taxonomy): domain Eukaryota; kingdom Metazoa; phylum Chordata; class Amphibia; order Anura; family Dendrobatidae; genus Ranitomeya; species Ranitomeya variabilis. The sequence continues at coordinate 476,464,636 of NC_135237.1, forward strand.
AGATGTGTCTCTTTTCTTACAAATGTCACCTAAATGCTCTCCTATCCTCTGTTGTGGATTCTGTTTGCGGGCTCCCTCTGGTGGTTACTGCTGGTACTGGGTGACTTTGGTGGGTTGCGGCCTTTGGTTTCCATCTGTCCATCAGAGGCTGGGTGTTTCCTATTTTACCTGGCCTTTCTGTCATTTCCCTTGCCGGCTATCAATGTGTTCAGATGTGCTCTGTTTGGTTCCTGCCTACCTGCTCCCAGATCTTTCAGGATAAGCTAAGTGCTGATTTTCAGTGGTTTGGTTTTTTTGTCCAGCTTGCTTAGAATGTCTCTTTGTTAGCTGGTTGCTCTAGTGGACTGAGGTTCTCCCCATGTGCCATGAGTTGGCACATGGGTTCTTGTAATCTCAGGATGTTTTTTTTTTGATTAGGGTTTTTTGCTGACCGCTCAGTCCCCTTTTGTGTCATTCTGCTTTCTAGTTTTCAGCGGGCCTCTATTTGCTAAAGCTATATACATCATCTCTATGTGTGTGCCTTCCTCTCATTTCACCGTCAATACATGTGGGGGGCAACTATATCTTTGGGGTTAATTCCTCTGGAGGCAAGTGAGGTCTTTGTTTTCTCTGCAGTACTAGTTAGCTCTTAGGCTGGTGCGTGGCGTCTAGAACCAACGTAGGCACGCTCCCTGGCTATCTCTAGTTGCGTTTGTCAGGCGTAGGGCAGCGGTCAGCCCAGGTTCGATCACCCTAGAGCTCGTCCGATATTTATTATACTTTGCTTATCCTGTGCTATCCCTAGCCATTGGGGATTCATGACAGTATAGCCGGCCCACAAAGTGTTAATTGTTTGGGCTGAAGCAGGAGTAAAAGAAGTGTTCAAGGGAAATTTTTTTTTTTTCCTTCAGAGTTTTGCTGCCTAGCCCTTAATTGCTGTCTAGCTGCTTCTTACCTCCTCTTAACCCTTGAATGGCTCTGATCTTAGCTGTTTATCATGGATGTCCAGAGTTTGGCTTCCAGCCTGAGTAATCTCGCGGCAAAGGTTCAAAACATACAGGATTTTGTTGTTCACACTCCCATGTCTGAACCTAGAATTCCTATTCCAGAGTTTTTTTCTGGAGATAGATCTACCTTCCTGAATTTCAGGAACAATTGTAAATTGTTTCTCTCTTTGAAATCTCGCTCCTCTGGAGACCCTGCTCAACAGGTCAAGATTGTTATATCGTTCCTACGGGGCGACCCTCAGAATTGGGCATTTGCATTGGCACCAGGGGATCCTGCATTGCTCAGTGTGGATGTGTTTTTTCTGGCATTGGGATTGCTCTATGAGGAACCTAACCTAGAGATTCAGGCTGAAAAGGCTTTATTAGCCCTCTCTCAGGGGCATGATGAAGCGGAAATATATTGTCAGAAATTTCGGAAATGGTCGGTGCTTACTCAGTGGAATGAGTGCGCCCTGGCTGCAAACTTCAGAAATGGTCTTTCTGAGGCCATTAAGGATATTATGGTGGGGTTCCCTGCGCCTACAGGTCTGAATGAGTCTATGGCTATGGCCATTCAGATTGATCGGCGTTTACGGGAGCGCAAACCCGTGCACCAGTTGGCGGTGTCTTCTGAACAGGCACCTGAGACTATGCAATGTGATAGAATTCAGTTCAGAAGTGAACGGCAAAATTATAGGCGGAAAAATGGTTTGTGTTTTTATTGTGGTGATTCAGCTCATGTTATATCAGCATGCTCTAAACGCACAAAAAGGGTTGATAAATCTTTTGCCATTGATACTCTGCAGTCTAAGTTCATTTTGTCTGTGACTCTGATTTTTTCACTGTCTTCCATTTCCGTCGATGCCTATGTGGATTCAGGCGCTGCCCTGAGTCTTATGGATTGGTCATTTGCTAAACGCTGCGGTTTTAGTCTGGAGCCTCTGGAGGTTCCTATTCCTTTGAAGGGAATTGATTCTACACCATTGGCTATGAATAAACCGCAGTATTGGACACAAGTGACCATGCGCATGACTCCCGTTCATCAGGAGGTGATTCGCTTCCTTGTACTGTATAATTTACATGATGTACTAGTGCTTGGTCTGCCATGGTTACAAACTCATAATCCTGTCCTGGACTGGAAAACAATGTCTGTGCTAAGCTGGGGATGTCAGGGGGTTCATGATGATGCACCTCCGATTTCTATCGCTTCATCTACACCTTCGGAGATCCCTGCGTTTTTGTCGGATTATAGGGATGTTTTTGAGGAGCCTAAGCTCAATTCGCTCCCTCCCCATAGAGAGTGTGACTGTGCTATAGAATTGATTCCTGGCAGTAAGTTCCCTAAGGGTCGTTTATTTAATCTGTCACTGCCAGAGCATACTGCTATGCGGAATTATATTAAGGAGTCCTTGGAAAAGGGACATATTCGTCCATCTTCGTCCCCTCTGGGAGCAGGTTTTTTTTTCGTGGCAAAAAAAGATGGTTCCCTGAGGCCTTGTATAGATTATCGCCTTCTGAATAAGATTACAGTCAAATACCAGTATCCATTGCCATTATTTACTGATTTGTTTGCTCGCATTAAGGGGGCTAGGTGGTTCACTAAAATAGATCTTCGTGGTGCGTATAATCTGGTGCGGATAAAACAGGGTGATGAGTGGAAAACCGCATTTAATACGCCTGAGGGCCATTTTGAGTATTTGGTAATGCCTTTTGGACTCTCCAATGCTCCGTCAGTCTTTCAGTCCTTTATGCACAATATTTTCCGTGAATATCTGGATAAGTTTATGATTGTGTATTTGGATGATATTTTGGTGTTTTCTGATGACTGGGAGTCTCATGTTCTACAGGTCAGGAAGGTGTTTCAGGTTTTGCGGGCCAATTCTCTGTTTGTGAAGGGCTCAAAGTGTCTCTTCGGAGTCCAGAAGATTTCTTTTTTGGGGTACATTTTTTCTCTTTCTACTATTGAGATGGATCCCGTTAAGGTTCAGGCTATTTGTGACTGGACACAGCCTACATCTGTTAAGAGCCTTCAGAAGTTCTTGGGGTTTGCTAATTTTTATCGTCGGTTCATTGCTAATTTTTCCAGTATTGTTAAACCTTTGACTGATTTGACTAAAAAGGGTGCTGATGTTGCTGATTGGTCTCCTGCGGCCGTGGAGGCCTTTCGGGAACTTAAGCGCCGGTTTTCTTCTGCTCCTGTGTTGTGTCAACCAGATGTTTCACTTCCTTTCCAGGTGGAGGTTGATGCTTCCGAGATTGGAGCGGGGGCGGTTTTGTCACAGAGAAGTTCTAATGGCTCGGTGATGAGGCCATGTGCTTTTTTCTCTAGAAAATTCTCGCCCGCCGAGCGCAATTATGATGTGGGTAATCGGGAGCTTTTGGCCATGAAGTGGGCATTTGAGGAGTGGCGTCATTGGCTTGAGGGTGCTAAACATCGCGTGGTGGTCTTGACTGATCACAAGAATCTCATTTACCTTGAGTCTGCCAGGCGTTTGAATCCTAGACAGGCTCGTTGGTCGTTATTTTTTTCTCGTTTCAATTTCGTGGTTTTATACCTGCCAGGTTCAAAGAATGTGAAGGCAGATGCTCTTTCCAGGAGTTTTGTGCCTGACTCTCCTGGAGACACTGGGCCTGCTGGTATCCTTAGGGATGGGGTAATATTGTCCGCCGTATCCCCAGACTTGCGACGCGCATTGCAGGAGTTTCAGGTGGATAAACCGGATCGATGTCCACCAGAAAGACTGTTTGTTCCGGATGATTGGACCAGTAGAGTCATCTCCGAGGTCCATTCTTCTGTGTTGGCTGGTCATCCTGGAATATTTGGTACAAGAGACTTGGTGGCCAGGTCTTTTTGGTGGCCTTCCTTGTCTAGGGATGTGCGTACCTTTGTGCAGTCTTGTGAAGTGTGTGCTCGAGCTAAGCCTTGCTGTTCACGGGCTAGTGGGTTGTTGTTATCCTTGCCCATCCCGAAGAGGCCTTGGACGCACATTTCCATGGATTTTATTTCTGATCTCCCGGTTTCACAGAAAATGTCCGTTATCTGGGTTGTGTGTGACCGCTTTTCTAAGATGGTTCATTTGGTGCCCTTGCCTAAGTTGCCCTCCTCCTCTGAGTTGGTTCCTTTGTTTTTTCAGAACGTGGTTCGTTTGCATGGGATTCCGGAGAATATCGTTTCTGACGGGGATCCCAGTTTGTGTCTAGATTTTGGCGGACGTTTTGTGCCAAGATGGGCATTGATTTGTCTTTCTCGTCTGCATTCCATCCTCAGACGAATGGCCAGACGGAGCGAACTAATCAGACCTTGGAAACTTATTTGAGGTGTTTTGTTTCTGCTGATCAGGATGACTGGGTTGCTTTTTTGCCACTGGCCGAATTTGCTCTTAATAATCGGGCTAGTTCGGCCACGTTGGTCTCTCCTTTTTTTTGTAATTCGGGGTTTCATCCTCGTTTTTCCTCTGGTCAGGTGGAGTCTTCGGATTGTCCTGGAGTGGACGTGGTGGTGGACAGGCTACATTACATTTGGAATCAGGTGGTGGACAATTTGAAGTTATCTCAGGAGAAGACTCAGCAGTTTGCTAATCGCCGTCGCCGCGTGGGTCCCCGACTTCTTGTTGGGGACTTGGTGTGGTTGTCTTCTCGTTTTGTCCCTATGAAGGTCTCTTCTCCTAAGTTCAAGCCTCGGTTCATCGGTCCTTATAGGATCTCGGAGATTCTTAACCCTGTATCTTTCCGTTTGGATCTCCCAGCGTCGTTCACTATTCATAATGTGTTCCATCGGTCGTTGTTGCGGAGGTATGAGGTGCCTGTTGTTCCTTCGGTCGAGCCTCCTGCTCCGGTGCTGGTGGAGGGAGAATTGGAGTATGTTGTTGAAAAGATCTTGGATTCTCGTGTTTCCAGACGCAAACTCCAGTATTTGGTTAAGTGGAAGGGTTATGGTCAGGAGGACAATTCCTGGGTGGTCGCCTCCGATGTTCATGCGACTGATTTGGTCCGCGCCTTCCATAGAGCTCACCCTGATCGCCCTGGGGGTTCTCGTGAGGGTTCGGTGACCCCTCCTCAAGGGGGGGGTACTGTTGTGGATTCTGTTTGCGGGCTCCCTCTGGTGGTTACTGCTGGTACTGGGTGACTTTGGTGGGTTGCGGCCTTTGGTTTCCATCTGTCCATCAGAGGCTGGGTGTTTCCTATTTTACCTGGCCTTTCTGTAATTTCCCTTGCCGGCTATCAATGTGTTCAGATGTGCTCTGTTTGGTTCCTGCCTACCTGCTCCCAGATCTTTCAGGATAAGCTAAGTGCTGATTTTCAGTTGTTTGGTTTTTTTGTCCAGCTTGCTTAGAATGTCTCTTTGTTAGCTGGTTGCTCTAGTGGACTGAGGTTCTCCCCATGTGCCATGAGTTGGCACATGGGTTCTTGTAATCTCAGGATGGTTTTTTTTTGATTAGGGTTTTTTGCTGACCGCTCAGTCCCCTTTTGTGTCATTCTGCTTTCTAGTTTTCAGCGGGCCTCTATTTGCTAAAGCTATATACATCATCTCTATGTGTGTGCCTTCCTCTCATTTCACCGTCAATACATGTGGGGGGCAACTATATCTTTGGGGTTAATTCCTCTGGAGGCAAGTGAGGTCTTTGTTTTCTCTGCAGTACTAGTTAGCTCTTAGGCTGGTGCGTGGCGTCTAGAACCAACGTAGGCACGCTCCCTGGCTATCTCTAGTTGCGTTTGTCAGGCGTAGGGCAGCGGTCAGCCCAGGTTCCATCACCCTAGAGCTCGTCCGATATTTATTATACTTTGCTTGTCCTGTGCTATCCCTAGCCATTGGGGATTCATGACAATCCTCCTCCTAAATTCTCTTATAGTCTTACCTACATAGGCCTTGCCGCATCTGCAAGTAATACGGTAAATGACACCCTTGGTTTTACAGTTGATGTAATCTCTAATCTCAAAACACTCACTAATGCCCTCAAATTTCTTACCTACCAATATATGCTCGCAGGCGATACATTCACCACAGCGATAGCATCCCTTGGTTTTAGCCGATAACCAGTTCCGCTAGCCACAGGTGTAACAAAGTGGCTACATACCAGACGGTTTCCTATTGTCCGGCTCTTTCTATAGGTAATGTGTGGTCTTTCACCTACAAAGTCTTTTATGTCTTCATCCATCTGGAGGATACCCCAATGTTTCTGGATTACCTCCCTGACCATCTGGGCCCCATTATCAAAGGTACAGATGAGTCGAGCTTTCCCATCCGGGTTCTCGATTCTCCTCTTGGGTACCATTAGTCCCCTCGTATCTTGTTCATTCGCGTGTCTGAATGCCTCTCTGAGTACACAATCGGGGTAACCCTTAATACGGAATCTTTGGCGCAAATCATCCGCCTTGATTTTGAAATCTTTTGCATTTGAACAATTCCTTTTTAACCTCAGGTACTGACCCTTAGGTATACCTTTTTTCAAAGAATAAGGGTGGTGGCTTTCCCACTTTAGTAGAGAGTTAGTAGAGGTCGGTTTACGAAAAATGGTGGTTTCTAAGACGTCCCCGTTTTCCGATTTTGTAATCAGGACGTCGAGGAAAGCCAATCTTTTAGGATCAATCTCATATGTGAACCTTAGGCCCATCTCATTCTGATTCAGTGAGTCAATAAACTCCTGAAACTCGACCACAGTACCCCGCCATAAGATAAAAACGTCATCTATGAATCTGACCCATCCACATTACTCGTCAGATGCATGAATTTCTCAGAGAATACGATGGTGTCCTCCCACCAGCCCAGGAACAAGTTAGCATAACTTGGCGTACATGGATTGCCCATGGCAGTGCCCCTGAGCTGGTGGAGGACTTTACCATCAAAGGTGAAATAATTTCAGTGCAAAACAAAATCAAGGAGGGAGATAACCAACTCATTGTGAGGGACACACTGATGACCTCTTGTAGCTAGTAAATGTTTGACACCTCTAATCCCAAATTCATGTGGGATAGATGAATAAAGTGCCTCAATGTCAATACTGGCTAAGAGTACTTCTGGTTCCACATTGATGTTATCTAGTTTACTTAAGAGGTCGGCTGTATCTCTAACGTACGATGGTAAGGAACTCACGAAGGGTCTGAGTATCTCATCAAGGTATGTACCCACGTTGTGACTTATACTCCCGATACCTGATACGATTGGTCTCCCTTTAAGGGGACAAACCCCCTTGTGCAACTTCGGAAGTGCATAGAAGGTCGCCACCACCGGATGTTTAGGGAGAAGGTAATCATATTCTTCCTGGCTAATTAGTTCATTACTCTTAGCTCCATCAAGGATATTTTTCAATTAATTCCTTGTTATTTCCGTCGGATTACTCGGAACTCGGATATATGTTGTTGGGTCATTCAACAAAGAAAGGCACATCTCTCTGTACCCATCTATATTCATTATGACTATATTTCCCCCCTTATCAGAGGGTTTCACCACTATAGATGTGTCCCTTTCCAAAATATGGAGTGCTTCCATCTGTTCCTTTGTTAAGTTATATCTGGTATGCACTCCCTCCTTTTGTTTGATCTCATCAGTTGTTAAATTAAGGAACACATCTGGCAGAAACATCGCCACCGGCTGGCGGCATCTTGGTACTAGTTTTTTTCAAAGATGTAAATGGACCCTGACCAGTTAGAGATGACGGTGATTGATCCAGATTGGCCAAGAGCTGTACATCCCGGAGTATATCGACTGGAATGTCCAAGCCAGCACATATCTTCCTATTCTGTTGTTTGAAAAACTTGTGCCATCTCAGTTTTCTAACAAATAAATTTATATCCTTGATACAGTCAAAGATAGAAAAATCAGTAGCAGGGATGAATGATAGCCCCTGGCTCAATACCATCATCTCTGGTTCACTGATCGTTCTATCAGAGAGATTAACTACCTGTAGTTCTAACTTCTAATCCTTGTTGAAGGGATTTTTTTGACGTTGATTATTATAGCGGCGCTGATATGATACCCCTCATGGATTAAATCTTCATTGTTGGTATCAATCTGCCCTTAGTTTAAAATGGATTTTTTGGAGATAGTATGGTGTTGTCATATAGATAGCGCATATTTTGGGCAACCATGAGGGCAGGGGTTTACTGGTGGTACCATGAAATGTGAGTGTATGGTATTAATACACACTAACAGTGAGAACCCTGTACCTGATAGGTAAAATTTAAATATTTTCAGGATACAAGGCCCGAATGTATCCATGATACAAACATATATGCTTCCGTAGTTGCATTAGCAACCTTCTCCTAATTATCCATATACTTCAGTTAACCAGCAGCATAAGCGCCTAATTGGCCATTCTACTGGTTACTATATATGCACCAACATGCAGTCCGAAAACACCAATAGTGAAACGCTGTATGCGCAATAACAACAGGCATTGACATCATTAATATAGATGTACTTGGTGTATATTATGTATGATAGAGCTAGGGAACTAGCTTGGGTATCCACTATAATAACGCTTGGGCAGTAGCGTCTAATTTGGAGAATACGGGTGTTACTAGGGATACAGCGACGCTATGAGCAGGAAGTTGTGTATCTCTTCCCTCAACGTCGCCTGCGCACTAGCGAGCAATCCGGGGAGCGTAAACCGGAAGTGATAACCGGCAGGTCTTTGGTCTCGCATGTCGCGCTGTGGGACGCATGCGCGGTATGCGAGCAACTCCGATACCGGAAGTATACACACACAGGGGGGAGCATGGCGATACATCGCCATTAACGCCAAAAAGATCTTAGCGGTCATACAACACATGTGACCTTATAGAAACAAGGTAGGACGCTGTATAATTACTCAGAGAAAGGAGGAAACTATTTAAGGGGGAGCATTTCCGTCCCTCATCTCACCTTACCATAGTCCACACCAAAAACTAGGTGCATTGGACACATAGGAGCTACCTCCCGATGGAGGGGCATTTTCTCTAAACAAAATATCCCACAATTTTTATACCCTTATTTTCCCGTGATGAATCTCCCCTATGGGAGAGGACATGCGTAGGGAAGCTTACTTATTTGTGGTGGGTACAATTATTTAGCCTGACTTGGGGACTGCCCTTGTCAGGGCAGGAGCAACACAGGGGCACGACTGGGGTAGTATAGTAAATATTTTCCCCTCCCCTTTATGTATGAGGAAGCTCCTGTAAAGAAAACAACTGATTTGGTGAGACAAAACCATTTTTTTATTCAACACTGGTAATTTGAGCACTGTTTGCACTTTATCAAGTTATTGTCCATAAAACTGTTTTTATACGGCTGCTATTAAAGGTTATGTTTTAACTTTATATATAAAGCATTCTCTTGGCTATTTGGATAGAAAAATGTGCACAAGCAACTGGGATAACCGCAGCCAGCCTTGAATGGATTGTTATGAAAAGACCATTCAAAATATTGGGTGAGTTTCACAAGGAGTGGTCTTCTGCTGGAGTCATTGCTTCAAGAGCCATCACACAGACATATCCAGGACATTGGCTACAAGTGTCGCAATACTAGTGTCAAGCTACTAATGACCAATAGACAATTCCAGAAGTGTCTTACCTGGGCCAAGGAGAAAAAGAACCGGACTGTTGCTCAGTGGTCCAAGGTGTTGTTTCAGATGAAAGTAAATTCTGCATTTCATTTGGAAATCAAGGTCCCAGAGTCTGGAGGAAGAGTGGAGAGGCCCACAATCCAAGCTGCTTGAGGTCTAGTGTGAAGTTTCCACAATCAGTGATGGTTTGGGGAGCAATGTCATCTGCTGGTGTAGGTCCACTGTGTTTTATCAAGACCAAAGTCAGCACAGCCGTCTACCAGGAAATTTTAGAGCACTTCATGCTTCACTTTGTCAACAAGCTTTTTGGAGATGGAAATTTCATTCTCCAGCAGAACTTGTCACCTGTTCACACTGCCAATAGTACGAAAACCTGATTTAAAAACAACATGATTGGCTGGCAAACTCACCTGACCTTAACACTAGAACTACTGATGGAGTCATTTTGACTCCTTTCGTTTTTTATTTCTCTTCTGTGACTACATTTTTCAGAATTCCGGCCTGAAACTCGGTGACTTTTCCTCAAATATGATGTGAAAAAAGATTTTGTGAGAATAAATAATTTTGGTAAAAATTTGCGCGTTTTTTTCAAAATTTACCAAGAACTGCTGAAGGGAGTCATTTTGACTCCCTACTATATTTTGAGGTCCTTTTGTCACTAAATGTTGCTATAAAGTTTTGTGCATAATTTGTTCACTCTGTCTTATTTACCCTGATGTTCATATAGATGTAGTTCAATTTATATGTCAACTTTTCACATTTTCCTTGTGTTTTACCTGCTTGTATTACTGTGTAATGCTGAACAAAATAGCTTGTTTACTCTAGGCTCTTATCTTATGATAATGAAGGGTGGTGTTTTTCTAAGGTCCTAGCAGGAGACAGTATTCTGGATAGTAACTTTACTTTCAGTTCAGCTGAAGAGACAAAGAGAACAGACGCAGACATATGAGCTCTGAAGACTCATACAGGTATGAATTGTTATGAAATAGTTTAGCTGTCTGTCAACTGATTCAGCCCACCTACTTTTGAAGGTGGCAGAACAGTTATTATTTCTTTTAGTTTTCATTTCATTTCTATTTTTCAGCAGGGAACTATATAGAATTATGGAATTTGTGAGGAATATGGAGAGAAGACGTTTGATAAAGCCTCAGGATATTCTGGCTACTTTGCATTCCATACCGGAGGATGAATCAGAATCCGAATTGCAGGAACATGTATTTGATTCTGACAGTGATGAAGATTTCATTCCTCAGAACATATCAAGTAAATCTGAAGACTCAGAAGGAACAAATCCAGAAGGTAAGTAGATAAGTGTATTTATTTGTTCTTCCACACACTGAGTTAGGGCCTGTGCACACTAGCAGAATTCTGGCTGAATAGCCATCTGGATATTCTTGCCGCAATACAGGCCGTACCTGCCCGCTCATGCCTGAAGCTCCGCTCGGAAACCCCGGGCTGGAGCCGCTGTCAGGGACAGAGCAGCGCTTGCTTACGCGCGAGCATGGCTCCGTCCCAGACAGCGGCTCCAGCCCGGGGTTCGGAGCGGAGCTTCAGGTATGAAACTCCGCTCTGTACCTGAGCGGGCAGGTACGGGCCGGATTGTGGTGAGAATATCCGGTCGGATATTCCGCCGCTAATCCAGCCAGTGTGCACGGACCCTTACAAAACAAAAATTCTAAATATTCATCAACCTTTTTCCAGATATTCCAAGCACATCAACTGGGGATCGGGCTCATGCAGTTATGTTGCCTCGTGACCATCCTCCTGGTCGAGGACAGAAAAAATCAGCAAAACGTCCCAGAAATGAAAGAACAACAGATAACGATGGCGGCGAAGGTAATGCAACAACAAACACCAGAGAAGGTGAATCTGAAGGAATACTAGTTTCAGTGGATGGTATTCAATGGAAACCTGCTGAAATTGGACAACACTTGCCTGGTAGGCGTGACAGCCAAAATATTCTTCGAGAAGCACCTGGCCCTACAGGATACGCCAGAAGAAATATCATTATCGATAGTCCTTTGAGCGCATGGCGTTTATTTTTTGATTCATATATATTGACACATATAAAGAACTGTACGCTTGCAGAAGCATGCAGGAACAATAATTTACAGTTTACTCTATCTGATGAGGAGCTAGATGCATTCATTGCGATATTCTATGCTCGTGGAATATCTGGCACGAACCGTCACTCGATTAGCAGTATTTGGTGTAATGACTGGGGAATACCGTTTTGCAAAGCAACAATGTCTAGGGACCGCTTTGTTGAAATTATGAGGTTTCTCAGATTTGATGAGAAATCTACTCGATCGGAGAGACTGCAAACGGACAAGTTTGCTCTATTTTCTACTGTGTGGGACAGGTTTATTGCAAATTGTATTGCGTGTTACAAACCTGGCCCATACATAACGGTGGATGAGCAACTTTTCCCAAGCAAAACTAGGTGTCCATTCACGCAGTACATGCCTTCCAAACCAGATAAATATGGCCACAAATATTGGCTAGCTGTTGATAAGGAGAGCAAATATCTGGCAAATGGCTTCCCTTATCTAGGCAAAGATGACACACGCCGTGCTGAGGACCGTTTAGCTGACCATGTGGTAATGAAGTTATTGGACCCGTTTTTGAAAAAAGGTCGCAATGTTACAACCGATAATTATTTTACTTCAGTAAAATTAGCTAAACAGCTAAAAAGCAAAGGAACAACCATCGTGGGAACACTGAATAAGATAAGGCGAGAAGTGCCTAAAGAAATAAAATCGATGAAAGAGGAATTGTACAACACTAAAGTGTTTAGAAATGAAGACAATTTTACACTTACAGTATATCAAGGAAAGCCCAACAAAAATGTTGTCATTTTGAGTTCCGTCCATCCAGATGTTGTTGTTGCGTCTGATTCCGCTAAAAAAAACTCCAGAAACGGTAAAGTTTTACAATGAAACAAAATATGGAGTAGATGTAGTGGATCAGATGGCACGAAAATATACCACACGAACATCCACAAGGAGATGGCCTGTTCATGCATTTGAAAATGCCTTAGACTTTGCGGGTATAAATGCATGTATAATATTCAAGGAGATTACCCACCAAAAAATGTCACGCAAGGCATTTTTGCAAACGCTTGTGAGAGAGTTGAGAGGTCCTTATGTCACAGATAGGGAAAAGGGTTCCACGTCCCACGTTTCTACATGTTCAGAAGTGATGGTTCAAACAAAATTTTGCCAGATCAAAGAAAAGTGCAAGAAAAATAGATCTGAAAATAAAAATAATGGCGGGTGCACCACTTACGATATGAAGAATTCAATAATGAAACAGCAGGGTGCTACATTAAGCATGGGAGAAGCAATTGGAATCAAAAAAAGAAAAAGAACCCATGCAATGAAACATGCACACCTGCTACAATTTTTATGAAAAAATGTAAAGAACAATTTTTATTATTACAAGCAAAAACACATTACAACCATAAAATCAATTAAAAACAGTATAAGTACAAAACACCCCCAAACATCAATCAGTTGTAATTGGCAAAAAATGTGCAAACACACGCTATATGTCCTGAGCTAATGGACTAAATATACATAAATCAGTATCACATAGTATGGGGTAAATCAGCATGAACTTTGCAACAAATATACAAATAGCCAAAGCAAGCCCTATAAATACCACATGATAGGCGTCCCTATATGTGTCCTGAATAGTGCCAAAAAGATAAGCATATGGCTTATAAAGTACTGAAATATGTCACTGGCCCTGAAAGGGTGAACAAGTGCCGCAGAAGAATAATGCTCGCGGCGTGCAAGCCTGCAAACCACCCCTGGGAACCACAATGGAAAAAAGAAAGAAGAAAATCAGGTAGATAAATACGACCTGAAGCCTGGTAACATGGTCAGCGTGGCAAAGTGGACCACAGGGAAAGCATGAAATAACCTGCAATGAACGGTGCCTCAGAATAGAGGCAGCCAAGAAATATATACCGGCATCACTCATGCATGTCAGGGCCAAGATGTAGGGGGTGGGAAAATCCCACGCGTATCGCTGCTAGGGAGCAGCTTCGTCAGGGAAAATAACACATTTGAGTAAGTGTCCGCTTTATATATAATACACATGAAAAGAAAATAGTTTACCGGTGTGTTGCGCCCATGATCCAGGACCGGAAGTGAGTGCAGAGGAGCGGCGCATGCGCAAACACAGAAAAAATCCGGCAGGTGGATACACTTGCAGGAACCAAAAGAAGAGCCGCCGGAGAAAATGCTCAAGCAGAATTGAAGTAGCAAGCGCAGTGTGCGGCCGCACAACAAAACATAGGACAGAGCAGACAGATGGTAATATTAGGTACAAGAAGTAGCGTTGCAGATTTAGATGCAGATGAAATCCACATACGTTCTGTTAGGATAATAACCAAGGAGCAAAACTGCATATTGGTTTTAGAAAGCACACATAACTATTATATGATAAATTATACCAAATACAAAAATATATAAATAAATAATTAAATAAAGAAATTAATAATAAAGATGATGCAAAAAACATTTCAGTAATGAAAATATATAAGCCAAAAGACAAAATAAACTGAAATATCTACATGAACATGTACATAATATGCACAAAAAGGTTTTGATAATAAAGAAAAGCCTCATACCACATTAAATATACAAAAAATAATATACACATGTAGAATACAAAATGTTTACAAAGTAAAAACAAAAATCAAAAGAACCACAGTTCATGAGACAATAAATGCTTGAGTCTCAGACGTGCTGCATTGTCCAGATGAAAACCGGGTCCAGAAATAGGTAAGTCATATCGTTTCTGGGAGAAAATCATCTCCCTACCAATAACCAAAGGATGTCTCGAAGGTCATCAAAAAGCCACACAATAGGGGGATGCAGTCCAGGGGTCCAAGGGCGGGTACACTCCCCCAAAAGACCAAGTTATAAAAGAAGAATCAGCCCAGAAATCCTGTATATAACAGCTCTTCATTTAAGCCGGAAGGTGACATGGATTTGAGGCGAAAGATCCAACGGGCTTCATGTTGTAAAAGAAGTTTGCGTCGGTCACCCCCTCTTTCATTGCAGAAAATTTTCTGCAGGCCAAAGATTGAAGTATTATTAGGCCTACCACCATGGTTCTTAAGATAATGAAGTGCTAATGGGGTCAAGACCTTAAGGTACCGTCACACTAAGCGACGCTGCAGCGATAGCGACAGCAATGCCGATCGCTGCAGCGTCGCTGTGTGGTCGCTGGAGAGCTGTCACACAGACCGCTCTCCAGCGACCAGCGATGCCGAGGTCCCCGGGTAACCAGGGTAAACATCGGGTTGCTAAGCGCAGGGCCGCGCTTAGTAACCCGATGTTTACCCTGGTTACCAGCGTAAAAGTTAAAAAAACAAACAGTACATGCTCACCTGCGCGTCCCCCAGCCTCTGCATCCTGACGCTGACTGAGCTCCGGCCCTAACAGCAGAGCGGTGACGTCACCGCTGTTGCTTTCACTTTCAGTTTAGGGCCGGCGCTTTAGTGTCAGGAAGCAGAGGCTGGGGGACGCGCAGGTGAGTATGTACTGTTTGTTTTTTTAACTTTTACGCTGGTAACCAGGGTAAACATCGGGTTACTAAGCGCGGCCCTGCGCTTAGTAACCCGATGTTTACCCTGGTTACCAGTGTAAAATATCGCTGGTATCGTCGCTTTTGCTGTCAAACACGGCGATACACGGCGACCTAGCGACCAAATAATGTGCAGACCTTCTAGCAGCGACCAGCAATTTCACAGCAGGATCCAGATCGCTGCTGCGTGTCAAATACAGCGATATCGCCATCCAGGTCGCTGCAACGTCACGGATTGCTGGCGATATCGCCTAGTGTGACGGTACCTTTACCCTTCTTATGATCCGTAGAAGCCAGATTAATTGTTGACAAGTGTTTCTGTGCCCATCTCCTCAACTCCTGCGAGGTTTGGCCAACATAGACTTTCCGACATGGGCAGATAATTGCATAGATGACAAAGCTTGACCTGCAATTGACATATTGATAAAGAGGATGGTCAGTCTTATCAAAAGGATTAAAAAAATGATCCTTAGTCGGAGGCACATATGGGCAAATGACACAGTCCCCGCAGGGGAAAGAACCGTGGAGGCGAATACCTCGATTTAATTTGATGACTGGCCTTGAAAAATGACTCCTTGTGAGTAGGTCCCGAAGATTCGGGGCCCTACTGGCAGTCAGCAACGGTCTGGGGCTAACACACGATGATGTTTGGGCATCCAAAGTAAGGATATCCCAGTTTTTATCAAGAATCTGTCTCACCTCGTTCCAATTCGTGCTGTATGCTGTGACAAATCTGATGAAAGAATCCTGTGGGCGAGGGTGTGGTACCAAAAGAGCCGCTTGATCAGACACTTTTGCGCGTTGAAATGCCTTGGAAATCGTCCTACGAGGATATCCTCTCTGGTGAAATCTCATAGTCAGATCTCTGGATTGTTCCTTGAAGCTTGTATCTGTACTGCAATTTCTGCGAGCCCGCAGGAATTGTCCCACCGGAATGCCTGTCCGGGTATGAAGGGGATGAAAACTCTGGAATTGCAAAAGATTATTCGTCGCCGTAGGTTTACGGTAAAGCTCTGTCACCAGTCTGCCACCATCAGTCGCAATTTGAAGATCTAAGAAAACAGCTGAATTGGAGGAACAAGAGTACGTGAGAAAAATGTTCAATGAATTGTTGTTAAGTTCACTGAGAAATTGGGCACACGCTGCTTCAGAACCTACCCAGATAAAAAATACATCGTCGAGAAAACGATACCAATGTTTGATGTGGTCTTTGAATCCTGAAGAACAAAAGACAACAGTCTCCTCCCACCATCCAAGAAAGATGTTTGCGTAAGCCGGTGCGCAACGTGCGCCCATCGCCACGCCGGACACTTGCTTATAGTACGTTCTGTCAAAAAGAAAGAAATTATGGTGCAAGATGAATCTAAGCAGGTCCAAAATGAATGAATCATGTAAGCGGTTACTGTCGTCAAGACGATCAAGAAAAAATTCCAATGCCTGGATGCCCTGTGCATGATTGATATTGGAATATAAAGACTCTACATCACAAGTTACAAGGAGTTCTTGGCCAGTCAAAATGATGTTATGACATGCCCGGATAAAGTCTGATGTGTCTTTAATAAAAGATGGTAATGCAGCGGCAATAGGTTGAATAAAAAAATCCACGTATGTGCAAGCCTGTTCGCACATACTCCCGATGCTGGACACTATCGGTCGACCAGGTGGTTTAAGAACATCCTTGTGCACCTTTGGCAAAAGGTAAAAAGTAGATGTAACAGGATTCTCACACCACAAAAATTTCCTCTCGCTAGCTGTAATGATGCCCATAGAAGCTGCCTGACTGATCAGTTTATGCAGTTTCCCCAAAAAAAGCTCAGTCGGATCCGAAGGCAGCCTGACATAGAATTGTTTATTGTTCAACTGTCTATGGGCTTCCTCTAGATAAAGATGGGTGGGCCATAGCACCACATTCCCACCTTTATCAGCTTCCCTGATAATAAAGGAGTTATTATTTTTCAGAGACTTAATAGCTTTTCTCTCCTGTACAGAAAGATTATGTACATTACCAGTTGTGGAGGGAAGATGGAGAATATCCCTTTTTGTTAATTCAAAAAAGAATTTCACCGCTGGAACCAAAGAGAAGGAAGGGGCGGTGGTAGATTTATTTTTGTATGGAAATTTTTTCCTACCTGTTGTAGTTATATTTTCATCCAATAGGTCCAAGAGGTCCTGGAAAACTTGCTGATCTTGAGAAGATGACGTTTGGATGGTATCTGGTTGCTTATGGATGACCTGTAGGATGAGTTTCCTGCAAAATAAATATAAATCTTTCACAAGATCAAATTTGTCCGAGGTTTGAGTTGGAGAGAATGACAAACCCCTCTGTAGTACAGAGCATTCAGCCGGTGACAAAGTATAATCAGACAGATTCATGATTTGTAATGTTGAGCATTGTACCTCAACCGTAGTAGCAGAAAGGTGTGCACCTGAAGATGTATCTAGCGCAATCTGGTCTTGTACGGTCGGTGATAAGGTGAGGTCGGACCCCTCCGATTGGGTTGGCGCTTTCTTAGCTTTCTGATGTTTTCGGCCCCGTCGGGTCCTGTATCGAGGTCGCTGCCTCCCGAGGACAAAAAATCACTTGAGCTTGTAGCACCAGTCAAAGTCCCAGAGGTTGCAGATGAAGGGTGAAAAATTTGGACTGTGCGAGAATTGCCTGAATGCCTCCAACGAAAAGCCCTCTGATTATCAAAATCTGTCCGATCTCTCTGAAATTTTTTGTGTTTGCGATCAATAACCTCTTTCTCAAATTTGTCTATTGTATCTCTGAGTTTCAATTTAAAAGGCATAACCAATTGCGCCTCATCAAAAGTACTTAGTCTACTTTCCAAATCTCTTATATTTTGTTTGGTGGATACAAGGAGCTGTCTATCATGCTCGAGAAGCATATTAATTATGATGCCAGAACATTGTAATAGTCCTTTTTCCCATATAGTTTGGAAAGTAGAAGATGGTTCCCAGGCTGGAAAAATTTGTACACGTAAACCACGTGGAACTATTCCCACCCTTAGATATTCTTCCAGGGTTCTAATGTTCCACCACAGGCGCACTGCTGATTTGTTGGCCGTTGTTAAATCTGAAGAAAGTTTGGAAAAGTCTGAATCATTAATTACTGGTGTGGAATTAGAAAATATATTAGAGGATTGGGAACGCCATGCCGCCTCTCTAGCCTCCCAGTCCATGGCAATGAACACAGCAACAACCGGTAACAAACAAAAATAATAAACTGACCACAAGTAAATGTATCTGTATAACTATCAAAAACTCCCCACTGGAGTATAAACAATAAACCGTGTGCTACCCGCCAAGGAGAAGAAACACCCCCATGGAAAGAGGTGTGTAAGGAACAACTGAAAATAAAAATAATGGCGGGTGCACCACTTACGATATGAAGAATTCAATAATGAAACAGCAGGGTGCTACATTAAGCATGGGAGAAGCAATTGGAATCAAAAAAAGAAAAAGAACCCATGCAATGAAACATGCACACCTGCTACAATTTTTATGAAAAAATGTAAAGAACAATTTTTATTATTACAAGCAAAAACACATTACAACCATAAAATCAATTAAAAACAGTATAAGTACAAAACACCCCCAAACATCAATCAGTTGTAATTGGCAAAAAATGTGCAAACACACGCTATATGTCCTGAGCTAATGGACTAAATATACATAAATCAGTATCACATAGTATGGGGTAAATCAGCATGAACTTTGCAACAAATATACAAATAGCCAAAGCAAGCCCTATAAATACCACATGATAGGCGTCCCTATATGTGTCCTGAATAGTGCCAAAAAGATAAGCATATGGCTTATAAAGTACTGAAATATGTCACTGGCCCTGAAAGGGTGAACAAGTGCCGCAGAAGAATAATGCTCGCGGCGTGCAAGCCTGCAAACCACCCCTGGGAACCACAATGGAAAAAAGAAAGAAGAAAATCAGGTAGATAAATA
The DNA here is from genome assembly GCF_051348905.1 of Ranitomeya variabilis. NCBI lineage: Eukaryota > Metazoa > Chordata > Amphibia > Anura > Dendrobatidae > Ranitomeya > Ranitomeya variabilis. The sequence continues at coordinate 476,483,702 of NC_135237.1, forward strand.
CGACCTGAAGCCTGGTAACATGGTCAGCGTGGCAAAGTGGACCACAGGGAAAGCATGAAATAACCTGCAATGAACGGTGCCTCAGAATAGAGGCAGCCAAGAAATATATACCGGCATCACTCATGCATGTCAGGGCCAAGATGTAGGGGGTGGGAAAATCCCACGCGTATCGCTGCTAGGGAGCAGCTTCATCAGGGAAAACAATAATTTACAGTTTACTCTATCTGATGAGGAGCTAGATGCATTCATTGCGATATTCTATGCTCGTGGAATATCTGTCACGAACCGTCACTCGATTAGCAGTATTTGGTGTAATGACTGGGGAATACCGTTTTGCAAAGCGACAATGTCTAGGGACCGCTTTGTTGAAATTATGAGGTTTCTCAGATTTGATGAGAAATCTACTCGATCGGAGAGACTGCAAACGGACAAGTTTGCTCTATTTTCTACTGTGTGGGACAGGTTTATAAATTGTATTGCGTGTTACAAACCTGGCCCATACATAACGGTGGATGAGCAACTTTTCCCAAGCAAAACTAGGTGTCCATTCACGCAGTACATGCCTTCCAAACCAGATAAATATGGCCACAAATATTGGCTAGCTGTTGATAAGGAGAGCAAATATCTGGCAAATGGCTTCCCTTATCTAGGCAAAGATGACACACGCCGTGCTGAGGACCGTTTAGCTGACCATGTGGTAATGAAGTTATTGGACCCATTTTTGAAAAAAGGTCGCAATGTTACAACCGATAATTATTTTACTTCAGTAAAATTAGCTAAACAGCTAAAAAGCAAAGGAACAACCATCGTGGGAACACTGAATAAGATAAGGCGAGAAGTGCCTAAAGAAATAAAATCGATGAAAGAGGAATTGTACAACACTAAAGTGTTTAGAAATGAAGACAATTTTACACTTACAGTATATCAAGGAAAGCCCAACAAAAATGTTGTCATTTTGAGTTCCGTCCATCCAGAAGTTGGTGTTGCGTCTGATTCCGCTAAAAAAACTCCAGAAACGGTAAAGTTTTACAATGAAACAAAATATGGAGTAGATGTAGTGGATCAGATGGCACGAAAATATACCACACGAACATCCACAAGGAGATGGCCTGTTCATGCATTTGAAAATGCCTTAGACTTTGCGGGTATAAATGCATGTATAATATTCAAGGAGATTACCCACCAAAAAATGTCACGCAAGGCATTTTTGCAAACGCTTGTGAGAGAGTTGAGTGGTCCTTATGTCACAGATAGGGAAAAGGGTTCCACGTCCCAAGTTTCTACATGTTCAGAAGTGATGGTTCAAACAAAATTTTGCCAGATCAAAGAAAAGTGCAAGAAAAATAGATCTGTCGGCAATTGTAAGACTTGTGGTAAGTCTTTGTGTGGGCAATGTACTGCCATAAATCAAAGGCAATGCCTAAAATGCGAAACACCAAATGTTTAGAAGGTGAATTCTGCGCCATATTTTCATTTTTATGCTCCTCCACCTACATTTTCTCTGCTTTTTGTTCTTCAGTTGTTGTTTATATGTGTGCACTTGAATAAAAAAAAATGTTTGAAAAACGTCTATTATAATTATTGTTATTTTCTGTAGAAAAATAAGAAAAGCAGAAAAAAAAACAATCAAAAGCATTACTGTTGGATCTCACAATAATAATACATTACAAAAAATATAATTATTAATAAATAACCACAAATGAAACTCTAAAAATAAACGAAAACAAGCAAGGAGTCAAAATGACTCCTTTCAGTAGTTCTAGGCGGGGTCACGAGTCCAGTAGTCCTAGTGTTAACCTCATAGAGAATCTATGGGGTATTGTCAAGAGGAAGATGAGAGACACCAGATCCAACAATGAAGACGAGCCAAAGGCAGCTACCAAAGCAACCTGGGCTTCCATAACACTTCAGCAGTGCCACAGGCTGATCGCCTCCATGCCACACCGCAATCATTGAGTAATTGATGTAAAAGGAATCCTGACCAAGTATAGAGTGCATTTACTAAACATACATTTCAGAAGGCCAACATTTCAGATTTTAAATTCATTTTTAAAGCTGGTGTCATAAAGTATTCTAATTTTTTGAGATAATGACTGTAAACCATAATCATAAACATTAACAGAAATAAACACTTGAAATAGATAATTCTTTTTGTAGTGACTCTGTATAAAATATCAGTTTCACTTTTTGTATTGAAGAACTGAAATTAATTAACTTTTTGCTGATATTCTAATTATGATATTCCAATTTTGTGAGAAGCACTTGTATATATGGGAATGTTTAGCTTGCAAAAGAGAAGACTGAGAGGAGACTTAATAGCTGTCTATAATATTTGAAGGCATGTCACACTGTAGAGAGATCAGTTTTATTCTCATTTTCACAAAGATCAGTGAGGGTGATCATCAAGTGTAACAGGCTGTCACAAGAGGTGGTGAGTTCTCCTTCAATGGAAGTCTTCAAACACAGGCCGACATGTGTCTGAGAAGATTTAGTAAATCCTGCATTGAGCAGAGGGTTGGACCAGATGACACTGGAGTTCCCTTCCTACTCTATCATTCTATAATTCTATGGTAGGCCACTCCAAAGTCTTAATTTTGTTTTTCTTAAAACATTCAGAGGGTGACTTGCTGGTGTGTTTTGGATCACTGTTCTACTGCATAACTCAAGTGTGCTTCAGCTTGAAGTCACCAACGGATGGCTAGAAATTTTCCTTCAAACTTTTTTTGGTAGAAAGTAGAATTCATGGTTCCATTCACTACAGCAAGCCTTCCAGGTCCTGAAGCAGAAAAACAGCCCTAGACTATCACACTACCACCACCATATTTTACTGTTGGCATCATGTTCCTTTTCTGAAATGCTGTGTTACTTCTACGCTAGATGTAATAGGACATACAGCTTCCATAAAGTTAAACTTTTGTCTTGTCAGTCCACATAGTATTATCCCAAAAGTGTTGGGGATCATCAAGATGTTTTCTGGCAAAACTGAGACGAGCCTTTATGTTCATATTGCTCAGTAGTGGTTTTCGTCTTGGAACTCTGCCATGCAGGCCATTTTTGCCCAGTCTCTTTCTTATGGCAGAGGCATGAAATGACTTTATAACCTTTTCTAGACTGTTAGATCTCAAATACTTTGCTTCTCATTTATTTCAAAATGTCTTTGGATCACTGCATGATGTCTAGCCTTTGAGGATCTTTTGGTCTACTTCACTTTGTCAAGCAGGTTCCATTTTAGTGATTTATTGATTGAGAACAGGTGTGGCTTTAATCAGGCCTGGATGTAGCTAGGGATTTTGAACTCAGCTTCCCAAAGTTGTGATAAACCACAGTTAATTTATACTTGTATTATTTTTTCCTTTAACATTAAATAACTTTATTTATAAACTGCATTTTGTGCTTACTTCTGTCATCTTTGTCGAATATTTAAATTTGTTTAGTGATCTGAAACATTCAAGTGTAATAAACATGCAAAAGAATAGGAAATCGGGAAGGGGGCAAACACTTTTTCACTCAACTGTATGTTCGGCCCATAGATCTTAACTTGTGATTTACATATAATAAAAACATGGATTTTTTTGGAATAAAACAAAGAATCACAGATATCAAGGTATCATTATATTCAGCTTTCTATGACCTACGTGCCTATGTAGGCATCTTAGGAGCATTGATCCTACAGACAGATTCCATTTAAATAATACACATGGAAAATGTTGTAAAGAAAAAAGATTTGAAATGCCAGAATTGTATGATTTCTGCTACCACACCATCTTAAATAATATGTTACAAAAAGCAATCAAAATGTCATATGTAGCCTAGAATGGCATCAATAAGAACCTCAATTTGCCATGCAAAAAACAAGCTCTGTCAAAGCTCCATAGACAAAAAGCAAATGAGTAAGAAAATGTCAACACAAACCACATTTTATTCCCCAAAATTCAGATTTTTTTTTCATATTCATGCTGACTTGGAAAATCATGTTGTTTTTTACTGCACAATGAACATCATAAAACAATAATAAAATAATAATAAAAAATAGGGCTGAATTTTGGCATTCTATCATTCCATTCCACAGCTTTGGAATATTTTTTTCAGTTTTGCAATAGGTTATACGGTGAAGACATTGGTGGCATTCAAAATTACAACTCATCCCACAACAAAAAAAAAGCTCTCATATGGTATCTCAATAGAAAAATAAAAAATAAAACTCGCTTACACATATAAAATGATGTGTGCTCAATAAAATGAACTGGCACATGACTTATTCCTTCTTAAAACCATACTAAGGACTAGGGGGCACTCATTACTGGTGGAAGAAACCACAGTTAGAGCAATCAGAACGTGGAATGCCTGTGAGCACAAGAGATAGTAATGGCAGACACTATAACAGCTTTTAAAAAAGGGCTGGATGATTTCCTCAGAACATTGTGGGTTAGGTTGAGGTCACGCTTGCGAGGGCAATGCAAGAAACTCGGGCGAGTCTCTCACCTCAATACCCGGCTCTCAGGACCAGAGCATTCAGCTGCATAGAAATACATGTAGCTGAACGCTCCAGTCCCGAGTGCCGGCGGCAGTGCCGGGTATTGAGGCGAGAGACTTGCAAGTGTGACCCCGGCCTTATAGTTACTTCAGTGGCAAAATGTATAATTGGTGGAGAAAGGTTGAACTTGATGGACCTAGGACTTTTTGCAACCTAAGTAACTCTTGGAAGAAGGGGAAAAAAAGATTTAAAAAAAACAAAAAAAAATGGCTGTTGAAGGAAGGGGTTAATTGTTGTTATATAAAAACTTAGCTTTTAATAGTGGCGTTAAAACAATTTAAAAAATCAATTTTCAACATATCTGGTTTTTAAATCATTGTTTGAAAGTCTACAACATTTAATATAATGTCTTATGAAGTAATTAATGTAATATTACAAAACAGTCAGAAAATAATGACTAGAAGAACGACTTGTATGCAAAATATTTTCTCCTTGTAACAAGTGGTTAGGTAAACATGGTACTTAGTAATAAGCGCGCATGCACTGAAGGCTGATGCATGAAGTCTACAAAAGCACTTGCCATTTCTTATCCAAAACTTTTTGAGCAGGAAGTAAAATATTTTCCCACTAGATGAAATAACATTATTATTGGCCTTTGCAAATAAGACATAAATGTTTTATGTGTCCGAGAGCTTGTTCTGTCTCTGCTAATAATCTGAATGCTGGAAATATTTCAAATAAGAGGGAGTTCACGGCTCCTACGTCCTGCTCTCAATATATCTCCTCGGCGTGTAAACAAGTAAACCATTATGTTTCTTATTGAGATAAAACCTACAATGATAAGTGGGGACTTTCGTAAGACAAAGAGGTTCCTATTGCAAGTGTGGACAATCTTCCAGAAAACCCTGTGTTTTGGCAAATCTCACCAGATTAATCTATTAGGCATCTTCTTTCATTATCAAATTTCCGCTGCCTATCACAGTGACTGCCTTATCGAAAGCCCATTTTTCAATAGCTGGCCCATTCCTAAGATTTCAGGTGCTAGCCTCCTGTGCTCAGAAAACAGGTGTCTCTTCTGTTTTCAGGCTGCAAAGGTCTCTGCGCAGAAGCCTGGGAAAGGGCAGGAATATCAGCCACTGTTCTACCTGAAGGAACAGGTAACTAAAAACTGTTGATTCAATGAATTGAACTTAATTGGCACACATTAACTCCGCTGTAAGTGTTTTGAAAAAAAAGAAAGAAAGAAGTGCCTTTAAACCATCCTACAGAAGCATTAATGACACACACAATGCTAAAACAATAGGCAATTCTTCTATACGCTGCATTTTATAAGGTGTGCGCAATCTTTTCGTTGCATTTTTCTTGTTTTACTGCACGGTTAAGCACATTGCTTACACTGCTTACTTCAGCAAAATACATAGCTAATATCACAAAGAAAGCAATTATATAATATAATGGATCAGGTTCTATCTCTGTGTATGGGCAGGCCAGTCTGTTTTTTTAACCATTCTCTATTTTCTCAGACGTTTTGCACCTGTAGTTCTGCTTGGCTATCTATGCAAAAAACACTGGGCGAGAAGTATTGAAGATCGATTCACAAGCACTGATTTTTGCAAAAACTTTTTTTTTTTTTACAGTATTATTTTTCTGACATTTGCCACTTTTCAGCAAAAACTCTGCAGCCAAATGTTGGCTGTAAATCAATAGAAAACGCTTAAATGTACTACAGATGTAAAATTAAACCACTACACGTGTGATTTTCTTGGCATTTTAATATTTTGTAATATTTTTTGGGTCCTTGAAATGTTTTCCAAAGGCAGCATGCTTTATAAATTGCATTTTAATACAGTAATCCTTAGCTTCTGTATAGGAGAAAAAGGTTTCAAATACTATAGGCGGGAACTACTTATACTGGCATTCAGACACCTCTCTAAGGGTTTGTTCAGACAAGTGGTTTTTTTCAGCTATCGTGCTATTGAAAGCACATTAAGATAACGCCATTACACCACAAGGTGGTTTGCACATTAATCACCAGGCCAATTTTTACAATTCTGACCACTGTCACTTATGCTGGAACGCTTCAATGGATTCCACTGATTCGGTGAATGTTTTTTCGTGACATATTGTACTTCATGACAGTGGTAACATTTCTTTGATATGACTATTTGTGTTTATTTGTAAAAAAAATTGGAATTTGGCAAAAAAATTTAAAAATTTAGAAATTTTCAAATTTTGAATTCTTTTGCCCTTAAATCAGAGATATATGTCAGAAAAAATAGTTAATAAATAACATGTATAGCAAACAAATTTACAAACACATCTGCCTAGATAAGGACTGGTAACCTTACACTCTACACAATAGTTTTCACACAAGGAAGTAGTCTGGTATACATAGGGGACAGGGATGAGAAAAAATGAATACCAACAGCCAGCATCTTAATGCCAACCAACAAGATGAAAAATAACTCCAGGCCTGTTGCTTTTAGGGTGACCCACCATTGAAGGGGTGCCAATTTGCGTACAAAAAAAAGTGCCAATCTCTGCTGAGAGGCAGGGTCTACTCAGGGTATAATAGGGTGAATCAGACACACCCGAAAGCGATCCCCCTTTTTTGATACGATAGCCTGCTATAGGTCAGCTTTTCTTCGGTTGCCTGGCTAGTTGTTATGTTTGTTGGTTATTTACAGTTACATTTAAAGTTAATTCTTAATGGTATAAATTTTTTGGTGAGCATATTTTTGTATTATCCTGATAATCAAGCATTTCTAAAAGGAAAAAATGGAGCCTAAAAATGTTTGTGCAATTTCTCCTGAGCATGCCGATTCCTCATATGTGGGGGAAAAGCCACTGTTTGGGTGCACTGCAGAGATCAGAAGGGTAGGAGCACTATTTAACTTTTTGAATGCAAAATTTGCTGGAACAATTAGGGCACACCATGCCGCATTTGGAGAGCCCGTGATGTGCCTAAACAGTAAAAATTGCCCACAAGTTACCCCATTTTGGAAACTAGATCCCTCAGAGAACTTATCTAGATGTATGGTGAGCATATTCGCCCCCAAGTGCTTCACAAAAGTTTATAATGTTGAGTCGTGAAATGAAAAAAAAACACATTTTCACCACAAAATTGTTTTTGAGCCCCAAATTGTGCATTTTCATAAGGGTAATAGGAGAAATTGTACCATACAATTTGTTGTGCAATTTCTCCTCAGGACACCGATACCTCATATGTGGGTAAAAACTACTGGTTGGGCATGCGGCAGGGCTTGGAAGGGAAGGAGTTCAGATTTTACTGGAATGATTTGAGGGTGCCATATCACATTGGCAGAGCCCCTGGGATGCCAGAACAACAGAAACCTGGCATATATAAACTCATTGCACAAACTACACTCCCCAATGAATTTATGTAGGATTGTAGTGATCATATTGACACCCCTCGTGCCTCATAGAATTTTATAACATTGAGTGGTAAAGAAAAAATAAATTACATTTTTTATCACAAAAATACTGTTTTAGCCTCAAATTTCTAATTTTTCTAAGGGCACCTAGGAAAATTGTTTTACAACGTATTGAGATCCATTTTTTTTGAGTGCACCAATGTGCTACATGTAATCAGGAAATACTTTTCAGGCACAGTGCAAAGCTCAGAAGGGAAGGAACACCACATAAGGGCTCAATCTCACATGCGAGAAACTCGGATGAGTCTTGCACGTCAATACCCGGCACTGCACCCGGCACTCGGATCGGAAGGAGGGTGTGGCCGCATAGCAATACATGCAGTCGCTCGCTCTACTTCTGAGTGTCGGGTGCAGCATTGACGTGCGAAAATCATCCGAGTTTCTCGCATGTGAGTATGAGCCCTTACAGTGCAGATTTTACTGTGATGTTTACTGTGTGGTTTGTGTATGTCAAGGCCCACTGGGAAAACCCCTGAGTTGCCAGAACAGCAAAAAAATCCTTAAGTGACTCCATTATACAAACTACAACTCTGAATGAATTCATTTTGGGGTGCAGTGATCATATTGACACCACAGCTGCGTCACAGAATTTTATACCACTGGGAATTAAAGAAAAAATAATTATATTTTTACCACCAAAATTTTGTTTAAGCCCTAGATTTTACATTTTCACACAAGAATTGCGAAAAAATGGCACCAAAGTAAATTTGTGCCACAATTTCTACTGAACATGGCAATACCCCATATGTGGCTGAACAGTACTGCTTAGCCATATGGAAAGACTCGGGAAGGACGGAGCGTTATTTGCCTCCTCGAGAACAGATTTTCCTAAAATAGTTTGCGGACTCCATATACAGAGTTCCTATGCACTAGAAGAACAAAATCCCTCCCTCAAGTGACCACCTTTTGGAAATTATACCCCTTTGGAAATTTAGCTACTGGTGTCTTGGCGATTTTGACTCCATGGATGCTTTCCAGAAACAAGCAGCAATGAGTATTGTCAAGTGAAAATTGCAAATTACTGGTGCAGTGATCAGTATGCTGTCATGAGCAGTATGTTGAAGTGATCAGTACCTTTTAGTGACCAGTATGTTATGCCCAGCTCATGCTCATCCACCCATAATAAGTTAGGCGGGCACTCATCGCTTCAGAAATGCAAAACATGTGGATGCTATATGTGGTTTAAGGTCTATTGTGGGGCTCAGAAGGGAGGTGGCATTTGGATTTGCTGAATTTCTTTTGAGGGGCATGTAGCCATTTCCCCTTTATCAGAGTAATGTGGAAGCCCCTATAGTTTTGTTTCAAGTGTTGGATTGAGAGGGGACTTGCTTTCTTATGGATTGAGTTAAAGTTTTTGTTAGGAACATTTTACGTAATGTTTGGGATCACATTTATCTGTCACTCTATGCTGAGCACTTACATAGGGATTTCCATCTAAATCTCTGAGTGACGTGATTCAGATGAAATCCCCAAAGAAGCCATTCAGTGTAATGAGGCAGCAGAGTTACTTTGCACTCCATCTGGCTTCTTTTCAGCAGTGTACTTCTTTACAGGAGTGCACAAAGCTGTGGCCGATGGCACTTTTATGCAGTCCTAAAAAGATGGATACCGCCGGATCAAAAGTCCTATGGCATCCACAGTTCCTCTGTCTGCTTCATTATAGGGAAACTTCCGCCAGGGGTTCCATCTTAATCACGTATTTCAGAGATTTACACGGAAACACCAGTGTAAGCGCTCAGTGTAGAGCGCAGGATAAATGTGCACTGAGCATTACTGCGATCTTTGGGATGCAGAATGAACAAATAAATAGCAGGTGAAGAATTGGTTTTATTTATGTTTCACACCGTTCCTTGTGTGGTATAAGTGATATGGTGACTTTATTTTTCGGGTTGGTGCAATTACAGCGATACCAGATTTAAATCTTTTTTTATGTTTGGCTGCTGTTACACACTAAAATAAGTTAAACAAAAAAACACGGCACTCGTACAACAGTTATTGGTGCCCAAGTAGGTTTTCCAGACCGCTGTATCTATTGATCAAAAAACTTGGCACTCATGGAGCAATTGTAGTGAAAAAAGAAGGTTCCATTTATTGTGCATAAAAACAAATTATGTTAAACGTTTTCGGTCCACAAGAGGACCTTCCTCAGAACTAGACTCTGGTTCAGTGGTTTAGATGAGGGGTTTCAATATTCCACATGTAGGAATCCTGTAGTAGTAGTAGTTAGTATTCCCAAAGAGGATTAAAATGCCTGGATGCCAGAGTAGAACCTGATTGGAGTAGCGCATCTGCAGCATGAGACCAACGTCGCTGGGGATAAGCGCTTCTTTTTTCACTACAATTGCTCCATGAGTGCCAAGTGTTTTGATCAATAGTTACACACTAAAAAACACTTTTTATTGCAAAAACTAGCATCACCATATTTTGAGAGCCATATTTTTTTTCCATATTTCGTCCCACAGAGTCATGTGAGGGCTTGTTTTTTGTGAGATGAGTTGATGTTTTTATTGGTACCATTTTCAGACACATGACTTTTTTTGATCACTTTCTATTCCAATTTTTTTGAGGTATAATGAACAAAAAGCATCAATTCAGGATTTTTTAAATTTTTTTGGTCGTTCTTTGTGTCGTAAAATTGATAGGGTAAATTTTTTTATTTGGGTCAGTACGATTATAGTGATACTACATGTATTTTTTATGTTTTGGCACTTTTACTCAATGAAAACTATTTTATAGAAAATATTTGTGAACCATTCCATTGTAGATTTTGCTTTATGTTTGGGATCATTGTCTTGTTGGAAGACAAATCTCCATCCTAGTCTCAGATCTTTTGCAGACTCAAACAGGTTTTCTTCAACAATGGTCCTGTATTTGGCTCCATCCATCTTCCCATCAATTTTAACCATCTTCCCTGTCCCTGCTGAAGAAAAGCAGGCCCAAACCATGATGCTGCCACCACAGTGTTTGACAGTGGGGATGGTGTGTTCAGGGTTATGAGCAGTGTTGCCTTTACGCCAAACATATTGTTTGGCATTGTTGCCAAAAATTTCGATTTTGGTTTCATCTGACCAGAGTACCTTCTTTCACATGTTTGGTGTGTCTCCCAGGTGGCTTGTTGCAAACTTTAAACCACACTTTTTATGGATATCTTTGAGAAATGGCTTTCTTCTTGCCACTCTTCCATAAAGGCCAGATTTGTGCAGTGTATGACTGATTGTTGTCGTATGGACAGACTGTCCCACCTCAGCTACAGATTTCTGCAGTTCATCCAGAGTGATCATGGGCCTCTTGGCTGCATCTCTGATCAGTCTTCTTCTTGTTTGAGATGAAAGTTTAGAGGGAGGCCGGGTCTTGGTAGATTTGCAGTGGTACGATACTCCTTCCATTTCAAAATCATCGCTTGCACAGTGCTCCTTGGGATGTTTAAAGTTTTGGAAATCATTTTGTATCCAAATCCGGCTTTTTAGGAGCTATAAATAGTAGGCAGTTCCTGCACCTGCCTGCCATGTGGATGAACGCACAAAGATGCTAATCGAGTCAATCATGCCACAATTGTGAATAATGTACCAAATTTAGATGGAAAGATCAACTGAAGCTGGAGATGAAAAAACGCTCAGACTTATCACTATGATTACTGATCGACTACTTCGACCATCTTTAAACCAAATGTAGTGACAGCATGTGGAAATGGCAGTTATGGGGATAAAAAGCAAAGCATCATGTATAGTGTCCATCCATTAGTTAGTTATGGGCATTTTTTTTAGCTTGGTAAGAAGGACATTTAAAGGGACAGAAAGACTATTCAGTCCAAGTTCAGGCACTCAGTGCACCCGTGGCCAAAAATTAATCACACATTCCTACCTGTACTTGGTTGGAATAGTCACACTGTGCTGACAGACTTCCTTTAAGACATTCAGACAATACCATCATGTATCCTATATGCCAGTGCATAAATCTGTGTGAAAAGCATGGACTATTCTGGTCCATTTTATGGATGAGAATAGTGTATGCAAGACCGGATCACACACTCGTGATATACTATCTGTGCTAGAGTCACAATTCCCAACCTGACTGGCAGAAATCCTTTCCTGATCTAATTGTCTCATATATGCTTATGCAGCAGCTAGTATAGGTCATGTGCCCCACCAGCCAGGCAATATATTGCAATTTCAGTTAGGACATGTTTATGTGGCCATGGCCATCCATTGAGCAAATCTTGCTCTGACCTTGATGTGGATGAGCAAACAAACCCAGTGATGTCCACAAGAAGTGATGGGAACCATAATTGCTACAGCAGTATTTACTCAACCTAAAAAAAACATATTCCAACATTAACTTATAATAATTGCCTCACATTTTTCACAAGGTTAAATAACCCCTTAACACAAAATGATGTACAGTTATACCATTAAAGCAGTGCTGATGTATGAAGACGACTCAGGAGTTGGCCTTTCTCCACATGCGTAAATGTCGGCTGTACTACATAGCTGAAATCTGTGTCCAGGGGCGTAACGACCGCGGTCGCAGCGGTCGCCATTGCGACCGGGCCCCGCAGGTCAGGGGCCCCGGGCCGGCAGGGCAGGGCCGGGCTGGACATCGGGCACTTCTGGCAAATGCCAGAAGAGCCGATGCCAGTAGTGGGCCGCTGCACTGTTCCTCTCCCCCCCCGCCGCCGCCGCCGCCGCCGCCGCCGCCGCCGCATTTAACTATACCGGCGTCTATGACACCGGTATAGTTCAATGCAATGATGGAGGAGAGCGTCACCTGACGCTCCCTCTCCCATCATTCCCCGCTCTGCCTCTGACAGTACACTGCGGGTGCGCGATGACATCATATCATCGCGCACCTGCAGTGTCCTGGGCAGACTGCAGCCACCAGGAGCAGCGCGGGCAAAAGGAAAGGTGAGGAGAGTTTTTTTTTTTCTTTTTCACCGGACTGTGGGGCCATTATCGGGGGGGGGGGGGGAGATGAGATGCGGGCTGTGCTCTATATACCCCTGTGCTGGCTGTGCTCTATATACCCCTGTGCTGGCTGTGCTGCATATACCCCTGTGCGGGCTCTGCTGTATATATCCCTGTGCGGGCTGTGCTGTATATATCCCTGTGCGGGCTGTGCTGTATATATCCCTGTGCTGGCTGTGCTCTATATACCCCTGTGCTGGCTGTGCTCTATATACCCCTGTGCTGGCTGTGCTCTATATACCCCTGTGCTGGCTGTGCTGCATATACCCCTGTGCGGGCTCTGCTGTATATACCCCTGTGTGGGCTCTGCTGTATATATCCCTGTGCGGGCTGTGCTCTATATACCCCTGTGCTGGCTGTGCTGTATATACCACTGTGCGGGCTGTGCTGTATATACCCCTGTGCCGGCTGTGCTGTATATACCCCTGTGCGGGCTGTGCTGTATATACCCCTGTGCGGGCTGTGCTGTATATACCCCTGTGCGGGCTGTGCTGTATATACCCCTGTGCGGGCTGTGCTGTATTTACCCCTGTGCGGGCTGTGCTGTATTTACCCCTGTGCGGGCTGTGCTGTATATACCACTGTGCGGGCTGTGCTGTATATACCCCTGTGCGGTCTGTGCTGTATATACCCCTGTACGGGCTGTGCTGGATATACCACTGTGCGGGCTGTGCTGGATATACCACTGTGCGGGCTGTGCTGGATATACCACTGTGCGGGCTGTGCTGGATATACCACTGTGCGGGCTGTGCTGGATATACCACTGTGCGGGCTGTGCTGGATATACCACTGTGCGGGCTGTGCTGGCACCCAACACCATGTTGCAGTGCAGGAGATTCCTGCAACAGTCCGAGGCGTATCTAGGGGAAGGGGGTGGGGGGGCGTCACGGAGGTAGGGGGGGGGGGCCCCATTTGGAAGTTCGCACCGGGGCCCATAACTTTGTAGTTACGCCACTGTCTGTGTCTAACCATAACGGCCAGAGCTGAGCTACAATTACTTCTATTAAGTATGTAAATGCTACTGTCAGTGTCTGGCAACACATTTAAACGGAGCTGTTTCAAGTCACCGAATGGTTACCATAGCAGATGGGGGACTTCATTTCATTGAAATGGTTCCTAAAAACTCAGCTGTTGATGGAGGAGACGGTGATAACAGCATCCAAGCCACTTTTGGGGCTCCAGAAACAGTAGAGTTTGTCTCAGCTGTTTCTGTAACTCTCATTCACTTCCGAGTTGCAGAATCACTCACAGGAGGTTCAAGATATTTGTCCAAAAATGAGTGTTTTTGTTAATGACAACATCTCCAAAGTGTAACTATGGCACTCAAGTCTGGATTCATACAGTCTCTTTAATTTTCTACATCACTGCTATAACTGTGCATATTGAAAATTGGCATTAATTTTCAACTTTTTTTTCAATTTTTTTAAAATATATGTTTTACCTCCCACCACGAAAATAGACATATTAAGAATTTCTATGTAAGACCAGCATGTGATACCCTCCTACCCCTCCTCCTAGTATGCAGGGCAGGACACATATTCAGTTGGAATGCATTGCGTCAGGAAAGCCACCGGCTTCCTGCACTGCAATAGTTAAAATAGCCATCAGCCTATCAGAGGCAGGCAGCTGACATCAGCGCATCAGTCACGGGTGGCGCATCATGTCTGTGACATCCCTGCCGGCATCACTGCATGGCTTCCCATCTCCCATCTTATTCACCACTCCGGGCCATTCTGTGAGTTCTGTCTTCTGCCGCCTCCTTGCTCTGGGCTTCATGTCCTTGCTTGCTGCATACTTCCTGGCTGTATGCTTAGGGTGGCAGCCCGGGAACTTCTTGAGTCTTATAGAGACTGTGTGTACACTACTAATTTGTCCCCAGCTAATTGCCAAGAGGCATCAGGTACTTAAGGCATCTCCACCCACTGGGAGAGGCCTGAGCAGCAAACTCATTCAGTTAGTGACTTGCTTCTGAGTTGCCAGGTCCTGTCCTGTTTTCTGCCTCTCTGGGGGCTGCATACCCAGACCCGATTCTGTGTGTCTTGTTTTCCAGCACCCTGGGGGCTGCATACCCATATCTGTATTCTTTGTGCCTCATGTCTGCCACCCTTCAGGCTGTATACCCAGGCCTGAATCCTTGTCCTGAACTTGTTCCCATGTCTGTTCCTGTCTGAATTCCAGCCTATTCCTGTACCAATTGTATCCTTGTTTGTTGCCTTCCCTATTCAACTGAGTGTATCCTGGTGTCTACTTCCTCTGGTCTTCTCTCTGCATCCTGCAGCTCTGTTCTGCCTCTCTACAACCTGCAGCTCTGCTCTACTCTGCTTCACGCATCCTGCGGCTCTGCTCTGCTCCGCTCTCCGTATACTGCGGCTCTGCTCTGCTCACCGCATACTGCGGCTCTGCTCTGCTCATTGCATCCAGCGGCTCTGCTCTCCATGTCCTGAGGCTCTGATCTGCTCCTAGCATCCTGTGGCACTGCTCTCTTCATCCTGCGGCTCTGCTCTCCGTGCCCTGCGGTTCTGCTCCGCTCTCTGCGTTCTGCGGTTTTTCTCTGCTCTCTATGTCCTGCGGCTCTGCTCTGCTTTCGCCCCGCACCCTGTGGCTCTTTGTCCCTCCAATCATTCCCTTATCCCACTCGTACCTACCTGTGTTCCTGTGCCTCTTGAAGCAGTTCATGTCCCTTCAGTCTGAACTGGTTCCTATCTGTTCCCTTTTCCTACTCCAGCTTGCGTGAGCGTTACAATGTTAGTACTGCCAAATGCTTCTCTGTCTCTGCCATTTGCTGTGGTAGTGTGGACAGGTAGGAAGAATCTTTTTTTTTCTGTGTTGTAGAAGAGAGGCAGGATGGGGACATAAAGGCCCAGGGTGGAGGACATAAATGCCCAGGATGGAAGACATAGAAGCTCAAAATGGAGGCTAAGGATGGGGAACATTATTAAATAAAGGTCACAGGATGGAGTTCATAATTAAATAAAGGTACCAGGATGGGGACTTTATTAAATAAAGAGGCCAAGGATCGGTGACATTATTAAATAAGGGGCCTAGGATGTGGGACATTATTAGACAAAAGTGTTGGAAGATGGAAGACATTATTAAATAAAGGGCTCGGAGTGTGGAGAAATGATTAAATAAAGAAGTCCAGGATGGGGGACATAATTACAGAAAGGGTCCAGGACAGAGGACATTATACCGGAAAGAGGCCCAGGATGAGGGACATTATTAAATATAGGGTGTCATGGGTTCCTTCTCCGGTATCACACAATCAACAGAGCAAGAGAATAGTGAACAATTCCAAGACCTTTATTTAGGCAAAACACGAAAGGTCCATATATACGATCCATCACACAAAGGATAAAATATTCCAGAATGCATTTCAGTAACAGGATAAAAGTCCAACAATCCAGCACAGAGGATAACAGTCCATATTCCCTTCTTTCTCTCTGATATGCTCTTCACATCATGGTTCCACATCAGACTGATCTCTGTGTCTCACCTCCCTGATATTACAAGTCTCCCCCCTCATTCACAAGTCAGGAGGGGGAAGGTCTTAGGGGCTCATTGTTTCAACAAGCTAGGTCAACATGTCATTAGCATATTAGCAAACAACATTATTCACTGACCCTGTGGAGAGATAACAATACAGAACTGTGGAGGGAATATCAGATGGCAAATAACAACTCATCCTACAAGATACAATAACACCATGATAATCAGTAAAATAGAAATATACACAAAATGATACCCACATAGGGGCCGGGAGGAAGAAATTATTACAGGAAGGGGCAGTATGGGTGACATAATTACTGTATGGGGGACAGAATGTAGAGCAAAGTTTATTAGTTTATGGTGGCAAGTGTGGACGTAATTACTGTAGGGGTCAACTACACTAAATAAAGAAATCCTGTGCATAATGTCATCGGTGATTTGAGATGAGCAGATATGTTCGGCTCCCTCCTTATTTGGCACGCTATAGCGCTTACCGATTAAGCTGCAGATGGAACCTGGATACCTGGAGTGCTCCCAATAATCAGGTATCGGTGCCTCAGCTGCATGTGTCGCAGCTGTTTCACTGTCACAAAACATGCATGGAGAGCCCAACAAACAGGCTCTCCTTGCATGTGTTGTGACAATGACACAGCCGCGACACATGCAGCTGCGGAGCCAAACAGCTGATCAGCAGAAGCGATCCAGGTATCCAGGTTCCCTCTGCAGTTTATTCGGTATAGCCTGCTGAATAAGTAGGGAGCCGAATATATTCACTCATCTCTATTGGTGATCAATGTATAATGCCACGGGTAGTAATATTAATGTTATTAGTATTGTGGTTTTTATTAATATTATCAGCATTGTAGTATTTGGTCACTATGTGGTTGTTATATGTGGTATGGTCATGGTGTGGCGATATTTGTTTCTTGTATGTGCTATTATTCGGCCCCTTTCTTTGGTAATATATGGTCCAGTCTTGGTGTGGCGGTATATCAAGACTCTGAACATTTTGATTACCTTTTGTGCATTACTGCCCTTTTCCAAGATGGTGTCTTTGGTCTCATGTGCAATGTGTCTTCCTGCTATATAACTCCACCCCAGCCTTTAGTCTGTGCTAGAGCATTCTGCCTTGCATCCAGCTCCTGACGACTCCCTGGCTTTGCACCTGCACCTGCTCCTGTGAACCTGTGTGGAGATCCTGCTACTCAGCTCTGA
Organism: Ranitomeya variabilis; assembly: GCF_051348905.1. Classification (NCBI taxonomy): domain Eukaryota; kingdom Metazoa; phylum Chordata; class Amphibia; order Anura; family Dendrobatidae; genus Ranitomeya; species Ranitomeya variabilis. Next base: position 476,501,293 of record NC_135237.1, read on the forward strand.
GTTTCTGCTGCATACATCGGTTTCCAGCAATCCTCCATCTGGCTGCTTGTGTTTGTTTCCATCTGCATTTGCTGGACATGTAAGCTGTTGCTACTCTGCTTAAACCTTAGACTTTTACCCAGGTCTCCCTGGTTGTGCTAAGATATTATTTCAACTGCCTTATAAGCATATCTATCTGTGTTTGGACTAAGACAAGGACTTATTTGTGTCAAGTATCCTCAAGAATAATTGTGCTTCATAGACTTTCTGCATGATTGCATTTTCCTCTGAAGTTTCCTATAGACTGTTAAGCTGCGTTTAATATTTATACCAAGTGTTGTGGGCTTGAGTTTCTCTCTGCACCTGTTTGAATCACCGTGTGGTAATATAGACTTTACCATTTATAAAACTGTGTCCTGTAGTTGTCTTGTTCCATGCAAAGAGTCTCCTGAGTTATCCCTTATAATCTTTGCAGGATACTCTAGCCTCAAAAGAAGAGACTGCTGGAACAATGACTGCAGAAAGCAGACTAAAGCAGGTGTTCTCCATAATTAGATCACTGCAGAAAGATGTGGAAGGTCTGCAAAAGAAGTTTTGAAGCTTTGAACACAATCAACAAGTGTTTGGACAAACTTTGCAGGACTTAAGCACCCGCATGGCAGCCCAGGAAAACAAACTTGCTGGCATAGAGTCCCAGTATGGACGGGCTTTTCAGGACATAAGCACACAAATGGCTGCACAAGCGACTTTACCATCTGGGCAACCGCCACCAGCTAGCCCACCTAAGTTGCCCCCATTCAGATTTAATGGTGATCGTGACAAATTTCGTGGCTTTATGAATCAATGTACGCTATATTTTGATGTGCATGCTGACCGTTTTCCTAATGATAGATCCAAAGTATTGTGTGTAATAATGCTACTGACCGCACGAGCGCTAGCCTGGGCGAATCCGATGATTGAGTCTCGTGATCCGCGGTTAAATAATTTGGATGATTTTTTGGCCGCTATGGCATTTATGTTTGATGACCCTAATCGCCGTGCAACTGCTGAAACTGCTTTATTGTCTTTACACCAGGCTAAACGTTCTGTTATTGAGTATGCTACTGTATTCAGGAGATTAGCGGTAGATACTAATTGGGACAGTTATGCACAATTACCTATTTTTAAAAGGGGTCTGTCTAGCATTGTAAAGGTTGAATTAGCTCGCTCTGAATCACCACAAGAGCTAGAGACATTTATACAGCATTGTGTGCGCATTGACATTCGCCTTACTGAGCGTAGGCAGGAGGAGTTTGCTGCATATAACTGTATTTCTAACTTTTCCCTTCCTTCCAAAGAGCCTGCAGGTAAAACATCTTGAGAGGTAGAGGAGGTGCCCATGCAAATTGATTCTGTTCAGAGGTGCAAAACTAATGAGCGCTGGGAGCATCGCCTTCGAGAAAGTCTATGTTTCTACTGTGGCCAGTCTGACCACTTTCTAATCAACAGTCCCAAGTGTCCCAAGCGGCCTAACAAGGTGCTAGCAGCAGTAGGGGAGTATGACAACTATGATGATGAATCTGTCATCTCTGAATGTAGCCTGCCTTTAAATGCTGTATTCCTTTCACTTTCTATGACTTCACCAGCCAAGGAGCTAAATGAAAAGAACTCTCACTGTTCTCTCCCAATTAAGATCCTGTGTACAGGACAGTGGATTTCCAGTGCAGCTATGATTGACTCTGGTGCAGGTGGCAATTTTATGGATATCGCATTTGCCAAGGAACATGGTATTGAAATTCAGCAAAGATCCTCTCCAAGTACCATGGAAACAGTGGATGGGTCACCTTTAATCTCCGGGCCTGTGGATCAGGAGACCGCACCCCTTGAGATTTTGTTGGAGCATAATCATCAAGAGCAACTCTCTTTCTTGATAATTTCTTCTCATTTTCCTGTGATTTTAGGCATCCCTTGGCCGCGTTCTCAGAATCCAACTATCAACTGGGAGACCAAGGAAATTATCTTTCCAACAAGGAGCAACTCAGCATTAACTGAAGCTGTCCCCAAGTCCACAGCTACGGAACCACCGGTACAGGTATTTACTTTACCTTCAGCATACAAAGAGTTCTCTGACATCTGTGACAAGAAGAATGCAGATCAGCTTCCTCCACGCAGGCATTTTGACTGTCCCATTGAGTTGCTTCCTGGGGCAGCTATTCCTTTTGGTAATGTATATCCTTTGGCGGCACCTGAGCTTCAAGCCTTAAAGGAGTATATTGATGAAAATCTGGCCAAATGCTTCATACGTCCTTCTTCTTCACCAGCAGGGGCACCTATATTTTTTGTAAAGAAGAAGGATGGGTCCCTGAGACCCTGTATGGACTATCGAGAGCTCAATAAGGTAACCATACGGAATCGTTACCCTTTGCCTCTGATTACCGAATTACTGGAAAGAGTCCGCCATGCTAAGGTGTTCTCTAAACTGGATCTTCGTGGGGCTTATAATTTGGTGCGTATTCATCCAGGGGATGAGTGGAAGACAGCATTTCAATGCCGGTATGGACACTTGGAATATCTCGTGATGCCCTTTGGGCTTTGTAATGCCCCTGCAATGTTTCAACACCTTGCTAATGACATTTTCAGAGATTTGTTGGACCAGTTTGTGGTGATCTATTTGGACGACATACTAATCTTTTCTGATTCTCTACAGGAACATGAAGAACATGTCAAAGCTGTTTTAAGACGTCTGAAAGAGAACCATCTGTATATCAAGCCAGAGAAATGCGAGTTCCATCATTCGGAGATACAGTTCTTAGGTTATATCATCTCTCCCCAGGGGCTGAACATGGAATATGGTAGGATTCAGGCTATCCTTGACTGGCCGGTACCCAAGAACGTTAAGGAGGTGCAACGTTTTATTGGTTTTGCAAATTTCTACAGATGTTTTATTCGAAATTTTTCTGATATTGTCCATCCCATTACTTCCTTCACAAAGAAGGAAAAGCCCTTTAAGTGGTCATCACAGGCTCAAGAAGCTTTTGATCGGCTTAAGATCTGTTTCACCTCAGCACCGCTGTTGATACACCCAGATCCAACACTTTCTTTCATTGTGGAGGTGGACGCTTCTGATAATGCCTTGGGAGCTATTCTCTCCCAAAGAACTGGAGAGAAGGGTCTGCTACATCCTTGTGCTTTCTTTTCCCATAGACTAACCTCAGCAGAGAAGAATTACGATGTGGGAGACAAGGAATTGCTGGCTATTATTGCGGCTTTCAAGGAATGGAGGCATCATCTGCAAGGAGCTGCACAACAGATCGTAGTGCTTACTGACCATCGCAATTTAGAGTTCCTCAGATCCGCTAGATGTCTTTCTCTGTCAGGCTCGTTGGAATTTATTTTTAAATCAATTTAATTTTGTTATCTCGTACCGTCCAGGTTCTCGTAATGGGAAGGCTGATGCTTTATCCTGAATCCATGCTGCGGATTCCGTACCTGGAGCCCCGTCCAAGACCATTCTATCTGATGCCAATTTCATCGGAGTTATCCATGATCAGGACATGTGGAAGAAGTGCAGGGAGGCTTATGACGGTGATGCATTTCTGGCCAACCCACCTGTTGATATTAATCTTATCTTTAAGGGTGGCATGTGGTTCAGAGATTGACGTATCTACGTCCCTGAGGCCGTCCGTCTGCAGATCCTCAAGCTGGTACATGACTCCAAGTTGGCTAGTCACAGGGGGGTACAGAAGAAACAAGAGTTCCTAAGCCGATATTTCTGGTGGCCAACTTGCCTGAAGGATACTAAGGACTATGTTCTCTTTTGTGAGGTATGTGCTCATTGCAAGACTCCTCGTGTGGCACCTACGGGTCTCCTGCAACCATTACCTGTTCCATCCCGACCTTGGGGGTCTATATCAATGGACTTTATTGTGGAGCTGCCTACATCGGGGGGCATGTGTTGTGATCCGCGTTTTGGGCTCCCCTAGTGGTGGCTGGTGGTACTGGAGACTTGTGTGTTCTTTTCTGCCTCAGCTCACCTGCTTCCATCAGTTTTGGGAGTTCCCTATTTAGCCTTGCTCTCCAGTCACTTCCTTGCCGGTCATCATTGTAACCTGAGTCTTTCAGTTGCATGTTCCTGCTACCAGTCTGCTGATCAGCTAAGTGGTCTCTTGTCCTTTTTGTTTTGTATTTTTTGTCCAGTTTACAGTTTGTCATTTCCTGTTACTGGAGGCTCTTGTGGACTGAAATTGCCACTCCTGTGTCATGAGTTGACACAGGAGTCTTAAAGTAATTTCAGGATGGGTTTTTGAAAGGGTTTTTCAGCTGACCGTGAAGTCCTCTTTTGTATCCTTCCTCTATCTAGTAAGTGGACCTCGCTTTGCTAAATCTACCTTCATACTGTGTATGTCTTTTCCTCTGAACTCACCGTTAATATATGTGGGGGCTACTATCATCTTTGGGGAATTTCACTAGAGGTAAGCCAGGTCTGTTCCTTCCTCTTCCAGGCGTAGTTAGTTCTCCGGCTGGCGCATGGCATCTAGGCAGCCGTAGGAATGCTTCCTGGCTACTGTTAGTTGTGTGGTAGATTTAGGTCACGGTCAGCTTGAGTTCCCATCACCCGAGGGCTAGTCTGTTATTTTGTGTTTCTGATGTTCCCATGCCATTGGGGAATCACGACAGTATGACCGGCCACTGTTAAAGTAATTGGCAGAAGAAAGGAGAGTAAAAGAAGTCTGTAGATTTTTTTTTTTTTTTCCCTCACATGTTTGCTACTTAGTTGGCTCAGTTGTATTTCTGCTCTTTTTACAGCCTTGCTTTTCTCTCCTTCTAATCCTTGAATGGCTCTGATCTCTCCGGTTTAAGGATGGACTCTCAGAGTTTGGCTGCAGGTTTAAATAATCTTGCTACGAAGGTTCAGAATTTACAAGATTATGTTATACGTACTCCTATTTCTGAACCTAAGATTCCTACACCAGAGGTATTTTCCGGAGATAGATCTCGGTTTCTGAATTTCAAATGTAATTGTAAATTATTCCTTTCTCTCAGACCTCACTCCTCTGGAGATCCTGTTCAGCAGGTTAAGATTGTGATTTCTTTGCTGCGAGGTGACCCTCAAAATTGGGCATTTTCATTGACACCAGGGGATCCTGCGTTGCTCAATGTGGATGCGTTTTTTCTGGCTTTAGGGTTGCTGTATGAGGAACCTAATTTGGAGATTCAAGCTGAAAAAGCTTTAATAGCCCTGTCTCAAGGGCAAGATGAAGCTGAGATATACTGCCAAAAATTTTGTAAATGGTCTGTGCTTACTCAGTGGAATGAGTGTGCCCTAGCGGCAATTTTCAGAGAAGGCCTTTCTGATGCCGTTAAGGATGTCTTGGTGGGGTTTCCTACACCCACAGGTCTGAATGAGTCCATCACAATGGCGATTCAGATTGATCGGCGTTTGCGGGAGCGCAAACCCGTGCACCATTTGGCGGTATCTTCTGAAGGGACGCCAGAGAAAATGCAATGTGACAGAATTCTGTCAAGTAGCGAGCGGCAGAATTATAGGCGCAAAAATGGCTTGTGCTTCTACTGTGGTGATTCCGCGCATGTTATATCAGCATGCTCTAAACGTACTAGGAAGGTTGACAAGTCTGTTTCTATTGGCACTTTACAGTCTAAATTTCTTCTGTCTGTAACTCTGATTTGTTCATTATCAGTTATTACCGTGGATGCCTATGTGGACTCTGGCGCCGCTCTGAGTCTCATGGATTGGTCTTTCGCCAGGCGCTGTGGGTTTGATTTGGAGCCTCTGGAAGTTCCTATACCTCTGAAGGGTATTGATTCTACACCTCTGGCTTGTAATAGACCACAGTTCTGGACGCAAGTGACTATGCGTATGACTCCAGACCATCAGGAGATGATTCGCTTCCTCGTGTTGCATAATTTACATGATGTGTTAGTGCTTGGATTACCATGGTTGCAATCTCATAACCCAGTACTGGACTGGAAAACTATGTCTGTGTTAAGCTGGGGATGTCGGGGGGCTCATGGGGACATACCTTTGGTTTCTATCTCGTCATCTATTCCCTCTGAGGTTCCGGCATTTTTGTCGGATTTTGGGGATATTTTTGAAGAGCCTAAAATTGGTTCTCTCCCTCCCCACAGAGAGTGTGATTGCGCCATAGATCTGATTCCAGGCAGTAAATTTCCAAAGGGTCGTTTGTTTAACCTATCTGTACCTGAGCATGCTGCCATGCGAGAGTATGTTAAGGAGTCCCTGGAAAAGGGACATATTCGTCCTTCTTCATCACCTTTAGGAGCTGGGTTTTTCTTTGTCTCTAAAAAGGATGGCTCGCTGAGGCCTTGTATTGATTATCGACTCCTGAATAAAATTACTGTCAAATATCAGTATCCGTTGCCGCTGCTTACTGATTTGTTTGCTCGCATAAGGGGGGCTAAGTGGTTCTCCAAGATTGATCTCCGTGGGGCGTATAATTTGGTGCGAATTAAGCAAGGGGATGAGTGGAAAACCGCATTTAATACGCCTGAGGGCCACTTTGAGTATTTAGTAATGCCCTTCGGCCTTTCTAATGCACCTTCAGTTTTTCAGTCCTTTATGCATGATATTTTCCGTGAATATCTGGATAAATTTATGATTCTGTATTTGGACGATATTTTGATTTTTTCTGAGGACTGGGAGTCTCATGTTCAGCAGGTCAGGAGGGTTTTTCAGGTCTTGCGGGAGAATTCTCTGTGTGTAAAGGGTTCTAAGTGTGTTTTTGGGGTTCAAAAGATTTCCTTTTTGGGGTACATTTTTTCCCCTTCTTCTGTTGAGATGGACCCTGTCAAGGTTCGGGCTATTTGTGACTGGACGCAGCCTACTTCTCTAAAGGGTCTTCAGAAGTTCTTGGGCTTTGCTAATTTTTATCGTCGATTTATAACTGGTTTTTCTGGTGTTGCTAAGCCTCTTACGGATTTGACTAAGAAGGGTGCTGATGTTGCCAATTGGTCCTCTGCCGCTGTGGAGGCCTTTCGGGAACTTAAGCGCCGCTTTTCGTCTGCCCCTGTGTTGCGCCAGCCTGATGTCTCTCTCCCCTTTCAGGTTGAGGTCGATGCTTCCGAGATCGGAGCGGGGGCGGTTTTGTCGCAGAAAAGTTCCGATTGCTCAGTGATGAGACCTTGTGCGTTCTTTTCTCGAAAATTTTCTGCCGCCGAAAGAAATTATGATGTCGGTAATCGGGAGCTTTTGGCCATGAAGTGGGCATTTGAGGAGTGGCGTCATTGGCTTGAGGGTGCTAGACATCAGGTGGTGGTTTTGACTGATCACAAGAATCTGATTTATCTTGAGTCTGCCAGGCGCCTGAATCCTAGACAGGTGCGCTGGTCGTTGTTTTTCTCTCGGTTTAATTTTGTGGTCTCATATCTACCAGGTTCTAAGAATGTGAAGGCAGATGCCCATTCTAGGAGTTTTGAGCCTGATTACCCTGGTGATTCGGAACCTACAGGTATCCTTAAGGATGGGGTGATATTATCCGCTATTTCCCCAGATCTGCGACGTGCTTTGCAAGAGTTTCAGGCGGATAGACCTGATCGCTGTCCACCTGGTAGACTGTTTGTTCCTGATGATTGGACCAGTAGAGTCATCTCGGAGGTTCATTCTTCTACGCTGGCGGGTCATCCTGGAATTTTTGGTACCAGGGATTTGGTGGCTAGATCCTTCTGGTGGCCATCTCTGTCTCGAGATGTGCGTGTTTTTGTGCAGTCTTGTGATGTGTGTGCTCGGGCCAAGCCTTGTTGTTCTAGGGCTAGCGGGTTGTTGTTGCCCTTGCCTATTCTGAAGAGGCCTTGGACGCACATCTCGATGGACTTTATTTCTGATCTTCCTGTCTCTCAGAGGATGTCTGTTATCTGGGTGGTGTGTGACCGTTTTTCTAAGATGGTTCATTTGGTGCCATTGCCGAAGTTGCCTTCCTCGTCTGAGTTGGTTCCTTTGTTTTTTCAAAATGTGGTTCGCTTGCATGGTATTCCTGAAAATATCGTTTCTGATAGGGGTACCCAGTTCGTTTCTAGATTTTGGCGGGCATTCTGTGCCAGGTTGGGCATTGATTTGTCTTTTTTGTCTGCCTTCCATCCTCAGACTAATGGCCAGACGGAGCGAACTAATCAGACTTTGGAGACGTATTTGAGGTGTTTTGTGTCTGCGGATCAGGATGATTGGGTTGCCTTTTTGCCGTTGGCGGAGTTTGCTCTTAATAATCGGGCTAGTTCGGCCACTTTGGTTTCCCCTTTCTTTTGCAATTCGGGGTTTCATCCCCGTTTTTCTTCTGGTCAGGCGGAGTCTTCGGATTGTCCTGGAGTAGATGCTGTGGTGGATCGGTTGTATCGGATTTGGGAACAAGTGGTGGACAATTTGAATTTGTCCCAGGAGAGGACTCAGCGGTTTGCTAACCGCCAGCGTCGGGTTGGTCCTCGCCTTCGTGTTGGGGACTTGGTGTGGTTGTCTTCCCGTTTTGTCCCAATGAGGGTTTCTTCTCCTAAATTTAAGCCTCGGTTCATCGGTCCCTATAGGATTTTGGAGATTATTAACCCTGTTTCCTTTCGTTTGGACCTCCCGGCATCTTTCGCTATCCATAATGTGTTCCATCGGTCGTTGTTGCGGAGATACGAGGTGCCGGTGGTTCCTTCTGCTGAGCCTCCTGCTCCTGTGCTGGTTGAGGGTGAATTGGAGTACGTTATAGAGAAGATCTTGGACTCCCGTATTTCCAGGCGGAGACTCCAGTATCTGGTTAAATGGAAGGGCTATGGTCAGGAAGATAATTCTTGGGTAACTGCCTCTGATGTTCATGCCTCGGATTTGGTTCGTGCCTTTCATAGGGCTCATCCAGGTCGCCCTGGCGGTTCTTGTGAGGGTTCGGTGCCCCCTCCTTAAGGGGGGGGTACTGTTGTGATCCGCTTTTTGGGCTCCCCTAGTGGTGGCTGGTGGTACTGGAGACTTGTGTGTTCTTTTCTGCCTCAGCTCACCTGCTTCCATCAGTTTTGGGAGTTCCCTATTTAGCCTTGCTCTCCAGTCACTTCCTTGCCGGTCATCATTGTAACCTGAGTCTTTCAGTTGCATGTTCCTGCTACCAGTCTGCTGATCAGCTAAGTGGACTCTTGTCCTTTTTGTTTTGTATTTTTTGTCCAGTTTACAGTTTGTCATTTCCTGTTACTGGAGGCTCTTGTGGACTGAAATTGCCACTCCTGTGTCATGAGTTGACACAGGAGTCTTAAAGTAATTTCAGGATGGGTTTTTGAAAGGGTTTTTCAGCTGACCGTGAAGTCCTCTTTTGTATCCTTCCTCTATCTAGTAAGTGGACCTCGCTTTGCTAAATCTACCTTCATACTGTGTATGTCTTTTCCTCTGAACTCACCGTTAATATATGTGGGGGCTACTATCATCTTTGGGGAATTTCACTAGAGGTAAGCCAGGTCTGTTCCTTCCTCTTCCAGGCGTAGTTAGTTCTCCGGCTGGCGCATGGCATCTAGGCAGCCGTAGGAATGCTTCCTGGCTACTGTTAGTTGTGTGGTAGATTTAGGTCACGGTCAGCTTGAGTTCCCATCACCCGAGGGCTAGTCTGTTATTTTGTGTTTCTGATGTTCCCATGCCATTGGGGAATCACGACAGGCATGAATACGATCATGGCAGTAGTTGATCGCCTGACTAAAGCCGCTCATTTTGTTCCATGCACCGGCCTCCCCTCAGCTAAGGGTACAGTGAACTTGGTTATTCAGAATGTCTTCCGGATGATGATATCATCTCTGACCATGGCGTACAGTTCACTTCAAGATTCTGGAAGGGGTTTTGCTCTGCACTCAATATTAATGTCTGTCTCTCTTCCGCTTACCATCCTGTTGTGAATTCTGCTCTTGGGCTCCCTCCTGTTGTGAACTCTGTTTTTGGGCTCCCTCTTGTGGTCACAACTGGTACTGTGTAGTGCTGTCTTTGGGCTCCCTCTGGTGGTTCTTTGTGTCATTCTGCAGGTCTGAGGCTGATCAGCTCTCTCGTTATCTGTTAGCTGGTTTCCTATTTAGTTCACCTGGACTCTCAGTTGTTGCCTGCTGTCAATGTCTTCAGTGCTATTTTGGAGCTCTCCTGCAGTCCTTCGTTATCAGTCTCTTCAAGAGAAGCTAAGTTTTGCTTGATTCATTTTTTGACCATCAGTGGTCATATGTTTCTTGGTTTATTTTAGTTTTCTTGCCCAGCTTGCTAATATGTGATTTCCTTGCTTGCTGGTAGCTCTAGGGGGCTCAGTTTCTCTCCTCACACCGTTAGTTGGTGTGGGGGTTCTTGTATTCTCAGCGTGGATATTTTGCATAGGGTTTTTTACTGACCGCACAGTTCACTATCTGTCTTCTGCTATCTAGTATTAGCGGGCCTCATTTGCTGAATCTGTTTTCATTTCTACATTTGTGTTTTCCCCTTACCTCACCATTATTATTTGTTGGGGGCTTCCTATATCTTTGGGGTGATTTCTCTTGAGGCAAGTGAGGTCTTACTTTCCCTCCAGGAGTAGATAGTTTCTCAGGCTGCGTCGAGACATCCAGGATTTTAGGCACGTTCACCAGCTACCTTTAGTGTGTTGGTTAGGATCAGGTCAGTTCAGTTACCACCTCCCTAGAGCGCGTGTCTATGTTCATAAACTTAGCTAGTCCGTTTTGTGATCCTCAGCCACTAGGATCACAACAGTACAGCAGGCCAACAAGTGTTTAATGCATCGCAGAAGTGGGATAAGAGAAGCCCTGAGTACATTTTTTTTTCCTCTCTATCTTTGCTGCAGTCTGTCCAGCTTCTCTCATCCCCTTAATCTCTGGGTGGTTTTGTGTTCAGCTGCAGACATGGATATTCAGAGTCTGACTTCTAGTGTGGATCATCTTGCTGCAAGGGTGCAAAGCATTCAGGATTTTGTTGTTCATAGCCCTATGTCAGAGCCAAAAATACCTATTCTTGAGTTGTTTTCTGGAGATAGATCTAGGTTTCTGAATTTTAAGAATAATTGTAAATTATTTCTATCTTTGAGACCTCGTTCCTCTGGTGATTCCGCTCAGCAAGTTAGAATTGTTATCTCCTTGTTACGTGGCGACCCCCAAGATTGGGCTTTCTCTCTGGTGCCAGGAGATCCTGCATTGCTGAATGTGGATGCGTTTTTTCTGGTGCTTGGACTGCTTCGTGAGGAACCTAATCTTGAGAACCAGGCAGAAAAGGCCTTGCTGGCTCTTTCTCAGGGCCAGGATGAAGCGGAGGTGTATTGTCAAAAATTTTGGAAATGGTCGGTGCTTACTCAATGGAATGAGTGTGCCCTGGCTGCAAATTTCAGAGAAGGTCTTTCTGAAGCCATTAAGAATGTTATGGTGGGGTTCCCCACGCCTGCAAGTCTGAATGACTCAATGGCTTTGGCCATTCAGATTGATCGGCGTTTGCGGGAGCGCAAATCTGCGCACCATCTGGCGGTGTTTTCTGAACAGAGACCTGAGTCTATGCAATGTGACCGAGTTCTGACCAGAATTGAGCGGCAAAATCATAGACGTCAAAATGGGTTGTGCTTTTACTGTGGTGATTCAACTCATGTTATCTCAGCATGCTCTAAGCGCGTTAAAAAAATCGCTAAACCTGTCACCATTGGTACTGTACAGCCTAAATTCATTTTGTCTGTTACTTTAATTTGTTCTTTGTCATCCTACTCGGTTATGGCTTTTGTGGATTCAGGTGCTGCCCTGAATCTGATGGATTTGTCGTTTGCCAGGCGCTGTGGTTTTGTCCTGGAGCCTTTGGAATTCCCTATTCCACTGAGGGGAATTGATGCTACACCATTGGCTGAGAATAAGCCTCAATATTGGACTCAAGTGACCATGTGCATGACTCCTGTGCATCAGGAGGTGATTCGCTTTCTTGTGCTGCATAATTTGCATGATGTTGTCGTGTTGGGTCTGCCATGGCTGCAGGCCCATAATCCAGTTCTGGATTGGAAAGCTATGTCTGTGTCAAGTTGGGGTTGCCAGGGGATTCATGGCGATGCTCCTTTGGTATCAATTGCTTCTTCCACTCCTTCTGAGGTCCCTGAGTTTTTGTCGGACTACCAGGATGTATTTGATGAGCCCAGATCCGGTGCCCTGCCTCCTCACAGGGATTGTGATTGTGCTATAAATTTGATTCCTGGTAGTAAGTTCCCTAAGGGATGACTTTTTAATTTGTCTGTACCAGAACATGCCGCAATGCGGAGCTATATAAAGGAGTCTTTAGAGAAGGGACATATTCGCCCGTCCTCCTCCCCTCTTGGTGCAGGATTCTTTTTTGTGGCCAAGAAGGATGGTTCTCTGAGACCTTGTATAGATTATCATCTTCTAAATAAAATCACGGTCAAATTTCAGTATCCTTTGCCATTGTTGTCTGATCTGTTTGCTCGGATTAAGGGGTCCAGTTGGTTCACCAAGATAGATCTTCGTGGTGTGTATAACCTTGTGCGCATTAAGCAGGGGGATGAATGGAAAACAGCATTTAATACGCCCGAAGGTCATTTTGAGTACTTGGTGATGCCTTTTGGGCTCTCTAATGCTCCTTCTGTGTTCCAGTCCTTCATGCATGACATCTTCCGAGAATATCTGGATAAGTTTATGATTGTGTATCTGGATGACATTTTGGTCTTTTCTGAGGACTGGGAGTCCCATGTGAAGCAGTTCAGGATGGTATTTCAGGTCCTGCGTGCTAATGCCTTATTTGTGAAGGGCTCAAAATGTCTCTTCGGAGTACAGAAAGTTTCCTTTTTGGGTTTTATTTTTTCTCCTTCTACTATTGAGATGGACCCAGTCAAGGTCCAGGCTATTCATGACTGGACTCAGCCTACATCTGTTAAGAGTCTTCAGAAGTTCTTGGGTTTTGCCAATTTTTACCGTTGCTTCATTGCTAATTTTTCTGGCGCGGTTAAACCCTTGACGGATTTGACCAAGAAGGGTTCTGATGTGACTAATTGGTCTCCTGCGGCCGTGGAAGCCTTTCGGGAGCTGAAGCGCCAGTTTTCTTCGGCTCCAGTTTTGTGTCAGCCTGATGTCTCTCTTCCTTTTCAGGTCGAGGTTGATGCTTCTGAGATTGGAGCAGGGGCTGTTTTGTCGCAGAGAAGCTCTGATTGCTCTGTGATGAAGCCTTGTGCTTTCTTTTCAAGAAAGTTTTCGCCTGCCGAGCGGAATTATGATGTTGGTAATCGGGAATTGTTGGCTATGAAGTGGACATTTGAGGAGTGGCAACATTGGCTCGAGGGAGCTAAGCATCGTGTAGTGGTCTTAACTGATCACAAAAATCGGATTTATCTCGAGTCTGCCAAGCGGCTGAATCCTAGACAGGCTCGTTGGTCGTTGTTTTTCTCCCGTTTTGATTTCGTGGTCTCGTACCTGCCTGGTTCGAAGAACGTGAAGACTGATGCTCTTTCTAGGAGTTTTGTGCCTGACTCTCCGGGAGTTTCAGAGACTGTTTGTCCCAGATAGATGGACCAGCAGAGTTATTTCCGAGGTTCATTCTTCGGTGTTGGCAGGCCATCCTGGGATTTTTGGTACCAGAGATTTGGTGGCTAGGTCCTTCTGGTGGCCTTCCTTGTCGCGGGATATGCGTTCCTTTGTGCAGTCCTGTGGGATTTGTGCTCGGGCTAAGCCTTGCTGTTCTCGTGCCAGCAGTTTGCTTTTGCCTTTGCCTGTCCCGAAGAGGCCTTGGACGCACATTTCCATGGATTTCATTTCGGATCTTCCAGTCTCTCAGAGAATGTCTGTCATCTGGGTGGTGTGTGATCGTTTTTCCAAAATGGTCCATTTGGTGCCCTTGCCTAAGTTGCCTTCCTCCTCCGATTTGGTTCCTCTATTTTTTCAGAATGTGGTTCGCTTGCACGGCATCCCTGAAAATATTGTGTCTGACAGAGGATCCCAGTTTGTGTCCAGATTTTGGCGGATCTTTTGTGCTAAGATGGGCATTGATTTGTCTTTTTCGTCGGCCTTCCATGCTCAGACAAATGGCCAAACCGAGCGAACTAATCAGACCTTGGAAACTTATTTGAGATGTTTTGTTTCTGCTGATCAGGATGATTGGGTGACTTTTTTGCCATTGGCCGAGTTTGCCCTTAATAATCGGGCTAGTTCTGCTACTTTGGTTTCGCCTTTTTTCTGCAATTCTGGTTTTCATCCTCGTTTTTCCTCGGGTCAGGTTGAGCCTTCCGACTGTCCTGGGGTGGATTCTGTGGTGGATAGGTTGCAACAGATTTGGAACTATGTGGTGGACAATTTGAAGTTGTCACAGGAGAAGGCTCAGCACTTTGCCAACCACCATCGCGGTGTGGGTCCCCGACTTCTTGTTGGGGATTTGGTGTGGCTGTCTTCTCGGTATGTTCCTATGAAGGTTTCCTCTCCTAAATTCAAGCCTCGCTTCATCGGTCCTTATAAGATTTTGGAAATCCTTAACCCGGTGTAATTTCGTTTGGACCTCCCAGCGTCGTTTGCCATTCATAACGTGTTCAACAGGTCTTTGTTGCGGAGGTATGTGGTGCCTGTGGTTCCTTCTGTTGAACCCCCTGCTCCGGTGCTGGTTGAGGGCGAATTGGAGTACGTGGTGGAGAAGATCTTGGATTCTCGTATTTCTAGACGGAGGCTTCAGTATTTGGTTAAGTGGAAGGGCTATGGTCAGGAGGATAATTCCTGGGTTGTCGCCTCCAATGTTCATGCGGCCGATTTGGTTCATGCCTTCCATGTGGCTCATCCTGATCGCCCTGGGGGTTTTGATGAGGGTTCGGTGACCCCTCCTCAAGAGGGGGGTACTGTTGTGAACTCTCCCTCTTGTGGTCACAACTGGTACTGTGTAGTGCTGTCTTTGGCCTCCCTCTGGTGGTTCCTTGTGTCATTCTGCAGTTCTGAGGCTGATCAGCTGTCTCAATATCTGTTAGCTGGTTTCCTATTTAGTTCACCTGGACTCTCAGTTGTTGCCTGCTGTCAATGTCTTCAGTGCTATTTTGGAGCTCTCCTGCAGTCCTTCGTTATCAGTCTCTTCAAGAGAAGCTAAGTTTTGCTTGATTCATTTTTTGACCATCAGTGGTCATATGTTTCTTGGTTTATTTTTGTTTTCTTGCCCAGCTTGCTAATATGTGATTTCCTTGCTTGCTGGTAGCTCTAGGGGGCTGAGTTTCTCCCCTCACACCGTTAGTTGGTGTGGGGGTTCTTGTATTCTCAGCGTGGATATTTTGCATAGGGTTTTTTACTGACCGCACAGTTCACTATCTGTCTTCTGCTATCTAGTATTAGCGGGCCTCATTTGCTGAATCTGTTTTCATTTCTACATTTGTGTTTTCCCCTTACCTCACCGTTATTATTTGTTGGGGGCTTCCTATATCTTTGAGGTGATTTCTCTTGAGGCAAGTGAGGTCTTACTTTCCCTCCAGGAGTAGATAGTTTCTCAGGCTGCGTCGAGACATCCAGGATTTTAGGCACGTTCACCAGCTACCTTTAGTGTGTTGGTTAGGATCAGGTTTGCGGTCAGTTCAGTTACCACCTCCCTAGAGCTCGTGTCTATGTTCATAAACTTAGCTAGTCCGTTTTGTGATCCTCAGCCACTAGGATCATAACACCCTCCGGTGGTTGTAAGTGGTAGCGCTGCTGTCTCTGAATCGCAGCATTTATCAGATGTGTTCACTTTTTGCAATTTTGACTGGGCTGTTTAGTCTTGCTTCACCCTTTGGTCAGTGCCAGTTGTCCATTGTTCCTGGAGTATTCACATCCCTGCCTTGTCTCTTCTGCTTTGCAGTTCATTTCAACAAAGATAAGTTCTGGCCTTGATTTTTGCAGTCCACATGCTGTGGGCCTTATTGTTTAGTTCTTTTCCATGTTTTTGTCCTGTCCAGCTTGGTCTGTATAAGGATTTGTTTAGCCAAGCTGGTATCTTTGGAGATGCAGATATACCCTCCATATCTTTAGTTAGCTGTGGAGATTTTGTATTTTCTGTGGTGAATATTTTCTAGTGTTTTAATACTGACCGCATAGTATTCTGTCCTATCCTTTCTATTTAGCTAGAAGTGGCCTCCTTTGCTAAATTCTCATTTCAGTCTGTGTATGTTTTTTCCCTCTCCTCTCACAGTCAATATTTGTGGGGGGCTGTCTATCCTTTGGGGATTTTCTCTGAGGCAAGATAGTTTTCCCTTTTCTATCTCTAGGGGTAAATAGTCCTCCGGCTGTGTCGAGATGTCTAGGGAGCGCTAGGTACATTCCACGGCTACTTCTAGTTGCGGTGTTAAGTTCAGGGTCTGCGGTCAGTACAGGTACCACCTTCTCCAGAGTACGTCTCATGCTGCTCCTAGGCCACCAGATCATAACAGTACAACTGGCCAACAATGAGTTAACCGCATTTTAGAAGAAGGGAAGGAAAGTGCTGAGCCATTTTTTTTTTTGTAGTCTGTTGTGTTTTTTTTTTCTTCCCTCTTTACCTCTGGGTGGCTCAGGAGTTCGGCGCTGGTATGGATGTTCAGGGATTGGCTTCTCGTGTGGATCAACTTGCTGCTAGAGTACAGGGTATTTCCGATTATATCGTTCAGACTCCGGTTTTAGAGCCTAGAATTCCAACTCCTGATTTGTTTTTTGGGGATAGGTCCAAATTTCTGAGCTTTAAAAATAACTGTAAACTGTTTTTTGCTCTGAAACCCCGTTCCTCTGGTGATCCCATCCAGCAGGTTAAAATTGTTATATCTCTGCTGCGTGGTGACCCCCAGGATTGGGCATTTGCCCTGGAACATGGGAATCCGGCGTTGCTTAATGTAGACACCTTTTTTCAGGCGCTTGGGTTATTGTATGACGAACCTAATTCAGTGGATCATGCTGAGAAGACCTTGTTGGCCCTGTCTCAGGGTCAAGAAGCGGCAGAATCATATTGCCAGAAGTTTAGAAAATGGTCTGTACTGACTAAATGGAATGAGGATGCCTTGGCGGCAATCTTCAGAAAGGGTCTTTCTGAATCCGTTAAAGATGTTATGGTGGGGTTCCCCACGCCTGCTGGTCTGAGTGATTCTATGTCTCTGGCCATTCAGACTGATCGGCGCTTGCGCGAGCGCAGAGTTGTGCACACTATGGCATTGTCTTCCGAGCGGAGCCCTGAGCCTATGCAGTGTGATAGGATTGTGTCTAGAGCTGAACGACAAGGATTCAGACGTCAGAATAGGTTGTGTTTTTACTGCGGCGATTCTGCTCATGTTATTTCTGATTGCCCTAAGCGTACCAAGAGAATCGCTAGTTCTGTTACCATCAGTACTGTACAACCTAAATTTCTGTTATCTGTGACCCTGATCTGCTCATTATCATCATTGTCATGATTCTCAATGGCGAGAGAACATAGCCCAGCATATATGAGAACTAGCTCTTGGAAGATGGAAACTATACTGACCATGAACTAAACCTGCCGCACAACTAGAAGTGGCCGGGTAGCATGCCTACGTTTTTTTATCCCTAGATGCCCAGCGCCAGCCGGAGAACTACCTAATCCTAGCAGAGGAAAAGACAGTCCTGGCTCACCTCTAGAGAAATTTTCCCAAAAGGCAGACAGAGGCCCCCACATATATTGGCGGTGATTTTAGATGAAATGACAAACGTAGTATGAAAATAGGTTTAGCAAAATCGAGGTCCGCTTACTAGATAGCATGAAGACAGAAAGGGCACTTTCATGGTCAGCAGAAAACCCTATCAAAACACCATCCAGAAATTACTTTAAGACTCTAGCATTAACTCATAACACCAGAGTGGCAATTTCCGCTTACAAGAGCTTTCCAGACACAGTAACGAAACAGCAGCTGTGAACAGGAACAAAATGCAAAAACACACAAGGACAAAAGTCCAACTTAGCTGGGAGTTGTCTAGTAGCAGGAACATGCACAGAAAGGCTACTGATTACATTGTTGACCGGCATGAAACTGACAGAGGAGCAAGGTTATATAGCGACTCCCACATCCTGATAGGAGCAGGTGAACAGAGGGGATGATGCACACAAGTTAAATTCCACAAGTGGCCACCGGGGGAGCCCAGAATCCAATTTCACAACAGTACCCCCCCCTCAAGGAGGGGGCACCGAACCCTCACCAGAACCACCAGGGCGATCAGGATGAGCCCTATGAAAGGCACGGACAAGATCGGAGGCATGAACATCAGAGGCAGTGACCCAAGAATTATCCTCCTGACCGTATCCCTTCCATTTGACCAGATACTGGAGTTTCCGTCTGGAAACACGAGAGTCCAAGATCTTTTCCACAACGTACTCCAACTCACCCTCAACCAACACCGGAGCAGGAGGCTCAACGGAAGGCACAGCTGGTACCTCATACCTGCGCAACAATGACCGATGAAAAACATTATGAATCGAAAAGGATGCAGGGAGGTCCAAACGGAAGGACACAGGGTTAAGAATCTCCAATATCTTGTACGGGCCGATGAACCGAGGCTTAAACTTAGGAGAAGAAACCCTCATAGGGACAAAACGAGAAGACAACCACACCAAGTCCCCAACACAAAGCCGAGGACCAACACGACGACGGCGGTTGGCAAAAACCTGAGTCTTCTCCTGGGACAACTTCAAATTGTCCACCACCTGCCCCCAAATCTGATGCAACCTCTCCACCACAGCATCCACTCCAGGACAATCCGAAGATTCCACTTGACCGGAGGAAAATCGAGGATGAAACCCCGAATTACAGAAAAACGGGGACACCAAGGTGGCAGAGCTGGCCCGATTATTGAGGGCGAACTCCGCCAAAGGCAAAAAAGCAACCCAATCATCCTGATCCGCAGACACAAAACACCTCAAATATGTCTCCAAGGTCTGATTAGTCCGCTCGGTCTGGCCATTAGTCTGAGGATGGAAAGCAGACGAAAAAGACAAATCTATGCCCATCCTAGCACAGAATGCCCGCCAAAATCTAGACACGAATTGGGTCCCTCTGTCAGAAACGATATTCTCCGGAATACCATGCAAACGAACAACATTTTGAAAAAACAGAGGAACCAACTCGGAAGAAGAAGGCAACTTAGGCAAGGGAACCAGATGGACCATCTTAGAGAAACGGTCACACACCACCCAGATGACAGACATCTTCTGAGAAACAGGCAGATCCGAAATAAAATCCATCGAGATGTGCATCCAAGGCCTCTTCGGGATAGGCAAGGGTAACAACAATCCACTAGCCCGAGAACAACAAGGCTTGGCCCGAGCACAAACGTCACAAGACTGCACAAAGCCTCGCACATCTCGTGACAGGGAAGGCCACCAGAAGGACCTTGCCACCAAATCCCTGGTACCAAAGATTCCAGGATGACCTGCCAACGCAGAAGAATGAACCTCAGAGATGACTCTACTGGTCCAATCATCAGGAACAAACAGTCTACCAGGTGGGCAACGATCAGGTCTATCCGCCTGAAACTCCTGCAAGGCCCGCCGCAGGTCTGGAGAAACGGCAGACAATATCACTCCATCTTTAAGGATACCTGTGGGCTCAGAATTACCAGGGGAGTCAGGCTCAAAACTCCTAGAAAGGGCATCCGCCTTAACATTCTTAGAACCCGGTAGGTAAGACACCACAAAATTAAACCGAGAGAAAAACAACGACCAGCGCGCTTGTCTAGGATTCAGGCGCCTGGCAGACTCAAGGTAAATTAAATTTTTGTGGTCAGTCAATACCACCACCTGATGTCTGGCCCCCTCAAGCCAGTGACGCCACTCCTCAAAAGCCCACTTCATGGCCAAAAGCTCCCGATTCCCAATATCATAATTCCGCTCGGCGGGCGAAAATTTACGGGAAAAAAAAGCACAAGGTCTCATCACGGAGCAGTCGGAACTTCTCTGCGACAACACCGCCCCAGCTCCGATTTCAGAAGCGTCGACCTCAACCTGAAAAGGAAGAGCAACATCAGGCTGACGCAACACTGGGGCGGAAGAAAAGCGGCGCTTGAGCTCCCGAAAGGCCTCCACAGCATCAGGGGACCAATCAGCAACATCAGCACCCTTCTTAGTCAAATCAGTCAATGGTTTTACAACATCAGAAAAACCAGCAATAAATCGACGATAAAAGTTAGCAAAGCCCAAAAATTTCTGAAGACTCTTAAGAGAAGAGGGTTGCGTCCAATCACCAATAGCCTGAACCTTGACAGGATCCATCTCGATGGAAGAGGGGGAAAAAATGTATCCCAAGAAGGAAATCTTCTGAACCCCAAAAACACACTTAGAACCCTTCACACACAAGGAATTAGACCGCAAAACCTGAAAAACCCTCCTGACCTGCTGGACATGAGAGTCCCAGTCATCCGAAAAAATCAGAATATCATCCAGATACACAATCATAAATTTATCCAAATAATCGCGGAAAATGTCATGCATAAAGGACTGGAAGACTGAAGGGGCATTTGAAAGACCAAAAGGCATCACCAAATACTCAAAATGGCCCTCGGGCGTATTAAATGCGGTTTTCCACTCATCCCCCTGCTTGATTCGCACCAAATTATACGCCCCACGGAGATCAATCTTAGAGAACCACTTGGCCCCCTTTATACGAGCAAACAAATCAGTAAGCAGTGGTAACGGATATTGATATTTAACCGTGATTTTATTCAAAAGTCGATAATCAATACACGGCCTCAAAGAGCCGTCTTTCTTAGACACAAAGAAAAAACCGGCTCCTAAGGGAGATGACGAAGGACGAATATGTCCCTTTTCCAAGGACTCCTTTATATATTCTCGCATAGCAGCGTGTTCAGGCACAGACAGATTAAATAAACGACCCTTAGGGTATTTACTATCCGGGATCAAGTCTATGGCACAATCGCACTCCCGGTGCGGAGGTAGTGAACCAACCTTGGGTTCTTCAAAAACGTCACGAAAGTCAGACAAGAATTCAGGAATCTCAGAGGGAATAGATGATGAAATGGAAACCAAAGGTACGTCCCCATGAGTTCCTTTACATCCCCAGCTTAACACAGACATAGCTCTCCAGTCGAGGACTGGGTTATGAGATTGCAGCCATGGCAATCCCAGCACCAAAACATCATGTAGATTATACAGCACTAGTGTTGAGCGATACCGTCCGATACTTGAAAGTATCGGTATCGGAAAGTATCGGCCGATACCGTCACAGTATCGGAATCCAATCCGATACCGATACCCGATACCAATACAAGTCAATGGGACTCATGTATCGGACGGTATCCCTGATGGTTCCCAGGGTCTGAAGGAGAGGAAACTCTCCTTCAGGCCCTGGGAACCATATAAATGTGTAAAAGAAAGAATTAAAATAAAAAATATCGCTATACTCACCTGTCCGACGCAGCCGGGACTTCAGCGAGGGAACCGGCAGCGTTGTTTGTTTAAAAATCGCGCTATTACTTGGTTACGTGAATTCCCGGCTTGTGATTGGTCAGGTCGGCCATGTTGCCGGGACGCGGACCAATCACAGCAAGCCGTGACGAAATTACGTCACGGCTTGCTGTGATTGGTCCGCGTCCCGGCAATATGGCCGCCCTGACCAATCACAAGCCGGGACGTCACGGGAGGCTGGACACGCGCCCATTTCAAAATGAGCGCGTCCAGCCTCCCGGCTTGTGATTGGTTGATCGCGGCGCAACCAATCACAAGCCGTGACGTCACGGGAGGCTGGACACGCGCCCATTTCAAAATGAGCGCGTCCAGCCTCCCGGCTTGTGATTGGTTGATCGCGGCGCAACCAATCACAAGCCGTGACGTCACGGGAGGCTGGACGCGCTCATTTTGAAATGTGCGCGTGTCCAGCCTCCCGTGACGTCACGGCTTGTGATTGGTTGCGCCGCGATCAACCAATCACAAGCCGGGAGGCTGGACGCGCTCATTTTGAAATGGGCGCGTGTCCAGCCTCCCGGCTTGTGATTGGTTGACCGCGACGCAACCAATCACAAGCCGTGACGTCACGGGAGGCTGGACACGCGCCCTTTTTAAAATGAGCGCGTTTCCAGCCTCCCGTGACGTCACGGCTTGTGATTGGTTAATGGCGGCCATGTTGCCGGGACGCGGACCAATCACAGCAAGCCGTGACGTATTTTCGTCACGGCTTGCTGTGATTGGTCCGCGGCCCGGCAACATGGCCGCCCTGACCAATCACAAGCCGGGACTTCGCGTAACCATGTAAAAGCGGGAATTTTAAACAAACAACGCTGCCGGTTCCTGCGCTGAGGTCCCGGCTGCGTCGGACAGGTGAGTATAGCGATATTTTTTATTTTAATTCTCTATTTTACACATTTTAACATTAATGTTGTTCCGATACCCGATACCCGATACCACAAGAGTATCGGAATCCCGGTATCGGAATTCCGATACAGCAAGTATCGGCCGATACCCGATACTTGCAGCATCGGAATGCTCAACACTATACAGCACCAGAAAGCGAATAACCTCCTGGTGATCCGGATTAACACGCATAGTCACTTGTGTCCAGTATTGTGGTTTATTACTAGCCAATGGGGTGGAGTCAATCCCTTTCAGAGGTATCGGAGCCTCCAATGGCTCCAAATCATACCCACAGCGTTTGGCAAAGGACCAATCCATAAGACTCAAAGCAGCGCCAGAGTCGACATAGGCGTCCGCGGTAATAGATGACAAAGAACAAATCAGGGTCACAGATAGAATAAACTTAGACTGTAAAGTGCTAATTGAAACAGACTTGTCAGGCTTCTTAGTACGCTTAAAGCATGCTGATATAACATGAGTTGAATCACCACAATAGAAGCACAACCCATTTTTTCGTCTAAAATTCTGCCGCTCGCTTCTGGACAGAATTCTATCACATTGCATATTTTCTGGCGTTTTCTCAGTAGACACCGCCAAATGGTGCACAGGTTTGCGCTCCCGCAGACGCCTATCGATCTGAATAGCCATCGTCATGGACTCATTCAGACTCGCAGGCACAGGGAACCCCACCATAACATCCTTAATGGCATCAGAGAGACCTTCTCTGAAAATCGCCGCCAGGGCGCACTCATTCCACTGAGTAAGCACAGACCATTTGCGGAATTTTTGGCAGTATATTTCAGCTTCATCTTGCCCCTGAGACAAGGACATCAAGGCCTTTTCCGCCTGAAGCTCTAAATGAGGTTCCTCATAAAGCAACCCCAAGGCCAGAAAAAACGCATCCACATTGAGCAACGCAGGATCCCCTGGTGCCAATGCAAAAGCCCAGTCTTGAGGGTCGCCCCGGAGCAAGGAAATTACAATCCTGACCTGCTGTGCAGGGTCTCCGGCAGAGCGAGACTTCAGGGACAAAAACAATTTGCAATTATTTTTAAAATTTTGAAAGTGAGATCTATTCCCCGAGAAGAATTCAGGCAAAGGAATTCTAGGCTCAGACATAGGTGCATGAACAACAAAATCTTGCAAATTTTGTACCTTTGTGGCGAGATTATTCAAACCTGTAGCTACACTCTGAAGATCCATTTGAAACAGGTGAACACAGAGCCATTCAAGGATTAGAAGGAGAGGAAGAGAGGAAGGCTGCAGTATAGGCAGACTAGCAAGTGATTCAATTAAGAGCACACTCAGAACTAGAGGGAAAAAAAAAAAAAAAAAAAAATTGTAGCAGACTTCTTTTTTTCTCTCCTTTCTCAGCCAGTAATTTAACCCTTTTTTGGGCCGGTCAAACTGTCATGATTCTCAATGGCGAGAGAACATAGCCCAGCATATATGAGAACTAGCTCTTGGAAGATGGAAACTATACTGACCATGAACTAAACCTGCCGCACAACTAGAAGTGGCCGGGTAGCATGCCTACGTTTTTTTATCCCTAGATGCCCAGCGCCAGCCGGAGAACTACCTAATCCTAGCAGAGGAAAAGACAGTCCTGGCTCACCTCTAGAGAAATTTTCCCAAAAGGCAGACAGAGGCCCCCACATATATTGGCGGTGATTTTAGATGAAATGACAAACGTAGTATGAAAATAGGTTTAGCAAAATCGAGGTCCGCTTACTAGATAGCATGAAGACAGAAAGGGCACTTTCATGGTCAGCAGAAAACCCTATCAAAACACCATCCAGAAATTACTTTAAGACTCTAGCATTAACTCATAACACCAGAGTGGCAATTTCCGCTCACAAGAGCTTTCCAGACACAGTAACGAAACAGCAGCTGTGAACAGGAACAAAATGCAAAAACACACAAGGACAAAAGTCCAACTTAGCTGGGAGTTGTCTAGTAGCAGGAACATGCACAGAAAGGCTACTGATTACATTGTTGACCGGCATGAAACTGACAGAGGAGCAAGGTTATATAGCGACTCCCACATCCTGATAGGAGCAGGTGAACAGAGGGGATGATGCACACAAGTTAAATTCCACAAGTCGCCACCGGGGGAGCCCAGAATCCAATTTCACAACACATCATTTTCTGTCCTGGCATTTGTGGATTCAGGCGCCGCTCTAAACTTAATGGACTTAGAATTTGCCAGGCGTTGTAGTTTCCCCTTGCAGCCTTTGCAGAGTCCTATTCCTTTGAGGGGCATTGATGCTACACCGTTGGCTAAAAATAAACCTCAGTTTTGGACACAGCTACACAGCTGACCATGTGCATTGCGCCAGCCCATCAGGAAGATTGTCGTTTTCTGGTGTTGCATAATTTGCATGATGCTATTGTGCTGGGTTTCCCATGGTTACAGGTGCATAATACGGTATTAGATTGGAAATCTATGTCTGTGACTAGTTGGGGTTGTCAGGGGGTTCATGGTGACGTTCCTTTGATGTCAATTGCCTCCTCCCCCTCTTCTGAAATTCCTGAGATTTTGTCAGATTTCCAGGATGTATTCAATGAGCCCAAGTCCAGTTCCCTTCCACCGCATAGGGACTGTGATTGTGCTATTGACTTGATTCCAGGCTGTAAGTTCCCTAAGGGCCGACTTTTCAACCTGTCTGTGCCAGAACAAACCGCCATGCGGAGCTATGTTAAGGAGTCCTTGGAGAAGGGGCATATTCGGCCATCTTCTTCACCATTGGGAGCAGGTTTTTTTTTTGTTGCCAAAAAAGATGGCTCCTTGAGACCATGTATTGATTATCGCCTCTTGAATAAGATCACGGTCAAATTCCAATACCCTTTGCCTTTGCTTTCTGATCTGTTTGCTAGGATTAAGGGGGCTAGTTGGTTTACTAAGATTGACCTTCGAGGGGCATATAATCTTGTTCGTATTAAGCAGGGTGACGAATGGAAAACTGCATTTAATACGCCCGAAGGCCATTTTGAATACCTTGTGATGCCATTCGGACTCTCTAATGCTCCATCTGTGTTTCAGTCCTTCATGCATGATATATTTCGGAATTATCTTGATAAATTCATGATTTTTCAGATGATTGGGAGTCTCATGTGAAACAAGTCAGGATGGTATTTCAGATCCTTCGTGATAATGCCTTGTTTGTGAAGGGGTCTAAGTGCCTCTTTGGAGTACAGAAGATTTATTTTTTGGGCTTCATTTTTTCTCCCTCATCTATAGGAATGGATCCGGTTAAGGTTCAGGCCATTCATGATTGGATCCAGCCCACATCCGTGAAGAGCCTTCAGAAATTTTTGGGCTTTGCTAATTTTTATCGCCGTTTCATTGCCAACTTCTCCAGTGTGGTTAAACCCCTGACCGATTTGACGAAGAAAGGCGCTGATGTGACGAATTGGTCCTCTGCGGCTGTTTTTGCCTTTCAGGAGCTTAAACGCCGATTTACTTCTGCCCCTGTGTTGCGTCAGCCGGATGTTTCTCTTCCTTTTCAGGTTGAGGTTGACGCTTCTGAGATTGGGGCAGGGGCCGTTTTGTCTCAGAGGAATTCTGATGGTTCCTTGATGAAACCGTGTGCCTTCTTTTCTCGAAAGTTTTTGCCTGCGGAACGCAATTATGATGTCGGCAATCGTGAGTTGTTGGCTATGAAGTGGGCATTTGAGGAGTGGCGACATTGGCTTGAGGGGGCCAAGCACCGTATTGTGGTCTTGACCGATCATAAGAATCTGATTTATCTCGAGTCTGCCAAACGGCTGAATCCTAGACAGGCCCGATGGTCCCTGTTTTTCTTCCGTTTTGATTTTGTGGTCTCGTATATTCCGGGTTCTAAGAATGTTAAGGCTGATGCCCTCTCTAGGAGCTTTTTGCCTGATTCTCCTGGGGTCCTTGAGCCGGTCGGTATTCTGAAGGAAGGGGTGATTCTTTCTGCCATCTCCCCTGATTTACGACGGGTTCTTCAGGAATTTCAGGCTGATAAACCTGACCGCTGTCCAGTGGGGAAATTGTTTGTTCCTGACAGATGGACTAGTAAAGTGATTTCGGAGGTTCATTGTTCTGTGTTAGCTGGTCATCCTGGGATTTTTGGTACCAGAGATTTGGTTGGTAGGTCCTTTTGGTGGCCTTCTTTGTCACGGGATGTGCGTTCTTTTGTGCAGTCCTGTGGGACTTGTGCGCGGGCCAAGCCTTGCTGTTCCCACGCTAGTGGGTTGCTTTTGCCTTTGCCGGTCCCTGAGAGGCCTTGGATGCATATTTCTATGGATTTTATTTAGGATCTTCCGGTTTCCCAGAGGATGTCAGTTATCTGGGTGGTTTGTGATCGGTTTTCTAAGATGGTTCATTTGGTACCATTGCCTAATTTGCCTTCCTCTTCTGATTTGGTTCCGTTGTTTTTTCAGCATGTGGTTCGTTTGCATGGCATTCCGGAGAATATTGTGTCCGATAGAGGTTCCCAGCTTGTTTCTAGGTTTTGGCGGGCCTTTTGTGCTAGGCTGGGCATTGATTTGTCTTTTTCTTCCGCATTTCATCCTCAGACAAATGGCCAAACTGAGCGAACTAATCAGACTTTGGAAACTTATTTGAGATGCTTTGTGTCT
Organism: Ranitomeya variabilis; assembly: GCF_051348905.1. NCBI lineage: Eukaryota > Metazoa > Chordata > Amphibia > Anura > Dendrobatidae > Ranitomeya > Ranitomeya variabilis. Next base: position 476,528,123 of record NC_135237.1, read on the forward strand.
GCTGATCAGGATGATTGGGTGGCTTTCTTGCCATTGGCCGAGTTTGCCCTTAATAATCGGGCTAGTTCTGCTACCTTGGTTTCAACCTTCTTTTGTAACTCTGGTTTTCATCCTCGTTTTTCTTCGGGGCAGGTTGAGCCTTCTGATTGTCCTGGGGTGGACTCTGTGGTTGACAGGTTGCAGCAAATTTGGGCTTATGTTGTTGATAATTTGGTGTTGTCTCAGGAGGGGGCTCAGCGTTTTGCTAACCGTCGTCGGTTTGTTGGTTCCCGGCTTCGGGTTGGGGATTTGGTCTGGTTATCTTCCCGTCATGTCCCTATGAAGGTTTCTTCCCCTAAGTTTAAGCCTCGGTTTATTGGCCCTTATAGGATTTCTGAGATTATCAATCCCGTGTCTTTTCGTTTGGCCCTTCCAGCCTCTTTTTCCATCCATAATGTTTTTCATAGATCTTTGTTGCGGAAATATGTGGTGCCCATTGTTCCCTCTGTTGATCCTCCTGCCCCAGTGTTGATTGATGGGGAGTTGGAGTATGTGGTTGAGAAGATTTTGGATTCTCGTTTTTCGAGGCGGAAGCTTCAGTATCTTGTCAAATGGAAGGGTTATGGCCAGGAGGATAATTCTTGGTTTGTTGCCTCCGATGTTCATGCTGATTATTTGGTTCATGCCTTTCATTTGGCTCGTCCGGATCGGCCTGGGGGCTCTGGTGAGGGTTCGGTGACCCCTCCTCAAGGGGGGGGTACTGTTGTGAATTCTGCTCTTGGGCTCCCTCCGGTGGTTGTAAGTGGTAGCGCTGCTGTCTCTGAATCGCAGCATTTATCAGGCGTGTTCACTTTTTGCAATTGTGACTGGGCTATTTAGTCTTGCTTCACCCTTTGGTCAGTGCCAGTTGTCCATTGTTCCTGGAGTATTCACATCCCTGCCTGGTCTCTTCTGCTTTGCAGTTCATTTCAACAAAGATAAGTTCTGGCCTTGATTTTTACAGTCCACATGCTGTGGGCCTTATTGTTTAGTTTTTTTCCATGTTTTTGTCTTGTCCAGCTTGGTCTGTATAAGGATTTGTTTAGCCAAGCTGGTATCTCTGGAGATGCAGATATACCCTCCATATCTTTAGTTAGCTGTGGATATTTTGTATTTTCTGTGGTGGATATTTTTTAGTGTTTTAATACGTCCCATCCTTTCTATTTAGCTAGAAGTGGCCTCCTTTGCTAAATTCTCATTTCAGTCTGTGTATGTTTTTTCCCTATCCTCTCACAGTCAATATTTGTGGGGGGCTGTCTATCCTTTGGGGATTTTCTCTGAGGCAAGATAGTTTTCCCTTTTCTATCTCTAGGGGTAATTAGTCCTCCGGCTGTGTCGAGATGTCTAGGGAGCGCTAGGTACATTCCATGGCTACTTCTAGTTGCGGTGTTAAGTTCAGGGTCTGCGGTCAGTACAGGTACCAGTTTCTCCAGAGTACGTCTCATGCTGATCCTAGGCCACCAGATCATAACACCATCCCCAGACAAATGGTCAGACTGAGCATACCAACCAGACGTTGGAACAATATCTAAGATGCTATGTTAGCCATCTCCAAGATGATTGGTTGGAATTACTGCCGTTAGCAGAATTTTCATACAACAATTCTCAGAGCGCCTCCACTAAGTTCACTCCTTTCTTTGCCAATCTGGGTTATCATCCATGTACAGTGGGGCAAAAAAGTATTTAGTCAGTCAGCAATAGTGCAAGTTCCACCACTTAAAAAGATGAGAGGCGTCTGTAATTTACATCATAGGTAGACCTCAACTATGGGAGACAAACTGAGAAAAAAAAATCCAGAAAATCACATTGTCTGTTTTTTTATCATTTTATTTGCATATTATGGTGGAAAATAAGTATTTGGTCAGAAACAAAATTTCATCTCAATACTTTGTAATATATCCTTTGTTGGCAATGACAGAGGTCAAACGTTTTCTGTAAGTCTTCACAAGGTTGCCACACACTGTTGTTGGTATGTTGGCCCATTCCTCCATGCAGATCTCCTCTAGAGCAGTGATGTTTTTGGCTTTTCGCTTGGCAACACGGACTTTCAACTTCCTCCAAAGGTTTTCTATAGGGTTGAGATCTGGAGACTGGCTAGGCCACTCCAGGACCTTGAAATGCTTCTTACGAAGCCACTCCTTCGTTGCCCTGGCGGTGTGCTTTGGATCATTGTCATGTTGAAAGACCCAGCCACGTTTCATCTTCAATGCCCTTGCTGATGGAAGGAGGTTTGCACTCAAAATCTCACGATACATGGCCCCATTCATTCTTTCATGTACCCGGATCAGTCGTCCTGGCCCCTTGGCAGAGAAACAACCCCAAAGCATGATGTTTCCACCACCATGCTTTACAGTAGGTATGGTGTTTGATGGATGCAACTCAGTATTCTTTTTCCTCCAAACACGACAAGTTGTGTTTCTACCAAACAGTTCCAGTTTGGTTTCATCAGACCATAGGACATTCTCCCAAAACTCCTCTGGATCATCCAAATGCTCTCTAGCAAACTTCAGACGGGCCCGGACATGTACTGGCTTAAGCAGTGGGACACGTCTGGCACTGCAGGATCTGAGTCCATGGTGGCATAGTGTGTTACTTATGGTAGGCTGTTACATTGGTCCCAGCTCTCTGCAGTTCATTCACTAGGTCCCCCCGCGTGGTTCTGGGATTTTTGCTCACCGTTCTTGTGATCATTCTGACCCCACGGGGTGGGATTTTGCGTGGAGCCCCAGATCGAGGGAGATTATCAGTGGTCTTGAATGTCTTCCATTTTCTAATTATTGCTCCCACTGTTGATTTCTTCACTCCAAGCTGGTTGGCTATTGCAGATTCAGTCTTCCCAGCCTGGTGCAGGGCTACAATTTTGTTTCTGGTGTCCTTTGACAGCTCTTTGGTCTTCACCATAGTGGAGTTTGGAGTCAGACTGTTTGAGGGTGTGCACAGGTGTCTTTTTATACTGATAACAAGTTTAAACAGGTGCCATTACTACAGGTAATGAGTGGAGGAAAGAGGAGACTCTTAAAGAAGAAGTTACAGGTCTGTGAGAGCCAGAAATCTTGATTGTTTGTTTCTGACCAAATACTTATTTTCCACCATAATATGCAAATAAAATGATAAATAAACAGACAATGTGATTTTCTGGATTTTTTTTTCTCAGTTTGTCTCCCATAGTTGAGGTCTACCTATGATGTAAATTACAGACGCCTCTCATCTATTTAAGTGGTGGAACTTGCACTATTGCTGACTGACTAAATACTTTTTTGCCTCACTGTATCTTACCTAGGTTTCCGATTAATTCTCCGGTTCCAGCAGTTGAGGAAAGGCTGACTGAGATGAGGCAAAATCTGGAGGTTCTGAAGGAATCCCTGACCACAGCTCAAGAACGTTATAAGAGATCGGCTGATAGATTCCATAAACCTGCACCCATGTTCAAGGTAGGAGATTCCGTGTGGTTATCAACTAAGAATCTGAAGTTAAACGTTCCTTCACAAAAACTTGGACAGAAATTCATTGGCCCTTTCAAGATCAATGGTATTGTGAGCTCTGTGGCCTGCCGTCTGAAGCTGCCTAGGACTGTGAAGGTACACCCAGTTTTTCATGTATCTTTACTAAAGCCTGTATCTCCTAATACCTTCCAGGGACGTGTTGTGCCACCTCCGCAGCCTGTGGTGATTGATGGGCAAGAACAATTTGTGGTGGAGGAAATTATTGATTCCAGGATTCGCAGGAATTGGTTCCAATATCTTATAAGATGGCAGGGATATCCCCAATGAGGAAGACTCTTGGGAACCTGTGGAAAACATCAATGCCCAACAGAAGATCAGAAGATCTCTCGTTTTCAACAAAGATTCCCTGAGAAACCAGGTCCAGGATCGTCCTGAGGCCGCTTCTAAAGAGGGAGTAATGTCAAGACTCTGAACATTTTGATTACCTTTTGTGCATTACTGCCCTTTTCCAAGATGGTGTCTTTGGTCTCATGTGCACTGTGTCTTCCTGCTATATAACTCCACCCCAGCCTTTAGTCTGTGCTAGAGTATTCTGCCTTGCATCCAGCTCCTGACAACACCCTGGCTTTGCACCTGCACCTGCACCTGCTCCTGTGAACCTGTGTGGAGATTCTGCTACTCAGCTCTGAGTTTCTGCTGCATACATCGGTTTCCAGCAATCCTCCATCTGGCTGCTTGTGTTTGTTTCCATCTGCATTGGCTGGACATGTAAGCTGTTGCTGCTCTGCTTAAACCTGAGTCTTTTACCCAGGCCTCCCTAGTTGTGCTGAGATATTATTTGAACTGCCTTATAAGCATATCTATCTGTGTTTGGACTAAGACAAGGACTTATTCGTGTTAAGTATCCTCAAGAATAATTGTGCTTCATAGACTTTCTGCGTGATTGCATTTTCCTCTGAAGTTTCCTATAGACTGTTAAGCTGCGTTTAATATTTACACCAAGTGTTGTGGACTTGAGTTTCTCTCTGCACCTGTTTGAATCACTGTGTGATAATATAGACTTTACTACTTATAAAACTGTGTCCTGTAGTTGTCTTGTTCCATGCAAAGAGTCTCCTGAGTTATCCCTTATAATCTTTACACGGTATTTGTTCCTTGCGTATGTAGTATTATCCAGTTACTATGTGATTGTAATATATGGTTCTGTCATGGGCCCCAGATACCCCAGTACGACCCTGCTAGTATGCATGTTTGGTAACTCATCCATTCTTTTATTCCACTTCTCTCTTGTATGTGCCAAAGTTACCAAAACTACCTCAAATGCTGAAAGAACATGTAGGAAAATAGATCCAGTCCCGAAACACCATTCACTCAAGCACTGGTTAAAATAATTTATTCTAGAGAAGGGATAATTGGCATTGACTTTCCCTCTTTTCTCTGCCTTTTTGGCCTCAATGAATGTAACTATAGGTTTGTCTTTGTAAATGCTTTTACAAATTCTATAAGCAGTATCTACAGGAAGCCTGTTAACCTCCTCTACTTTAAAGCTGATATGACTATAGTTGAAGATATGTAAAATGCATGCACATGTTCCCATGGTTGGATTTGAACACTAAGCCAGTTTGCTAATATATTAATTTATCCTTGAACTTTAAATCCTTTTCATTTTATCATTTTATTACCTGCCATTTATTTCCAAGCATAATATCAATAACACTCTGAACCAAGCCAGACGTACTTATGTTACAGAATGAATGCAAGTGTATTTTTATGGTAATAAAGTTAAGGTATTTAGCAAGGGCCTCTGTTGTGACAACAGGAAAAGTGAGCCTGCTTTTCACCTCCCACCTTTGACAGCAATGTTGCTCTGGAAGAGCAGAGAGATGAGTCCCTGGTTCTGCTTCATGAGCGGGAAGCATTTGATAAGTGCATGCCTTTGCTTCCGGCAGTCCACAGCATAGCCTTTGTTTCATCTACACATGATTAAATGGTCTACAGGGCAATTATGAACTAGAGGAAGGAAAAGCCAACTCTCTCCAGGTTTCCTCAATCAGTGTGATTGAATTTCTTCAACTACAGCAGCAGTAACCAAGACAGACTCAATGACTTTTCCTGGTAAATATTCTGTAGCTTAGCAAAGAGCTCTCGTTTAACTGCTTGCTGTTCCATTTTATTATGTGCAAATTGTGACTTAATAGATTTACAGTAGCCATAAAATTGCTATTTTTGAGAAAACCTGTCTAAGCAGCCAATCAGGGTTCAATTGAGCTATGCTTTAATACACAGATGGGATGAAATAGTAGAAATATTAAATGTCACTGTAGAAATTGTTTTTAGGGAACTCTTTGTCCTATTGTAACATGAAACTTACATTTCGTACCTGCCTTGGTTCTCGAACGCATATAATTATACCTGGGTTTTTTTTTACATGTCTTGTACCATGTTGTACAGCGTCCTGGAATGTAATAAGATAAAATAAATCTAAAACACTAAAACAAATGCTGATGTTAATAATTATAATAATAATAATAATAATAATAACAAATAACAATAATCTATGTAATATTATTACTATTAAAACTTCAGTTATAATATTATGTGATGAAATCCATAAAGAAATGCGCCAAAATTTTTTTTTTTTTTTCAGAAATGGTTGAAAAATGTATGGCAGAAGATATTGATGATGGTCTTTGACAAGGGGTTCCCACATATGCTGAAATGCTGTAAATAAATCTGAAATGCAGTTCTATCACTTTTTAGTAGTATTAGCACCACTGGTATAGCTGAAAAAATCTGATATCTCTGAGCAAATTAATGAATGTTCTACTTTTTTGGACACCAACTAATTACATCTACTGACATATTTCAAAAGCACGTGTCATTTATCTACATGTCCTTCCTTCTATGAAGTATTTATCTACTGTATCTATGACGATAAGAGGTGTAAAAAACATTACCCAAAACAAATACCCCCCATTTACATTGCAAAAGCATAGAAATACAGAAAAATATGTGTGACATAGTTAGCTCAATGTCTTCGTAGTAATCCATCAAACAACATGTTTTGCCCATCTTCAACCACGACACCTGATGAAGATGGGCGAAACACACATAGGGGAGCTTGTTTGATGAGTTAACAAGGAGACATTGAGCTAAGCATGTTAGTTATCTATTACTAAGTTTAATGGTTCAGTCTAGAAGCTCTGATTAGTTGCTATTTATTTTTGGCATTTACTTATTAGATTATGTTTGTTTATATAATTTTGCCATTATATTATACTGCATTATTCTCAGGCACATAGTCTTTATTTGCATACTGGATACAATTCTTCCTTAGACATATTGACTTCCATACATAAAGTCTATATTTATGATTGTTGCTATACAGCATTTGTCCACTGGGTATTGATATTTCTGTGATTTTATTATTTATTTGGCTCACGCAAATTTGACAATATACAAGTGCTTCTCACTAAATTAGAATATCATCAAAAAGTTAATTTATTTCAGTTCTTCAATAAAAAATGTGAATCTCATATTATATAGTCATTAAAAACAGAGTAATCAATTTCAAGTATTTATTTCTACTAAGGGTGATGATTATGGCTTACAGCCAATGAAAACCTAAAAGTCATTATCTCAGAAATTTAGAGTACTTTATAACACCAGCTTGAAAAATGATTTTAAAATATGAAATATTGGCCTACTGAAATGTATGTTCAGTAAATGCACTCAAAACTTGGCTGCAGCACCTTTTGCATCAGTTACTGCATCAATGCGGTGTGTCATGGAGGTGATCAGCCTGTGGCACTGCTGAGGTGTTATGGAAGCCCAGGTTGCTTTGATAGCAGCCTTCAGCATATCTGAATTGTTTGGTCTGGTGTCTCTCATCTTCATCTTGACAATACCCCATAGATTCTCTAGTGAGAAGCACTTGTACCTGTCTTGTGTTTTTTAGCATTTTCTTTGCTTATAGTGTTATTGCTTATATGTTCATATTTTTTAAACCCTTAATGACAGTCAATACGTCTTTTAACTGACCTGAGATGTAAGAGAATAACCTTCCCATACAGGTGAGAATCCAGCAGCTGTCGGCTGTGCACTATTGCTGACAACTTGCTGCATGTTGTTTGCACCGTCCAAATCTGTTTAATCCCTTAGATGCTGCTGTCAATAGTGACTACATCATTCTAAATGGTTAACAGAGTGTGGGTGTTTCCCCTTTATCCCAATTGGCACTCTGAGATCATGATTTTGTGGTCCTAATGTTTGCCATGGCAGTTCATGACCAAAGAGTGGCTTTAGAGACTGACGGCTGTAGTATTCTGTTCAGATGTTAGCAGCATTTAGGTGGTAAAAATCAACTTTTTCAATCCTATCATGTCACTTTGCATTAATTCCTGAAAAGCACCTGGAGGGTTAATAAACTACCTGACAGCAGTTTTCAATATGTCAGGGGATGCTGTTTTTAAAATGGTTTAACTTTTGGGGGTTTCCCAATATTTGGGACCCCTAAAGGCATTTAAAACCTGGATAAGTCCCTAAAAAAATAAATTTTGTAAATTTCTTTGAAAAAATGAAAAATTACTGCTACATTTTTAAACCTCCTAAAATGCTAACAAAATAAAATAACATTTTACAAATGGTGCTGATGTAAAGCAGACACGAGGGAAATGTTATTTAGCGTAGTCACATGGTACCGCTCATTACAGTAATGAATATGGACCCGACTTCACTCCCATAGGGGTGGAGCTGTATATTCATTACTGTAATGAGCGGTACCATGTGACCGCTCCATACAGGAAGAATCTGCTGGTGCCCGGAGAAGCAGCAATGTGCAGGGACCGTTCCAGGAGCAGGTGAGTATAACGGGGGGCATATTCACCTGTCCCACGTTCCACCGTCGGCGCCGCTCTGTCTTACGCATGTTCTGCATTGATGCTCAGGACAGAGGGCGCGATGACACAACTAGTGTGCGTGCCCTCCTCTGCCTGAACAGTCAGTGCAGAAGACGCAGAAGACACAGCGGCGCTCGGCAGTTGAACGGGGAAGGTGACTATAGCAAGTGCCGGGGGCCTGAGCGACGAGAGGCGAGTATGTGATTTTTTTTTTTTATCGCAGCAACAGCATATGGGGCAAATATTTGTATGGAGGATCTTATGGGGCCATGTGCAGCGTTTTATGAGGCAAATATTTCTATGGAGCATCTTATGGGGCCATGCGCAGCGTTATATGGAGCAAATATTTATACGGAGCATCTTATGGGGCCATGTGCAGCATTATGTGGGGGCAAATATCTCTATGGAGCATTTTATGGGGCCATAATCAGCATTTGTGCAGCATTATATGGGGCAAATGTGTCTATGGAGCATCTTATGGTGCCATAATCAGCATTTGTGTAGCATTATATGGGGCAAATATCTGTATGGGCATCTTATGGGGCCATAATCAGCATTTGTGCATCATTATACGGGAAAAATGTGTCTATGGAGCATCTTATGGGGCCATAATCAGCATTTGTGCAGCATTGTATGGGGCAAATGTTTCTACACGGAGCATCTTATAGGGTCATAATAAACATTTGTGCAGCATTATATGGGACAAATGTGTCTATGGAGCATCTTATGGGGCCATAAACAGCATTTGTGCAGCATTATATGGGGGCAAATAGCTCTATGGAGCATCTTATGGAGCCATAATCAGCATTTATTCAGCATTTTATGGGGCAAATGTGTCTATGGAGCATCTTATGGGGCCATAATCAGCATTTTTGCAGCATTGTATGGGGAAAATGTCTCTACATGGAGCATCTTATAGGGTCATAATCAACATTTGTGCAGCATTATATGGGGCATATTTTAATATGGAGCATCTTATGGGGCCCATCATAAACTGTATGGAGCATTATATGGGGCGTATTTTGTATGGAGCATTATATGGGGCCCATCATGAACTGTATGGAGCATTATATGGCGCTCCTGATTCAATATGGATATTCAAAAACACTTAACCTACTGATGTCTCAATTAATTTTACTTTTATTGGTATTGATTTTTATTTTTGACATTTACCGGTAGCTGCTGCATTTTCCACCCTAGACTTATACTCGAGTCACATGAAATGAACAAAAAAACCGATAACATGCCCAAATAAGAAAATGATACGTTTATTAGAAATAGGGATACACCAACTGGTGGGGGAGGGGAAGAGAGATACCAAAAAAGAGGGGCACTGTGCCAGGAGACGGAAACATATGGCTATAAAATACTCCAGTGGTTCATAGTACTGAAACAATGAAATAAATAAATAAATATATAACACCATGAAGCGAAATAAATCATAAATAAACAAATATATGAATGACCACAGGGAAAAGTGCGGCAGGTATGTAAATGAAGATACACTGTAGACACAATAAGGTGCAAGTGCAAGGTGACTCAAAATGGTAGCCACCGCTAGTAACTATTCTATAAATAAAGTGCCTGCAGTGCTTACAATTAGTATATCATAACAACAAGATTGAGGCCACATATATTATTGTGCTATTACCTGTGGATGGTGTAGAGACCGTCTCCTGGATGTGCCCGGTCGGTAATAGCACAATAACATATGTGGCCTCAATCTTGATCCATTCAGTCTGCAGCCGTGCATCATATAAGTTTGTATCATACAAGTGTGAAGCTCAGAATTAATCCAGAATGAGGAATATAGACTGTACCCTGCCATCTGCCACCATCGCGCTCTAATCAGCATGTCCATTTATCTATTATCCCTACAGGTACATCATCCAGCTTCCCCACACTGATCTTTCCTACCTCAGCCTTTTTCAAAAACTTGGTACATCATCCAGCTTTCCCACACTGATCTTTCCTACCTCAGCATGTTTCAAAAACTTGGTATGCTTTTCAACTGACCCCTGCAATACCCCAATATTATTTATGACTTTGTTTACTCTGCCTTGATCATATTCATATAGCTCACTCTTAATTATCTGACGAAGATGAGCACAGACCACTCCCCACAACTTCACACCTGAATGCAATTTGTTGCACGTATATTGCAAAGCATAAGTCTGCCAAGACTTCAGTCTGCAGCATGCATCATATAATTGTGTATCATACAAGTGTGAAGCTCAGAATTAATCCAGATTCGAACCCGAAGGGAACTGAAGATAACTGGATACAGTCACTGTAAACAATGTTTCTGTTTGTTTTCACTCTCACCCCTATAATCCTTCACTTTCTGCTAACCCCCTAATCCCTACACCTAGTAAGGAACTATTCATCTCTTCATCAATCCTCCCCATCATTTCACCTCCTCCTCAGAACTGTTCCTCAACTTACAATCCTCTGTCTCCAAACACAGGCAGCCCCCTCATGCTCTTTCCTGCTAACACTTTCTCTGCTCCTCCTCACTGCCTATGATATTGCTCTAAATCCTGGTCCTCTTCACCACATTCCCACAGTCATTTCTACCTCCCATCCACACTCTTTCACAACTTTCCGACACCTCTCTAACCTTATACCCATTCACCCAGCCCCGCTTCCCCAGTCCCACTAATAGGAGCTCTATGGAAGGCACCCTCTGTCTGCAACAAACCTTCTTACATCTATGATCTTTTCATTACTCACAAACTTTCCTTCCTTGCCATCACCAAAACCTGGCTCACCCCCTCTGACACATCCTCTCTTGCTGCACTCTAGTATGGTGGATTGCACTTTTTCCACACACCCCCGCCCCAGCAGCAACCATGGTGGAGGAGTTGGTTGTCTCCTGTCAGATAACTGCTCCTTCACCCCAATCCCACTGCCACCTTCTGTTACCCTCCCTTCCTTTGAGGTGCACTCTGTGCGCATCTATTCCCCCTCCAACCTCCAACGGGCTGTCATTTACCTCCCCCCAGGACCAGCCACTACCTTTTTTGACCACTTAATCACCTGGCTACTTCATTTCCTTTCTGTTGAAATCCCCACTATCATCATGGGTAACTTCAACATCCCCATTGACACTTCCCTCTCAGCTGCCACTAAACTTCTATCTCTCACTTCCTCTTTCGGCCTCAATCAATGGTCTTCTGCAGCCACTCACAAAGATGGCCACACATTGGACCTCATCTTCACCTGCCTCTGCTCCCTATCTAACCTCTCTAACTCACCTCTACCTCTTTCTGACCACAACCTACTTACATCCTCTTCCCTCTCCACTCCTTGTCCACAATTCCCACTCCACAAACTTGCACACCCTCACAGAAATTTTAAATACCTCAATCTACTCTCACTGTATGAATCCCTCCTCCCTCTTACAGACATAAGTTCCCTACACAATCCAGGTGCCGCTGCCACTCTATATAACACCACAATACCTGTAGCTCTGGGATCAGTTGCCCCTCTCACACATACCGAAGCTTGCAAACTCAACAGACAGCCCTGGTACACCAGCCTGACCAAAGAACTGAGACGGGCTACCAGACTTGCTGAGCAGAGATGGAAAAGATCCCACTCCAATGAGCACTTCACCACATTCAAACAGTCCCTTACTATTTTCAAGGCCACACTCGCTGCAGCAAAACAAACCTACTTCTCATTTCTCATATCATCCGTGTCTTACAACCCTAAACAGTTATTAAATTCTCTCCTCAATCCCCCCGCACCCCCTCCCTCTCTACTCATCTCAGCCAAAGACTTTGCCTCATTTTTCAAGAAGAAGATTGATAACATCAGAGACAGTTTTGGTCGACAACCCCCAGAGCCCTTTCTCCTAACTGCTCAGCCCTCCTCCTCCAAAACCAACTTCTCCACCATTACAGAAGATCGACTCTCCACTCTACTCTCAAGATCACATCTCACCACATGTGCACTTGACCCGTTCCCATCCCACATCATCTCAAACCTCACCACAGTCTTCATCCCAACCCTAACCCATCTCTTCAACCAATCAAGAACTGATATTTTCCCCTCAAGCTTTAAACATGCCTCAATCACACCCATCCTCAAAAAGCCCTCTCTTGACCCATCCTATGCATCTAGCTATTGCCCCACATCATTTCTCCTCTATGCCTCAAAACTACTGGAACAACATGTCCATCTTGAACTGTCCGTCCACCTCACTTCTTACTCTATCTTCGACCACTTACAATCTGGCTTCTAGACACATCAATCCACTAAAACTGCCCTAACTAAAGTAACTAATGACCAATTAACTGCCAAAGCCAAGCAACACTACTCTGTTCTCCTCCTACTAGACCTGTCCTTGGCCTTTGACACTGTGGACCATTCCCTATTATTACAGACCCTCTCATCTCTTGGCATCACTGACTTTGCCCTATCTTGGATCTTGTTACAACTAACAGACCGGACATTCAGTGTCTCCCACTCGCACTCCACCTCCTCACCTCACCCCCTATCTGTCAGAGTCCCGCAAGGTTTAGTCCTAGGGCCTCTGTTCTTCTCCATCTACACCTTTGGCCTTGGACAGCTCATAGAATCTCAGTGCTTTCAGTATCACCTCTATGCTGATGACACACAGATCTACATCTCTGGACCAGATATCACCTCTCTACTAACCAGAATAACACAATGTCTGTCTACTGTTTCATCCTTCTCCGCTAGATTTCTGAAACTTAATATGTACAAAACAGAATTCATCATCTTGCCCCATCTCACTCGACTCCCCCAACAGACCTATCCATTAAAGTAAGTGGCTGCTCACTCTCCCCAGTCCCACAAGCTCACTGCCTTGGGGTAATCCTTGACACTGACCTCTCCTTCAAACCACACATCCAAGCCCTTTCCACTTCCTGCCAACTTCATATCAAAAATATTTCCCTCATCTGTACATTCCTAAACCAATCTGCAAAAACCCTAGTCCATGCCCTCATCATCTCCTGCTTGACTACTGCAACCTCATGCTCTGTGGCCTCCTCTCAAACACTCTGGCACCCCTCAAATCTATTGTAAACTCTGCTGCCCAGCTAATCCACCTGTCTCCCTGCTATTACCAGGCCTCTCCCCTCTGTCAATCCCTGCACTGGCTCCCTATTACCCAAAGACTCCTGTTCAAAACCCTATCCATGACATACAAAATGTAATGAACACCAGGGGGAAGTATGAAGGGAGGCAGCAATCTCACGTTGGAGCGTGTGGCCACGTGAGAGCCACACAAGAGTAGGGTCTGAGACACGTGACCTCCGGAGGAGAGCCGCAGGAGAGCAGGACCTGAGACACGTGACCTCCAGGAGAGTGGCTGGAGAGGGAGATAACTCCAGTATGGGAGAGAAAATGAAAGCGGGAGCTGGCGGCACCGGGAGTGAGGTCAGACAAGCCGAGTTCAGTTACCAGAGGGTAATGCAGTATCCCAGGGATTAGGCAGAGGAATGGTACTATGCAAGCTGTAGGCAGAAACCAGAGAGGATATGCAGTAATCAGGTGCGCAGACAGAAGGGAAGTCAGAGAACTTAGCCGAAGGTCAGAGCCGGAGAATCCTAAGAAGTACAGAAACACAATGCAGACACAAACCAAGGGACAAGCTCAATCATACACATAACAAGCACACAGAGGAACACGCAGTATACACTAGGGTCAACTAGGTCAGCTACTCAGCCAAGAACGGATGTATCACTGACAGAGAACCAGACACCAGAGTGGATTAAAATAGCCCTCTCTAAAATAAAAGGATGCCAAGCAGAGTTAAACCCAACAAGCCCAGGATGGGGAAGGAAATCCTGTCCTTGGCCATGAAAAAAGTAATCCACAACCTATGCCCTCCATACATCTGTGACCTCGTCTCCCAGTACTTACCTGCATGCAACCTCCAATCCTCACAAAATCTCCTTCTATACTCCCCTCTTATCTCCTCTTGCCACAATCACATACAAGATTTCTCCCACACATCCCCCTACTCTGGAACTTTCTACTCCAACATATCAGACTCTCGCCTACCATGGAAACCTTCAAAAAGAACCTGAAGACCTACCTCTTCCGACAAGCCTACAACCTGCAGTAACCACCTATCGAACAAACCGCTGCGCGACCTTTGCCTTCTGTTTCCTCAGCCATCCCTTGAAGATTGCCTTGCAGGCAGGGTCCTCTCTCCTCCTGTACCAGTCATGACTTGTATTGTTTAAGATTACTAAACTTGTTTTTATTATGTATACCCTCTTCACATGTAAAGCGCCATGGAATTATTGGTGCTATAATAACATCTACTACATAATTGTCTAAGGGGTACTTCCGTCTTTCTGTCTGTCCTTCTGTCTGTCTGTCTGCAACTTCCATCATGGAAATCCCGCGTCGCTGATTGGTCTCGCCAGCTGCCTGTCCTGGCTGCCGCAACCAATCAGCGACGGGCACAGCCCGGCCAAGAATTAGTCCCTCCCTACTGCTGTCCAGTCAGTGTCCGGCGCCCACTCCATATTTCTCTCCAGTCAGCGCTCACACAGGGTTAATGACAGCGTTAACGGACCGCGTTATGCCGTGGGTAACGCACTTCGTTAACGCTGCTATTAACCCTGTGTGACCAATTTTTTACTATTGCTGCTGCCTATGCAGCATCAATAGTAAAAAGATCTAATGTTAAAAATAATAAGAAAACAAAAAACCTGCTATTCTCACCTTCCATCAAGCTCGGCTGCCACCAGCTTCCATTCCCAGAGATGCATTGCAAAATTACCCAGAAGACTTAGCGGTCTCGCGAGACCGCTACGTTATCTGGGTAATTTCGCAATGCATCCTGGGAACAGAAGCTGGCAGCAGCTGCGCGCGCATCGACAGAGCTTCGCTGGATGCCGGAGGGTGAGTATATAACTATTTTTTATTTTAATTACTTTTTTTAAGAGGGATATGGTGCCCACACTGCTAAATACTACATGGGCTGTGTTATATACTGCGTGGGCTGCGTTATATACTACATGGCTGCTATATACTACGTGGGCAGTGTTCTATACTACGCAGCTGTGCTATATACTACATGGCTGCTATATACTACATGGCCATTGTTATATACTATGTGGGCTGCGCTATATACTACATGGCTGCTATATACTACGTGGGCAGTGTTATATACTATGTGGGCTGTGTTATATAAAGCATGGGCTGTGTTATATACTACATGGCTGCTATATACTACGTGGGCTGTGTTATATACTACGTAGCTGTGCTATATACTACATGGCTGCTATATACTACGTGGGCAGTGTTATATACTATGTGGGCTGCGTTATATACACTACATGGCTGCTATATACTACGTGGGAAGTGTTATATACTATGTGGGCTGCGTTATATACTGTGTGGGCTGCGTTATATACTACATGGCTGCTATATACTATGTGGGCAGTGTTATATACTATGTTGGAAATGTTATATACTGCGTGGCTGCTATATACTACGTGGGTAATGTTATTTACTACGTGGGCAATGTTATATACTGTTTGGGCTGTGTTATATACTGCGTGGCCACTGTTATATACTGCGTGACCTGTATTAACGCATCGGGTATTCTAGAATATGTCGTGGGTGGCCTGTGCTATATACTATGTGGCTGCTATATATATACATACATACATATTCTACAATACCCGATGCGTCAGAATCGGGCCACCATCTAGTATAATAATAATAATTATACTGCTGACATAAACCTCATAAACTATTACTCCGCTTCCCAACACACCAGGGAAAGCTGGAAGAGCCGAGGCTAAGAGCAAAAATTGGTGCATCTAATGGATATTCTCATTCTGGGGCAGTTGAGCATTGGTGTTATTAGGATGGAAAAGGGCCAATATACATGTCCCCTTACTGGTCTATTAATATCAGCCTGCAGCTGTCTGATTTGCCTTAGCTAGTTAATAAAAAAATAGGTGACCCAACATCCTTAGCTGGATTTAAAATGGAATCACTATGCTATAACTTGACATGGCTGTGATGGAGTGGGAAGTGTCAAGCACCATAAAGCTTGTTGATTGTCTGCCCTGCAGCCTTTCAACAAGCTTTATTAGACTTAGGAACCCAAAGAGGAAATTGGACATATAGTAAGAAGTCCATGTTCGAGGTCTGGTACTGGACACTACAAGTCTGGTACGAAGCCTGAACTTTCCACATCAGGTTTGCTCATCCCTATTGGTGATGAGAAGCGAAGGGTGAACCTGAACGGTAAAGTTTGGGGTGCATACCGAACACCTATTGTTCGTGCATTGACCCTGAGAGTGGACATATCCAAGAAATCTATGTTACTGTTTGGGTTCAACACCCGAACATCTGTCTGACAGCACAAGAAATACCAGCTCTGTTGGGCAGTGATTTTGTTACCACCTGTCAGAAAACTGTGGTTTCAACGCTGTCATACAGATAACAGTGTGTGAGGGAGCAGCTGTGACGGTCTGTGAAAAGGTTACCACCGGTCACAGGCATTGACTGATGAGAGTACAACTCTCATCATTGTATGCCTGCTCTTGCTAATAGCAGTGAAAACAGGCATAAGCTGATGAGAGTATTCACGAGTTGGGGCCTGTGCAATAAATAAATAAAAGAAAAAAAATAGCGTGGGGTCCTCTCTATTTTAGAAAACCAGAGCAGGCAAAACCAACAGCTGCAGGCTACAGCCCTCAGCTGCCAGAGTTACCTTGGCTGGCTAACAAAAATAGAGGGGTCCCAATGAGTTTTTTTTAATCATTGAAATAAATAATTTTGAAAAACGGAGTAGGTTCCTCCACATATTTGACAACCAGAAAAGCTAAAGCAGACAACTGAGGTCTGCTAATCAAAAAATAGCAACCCATAGCCGCCCCCCCCAAAAGGCGCATCTATTAGATGCTCCAATACTGGCACTTTGCTTGGCTCTTCCCACTTGCCCTGGTGCGGAGTCAAGTATGGTAATAGTTGTGGGGTTGATGTCAGCTTTGTAATGTCAGCTGACATCAAGCCAACAGGTTACTAATGGTAAGGCGTTTATAAGACGCCCCCATTACTAATTCCATAGTGAGATTATAATAAAGACACATAATGAATAAAGTCCTTTATTTGAAATAAACTCACAAACTCCTTTATTTGAAATAAAAACTACCCACCCTCTTTTACCCATTTATTTTCAAAAATTAAAAATAAAAAAACACCATATCCCTCACCTGTCAAACAGAAAGATAATCCATATCTGTCTCATGACAATCCTGGCTGTTCGGAGAACAGTCACATCAGTGATTCTCTCCACGCCAGCCAGAGAACACTGAGCAGAGTGTGAGAAGCTCAACCTGTGACTAGCGATAACCTCAATGTCTTGGGCAGGCAGCAGTTCTCACAGTCTGCTCAGTGTGAGCCAGCTGGCGTGAAAAGCGGCTGCATTATTTCAGAAACATGATTCAAGTGACATGAGAATCTGCTGAAATTCAAATTCAGAAGTCTGCTCAAATTTGGCCAGGAAAATTGATTCACATAGAAATTATTTCATGCAAATCGCTTGTACATTATTAAGCTTGAAGACTCTACAAACTCTAGAACAAGGGTTAATCAGACAAACAAAAAAAAAATTATGCTCACCCTTTTGCAGCCTGCTCTGGTCCAGATTGAGTGTCTTCCTTGATCCAGACACCAATGCAGTCTCTGCTTGGTCATCGTGAGCATTTACTGGCACCTGCCATCTTCGCCATCTTCTGGGACCAAGCAACTTTGCACACATGCATGGCTATGTCAGTGTAGGAGACACCAAAGACAACATGCTCTGGAAGAAAACACATTTTGTCCAATAAAGACTGCATCAATGACTGGACCAAAGAAGAGAAATGTGAAATGCCAGCTGCCTACAATTTTATTAGATTAGCAGAAATTGAGTTGCAATACATTGTGATTCTGGCAAATGCAATTGTGTTGTTAAATTTGAGGCCAATTTGATTCACCTAGAAGTTATTTGCACATTTTTATATGATTTTTTCCCAATAGGTGTCAAGCCGGCGACACTCACACCTTCTCAGCACCTCCCTACACTTTGCATATGCCACTTTGCCCCTCCCTGAGTCATCACTCAGCACTTCCAAACTGTGCTCCATATTCCTGCTATCTCCACCAGGACAAGCTGCAGCACTGAGAGGAAGCATCGAGGGAGCTGGTTGAGTATTTTATTTACAGCGGGCGGGCGCACAGGGGGTGGGAGGGGGGAGGTTGCCGGGAAGTTTATTTTAACCACAAAAAAATAAAAAAAACATTGATTTTTCATTCCTTCTCTCCAGCAAACACTGCTGGAGAGAAGGGATGAATGGCGGCTTTAGCACCACGCTGGGGACAGCACTTACTGTAGCGCTTTCTCCTGCACGGCACACGGACAGCACATGGACAGCATCCGTGTGCGGAACGTGTTTTACACGGACCCATTGATTTTAATGGGTCCGTGTGATCCGTGCGCTCCCACGAACACTGACATGTCTCCGTGTTTTTCAAACGGACACATGGTCCATGTAAACACGCTGACATGTGCAGAGACACATTGATTTTAATGTGTCTACGTGAGTCAGTGTCTCCGGTACGTGAGAAAACTGTCACCACACGTACCGGAGCCACTGATGTGTGAAACAGGCCTTAGGCAGTATAAGAATGAAAAAAGATATAGCTTCTGGTATGGAAATTCGTAAAAAAGTGTACATTTTTCTTAAATGATTAAAAAATATGTGAAGGCAACACTATGACAAACTGCTATGGGTATGACTAGGGACATGGGTAGCAAAAAAAAACATAAAAATGTTTTGTTCAATGGACAGCCTAGGTTGACATTTAGGCTATGTGCCCACCTTGCAGAATGTAAGCAGAATTTTCCTCATCAAAACCGGACTCCCTTGCCAGGAAATTGGCTCGCGTTTTTCTAGCATTTTTTTCTCGTTTTTATCTCGTATTTGTCATGTTTTTCTCGCATTTTCTTTCCATGCGTCCCAATACAATTATATTGCAGCAAAATTGGCGTGATTCCGCAAAATTAATGAAGATGCTGTGTTTTTTTCCGTGATACATTTCCTCTGCGGAACAAAATGCAGCATGGGCACAACAATGCAGAATTCCATTAAAAATAATGTGATGCATTTTGCAAGCGTTTTTTAAGCATTTCCGCAGCGGAAAAACGTGGAAAAAACGCTTGAAAAATGCAACGTAGGCACATAGCCTTACCTTCCAGTACCCCTTGCTGCTGCAAGTCACACTTCCTGCTATTGGGTAGATGCAAGTGGAGCAGGCCAAACTTTCTGTAAAAGAGTGACATCTTAGGTATAGGGAGAACATGTGCATGTACTATGGAAGCGAGGGACATTATGTTTGTCGTAGCCTATTGAGGTCTGCTGACCCCCAGAATCTTAGGATAGTTGGAGAGGAGACCCTAGATTGAAAATCTAATACTTCTTAACTATTGACCCAAGTCACCTTGGTCTGAGGAGAGAAGTCTCTCTCCCCGGCAGCCCATCTTGATTCCAACTCTGCTGCCAACTTATTCACTCTGGCCTGGATCTTCAGCTTGCTACGCAACAGCTAGATCATTCCCTAGTTATTGCCTCTAATGACGGATAACCCCTGGCAGAGTGTATTTGTCGTGTCACCCTGCATTCTGAAAGAATCTCTTTTTACCTGCAATCTATGTCTGTAAACTCTGTTCTTCTGGGTCTCCTAGGATTTTGTCTACATCCCCTGTTTGTTGAATGGTCCACCAGTCAGATGCTTCAATGGGGACCATCATGTTCTACCAACTGCCATGCCAAGGTCTTGCCTAAGTCCCTGCCTTGTATGCCTTTGGACCTGCCTTCCCTACCTGAGACTCGTGTCTTGTCTTGAATCTTGATCCTTTGACACATCTGATTCTGAGAAGGAATTCCAGCACATCTTTAACCCAGGTAGTGGCTCCTGTTCTTGTAAATGATGTCCCTCCGGAGAAGACCTTTGATTTGACTAGAAGGGAGTGAATTCTGTCCTGGGGACATAAATCCAAGCAGGTCAAGAATTTTTGCGACTTTGTAACCGTCTGTCCACAGTGCTCTAGAAATAAGTCCTCCAGGAACAAGCCTGCCGAAAACATTTGCACTCCAATCATTCTTGGTAAGTTTCCTGGGTAGTATGGCCTAAAAAAGCAGGCATAAAGAAGGGTACTCTCATGCTGGTAACTCTCATGCCTTCTTAGCACAACCCTACTTACTACGCTCTCCACTCTGCTCCGCCTCAAATCACTGCTGAGTACTCATGCAGCACTTCAAAACTCTGCTGCATATTCCTGCAGTCTCCACCTGGCTATAGAGAGGAGCTGCCAGATTCTGCAGGAATTTAACTCTATTGTGTCCTGCTGGGTGTGTCCTGCCAAACAATAGATATACTAGGAAACTCCTCCCTTCTCATCATTGCCTGAGCTTAGGTTCTACTTGCATTTGCTTCTAGCTACCTGCCAAGATGTGCCTCAGTTTAGTCTCCTCTGGTTCTCTTCTGTTATCTACCCAGCTTTTCTACTTCTCTATTCTGATCTGTCCACTCCTGACCCCAGCTTACATAGTGAACCCGTGCTGCCTTTCCTGACTACCCTTCTGTCTCATCCTCCTGTACTCTGCATACCTGCTCTAACTCATTGGTCAGCTGCTGCAGGTCCGGGACTGCCATGGAGTGACATCCAAGTCTATTCTCGTCACTTTCTCTCAGACACTCTAGTGAAAACCAGGTAGTCGCTTAGCCACGAACAAGTCTTAACCAACAGAACACAATTTCCATATAGGCTTAAAAGGATATGCATTTACTCACAGATCATGGGAGTGCTTGGTTTACTATGACCCCAAATAAGGACAAAATGTAGAGTTATCCTGTATTTATTTCAAATAGTCTAACTCTACAAATATAACCACTGTGCTTCTATGGAAAAGTTGCTAGACTACCAATAAAGGGAATATGACTCTCTGTTACTTAATGCAAATATTAAAATAATAAAAAGCTATTAACTATATCACTATACTGTAATTGTCTTTGGCATTCTAATATTTTCTGTCACTGCCTAAATTTTTCACCTTTAAAATTGGGCATAGTTTGCAGTTCATTGCAGTGCAAATTACATGTAATTATTTTAGAAATTTGACCTCCTTCACTCAACAAATATGATCTCAGGATATTTTGCCATACATTTCACAATACATCTATGCAAATTGGATAAAACGTAAAATTCCTTTAGCATTTCTCGCAGAACAAATTTGGCTGAATAGAAATCTGCACTGAATTATTCACAACCTCCGTTACCTAAATAGCCTGTGCAGTACTGTAATAGAACATCAACCTGACAATGATCTTTCACCTTTATTTTGGATATGATATTTTTCTGGGTCAAGTTGCAAAGTGAAAATAGGAAATAAGCGAAAATTGGTCCTAAGGTCTAATTAAATGAAATTTTATTCCCACATGTATGTATGGAAATTAATAACATAATTGCATAATTTGAAACAGTTGCAAAAAATACCTACGCAATCAATTCTATGACTCAGTGCAATTATGGTTCTAATATATAATGCACAATTATTTATTTGGTACAGTCTGTACGTGATCATACATACTGTTGAATTATTTTCCCTAATTTACTATAGAGAAACTGAATTTTGTATGATATTTTAACCTTTACACTTCCATATGATAAAAAGTCATTGCAAGCTGAATGAATAGAATATGTATTTACTCTTTTATTTAGAATTTTCCCTATGCTTCAAAACTTATTATGTAAATTGTCACTATTTTTTTGTTTTATACAGTGTATGAATAATGATTTTCCATCCACTATCCAACTATGTTGAATGTATTACCTATTACATAGTAAAGCTGCCATATTTATTAATAAAAATGGCTGACCATTATTTGTAGAGCCAGATTAACCATTCAGAATTAAAAATGTGTTCATTACAACATTGCACTTTTGACTAATATTTGTAATAAAGAAATACAGTGGATTTTAAAAGTCTACATACCTTTTTGTCATGCCTCTCCCTTAACCCTTTAATGACCTTGCAATTTTCCATTTTTGCACTTTCTTTTTTTTCCCCTTATCATGTGTTGTACTGGAAAGTGGGATAAAAATCCAAGTTTGTTGAAATTGCAAAAAACTGCAATTCGACAATTGTTTTTTGTGTTTTGTTATTCACCATGTTCACTATATGGTAAAACTGGCCTGTCAATAAGATTCTTCAGGTGAGTAAAAGCACTCAGATACCAAACATGTATACTTTTTTTTAGTTAAAGTTGTGAAAAATAATTCGAAAATTTGTAAGAAAAAATATTTTGCTTATGTCATCATTTTCTGAGATGCGTAACATTTTCATTTTTTGTGTTAAGGGGCTGTGGGAGGGCTTATTTTTTGTGCTCTGAGCTGATGTTTTTATTCATTTCAATTTGGTGTAGATACAATGTTTTTATCTCCTTTTATTGCATTTGATTGCAATGTTGTGACAGCCCAAAAAACTAATTTTGCCATTTTGATTTTTTTATCGCTACGCAATTTACAAATTACAAGAATTAATATGAACTTCCCTTTAATGATCCCACTTTGAAATTGTAAATAATTATTTGTTTGCTTAGATTTTTTCCTGCTCTTCTTTTAAAAGCTTTAACTTTTCATTTTTTTGTACATGACAGCATTCATTTTACCAAATAATATCTTGAAAAACAGGAAAAAAGTTCCAAGTTTGATGAGATGATGAAAAAACCACAGGCTAAAGTCTCATGATGAGTATTAAGTATGTTTTTCATTTTGTAGACTTTCATGCTGACAAATTGAGCTTAAGGATTGCACAAAATCTGCATTGTGCTAACCTATCCTCAATGTGCTTTTATTTTTCTTACTAGTCTAAGACTTGGTGTAGCTAAACACTGTAAAAGTCTATTTCTAGTTCAATTTGGGTAAAGAAAATTATAACCAAGATTTTATAGTTTTAGAGATAACTTTGGCACTGAAACATGTGTATGAAGTCAGTAATATTGCTTAAGCAATGTTTATTAATTCGGTTAAGTGTATATAGACATGGGTTCCGACAGTTTGACCTTGAACGGTCTTTATCAAGGTTATCTGTATTACATTAGGAATAGATACACAATAAAACATTCTTATATACATATATATACATGTATTACATAGAATGTAAGTCCGCAAGGACAGGGTCCTCTCCCCTCTGTACCAGTCTGTCACTGTAAACTTGTTTACTGTAAACAATATTTATAACTCTGTATGTAACCCCTTTCTCATGTACAGCACCATGGAATGGTGCTATATAAATAAATAATAATAATAATAATAATAATATATTCAGAGCATAGTTTGAGAGATTCTTAACATAAAAATGTATATACAGCACAAGAGGTGTTGGTAATAAATCATATGTTGCATGTAGAGTATTCTGATTACATAACTAGGCTTTAAGGCTCCTGAAATAGTGTTTCTATGGATGTCTGTATGAACCAGTACTCACACAAAGTACTTTGTCAAGTAGTTGCAACTCGACTGAAAAGGCATGTATGAAGATTCCAGAATAAATTTTTCTCTCATGTTGAATTATTGTATTATGAACAATAGCAACTGCAGCAAATGCAACAGGTGCAGTAAGTAAAAAGACAATTCAGACCCAGAGATGTGCAGGGATAAACCTAGCAAGTTGGATGACAAACACATATCTGAGGACGCAGGGAAGAGTTACTTACATCATAGCTGGGCTACAGGGGAAAGACAGGACAAACTTCCAAAAGGCAAACTGATTCAATAGCAATGTAACAGCAACAATCAAATGTTAATAAAATACTGTATGATTCCCAAGTCATGGGACATGAGAGAGGCTGTCCAGTAGTCATCTCTGTAATTAAGAGAGATATATCAATCTGTGTCTATATTGATGAAGGGAATATCCTAACAATGGATTGGTGGAGACATTGAGAAAAAAAAGAAAAGGTTCTTGTGGACACAAAATATGTAAGAGGGAATATATAGCAGGTATACAAGGAATGATTTGCACATAACAAATATAGTAGAGGATATAGTGACCTGATCAGTGGTGTGGGGAATTAAATCAAAGGGCACGAAAGTAAAGTAAGGAAAGTACAAGAAAGATAGCAACATGTTAGATAACGTAGGAGTAAGCGTGCAAGAGCTATACCTGCAAAACCAAAAGAAGACAATGTGCATATACCCTAATGAAAATAAATAAGTAAAAAAACAAGTGCATTAAATAATATAGGGTATCTAGTAAAAACTGTTTTTGATCAAAAAAAGTTTAAAGCTGTCTCACCGCGACAAGGTATACCCAATTGGGACAGTCCTACACTCTCTAATGTTAAAAACCTACCTAGTGGTGTGAACAGTGGCACCGTGTCCGGATGCCCAGCTTTGGAGAGACTAAATATGAACTGCCCAGCTTAGCGAAAAGGGGTCCACACCCTATTTATACTAAATACAAAAACATTCTCATAGAAATAGAAACAATGCACTTGCTTTTTTACTTATCTATTTTCATTAGGGTATATGCACACATTGTCTTCTTTTTGTTTTGCTTGTTTCTATGGCCAGTGTGAACATGCCTTTACACCATGCATGTTTTCAAATCATACTCCGGCTCAGTTTTCTGTTTTTCTTTAGTGTTTTTGGTATTTAGTACAAACAGGGTGTGGCCCCCTTTTCACTGAGCTGGGCAGTTCAGATTTAGTCTCTCCAAAGCTGGGTGGCCGTTTGGGGTGACTCTCTGCCACTGTTCACACCACTAGGCAGGTTTTTAACATTAGAGAGTGTAGGTCTGTCCCAATTGGGTGCACCTTGTTGTGGTGGGACAGCTTTATACTTTTTTTGATCAAAAACAGTGTTTACTAAATACCCTATGTTATTTAATGCACTTGCTTTTTTACTTATTTATTTTCATTAGGGTATATGCACACATTGTTTTATTTTGGTTTTACTTGTTTCTATGGCCAGTGTGAACATGCCTTTACACCATGCATGTTTTCAAATCATACTCCGGCTCAGTTTTTTGTAGAGGAGAGGAGGTCGGCACTATGTGAAATCTGGAGTTTGCCAGACAGTTGTACTGAATCATGAAGAGGAAGAGGTTCTTAAGGGGCATGTGAGTGGGACATGAAGTTCATCACAGGAATTCTGTTAGTGAGGAATGTGGCACGTGCGTAATGCACAGCGCATGCGCCAGATTCTTAGTGAATGTAAGCTGAGTAAGCCAACTTAATGCAAGCTTTTATAGTAACATATTTATGACTTAGAAAATAAATTATTTTGTGATCTTTATTTTCTGTCTCACACACACATACCAGTGTAAATACAGTCGTATTGAGACTATACAATACTGCAAACTTCAAAGTATTTTCAGTGGGACTGAAATATTTTGAACACATGGACATTTAAAGGTACTCAGTCAAGCAAGCAAGGCAGTAAAACACAGAGCAGACGAGACAGTAGACATGGCTGGACATGCAGTTATTCGAAATGTGTTGTAATCTGTCTTCTGTGGCGGTGAAGTGGTTACAAAGGTCAGGTGTCTATGGTATTGCTGCTAGGAGTTTAATGTATTTACCAAGAGCATTTGGAAATCTCATTTATTTTCATATAAGCAAATACTACTTAGAAGTGATAACATGGAGATCTTGCAGTCATTAAGCATTCTCTCTGCTCCACAGGGAAACATTTGCACTGACCCTATATTTTCTATTTGCTTAACTCATGAGCTGCTTTCTTTGATATTATCCTATTCTACAAACAATAACATTGAGCCCTTAAGGCAACATTTCCAAATCAACTGAGAATCAGACAGATTAATCATAATAAAGACCAAACACGGATGATTATAAATCGTACATAGCTATATCAAGTACCCAGTCCCTACAGTCTTCTCTGTCAGCATCTTTTTTTCTGAGCACAGTATGTGATATAGATGATATATGCTTCCTACTGCATTTAATGATGATCTACTTCTTTGCGCTTAGAATGCTAAATACACAAGGGTTTACCTATAATTAGGAACACTGAATAATCTCTCTCTTGCTCACTGCAAACTATAAATAATTAAAGGGCAATTTCTGCCACATGCTTCTAACTTTTTAGACATATACTCTTTACCATAGTGAGAAGTTTTAGTAAAGATATGAAATTCAACTGTGTGGCAAACACTTTTCTAAGTGTAGATGGGCCTGTGTTTAGTGGGGCTGACAGGTGAGATAAATTGTTGGAAGGGATTGTGAATGGAGGGGGCTGAAAGAAGCGATATATGAAGGATGGGGCTGTGCACATTGTGAGCAGAAAGGTGTCATATACTACATGATGGGGCTGTGTGTACAGAAGGATGAAAGGTGTAATGTACTGCAGTATGGGGCAGTATATTGAGTGTCTGAGAGGAATAATACACTGCTGGATGGGGTTGTCTATAGAAGAGTTTAGAAGAGTTGAACTGTTTGTTGCTCACTGCTGAGTAGTGTTGAGCGATACCTTCCGATATTCAAAAGTATCGGTATCGGATTGGATAGGCCGATATCCAAAAAATATCGGATATCGCCGATACCGATACCCGATACCAATACAAGTCAATGGGACACAAATATCGGAAGCGATCCTGGATGGTTCCCAGGGTCTGAAGAAGAGGAAACTCTCCTTCAGGCCCTGGGATCCATATTCATGTAAAATATAAAGAATAAAAAAAAAATATGGATATACTCACCCCTCCGACGGACCCTGGACCTCAGCGGTGCAAGCGTTTGCCTCCGTTCCTAAGAATGCAGTGAGTGAAAGACCTGCGATGATGTCGTGGTCACGCGACCAATCACAAGACCACGACGTCATCGCAGGTCCCACACTCACTGCATTCTTAGGAACGGAGGCTGCCGGTTGCACCGCTGAGAGCCAGGGGCCGTCGGAGGGGTGAGTATATCCATATTTTTTATTTTTATTCTTTATTTTTTACATGAATATGGATCCCAGGGCCTGAAGGAGAGTCTCCTCTCCTCCATACCCTGGGAACCATATGCACCACACACGCCGGAGATGACTGGGAACTTATATGAACTTCCGATTCCGATTTCCGATATCACAAAAATATCGGAACTCGGTAAAGCATGGTAAAGCCACATTTGAAATAATCTGAACAGGAAGAGTATGACAGTATTTTACTAATATGGTGAAAACTGAAAAAAAAATCAATAAAATAATAAAAAAATTATTATCTTTTTCATGATAGTACCACACATAAAAATTGATTATTAAGCGATGGAACACTGCCAGAAACTATATGAAATCTAAAGTGACTCCATGTGCCTCATTATAGTTCATAGCTCCATTGGGAGTCTCATTTGAATGAGAAAGATTTAGACAGAAAAGATGATCTAAGTTCTCAGTGTAGAGCACAGGATAAAATGAAATCAAGCCTTAAAAGTAAATGAAACATGTTGCGTACCCCAAACTAGTACCAATAAAAACTTCCTGTTGTCCTGCAAAAAACAATCCTCCACTTAGGTTAATCATATAACATTGGAAAAATATGGGATTTCCATGTTTCACAAAGGCTATAAGAAAGCAAAATGGCACCTCAAAAAATATTCTGCAAAATTCGCACTGCCAAAGCCAAACAGCCCACCTTTTGTGTAAGCCCTACACAATGCCAAAAGTACAGTTAAAGTCCACAACCATCGCATTGCTAAAGGACAACCAATTTTACAATACTTGAAGTGAGTGCCTCCAAGACTACAAACTGTGCACGACGTATTGGACACTAAAATAGCACATATATAATATTCACTTTGCAACATCCACAGTCTTCTTACTTATGGAAAACGCGTGAGGGGTAAAAATAGATTCATCATAGTATTCCAAGAGGCATGTTAATTCCAAAATTTGTCACTTTCTTCAGGAGCTCTGAAAATGGTATCTCCAAGCAATTCCAGCATAATCTGGGATCCAAAAGTCAAAAAGCGCTCCTTCCATTCTAATCCCTGTCATCCCACAAAATATAATTTTTCATTTTCACAGGCAAAATTCTGTATGGTACCTTTTGATTCAAAATGCTCACTATACATCTAGACAATTTCTATGAAGGGTGTAATTTCTATAACTTCTGAGGATTTCCGCTGTTTCTGCATCTCAGCGGCTCTCCAAATGTGAAAAAGCAGATTTAATTTATTCCAGCCAAATTTGTGCTCCAAATATCAAACTGCATTCCTCTTTTAAACACCACTGTTAGACCAAACATTCATTTTTCACCAAATATGCAGTATCACCCCATTCAAGAGAAATTGCGCTACAAATTTTGAACTCTTTGTTCTATTATTATTTGTGAAAAGGGCAGTATGGAGCTAAAATTACCTTTTAGTGAGAAAAATGTTTTTAATTTTTCATTCCACAATATGTCAATTTCTGACACAACTTAAGAGTTAACAAACTTCTTGACAGTGATTTTCAATGCGTAGAGGGTATATTTTTAAAATGCTTTAATTTTGGTTGATTTTCCAATGATTATTTTCTTCAAAGTCACTTCAAAAGTCAATAGATTCTTAAAAATAAATATTTTGTAAGTTTCCTTTAAAAAGTAAAAAAATGTTCTTTTTCTTGGAAAGGACTTAGCAGTGATGCCAAATTCCAGTTTTAATAATGTCTCATAAGGAGAAAAGAGACTTCCTATTTCTACGTAGAGCTGAGAAGGATTCAGCTAGTCAGTTTTTAATCACATGATGTCATAGACCTAATGGAAGCGAGAAGAGCTAACTGGGTAGAAGGGAAAATCAGCAATTGTAACTACTCAGTGCTATATAATATGATAACTGAATTATATTAAAAGTATAAAACTTTGATGGGAGGAGTACTTCTTTAAAGAACTCAAAAAGGGTTCAATACAGCTCTACAGGTCCTTTATAAGCTATGCATCTTTTTTCAGGGCAATTAGAGGCTTTGCAGTATTGAAATTTTGGGGCAAAATTTGGTGATGTGTATTCAAATTTCAAACAGTTTGATCAATGCTAATATCAACCTAAACTTACCACTTTAAAAAAAGCACACTGGGTCACACAAGTCCCATTGAAGCGTAGGCTGTACATGTAAGGGGGAGAAACTAATCAGGTTTGCCTCATCTGTAAAGGGTCCAGAACTCTCGTGCCTATCACCTAGGATACAGGGGGGAGAGCTTGGGGTGTCCCTGTGTTCGAGAGAAGGGGGTGTGGCTAAGCAGACAGTTAATGCACGTGCAGAAATTCAAACAGTTCAGGCGGGCACAGCATGCGCGTCCTGTCAGAGTAGATCAGCTGTGAGGCGACGGGGCGGTGCTGACTGGAGCCGTGTCCGAGCGGATGCACTCATAGAAAACGACTGATAGGGACCCTCTGAGACACCACAGATAACGCTGTCCTCGCTAACACCACTGTCCCAGCTTACATCGCGGACCTTTAAATGACTGCTGACTCAGCCGACGACGCTGACAAGACTGTCCTGGCTGGGAGTACTGACCGTGAGAGGCTTTATACGGGATACAGGCGCTCATTGGTATGGCACATCGGACCAAGCTGGCCAATATAGAGTGTGTTGGGACAGTGTCACAGGGTCCGTCAGTGTAGGGACTTTCACCGCTGAGGGAAGAGACTATTCCTCCTTCCTCCCTTCATCTGTTGAGGCCAGTGCCCATGATAATACCACAGACTCTCACCACCATCACCAGGTTCATCAGAGGACATCGCCACCGCCAGGACCACCAGAGGACACCGCCATCATCAGGACCACAGGAGGACACCGTTAACGCCAGGGAAGTTTCCCCCATTTTTTTCACAGAACTTTGACAGATCCTTTTTTTGTCACGTAATCTAAACTTAGTCAGTCATGGCTGATGCCCAAAGTGTTAAGAGTATTATTTGTATTATTCTCCCCTGTTCATTAAAAAACCTTCCCCCTATTAGTTCTCTCTGTATTAGGTATAACCTTGCTCCTTGTGTACATATATCCCTGCGAGGAGTAACTGTTTATTAAACCCCTTGTTAACCCTTGTTCTGCTTCCTGTCCGTCTCTGCATCCCGCAACCTGCTTATATACACAAAACGGTCGCCATCCATATGGTGACCTACTTCCATCGCATCCATATTAGAACACTATGTTTCATCCAGGTGAGTTTTTACCTGATATGCAGTGCAGTCCATTTATCTCTGCCCCTTACCTAAACTTAGGGTACTGTCACACAGTGGCACTTTTGTCGCTATGACGGTACGATCCGTGACGTTCCAGTGATATCCATACGATATCGCTGTGTCTGACACGCAGCAGCGATCAGGGACCCTGCTGAGAATCGTACGTCGTAGCAGATCGTTTGGAACTTTCTTTCGTCGCTGGATCTCCCGCTGTCATCGTTGGATCGGTGTGTGTGACACCGATCCAACGATGCGTTCGCTTGTAACCAGGGTAAACATCAGGTTACTAAGCGCAGGGCCGCGCTTAGTAACCTGATGTTTACCCTGGTTACCATCGTAAAAGTAAAAAAAAAAAAACGTACATACTCACATTCCGGTGTCCGTCAGGTCCCTTGCAGTCTGCTTCCCGCTCTGACTGACTGCCGGCTGGAATGTAAGAGCAGAGCACAGCGGTGACGTCACCGCTGTGATCTGCTTTCACTTTATGGCGGCACTCAGTCAGAGCGGGAAGCAGACTGCAAGGGACCTGACGGACACCGGAATGTGAGTATGTACTGTTTGTTTTTTCTTACTTTTACGATGGTAACCAGGGTAAACATCGGGTTACTAAGCGCGGCCCTGCGCTTAGTAACCCGATGTTTACCCTGGTTACCCGGGGCCTTCGGCATCGTTGGTCGCTGGAGAGCGGTCTGTTGTGAATTTGCTTTTTGCTCCCTCTAGTGGTTACTAGTTTTTTGACTCTGGTTTTTCTGTCATTCCTTTTATCCGCACCTGGGTCGTTAGTTAGGGGTGTTGCTATATAAGCTCCCTGGACCTTCAGTTCAATGCCTGGCAACGTTGTTATCAGAGCTAGTCTGCTGTGCTCTTGTCTACTGATCCTGGTTCCAGTTATATCAGCTAAGTCTGCCTTTTGCTATTTGTTTTGGTTTTGTATTTTTGTCCAGCTTGTTCCAAATCTATATCCTGACCTTTGCTGGAAGCTCTAGGGGGCTGGTGTTCTCCCCCCGGACCGTTAGACGGTTCGGGGGTTCTTGAATTTCCAGTGTGGATTTTGATAGGGTTTTTGTTGACCATATAAGTTACCTTTCTTTATTCTGCTATCAGTAAGCGGGCCTCTCTGTGCTAAACCTGGTTCATTTCTGTGTTTGTCATTTCCTCTTACCTCACCGTCATTATTTGTGGGGGGCTTCTATCCAGCTTTGGGGTCCCCTTCTCTGGAGGCAAGAAAGGTCTTTGTTTTCCTCTACTAGGGGTAGCTAGATTCTCCGGCTGGCGCGTGTCATCTAGAATCAACGTAGGAATGATCCCCGGCTACTTCTAGTGTTGGCGTTAGGAGTAGATATATGGTCAACCCAGTTACCACTGCCCTATGAGCTGGATTTTTGTATTCTGCAGACTTCCACGTTCCTCTGAGACCCTCGCCATTGGGGTCATAACAGTTTGCCAGGCCAGTATTAAATGTTTAATGCATTGCAGAAGAGGGATTATAAGAAAGAAGATTCTGAGTTGTTTTTTTTTCTCCTTCCCCTTTACCTCAGAGTGGCTATGCTTGCTGCAGACATGAATGTCCAGACCTTGATTACAAGTGTGGACCAGCTGGCTACTCGTGTGCAGGGCATACAAGACTATGTTATCAGAAATCCTAGGTCAGAACCTAAAATACCGATTCCTGAACTGTTTTCCGGAGACAGGTTTAAGTTTAGGAATTTCGTGAATAATTGTAAATTGTTTTTGTCCCTGAGACCCTGTTCATCAGGAGATTCTGCTCAGCAAGTAAAAATTGTTATTTCGTTCTTACGGGGCGACCCTCAGGATTGGGCTTTTTCGCTGGCGCCAGGAGATCCGGCATTGGCTGATCTTGATGCGTTTTTTCTGGCGCTCGGTTTACTTTATGAGGAACCCAATCTTGAGATTCAGGCAGAAAATGCCTTGCTGTCTATGTCTCAGGGGCAGGACGAGGCTGAAGTGTATTGCCAAAAATTTCGGAAATGGTCCGTGCTGACACATTGGAACGAGTGTGCACTGGCCGCTAATTTTAGAAATGGCCTTTCTGAAGCCATTAAGAATGTTATGGTGGGTTTTCCCATTCCCACAGGTCTGAATGATACTATGGCACTGGCTATTCAAATTGACCGGCGGTTGCGGGAGCGCAAAACCGCAAATTCCCTCATGGTGTTGTCTGAACAGACACCTAATTCGGTGCAATGTGATAGAAAAACCGCAAATTCCCTCATGGTGTTGTCTGAACAGACACCTGATTTAATGCAATGTGATAGAATCCTGACTAGAAATGAGCGGAAAATTCATAGACGCCGGAATGGCTTGTGCTACTACTGTGGTGATTCTACACATGTTATCTCAGCATGCTCTAAACGTATAGCTAAGGTTGTTAGTCCTGTCACCGTTGGTAATTTGCAACCTAAATTTATTCTGTCTGTAACTTTGATTTGCTCACTGTCATCTTATCCTGTCATGGCGTTTGTAGATTCAGGTGCTGCCCTGAGTCTCATGGATCTCTCATTTGCTAAGCGCTGTGGATTTACTCTTGAACCATTAGAAAATCCTATTCCTCTTAGGGGTATTGATGCTACACCATTGGCAGCAAATAAACCGCAGTATTGGACTCAGGTTACCATGTGCATGACTCCTGAACACCGCGAGGTGATACGTTTCCTGGTTTTACATAAAATGCATGATTTGGTCGTTTTAGGGCTGCCATGGTTACAGACCCATAATCCAGTCCTGGACTGGAAGGCTATGTCAGTCTCAAGTTGGGGCTGTCGTGGTATTCATGAGGATTCCCTGCCTGTGTCTATTGCTTCTTCTACGCCTTCGGAAGTTCCGGAGTATTTGTCTGATTATCAGGATGTCTTCAGTGAGTCTGAGTCCAGTGCACTGCCTCCTCATAGGGACTGTGACTGTGCTATAGATTTGATCCCAGGCAGTAAATTTCCTAAGGGAAGACTGTTTAATCTGTCGGTACCTGAACATACCGCTATGCGTTCATATATCAAGGAGTCTCTGGAAAAAGGACATATTCGTCCGTCTTCTTCCCCTCTTGGTGCGGGATTCTTTTTTGTGGCAAAAAAGGACGGATCTTTGAGACCTTGTATTGATTATCGGCTTTTAAATAAGATCACTGTCAAATTTCAGTATCCTTTACCGCTGTTGTCTGACTTGTTTGCCCGGATTAAGGGTGCCAAGTGGTTCACCAAGATAGACCTTCGTGGTGCGTACAACCTTGTGCGCATTAAGCAAGGTGATGAATGGAAAACCGCATTCAATACGCCCGAAGGTCATTTTGAGTACTTGGTGATGCCTTTTGGGCTCTCCAATGCGCCTTCAGTTTTTCAGTCCTTTATGCATGACATTTTCCGGAAGTATCTGGATAAATTTTTGATTGTTTATCTGGATGATATTTTGGTTTTTTCTGATAATTGGGATTCGCATGTGGAGCAGGTCAGGTTGGTCTTTAAAATTTTGCGTGAAAATTCTTTGTTTGTCAAGGGCTCAAAGTGTCTCTTTGGTGTACAGAAGGTTCCCTTTTTGGGGTTCATTTTTTCCCCTTCTGCTGTGGAGATGGACCCAGTCAAGGTCCGAGCTATTCTTGATTGGACTCAGCCCTCGTCAGTTAAGAGTCTTCAGAAGTTCTTGGGCTTCGCTAACTTCTACCGTCGTTTTATCGCTAATTTTTCTAGCATTGTGAAACCTTTGACGGATATGACCAAGAAGGGCTCCGATGTAGCTAACTGGGCTCCTGCTGCCGTGGAGGCTTTCCAGGAGTTGAAACGCCGGTTTACTTCGGCGCCTGTTTTGTGCCAGCCTGACGTCTCACTTCCCTTTCAGGTTGAGGTGGATGCTTCGGAGATTGGGGCAGGGGCCGTTTTGTCGCAGAGAGGCCCTGGTTGCTCTGTTATGAAGCCTTGTGCCTTTTTCTCTAGGAAATTTTCGCCTGCCGAGCGAAATTATGATGTGGGCAATCGGGAGTTGTTGGCCATGAAATGGGCATTTGAGGAGTGGCGTCATTGGCTCGAGGGTGCTAAGCATCGTGTGGTGGTCTTGACTGATCACAAAAATCTGATGTATCTCGAGTCTGCTAAACGCCTTAATCCGAGACAGGCCCGCTGGTCATTGTTTTTCTCCCGCTTTGATTTTGTTGTCTCGTATTTACCAGGTTCAAAGAATGTGAAGGCCGATGCTCTTTCTAGGAGCTTTGTGCCTGATGCTCCTGGAGTCGCTGATCCTGTTGGTATTCTTAAAGATGGAGTTATCTTGTCAGCTATTTCTCCGGATCTGCGACGTGTGTTGCAGAGATTTCAGGCTGATAGGCCTGAGTCTTGTCCACCTGACAGACTGTTTGTCCCGGATAAGTGGACCAGCAGAGTCATTTCCGAGGTTCATTCCTCGGTGTTGGCAGGTCACCCGGGAATTTTTGGCACCAGAGATCTGGTGGCCAGGTCCTTTTGGTGGCCTTCCTTGTCAAGGGATGTGCGGTCATTTGTGCAGTCCTGTGGGACTTGTGCTCGAGCTAAGCCTTGCTGTTCTCGTGCCAGCGGTTTGCTCTTGCCCTTGCCTGTCCCGAAGAGACCTTGGACACATATCTCCATGGATTTCATTTCTGATCTTCCGCTATCTCAGGGCATGTCCGTTATCTGGGTGATATGTGATCGCTTCTCCAAGATGGTCCATTTGGTTCCTTTGCCTAAGCTGCCTTCCTCTTCCGATCTGGTTCCTGTGTTTTTCCAGAACGTGGTTCGTTTGCACGGCATCCCTGAGAATATTGTGTCAGACAGAGGATCCCAGTTCGTTTCCAGGTTCTGGCGATCCTTTTGTAGTAGGATGGGCATTGATTTGTTGTTTTCGTCTGCTTTCCATCCTCAGACTAATGGACAGACGGAGCGAACCAATCAGACTTTGGAGGCTTATTTGAGGTGTTTTGTCTCTGCTGATCAGGACGATTGGGTGACATTCTTGCCGTTGGCTGAGTTTGCCCTTAATAATCGGGCTAGTTCCGCCACCTTGGTTTCGCCTTTTTTCTGCAACTCTGGTTTCCATCCTCGCTTTTCTTCGGGTCATGTGGAGCCTTCTGACTGTCCTGGGGTGGATTCTGTGGTGGATAGGTTGCAGCAGATCTGGAATCATGTGGTGGACAACTTGAAGTTGTCACAGGAGAAGGCTCAGCGCTTTGCCAACCGCCGCCGCGGTGTGGGTCCCCGACTACGCGTTGGGGATTTGGTGTGGCTTTCTTCCCGCTTTGTTCCTATGAAGGTCTCCTCTCCCAAATTTAAACCTCGTTTTATTGGGCCTTACAAGATATTGGAAATCCTTAATCCTGTATCTTTTCGTCTGGATCTTCCTGTGTCGTTTGCTATTCACAATGTATTTCATAGGTCCTTGTTGCGGCGGTACATTGTGCCTGTAGTTCCTTCTGCTGAGCCTCCTGCTCCGGTGTTGGTTGAGGGCGAGTTGGAGTACGTGGTGGAGAAGATCTTGGATTCTCGCCTCTCCAGGCGGAGGCTTCAGTACCTGGTCAAGTGGAAGGGCTATGGTCAGGAGGATAATTCCTGGGTGGTCGCCTCTGATGTTCATGCGGCCGATTTAGTTCGTGCCTTTCATGCCGCTCATCCTGATCGCCCTGGTGGTCGTGGTGAGGGTTCGGTGACCCCTCACTAAGGGGGGGGTACTGTTGTGAATTTGCTTTTTGCTCCCTCTAGTGGTTACTAGTTTTTTGACTCTGGTTTTTCTGTCATTCCTTTTATCCGCACCTGGGTCGTTAGTTAGGGGTGTTGCTATATAAGCTCCCTGGACCTTCAGTTCAATGCCTGGCAACGTTGTTATCAGAGCTAGTCTGCTGTGCTCTTGTCTACTGATCCTGGTTCCAGTTATATCAGCTAAGTCTGCCTTTTGCTTTTTGCTATTTGTTTTGGTTTTGTATTTTTGTCCAGCTTGTTCCAAATCTATATCCTGACCTTTGCTGGAAGCTCTAGGGGGCTGGTGTTCTCCCCCCGGACCGTTAGACGGTTCGGGGGTTCTTGAATTTCCAGTGTGGATTTTGATAGGGTTTTTGTTGACCATATAAGTTACCTTTCTTTATTCTGCTATCAGTAAGCGGGCCTCTCTGTGCTAAACCTGGTTCATTTCTGTGTTTGTCATTTCCTCTTACCTCACCGTCATTATTTGTGGGGGGCTTCTATCCAGCTTTGGGGTCTCCTTCTCTGGAGGCAAGAAAGGTCTTTGTTTTCCTCTACTAGGGGTAGCTAGATTCTCCGGCTGGCGCGTGTCATCTAGAATCAACGTAGGAATGATCCCCGGCTACTTCTAGTGTTGGCGTTAGGAGTAGATATATGGTCAACCCAGTTACCACTGCCCTATGAGCTGGATTTTTGTATTCTGCAGACTTCCACGTTCCTCTGAGACCCTCGCCATTGGGGTCATAACAGCGGTCTGTGTGACAGCTCCCCAGTGACCACACAACGACTTTCCAACGATCACGGCCAGGTCGTATCGCTGGTCGTGATCGTTGGAAAGTTGCAGAGTGTGGCAGTACCCTTACTCAGTCACGGGCAGGAACACACCCGTGGCTGATGCCCAAAGTGTTAAGAGTATCATTTGTATTATTCTCCCCTGTTCATTAAAAAACCTTCCCCCTATTCTCTCTGTATTAGGTATAACCTTGCTCCTTGTGTACATATCTCCCTGCGAGGATTAACTACTGTTTATTAAACCCCTTGTTAACCCTTGGTCTGCCTCCTGTCTGTCTCTGCACCCCGCAACCTGCTTATATACACAAAACGGTCGCCATCCATACAGTGACCTACTTCCATCGCATCCATATTAGAACACTATGTTGCATACAGGTGTGTTTTTAGCTGATACGCAGTGCCATCCATTTATCTCTACACCTGGATTTTCAGGAGAATTCACAGTCAGTGGAGTTGCACCTGATATCTGAGAGACAGGTTCGCTGCCAGAGCGCTATGGAAAGGTATGATGGTTCTGCGTGGTTCTGGTTGCTTTGAATTGTGTATCAGCCATTAAACAGCAAGTACTAAAGCTTGATCTAAAATACTCTGTTACAGTTTTCAACTATGTCCTTTATAGAAACACTAGACTGTGGCCCGATTCTAACGCATCGGGTATTCTAGAATATGCATGTCCCCGTAGTATATGGACAATGATGATTCCAGAATTCGCGTCAGACTGTGCCCGTCGCTGATTGGTCGAGGCAACCTTTATGACATCATCATCGCCATGGCAACCATTATGACATCTAGGTACATCTGTGCCTGTCGCTGATTGGTCGAGGCCTGGCAGCTTCGACCAATCAGAGACGCGGGATTTCCATTATGACATCATCGTCACCATGCTGTGCCCGTCACTGATTGGTCGAGGCCTGGCGGCCTCGACCAATCAGAGACGCAGGATTTCCAGGACAGACAGACAGACAGACAGACAGACAGACAGACGGAAAAACCCTTAGACAATTATATATATAGATGATTCTGCACTGTAGCAGCAAAAATCTTTAATTGTATTGCTATTTATTCATGAAGTTGTCTCATGTGAATACCAGTTTCCTATGACATCAGTTTGGTTGACAGCTCTATTTTTTGGCACCATCAGGTGATATCATAATAATCGCTTTTGGAAAGACATTGTCTGATCAGGGATCTCTGTCTATATGTCTAATCGGAGTTGTTTAATATGATGACAACCATAAGATTTGAGTTCAAAAATAACTTTTAAGAAGGTTATTTTCTCAGCCCTTCAGTCATTATTTTACCATGTCTCACAGCCTAAGAAATGTTAAAATGTCAGGTCAGACATCTGCTTCTTGTATTATTGGAAGCTGCACAAGGACACAAAATGAATATGCAGGCAGCATTTCATGCTTTCAAACACTCATCATGCAGAATTGTCAACTGTTTTCATAATGTAAACAAGATTATTTTTACCTTTTTATAGGATTTTTAAAAATCTTGTCTGTTGGTGTTTACAGTCACTCTATTATATTTATCACTTTGATAGAGGCTTCCATAATAGGTTTTGCTGAGTTGCACTTTGTACTTTGTAAGTACAATTTGCACGTTTGTGACCAGCCTTATATAGGTTTAAATATTTAACACTTTTTAGACAATTTAAGGAATATTCACAATATGATTTTTTTTTCAAACTTATATGACTATGGTACACTCATTTTCTGAAAAAAGTATCCATAATGAAGAGTTGACCAGAGTTCAGCTCCATTCATTCCTTCACAAGTTCAAAAAGCAGAGAAAAGCGCTCATTGAATGACTGGACTAATGAATTAAAAGAATGTGATAGTTATGCAAATATAACCATAGAATACGTATATTTTACGATCACAGTTTTGCCTTCTAATTTGTCTGCAAAAATGTCTATCTGTCCTTGATTTTTGGTCAAATGTCCTCTAGTCTTCATTATTGTTTAATTTACAGTGCTCCTAATTCCAGGCATTTTACATGGTGATACAGAATTTACAGTGTATAAGCATACCATAATACATAACCTAAGTAAATAGCATAAGTTATAAAATAATTACAATAAGCTTGAATGAGTAGGACTGGTACAAAGGGCGACAGAACCCTCTGTCCATGAAGGAGCAAAAATCTACAATCAACATGGATAGTACATGAGTAGAATTTGCTCATATGGTATTGTAGAGGCAGCAGGGTTATTGTGTAACCTTAGAGACTTTTTTGGGAGAACCAGACAATCTTGGAAAAGATTGTGTGAGGAACAAATATAGAAGAAGAATGAAGTGGCTCTTGTGTCTGGTGTGAGACAGTTTCACCCTGTCACACGTTCAGTATTTGGTCAGTATTTCACATCAGTGTCTATAACTCAAAACTATGACTGGGTAAAAAATGCAGAAGTGGTGACGTGTTTCTAATATACTTTCCCTCTGATTATTCCACTCTTGGTTTTGGGTTACAAATGCTGATGTAAAATTCTGACCAAATATTGAACAAGCGAGCATGGCATTTGAATAAGAATGAAACCTATAGTGACCTAATTAACTAATATAATAATAATAATAATTTTATTTCTATAGTGCCAACATATTTTGCAGCACTTTACATTTCAGAGGGGACTTGTACAGACAATAAAGATAAAGCAGAGTAAACACATAATTCAATAGATACCAAGAGAAGAGAGCGCCCTGCTTGCAAGATTGCATTCTAGGTTTCATTGAACCATATGGAGTTCTAAGTTTAGTTTAGCTGAACTGCAATTTGTCCCAATCTTGCAGTCAAAATATTGGCACTAAAATGTCACTATATGAATCCAGTCTAAAAGTGATGGTATAATACCAGAAAAAAACAAGCTGTTTTTTATTCCAAAAACTGTGCCACAATCGTTTGCAATTTCTGTAACTCTTTTTTGCTTTATCTGTCCATTTTACGGGCTCGTACAGATGACTGTATTTTCTGTCTGAATGTGATCCAACAAAACATTGGATAACGCTTGCACCAATGCTAGTCTATGGAACTGTGACCATGTCAGATTTTTCCTCTTTTAGCGTCTTTCTGAGGAAAAAGTTGGAGAAGATGAAGACATTTTTTCCCATCTCCTCCTCATTCGAGAAAATTGGACACTATGATCACTCTCAGATCAGAGTGTGATTATTATAATTGGACTCATTTTATCGGGTGAGAGAAAATATGGTCGTCTGACCCTAGCCTAATAGTAGACACAAATTAAAGCAAGGGGCATAGTGTCTTGAAGTCCTGTAACCCCTTTAAGAAATTATCTTATGTATCGTGAAAAGAAGCTCCAAAGATATTTGCTGTAATTTTGACTAAAAGTTGAAATCAAACTCCCAAACAGAAGCTGCATGCAAAAGATGAAATAAAACCACATATTACCATGAATTGTGTCTGTCACTAGAAAATTCTAGAGCAACTACAAAAACACCATGTTCTTCATCTGCAGCTTCTATTAAAACCATCCAATGTATTTTTCAAGAACTTGGTGGCTAAAAGAGATTACAAAAAATGTGTGATTAGAGCAGCTGGGATTAATTTTGAGCAATCAAAAATAATTTAATAAAAACTGTTCTTTGTTATAGACAACTTTGATTTAATTTAAAATAATCTTCTTAGCAAGCAAAATGAATATAATGCTGAACGCAAAGTTGGGATCATTTTCATGAAAAATATAATTCAATTACTCTCCATATTTTCACAAAGGACCCTAACATTGGCTTGCATTAGTAACTAGTATGCGGTAGTTAGGATTACACATTGATTTATTATTTTATTATTAGTATACCAGCATTTACATAAGTGAATCAGACACTCGGCAAAGTATGTACAGTAATATTTGCTTCAATCATTTAATATTTTTTGCTAATATAAATTCACTAGGTGATTTGCGGCATCCTCATCTATTGATGAATTTAATTTGAACATGTAAACAATGTTTAATAACATTTTAGCATTTCGGAGCAACTTGAAAACCATATCAAGCCTGTTACATAATAATTACATGATGTGGAGCTGCTACTAATATTACTGATTTTTAGAAGCTGACTATATATTTAAATGGACCTTTTAGGATCCAAAACATACATGCCAATGCATAATAGTAGATATGAAATTATACAAAGCCTCAGAGCTGAACCATTGTTTCTCAGAATAACTACATTATAGTAAAAAAAAAAACAGCTATGACTTTTCGTAAAAGTAGAGGCTGGAAACCATTATTTCATTAATTTCATTTAATTAATTATTATTATTATTAGCACTTATAGGTTAAAGGTTGTTGGCACATATCTAAAGAAACCCCACTGCTGGGGCCTCCATCCAAAAACCCACTCATTAAAAAGGATCTAGAAAACCAGGCATGTGTGCCACCTCCTACTTAATGCAAAGCATTGTACCCGACTGTTTGCAGTAGTCCTTTAGACAATAGGCGGATTGGTATCAAGCAAGCATGGTCATTGGTACATTTCAATGGGACAATTGTCAAGATCAGTGGGGGGTCCAACAGTGCATTCTGTACATAGCTGATAACTTGCTAAGTTGGGACAACCTTTTTTAAAAGGAAACCTGTTGCCAGGCATTTCCCATGTAAAGTAGGACCAGCACTTGTACGCCCTTATATACAGCATTCTGGAGTGCTGTATATATGTTGCAAATGCGCTGTTAATAACACAAAAAGATCTTTTATTATAATCTCAGATTGCACAGTCCAGCCCAATGGGCTTCGCTAGTTTTGATCCTCCTCTCGTCTTCCAATCTTCATCCTCTTTCTTACTTTGTGTGGATGATGCGTCCTACATCATCCACACAGTATTCTCCACTGCACTCCTACACAGACATACTTCTCTCTGCCTTGCTGAGGGCATAGCAAACTACTTAAATGCGTAATGGAAAAGGACAAAGAGTGCCGGCACATGCACACTACAATACTTTGCTCTGCCCTAGGCAGGGCAAAGAGAAGTACACTTGTGTAGGAGCACGATGACGAGGACACTGTTTGGATTACATAGGATGTATCATCCACACAAAGCAAGAAGGAGGATGATGATTGTGGGAAGAGAGGCGTGGGACAGGCAACAACGCCCATTGGACCGGACCGCCCCTTAAGTGAGTATAATGAAAGCTATTTTTTGTGTTATGCAGAGCTGACTCTACTTTTATATGGGAAAAACCTGGTGACATGTTTCCTTTAAGATTAGGTTCCATTTCTAATCAAGTATTTGTAACTCTGTCATATCCATTTTTTTACATGGAGACTAACTAATGATGATCAAGCACTAAAATGATTGAGTCCTCGGTACTTGAATCGAGCAGGTCAGACTCTCGGATGGGCTTGACTCAAGTATTGAGTATAATTCAATAGGAAAACCTCATCATCGTTAAAGGGAACCTGTCAGCAGGTTTGTGCACAGTAACCTACAGACAGTGTCAGGTCAGCACTGTTATACTGATTAAAATGATACCTTGGTTGATTAAATCTGTCCTGTGGCTGTTGTTTAATCTTTACTTTCAGTTTTGAGTTAATGATATTCGGGGCAGGCCTGTTGGGGGCTTCACATGTCTTTTTCTCTCTCTGTTTTTCAGGTATCCTTTTCTGGACTATTTCAGATTTGTTGGATTACTTCAGACCCTCATGGCATTTTTTTAACTAAATTGGTGAATGAGGTATAGTGTGAGATTAGTCTTTATTCAAATAGAATGTTGTTTCCTATGTGTATGTTTTTACTTTTTGTTATTGGATTAATAATGGGATGTCTGATAGACATCTCTCCATTGCTAGTCACAGGGGGTCCATGGCAGCTGTGGATTTTCACAATTCACAGCTGTTATCAACTCCAACTCCAATTACCCCAATTGCCATTGCACCAGGCAGTCGGGAAAAGCCGGGCAAAAAGCCAGAAGGAGCGCATCTTATGTGATGGGACAATTCTGTGGTGGCTGTGGGCTTGTATTTTTAAGCTGGAAAAGCCCCAATAACAAAATACCTTCCCAGCATGATAATATAAGCCCAAAGCAGTCTGCTTTACCTTAGCTGGATGTCAAAAATAGGGGGGAACTCAAATTTTAGTCAAATTTTAACAATTATTTATTTATTAAAACCAAACTAAAAACACCCAAGTAAACACACAACTCATGTGATTTTTTTAACTGCACCCATAAGACCCGATGACGTGATGCTGCCACACAATCACAGTAATGCCAGTGGCCAACATGACTACGACATTACTATGTATGGTAGGCAATCCCCACATATTTGTTGGCTGTCTAACAGCTGTGAAACATGAGGGATGGGGACATTGTCATGTTCCCAATGGCAGGGAATTAAACACATAACACGGGCAAAAACAGGACGAGCTCTAGGGTGATGGAACCTGAGCTGACCGCGATCCTGAACCTCAACACTCAACTAACAGCAGCCGGGGAACGTTCCTGGGGGGACTCTAGATGTCTCGCGTCAGCCAGAGATCTAGCTACCCCTATCAGAAGAA
Source organism: Ranitomeya variabilis (assembly GCF_051348905.1). Lineage (NCBI taxonomy): Eukaryota > Metazoa > Chordata > Amphibia > Anura > Dendrobatidae > Ranitomeya > Ranitomeya variabilis. Next base: position 476,571,691 of record NC_135237.1, read on the forward strand.
TCACAGACCTATCTTGCCTCCAGAGAAATATTCCCACAGAAATAGCAGCCCCCCACATATAATGATGGTGAAATGAGAGGAAGAAACAAACGTAGTTATGAAAACAGATTCAGCAAAATGAGGCCCGCTTAAGCTAGATAGCAGAGGATACAAAAGGTGAACTGCGCGGTCAGCTTAAAACCCTTCAAAATACCATCCTGAAATTACTTGAACTCATGTGCCAACTCATGGTACATGAGTGGTAATTTCAGCCCACTAGAGCAACCAGCAGCAGAGAATTACATATCTGCAAGCTGGACTAAAAACATGAAAGCAAACATGAAACAGGGAAATCCAGACTTAGCTTGTCTTGAAGGCCTAGGAGCAGGTAGCAAAGGTAACAGAGACACACTGATACATTGATAGCTGGCAAGGGAATGACAGGAAAGCCAGGTTAAATAGGAAACACCCAGCCTCTGATGGACAGGTGGAAACCAGAGACCGCAACCCACCAAAGTCACCCAGTACCAGTTGTAACCACCAGAGGGAGCCCAAAAACAGAATCCACAACAGTACCCCCCCTTGAGGAGGGGTCACCAAACCCTCACGAGAACCCCCAGGGCGATCAGGATGAGCTCTATGGAAGGCGCGGACCAAATCAGTCGCATGAACATCAGAGGCGACCACCCAGGAATTATCCTCCTGACCATAACCCTTCCACTTAACCAAATACTGGAGTTTACGTCTGGAAACACGAGAATCCAAGATCTTCTCAACAACATACTCCAATTCTCCCTCCACCAGCACCGGAGCAGGAGGCTCAACCGAAGGAACAACGGGCACCTCATACCTCCGCAATAACGACCGATGGAACACATTATGAATAGCAAACGATGCTGGGAGATCCAAACGAAAAGATACAGGGTTAAGAATCTCCAAGATCTTACAAGGACCGATGAACCGAGGCTTGAACTTAGGAGAAGAGACCTTCATAGGGACAAAACGAGAAGACAACCACACCAAGTCCCCAACAAGAAGTCGGGGACCCACGCGGCGACGGCGATTAGCAAACTGCTGAGTCTTCTCCTGAGACAACTTCAAATTGTCCACCACCTGATTCCAAATCTGATGTAGCCTGTCCACCACCACGTCCACTCCAGGACAATCCGAAGGCTCCACCTGACCAGAGGAAAAACGAGGATGAAACCCCGAATTACAAAAGAAAGGAGAAACCAAAGTAGCAGAACTAGCCCGATTATTAAGGGCAAATTCGGCCAGTGGCAAAAAGGCAACCCAGTCATCTTGATCAGCAGAAACAAAACACCTTAAATAAGTTTCCAAGGTCTGATTAGTTCGCTCCGTCTGGCCATTCGTCTGAGGATGGAATGCAGACGAGAAAGACAAATCAATGCCCATCTTAGCACAAAACGTCCGCCAAAATCTAGACACAAACTGGGATCCCCTGTCAGAAACGATATTCTCCGGAATCCCATGCAAACGAACCACGTTCTGAAAAAATAAAGGGACCAACTCAGAGGAGGAAGGCAACTTAGGCAAGGGTACCAAATGAACCATCTTAGAAAAGCGGTCACACACAACCCAGATAACGGACATTTTCTGTGAGACAGGGAGATCTGAAATAAAATCCATGGAAATGTGCGTCCAAGGCCTCTTCGGGATAGGCAAGGATAACAACAACCCACTGGCCCGAGAACAGCAAGGCTTAGCCCGAGCACACACTTCACAAGACTGCACAAAGGTGCGCACATCCCTTGACAAGGAAGGCCACCAAAAAGACCTGGCCACCAAGTCTCTAGTACCAAATATTCCAGGATGACCAGCCAACACAGAAGAATGGACCTCGGAGATGACTCTACTGGTCCAATCATCCGGAACAAACAGTCTTTCTGGTGGACAACGATCAGGTTTATCCGCCTGAAACTCCTGCAATGCACGTCGCAAGTCTGGGGAGACGGCGGACAATATTACCCCATCCCTAAGGATACCAGTAGGCCCAGAGTCTCCAGGAGAGTCAGGCACAAAACTCCTGGAAAGAGCATCTGCCTTCACATTCTTTGAACCTGGCAGGTATGAAACCACAAAATTGAAACGAGAAAAAAACAACGACCAACGAGCCTGTCTAGGATTCAGACGCCTGGCAGACTCAAGGTAAATCAGATTTTTGTGATCAGTCAAGACCACCACACGATGTCTAGCACCCTCAAGCCAATGACGCCACTCCTCAAATGCCCACTTCATGGCCAAATGCTCCCGATTACCCACATCATAATTGCGCTCGGCGGGCGAGAATTTTCTAGAAAAGAACGCACATGGCTTCATCACCGAGCCATCAGAACTTCTCTGTGACAAAACCGCCCCTGCTCCAATCTCGGAAGCATCAACCTCAACCTGAAAAGGAAGTGAAACATCTGGTTGACATAACACAGGAGCAGAAGAAAACCGGCGCTTAAGTTCCTGAAAGGCCTCCACAGCCGTAGGAGACCAATTAGCAACATCAGCACCCTTTTTAGTCAAATCAGTCAAAGGTTTAACAACACTGGAAAAATTAGTAATGAACCGACGATAAAAATTAGCAAAACCCAAGAACTTCTGAAGACTCTTAACAGATGTAGGTTGTGTCAAGTCACAAATCGCCTGAACCTTGACGGGATCCATCTCAATAGTAGAAGGAGAAAAAATGTACCCCAAAAAAGAAATCTTCTGGACTCCGAAGAGACATTTTGAGCCCTTCACAAACAGAGAATTGGCCCGCAGGACTTGAAACACCTTCCTGACCTGTAGAACATGAGACTCCCAGTCATCAGAAAACACTAAAATATCATCCAAATACACAATCATAAACTTATCCAGATATTCACGGAAAATATTGTGCATAAAGGACTGAAAGACTGAAGGAGCATTAGAAAGTCCAAAAGGCATTACCAAATACTCAAAATGGCCCTCAGGCGTATTAAATGCGGTTTTCCACTCATCACCCTGCTTTATCCGCACAAGATTATACGCACCGCGAAGATCTATCTTAGTGAACCACCTAGCCCCCTTAATGCGAGCAAACAAATCAGTCAATAATGGCAATGGATACTGATATTTGACTGTAATCTTATTCAGAAGGCGATAATCTATACAAGGCCTCAGGGAACCATCTTTTTTTGCCACGAAAAAAAAACCTGCTCCCAGAGGGGACAAAGATGGACGAATATGTCCCTTTTCCAAGGACTCCTTAATATAATTCCGCATAGCAGTATGCTCTGGCACTGACAGATTAAATAAACGACCCTTAGGGAACTTACTGCCAGAAATTAATTCTATAGCACAGTCACAATCCCTATGAGGAGGGAGCGAATTGAGCTTAGGCTCCTCAAAAACATCCCGATAGTCAGACAAAAACGCAGGGACCTCAGAAGGAGTAGATGAAGCGATTGAAATCAGAGGTGCATCATCATGAACCCCCTGACATCCCCAGCTTAACACAGACATTGTTTTCCAATCCAGGACTGGATTATGAGTTTGTAACCATGGCAGACCAAGCACTAGTACATCATGTAAATTATACAGTACAAGGAAGCAAATCACCTCCTGATGAACGGGAGTCATGCGCATGGTCACTTGTGTCCAGTACTGCGGTTTATTCATAGCCAATGGTGTAGAGTCAATTCCCTTCAAAGGAATAGGAACTTCCAGAGGCTCCAGACTAAAACCGCAGCGTTTGGCAAATGACCAATCCATAAGACTCAGGGCAGCGCCCGAATCCACATAGGCATCGACGGAAATGGATGACAGTGAACAAATCAGAGTTACAGACAAAATGAACTTAGACTGCAGAGTACTAATGGCAAAAGATTTATCAACCTTTTTTGTGCGTTTAGAGCATGCTGATATAACATGAGCTGAATCACCACAATAAGAACACAATCCATTTTTCCACCTATAATTTTGCCGTTCACTTCTGGACTGAATTCTATCACATTGCATAGTCTCAGGTGCCTGTTCAGAAGACACCGCCAACTGGTGCACAGGTTTGTGCTCCCGTAAACGCCGATCAATCTGAATGGCCATAGCCATAGACTCATTCAGACCTGTAGGCGCAGGGAACCCCATCATAATATCCTTAATGGCCTCAGAAAGACCATCTCTGAAGTTTGCAGCCAGGGCGCACTCATTCCACTGAGTAAGCACCGACCATTTCCGAAATTTTTGACAATATACTTCCGCTTCATCATGCCCCTGAGAGAGGGCTAATAAAGCCTTTTCAGCCTGAATCTCCAGGTTAGGTTCCTCATAGAGCAATCCCAGTGCCAGAAAAAATGCATCCACACTGAGCAATGCAGGATCCCCTGGTGCCAATGCAAATGCCCAATTCTGAGGGTCGCCCCGCAGGAAAGATATTACAATCTTGACCTGCTGAGCAGGGTCTCCAGAGGAGCGAGATTTCAAAGAAAGAAACAATTTGCAATTGTTCCTGAAATTCAGGAAGGTAGATCTATCTCCAGAAAAAAACTCTGGAATAGGAATTCTAGGTTCAGACATAGGAGTGTGAACAACAAAATCCTGTATGTTTTGAACTTTTGCAGCAAGATTTTTCAGGCTGGAAGCCAAACTCTGGACATCCATGTTAAACAGCTAAGGTCAGAGCCATTCAAGGGTTAAGAGGAGGTAAGAAGCAGCTAGACAGCAATTAAGGGCTAGGCAGCAAAACTCTGAGGGAAAAAATAAAAAATTTCCCTTCAACACTTCTTTTTCTCCTGCTTCAGCCCAAACAATTAACACTTTGTGGGCCGGCTATACTGTCATGTTCCCAATGGCAGGGAATTAAACACATAACACGGGCAAAAACAGGACGAGCTCTAGGGTGATGGAACCTGAGCTGACCGCGATCCTGAACCTCAACACTCAACTAACAGCAGCCGGGGAACATTCCTGGGGGGACTCTAGACGTCTCGCGCCAGCCGGAGATCTAGCTACCCCTATCAGAAGAATCACAGACCTATCTTGCCTCCAGAGAAATATTCCCACAGAAATAGCAGCCCCCCACATATAATGACGGTGAAATGAGAGGAAGGCACAAACGTAGTTATGAAAACAGATTCAGCAAAATGAGGCCCGCTTAAGCTAGATAGCAGAGGATACAAAAGGTGAACTGCGCGGTCAGCTTAAAACCCTTCAAAATACCATCCTGAAATTACTTGAACTCATGTGCCAACTCATGGTACATGAGTGGAAATTTCAGCCCACTAGAGCAACCAGCAGCAGAGAATTACATATCTGCAAGCTGGACTAAAAACATGAAAGCAAACATGAAACAGGGAAATCCAGACTTAGCTTGTCTTGAAGGCCTAGGAGCAGGTAGCAAAGGTAACAGAGACACACTGATACATTGATAGCCGGCAAGGGAATGACAGGAAAGCCAGGTTAAATAGGAAACACCCAGCCTCTGATGGACAGGTGGAAACCAGAGACCGCAACCCACCAAAGTCACCCAGTACCAGTTGTAACCACCAGAGGGAGCCCAAAAACAGAATCCACAACAGGACGTGAGCATGGTGCTCAAGCATCCGTAATACTCTATTGAGTAACAAATGTACCTGAGCTCTATCGAGAATCAAGCAGTGGCAAGCATGCTTGCTCATCACTGATACTAATACATCCAGATAGAGCCAATTGACTTAAATTTTGCACTGTCAGGTTTTTATTGGGGTCCAGTTTTGATCATTCAGTGTTGTGAATTTATCTTTTTGGCTCCCTCTAGTGGTTACTAGTGATTTGACTCTGGGAATGCCTGCCATCCCTTGTATGCTCACCTGGCTCGTTAGGTCAGGGGTGTTGCTATATAAGCTCCCTGGACCTTCAGTTCAATGCCTGGCAACGTTGTAATCAGAGCTAATCTGTTGTGCTCTTGTCTACTGATCCTGGTTCCTGCTGAATTAAGCTAAGTCTGCTTTCTTGCTTTTTGCTATTTGTTTTTGTTTGCATTTTTGTCCAGCTTGTACATAATCTGTATCCTAACCTTGCTGGAAGCTCTAGGGAGGCTGGAGTTCTCCCCCCGGGCCGTTAGACGGTTCGGGGGTTCTTGAATCTCCAGTGTGGATTTTTGTTAGGGTTTTCGTTGACCATATAAGTTATCTTACTACATTCTGCTATTAGTAAGTGGGCCTCTCTTTGCTAAACCTAGTTAATCTCTGTGTTTGTCATTTCCTCTTACCTCACCGTTATTATTTGTGGGGGCTTGTATCATACTTTTGGGGTCTATTCTCTGGAGGCAAGAGAGGTCTTTGTTTTCCTCTTCTAGGGGTAGTTAGTCCTCCGGCTGGCGCGAGACATCTAGCGACCAACGTAGGCATGTTCCCCGGCTACTTCTAGTGTTGGCGTTAGGAGTAGATATATGGTCAACCCAGTTACCACTGCCCTATGAGCTGGATTTTTGTACGTCGCAGACTTACTTGTTCCTCTGAGACCCTCGCCATTGGGGTCATAACAGTTTGCCAGGCCTGTATTAAATGTTAAATGCATTGCAGAAGCGGGATTATAAGAAAGAAAGTTCTGAGTTTTTTTTTTCTCTCTCTCATTTTTTTTTTTCTTTTCCCCTTTACCTCTGAGTGGCTTGTGTTTGCTGCAGACATGAATGTCCAGACCTTGATTACAAGTGTGGACCAGCTTGCTGCTCGTGTGCAGGGCATACAAGATATTGTTATCAGAAATCCTATGTCAGAACCTAAGATACCGATTCCGGAACCGTTTTCCGGAGACCGATTTAAATTTAGAAATTTCAGGAATAATTGTAAATTGTTTTTGTCCCTGAGACCCTGTTCATCTGGAGACTCCGCTCAGCAAGTAAAAATTGTTATTTCTTTTTTACGGGGCGACCCTCAGGATTGGGCCTTCTCGCTGGCGCCAGGAGATCCGGCATTGGCTGACATTGATGCGTTTTTTCTGGCGCTCGGTTTGCTTTATGAGGAACCCAATCTTGAGATTCAGGCAGAAAAAGCCTTGCTGGCGATGTCTCAGGGCCAGGACGAGGCTGAAGTGTATTGCCAAAAATTTCGGAAATGGTCCGTGCTGACTCAGTGGAACGAGTGTGCATTGGCTGCAAATTTTAGAAATGGCCTTTCTGAAGCCATTAAGAATGTGATGGTGGGTTTTCCCATTCCCACAGGTCTGAATGATTCTATGGCCCTGGCTATTCAAATCGACCGGCGGTTGCGGGAGCGCAAAACCGCAAATTCCCTCATGGTGTTGTCTGAACAGGCACCTGATTTAATGCAATGTGATAGAATCCTGACTAGAAATGAGCGGAAAATTCATAGACGCCAGAATGGCTTGTATTACTACTGTGGTGATTCTACACATGTTATCTCAGCATGCTCTAAACGTCTTACTAAGGTTGTTAGTCCTGTCGCCATTGGTAATTTGCAACCTAAATTTATTCTATCTGTAACTTTGATTTGCTCACTGTCATCGTATCCTGTCATGGCGTTTGTGGACTCAGGTGCTGCCCTGAGCCTTATGGATCTGTCATTTGCCAAGCGCTGCGGATTTGTTCTTGAGCCATTGGAAAATCCTATTCCCCTTAGGGGTATTGATTCTATGCCATTGGCAAAAAATAAACCGCAGTTTTGGACACAGGTTACCATGTGCATGACTCCCGAACATCGGGAGGTAATACGTTTTCTTGTTCTGCATAAAATGCATGATTTGGTTGTTTTGGGTTTGCCATGGTTACAGACCCATAATCCAGTCTTGGACTGGAAGGCTATGTCAGTGTCAAGTTGGGGCTGCCATGGAATTCATGGAGATTCCCTGCCCTTGTCTATTGCTTCTTCTACGCCTTCGGAAGTTCCGGCGTATTTGTCTGATTATCAGGATGTCTTCAGCGAGTCTAAGTCCAGTGCACTGCCTCCTCATAGGGAATGTGACTGTGCAATAGATTTGATTCCTGGCAGTAAGTTTCCTAAGGGGAGACTGTTTAATCTGTCGGTACCTGAACATACCGCGATGCGTTCATATATCAAGGAGTCTCTTGAGAAGGGGCATATCCGTCCTTCTTCGTCCCCTCTTGGTGCGGGATTCTTTTTTGTGGCCAAAAAGGACGGATCTTTGAGGCCTTGTATTGACTATCGGCTTTTAAATAAGATCACTGTCAAATTTCAGTATCCTTTGCCGCTGTTGTCAGATTTGTTTGCCCGGATTAAAGGTGCCAAGTGGTTCACCAAGATAGACCTTCGTGGTGCGTACAACCTTGTGCGCATTAGGCAGGGCGATGAATGGAAAACCGCATTCAATACGCCCGAAGGTCATTTTGAGTACTTGGTGATGCCATTTGGGCTCTCTAATGCACCTTCAGTTTTTCAGTCCTTCATGCATGACATTTTCCGGAAGTATCTGGATAAATTTTTGATTGTTTATCTGGATGATATTCTGGTTTTTTCTGATGATTGGGACTCGCATGTGGAGCAGGTCAGGATGGTTTTTGAGATTCTGCGTGAAAATTCTTTGTTTGTAAAAGGCTCAAAGTGTCTCTTTGGTGTACAGAAGGTTCCCTTTTTGGGGTTCATTTTTTCCCCTTCTGCTGTGGAGATGGATCCAGTCAAGGTCCGAGCTATTCATGATTGGACTCAACCCTCGTCAGTTAAGAGTCTTCAGAAGTTCTTGGGTTTTGCTAACTTCTACCGTCGTTTTATCGCAAATTTCTCTAGCGTTGTTAAACCGCTGACGGATATGACCAAGAAAGGCTCTGATGTAGCTAACTGGGCTCCTGCTGCCGTGGAGGCGTTCCAGGAGTTGAAACGCCGGTTTACTTCGGCGCCTGTTTTGTGCCAGCCTGACGTCTCACTTCCCTTTCAGGTTGAGGTGGATGCTTCGGAGATTGGGGCAGGGGCCGTTTTGTCGCAGAGAGGCCCTGGTTGCTCTACTATGAGACCTTGTGCCTTTTTCTCTAGGAAGTTTTCGCCGGCAGAGCGAAATTATGATGTGGGCAATCAGGAGTTGTTGGCCATGAAGTGGGCATTTGAGGAGTGGCGTCATTGGCTCGAGGGTGCTAAGCATCGTGTGGTGGTCTTGACTGATCACAAAAATCTGATGTATCTCGAGTCTGCTAAACGCCTGAATCCTAGACAGGCCCGCTGGTCATTGTTTTTCTCCCGTTTTGACTTTGTGGTCTCGTATTTACCAGGTTCTAAGAATGTGAAGGCCGATGCTCTGTCTAGGAGCTTTGTGCCTGATGCTCCTGGAGTCGTTGAGCCTGTGGGTATTCTTAAGGAAGGAGTTATCGTGTCTGCTATTTCTCCAGATCTGCGACGTGTGTTACAGAGATTTCAGGCTGGTAGGCCTGACTCTTGTCCACCTGACAGATTGTTTGTGCCTGCTAGATGGACCAGCAGAGTCATTTCCGAGGTTCATTCCTCGGTGTTGGCAGGGCACCCGGGAATTTTTGGCACCAGAGATCTGGTGGCCAGGTCCTTTTGGTGGCCTTCCTTGTCAAGGGATGTGCGGTTATTTGTGCAGTCCTGTGGTACTTGTGCTCGAGCTAAGCCTTGCTGCTCTCGTGCCAGCGGGTTGCTCTTGCCCTTGCCTGTCCCGAAGAGACCTTGGACACACATCTCTATGGATTTCATTTCTGATCTTCCGGTGTCTCAGGGCATGTATGTCATCTGGGTGATATGTGATCGTTTCTCCAAGATGGTCCATTTGGTTCCTTTGCCTAAGCTGCCCTCCTCTTCTGATCTGGTTCCTGTGTTCTTCCAGAACGTGGTTCGTTTGCACGGCATTCCTGAGAATATTGTGTCGGACAGAGGATCCCAGTTTGTTTCCAGGTTCTGGCGATCCTTTTGTGGTAGGATGGGCATTGAGTTGTCGTTTTCATCCGCTTTCCATCCCCAGACTAACGGACAAACGGAGCGAACTAATCAGACTCTGGAGGCTTATTTGAGGTGTTTTGTCTCTTCTGATCAGGATGATTGGGTGACCTTCTTGCCGTTGGCTGAATTTGCCCTTAATAATCGGGCTAGTTCCGCCACCTTGGTTTCGCCATTTTTCTGCAACTCTGGTTTCCATCCTCGTTTTTCCTCGGGACATGTGGAGCCTTCTGACTGTCCTGGGGTGGATTCCGTGGTGGATAGGTTGCAGCGGATCTGGAGTCATGTGGTGGACAACTTGAAGTTGTCACAGGAGAAGGCTCAGCGTTTTGCCAACCGCCGCCGCGGTGTGGGTCCCCGACTTCGCGTTGGGGATTTGGTATGGCTGTCTTCTCGATTTGTTCCTATGAAGGTCTCCTCTCCCAAATTTAAGCCTCGCTTCATTGGTCCTTACAAGATATTGGAAATCATTAATCCTGTATCCTTTCGCCTGGATCTTCCGGTGTCATTTGCCATCCACAACGTATTTCATAGGTCCTTGTTGCGGCGGTACGTTGTGCCTGTGGTTCCTTCTGCTGAGCCTCCTGCTCCGGTGTTGGTTGAGGGCGAGTTGGAGTACGTGGTGGAGAAGATCTTAGATTCTCGTCTCTCCAGGCGGAGGCTTCAGTACCTGGTCAAGTGGAAGGGCTATGGTCAGGAGGATAATTCCTGGGTGGTCGCCTCTGATGTGCATGCGGCCGATTTGGTTCGTGCCTTTCACACCGCTCATCCTGATCGCCCTGGTGGTCTTGGTGAGGGTTTGGTGACCCCTCACTAAGGGGGGGGTACTGTTGTGAATTTATCTTTTTGGCTCCCTCTAGTGGTTACTAGTGATTTGACTCTGGGAATGCCTGCCATCCCTTGTATGCTCACCTGGCTCATTAGGTCAGGGGTGTTGCTATATAAGCTCCCTGGACCTTCAGTTCAATGCCTGGCAACGTTGTAATCAGAGCTAATCTGTTGTGCTCTTGTCTACTGATCCTGGTTCCTGCTGAATTAAGCTAAGTCTGCTTTCTTGCTTTTTGCTATTTGTTTTTGTTTGCATTTTTGTCCAGCTTGTACATAATCTGTATCCTAACCTTGCTGGAAGCTCTAGGGAGGCTGGAGTTCTCCCCCCGGGCCGTTAGACGGTTCGGGGGTTCTTGAATCTCCAGTGTGGATTTTTGTTAGGGTTTTCGTTGACCATATAAGTTATCTTACTACATTCTGCTATTAGTAAGTGGGCCTCTCTTTGCTAAACCTAGTTAATCTCTGTGTTTGTCATTTCCTCTTACCTCACCGTTATTATTTGTGGGGGCTTGTATCATACTTTTGGGGTCTATTCTCTGGAGGCAAGAGAGGTCTTTGTTTTCCTCTTCTAGGGGTAGTTAGTCCTCCGGCTGGCGCGAGACATCTAGCGACCAACGTAGGCATGTTCCCCGGCTACTTCTAGTGTTGGCGTTAGGAGTAGATATATGGTCAACCCAGTTACCACTGCCCTATGAGCTGGATTTTTGTACGTCGCAGACTTACTTGTTCCTCTGAGACCCTCGCCATTGGGGTCATAACAATTCAGACTGTGTTTTTATTTAAAAAATACCAAAATCCTTGATGGTATATTAGATATTTCACAGTGAACAAACAAAGTTGCACTTTGTAGTGCTAAAGCATGTGAATATGTAATATATGAAATATGAATAGCAATGCTTCTTTAGATAATAAGAAAAAATAGAGATGCTTAGCACATAATTTGGCAAATTCATGCATTCCCAGCAGTCAACGACAAGGCGGTCTCCGGTCTGCAGGGAACCTACGCATCTAGTGTGAGTACCTCTATTAGGCTGAAGCCTGAATTTCTGGATATGTAGGATCCTGCTGCAATTAAAACCATCACAGGTTGGATGGCGGAGTGCTCGGTCAGAAGGCTGATATAAAAATAGCAAAAAACTTACTGGCCCTTCCAAATCAGAAAACTGGTGTGTACAAGTGCAAATTAAGAGTACCCACCTCCATATACAGCAAACAAATAAAGTTGCACTTTGTAGTACTAAAGCATGTAAATATGCACTATATGAAATATGAATAGCATTAATGCTCTAGATAATAGGAAAAATAGAGACACTTAGCACATAATTTGGTTGATAGAGCACTCCGCCATCCAGCCTGTGGTGGTTTTATTTGCAGCAGAATCCTACCTACCCAGAAATTCAGGCTTCAGACTAAAGCTTCTTTTACACATACCTCTGCTTTGCGGCCCCAATAGATTTCTATGGGGCTGCAAAAACGGGCCACAATAATTTCACAGTGCGCCGTATGGCCGTGAGGGCCATATTTACGGCAGTGAAAAAAGATCGAGCCTGCTCGATCTTTTTCATGATTTACGGATATGGCCCCCATTGAAAATCAATGGGGCCACAAAAACAACAGATGCTTGCATCGTGACTTCCGGTTTTGCGGAACAACGTTTTTTTTCTCCAATACTACTGTATTTCCATAGTATTGGAAACCCAGAAAAACGGCGATCCGCAAGTTTTTTTGCTGTCCGTTATTGCGGCAGACCCTGAAAATGGCGGCAATAGGGCTTGCAAAAAAGGCCCGCAATAAAAGGTTGCAAAAAACTTGGTATGTGTAAAAGAAGCCTTATGGAGGTATTCACACTAGACAATAGGTAATCACACTAGACACATAGGTTTCCAGCAGATCTGAGAGTGCCTTGTCGCTGGGGGCTGGACATGCATGAATTGGCCAAATTATGTGCTAAGCATCTATATTTTTTCTTATTATCTAGAGCAGTAATGCTATTCATATTTCATATATTACATATTTACATGCTTTAGCACAACAGCGTGCAACTTTATTTGTTAGTTGTATATGGAGGTGGCTACTCCTAGTTCCCACCCGTACACATCAGTTTTCTGATTTGAAAGTGCCAGTAAGTTTTTTGCAATTAGATATTTCACAATGAATAGATCTCAACACATTTCTTTACCGTATTTGCCATGTTTACTCTGACCAGAGAGATGATATTGCAAAAACAATTTTCAGAATTTCTCCCAGATTAATTTTACTTTGAAGCAAATAAACGAAGTGTAGATACCAATTTTTATTTAAGGGTCTGTGAACATCTTGTGCATCGGTTGTGTTTTTTATATGCAGTTTTGTCACAAAACCTGGATTTCTTAGTTTCAGCAAAGTGAATGAGAATTCTGAAGTTTCTTGCATAAGTTGCTTTTCTTTGACTTACAGATTTGCAGCAGATTTAATGCACCATGTCAATTTCTTCAGCATTTTTGCTGTAAATTTCACCAACACTAAACAAAAATGCATATAAAAATGGAATTTTTCTCCCTCAGTTTATATTTCCTTTTTATCTCTCTCGAATGCAACATCACCCATAGCTTCATGAGCAAATGATCTACACCATGTTACTTCAAACGTATTTCAGTGTTCAAACCAAGAAAATAAATATAAAAAAATATTTTTTTCCAGTAGGACTAATGAATTATAAGAAAAGAAAGACGTGGTTGTGAAATAACACACTTATTGCGTGAAGTTTTTGTATAGTGATAGATTTTATGATATGCTATGTTTATAATTACCTCCATTTCTATATGTTTAGCCAATCATTCATTTAGTCCTAGACATTTTTTTCTCCCACTTGAACCACATCATATGTATACCCTATCAACTCTGACACATCACACTGTCATGTCTGTCTTGGAGCTCGTTTTTTTCAAGATATCCCTCTATATAACCCTTTGTGAACCCTGTATATGAATGTTTTTTGTTTCCTGAAGAAGTGTGCTACACTTTGCAAAGCGTAGAAAAATAAATAAAATTTTTTTACATTGTCTGGCATTTAATGTTTCTTCATCACCTGAAAGTGCGGATACAGACCACAAACTTTCCATTTGTTAAATATTTCTCTGGTGAAATAAACCATGGGTCTGCAGCAGCCATACGACTGGGGATCAGGTCAGCCTATAGTGATACAATTTTTAATGATTACTATTGTATACAACCCTTTTTCGTGCTATTTTTTCTCCTCAACCGTTTTTCTATCTCTTAGTTTGAAGAGTTGCTCTTCAGTCAACCCAATTCTGCCGAGACAATATCTTGTATATACTTTGCAAGCACAGATATTCCCTTCATAGAAGGCTTTGTAAGAAAGACTAGGAAAAAGTCTTCAACCCCAAAGAAGCCGACATACTTCTTAATGCTCAACACAAGTCATCTAAGTGTGTGTGGATCCAAGAGAATAGCTACAAGCTAATATTCATATGATAATGAATCCACGATGAAACAGCCTTTTAAAGCAACACAACACTGAAGTTTGTTAGAGGTGTCATTAAGCGGTACCCTTTCCACATCTGGTGGTCCTGTAGCAATATTAAACCCTGGTTGCCCAAAATGTTATGGCTATGAAGTTTAGTATGAAAAACTCAATGTTTTCCATCCAACAGGATAGCTCTCCTTTAATTTTTCCTGCATAGGGTACTTGAAAAACAATATCCCTCCTGTTAATTCCCCTACCATTTGCTTTGAGATAAATCCTTTCTCCTAAATCAAAGGTAGAACAAGATTAATAATATAGTGGTTTGAATAAATCTCCCACTAATCACACACTTTCCACTTGATTTGGCATCCATGAGTGGACTGCAAAGGATTCCCAAATCCTTATTTTTTTGCTCCATCTTCTCAGCTTAGATTTTCACAATTTGATTACAGTTAATATCCTTATTTTTTACTCATTTTTGATTCTTCCTAACTATTTTATCTTATTTGTTATAATATTTTGGCATTGTTACCTATTTGCTTACTGCATTAAACAACTCGCCATTTTCTTTTCTGGAAATATTATATTCTTAGGTGCATATATTATTGAGTTTTATTTATCATGTGTTTGAAAATAAATAAATAATTAAAGAAAAAATGTTACCTTTTCAATAACGATTTCAGAGGACAGAATAGGGACACCAATGCAAAGATGTAGCCTACCCCTGTAAATTGAAATGCATTTCAATTTACTACACAGTGGATAGATAAAACTGTCAACGTCCAGGAAAAACTGCTGAAGGGACCCTTTCTAATTTTCTGTATTAACTTGGCTAATAACGGGTTTGCCTCCACCTATATCATATCTTTGTGATATACCATATAAATCTAAAATAGGAATATGCCTTTTTATCTTAACTAAACAGTATCATTTTGTCCTTAGATGGATTATACCATAAGGCAAAGTTGAAAAATTCTGACCTTTCTAAATCAAAGTATTCTTTTTATGATTTTTCGGCTAAATTTTATGTTTAGTCTTTGAAAATAAGTTATTATATAGTGAAAAGAATAATGCTACATTTATTCTTCTTTCCTTGTGGCATAGTTATCCAAGTACATTTATGAAACGAAAAATATGTTATAACACTTTCTATAGTTCTCCAAGGAGCTTTTTGTCTCAATCCTATGTAACTTTTGACTGCTGTACTTTCTAATTCAAAAGACAAAATCTTATTTTTCCACAAGACTTTTTTTTTGCTTGACATGTGTTTTCCAAGGAGGATTCTATCATTCCTTGATTTAATTCTTCCAGATGTTTCATGGACCATTTTATGAGGTTCTTCAAAGAAAAGAAAGTCACCAGTAAACAATATTAATGTTTTGTGATTCCCAAAGAAATTTACAATTTTATGCCAGGGTAACATGCTAAATTCACTGGCAACTGAACATACGTATCTTTAATATAGGAACTAGGAGATGTACTATGACACTTATTATTAAAAATTGTAAATGCGTAGGACAACAGTAAAAAGTACCAATGCAAATCCATACATGTATTTTGATGTGTATGAGCAGTGACCTTTAATTTACTGCATATCAAAAATTGGTATATTTTACATTTTTCATATTTTTGATTGAGAGGATAACAAAAGGACATCAGTCTGGGGTAGCCTTAAATGGTGGGATGACTTTTATGCTATTTTTGAACAAAAACAGTATTACTAAGAACCCCGAGTTATTTAGATGCACTTTTGCTTTTTTTACTTATTTCATTACAGCAGGATTTTTTGTTTATTTTGTTTCTTGTAGGTTTCACAACTATACGTTAAGCTTTGCATGCAGAACAGGTGGGGATAAAGGAAGACATTATACAGAGAAATTGCAGCCATTGCAGCTTTATCCCATCTGCTCAGGGTATATTGGGTATCAATAAGGAGATGAATGCTGAGCAGGTGGACGCTGAGAAGAAAGATGCTGAGGAGAAGGAAACTGAGGAGGAACAGGGGCAGGTGGCTAGTTTAACAGTGGAAAGTAGCCAAACAACATTTATTCTGTTTGTCCTATGTGGATGGGCTAAGGATGTGAAAGAGGAGGAAGAGAGGAAAGAGGAGAAGGAGATGGAGAGTTGTCATCATAGTGGAAACAGGGAAGTGTTGGCTGTATGGAGCTTGGCACATATGGTCAACTTTATGTACCTCTACCTTACCCATTTCCCTATGACCCTTGCATTACATTCATCTTGGCCAAAAAAGTGTACTGGTTGTTCACCCTGCTACCAGGAGATCTTTGCATCTCTTCTTCCTGAGGTGGACAGGTCTTCTAAAATGGTGCTATACCAGAAGGCTATTGTGGAAAATATGTTGAAAAAATTCCCATCAGATAACACTAGCGGAAGTTGGCAAGGGAGACACAGAGGAAGGTGTACACTGTCAAAGGCGTGGGACTATGCCTTGGACGTGTCATGCTGCCCTCTCACTAGCGTCTTGTTTGAGCTGGTTATTAGTCCTGCCAGGGGGGGGGTCCCTACCAGTATGCAGGAATTTTGTAGTTTTTAAAAAAAAAACACAGCTAAAATTTTTCGAAATTTGCTAAATTGGACAACCGTTTTAATCTTAAGGGGAATCTGTCACCTGGAAAATACATTCCAATCTTGTTATAGAACAGGGAGAGCTGAATAGATTGGTATATAGTCTTTTGAGAAAAGATTTAGTGTAACTGGTGTTTTAGTCATTTAATCCTCCTTCTGTAAAAACAAGAAAAAGAAGCGCACATAGAGTAATACCTTCAGGTATCGCAATCACATGGACCCCCACAAAACAGACTCACCTGGTCTGGTTGTGACAGGTCACAACTCCCTTGGATAAGCACGTATGGTCGCAGCAGGCTCCTGGCAAACAGTATGGATCCACATGGAGAAAAAAGAAGAACCGGAGGATAAAAGCTGCGCAGACCACAATGAAGATAACAGAGTTACACACACACTCTGTTTATTAGCCTACGCGTTTCGTGGCAGACAAGCCACTGATGAAGTGGCTTGTCTGCCACGAAACGCATAGGCTAATAAACAGAGTGTGTGTGTAACTCTGTTATCTTCATTGTGGTCTGCGCGGCTTTTATCCTCCGGTTCTTCTTTTTTCTCCATGTGAATCCTCCTTCTGGGCATTTTGGTCCAGTGTGCGGTCATATCAATTATTATAATAATTATTATTATTATTATAACACAATTTATTCCATAGCGCTTTACATGTGAGAAGGGGTATACATAATAAAAAACAAGTACAATAATCTTAATCAATACAAGTCACGACTGGTACATGAGGAGAGAGGACCCTGCCCGCGAGGGCTCACAATCTACAAGGGATGGGTGAGAGTACAGTAGGTGAGGGTAGAGCTGGTTGTGCAGCAGTTTGGTCTATCGGTGGTTACATCAGGTTGTAGGCTTGTCAGAAGAGGTAGGTCTTCAGGTTCTTTTTGAAGGTTTCCACAGTAGGTAGGCGAGAGTCTGATATGTTGAGGTAGAGAGTTCTAGAGTATGGGGGATGAGCGGGAAAAATCTTGTATGCGATTGTGGGAAGAGGAGATAAGAGGGGAATATAGAAGAAGATCTTGTGAGGATCGGAGGTTGCATGCAGGTAAGTACCGGGAGACAAGGTCACAGACGTATGGAGGAGACAAGTTGTGGATGGCTTTGTATGCCATGGTTAGGGTTTTGAACTGGAGTCTTTGGGTAATGGGGAGCCAGTGCAGGGACTGACAGAGGGGAGAGGTCGGGGAATAGTGGGGGAACAGGTGGATTAGTCGAGCAGCAGAGTTTAGAATAGATTGGAGTGGTGCAAGAGTGTTTGAAGGAAGGCCACAGAGCAGGAAGTTGCAGTAGTCAAGGCGGGAGATGATGAGGGCATGAACTAGGGTTTTTGCAGATTTTTGGTTGAGGAATGTACGGATCCGGGAAATATTTTTGAGTTGAAGTCAGCAGGAAGTGGAAAGGGCTTGGATATGTGGCTTGAAGGAGAGATCAGTGTCAAGGATTACACCAAGGCAGCAAGCTTGTGGGACTGGGGAGAATGGGCAGCCATATACCTTAATGGATAGGTCTGTTGGGGGAGTCAAGTGAGATGGGGGAAAAATGATGAAATCTGTTTTGTACATATTACATTTTAGAAATCTAGCGGAGAAGAAGGATGAAATAGCAGACAGACATTGTGGAATTCTGGTTAGTAGGGTGGTGATATCTGGTCCAGAGATGTAGATCTGTGTGTCATCGGCATAGAGATGATACTGAAAGCCGTGAGATTCTATGAGCTGTCCTAGGCTGAAGGTGTAAATGGAGAAGAGCAAGGGCCCTAGGACTGAACTTTGCGGGACTCCGACAGATAGGAGACGAGGTGAGGAGGTGGTGTGTGAGTGGGAGATTCTGACTGTCCGGTCTGTTAGGTATGACAATATATAGGATAGGGCCAAGTCTGTGATGCCAAGAGATGAGGGTCTGTAATAATAGGGAATGGTCCACTGTGTCAAAGGTGGAGGACAGGTCCAGAAGGAGGAGGACAGAGTAGTGTCGCTTGATCTTGGCAGTTAATAGGTCATTAGTTCATTTGAAAAAACTGACCGTCACATCCATACACAGACCAAGTGTGAACAGGTGCTAAACCTAGAGTCGCCAACTCCTATACATTCAAGCAAATAAGGTAGCACACTGTAGCGCTGAAACATGCAAACATGAAACATGAAAATTTAACTGCATTACTGCACTAGAAATATGAAAAATGAGAGCGTTTAGCGCATAAAAAAGGCCAATTTTATGTGTACTTGATAGCCACTTTACGGCATCTCTCTTATACCAGGTCCTACGATTTCCTTCCTCACTGAGAATAAACGTCGCCATCTGAATGGGTGCCTATGAAAACCTCTTATGAGACTACTATTCTCTCTCTCTGTGGAGGGGTAATGGACCTGCTGCAATTCAAACACCTGTGACTAGGAGGCGGAGTGCTCGGTCAGAAGGCAAAATAATACATTTGAAAAAACTGACCGTCACATCCATACACAGACCAAGTGTGAACAGGTGCTAAACCTAGAGTCGCCAACTCCTATACATTCAAGCAAATAAGGTAGCACACTGTATCGCTGAAACATGCAAACATGAAACATGAAAATTTAACTGCATTACTGCACCAGAAATATGAAAAATGAGAGCGTTTAGCACATAAAAAAGGCCAATTTTATGTGTACCTGGTAGCCACTTTACGGCATCTCTCTTATACCAGGTCCTACGATTTCCTTCCTCAATGAGAATAAACGTCTCCATCTGAATGGGTGCCTATGAAAACCTCTTATGAGACTACTATTCTCTCTCTCTGTGGAGGGGTAATGGACCTGCTGCAATTCAAACACCTGTGACTAGGAGGCAGAGTGCTCGGTCAGAAGGCAAAATAATACATTTGAAAAAACTGACCGTCACATCCATACACAGACCAACTGTGAACAGGTGCTAAACCTAGAGTCGCCAACTCCTATACATTCAAGCAAATAAGGTAGCACACTGTAGCACTGAAACATGCAAACATGAAACATGAAAATTTAACTGCATTACTGCACTAGAAATATGAAAAATGAGAGCATTTAGAGCATAAAAAAAGGCCAATTTTATGTGTACCTGGTAGCCACTTTACGGCATCTCTCTTATACCAGGTCCTATGATTTCCTTCCTCACTGAGAATAAATGTCTCCATCTGAATGGGTGCCTATGAAAAAATCTTATGAGACTACTATTCTCTCTCTCTGTGGAGGGGTAATGGACCTGCTGCAAAGAGAGATGCCATAAAGTGGCTACCAGGTACACATAAAATTGGCCTTTTTTATGCGATAAATGCTCTCATTTTTCATATTTCTAGTGCAGTAATGCAGTTAAATTTTCATGTTTCATGTTTGTATGTTTCAGCGCTACAGTGTGCTACCTTATTTTCTTGAATCTAATCTTGGAGAACAACGAGTCAAAAAATGGCCAAAAAAAATAGCTTTAAAA
Source organism: Ranitomeya variabilis (assembly GCF_051348905.1). NCBI lineage: Eukaryota > Metazoa > Chordata > Amphibia > Anura > Dendrobatidae > Ranitomeya > Ranitomeya variabilis. The sequence continues at coordinate 476,591,857 of NC_135237.1, forward strand.
ATATCTTTATTCGTAGTTTAGTTTTACATGTATGCGTATAGATAATACATATAGAAAAACTTCATATGAAAAAGTAGTAAATTGTGACTGTGTCCTTAGGTGCAACCAAAAAACACCCGGTTCACAGATCAGGGCACGGATGTAGTGATGGTATAAATTATATGGTGCAGCAATATATGGAGATAAACTCCATATCAACTCCATGTAGGTAAGGAGAATTGTATCCGACGCATGGCAGCTAAAGACAAATATTGGCAGCTAATAGTAATGCCGATCATGTGCCCATGCATATAAATGTGTCTTGCAACATATAAAGCATGAAGAAATAAGAGCTAATTACCCATGAGAGTTCAGATGTGCCCGACTGGATCCGGGATGTAGACCCCGGATCCGGGTCTACATCCCGGATCCAGTCGGGCACATCTGAACTCTCATGGGTAATTAGCTCTTATTTCTTCATGCTTTATATGTTGCAAGACACATTTATATGCATGGGCACATGATCGGCATTACTATTAGCTGCCAATATTTGTCTTTAGCTGCCATGCGTCGGATACAATTCTCCTTACCTACATGGAGTTGATATGGAGTTTATCTCCATATATTGCTGCACCATATAATTTATACCATCACTACATCCGTGCCCTGATCTGTGAACCGGGTGTTTTTTGGTTGCACCTAAGGACACAGTCACAATTTACTACTTTTTCATATGAAGTTTTTCTATATGTATTATCTATACACATACATGTAAAACTAAACTACGAATAAAGATATTTTTAAAGCTATTTTTTTTGGCCATTTTTTGACTCGTTGTTCTCCAAGATTAGTATCATGATTGTGAGTCGGCTTATTCTTATATACTTACTGACGACCGTGTTAACTTATTTTCTTGAATGTATAGGAGTTGGCGACTCTAGGTTTAGCACCTGTTCACACTTGGTCTGTGTATGAATGTGACGGTCAGTTTTTTCAAATGTATTATTTTGCCTTCTGACCGAGCACTCCGCCTCCTAGTCACAGGTGTTTGAATTGCAGCAGGTCCATTACCCCTCCACAGAGAGAGAGACAATAGTAGTCTCATAAGAGGTTTTCATAGGCACCCATTCAGATGGAGACGTTTATTCTCAGTGAGGAAGGAAATCGTAGGACCTGGTATAAGAGAGATGCAGTAAAGTGGCTACCAGGTACACATAAAATTGGCCTTTTTTATGCGCTAAATGCTCTCATTTTTCATATTTCTAGTGCAGTAATGCAGTTAAATTTTCATGTTTCATGTTTGCATGTTTCAGCGATACAGTGTGCTACCTTATTTGCTTGAATGTATAGGAGTTGGCGACTCTAGGTTTAGCACCTGTTCACACTTGGTCTGTGTATGGATGTGACGGTCAGTTTTTTCAAATGTATTATTTTGCCTTCTGACTGAGCACTCCGCCTCCTAGTCACAGGTGTTTGAATTGCAGCAGGTCCATTACCCCTCCACAGAGAGAGAGAATAGTAGTCTCATAAGAGGTTTTCATAGGCACCCATTCAGATGGAGACGTTTATTCTCAGTGAGGAAGGAAATCGTAGGCCTGGTATAAGAGAGATGCCGTAAAGTGGCTACCAGGTACACATAAAATTGGCCTTTTTTATGCGCTAAACGCTCTCATTTTTCATATTTCTAGTGCAGTAATGCAGTTACATTTTCATGTTTCATGTTTGCATGTTTCAGCGCTACAGTGTGCTACCTTATTTGCTTGAATGTATAGGAGTTAGTGACTCTAGGTTTAGTGTTATGATCCGGTGACCTTGGAGCCGCATGAGAGACTTTCTCAGGAGTAGGTGTTACCTGTACTGACCGCAAACCCTAAACTAACACCGCAACTAGAAGTAGCCGTGGGATGTACCTAACACGTCCTAGACACCTCGACACAGCCGGAGGACTAAATACCCCTATAGATGGAAATGGGAATTCTATCTTGCCTCAGAGCAGAACCCCAAAGGATAGGCAGCCCCCCACAAATATTGACTGTGAGTATAAGAGGAAAAACACACGCAGGCAGAAAAACAGGATTTAGCAAAAGAGGCTCTTCTAGCTAAATAGAAAAGGATAGGACAGAATTCTAAGCGGTCAGTATTAAAATCCTAAAAATATCCACGGCAGAAAATACAAATATTCTACATCTAACTAAAGACATAGAAAGTATATCTGCATCTCCTGAGAATCCAGCATGACTGAAAAATCCAAACAAAGTCTAAGCTGGACAAAAACACAATGAATTGCACTGAATTGCAAAGCACACTGCATGTGTGCACAGAGACAAAAAAACAGACACTTATCTTAGCTGAATTGGCAGCAGGGCATGAGGAGCCAGAGAGAGATGCAATCCCTCCAAGTACAATGGACAACTGGCATGGACTCATGGATCCTGCACACCTGAATACCTAATAGAGCTGCAATCAGCAGAAACACCTGCCTGGATTACAACCCCAAGACAACTGCACTACCACCAACAACCACCGGAGGGAGCTCAAGAGCAGAATTCACAACAGTACCTCCCCCCTTGAAGAGGGGTCACTGAACCCTCACCAGAGCCCCCAGGCCGATCAGGACGAGCCAGATGAAAGGCACGGACCAAATCATCAGCATGGACATCAGAGGCAAAAACCCAAGAATTATCCTCCTGGCCATAACCCTTCCATTTGACAAGATACTGAAGCCTCTGCCTCGAAAAGTGAGATTCCAAAATCTTCTCAACCACATACTCCAACTCCCCATCAACCAACACAAAAGCAGGAGGATCAACCGAGGGAACAACGGGCACCACATACTTCCGCAATAAAGATCTATGGAAAACATTATGGATGGCAAAAGAGGCCGGAAGGGCCAAACGAAAAGACACTGGATTGATAATCTCAGAAATCCTATAAGGACCAATAAACCGAGGCTGAAACTTAGGGGAAGAAACCTTCATAGGAACATGATGGGAAGACAACCAGACCAAATCCCCAACCCGAAGCCGGGAACCAACACACCGACGACGGTTAGCAAAACGCTGAGCCTCTTCCTCAGAGAACACCAAATTGTCCACCACATGAGCCCAAATCTGCTGCAACCTGTCAACCACAGAATCCAAACCAGGACAATCAGAAGGTTCAACTTGCCCCAAAGAAAAACGAGGATGAAAACCAAAATTACAAAAGAAGGGCGAAACCAAGGTAGCCGAACTAGCCCGATTATTAAGGGCAAACTCGGCCAATGGCAAGAAAGCCACCCAATCATCCTGATCAGCAGACACAAAGCATCTCAAATAAGTTTCCAAAGTCTGATTATTTCGCTCGGTCTGGCCATTTGTCTGAGGATGAAATGCGGAAGAAAAAGACAAATCAATGCCCAGCCTAGCACAAAAGGCCCGCCAAAACCTAGAAACAAACTGGGAACCTCTGTCGGACACAATATTCTCCGGAATACCATGCAAGCGAACCACATACTGAAAAAACAACGGAACCAAATCAGAAGAGGAAGGCAATTTAGGCAAAGGCACCAAATGAACCATCTTAGAAAACCGGTCACAAACCACCCAGATAACTAACATCCTCTGGGAAACTGGAAGATCTGAAATAAAATCCATAGAAATATGCGTCCAGGGCCTCTCAGGGACCGGCAAAGGCAAAAGCAACCCACTAGCACGGGAACAACAAGGCTTGACCCGCGCACAAGTTCCACAGGACTGCACAAAAGAACGCACATCACGCGACAAAGAAGGCCACCAAAAGGACCTACCAACCAAATCTCTGGTACCAAAAATACCAGGATGACCAGCCAACACAGAACAGTGAACCTCAGAAATCACTCTACTAGTCCATCTATCAGGAACAAACAGTTTCCCCACAGGACAGCGGTCAGGTTTGTCAGCCTGAAATTCCTGCAGAACCCGTCGCAAATCAGGGGAAATGGCAGAAAGGACCACCCCTTCCTTCAGAATGCCGACCGGCTCAAATACCTCATTAGAATCAGGCAAAAAACTCCTAGAGAGGGCATCAGCCTTAACATTCTTAGAACCCGAAAGATACGAGACCACGAAATCAAAACGAAGAAAAACAGGGACCATCGAGCCTGTCTAGGATTCAACCGCTTGGCAGATTCGAGGTAAATCAGATTTTTATGATCGGTCAAGACCACAATACGGTGCTTGGCTCCCTCAAGCCAATGTCACCATTCCTCAAACGCCCACTTCATAGCCAACAACACCTGATTGCCGACATCATAATTGCGTTCAGCAGGCGAAAACTTACGGGAAAAGAAGGCACACGGTTTCATCAAGGAACCATCAGAATTCCTCTGAGACAAAACGGCCCCTGCCCCAATCTCAGAAGCGTCAACCTCAACCTGAAACGGAAGAGAAACATCTGGCTGACGCAACACCGGGGCAGAAGTAAATCGGCGTTTAAGCTCCTGAAAGGCAGAGACAGCCACAGGGGACCAATTCGTTACATCAGCGCCTTTCTTCGTCAAATCAGTCAGGGGTTTAACCACATTGGAGAAGTTAGCAATGAAACGGCGATAAAAATTAACAAAGCCCAAACATTTCTGAAGGCTCTTCACAGATGTGGGTTGAATCCAATCATGAATGGCCTGAACCTTAACCGGATCCATCTCTATAGATGAGGGAGAAAAAATAAAGCCCAAAAAAGAAACCTTGTGCACTCCAAAGAGACACTTAGACCCCTTCACAAACAAAGTATTATCACGAAGGATCTGAAATACCATCCTGACCTGTTTCACATGAGACTCCCAATCTTCGGAAAAAATTAAGATGTCATCCAAATATACAATCATGAATTTATCAAGATAATTCCGGAAGATATCATGCATGAAGGACTGAAAAACAGATGGAGCATTAGAGAGCCCGAATGGCATCACAAGGTATTCAAAATGGCCTTTGGGCGTATTAAATGCAGTTTTCCATTCGTCATCCTGCTTAATACGAACAAGATTATATGCCCCCGATGGTCAATTTTAGTAAACCAACTAGCCCCCTTAATCCTGGCAAACAAATCAGAAAGCAAAGGTAAAGGGTATTGAAACTTGACCGTGATCTTATTCAAGAGGCGATAATAAAAACAGGGTCTCAAGGAGCCATCCTTCTTAGCAACAAAAAAAAATCCCGCTCCCAACGGTGAAGAAGATGGCCGAATATGCCCTTTCTCCAAAGACTTCTTAACATACAGTAACTCCGCATGGCGGTATGTTCCGGCACAGACAGGTTGAAAAGTCGGCCCTTAGGAAACTTACAGCCTGGGATCAAGTCAATAGCACAATCACAGTCCCTATGCGGTGGAAGGGAACTGGACTTGGGCTCATCGAATACATCCTGAAAATCAGACAAAAACTCTGGAACTTCAGAAGAGGAGGAAGAAGAGATTGACATCACAGGAACGTCATTATGAACCCCCTGACAACCCCAACTAGTCACAGACATAGACTTCCAATCCAACACACGATTATGTATCTGCAACCATGGAAAACCCAGCACAATAGCATCATGCAAATTATGCAACACCAAAAAACGACAATCTTCCTGATGGGCTGGCGCCATGCACATGGTCACCTGTGTCCAAAACTGGGGTTTATTTTTAGCCATAGGTGTAGCATCAATGCCCCTTAAAGGAATAGGGTTCTGCAAAGACTGCAAGGGGAAACCACAACGCCTGGCAAATTCAAAGTCCATTAAGTTCAAAGCGGCGCCTGAATCCACAAACGCCATGACAGAAAATGACGACATTGAGCAGATCAAGGTCACAGATAACAGAAATTTAGGTTGTACAGTTCCGATGGTAACTGAACTAACGATTCTCTTTGTACGCTTTGGGCAGACTGACATGACATGAGAAGCATTGCCACAATAAAAACACAACCTATTCTGACATCTGAATCCTTGTTGTTCCGTTCTAGACAGAATCCTATCACACTTCATAGGCTCAGGCATCTGCTCTGAGGACAAAGCCACAGCGCGCACAGTTCTGCGCTTCCGCAAGCGCCGATCAATCTGAATGGCCAGAGACATAGAATCACTCAGACCAACAGGCGTGGGAAACCCCACCATAACATCTTTAACAGATTCAGAAAGACCCTTTCTGAAAATTGCCGCCAAAGCATCCTCATTCCATTTAGTCAGCAAAGACCATTTTCTAAATTTCTGACAATACAATTCTGCCGCTTCTTGACCCTGAGACAGGGCAAACAAGGTCTTCTCCGCTTGATCCACAGAATTTGGTTCATCATATAATAATCCTAGAGCCTGAAAAAAGGCATCTACATTAAGCAAGGCTGGATTCCCAGATTCCAGGGAAAATGCCCAATCCTGAGGGTCGCCACGCAGCAGGGAGATGACAATTTTAACCTGCTGAATGGGATCACCAGAGGAACGAGGCTTCAGAGCAAAAAACAGTTTACAATTGTTTTTAAAACTCAAAAATTTGGACCTGTCCCCAAAAACCAAATCAGGAGTAGGAATCCTAGGTTCTAAAAGCGGAGTCTGAACAATATAATCAGAAATACCCTGTACCTTAGCAGCAAGCTGGTCTATACGAGAAACCAATCCCTGAACATCCATGCTAGCACAAGACTCCTCAGTTACCCAGAGGAAATGAGGGAAGAAAAGACGAAGCAGGCTACAGAAAAAAAATGGCTCTTTCTTCCCTTCTTCTGAGATGCATTTAACTCATTGTTGGCCAGTTGTACTGTTATGATCCGGTGACCTTGGAGCCGCATGAGAGACTTTCTCAGGAGCAGGTGGTACCTGTACTGACCGCAAACCCTAAACTAACACCGCAACTAGAAGTAGCCGTGGGATGTACCTAACACGTCCTAGACACCTCGACACAGCCGGAGGACTAAATACCCCTATAGATGGAAATGGGAATTCCATCTTGCCTCAGAGCAGAACCCCAAAGGATAGGCAGCCTCCCACAAATATTGACTGTGAGTATAAGAGGAAAAACACACGCAGGCAGAAAAACAGGATTTAGCAAAAGAGGCACTTCTAGCTAAATAGAAAAGGATAGGACAGAATTCTAAGCGGTCAGTATTAAAATCCTAAAAATATCCACGGCAGATAATACAAATATTCTACATCTAACTAAAGACATAGAAAGTATATCTGCATCTCCTGAGAATCCAGCATGACTGAAAAATCCAAACAAAGTCTAAGCTGGACAAAAACACAATGAATTGCACTGAATTGCAAAGCACACTGCATGTGTGCACAGAGACAAAAAAACAGACACTTATCTTAGCTGAATTGGCAGCAGAGCATGAGGAGCCAGAGAGAGATGCAATCCCTCCAAGTACAATGGACAACTGGCATGGACTCATGGATCCTGCACACCTAAATACCTAATAGAGCTGCAATCAGCAGAAACACCTGCCCGGATTACAACCCCAAGACAACTGCACTACCACCAACAACCACCGGAGGGAGCCCAAGAGCAGAATTCACAACAGTTTAGCACCTGTTCACACTTGGTCTGTGTATGGATGTGACGGTCAGTTTTTTCAAATGTATTATTTTGCCTTGTGACCGAGCACTCCGCCTCCTAGTCACAGGTGTTTGAATTGCAGCAGGTCCATTACCCCTCCACAGAGAGAGAGAATAGTAGTCTCATAAGAGGTTTTCATAGGCACCCATTCAGATGGAGACGTTTATTCTCAGTGAGGAAGGAAATCGTAGGACCTGGTATAAGAGAGATGCCGTAAAGTGGCTACCAGGTACACATAAAATTGGCCTTTTTTATGCACTAAACGCTCTCATTTTTCATATTTCTAGTGCAGTAATGCAGTTAAATTTTCATGTTTCATGTTTGCATGTTTCAGCGCTACAGTGTGCTACCTTATTTGCTTGAATGTATAGGAGTTGGCGACTCTAGGTTTAGCACCTGTTCACACTTGGTCTGTGTATGGATGTGACGGTCAGTTTTTTCAAATGTATTATTTTGCCTTCTGACCGAGCACTCCGCCTCCTAGTCACAGGTGTTTGAATTGCAGCAGGTCCATTACCCCTCCACAGAGAGAGAGAATAGTAGTCTCATAAGAGGTTTTCATAGGCACCCATTCAGATGGAGACATTTATTCTCAGTGAGGAAGGAAATCGTACGACCTGGTATAAGAGAGATGCCGTAAAGTGGCTATCAGGTACACATAAAATTGGCCTTTTTTATGTGCTAAACGCTCTCATTTTTCATAGTTCTAGTGCAGTAATGCAGTTAAATTTTCATGTTTCAGCGCTACAATAGGTCAATAGTGACCTTAGTTAGGGCAGTTTCAGTGGAGTGGTGTGACCAGAAGCCAGATTGTAAGTGGTCGAAGAGGAAGCAAGAAGATAGGTGGGAGGACAGTTCAAGATGGACTTGTTGTTCCAGTAGTTTTGAGGCAAAGTGGAGAAGTGATATAGGGTGATAGCTAGATGCAGAGGATGGGTCAACAGAGGGCTTTTTGAGGATAGGTGTGATTGAGGCATGTTTAAAGCTTGAGGGGAAGACACCAGTTGCTAGTTATAGGCTGAAGAGGTGGATTAGGGTTGGGATGAAGACTGTGGTGAGGTATGGGATGAAGTGGGATGTGATCGGGTCAAGTGCACAGCTGGTGAGATGCGATCTTGAGAGTAGAGTGGAGAGTCAATCTTCTGTAATGGTGAAGTTGGTTTTGGAGGAGGAGGGCTGGGAAGTTAGGAGAAAGGGCTCTGGGGGTTGTTGACCAAAACTGTCTCTGATGTTATCAATGACTTACAATTTTTTTGTATTAGTGTGAATAGAGAGACAGCTGTCAGTTACTGACATGACTGCTCACTGGACCAACAATTCCAGGAAGAGCAGGCGTTTAAATGATAAAACCACAGATTTTACTGAATCTTTTCTCACAAAACTGTGGATCAATCTACTCAGCTCCACTTGCTCTATGAAATTGTGCCTAGAGATTGCATTGTATTTTTATGGTGACAGGTTCCCTATAACTATACACAATCCTTTAAAAGTCTATGAAATCTTTGAAAAATTAGCCTAAAGTAAAATTATTTTACAGATTAAACTCCTTCTAAGGTCTATATGGAGTATATTCATCGGAATACCCCATGCTCCATTAAGACTTTTTATAATAAACAATACTTTTCGCTACTTTAAATAATGTCTTTTAATGAACAAAAATGTTCATATGAATTTAACCGATGACTTTCAACCCAGAAGACATATGCTCTTTTCCTTTATTTTACAAGTGTGAGGTCAAAGAGAGTTTTCTATAATTGAGTAATGTATATTGTAAAATGTCTATCAGTGCTGGATTCCTTTTTTGGAAAGAAAGCAATTTGCTTTACATACAATCAATCATTTTTAAATGTAAGGAATAAAACCTCCAAAAGTTTTTTTTATAAAACACAATCCCACTGACTGAGAAAAAATGTAAAATCTGAAGTTACTGAAATGTTCAGAACTGACCTCAAATAATCTATTATAAGTGTTGGTCCAATATCCCAAATGCTGGGAAATTGCTTTGTGTCGAAAGTATGTAAGATGCTAAGTCAGCCCTAAAATTCAGCATCAAAGACTTCCAGAGATTAAAACATTATCCACTTTGAGTGCACTTGAGATTGTCATGCTCAATAAATATGGAACAGTTAAGACGTATAAGCAACAGAAGACTGAAATATGCATCCATAGAGTTACTAATAACTTTTCTCTATACGGTTTCTGCTTAACATAAAAACACACAAGGCCTACCGGCAGTGCGAGCATCTTGAATGCCTCAAAGGAGGATAAACTACTCTTGGCAAGTTCTTAAAATAAATACTTGGTTGTCAGCTAATCCCCGTAACTGACTTTTGAAAATTTATTGTAAACGTTGAATCACTTTAGCCCATTTTTGCTTATAGACATTTTTTTACATAAGGATTTTACTAGGTAGAAAGAAAATAACATACATTTTTCAAATTACTGACAAAGCATTGTTATCAGTTCTTAGGCTCTAAGATAGAGACATATTTATATTCTATTAAAGTGGGTGGTCGCACTGGTAATGATAGAATGGACCTAACCAGATCTAAGACATCGTAGGCCACTTATTAATGATAAAAGGTAACGCTAGGTTTACACATGGCTTGAAAGGATGAGCTATCTTCATTGATTTCTAAGTGTGTAACTCATCCTAAGGAGTTGCTTCCAAAGGCAATGTATAAATAAGAGCTTTAGTAGAAAAAATAAAATACATTTCCACTAAAAGATTATAGTGAAAGAGTTTAAATATACTTTACTACTCAAATTTTACATCTGCACACACCAATACAGCACCCTGTTACAGATGCTGACTTTTTGGTTTTATTAGATGATTTTTGTGAAAAGGTATGACATTTGAAATTTTAAAAAATAGAAAAAAACATAGACATTTACAGAACCTGTACACGTCTGTTTTTGCACACCTGTTTAAACTAGTCCAAGTTAGCAATTATACGTGCTATAGCTGAACTGCAGCCTGCTGCCACATGTTGCTTTCTGTACTTGCACCTACCTATAATTTCATATTAAATCCTTATTGGAAGGGATTGAATAACTGGAGTTTAAAATACTGTAAAATGTTAAATATAATTTTGTGTAAAATGTTTGATAAAATAAAAAGTGGCAATGGACAGTGTAGTGTAAAAGAAAAAAATTGCCCATACTATGACTGAAAACATGAGAGTCGCTATCAGCAAAAGAAGCGCCACCACTGGCCATTGAGGCAGACGTTCTAGCAAATGCAGGCAATAATTGGCCTCCTTTGCTTTCAGCAAGCATGCTAGTGAGAAAGAAGTTGAGGTAATAACAGTTGAAGCTAGACGCTTACGTTCACTATATAAAAAGACACATATGCATGTTTTTCTCAATATCTGACATGAAATCAGGATACACCTTTCCCGTTTTAGGTCAATTAGGATTACCATAATTATTAATATTTGCCAAATGCCAGAATAATGAGAGAGAGAGAATGATTTAAGGAATTTTTATTACTTACTGCAAAGTCATAAGTTTACATACACTAAGATTTACTATTAGTGCTAAGCGCATGTATTCGGCACTATTTGTTACTCGCTCGAATAGTACCCTATTCGGGCTATTCATTGCTTGGCGAGTAATTTGCTATTCAACTCGGTATATTCGAGTGACCCACCCAGCATGTTTGGCGCTGTATTTGCAGCCAATGAACAAGCTGGGCTTGTTTGCCAATCACAGTAATGCCGGTGCCATCTTTGGTGTTGCATTACTGTGATTGACTGGCCTTACAGCGGCATAGGGAATATTTAATCCCTGCCGGCACTGTCTTGTGCATATTGCGGCCGGAAACATCATAGGGAGAGCATAGTGTAAGCATAGGGAGAATGAAAGGAGCGTATAGCGAGAGTTTGTGATTCCAAAAAGCACTTTTAACAGTTTATGATGGTGAAGATCAGTTATTTGTTAGGTGGAGATAACGTAGGGAGATATTTGAGATGAGAAAGAGTGAAAGGCAGGCACTTGGGTGTTATCAATCATCATTGCAAGTACATGTTGGAGATCTCTGCTAGTTTGCATTGTGTTGTATAGTTTAGGAATAGACTATGGGATTAGGGAGAGATAGGCAGGGTTTCATCCACCATGATGATATACAAAGCAGCTCTTTTTAGAGCCAAATAATATTAGTTAGTACCAGGGTATACTAAACCAATTTTTGAGAGCTACATATTATTCCTGCATAGCAGCTTATAATAAAAACTATTTTTTTACTACTACACCATGTTCCAAATTATTATGCAAATTGGATTTAAGTGTCATAAAGATTTAAGTGTTTTGTTTTTCAAATAAACTCATGGATGGTATTATGTCTCAAGGCTCAATGGATCACTGAAATCAATCTTAAACACATGTGATAATTAGTTTTCTTAATTCTAATTAAAGAAAAACTACTTAAAAATGATGTTCCACATTATTAAGCAGGTCACAGTTTTCAAGTAACATGGGAAAGAAAAAGGATCTCTCTGCTGCCAAAAAGCATCAAATAGTGCAATGCCTTGGTCAAAACATTAGATATTTCCCCATTACTTAAGCGTGATCATCGTACTGTTAAGAGATTTGTGGCTGATTCTGAGCACAGACGTGTTTGTGATGATAAAGGCAAAATGAGGAAGGTTTCTGCCAGGCAAGTCCATCGGATTAAGAGAGCAGCTGCTAAATAGCCATTACAAACCAGCAAATAGATATTTGAAGCTGCTGGTGCCTCTGGAGTCTCTTGAACCTCAAGATGTAGGATCATTCAAAGGCTTGCTGTGGTTCATAAACCTACTATTTGGCCACCCCTAAACAGTGTTCACAAGCAGAAACGGTTGCAGTGGGCCCAGACATACTTGAAGACTAATTTTCAAACAGTCTTGTTTATTGATGAGTGTTGATCAAACCTGGATGGTCCAAATGGATGGAGTAGTGGATGATTGGCGGATGGCCACCATGTCCCATCAAGGCTGCGACGTCAGCAAGGAAGTGGAGGAGTCATGTTTTGGGCCAGAATCATGGGAAAACAGCTGGTAGAGCCCTTTAAGGTTCCTGAAGGTGTAAAAATTACCTCTGCACAATATATAGAGTTTCTGATTGACAACATTCTTCCATGGTATAAAAAGCAGAAACGTGCCTTCAGAAGCAAAATCATCTTCATGCAGGACAATGCACCATCTCATGCTACAAAGAATACCTCTGAGTCATTGGCTGCTATGGGCATAAAAGGAGATAAACTCATGATGTGGCCACCATCTTCCCCTGACCTCAACCCTATAGAGAACCTTTGGAGCATCATCAAGCAAAAGATCTATGAGGGTGGGAGGCAGTTCACATCAAAACAGCAGCTCTGGGAAGCTATTCTGACTTCATGCAAAGAAATACAAGCAGAAACTCTCCAAAAACGCACAAGTTCAATCGATGCAAGAATTGTGAAGGTGATATCAAAGAAGGGTTCCTATGTTAACATGTAACTTGGCCTGTTAGGATGTTTTGGAGTTAAATAGCTTTTTTGTTCAGGGAATGTGACCTCCTAATGCTGCAAATTCAACAAATGAGCATTTTCATTTCTTTAAAACATATCAAATGTTTAGAAATTCTACTGTGCCTAATAATTTGGAACAGTGCATTTTGAGTTTTTATTCATTTTGGAGATTATACTGTTATCATTGGGAGGTTTCTTCAGTAAAATTCGATGTATACTCTAACGGGTGATGACTTTTATTAGACTGACTGTCATTTGCACCAACCATTTAGGAAAATCTAAGAAAAATATAATTTGCATAATAATTTGGAACATAGTGTAAATAATATTCCTCAGTGCCAGCATCTAGCAACATCCTCTTTAAAATCTAATTGCTAAATAATATTCCTCGCCTATAGCTTAAATAGCTAATATTTATCTAGTAGTTTTGCGACTAGCGCAAAAGCTGCTGAGCTACGGAAACGTCATTTACCATTAATTTCATTGAGTCTGCTGTTGGTGTGTCTCATAAAATATAAAAAAAAAAAAAATAAGTTGGTTAAATAAATAGAGTATTTTTATCTACCAGTTTTGCGACTGGTGCAAACCGTGCAGAGATACGCAAAGGTTACAATTTATCTGAGGCGATAATTTTCATTAGTCTGCTGTTACAGTGTGTCAGCAAGGTGATATAAAAAAATACTAATTTTCTATTGGTTAAATAAATAGCGTATCTTTATCTAGCAGATGTGTGACTGGCACAATCCGTGCAGAGATAAGCAAATGTCACAATAATAACAATAATAATAATAATTTTATTTCTATAGTACCAATATATTCTGCAGCACTTTACATTTTAGAGGGGACTTGTACAGACAATAAAAGACATTACAGCATAAAAATAATCACATAAATCCACAGATACCAAGAAGAATGAGGGCCCTGCTCGCAAGCTTATAATCTAGCACATGAGAAGTCTTGGCAATAATTTTCCTTAGCGTATCTTTATCTATCAGTTGTTCGACTAGAGCAATCCATGCAGAGATAAACAAATGTCCCAATTTACCAGTGGCAATAGTTTTCTATAGTCTGCTGTCGCTGTGTGTGTCAGTAAGGTGATATAAAAAGAATACTAAGTTTCTATTGGTTAAATAAACAATGAATCTTTATTTAGCAGTTGTGCGACTGGGGAAATACATGCAGAGATAAGGAAACTTCAAAATTTAACAGTGGCAATAATTTTCCTTAGTCTGCTGTTGCCTTGTGTCAGCAAGGCGATATTAAAAAAAAATACTAATTTTCTATTGGTTTAATTAATAGTGAATTTGTACATAACACCTCTGTAAGGGTACTTGTGAAAAATAAAGCAAGGAAGTTTGTTTTCATAAGCAGAACGCATTCATAATGAAAAAGGGTGACATTAAGGGACTTGGATGTGGTGGTGCCCACCAAGGCCATGTTACAAATCAGAAGGTGACTGGATCTTGTTCTAGCTTCCTGTAAAAATTTGGTCAGTGGGCTACACCACTGATGAACCCAAACAAGTACGAGAATGTTGTGGGTTGGATAGCGACAAAGTCTCCAGTGTGTTGAAAAGCAGCACCACGAAGTTTTCCACATTGTCCAGTCTCAGAAGTTAAGAGGCTGGGCCTCTGAATCCTCAACCTGGTCCTCCTTCCTCCCACCATCAAGAGTCCCTGGAGACACATGACCCCAACACTGGTCACTCTGAGGAACTGAGAACTCAATGTGCACCATTAAAGAGGGTAAGGTGGAGAGTAGTGATGCCCAAACATTTGAGCACACACGGCCAGGAGAAAGCAACAATGTGGAAGGTCAATTAATGTCTGAAGAGGTGGAGGATAATCATGATGCACAGTTGCCATCAGGTCAGCCTAAAATTGCAACTCAGAGGGAGGATCAGATTGATGAATTGAAAGATGACGTGGTCAATGATGAGACCACTGATCCAACTTGGCACAATGGCACGCCTAGCAAGCACAGCAGTGAAGAGAGGGATGGATCCGTAGCACGAAAACAGGCAAGAAGAGGTAGTGGCTTGACCAGAGGGAGAACTCGGACAACTGTTCCACAGAGCTTCCCACTCGGCTATATAACAGGCCAAGAGTGCTTTAATCCTCTGTATGGCAATTTTTTTCTGAAAGTCCTTCAGACAAAGCAACTGTAAATTGCAGCATCTTTCAAACCAAGCTAAGAAGAGGCAAGAACACTGCAAAACTGAGCACCACCAGAATGCAAAAGCACTTGGCAGCCAAGCATCCAACTAGGTGGGTGGAACACCTGGGTACACAATCTGTGTCTCAGGTTGAAACCACTGAATAATAATATGAGTAATGAAACATGTGCTATATATTTGCTACTAGTTTAAAAATCTTACCCACACATCCCTTTATAAAGGGAAATTCGACATAATAGCATATATGGCTCACATACGAAGCACCCCAGTAAGTGAGCGGAATGCTTGTGTACAAAGTCTGTGTCTGAGGATGAAACCACTGGCCCTTCCCCTGTGTTACGGCCTTCTCAATCTGCTGTCAAGGATGTCTCCTGCCCACAACCTGCAGTTGCACAGACACAACAGTCAGCACCCATATCTAGTTCAGTTGTTCCTGCCCCAGAAATTTAACAGAAAGCAGAAATGTCCACCCACCCACAGGCCTAAACGCTAAACACCCACATTGCCAGATTGTTAGCCCTGGAAATGTTGGCATTTTGGCTTGTGGGAACTGAGTCTCTCCTTAACCTCTTGGTGGGGGCAGCCCCACGATACTCGATTCCCAGTCACCACTATTTTTACCGGTGTTCCGTCCCCGCGTTACATAAGTACGTGTTACACAATATCAGCCGTGCTCTGGCTAACACAGTCACAGAGATGGTTCACCTAACCACAGATGCGTGGACAAGTTCTTATGGACAGGGACGCTACATTTCCCTGATGGCATACAGAGTCAGACGCTGGGACATCACACATTTTACCCACACCAAGAATAGCGGGCCCAACTTCCATCAGGGTTTCAGTCTCCTCGTATTACAGGTCCTGTCTCTCCTCCTCCTCTTCATTCTCAGTGGTACTAGCCTCCCTATCACTCCACAGCTTGGAAGTCTGCAGCACTGCCTTGGAGAAGCAGCAGCACTCTCTGCTGAAGCTCATCTGTTTAGGTGATAAAGATCTCAGCGCAGCCGAGCTGTTGAAAGGGAAAAAAAATAAATGGATCAGTGGCGCTCCTGGCTGAATCTCCAACCACGTCTGGTTGTGTGTGATAATGATCGAAACTTGGTGGCGGCTTTAAAGCTCGACAAGCTATTACCCATTCCATGCATGGCCCATGTGTTGAACTTTGTTGTACAGTATGTGTTTTTAAACACATACCCTGACTTGCCGGACCTACTTGCCAAGGTACACAGTATCAGTGCACATTTCTGAAAGGCATCTCAGGCGTTTGCCGGTCTAGCTTCACTGAAGCAGCTATTTAATTTGCCTCGTCGCAAACTGATTTGGCAAGGCTTAGTGAGCAGCAGAGGGCAGTGTCTGAATTCCAGCTTCTCAATGCCCATCAGAGTATCACTCAACCTCCACACATAACTGCCGAGTGGGTGTGAATCGATGACATATGTGAGGTTCTTAAAAACTTTGAGTACTGCACTATGGTGAGCGCTGATGACACTGTTATCAGCATAACCATCCCTCTGCTCCGTTTATTAAAACATTCACTGCAGATTCTCAAAGAGGAAGCTTTGAGTGCCGAGCAGGTGGCTATGGTGTAAGATTTTACAGTGGTTGATAGCACATAGCCCAGCCTCCCACAATATTCTCAGGCCACATTGGGCAATGATGAGAAACAGGAGGAGGAAGATGAGAAGAAACAGGATTTTTTGGTCCGCGCTACAGAGGGGACTCCCATTCCCAGCTTCATGCCTGTCCAGCATAGATAACCTGAAGAGGAGACAGAGGAGGAGGCGATGCGCCATAAGGAGGATGGTTAGTGTTCTTCCTGGTGAGGACACTGAATGTTTGAGTCTTTGTAGTCTGCCACACATGGCACAGTTCATGTTCAGATGTCTCTCCCAAGACTCTCACATCAAATACATTTTGTCCACCATGAAATACTGACTGTGCACCTTTCTTGACCCACGGTACAAGGAGAAATTTCCTTCTCTCATGTCGGAGGCAGAAGTACTATCATCAGTGCATGCATGCCAGAGGGCCGTTGAGGAGAACTTGCTCAAAAAAATACCCTCAGACAAGGCTGCTGGCAGAGATACTGGCTCTTTTCACCCACAAGAATTACAGGGGAAGGTCATGCACACCAGGTGCAACACAGGGGGCAGAAAAATGTCCTCCAACTGGGCAATTTTCATGAAATCGTCACATCAGCAAGGGCTATCTGTGGGTGTAATTATGACGAGGAGGGAGAAGTTGACCAAGATGGTAAAAGACTACTTAAGTGACCATACCAGCATCATCCTGATTCTTCAGTGCCTTTTAACTATTGGTTGTCCAAGCTGCACACTTTGCCTGACCTCTCCTTGTACTCCTTGTAGGTGCTGCCTCAAGTGTCTTTTCTGAGCGGTTTTTAATTCGGCCAGTGCAATCATAATGGATAGGTGCACAGGGCTGTCAACAGAACATGCAGACAGGCTGACTCTTCTAAAATTGAACAAGGGCTGGATTTCCTCACACTTTGTAAGCCCTACAGATGACAGCAACATAGCGTAAATGCAGCCCAAATGTGTTTTTTTTGGAAGTTCTCTTAATGTCCATGCCTTACCATCCAAACCCATTTTGTCAAGGAAATCACCTCCTCCTCCTCCTGCTTCTGGAACAAGTACTTAGTGGTCATCTATGTGTACCCCACAGGGGTAATGTTTTTTACTTTTTGAACATTTTGCACATGGTGCAATGGTGAAACTTGTACTCCCTATCTCTACCTATTGTAATTACTCAATTATATATTCAATCATGGATTACCACAAAGGAAAGAAGTGAATGAAGGATAATATTAAAAGTAATTTATTTATTAGAGAGTATTTTTTAAAAATAAGCATAAATACAAAGGGATATCAAAAAAGACAGGGGGAGAGGGGGAGTTTAAACCACAAGACTATAAAAGAGGAGGGAAACAGTGCTGCACAGAACCACCTGGTTAATGAGGTAAAAGTTAACCAATCTATATCATAGGAAGATGAAATTTGTGATGATATAGTTACAAAAAAACACCAGCAATCAAAGGCACATGCCACTAGTATGTATATTTACATCTGCCAGGAATAAGTCAGAGGGGTATCCCCATTCATTTGGCACCGGGGAATAGCACCTGCACTCCACCATCAGCACTAGGCACCATTCTAGGTACATCTGAATCACAGGTAATTAGCCCATGTCATGGGATCCCCCCCATTTTGGTACTCTTTATGAAGCATATAGTAGTTTTACTTTCCTGCCTATTAACAACTAAGTTGTATTGCTGGATATACATGTTTCATTTATTATTTTTTCATTGGTAAAACCAAATGAATGGGGATACCCCTCTGACTTATTCCTGGCAAATGTATCCTTACTATTGGCATGTGCCTTTGATTGCTGGTTTTTGTTTGTAACTATATCATCACAAATTTCATCTTCCTATGATATAGATTGGTTAACTTTTACCTCATTAACCAGGTGGTTCTGTGCAGCACTGTTTCCCTCCTCTTTTATAGTCTTGTGGTTTAAACTCCCCCTCTCCCCCTGTCTTTTTTGATATCCCTTTGTATTTATGCTTATTTTTAAAAAATACTCTCTAATAAATAAATTACTTTTAATATTATCCTTCATTCACTTCTTTCTTTTGTGGTAATCCATGATTGAATATGTAATTGTTGAATCTTTTGAAGTGACTAATAGCCTTTCTAAACTAGGACTATGGTAACAACTATTGTAATTACTGCAAAATGTATTGTAAAGTCCCCATTATGGTGAATTTCAGCTTGTATGACACAGATCCCTTGGGTATTGTTTTGAAAACTTGGCATATTATGCAATGGTGAAGCTTATACTCTCTATCTCTAGCAATGATAAATGCAAAATTTATTGTGAGGTCCTCATCACAGCCTTTTTCAGCGTGTATGATACAGACCCCTTGAGGTAATTTTTGAAATCTTTTCTGTTGCCCTTTCTTACTGTCTCTTTAAGCGTGTATCTGATAGCCTGATGTTAATTTTTGGGTCTGCACTTGGACATTTTGGAACATCAATGCTTTAATATGCTCCACACACTTCTTCAGGTTTCAGCCTTCCCAGAATAATATTATGAGTAATGAAACATGTGCTATATATTTGCTACTAGTTTGAAAAACTTACCCACACATCCCTTTATAAAGGGAAATTTGACATAATAGCATATACGCAGCACCCCAGTAAGTGGGCGAAATGCCTGGGTACAAAATCTGTGTCTGAGGGTGAAACCACTGGCCCTTCCCCTGTGTTACGGCCTTCTCAATCTGCTATCCAGGAAGCAGGCGCTGATGCCTCCTGCCCACAACCTGCGATTGCACAGACACAACAGTCAGCAACCACGTCCAGTTCATTGTCTCAGTACAGCGGTCAGTTGTCCCTTGTTAGCATATATGTCTGTTCACAAATTGTTAGTTAGACAGGGCATAAATATTCGTTCCCACTTTTCATTGTCCGGTGCTGCATAAACACAAATGCTGGCATTTCCAGACTCCTAAATCAGACTTGTGTCTCTTTAATAAACAGTCGCTTACCTTAAATTTTCTAAATTTGGGTCCTAAAAAATGGTGGTGGGGTGTTGCCCTGGTTCTGTACATTTTAAGCACGTGTAAGAGTCTGGGTTAATATGTTCCACAGACCAATTCAGGCAGAAGCCTTACACATATTGGGATATGGTCATTGCCACTCTAAGTCCTTTACCTGATCTCTGTAGCACAGCCTGTCATCTGAGTAATACAATCCACAGACCTTGTCACTCCGTCGGACATATCCTGTAATTACTCCATTGTTGCTCAAAACCATGTAAAAGATACATTCTGTCTGGTTGTGTAGTTTCCAGAAGAATTGCATAGGCTTTCCATATTGGTCAATGGCACTTCTGTCTCTTTCCATCAAGGAGGCTGCTTCCAGGTAAAATGAGGTTTGTTCATGTTCCTGACATGGGTTTCAGGCCTGACAGACAGACCACAATCCAGGGCCTCACTTGAACACAGTGTATTCAGAATTATATTCTATTGCGTTTGGTGTCTGGTAGAATCCAATTTAGTGACATTGAGCATACAGCTCCCCCAACTTCTGTATTTTATTCACCTTATAGCGGCTTCACCCACTTTGACAGTGGCTCCATTGGGATCCAGTGGCCAAAAAGAACTATGGAGTGCACAAAACTCATGTTGTACAGCACCTGCTGGCCCTCTAAAAATGTGAAGCGAGGGCCGCATAATGACATGGCGGGGGAAGTGATGGTGGTGGTGGGTGAAGCATTGTAAAGTGATCGGGAATATGTATTCCACTATCTAGCTAACAATGAGAGAGGGACCTCCGAAATATAGGAATGAGAGCCCTCACAAATGTTAAAGGAAAAAATAAAGCCAAAAAACACTCCATGTGAACATATGCTAAAGCGGAGGTATAATTTGTTATTTTTATTTTATGTAATATACATTTAATTATGAAGGAAAAAATGTTTTTTAGCCTTTTTCCCTTTAAAAAAAAATTTAGTTCTTGTTTGGTAGGTCTTCTTATAAATCCATAAAATTGGCGCAATAGTCTGACAACGTTATTCTCAGATACCTTATGTGAATCATAAAGACATGCAGGCATCTTCTCCATGCTGTTCCCATTTAGTTTTAGCTCTTTCCCATTTCAGCTTTTTTCTCATGCCCCCAGACCTGTTTGTTGGGTCTAGCAGAAAAATATTTGGCTTTCCCATTGACTTGAATTGGATTAGTTATTCAGTACGAATACACGGATATTAGAAATTCAGCATGTAGATGACCGGAATAGTGATGCTGATGATGGCATCACAGCGCTACCCATCTTAGTAGCCATTTCAAAACTGTGTTGACCCAGGCCATGCAAAAAGATATACTGCATGTCGCTGCTGTCACAGTCATTATAATATGTGCAGAGTGGAATTCCACAGTGTCGGCACATCACAAATAAAACTGTTAACTGGTAGGCCGATGCATGTCGATGATCTGCAAGATGCAATGAGTGGAAGTGAGCACACAGTGCGTGTTTTCTGCAGCAGCACATCCAGGCCAGTAAAGTGGTGGAGAAATTGTTGTACCACCAGGTTGAGGACGTGAGCCATGCAAGGCACATGTGTGAGATTGCCCGGCATGGAGCCACCACCAGGTTTGCACCATTATCGCACATGGCCTTCCCTGGCTCCTGGTTCAGTGGAGACAGACATTGCTCTAATTCGACCTGGATAGCAGTCCACAACTCTTGAGCTGTGTGACTGCGATCTTCAAGGCATATTAATTTGAACACTGCCTAATTGCGGTGAGCCCTGGCTGCAGAGTACAGAGTTGGGAGAATTCTCTCTACACTTTTGAAACACATGTCTCATTAAGGGGGGTTGAGAGTGCAAGTGGAGGCCCTAGAGGAGATGGAGGAGCCAGAAGCAGTGGAGGAAGTGTTAGATAGAGAGGTTTGTCCCGTAAACCTTGGGGATTTCAAAACTTGGGCAGCCCCTTTGCTGCCTGCCCCCACAGCCACCAGAGTCAACCAGTGTCCAGTAGGTGAGATGTAACACCCTTGCCAATGTTTGCTCATCCAGGTTGTCAGAGAGGTGTCAGAGGTGAAATGCACCCTGTCAGACAGATTTTTTCAGGGAATGGTTGATGTTATGCCGTTGGCGAGGCCCACTAGTCTGTATTTTAGTGCAGTGTGATTCCAAGACTTGAGCATGTTGATCGCACATATGCCGATTCATGCATGTACTAGTCAAATTATTGCATTTTTGCCTCTATTGAATCATTATTTGCAAAGTTGGCAGATAATGTGAATTGAGTCATCTTTTGCGGCCTCAAAAAATGCCCAGGCTAGGGAACTCTTGCCGTCCCAGCAAAACTGCAGTTGTGGCTTAGGATGCAGTACTTGCCGTGATTGCTTTTCTCTGTGTGGCAAGCCGCAACGTAACCTCTGCATTTCCCTCCTCCTCCACAACCTCTCCTGAGCTACTCAGCTGTGTGCCTCTGGGTTCACACCAAGAGGGATCTACAACCTCATTATCAACCTCTCTGTTCTCCCACTCCTTGCCCAGAGAGTCACCCTCCTCCTCTTCCTGCCCTGACACCACAGTACAGTACTTGTGAGTCTCAGGTATCTGAGCCTGATCAGTATCACCTCTACCACCGAGGTTAATATCTGGTGACAATGGTCTGGATTCTGCTACTTTGTCGGGCCCCGTATCCAACATGAAAATATTTTGGAGGTCAGCGCAGATGCTTTCCTCCTCTGTATTATGTGAATCTTTAGAGCAAACATCTGATGCCCAAGGAATAGAATGTATGAACAGCTCTTCAGAGTGGCCCATCTGTGGTTCACCACAGTCAGTTTGGCAGTTTATACAGTTGTGACCCTGGTGGAAACATGGGTGATTGGGGGACTACCTCTGAGGATTCTACTGTGTGAAATGTTCAGGTGGATGAAGAGGAGGAGAGGCGACTTGATGCAGAGTTTGCCATCCATTGGAGCATATGCTCTTTCTGACCCTCATCTACAAGGCATACTGCTGTGTGGCCACCAAAGAAAGGGAGTTGGATAGCCCATCCAGTAACCGATGTTGTCAGTTATTTTTGGATAGGATGAGATGGTCTTTGTTCCATAGAGCTTTCAGTAACATTGCCACCTAGCCCATCATCACTATTCCCCTTTCCCACTTATGTTGTATGTACCCTTCCCTTCTTTTAACTAGCTGTTTCACAACCTTATGCCTAGATCTGTCATCTGTTACTAAATGAACATACAATCAGTATTTATTTTCTGAGATAGTGTGCCTAAACAATATTAACCCTTACAATTTTGATTAGCAAATGGGGCCTTCTGAGTCCTGACTGCAAGAAAGTATTAGCTCAAACAATTTTGAGTAGGAAATGTGGACTTCTGCCTGTACAACACTACTAGCCCTATCGGTTTTGATTAGCAAATGGGGCCTCGCAGCTGCACATGAACATTAGCCCTAATGATTTTAATTAGCAAATGGGGCCTCCTGAGTCCTGACTGCAACACAGTATTAGCCCAAAAGATTTTGAGTAGGAAATGTGGACTACTGCTTGCGCAACACTATTAGCACAAACTATTTAGGTCGATTTCACACAGGATAGGATCCTATCTAACTACATGGCAAATTTCACTCCTGTTACACGCTGTCACACTGACAAAATCGTGCCAGCAAAACAACATGTTAGCTTTATACATGGACAGGGACATGTGACTTTGGCAGCCAATGATAGAAGCACTTGTGTTATGACATGATGGATGGTTTCTGCACCTGGAATGGCTGCCAGAATGTACACACATTATTTTATTTAAAAAAAAATACACTAAGCGGCTCCTCTGACTTATACACATCCCTTCCCACATAAAACACATCCCTCTGCTTATCATACAGAACCACTAAACTAGCCAAATTCCAAACAAAAGCATTAGTGGAAACGCAATCATTTACTGAACTGTGACTAAATTTTACCAGCATTGAGGAAAAATGGTCTGGAGACAAAACAAGAATCTGAATGTGCTGCATTCATCCCGAGTTTGAGATTGGTGAATGTTTTCCAAACAAGTTTGCTCATTGCTAATTACAGTATACAGTATATCGGCCTGTCTATCAGCCTAACCGACCACTGCGCTCTGCAAATGACTTTCGACTAACCTCTGCACTAATCCGTACCTCCCACTAACGACTCCAAGACTTCTCCCGTGCTGCTCCAATCCTCTGGAATGCTTTACCCCAAGATATTAAGACCATTCACAATTTGCATAGTTTTTGGCGCTCCCTCAAAACACATTTGTTCATAGCGGCCTATCACGTTCCCTAACCAAAGTCATTTTATGTTTGTGTGTGCAGCCCATTCACTACTTCCATCTATCCCCCACCCCCTGAAGATGGCTGGACCATCATTGTAAATACATTATTGTAAATACACACCTGTACTTTGTATCTCCCCCACCTCACTGTAGATTGTAAGCTCTCATGAGCAGAGTCCTCTTATGTTGCTTTAATTATTTTATTGTTAACATTGTTACTTATGACTGTTGTGTTTGAAACTGTTAAACTGTAAAGTGCTGTGGAATATGTTGGCGCTATATAAATAAAGATTATTATTATTATTATATTGATTGGCGAACTCCTGGATGTTCGAGTCTGGCCGAGCATCTAATAAAAGTTTGGATTGGGTACCAGAATGGTACATTAACCAAGACCCCATTCAAATGAACATCCGTTGTTTGCCACACTTTCATCTGTTTAACAGCGCAGCAGACACGGACTCTGATCGGTGGTAATGAATTACCACCAGTAAGAGATCTGTGGTTGCCACGCTGTCAGATGACAGCATGAGCCAGCAGCTGTGACTGGCAGTAAAAAGGTTACCTCCGGTCTCAGGTGCTGTCTTATGAGAGCATACTACTCTCATCAGCGTTCATCTGCTGTCTCTGAAAACAGCGAAAGCAGGCGCTGCTGACTGGAGTATTCATCAGCCGGTCCATGTGCTATAAATAAATATTTTAAAAAATGACATAGGGTCTCTTCTATTTTTGAACACCAGCACTGGCAAAACCAACCGCTGCGGCCTGCAACCTTCAGCTGTCAGGTGTAACATGGCTGATTATCAAGAATAGGGGGTCTCACGCCATTTTTAAAAATTTATTTAAATAAATAATTTTAAAAAATGGCATGAAATCCCCCCTATTTTTGACAACCAGCCAAGCTAAAGCAGACAGCTGTGGTCTGGTATTCTCAGACTGATAAAGTGCCATGGATATTGCCCCCTCAGTCTACAAATAGCAGATTGCTACCACCCCAGAAAAGGCATATCAGATGCGACAATTTAGTCGCTTTACCTGGCTCTTCCCACTTGTCCTGTTGCGGTAGCAAGTAGATTAATATTTGTGGGGTAGATATTAGCTGCTTTATGGCCACTGACATCAAGCCCAAAGGTTAATAATAGAGAGGCATCTATAAGACACCCCCATTATTATCCCCATAGTTGGATTGTAAAAAAAACACAGCCAGAATGAAAATCCTTAAATTGAAATAATGACACAAACTCCTTTATTTGAAACAAAAAGAAAAGAGCACAGTTATATTCACCTTTATGCCTAATCCATTGAAGCCCAAGTCACCGGTAAAAGACAGAAAATAAAAAACAACCATAATACTCACCTTTACGCCTAATCCACCAATGCCCATATCCCCTGTAAAAGAAAAAACTAAATAAATAACCACATACCTCACCTGTCCGACATGAAGATAATCCATATCCATCCCATAAAGATCCAGATGATTTGAATAGTGGTCACATCAGTAATGCGACAGCTACCCATGCAAGCCGGCTCAAACTGAGACAGGATCGTAATCACTCTCTTGCATTGTGTAGCGCTGAGCTCCCATGAGAAAGATCACTGGAGTTCATAGCTGTTGAACTCCAGTGACCTTACTTACGGCACCGCTTGCTGCATGAAAACTTTCTCACGGCAGCTCAGCGCTAGACACTGCAGGAGCGTCCTGTCTCAGTGTGAGCCAGTTGTCATGGATAGCGATCGCATCACTAATGTGATCAGAGCCTGTGTTTGCTGTGCTACCACTAAAAACTTGCTCAGACAAGAGCACAACAATACCTCCAAGGTTTAGAGGGACAGCTCTTGCCATTTGTCCAGCTTTGAGACCCAATAGCTGAAAGTCGCAATGGAATTAGGGTGTAAGCTGCTTTGGTTAGCCAGGTATTGCTTGACAATCTTTAAATTTTCCCTCCTTTTCAAAAATACCCAGTCATCAATCCTTGGGCGCTGGGATGGTGTCATGAAATTGGCCCAGGCCTCTGCTGTGTGCCTTCTTCGCCTCTCCTCTTTGTTTGGACAAGGAAGCTTGCCTCCTGCGACTAGTGTTGTCTGACGGGAATTTTTTCAACATATTTTATACCATGGTCTTCTGGTATAGCACCATTGTAGAAGACCTCTCCACTTCAGGAAAAAGAGATGCAAAGTTCTCCTTCTAGCATTGGTCCAGCAGGGTGAACAACCAGTACTCTTTTTTTGGCCAAGGTGAATATAACACAAGGGTCACGGGAAAGGCATCAACAAATAATGTCAGCCATATGTGCCAAGCTCCATACAGCTAACACCTCGCTGTGTCCATCATGATGACGACTCTCCATTTCCTCCTCCATCTCTTTCTCCTCATTCTTATTATCAGCCAATGCACAGTCCATCCTCCTCAGACTCCACCTCTTCTTTGTCATTCAATCTGCACTAAGCAGATAAGATGAGGCAGGGCTGCGTAGTATCTCCCTGATTCATTTACTCCTCCATCTGCACCTGGTCTGCTTGAATAGCTTCATGTTTAATTGTGAGCAGCAACTGTTTAAATAGACTCTGAAGAGGGATCGTTGCTCTGACTATGGCGTCATCGCTGCTCACCATCTTTGTGGAGTCATCAAAGGCTTGGAGAACCACACAAATGTCAGATATCCATGCCCACACGTCAGCTGTTATGTGTGGAGGCTGACCAGATTACCAATGAGCATGTTAGAGCTGGTATTTTGCAACTGGCCTCTCCTGCTCACAAAGCCTGCCAGCATGCGCAGTGTAAGGTGCCAGAATGTGAGCAGGTCACACACCAACCAGTGTACTGGCATTTGCATGCACAGCTGCAGCAGCGCCAGAGCGGCAGCAGCTGTAGCCTACTTGTGGAAATGGCTGTTGACGTGGCATAGCTTAACAAGAAGCTCTGGCAAATATGGGTATGTTTTCAGAAACTGCTGAACTACGAAGTTGAACATGTGTGTCAACCATGGTATGTGTGTGATCTTGTCAAGATTCAAAACCACCATCAGGTTCCGCCCATTATCACACATGACCATTCCTGGTGATAGGTTCAGCAGCAAAAGCAACATACCTTATATACTCGAGTATAAGCCGAGATTTTCAGCCCAAATTTTTGGGCTGAAATTGCCCCTCTCGGCTTATACTTGAGTCATGATCGGCGGTGGGGTCGGCGGGTGAGGGGGAGAGAGGCTGTTGCATACTCACCTAGTCCCGGTGCTCCTGGCGCTCCCCCTGCCCATCCCACAGTCTTCGGTGCTGCATCTCTTCCCCTGTTCAGCGGTCACGTGGGACCGCTCATTAAAGTTATGAATATGGACTCCACTCCCATAGGGGCGGAGCCGCATATTCATTCCTCTAATCAGCGGTAACGGTGACCGCTGACAGAGGAAGAGGCTGCGGCACCCGGAGACCAGCTGTCCGGGATAAGGAGCCAGGGACGCCGGGAGCAGGTAAGTATGTCATAGTTACCTGTCCGCGTTCCACACGCCGGGCGCTGCTCCGTCTTCCCGTCCTCTTGCTCTGACTGTTCAGGTCAGAGGGCGCGATGACGTACTAGTGTGCGCGCCGCCTTCTGCCTGAACAGTCAGTGCGGAGAGACGCCGAGACGGGACGCTGAGGAGCTGGGGGCAGCAAGAGAGGTGAGTATGTCATTTTTTTTTATTGCAGCAGCAGCAGCATTATATATTGCACAGCTTTATATGGAGCATCTATGGGGCCATAATGAACGGTGCAGAGCATTATATATGGCACAGCTTTATGTGGAGCATCTATGGGGCCATTACTGAACGGTGCAGAGCATTATATATGGCACAGCTTTCTGTGGAGCATCTATGGGACCATAATGAACGGTGCAGAGCATTCTATATGGCACAGCTTTATAAGGAGCATCTATGGGGCCATAATGAACGGTGCAGAGCATTATATATGGCACAGCTTTATGTGCAGCATCTATGGGGCCATAATGAAAGGTGCAGAGCATTCTATATGGCACAGCTTTATATGGAGCATCTATGGGACCATACTGAACGGTGCAGAGCATTCTATATGGCACAGCTTTATAAGGAGCATCTATGGGACCATAATGAATGGTGCAGAGCATTATATATGGCACAGCTTTATAAGGAGCATCTATGGGACCATAAAGAAAGGTGCAGAGCATTATATATGGCACAGCTTTATGTGGAGCATCTATGGGACCATAATGACCGGTGCAGAGCATTATATATGGCACAGCTTTATGTGGAGCATCTATGGGACCATAATGACCGGTGCAGAGCATTATATATGGCACAGCTTTATGTGGAGCATCTATGGGACCATAATGAATGGTGCAGAGCATTCTATATGGCACAGCTTTATGTGGAGCATCTATGGGACCATAATGACCGGTGCAGAGCATTCTACATGGCACAGCTTTATATGGAGCATCTATGGGACCATAATGAACGGCGCAGAGCATTATATATGGCACAGCTTTATAAGGAGCATCTATGGGGCCATAATGAATGGTGCATAGCATTATATGTGGCACAGCTTTATGTGGAGCATCTATGGGGCCATAATGAACGGTGCAGAGCATTCTATATGACACAGCTTTATAAGGAGCATCTATGGGGCCATAATGAATGGTGCAGAGCATTATAGATGGCACAGCTTTATGTGGAGCATCTATGGGGCCATAATGAATGGTGCAGAGCATTCTATATGGCACAGCTTTATATGGAGCATCTATGGGACCATACTGAACGGTGCAGAGCATTCTACATGGCACAGCTTTATATGGAGCATCTATGGACCATAATGAACGGTGCAGAGCATTGTATGTGGCACAGCTTTATAAGAAGCATCTATGGGGCTATACTGAACAGTGCAGAGCATTACATATGGCACAGCTTTATGTGGAGCATCTATGGGACCATAATGAACGGTGCAGAGCATTATATATGGCACAGCTTTATAAGGAGCATCTATGGGGCCATAATGAATGGTGCAGAGCATTCTATATGGCACAGCTTTATATGGAGCATCTATGGGACCATACTGAATGGTGCAGAGCATTCTACATGGCACAGCTTTATATGGAGCATCTATGGGACCATAATGAACAGTGCAGAGCATTGTATGTGGCACAGCTTTATAAGGAGCATCTATGGGGCTATACTGAACGGTGCAGAGCATTATATATGGCACAGCTTTATGTGGAGCATCTATGGGACCATAATGACCGTTGCAGAGCATTATATATGGCACAGCTTTATGTGGAGCATCTATGGGACCATAATGAATGGTGCAGAGCATATATATGGCACAGCTTTATGTGGAGCATCTATGGGACCATAATGACCGTTGCAGAGCATTATATATGGCACAGCTTTATATGGAGCATCTATGGGGCCATAATGAATGTATGGAGCATCTATTTTTATTTTTGAAATTCACCGGTAGCTGCTGCATTTTCCACCCTAGGCTTATACTCGAGTCAATAAGTTTTCCCAGTTTTTTGTGGCAAAATTAGGGGGGTCGGCTTATACTCGGGTCGACTTATACTCGAGTATATACGGTATATGTCTGGTCTGTTATTCTTTTAAGTAGCTCTGCCAAAATGTACAGTTTGTCTTCTAGACAAACTTGCTTCAGCAGAGTCTGTTGCTGCTTCAATGAAGCAGTGCTGCAGAGCTTACAGTTTATTGCTGATGTGGACGACATGCTCTGGGATAACATATCGGAGATGGAGGATGAGAAGGAGCAGGAGGGGTTGCAGGAACTGATGTATGAGGTGGAGGAAACCCTAATAGAAGTAGGGTCAGCAATCCTCGGCATCAAGAGCACATGTGCCGTGCCAGAGTAGGACTTAACTCCAGCCTCCACAAAGTTAAGCACACATGTGATTTTCCTGGACCAGTACAAGGTGGGGAAACCACAGCGAGAGAATTAGTGGTAGCTCGGGATCGAATACCAATGGAAGGCTGCCTCCATGAGTCGACAGAATCTTCCTTGTCAACAAGCCTAAATGGCAACATTTCCATGGAAATGTGCCCGCTTAGCCGTTGGGCATGTGAGTAGGTGGGTGGAAACTTTCTCATTCGTTCCATGGCCAAGGGTAGCGACATTTGAATGCTGTACAGGGACAAGGATTTGGAAGTACCTGATAATCGTGCACTAGAATGTGCAAGGACAGGTGCAGGGTGGGAGGCATCTGTGCCAGTGTCATGGACAAGGGACTGGGAAGCATCTAACAGGGGAAGAGGCAGTGGTGTCGCCTGCTGGCAGTGCTGACACCAATCATGGATCCAGGTGGCTTAGATGTCGGGGGCTTAGATGACATGTGCCTGATTATGCTGGTGGTGGTTAGGCTTTTAGCGATCAGGCCCCTGCTGATCTTTGCATGACACAGGTTGCAAATGACCATTTTTTTGTCTCAGAACTTTCCTTAAGTCCTTTCTGACATCAGAAGTAATAATCTGTCCATGTGCCCTGGGCATATCTGACTAGGTATGGATTATTATGCCCATGCGTTCATTCGTGCACATGGGGGTGTGCAGGCGATTGCCGCTGGGTGTCAGCTAATTCTGACTGCTGACACCCGAATAAGTGCCAGGAGCAGTCACAGACCGCTCCCGACACTTTAACCCCCAGAATGCTGCGATCGAACATGAAAAGAAGGACACCACTGAACAGAGGCCAGACGGAGTCCAGAGAAACTCTGTTGCCCCATTATAGTGAATGGATTCCTCAGGGGTTTCATCAGAATCACTTCACTTGGAGGTTTAGATGGAAACCCCAAAATAAGCGCTCAGCGTAGAGCGCCGGATAAATGTGATCCCAAATGTTATGTAAAATGTTCCCAATAAAAGCTTCAAATCAATCCACAAAAAAGCAAGTCCTCACTCAGGTCCATCATCTATTAACTGAAATGTAAGGGGCTCCCCCGTTACTGGTAGCACAAAGGCTCCTCACCCTCCAAAAGAAATTCAGCAAATTTTGCGCTCCCAAATCCAAATGCCACCCTCCCTTCTGAACCCCACAGTGTACCTAAACCACATATTGCGTCCAAGTTTGGCATTTCCGAAGTGATGAGAGCCCGCCTAACTTATGGATGCATGTTTCCAGAAGCATGAGTTGGGCAAAACGTACTGGTGACTGCGTTTGAAGCAGCCCCCAAATGCAGGGCAGCGGGGTACTCGGTACCAGGTCCTTCTTTCTCGGTTCTGAGGATGTCACGGTGGCCCGACCTGGTCCGTGGCCCTGCTAAGGGGCGCCCAATTAAAGGTGTAGGTGAAAGTTTGTCAAGTGTTCGTGACACCACCTGTGGTGTTCGGTCAGGGTGACCGACGCTGCTAGGGGTCCGCTGGGGTGATGGAATGGCAGCTAGATGGTGTAACTTCCCACAGGTGAAGTATGTCCCCAAGGCTTCCCTTGATGAGTAGATGGTGATGGTGTAGGTCGCAGTAAATGACGAGGACACAGGGTTGCAGTCTCTTTACCTTTTTACTGAAGGCTTCGGCATCCACAATCCAGAGCACTGCTAACAGGGCTGGCTGAGACTGGCCGGTCCGAAGGCACATCCAAAGTTTCCTTTGCAGGTGGAAATCAGTGCCTACCTTCTAGCGCCTGGGTGTTGTAGTACCTCCCTGCTGAGCACCACGGGATAGTCCTCATAACTGTCGTGTATGTTTCTGTTCTCTCTCTCCATCCCCTAGATGGTTTGGATAGGACGCACCCGTATGACGGGGTAGGCCTGGAGTTATTTTATAGGGACCCTAGAGATGTCCCTCTCCCACAATTGCCTCCGTTGTCTTCATTAGGTGTAAAGGTGAGACAGCCAACCTAGAGTTAACTGCCCTGCCGTAGTTCAGAGTAATGCGTAGAGTCTATTACTCCCTCGGTGTTCCGACCGCCGGCTACGCGCCTCAGAAGGATGTTGCCGATCTCGGGGCACGACTCCTCCTGGTTCTATCTCCTTTGTGCTGTGATCTCGTTTCACCACGGGATAGTCCTCACAACTGTCGTGTATGGTTCTGTTCTCTCTCTCCGTCCCCCAGATGGTTTGGATAGGATGCACCCGTATGACGGGGTAGGCCTGGAGTTATTTTATAGGGACCCTAGAGATGCCCCTCTCCCACAATTGCCTCCGTTGTCTTCATTAGGTGTAAAGGTGAGACAGCCAACCTAGAGTTAACTGCCCTGCCGTAGTTTAGAGTAATACGTAGAGTCTATTACTCCCTCGGCATTCCGGCCGCCGGCTACGTGCCTCAGAAGGATGTTGCCGATCTCGGGGCACGACTCCTCCTGGTTCTATCTCCTTTGTGCTGTGATCTCGTTTCTCACTTCTCCACAAAATACTTTGCTTCTTGTCCTTTCTTAGGATGCCGCCGCAATGATGTGCAGGCGTGGCTCTGTAACAGTCTGTCTCGTGCTAGGCCGCTGCCAGGATCCCACCCCTGACAGGGACCTCCCTGAATCTTCCCCAAGTAACGCTCCCCTCTCACTGGATGTTACCTGGGCAAAACCCAGTCAGCTTCTCTCTAACTTCCTATCCGACTCCCAGTTTTACCAGAGTGTGAGGAGTGGCCTAATACATAGAACCTTTTGCTCCCCCTGGTGGCCGGAGTGTGAAGTGTAGTGTGTGACTGTGATACCTGGTCAGGTGAACTCCTTTAGTGCCATCAGACGTACCATCACTCCCCCTTGTGGAAGAACGACAATACTGCAATGACCAGGACTCTGGGGCGCTGCACTCCCCCCCGTTAAATCCAGTATTCCCGGACTGGGAAAAGAAGAACAACAATACATGTTAGCAAAAGACATACAAAATTTTTGGAATGCTGTAAACAAGTAAATTTAACAGTGCTTCCCTTTATAGGAAGTGAGGACACTTGAACGTTGCAAACAAAAACATATTTACATTGTGCTTAAGATTTTAAATAACACTTATAATTAACTAACTATAAATAACTATCATTACCCAGCCGGGCATACTATCTACTACCTACTAAGTGCAAACTTTTCTTGAACAATAATTTAACTTTTCCTTTAAGGGCGTAAGGGCAGGTACCCACTAAAGGTATACTTTAAGACTAAAAGTGTAAATCAACATTTTTCTTTAGTTCTCTTTCTCATATGCACTACTCTCTTGTCTACCCCCACGGGCCTACTGCATCTTTCCTTGGCTTCCTATCATCAGTTCTAGTAATCACTTTAAATTCAGTTTTATTCAAATAACATTAGCAACATTTCTATTCCTTATCGCTATCTTTCTAACTACATACTACTACTATGTAAAACTTTATTACTGTGTAACTATTTAAGGCACATTATGGGTTAAGCTAAGTGCAACAATTAGACATTCCCTTTAAGAGGGAAACCAAGTCTCTTCTGAGGTAGTGCAAATTATTTACAAGTCAGTTTAAAGCAAGAACTTCTGCGCTGTAATCAGGAACAGTCTCTTCGAAAAGCTCTTCTTTTTGTAAAACCAGTAGGGAGCACCTTTAAGAACGTGCAAACTATTTACAAGCAGTTTGTAATCATGCGCAGTTCATGATTCCAATGTTCTTTAGCAAAACAATGATGAACCGATGCAAATAACTAGAAACAATAGGGATCCCGGGTCAACAAAGGGATCCCTTTAAGAACTAACCCTGATTGGGTTTTAGCAGCAAAACAGCAGACAGACAAACAGTTAACTATTTACAGTTGTTCCAGTTCTCCGGGGTTTATTTTCGTTGCTGCATCAGCTTTACCCTGCACACCATCCCCTTCGGCCGGGAAAGGGTGGGACCCAGGGTCACATCATGGGCCCGTGCCGTTTGCTCCTGGGCAGCGGGAGCCACCATCTCCGTTCCTACAATGGATTCAGCTCCCAGATCCTCCGGCGCCACCAGGAGAGCTGCACATCGCCGGACGTCCCATGCCCACCAACCTTTTCCTCGCTGCCACCGGGTGTAGGTGACGGCATCCCCAGGTTGCAGGTCACGGTCAGCGTCGACCTCCCCATGGTAGGGCTCTACCTCATGCCGAGCAATGTGCACCGTTACCGGCAACCCGATCTCCTGGATCATTCCCTGTCCCTCCTGGGGTTGGAAGGCCATGACAACACCCCATTTCGGTGGGGAGTCGTCTCGCAGGTTGATCGGAATCCCGCGTCCAGCCTCCTTCCGTTCCATCCTCCGGTGCCGCCGATACTCTGTCCATGGGAGAACCCTGAGGTCCGTTTCCCGTGACCCATGGCTGGGCAACGCAGCAGCCAGGTCCTCCGCAGCAGATGACGGGGCAGACGCGAGGGTCAGCCGGATCTCCGCGGCATGACCAGGTCCAGGGTCCGTCCAGGGGCCAGCTTCACCTCGGTCGGTCCGCTCTGCAGGTGGGAACGCCGCCGCTTGCAGCTATGTGGGCCGCGTCCCCCTCAGAGCATGTCTCCAGGAGGACACCAGCCGGCGGGACTCAGCCAGGCCCAGCCAGTTGTCCAGCGGCTGGCCGTCGAGCCCCCTCGCATGGGGCTCCGGTGAGGTTGCCTCCCTCAGCGGTGGCAGGTCAGAGTCTGTTATGATCCTTAGTGGCTGAGGATCACGAGTAGACCAGCAAGAGAATAAACTAAGGACAAGCTCTAGGGAGATGGTAACTGGACTGATCGCAAATCTGAACCTATCCAACACAAATAGAGGTAGCCGGTGAACGTGCCTAAAAAATTCCTAGACGTCTCGAGCCAGCCTGAGGAACTAGCTACCCCTAAAGAGAAAGAAAGACCTCGCTTGCCTCCAGAGAAATAATCCCCAAAGATATAGAAGCCCCCAACAAATATTAACGGTGAAGTAAAAAGAAGGCACATACGTAGGGATGAAATCAGATTCAGCAAAAGAGGCCCACTAGTACTAGAAAGCAGAAAATAGAGCAGGGGTCTATGCGATCAATAAAAAAACCCTTACAAAATATCCATCCTGAGATTTCAAGAACCCACGCACCAACTAATGGTGTGTGGGGAGAAACTCAGTCCACTAGAGTATCCAGCAAGCGAGGGAATCACATCTTAGCAAGCTGGACAAGAAAACATGATAAACACTGCTGATCAAAAAAATGAGCAAACAAAACTTAGCTTGTCCTGGATGGACTGGGAGCAAGGTAGTCAGAAGGAATCTGAGTAGCACTGATTACATCGACAGCCGGCAACAAGTGAAAGCAAAACAGAGCTATATAGGAACCTCCCAGAGGATAACGAACCAGCTGATAGCCAGAGACCAGCAGGATAACAAACAAAGCCACCAGGGGGAGCCCAAAGCAAAAGTCACACCATACCACCAGTGACCACAAGAGGGAGCCTGAAAACAGAGTTCACAACAAGAGTCCTCTTTCTCCGCTGGGGACCGGTGTTGGGCCGAAGCGCTCCCACGTGGACGCCTGGAGTTCGCCATGTTGGTTTGTGCCTCCTCCTCCTGATCTTCTTCCCACGCTCTCTTTTGGGGGCGGCCCCGTCTCCATGGTCTCCACCCTCCATAGAGAATGAGAAGGGGGACCTCAGCTGCTGACGGACATGTCCTCAGGATACAGCAATACTTAGACTGGGCGGCCATTGTTCTTCGCACTCTTCAGTTTTTTCATGCCCACAAATCCACGCCCTTCTTCTTCTCCTGCACTCGTTGTTGCGCTATAATGGCGACGGTTTTGGCTGGAACTTTTGGCGGCAAATAGCAATACACAGTCATTGCAATAAATCATGATTCAGGCACAATTCAGTCACAGTTCTAAGGCACACATGACCTGATTCTCAGGCTTAAGTAGATCCTGTTCGTGACACCAAGTTTGAAGTGGCCCCCAAATGCAGGGCAGTGGGGTACTCGGTACCGGGTCCTTCTGTCTCGGTTCTGGGGATGTCACGGTGGCCTGACCCGGTCCGTGGCCCTGCTAAGGGGCGCCCAATTAAAGGTGTAGGTGAAAGTTTGTCAAGTGTTCGTGACGCCACCTGTGGTGTTCGGTCAGGGTGACCGACGCTGCTAGGGGTCCGCTGGGGTGATGGAATGGCAGCTAGATGGTGTAACTTCCCACAGGTGAAGTATGTCCCCAGGGCTTCCCTTGATGAGTAGATGGTGATGGTGTAGGTCGCAGTAAATGACGAGGACACAGGGTTGCAGTCTCTTTACCTTTTTACTGAAGGTTTCGACATCCACAATCCAGAACACTGCTAACAGGGCTGGCTGAGACTGGTCGGTCCAAAGGCACATCCAGAGTTCCCTTTGCAGGTGGAAATCAGTAGCCTACCTACTAGCGCCTGGGTGTTGTAGTACCTCCCTGCTGAGCACCATGGGATAGTCCTCACAACTGTCGTGTATGTTTCTGTTCTCTCTCTCCGTCCCCCAGATGGTTTGGATAGGACACACCCGTATGACGGGGTAGGCCTGGAGTTATTTTATAGGGACCCTAGAGATGCCCCTCTCCCACAATTGTCTCCGTTGTCTTCATTAGGTGTAAAGGTGAGACAGCCAACCTAGAGTTAACTGCCCTGCCATAGTTCAGAGTAATGCGTAGAGTCTATTACTCCCTCGGTGTTCCGGCTGCCGTCTACGCGCCTCAGAAGGATGTTGCCGATCTCGGGGCACGACTCCTCCTGGTTCTATCTCCTTTGTGCTGTGATCTCGTTTCTCACTTCTCCACAAAATACTTCGCTTCTTGTCCTTTCTTAGGATGCCGCCGCAATGAGGTGCAGGCGCGGTTCCGTAACGATCTGTCTTGTGCTAGGCCGCTGCCAGGATCCCACCCCTGACAGGGACCTCCCTGAATCTTCCCCAAGCAACGCTCCCCTCTCACTGGATGTTACCTGGGCAAAACCCAGTCAGCTTCTCTCTAACTTCCTATCCGACTCCCAGTTTTACCAGAGTGTGAGGAGTGGCCTAAAACATAGAACCTTTTGCTCCCCCTGGTGGCTGGAGTGTGAAATGTAGTGTGTGACTGTGATACCTGGTCAGGTGAACTCCTTTAGTGCCATCAGATGTACCATCACTCCCCCTTGTGGAAGAGCGACAATACCGACCAGGACTCTGGGGCGCTGCACAATGTACTGGTCACTATAGCGTACTTGTCACTACACTGTGTGCAGAATTGTTAGGCAAGTTGTATTTTGATCACATGATACTTTTTTTACATGTTGTCCTACTCCAAGCTGTTCAGGCTTGAGAGCCAAATACCAATTAAGTAAATCAGGTGATGTGCATCTCTGTAATGAGGAGGGGTGTTGTCTAATGACATCAAAACCCTATAGGTATGCTTAATTATTAGGCAACTTCCTTTCCTTTGGCAAAATGGGTCAGAGGAGAGGTTTGACGGGCTCTGAAAAGTCCAAAATTGTGGGATGTCTTGCAGAGGGATGCAGCAGTCTTGAAATTGCCAAACTTTTGAATCGTGATCACCGAACAATCAAGCGTTTCATGGCAAAAAGCCAACAGGGCCGCTAAAAGCGTGTTGGGCAAAAAAGGCGCAAAATAACTGCCCATGAATTGAGGAAAATCAAGCGTGAAGCTGCCAAGATGCCAATTGCCACCAGTTTTGCCATATTTCAGAGCTGCAACGTTACTGGAGTAACAAAAAGCACAAGGTGTGCGATTGTCAGGGACATGGCCAAGGTAAGGAAGGCTGAAAAAGACCACCTTTGAACAAGAAACATAAGATAAAACGTCAAGACTGGGCCAAGAAATATCTTAAGACTGACTTTTCAAAGGTATTATGGACTGATGAAATTAGAGTGACTCTTGATGGGCCAGATGGATGGGCCAGAGGCTGGATGAGTAAAGGGCAGAAAGCTCCACTCCGACTCAGACGCCAGCAAGGTGGAGGTGGGGTACTGGTATGGGCTGGTATCATGAACGTGTGGAACCTTTTCGGGTTGAAGATGAAGTGAAGCTCAACTCCCAGACCTACTGCCAGTTTCTGGAAGACAACTTCTTCAAGCAGTTGTACGGGAAGAAGTCGGTATCATTCAAGAAAAACATGATTTTCATGCAGGACAATGCTCCATCACATGCCTCCAACTACTCCACAGTGTGGCTGGCCAGTAAAGGTCTCAAAGAAGAAAAAATGACATGGCCCCCTTTTTCACCTGATCTGAACCCCATAGAGAACCTGTGGTCCCTCATAAAATGTGAGATCTACAGGGAGGGAAAACTGTACACCTCTCGGAACAGTGTCTGGGAGGCTGTGGTGACTGCTGCACGCAATGTTGATCGTAAACAGATCAAGCAACTGACAGAATCTATGGATGGAAGGCTGTTGAGTGTCATCATAAAGAAAGGTGGCTATATTGGTCACTAATTTTTTGGGGTTTTGTTTTTGCATGTCAGAAATGTTTATTTCTAAATTTTGTGCAGTTATATTGGTTTGCCTGGTGAAAATAAACAAGTGAGATGGGAACATATATTTGGTTTTTATAAGGATGGCCAATAATTCTGCACGGTAATATCTACCTGCACAAACAGATATCCTCCTAAGATAGCCAAATCTAAAATAAAACCCACTCCAGCTTCCAAAAATATTAAGCTTTGATATTTATGAGTCTTTTGGGTTGATTGAGAACATAGTTGTTGATCAATAATAAAAATAATCCTCTAAAATACAACTTGCCTAATAATTCTGCACACAGTGTATAGCGAACTGGTCACTACAGAGTGCTAGTCACTACGACAGCAGTTAGCAATTTTCACTGGGCAACATTCAATGCTGCTTGTTTCTGGAAAATACCCATGGAGTCAAAATTGTCACTTCACCTGTAGATAAGTTCCCCAAGGGCTATAGTTTCCAAAATGGGTTCACCTGAGGGGGATTCTGTTCTTCTAGCAATTAAGGGCTCTGTATATGGAGTCCGCAAATAGTGCTCCATTCCTTCTGCATCTCTCTATATGGCTAATTAGTACTGTACAGCCACATATGGGGTATTGCCATGTTCAGTAGAAATTGTGGGGCAAATTTGCGTGCCATTTTTACCCACTTCTTGTGTGAAAACGTAGACTCTGAGGCTAAAACAAAATTTTGGTGGTAAAAATGTAGTTATTTTTTCTTCATTGCCAATGGTGTAAAATTATGTGACACACCGAAGGTGTCAATATGATCACTGCACCCCGAGATGAATTCATTGAGAGGT
Source organism: Ranitomeya variabilis (assembly GCF_051348905.1). Classification (NCBI taxonomy): domain Eukaryota; kingdom Metazoa; phylum Chordata; class Amphibia; order Anura; family Dendrobatidae; genus Ranitomeya; species Ranitomeya variabilis. Next base: position 476,631,039 of record NC_135237.1, read on the forward strand.
ATAGTTTGTAAAATGGGGTCACATATGGGGGTTCTGCTGTTCTGGCACCTCATGGGTTCTCCCAGTGGGTCATAGCACCTGCAAACCATAACAGTAAAATCTGGCGCTCCTTGCCTTTTGAGCTAAGCTTTGTGCCTGAAAAATATTTCCTGATTACTTGAAGGGTGTTGCTGCACTTAGGAAAAAATGGACCTCAGTTTGTTGAAAGAAAATTTTCTCTTAGCCCTTAGAAAAATTAAAAACTTGGGGCTAAAACATTTTTTGTGAGGAAAATGTGATTTCATTATTTTCACAGCTCAACGTTATAAGCTTCGGTGAAGCACCTGGGGGTTCAAGGTGCTCACCAAGCATCTAAATACATTCCTTGATGGGTCTAGTTTCCACAATGTGGTCACTTGTGGGGGGGTCCCACTGTTTTGGCACATCAGGAGCTCTCCAAATGGGACATGACGTTCGCTAATGATTCCAGGAAATTTTGCATTCAAAAAGTCAAATGGCGCTTCTTCCCTTCAAAGCTTTGCCGTGCGCCCAAACAGTGGGTGTTGGCGTACTCGGGAGAAATTTCACAACAAATTTCTCCTGTTACCCTTATGAAAATTCAATGTTTTGTGCTAAAAACATATTTGTGAGGAATTTTTTTTTTAATTTTCAGGGGTCAACGTTATAAACGTCTGTGAAGTACCTGAGGGTTCAATGTACTCATCAGACATCTATATCAGTTCCCTTAGGGGTCTAGTTTCCAAAATGGTGTCACTTGTGGGTGATTTTCACTGTTTAGGCATATCAATGGCTCTCCAAATGGGAAAGATGTCCACTAATGAATCCAGGAAATCTACATTCAAAAAGTCAATACCGATACTTGCGGCATCGGAATGCTCAACACTATTTGATAGTGATTTGATGATGATTTGAAGGTACAATATGGTCACATCAAATATTGATATTAGATTTCTATTTCCTTCATTCAATTTGCATGTTGCTAATTGATTATAATAAACTATTAACACTTTTATGTTTGAAAACATTCTTACTTTACAGCATTATATTGACACCTGCCTAACAGTGCTGCATATCAGTGTATATACAGAATAATATACTGTATACAGTTCATTAACCTGCAACAAAAATGGCAAGCTTTTCCTGTCATTCAATATAAAGGATTTGTTGATCGTTGAAGGAAACTTGGGCTTGGAGACATGCATTTACCATCCCAGTATTGCATTAAAGGTCATTTCACTGAGGATTTTACAAATGTCAAGATTATATCGTCTGGCAATGTAAAATATGAAAATTTCAAAGCTGCAAACAACACCTACTGTATTCAGTGACCTTGACAAAGTGGTCGTACCTGTGTGTGCCTCAGACACTTGGTGGCTTATTCTTTCCATCCAGTCTGACAATACAAGCTACTGGAAAATATATTTTACTGCTGACCCTTAGCCTACATAATATATCAACTCTGAAGTAGAAAAATAACATTTGGAATTTGAAATAATTGAGGGGACTTAAAGAGCTATGATTTACTTTACAAACAAAAAAAATCAGTAAACCTGAAAATAATGAAAAACATTAACCCCATCAAGATGTTGGACGTATAGGTACATCTTAGGTTGTGTCTCTGCTTTTAAAGCAGGCTCCGTAAGTGAATCCACTTCTTTCCCTGCACATAACAGCTAATCTGATCAGCTGTCATGTGCCTCTAACACCCGTGGGTGGATCCAATAACCAACTGTGGCTGTTAAAAAGTTAAATACCGCTGTCAATTACTGACAACAGCCTTTAACATATGTCAGGCAGAGGCGCATCACAAGACCTGCCCATCGGTGCCTCTGTCACTTCGATGGGATGTCATGACAGCCAGGTATCATTAGACGACCCTCATGTCTGTCATTTTAAATCTCTTATGAACACCAGCCTGTGGCTGGTGCTCATAGGAGATCATATTTTATGCTGTGATGAGCGGCACCTCACACTTGATGAGTAGCTTGAGTGATGTTGGTGTAACCCCTGGGAACATCAATCAAATTGCATGGGCAGCGACAACCGTGACAAAATTAACCCCTTGCATGCGCTGTACTATTACTGCTCCGCGGGAGGTGCATTGGTGCAAAGAGCAGTACTAGTATGGCACCGCAATCACGCGGCCTCACGCTGAGCACCGCGGCCATCGTGTGGGGGTGTCAGCTGTCTGTGACAGCTGACACACCGCAGCATCACCCACGATTGGTGCTAGCAACAATTGCAGGCATTTAACCTCTCTGATGCCGCTGACAGTAGTGACAGCAACATAGAGGGGAATTGCGGAGGGAGGGGGATCCCTGCATGCTTTCATTAGGACAATGTGATGCGATCGCGTTGCCCTGATGGTCTCCATGGAGACCCCTAGCTCCAAGAAAGCCATGGGGTCCTTCTGGTTCCTGCAGGTAAGGTGGCTTCCCAGTGCCTGCAGAGAGAAGGTACGGAGATGCCTCCTTCCTTGGTATAACGTACTGGTGACTGGAACATACTGTTCACTACAGCGTACTCGTCACTACAATGGCAGTTTGCAATTTTCACTCAGCAACCTCAGCTGCTGCCTGTTTCTGGAAAACACCCATGGAGTCAAAATCACCACTACATGTGTAGAGAAATTCTCAAAGGGTTATCATTTCCAAAATGGGGTCTCTTATGGGGGGTACATCTGCACTGTAATATGGCACTACTTCCCTTCTGAGGTTTGCACTGTACCTCAAAAGTAGTTTTTGACCATATGTGGGGTTTTGGTGAACTCAGGAGAAATTGCACAAGAAAATTTGGAGCCATTTTCTTCTTTTGCCCTTGTGAAAATGCTAAATTTGTATCTAAAAAAAGATTTGGGGGGGAAAATTGTGATTTTTTTTTATTTTCACAGCTTAACATTAAAAACTTCTGTGAATCACCGATGGGTTAAAGGTGCTCAATACACATCTAGATAAGTTCCCGAAGGGGTCTATTTTGCAAAATGGTGTAACTTGTAGGTAGATTCCACTATTTAGGTACATCAGGGGCTCTCCAAACATGATATGGCAACCGCTAATTATTCCAGCATATTTTACATTCAAAAAGTCAAGGCTCTCCTTTCCTTCCAAGCCTTGCCGTGCACCCAAACAGTTGTTTTCCTCCACATATTGGGTATCTGCGCACTCAGGAGAAATTTCTCAATAAATTGTATGGAGCAATTTCTCTTGTTACCCTTATGAAAATGCAGAATTTGCAGCTAAAAAAGATTTTTGTGGGAAAAATTTGATTTTTTTTATTTTTACGGCTTCTTTGAAGCACCTGTGGATTCAAGGTGCTCAATACAAATTTAGATACGTTATCTAAGGGGTCTAGTTTCCAAAATGGTGTAACTTGTGGATGGATTCCACTATTTAGGCACATCAGGGACTGTCCAAATGCGATATGGCATCTGCTAATTATTCCAGAATATTTTACATTCAAAAAGTCAAATGGCGCTCCTTCCCTTCCCAGCAATGCCGTGCACGCAAACAGCTGTTTCCTCAACATATTGGGTATCTGTGCACTTACAGTCATGTCCAAAAGTATTGACACCCCTGCAATTCTGTCAGATAATACTCAGTTTCTTCCTGAAAATGATTGCAAACACAAATTATTTTGTATTATTATCTTCATTTAATTTGTCTTAAATGAAACAACACAAAAAGAATTGTCCTAAAGCCAAATAGGATATAATTCCACACCAAACAGAAAAAAGGGGGTGGATGAAAGTATTGGCACCATTTGAAAAATCATGTGATGCTTCTCTAATTTGTGTAATTAACAGCACCTGTAACTTACCTGTGGCACCTAAGAGGTGTTGGCAATAACTAAATCACACTTGCAGCCAGATGACATGGATTAAAGTTGACTCAACCTCTGTCCTGTGTCCTAGTGTGTACCACATTGAGCATGGAGAAAAGAAAGAAGACCAAAGAACTGTCTGAGGACTTGAGAAACCAAATTGTGAGGAAGCATGAGCAATCTCAAGGCTACAAGTCCATCTCCAAAGACCTGAATGTTCCTGTGTCTACCTTGTGCAGTGTCATCAAGAAGTGTAAAACCCATGGCACTGTGGCTAAAGGTACCGTCACACTAGGCGATATCGCCAGCGATCCGTGACGTTGCAGCGACCTGGATAGCGATATCGCTGTATTTGACACGCAGCAGCGATCTGGATCCCGCTGTGAAATTGCTGGTCGCTGCTAGAAGGTCTGCACTTTATTTGGTCGCTAGGTCGCCGTGTATCGCCGTGTTTGACAGCAAAAGCAAGGATACCAGCGATATTTTACACTGGTAACCAGGGTAAACATCGGGTTACTAAGCGCAGGGCCACGCTTAGTAACCCGATGTTTACCCTGGTTACCAGCGTAAAAGTTAAAAAAACAAACAGCACATACTCACCAGCGCGTCCCCCAGCCTCTGCTTCCTGACACTGACTGAGCTCCGGCCCTAACAGCAGAGCGGTGACGTCACCGCTGTGCTTTCACTTTCAGTTTAGGGCCGGCGCTCAGTCAGTGTCAGGAAGCAGAGGCTGGGGGACGCGCTGGTGAGTATGTGCTGTTTGTTTTTTTAACTTTTACGCTGGTAACCAGGGTAAACATCGGGTTACTAAGCGCGGCCCTGTGCTTAGCAACCCGATGCTTACCCTGGTTACCCGGGGATCTCGGCATCGTTGGTCGCTGGAGAGCGGTCTGTGTGACAGCTCTCCAGCGACCAAACAGCGACGCTGCAGCGATCGGCATCGCTGTCGCTATCGCTGCAGCGTCGCTTAATGTGACGGTACCTTAACCTCTCTAGATGTGGACAGAAAAGAAAAATTGACAAGAGATTTCAACACAAGATTGTGCAGATGTTGGATAAAGAACCTCAACTAACATCCAAACAAGTTCAAGCTGCCCTGCAGTCCGAGGGTACAACAGTGTCAACCTGTACTATCCATCGGCATCTGAATGAAAAGGGACTGTATGGTAGGAGACCAAGGAAGACCCCACTTCTTACCCTGAGACATAAAAAAGCCAGGCTGGAGTTTGCTAAAACTTACCTGAAAAAGCCTAAAACGTTTTGGAAGAATGTTCTCTGGTCAAATGAGACAAAAGTAGAGCTTTTTGGGCAAAGGCATCAACATAGAGTTTACAGGAGAAAAAAAGAGGCATTCAAAGAAAAGAACACGGTCTCTACAGTCAAACATGGCGGAGGTTCCCTGATGTTTTGGGGTTGCTTTGATGCCTCTGGCACTGGACTGCTTGACCGTGTGCATGGCTTTATGAAGTCTGAAGACTACCAACAAATTTTGCAGCATAATGTAGGGCCCAGTGTGAGAAAGCTCGGTCTCCCTCACAGGTCATGGGTCTTCCAGCAGGACAATGACCCAAAACACACTTCAAAAAGCACTAGAAAATGGTTTGAGAGAAAGCACTGGAGACTTCTAAGCTGGCCAGCAATGAGTCCAGACCTGAATCCCATAAAACACCTGTGGAGAGATCTAAAAATGGCAGTTTGGAGAAGGCACCCTTCAAATATCAGGGACCTGGAGCAGTTTGCCAAAGAAGAATGGTCTAAAATTCCAGCAGAGCATTGTAAGAAACTCATTGATGGTTACCGGAAGCGGTTAGTCGCAGTTATTTTGGCTAAAGGTTGTGCAACCAAGTATTAGGCTGAGGGTGCCAATACTTTTGTCTGGCCCATTTTTGGAGTTTTGTGTGAAACGATCAATGTTTTGCTTTTTGCTTCATTCTCTTTTGTGTGTTTTCATTTAAGACAAATTAAATGAAGATAATAATACCAAAGAATTTGTGTTTGCAATCATTTTCAGGAAGAAACTGAATATTATCTGACAGAATTGCAGGGGTGTCAATACTTTTGGCCATGACTGTAGGAGTAATTTCACAACAAATTGTATAGTGCATTTTCTCCTGTTACCCTTGCAAAAGTAAAAAAAAATTGGTCTAAAGGAAATTTTTTGTGAAAGAAAAGTAAATGTTTATTTTTTTACTTCCACATTCCAAAAATTCCTGTGAAGCACCTGAAGGGTTAATAAACTTCTTGAATGTGGTTTTGAGTACCTTGAGGGGTGCTGTTTTTAGAATGGTGACATTTATGGGTATTTTCTGTCATATAGACCCCTCAAAGTCGCTTCAAATGTGAGGTGGTTTAGCAAATTTTGTTGGAAAAATGAGAAATCGCTGGTCAGTTTTTAACCCTCATAACTTCCTTACAAAAAATTATGTTTCCAAAATTGTGCTGATGTAAAGTAGACATGTGGGAAGTGTTATTTATTAGCTATTTTGTGTGATAAGAAAGTTTGAAAATTGAGAAATTTTCTAAATTTTTGCCAAATTTCCATTTTTTCCAAATAAACGTAAGCCATATCAAAGAAATTTTACTCCCTGTCTCATGGTTTCCTCCTTCTCCACATGGTCTGCATGCAAAGCTACATGTCTAATTGTAAACAGCAACTGTTTAAGTAGGCACAGAAGTGGGACTGTTGCGCTGATCAAGATGCCTTTGCCACTCACCATCTTTATGGAGCCCTCAAAGCCTTAAAGAATTACACAAATGTCAGACATCCATGGCCACTCTTCAGTTCTTATGTGTGGAGGCTGACCAGAATACCAACGGGCATGTTGTAGCTGGTATTCCACAACTTGCCTCTGCTGCTTACAAAGCCTTGCCAGCATATGCAGTGCAGCTTTCCAACTCGTGGGTACGTCGCACACCAGTCAGTAACTTGGCACTTGCATGCACTGCCAAAGAGATGCCAGAGCGGTGGCAGCTGTAGCTGAGTTGTGGAAATGGTACCTTGACAAGAAAATCTGTCAAATCTGGGTAAGTTTTCAGGAACAGTTGAATTACCATGTGTGCCTCTTGGAACTTGCAGGTTGAGAGGCCACAATCAAGAAATGTTGTTGTTAAGAGCTCCTCGCAGTGTCCTATTGTGGGATTACTAGTCTTCTGGGCTTCAACATGGTTGGAGAAGGGAGGATCATGGTGAGGATTAAGTGATACAGACTGTAGGCAGGTGAGAATAGACCATGTGGAAAACTGGGTGGTGCTGCCATGCCAAATAGAAGCATTATATAACCCCTGATGATGTCATACAGCCAGCCAATCACAGTAATACCACAACCAAGATGGCAACCAAGCTTATAAGCTGCGTAACAGGTGCCAAACATGTAGGGCAGGAATTCCAGTTTGAAATCGAGCACCGCCTAATGCTCGCCGAGTAACTAGCACATCCGAACACAAAGGTATTCGATTATCACCAAGCACTTTCGCTCATCTCTAATCACTGGTCATTATTTTACTGGATTCAGCAAATTAAATTATCCACAATTATATATTTGACAGGATCAAAATTTTTAGGGAGATTCAAAACAAATTTGATTTGTTATAGATAGATGTGCTCATCTCTAGTAACAACAAATATACCTTTCTTTTTTCCACTACTGTTTATATGACCATGGTACAGGTTTCATGTTTAGACCTATTTAAAACAGCTTCGATCTACTGGCCTGGCCTCTGACAGTTCCCTTTCCCTGACACTCCTGTATTTTCTAAATCTGAATTTTCAAAATTGCTTTTTCTCTGTCATACTTCTCCCTCCTAATGATTTCATAATTGTAGTGTAGAAGAAAACCAGTCTATGCAAAAGTAAACCAAGCAAATACAGGGAGGAGATACAAACTTTATACATATATTGTCCTTGGTTGGATTAAAGCTATGGACTCTATTGCTTCAGCCACTGAGCCCCCATTGTTTCCAGATGAGCATTCTAAATATTTGGTTGAATTGATGCAGCGCCCCAGAGTCCTGGTCGTTGAAGTACTGACGCTCCGCCGCTAAGGGGAGTGATGGTACGTCTGATGGCACTTAAGGAGTTCACCTGACCAGGTATCACAGTCACACTTTACACTTCACATTCTGGCCACCAGGGGGAGCAAAGGGTTCTATGTATTAGGCCTCTCCTCACAATCTGGTAAAACTGGGGGCTGGATAGGAAGTTAGTCAGAAGCTGACTGGGTTGGAACCAGGCAACATCCTGTGGCAGAGGGTGTTGCGGGGGAAGATTCAGGGGGGTCTGACAGTGGCCTTGCAAACAGAACAGAACGTTACGGAGCCGCGCCTGCACTCGGATGCGGTGGCATCCTAAGAAAGGAAAAGAAGAGAGGTTTACTGTGGAGAAGTGAGACACGAGATCGCAGCAAAAAGGAGATAAAGCCAGTAGGAGTCGTGCCGTAAGATCGAGGCAACATCCTACTGAGGCGCGTAGCTGGTGGCCGGAACGCCGAGGAAGTATTAGGCTCCAAGCAATACTTCAAACAGCGGCAGGACAGTTAATTTTAGGTTGGCTGTCTCACCTAAATCACCTAAGCAGACATAGGGGCAATTGTGGGAGAGGGGCGACGCTAGGGTCCCAGAAGAACTCCAGGCCTACCCGTCATACGGGTGCGTCCTATCCATATCATTTGGGGGATGGAGAAAGAACATCAGAACAGATACGAGTTGTGAGAGAAGAACATCAGAAACAGACACAACAGTTGTGAGGACTATCCCGTGGTGCTCAGCAGGGAGGTACTACAACACACAGGCGCTAGAAGGTAGGCACTGATTTCCACCTGCAAAGGAAACTCTGGATGTGCCTTCGGACCGGCCGGTCTCAGCCAGCCCTGTTAGCAGTACTCTGGATTGAGGATCCTGAAGCCTTCAGTAAAGAGGTAAAGAGACTGCAACCCTGTGTCCTCATTATTCATCGCGACCTGCACCACGCACCACCATCACACCTTTCATTGGACGCCCCTCAGCAGGGTCACGGACCGGGTCTAGCCACCGTGACAACCCCAGAACTGAGACAGAGAGGCCTGGTACTGAGTACCCCGCGGCCCTGCGTCTGGGGGCGCTCCATTGACATAATTACATAACTAATTAAAAAAAATCTTATCATATCCATTAGTGGTAAAAATGTTTAAAAATAATGGTGTGTGCTCACTTGATCTCTGTAATTTCAATCATCAGTAGGAAATGTAAAGTGTAACCGTCATTAAAATTTTTATTTCATGAATTAATAGGATACATGAAAATAAGCAACTTTTTAATATATCTTGTGAGAAAAATTAGCATCTTTCTCCTCTTGGACTGATCTTTCATTTTCAAAAGTCTCAAGTCATGGGTAAAATCTGTATTCAGTGTATACAGATTTTTACCTTACTGAGATAGAAGATGACAGTTGCTAAGGGTAGATGTTAAAACACCTGAGATAGAATCTCATCAGTAGCAACTGACATCTCCTATCTCAGGTATTTAAAAATCTACCCTTAGCAACTGTCATCTTCTATCTCAGTAATGTAGAAATCAGTATTTACTGAATACAGATTTTATCAGTGAATTGAGCCTTTTGAAAATGAAAGAGCAGTCCAAGAGGTCATGGCCGAAAGTGTTGACCCTCTTGAAACTATTCCAGAAAACAAAGTATTTCTCCCAGAAAATTATTGCATTTACACATGTATTGTTATACACATGTATATTTTCTTTGTGTGTATTGTGAAACAATGCAAAAAACTGAGGGAAAAAAATTGGACATAATTTCACACAAACCCCCAAAATTGGCCAGACAAAGTTGCTGGCATCTTTCAATTATTGTGGGTAAACAACTTTGTTTCAAGCATGTGATGCTCATTCAAAGTCACCTGTGGCAAGTAACAGGTGTGGGTAATAAGAAAATCACACTGACACCAGATAAAAAAAGAAGTTGACTCCATCTTTACACTGTATGTCTGTGTGTGCCACACTAAGCACGTAGAACAGAAAGAGGCAAAGAGAACTTTCTGAGGACTTGACAACCAAAATTGTTGAACAATATCAACAATCTTAAGATTACAAGTCCATCTTCAGAGATCTTGATGTTCCATTTTGCCTTTTTTACAGTTTTTTTGTGTTTTTCCAATACACAAAAAGAAAATACACTTGGGTTTAATAAAACATATGTAATTGCAATAATTTTCTCAGAAAAATACTTAATTGTCTGGAAAAATGTCAAGAGTGCCAACATTTGTATTACATATTACATATTATAGCAAATATTACTCTTTATTAAGTTAGCATGAAGATCCCAAAACAAACGAAAAGCCAGATACACAATTGAGAAGAAATGCATTTGTGAAAAAAGCATCGATTTTGTAAAAGTAGGCGAATATTGAGGGATATATTTGGGTTTGCCTTTCTTTGCTAATTCCCAATAAAATATTTGCTTATTGGTGAAATACTTCCTGCTACAGACAGTAGACAATGGCAGTAACTGGATATGTCACCTTACCTAGAAGCAAACCATCAATTCTACATGCTCCATCTGAATTTTGAATATTTCTTAAAATCATAGTATATGACTAAGGCCGGGGACACACTTAACGTATAAAAAAACGGTCCGTTTTTCACGGTCGAGAATCGCACAAATGTTTCAAAAACAGTGATCCGTGTGCAGTGCGAGGATGCGATTTCCTCGCATCAAATGATCCGTGTGACATCCGTGTGACATCCGTATGGCATCCGTATGCCGAGATTTTCTCGCAAGCTTGCAAAACCGACATCTAATGGATTTATGTGCTCAAATGTTCGGGAAAACATATATACAGTATATATATATACAGTATATATATATATATATATATATGTCATTGAGACACATATATATATATTCTGTATTTATATTTCATTCAGCGCGATATCTGTGAAAAGCCGGTAATTCAATTGCCGGCTTTTCATTTCTCCTGCCTAAACCCGACAGGATATGAGACATGGTTTTCATACAGTAAACCATCTCATATCCCCCTTTTTTTTGCATATTCCACACTACTAATGTTAGTAGTGTGTATGTGCAAAATGTGGGCGCTGTAGCTGCTAAAATAAAGGGTTAAATGGCGGAAAAAATTGGCGCAATTTTCTCCGCCAGAATGGTAAAGCCAGTGAATGTGGGCAGATATTAATAGCCAGGAGAGGGTCCATGGTTATTGCCCCCCCCCGTGGCTAAAAACATCTGCCCCCAGCCACCCCAGAAAAGGCACATCTGGAAGATGCGCCAATTCTGGCACTTGGCCACTCTCTTCCCACTCCCTGTAGCGGTGGGCTATGGGGTAATGAAGGGTTAATGCCACCTTGCTATTGTAAGGTGACATTAAGCCAGATTAATAATGGAGAGGCGTCAATGATGACACCTATCCATTATTAATCCAATTGTCTGAAAGGGTTAAAAAACACACACACACATGATTAAAAAGTATTTTAACAGCGGTTGTTTCAGTATTTTATTGCTCTCTCAATCCATCAGCAACACCCTCGCTTGGAAAAATAATAAACGCACAAGATACATACCCTCAGATGAACCGTCACATCCCACGAGGTAATCCATGATCTGAAGGGGTTAATTATTTTACAGGCAGGAGCCCTGCTAATGCAGCTGTGCTCCGTGCCTGTAATCCCCGGCGAATGAATGAAATGTAGGTCATTGACCTACATTTCCTACAGTCGCGGTGATGCGCCCCCTGGTGGATGTCCTCATATGACCTGGAGCGTGGGAAAAAGTTCCCAGGCTGCAGATCATGAGAACATCCAGCAGGGGCGCATCACCGCGACTCAATGTAAGTACAGATCCAGATTTCCTTTCAGCACCCGGGGGATTACAGACACGAGTGAGTGGTTTATCGCAGCTCGTGCCTGTAATATTAGTTAACCCCTTCAGATGGATTACCTCGTTGGACGTGATAGGACATCAGAAGGCATGTATCTTGTACTTTTATTATTTTTCCAAGCGAGGGTGTTGCTGATGGATTGAGAGAGCAATAAATTATTAAAGCAACCACTGTGTTTATTTCATTAAAATACCTTTAAATCATGTGTGTGTGTGTTTTTTAACCCTTTCATACAATTGGATTAATAATGGATAGGTGACATAATTGACGCCTCTCCATTATTAACCCGGCTTAATGTCACCTTTAGTGTTGAGCGATACCGTCCGATACTTGAAAGTATCGGTATCGGAAAGTATCGGCCGATACCGGCAAAGTATCGGATCTAATCCGATACCAATACCCGATACCAATACAAGTCAATGGGAGTCAAGTATCAGAACCGGCAGCGTTGTTTGCTTAAAATGCGCGCTTTTCCTTCCTTCCGTGACGTCACGGCTTCTGATTGGTCACCTGTCGCCCATGTGGCCGCGACGCGACCAATCACAGCAAGCCGTGATGTAATTTTCAGGTCCTTCTAGGCATTCAGTATTTTAAAATTACGTTCCGGCTTTGTGATTGGTCGCGTCGCGGTCATATGGGCGACGCGACCAATCACAAGCCGTGACGTCACGGGAGGCAGGAGACGCGCGCATTTTAAAATGCGCGCATCTCCTGCCTCCCGTGACGTCACGGCTTGTGATTGGTCGCGTCGCCCATGTGGCCGCGACGCAACCAATCACAGCAAGCCGTGACGTAATTTCAGGTCCTTCAGGATTTTAAAATTACGTCCCGGCTTTGTGATTGGTCGCGTCGCGGTCACATGGGCGACGCGACCAATCACAAGCCGTGACGTCACGGGAGGCTGGACACGCGCGCATTTTAAAATGCGCGCATCTCCTGCCTCCCGTGACGTCACGGCTTGTGATTGGTCGCGTCGCCCATGTGACCGCGACGCGACCAATCACAAAGCCGGGACGTAATTTTAAAATACTGAATGCCTAGAAGGACCTGAAAATTACGTCACGGCTTGCTGTGATTGGTCGCGTCACGGCCACATGGGCGGCAGGCGACCAATCAGAAGCCGTGACATCACGGAAGGAAGGAAAAGCGCGCATTTTAAGCAAACAACGCTGCCGGTTCCCTCGGTGAGGTCCAGGCTGCGTCGGAGAGGTGAGTATAGCAATATTTTTTATTTTAATTCTCTCTTTTACACATTAATGTTGTTTCGATACCGATACCCGATACCACAAAAGTATCGGATCTCGGTATCGGAATTCCGATACCCGCAAGTATCGGCCGATACCCGATACTTGCGGTATCGGAATGCTCAACACTAGTCACCTTACAATAGCAAGGTGGCATTAACCCTTCATTACCCCATATCCCACCGCTACACGGGACTGGGAAGAGAGTGGCCAAGTGCCAGAATAGGCGCATCTTCCAGATGTGCCTTTTCTGGGGTGGCTGGGGGCAGATGTTTTTAGCCACGGGGGAGGCCAATAACCATGGACCCTCTCCTGGCTATTAATATCTGCCCTCAGTCACTGGCTTTACCACTCTGGCGGAGAAAATTGCGCGGGAGCCCACGCCAATTTTTTCCGCCATTTAACCCTTTATTTTAGCAGCTACAGCGCTGAAATTTTGCACATACACACTACTAACATTAGTAGTGTGGAATATGCAAAAAAAAGGGGGATATGAGATGGTTTACTGTATGTAAACCATGTCTCATATCCTGTCGGGTTTGTGAAGGAGAAATGCAAAGCCGGCAATTGAATTACCGGCTTTTCTATAGTACACCGCTGCGTATTTCTCGCAATGCACACGCATGGTCCGTGTGTAATCCGATTTTTTCTCGCACCCATAGACTTGCATTGGCGAGTCTCGGCCGAGATACGCTGACAATCGCAGCCTGATGCGAGTTCCCTCGGATCCGAAATATGGTGGAGAAAATATCGGATGATGGGAGCTGCACCATAGATTAACATTGGGCCGAGTGCTATGCGATTTTTTATCGCATAGCACTCGTCCGTATTACGGTCTAGTGTGACCCCGGCCTAAAACATTTATTACTTATCATATCAATCTGAGTACACTGAAATAAATTAATTAGTTGTATATTCTATATTCTATAAGTGATATATTTTAAGCAGAGAAATGTGAAATTAAAGCCCAATTTAAATATTCTTTAACTTCAGGCTAGGTGCATACTTGCATTTCTCAGGTGCAATTTAAAAGAACTAAAAGTAGTCAAAGTAAGAGAGGTCTGCTTTGGTTTGCTGTTAAAAATTCCTATTCCAAAAGCATATATTAGTGTCCATTATTTTTTGTAGAGAAGAAAATGTTCAGTCTTTTTTCTTTTTAGTTTTCTTGTTTTCTGTAAATGTACTGTACATTTTCTATCTCCTTGCTTTTATAGTGTGCCGTAGCTGCATCCCCCTCATCCCTGTAGAATAGTAACTTTTTGTGCTACCTGAGAAGGCTGCGGAAAAGAAAATATGCCATCTCTCTTTAACAGAATATATTACAAAGCTTAATATATTTTCCTATATTATGTAAATTTATGCCAAAAAGTTATTCTGATAGGTACCCTTATTGAAAAAAAATACTCAAGCAAAGATTAAGAGCTTGTTCACACATTGTATTTTTTTTTTTCATGTTTTGTCTGGGTGTTTTTCAAGTATAAAAAAATTCTGCACTTTACAGTACTAGTAAAGTGAGTGATATTTCTGAAATTTCATGGCCATGCTGCTTATTTTTTCTTGCAGACTTGAACCATAAGGCCACGTACACGTGGGGAGTATTTGGTGACTTTTTTTTTTTACCTGAATGATTGTAAGCCAAAACCAGGAGTGGATGAGAAATGCAGAAGTGGTGATGTGTTTCTATTATACTTTTCATCTGACTGTTCCACTCCTGGTTTTGGCTTACAAATACTGAGGTGAAAAACTCACCAAATACTGAACGTGTGAATGTGTCCTTATCAAAGTGTTTTTTTCATACCTGCGGTATGTCAGTTCTTTCAGTATTTTTGCAATATTTAAAATCCATTCAAGGCTACATTCCATGATGAGCTTTTGGTGAGTTTTTGATGCTGCTGAATTTCTGCACTTTATATAAAAATTAGATTACTTGCAGTTTTTCATTGTGGTTTTTGAGTGCATTTTTTTAACACGTGTTTTTATTGGTCTTTTGAGTGTGCGTTTTTTTGTCTCTTGTTTGTGTGTCATGCGTTAAATTAAGCTGCTCTGTTTTTCATGATTCTTGGTATTTGGCTCTGGCAAAACTTTATTGACATTCTTATGTGCTGATTACGGTACATGCGTTTTTGATACGTCTCTGCCAATTTTAAGTGTGTTTTTTGTCTCTTGTTGGTGTGCCATGTTTTAAACAAAGCTACCGTACTTTGTTTTTGATACTTCCTGGTATTTGGCTCTGAAAAAACTTTATTGATACAGTCGTGCTCATAAAACTTGCTCTTTAATGCGTTTCTCCCATGGAATCGAACTAAAAATGCAACTGCATTTTTTATCTGTAGATTTTCGGCATCTAAGGGTATGTGCACACGTATTTTTGAGAGCTGCGGATTTCATAATTCCGCAGGTAAAAGGCACTGCACTTTACCTGCGAATTTACCGCGGATTTACAGCGGTTTTTATGCGGAATTTGTGCGGATTCCACCTGCGGTTTTACACCTGCGAATTCCTATTATGGAGCAGGTGTAAACCGCTGCGGAATCCGCACAAAGAATTGACATGCTGCGGAATGTAAACCGCAGCGTTTCCGCGCGTTTTTTTCCACAGCATGGGCACTGCGGATTGCGTTTTCCATAGGTTTACTTGGTACTGTAAACGCATGGAAAGCTGCTGCGGACCCGCAGCTGCAGATCCGCAAAATCCGCAACGTGTGCACATATGCAAACGTGCAAATTTATGGGGAACATCTGCACAGAAAACTCAGTGACTCCGCAAGAGGTATTGACATGTTGTGGATTTGAAGTACGCACTGCGTGTCAGCTTATGCTGAGCAAAAAAAAAAGCCGCAGTGGTTGTGAGATTTTTATAAATCACATCCAGTTTGCTGCAACTGTAAGACACAGTATTTTTGAAGCAGCAATAATACGCAGTGTCAAAAATTCACCAAAAGGTCATCGTGGGAACACAGCCTAAATGAATTGGGGAAAAAAAGCACATAAAGATGCATAACAAATGCTCATAAAAACATGTAAAAAATGCAATGCTTTCTTGACAATGCTTTGCTTCTTGATGCAGAAAAATCTACTGCAAATACTCCACATGTGCACATACCCTTAATCTGTTTTGATTCGGCATGTCATTATTTATTTTTTAATTGACCAGAAAGCATTGACGCATTGTATGCTTTTTCACGGAAAACACAGAGGATCCTATTTATCAAAGCTGCCAAAGCAAAAAATAGTCATGTTGTCTATAGTAGACAGTTTCTATTTTCCAGAGAAGTTTAGGAAATAAAAGCTGAGTGCTGATTGGATGATATGGGCAACACGGTTAGTTTCTTATTTTGCCAGTGTTGATAAATGAAAAGAAACAAAGAAGATATAGTTTACAGTACTGATCCACCACTGAATTAATTTATGTTGCCTTTTTACTTTAATAAGATACAGACCTAAAGAGCAATACTGTTACTTTTGTGAATGAGCTCATACCATATACTGTGCATTTGAGATTATTAACTGAAACTTAAGAGGTGTTTACATTATATACAAAGCATATAACGTGGTATTTGTGTCAGTGTATTGGAGCTGATTTACTAAGACTTACACCAGGCAGTCTGAATAGGATCCATATTTATCACTGTAGTTCACAATGGATAATAAATTACTGGCATCTTCCTAGGCATGTTAGGCCCTTTTGTCTAACATTACACTTTCTCTTGTTTAGGTTTCTTTAGTCCAAGTTTTTTTCATGAAAATGTCGTCACAATTTGTTGTATTTTAAGTCCTGCCTTTTTCTCCTCTAAACCACGCCTATTTGTTTAGTGAGCTGCTAAAGGGGTCTAAAATACATATTACATGTTACATAGGGCATAAACGCCAGTTTTCCAGCACAAATTGAGCTAGAATTTTGACATTTCTATCTTAGTAAACATCCCCAATTTACTAAACGAAAAAAGCTAAGTGTATTTTAGACCAATTCCTTGCTTATATTATGTGTATTGCTATATTTTTTTTCCTTGTGTAACTCAAATGATGCAAATCATATTGGAAATTTTCATTAGTTTTTCATGCCAATTTTGGATCTGGATCCAAAAGATATGGCATACAACAAATCCTCTCTAAACCTATACATTTTAACGTTTTTCCTACGGCTTGTATCTCGTAAAAATTAATGTATTTTGGTGACATTTTCTAATATTTTTCTTCTCTATTTTTTGACAAGAACAATACCTCCATATTTTCAGAATTTTATCTACGCTCATAACCTCTCTAATATATTCTAAAGCATAAAAAAGATCTTGCATGTTATTTTTATTAGTATATATTCAGCAATAAAAATAAATGATGATTTAATAACTATTTTTAAGCTTGCACATTAAAATTATTTTTCGACTTTCAATATTCCAAAAATGATAATATTAATCGAAAACTGGTTTGTAGCGAAAACAATCCCCCATACAATCCATTTGTTTTGTTCTCTACTCTTTCAATTACAATTTATATATTGTCTCATAGCAAATTAATCTAATCTTCAGCAAAGTTCTTGTTTAATTTTACAAATAATATTGCAGTTTTTTTAGACTTTTGTTTTCATATTTATGTTATGCTGGTCCTTGATTTTAACCACTTCTAAGTCATTGGTTTTATTCTAAAATTATAGATATAACTTTTACATTACATCACCAAAAAATCCTCTTACTAATCTCCTAATCGAACACTAGACACTCCATCAGAAAATGTTGTGTGTATTGCAGCTCACTGCAGATCAGTTTCATCCCCGTGGCTTTGTCACTATAAATCCCAGCGTTCACCAGCTCCTTGTCTGCAAGTGATTTCCAGCTCTATGATAAAACTAAAACAGACAGACTTAATTTAAGTTCCAGACTTGAGGAAACTCATCTTAAATATTAGCATAATTTTACAGAAGACAGAGGAAATTGCTAAAATATGTGATTTAAAGTGTGTCTGTGTCCCAGTTGTATATAAGCAGCTCTTGTCTGCCACCCAGTGATTGATTCAGCATTAAAACTGAGCCAAGGAAATGGGATTTTTAAATAATAAATCATAAAATACTATGACATTAAACGGAATTCTACAGTACCTTTAGACATTAATAATATATGCATTATTACTAACGACAGTCACTGCTCAAAGACAATTCTAAAGCTCTGGAGGGAAAAAAAGTAAAAAGAATAAAATACACAAATTGGAGAAAAGTAAAATAAAAATATAAAAACATACCAAGTGATAAAGTTAAATGCACATGATTTAGGGTTTATTTTCAGCAGACATATGTAAAACAGTCTTACTGAACGTATTTTCACATGTATTCCTCAATTACGTACAATTACATCAGTCTAAGTGTCGGGACATTTTTCACAGATCCACCGGGGTCACACTTGCGAGTGTGATGCGAGAAACTTGCATGAGTCTCTCCCATCAATACCCGGCACTGCCACCGGCACTCGGGACCGGAGTGTGCGGCTGCATAGAAAAACACTCGCAAGTGTGACCCCGGCCTTTACTTGAATGTACCAGCAGTGCACCACAGCCATAGTATGAATTCAGACAAAATTGGCAATTCATAGACTCAGCAAGAGAAATACACATGTTGCTGATTTAAAAAATTGCACCACAGGTCAGTTTACGCAACATAAAAAAAGTACAATGGGCATGAGATTCCTATAAATCCCATCCACTTTGCTGGAACTATTAGACGTTGCATTTTTGCATAGCAAAGATATAGAACATCAAAAACTCATAGTGGGAACCCAAACCTAAGACTTATGGAATAATTATGGATATTGACCACTTCCAAAAATATTAACATTAGCCCCCAGCTGGTTTATAAAAATAAGGGGGATCCCACGCCATTTTTTATTTATTTAATCATTAAATAAATACAAGTACAGAAAAGTACACACGCAAAGCACTGATTATATATCTCAGTGACATATTTATATCTATCTATATTTCCATTATTTTTCTGAAAGTAGACACTGGTAAGCCTGGAGCATTGCCTGTCAGATCGCTGATCTGACACAATGCTGTGCAAAGTTTCAGATCAGCGATTTGACACTATAGTGTGATGTCCCCCCTGGGGCAATGTAAAAAAGTTAAAAAAAAATATTTATATGTGTAAAAATAAATGAAAAAAAAATACTAAATAAAGAAAAAATATATATTGTTCCAATAAATAAATTTCTTTATCTAAATTAAAAAAAAACAATAGAAGTACACATATTTAGTATCGTCACGTCTGTAATGACCCAACCTATAAAACTGTCCCACTAGTTAACCCCTTCAGTGAACACCGTCACAAAAAAAACGAGGCAAAAAACGCTTTATTATCATACCGCCGAACAAATAGTGGAATAACCCGCGATCATAAAAAAGGATATAAATATCCATGGTACCGCTGAAAACGTCATCTTCTCCCACAAAAAACGAGCCACCATACAGCATCATCAGCAATAATATAAAAAAGTTATAGTCCTCAGAATAAAGCGATGCAAAAATAATTATTTTTTATATAAAATAGTTTTTATTGTATAAAAGCTCCAAAACATAAAAAAAGATATAAAATGAGGTATCGCTGTAATTATACTGACCCGAAGAATAAAACTGCTTTATCAATTTTACCAAAGGCGGAATGGTATAAACGCCCCCCCAAAAGAAATTCATTAACAGCTGGTTTTTGGTCATTCTGCCTCACAAAAATCAGAATAAAAAGCGATCAAAAAATGTCACATGCCCGAAAATGGTTCAAATAAAAACGTCAACTCGTCCTGCAAAAAACAAGACCTCAAATGACTCTGTGGACCAAAATATGGAAAAATTATAGCTCTCAAAATGTGGTGATGCAAAAACTATTTTTTGCAATAAAAAGCATCTTTTAGTGTGTGACAGCTGCCATTCATTAAAATCTGCTAAAAAACCGACTATAAAAGTAAATCAAACCCCCCTTCATCACCCCCTTAGTTAGGGAAAAATAATTTTTTTTTTTAATTATTATTTATTTCCATTTTCCCATTAGGGTTAAGGTTAGGGTTAGGGTTAGGGTTGGGGCTAAAGTTAGGGTTGGGGCTAGGGTTAGGGTTGGGGCTATGGTTAGGGTTAAGGTTGGGGCTAGCATTAGGGTTGGGACTAGGGTTAGGGCTAGGGTTAGGGCTACAGTTAGGGTTGGGGCTAAAGTTATGGTTAGGGTTGGGGCTAAAGTTATGGTTAAGGTTGGGGCTAAAGTTAGGGTTAGGGTTTAGATTACATTTATGGTTGGGATTAGGGTTGGGATTAGGGTTAGGGGTGTGTCAGGGTTAGGGGTGTGGTTAGGGTTACCATTGGGATTAGGGTTAGAGGTGTGTTTGGATTAGGCTTTCAGTTAGAATTGGAGGGTTTCCACTGTTTAGGCACATCAGGGGCTCTCCGAACGCGACATGGCGTCCTGTCATGATCTCAATGGCAAGAGAACATAGCATAAGTATATATAGGAACTAGCTCTTGGAAGATGGGAACTGAGCTGACCATGAACTAAACCTAACGCACAACTAGCAGTGGCCGGGTAGCATGCCTACGTTGATTCTAGATGCCCAGCACCAGCCGGAGGACTAAATAAAGCTAGCAGAGGAAAATATTAGTCCTAGCTCACCTCTAGAGAAATACCCCGAAAGGAGACAGAGGCCCCCCACATGTATTGGCGGTGAGTTGAGATGAAATAACAAACGTAGTATGAAAATAGGTTTAGCAAATTTGAGGTCCACTTACTAAATAGCAGAAGACAGAAAGGACACTTTCATGGTCAGCTGAAAACCCTATCAAAAACACCATCCAGAAATTACTTTAAAACTCTGGCATTAACTCATAACACCAGAGTGGCAATTCCTGTTCACAAGAGCTTTCCAGACACAGTAACGAAACTACAGCTGTGAACTGGAACGAAAATGCAAAAACAAACATGGACAAGAGTCCAACTTATCTAGTAGTTGTCTAGGAGCAGGAACAAGCACAGAGAGGCTTCTGATAACATTGTTGACCGGCAAGCAACTAACAGAGCAGCAAGGTTATATAGCGACTCCCACATCTTGATGGGAACAGGTGAACAGAGAAGATGAAGACACCAGTTCAATTCCACCAGTAGCCACCGGGGGAGCCCAGAATCCAAATTCACAACAGTACCCCCCCCTCAAGGAGGGGGCACCGAACCCTCACCAGAACCACCAGGGCGATCAGGATGGGCCCTATGAAAGGCACGAACCAGATCGGAGGCATGAACATCAGATGCATTCACCCAAGAATTATCCTCCTGGCCGTATCCCTTCCACTTGACCAGATACTGGATTCTCCGTCTGGAAACACGAGAGTCTAAGATTTTCTCCACAACGTACTCCAACTCACCCTCAACCAACACCGGAGCAGGAGGCTCAACGGAAGGCACAACCGGTACCTCATATCTGCGCAATAATGACCGATGAAAAACGTTATGAATAGAAAAGGATGCAGGGAGGTCCAAACGGAAGGAAACAGGGTTAAGAATCTCCAATATCTTATACGGGCCGATAAACCGAGGCTTAAACTTAGGAGAAGAGACCCTCATAGGGACAAAACGAGAAGACAACCACACCAAATCCCCAACAGAAAGCCGAGGACCAACACGACGGTGGCGGTTGGCAAAAAGCTGAGTCTTCTCCTGGGACAACCTCAAATTGTCCACCACCTGCCCCCAGATCTGATGCAATCTCTCCACCACAGCATCCACTCCAGGACAATCCGAAGATTCCACCTGACCAGAGGAAAATCGAGGATGAAACCCCGAATTACAGAAAAACGGGGACACCAAAGTGGCAGAGCTGGCCCGATTATTGAGAGCGAACTCCGCCAATGGCAAAAAAGCAACCCAATCATCCTGGTCAGCAGACACAAAACACCTCAGATATGTCTCCAGGGTCTGATTAATCCGCTCGGTCTGGCCATTCGTCTGAGGATGGAAAGCGGACGAAAAAGATAAATCTATGCCCATCCTAGCACAGAATGCCCGCCAAAATCTAGACACGAATTGGGTCCCTCTGTCAGAAACGATATTCTCAGGAATACCATGCAAACGAACAACATTTTGAAAAAACAGAGGAACCAACTCGGAAGAAGAAGGTAACTTGGGCAGAGGAACCAAATGGACCATCTTAGAAAAACGGTCACACACCACCCAGATGACAGACATCTTCTGAGAAACAGGCAGATCTGAAATAAAATCCATCGAGATGTGCGTCCAAGGCCTCTTAGGAATAGGCAAGGGCAACAATAATCCACTAGCCCGAGAACAACAAGGCTTGGCCCGAGCACAAACGTCACAAGACTGCACAAAGCCTCGCACATCTCGTGACAGGGAAGGCCACCAGAAGGACCTTGCCACCAAATCCCTGGTACCAAAAATGCCAGGATGACCTGCCAACGCAGAAGAATGAACCTCAGAGATGACTCTACTGGTCCAATCATCAGGAACAAACAGTTTATCAGGTGGGCAACGATCAGGTCTATCCGCCTGAAACTCCTGCAAGGCCCGCCGCAGGTCTGGAGAAACGGCTGACAATACCACTCCATCCTTAAGGATACCTGTGGGCTCAGAGTTACCAGGCGAGTCAGGCTCAAAACTCCTAGAAAGGGCATCCGCCTTAACATTCTTAGAACCCGGTAGGTATGACACCACAAAATTAAACCGAGAGAAAAATAATGACCAGCGCGCCTGTCTAGGATTCAGGCGCCTGGCGGTCTCAAGATAAATCAAATTTTTGTGGTCAGTCAATACCACCACCTGATGTCTGGCCCCCTCAAGCCAATGGCGCCACTCCTCAAAAGCCCACTTCATGGCCAAAAGCTCCCGATTCCCAACATCATAATTCCGCTCAGCGGGCGAAAATTTACGGGAAAAGAAGGCACAAGGCCTCATCACGGAGCAGTCAGAACTTTTCTGCGACAACACTGCCCCAGCTCAGATCTCAGAAGCGTCGACCTCAACCTGAAAAGGTAGAGCAACATCAGGCTGACGCAACACAGGGGCAGAGGAAAAACGGCGCTTAAGCTCCCAAAAGGCCTCCACAGCATCAGGGGACCAATCAGCAACATCAGCACCCTTCTTAGTCAAATCGGTCAATGGCTTAGCAATATCCGAAAAACCAGCAATAAATCGACGATAAAAGTTAGCAAAGCCCAAAAATTTCTGAAGACTCTTAAGAGAAGAGGGCTGCGTCCAATCACAAATAGCTTGAACCTTGACAGGATCCATTTCAATGGAAGAGGGGGAAAAAATATATCCCAAAAAGGAAATCCTCTGTACCCCAAAAACACACTTAGAACCCTTCACACACAAAGAATTAGACCGCAAAACCTGAAAAACCCTCCTGACTTGCTGGACATGAGAGTCCCAGTCATCCGAAAAAATCAGAATATCATCCAGATACACAATCATAAATTTATCCAAATAATCGCGAAAAATATCATGCATAAAGGACTGGAAAACTGACGGAGCATTAGAAAGACCAAAAGGCATCACTAAATACTCAAAGTGGCCCTCGGGCGTATTAAATGCGGTTTTCCACTCATCCCCCTGCCTGATTCGCACCAAATTATACGCCCCACGAAGGTCAATCTTAGAGAACCACTTGGCCCCCTTTATGCGAGCAAACAAATCAGTCAGCAACGGCAATGGGTATTGATATTTAACAGTGATTTTATTCAAAAGCCGATAATCAATACATGGTCTCAAAGAGCCGTCTTTTTTTGACACAAAGAAAAAACCGGCTCCTAAGGGAGATGACGATGGACGAATATGTCCCTTTTCCAAGGACTCCTTTATATATTCTCGCATAGCAGCATGTTCAGGCACAGACAGATTAAATAAACGACCCTTTGGGTATTTACTACCCGGGATTAAATCTATGGCACAATCGCACTCTCGGTGCGGAGGTAACGAACCAAGCTTGGATTCTTCAAAGACGTCACGATAGTCAGACAGGAACTCAGGAATTTCAGAGGGAATGGATGATGAAATGGAAACCACAGGTACATCCCCATGAGCCCCCTTACATCCCCAGCTCAACACAGACATAGCTCTCCAGTCGAGGACTGGGTTGTGAGATTGCAACCAAGGCAATCCTAGCACCAAATCATCATGTAGATTATTCAGCACCAGAAAGCGAATAATCTCCTGGTGATCCGGATTAATACGCATAGTTACTTGTGTCCAGTATTGTGGTTTATTATTAGCCAATGGGGTGGAGTCAATCCCCTTCAGAGGAATAGGAGTCTCCAAAGGCTCTAAATCATACCCACAGCGTTTGGCAAAGGACCAATCCATAAGACTCAAAGCGGCGCCAGAGTCGACATAGGCGTCCGTGGTAATAGATGACAAAGAGCAAATCAGGGTCACAGATAGAATAAATTTAGACGGTAAGGTGCAAATGGAAACAGATTTACCAAGCTTTTTAGTGCGCTTAGAGCATGCTGATATAACATGAGTAGAATCACCACAATAGAAACACAACCCATTTTTCCGTCTAAAATTCTGCCGCTCGCTTCGGGACAGAATTCTATCACACTGCATACTCTCTGGCGACTTCTCAGTGGACACCGCCAGATGGTGCACTGGTTTGCGCTCCCGCAAACGCCTATCGATCTGAATAGCCATTGTCATGGACTCATTCAGACCCGCAGGCACAGGGAACCCCACCATAACATCCTTAATGGCATCAGAGAGACCCTCTCTGAAAGTCGCCGCCAGGGCGCACTCATTCCACTGAGTAAGCACAGACCATTTACGGAATCTTTGGCAGTAAATTTCCGCTTCATCTTGCCCCTGAGATAGGGACATCAAAGTTTTTTCTGCCTGAAGCTCCAAATGAGGTTCGTCATAAAGCAACCCCAAGGCCAGAAAAAACGCATCCACATTGAGCAACGCAGGATCCCCTGGTGTCAATGAAAAAGCCCAGTCTTGAGGGTCGCCCCGGAGCAAGGAAATCACAATCCTGACCTGCTGTGCAGGGTCTCCGGCAGAGCGAGATTTCAGGGACAAAAATAATTTGCAATTATTTCGAAAATTCTGAAACCCGGATCTATTCCCCGAGAAAAATTCCGGCAAAGGAATTCTCGGCTCAGATACAGGTGCATGACAAACAAAATCTTGCAAATTTTGTACCTTCGTGGCGAGATTATTCAAACCTGCAGTTACACTCTGAAGATCCATTACAAACAGGTGGACCCAGAGCCATTCAAGGGTTAAGAGGAGGTAAGAAGCAGCTAGACAGCAATTAAGGGCTAGGCAGCAAAACTCTGAGGGGAAAAAAAAAAAAAATTTCCCTTCAACACTTCTTTTTCTCCTGCTTCAGCCCAAACAATTAACACTTTGTGGGCCGGTCAAACTGTCATGATCTCAATGGCAAGAGAACATACCATAAGTATATATAGGAACTAGCTCTTGGAAGATGGGAACTGAGCTGACCATGAACTAAACCTAACGCACAACTAGCAGTGGCCGGGTAGCATGCCTACGTTGATTCTAGATGCCCAGCACCAGCCGGAGGACTAAATAAAGCTAGCAGAGGAAAATATTAGTCCTAGCTCACCTCTAGAGAAATACCCCGAAAGGAGACAGAGGCCCCCCACATGTATTGGCGGTGAGTTGAGATGAAATAACAAACGTAGTATGAAAATAGGTTTAGCAAATTTGAGGTCCACTTACTAAATAGCAGAAGACAGAAAGGACACTTTCATGGTCAGCTGAAAACCCTATCAAAAACACCATCCAGAAATTACTTTAAAACTCTGGCATTAACTCATAACACCAGAGTGGCAATTCCTGTTCACAAGAGCTTTCCAGACACAGTAACGAAACTACAGCTGTGAACTGGAACGAAAATGCAAAAACAAACATGGACAAGAGTCCAACTTATCTAGTAGTTGTCTAGGAGCAGGAACAAGCACAGAGAGGCTTCTGATAACATTGTTGACCGGCAAGCAACTAACAGAGCAGCAAGGTTATATAGCGACTCCCACATCTTGATGGGAACAGGTGAACAGAGAAGATGAAGACACCAGTTCAATTCCACCAGTAGCCACCGGGGGAGCCCAGAATCCAAATTCACAACAGCGTCCGATCTCAATTCCAGCCAATTCTGCGTTGAAAATGTAAAACAGTGCTCCTTCCCTTCCAAGCTCTCCCGTGTGCCAAAACAGGGGTTTACCCCAACATATGTGGTATCAGAGTACTCAGACACATTGGACAACAACTTTTGGGGTCCAATTTCTCCTGTTACCCTTGGGAAAATTCAAAACTGGGGGCTAAAATATAATTTTTGTGGAAAAAAATGTTTTTTATTTTCACGGCTCTGCGTTATTAACTGTAGTGAAACATTTGGGGTTCAAAGTTCTCACAGCACATCTAGATAAGTTCCTTGGGGGGTCTAGTTTCCAATATAGGGTCACTTGTTGGGGGTTTCTACTGTTTAGGTACATCAGGGGCTCTGCAAATGCAATGTGACACCTGCAGACCAATTCATCTAAGTCTGCATTCCAAATGGCGCTACTTCCCTTCCGAGGTCTGCCATGCACCCAAACGGTGGTTCCCTTCCACATATTGGGTATCAGCGTACTCAGGACAAGTTGGGCAACAAAGTTTGTGGTCCAATGTCTCCTGTTACCCTTGGGAAAATACAAAACTGGGGGCTAAAATACTATTTTTGTGGAAAAAAAAGATTTTTATTTTCGTGTCCCTGCGTTATAAACTGTAGTGAAACACTTGGAGGTTCAAAGTTCTCACAACACATCTAGATAAGTTCTTTGGGGGATCTAGTTTCCATTATGGGGTCATTTGTGGGGGGTTTCTACTGTTTAGGTACATCAGGGGCTCTGCAAATGCAATGTGACGCCTGCAGACCAATTCATCTAAGTCTGCATTCCAAATGGCGCTCCTTCCCTTCCGAGCTCTGCCATGCGCCCAATCAGTGGTTCCCCCACACATATTGGGTATCAGCGTACTCAGGACAAATTGGACAACAACTTTTGTGGTCCAGTTCTCCCTGTTACCCTTGGAAAAATACAAAACTGGGGGCTAAAAAATAATTTTTGTGGGAAAAAAAGAATTTTATTTTCACGGCTCTGCGTTATAAACTTCTGTGAAGCACTTGGTGGGATAAAATGCTTACAAACATCTAGATAAGTTCCTTAGGGGGTCTGTTATGGTCCTGGTGGTAGGAACACATGAACTGACCTGATAGGTAAACCAAAACATAGGACAAGCTCTGGGGATGTGGGAACTTTACTGACCGCAATTCTGATCCTATCAAAACACACTATAGGCAGCTGTGGAGCATTCCTAACTCGGCCTAGATGCCTCTGCACAGCCTGAGAAACTAGCTACCCCTAGAGAGAAACAAAGCCTCACTTGCCTCAGAGAAATTTTCCCCAAAGTGAGAGCAGCCCCCACAAATAATAACGGTGAGTTAAGAGGAAAACACAAACAGAAATGAAAACAGGTTTTAGCAAATGAGGCCCACTAAAAACTAAATAGTCAGAAGATAGCAAGGAATCTGTGCAGTCAGTATAAAATACTACAAAAAATTATCCACGCAGAGAATACAAAAAGACCCCCACACCGACTCACGATGTGAGGGGCGCAACTCCGCACCCCAGAGCTTCCAGCTAGCAATCAAATAGCATATAAGCAAGCTGGACTGAACTCATCATATACTGAGAAACATTTTCAAATAGCAATGAGAAAAAATAGACTAGCATGAACTTAGCTTCTCCACGAGGAGACAGGTCACAAGGGAAGTCCCAGAGAGATCTGAACCAGTACTGAATACAACAACATCAGGCAACAAGTAAAGGTCCAAGTGGAGTTAAATAGGCAGCAAGCCTAGCAGGAAACGAGGCAGCTGGAGTCCAGCTACAGACCAGCCGTAACACTGAAAGCCACCAGAGGGAGCCCAAGAACAGAACTCATAAAGTACCACTCATGACCACAGGAGGGAGCCCGAGAACGGAATTCACAACAGTACCCCCCCCTTGAGGAGGGGTCACCGAACCCTCACCAGAGCCCCCAGGCCGAGCAGGACGAGTCAAATGAAAGGCACGAACCAAATCGGCAGCATGGACATCAGAGGCAACAACCCAGGAATTATCCTCCTGACCAAAGCCCTTCCATTTAACCAAGTACTGAAGCTTCCGTCTCGAAACACGAGAATCCAAGATCTTCTCCACCACATACTCCAATTCTCCCTCGACCAACACCGGAGCAGGAGGATCAACAGAAGGAACCACAGGCACCACATACCTCGCAACAAAGACCTATGGAACACATTATGAATGGCAAAAGATGCTGGGAGGTCCAAACAGAATGACACAGGATTGAGGATTTCTGAAATCTTATAAGGACCGATGAAACGAGGTTTAAACTTAGGAGAGGAAACCTTCATAGCAACGTAACGAGATGACAACCATACCAAATCCCCCACACGAAGTCGGGGACCCACACAGCGATGGCGATTAGCAAAGCGCTGAGCCTTCTCCTGTGACAATGTCAAATTGTCCACCACGTGGTTCCAAATCTGCTGCAACCTATCCACCACAGAATCCACCCCAGGACAGTCAGAAGGCTCAACCTGACCCGAGGAAAAACGGGGATGAAAACCAGAATTACAAAAAAAAGGCGAAACCAAAGTAGCAGAACTAACCCGATTATTGAGGGCGAACTCAGCCAATGGCAAAAAAGTCACCCAATCATCCTGATCAGCAGAAACAAAACATCTCAGATAAGCCTCCAAGGTCTGATTAGTTCATTCGGTTTGGCCATTTGTCTGAGGATGGAAGGCCGAAGAAAAAGACAAATCAATGCCCATCTTAGCACAAAAGGACCGGCAAAATCTGGACACAAACTGGGATCCTCTGTCAGACACAATGTTCTCCGGAATACCATGCAAACGAACCACATTCTGAAAAAACAGCGGAACCAAATCAGAGGAGGAGAGCAACTTAGGCAGGGGCACCAAATGGACCATTTTAGAAAAACGATCACAAACCACCCAGATGACAGACATCCTCTGAGAGACTGGAAGATCCAAAATAAAATCCATGGAAATATGCGTCCAAGGCCTCTTCGGGACAGGCAAAGGCAAAAGCAATCCAATGGCACGAGAACAGCAAGGCTTGGCCCGAGCACAAATCCCACAGGACTGCACAAAGGAACGCACATCCCGCGACAAGGAAGGCCACCAAAAGGACCTGGCCACCAGATCCCTGGTACCAAAAATCCCAGGATGACGCGCCAACACAGAAGAATGAACCTCGGAAATAACTCTACTGGTCCATCTATCCCGGACAAACAGTCTCTCCGGTGGACAACGGTCAGGTCTATCGGCCTGAAATTCCTGCAGCACCCGCCGCAAATCAGGGGAGATGGCAGACAAAATCACCCCGTCTCTGAGGATACCAGCCGGCTCAGAAACTCCCGGAGAGTCAGGCACAAAACTCCTAAAAAGGGCATCAGCCTTCACATTCTTTGAGCCCGGAAGGTACGAAACCACTAAATCAAAACGGGAAAAAAACAGCGACCAACGAGCTTGTCTAGGATTTAACCGCTTGGCAGACTCGAGATAAATCAAATTCTTGTGATCCGTCAGGACCACCACGCGATGCTTGGCTCCCTCAAGCCAATGTTGCCACTCATCGAATGCCCACTTCATTGCCAACAACTTCCGATTACCAACATCATAATTCCGCTCGGCAGGCGAAAACTTTCTAGAAAAGAAAGCACATGGTCTCATCACCGAGCCATCAGAGCTTCTCTGTGACAAGACAGCCCCTGCTCCAATTTCAGAAGCATCAACCTCGACCTGAAAGGGAAGAGAGACATCAGGCTGACGCAAGACAGGAGCCGAAGAAAACCGACGTTTCAGCTCCTGAAAGGCCTCAACGGCCGCAGAAGACCAATTCGTCACATCAGCACCCTTTCTAGTCAAATCCGTCAAAGGTTTAACCACACTAGAAAAATTAGTGATGAAACGACGGTAAAAATTAGGAAAGCCCAAGAACTTCTGAAGACTCTTCACCGATGTAGGTTGAGTCCAGTCATAGATGGCCTGGACTTTAACTGGATCCATCTGGATAGTAGAAGGGGAAAAAATAAAGCCCAAAAAGGAAACCTTCTGGACTCCAAAGAGACATCTAGAGCCCTTCACACACAAGGCATTGGCACGCAGGACCTGAAACACCATCCTGACCTGCTTCACATGAGACTCCCAATCATCAGAAAAGACCAAAATATCATCCAGGTACACAATCATAAATCTATCCAGATACTCTCGGAAGATGTCGTGCATGAAGGACTGAAACACGGAAGGGGCATTAGAAAGCCCAAAAGGCATCACCAAGTACTCAAAATGACCTTCGGGCGTATTAAATGCTGTTTTCCATTCATCACCCTGCTTTATACGCACAAGATTATAAGCTCCTTCGAAGATCTATCTTGGTGAACCAACTAGCCCCCCTAATCCGAGCAAACAGATAGGACAGCAGAGGCAAAGGGTACTGAAATTTGACCGTGATTTTATTTAGAAGGCGATAATCTATACAGGGTCTCAGAGAACCATCCTTCTTGGCCACAAAAAAAACCCCTGCACCCAAAGGTGACGAGGACGGACGAATATGCCCTTTCTCCAAAGACTCCTTTATATAAGTCCGCATAGCGGTATGTTCTGGTACAGATAAATTAAAAAGTCGACCCTTAGGGAACTTACTACCAGGAATCAAATTTATAGCACAATCACAATCCCTATGAGGAGGTAGGGCACTGGATTTGGGCTCATCGAATACATCCTGGTAATCCAACAAAAATTCAGGGACTTCAGAAGGAGTAGAAGAAGCAATTGACACCAAAGGAACATCGCCATGTACCCCTTGACAACCCCAACTTGACACAGACATTGCTTTCCAATCCAGGACTGGATTATGAACCTGCAGCCATGGCAGACCCAACACGACAACATCATGCAAATTATGTAACACTAGAAAGCGAATAACCTCCTGATGTGTAGGAGTCATGCACATAGTCACTTGAGTCCAGTACTGAGGCTTATTCTTGGCCAATGGTGTAGCATCAATTCCCCTTAGTGGAATAGGGAATTGCAATCGTTCCAAGATAAAACCACAGCGCCTGGCAAATGACAAATCCATCAAATTCAGGGCAGTGCCTGAATCCACAAAAGCCATAACAGAGTAGAATAACAGAGAGCAAATCAAAGTAACAGACAAAATGAATTTAGGCTGTACAGTACCAATGGTGACAGACTTAGCGAACCTTTTTGTGTGCTTAAAACAGTCAGAGATAGCATGAGTGGAGTCACCACAGTAAAAGCACAACCCATTCTGACGTCTGTGATTTTGCCGTTCAATTCTGGTCAGAATCCTGTCACATTGCATAGACTCAGGCTTCTGTTCAGAAAACACCAACAGATGGTGCACAGGTTTGCGCTCCCGCAAACGCCGATCAATCTGAATGGCCAAAGACATTGACTCATTCAGACCCACAGGCGTGGGGAACCCCACCATAACATCCTTAAGGGCTTCAGAAAGACCCTTTCTGAAAATCGCTGCCAGGGCAAACTCATTCCATTGAGTGAGCACAGACCACTTCCTAAACTTCTGACAGTAAACCTCTGCTTCATCCTGACCCTGAGAGAGAGCCAGCAAAATCTTTTCTGCCTGGTCCACTAGATTAGGTTCCTCATAAAGCAATCCAAGTGCCAGAAAAAACGCATCCACATTTAGCAATGCAGGATCTCCTGGCGCCAGGGAGAATGCCCAATCTTGAGGGTCACCACGTAACAAAGAAATAATAATTTTAACTTGCTGAGCAGGGTCACCAGAGGAACGAGGTTTCAGAGAAAGAAACAATTTGCAATTATTTTTGAAATTCAAAAACCTAGACCTATCTCCAGAGAACAACTCAGGAATTGGTATTTTAGGTTCTAACATAGGACTGTGAATTACATAATCCTGAATGCTTTGTATCCTTATAGCGAGCTGATCCACACAAGAGGACAGACCTTGCATGTCCATATCTGCAGCTGAGTCCTGAACCACCCAGAGATTAAGGGGAGGAGAGAGGCTAAACACACTGCAGAGGAAAAAAAAACCCTCAGAGCTTCTCTTATCCCTCTTTTGCGATGCATTAACACTTTACGGGCCTGCTGTACTGTTATGGTCCTGGTGGTAGGAACACATGAACTGACCTGATAGGTAAACCAAAACATAGGACAAGCTCTGGGGATGTGGGAACTTCACTGACCGCAATTCTGATCCTATCAAAACACACTATAGGCAGCCGTGGAGCGTTCCTAACTCGGCCTAGACGCCTCTGCACAGCCTGAGAAACTAGCTACCCCTAGAGAGAAACAAAGCCTCACTTGCCTCAGAGAAATTTTCCCCAAAGTGAGAGCAGCCCCCACAAATAATAACGGTGAGTTAAGAGGAAAACACAAACATAGAAATGAAAACAGGTTTTAGCAAATGAGGCCCACTAAAAACTAAATAGTCAGAAGATAGCAAGGAATCTGTGCGGTCAGTATAAAATACTACAAAAAATTATCCACGCAGAGAATACAAAAAGACTCCCACACCGACTCATGATGTGAGGGGCGCAACTCCACACCCCAGAGCTTCCAGCTAGCAATCAAATAGCATATAAGCAAGCTGGACTGAACTCATCATATACTGAGAAACATTTTCAAATAGCAATGAGAAAAAATAGACTAGCATGAACTTAGCTTCTCCACGAGGAGACAGGTCACAAGGGAAGTCCCAGAGAGATCTGAATACAACGACAGCAGGCAACAAGTAAAGGTCATAGTGGAGTTAAATAGGCAGCAAGCCTAGCAGGAAACGAGGCAGCTGGAGTCCAGCTACAGACCAGCCGTAACACTGAAAGCCACTAGAGGGAGCCCAAGAACAGAACTCACAAAGTACCACTCATGACCACAGGAGGGAGCCCGAGAACGAAATTCACAACAGGGGTCTACTTTCCAAAATGGTGCCACTTGTGGGGGGTTTCAATGTTTAGGCACATCAGGGGCTCTCCAAATGTGACATGGCGTCCTATCTCAATTCCAGTCAATTTTGCATCGAAAAGTCAAATGGCGCTACTTCCCTTCCGAGCTCTGCCGTGTGCCCAAACAATGGTTTACCCCTACATCTCATCTGGGGTATCAGCGTACTCAAGACAAATTGCACAACAACTTTTGGGGTCCTATTTCTTCTGTTACCCTTGGGGAAATAAAAAATTGGAAGCAAAAATATCATTTTTGTGAAATAATATGATTTTTTATTTTTACAGCTCTGCATTATAAACTTCTGTGAAGCACTTGGTGGGTCAAAGTGCTCACCACACATCTGGATAAGTTCCTTAGTGGGTCTACTTTCCAAAATGGTGTCACTTGTGGGGAGTTGCAATGTTTAGGCACATCAGGGGCTCTCCAAACGCAACATGGCGTCCTATCTCAATTCCAGTCAATTTTGCATTGAAAAGTCAAATGGCACTCCTTCCCCTCCGAGCTCTGCTGTTCGCCCAAACAGTGGTTTACCCACACATATGGGGTATCAGCGTACTCAGGAGAAATTGCACAACAATGTTTGGGGTCCAATTTCTCCTGTTACCCTTGGTAAAATAAAGTAAAATGGATCTGCAGTAAATTTTTTGTGAAAACAAATTAAATGTTAATTTTTTTTTAAACATTCCATAAATTCCTGTGTAACACCTGAAGGGTTAATAGTCTTCTTGAATGTGGTTTTGAGCACCTTGAGGGGTGCAGTTTTTAGAATGGTGTCACACTTGGGTATTTTCTATCATATAGACCCCTCAAAGTGACTTCAAATGTGATGTAGTCCCTAAAAAAAAATGGTGTTGTAAAAATGATAAATTGCTGGTCAAATTTTAACTCTTATAACTCCCTAACAAAAAAAATGTTGTTCCAAAATTGTGCTGATGTAAAGTAGATATGTGGGAAATGTTACTTATTAAGTATTTTGTGTGATATATCTCTGTGATTTAAGGGCATAAAAATTCAAATTTGGAAAATTGCGAAATTTTCAACATTTTCACCAAATTTCCATTTTTTTCACACATAATCGCAGGTAATATCAAATAAATTTTACTACTATAATGGAGTACAATATGTCATGAGAAAACAGTGTCAGAATCATCAGGATCCATTGAAGCGTTCCAGAGTTATAACCTCATAAATGGACAGTGGTCAGAATTGTAAAAATTGGCCTGGTCATTAACGTGCAAACCACCCTTGGGGGTAAAGGGGTTAACTAAAATGGTGGTACATCTTATAGTCTAATTTTATGGCAGTTTTAGACTGTGTGCCAACTTTACGGTTTTTATGCGTTTCCGCCATGCTTTTTGCCGCAGCGGAAATGCTAAAAAAAGGCTTAAAAATGCATTCCCATGCAATCTTATGGGATTCCGCAGTTTCTGTGCCCATGCTGTGAATTTTCCCGCTGCAGAATCCCATAACTGTAAAATCTGCAGCATGTTCATTATTTCTGCGGAATTGCTGTGATTCTTCCTCCATAGGATTGCATTGAAATGCTCACTTTATGCATGTGGCTATGCCTACCATGCGTAAAGTGAGCGCTTCATGTGCAGATGGTACTTAGGGTTTGTAGGAGAGGAGACTCATCTTCAGACCCTGGGTACACTATTCCTGTAAAAAAAAGAATTAAAATAAAAAATAGGGATATACTTACCTTCTGATGGCCCCCGGAGTTCTCCCGCCTCTCAGCAATGCACACGGCGGCTTCCGTTCCAAGGGATGCATTGCGCGAATCCCCTGAGATGACATCACGGTCACGCCACCATGACGTCACAAAGGTCCTTAGTGAAAGCCTCCCTGGGAACAGAACGTACCGAGAGCACCGCTGAGGAGATTGGAGGCCGTCAAAAGGTGAGAATAACCATATTTTTTATTTTTTTATTATTTTTAACTTTCAAACTTTTACTATTGATGCTGCATAGGCAGCATCAATAGTAAAAAGTTGGTCACACTTGTCAAGCACTATGCTTGACAAGTGTGACCAACCTGTCAATCACTTTTCCAAGCGATGCTTCAAATCGCTTGTAAAGTGCAAGCATTCTGTAAGCTAAAAACGCTGGCAAAACGTTTGTTTTTTGATGGAAAATGCATGCGAATTCTGCATGTATTTCACCCGCGACAGGAAGTTGCGGAAATGCTGTGGACATTTCCGCAGCATTTCTGCAATGTGGGCACATAGCTTAAAGAGGACAGCAGCTGTGAAGCAGGATCACAGGAGGCAGGGTTGCTACTTTAGGAGGCCGGCTGCGTCAGGGGTGCAGTGAGGCTGCGAGCCCCCGGCTGGGAGCAGGAGTTGTCCCTGTGGTGCGAGATTGCAGGCTCTGGGCTTTCATAGGATGTCGGCAATAAGTGAAGTGCCCTTCCCATTGATTTCCCTTTGACGCTGCATGTGCAGATAATCTGCACATACGCCACTAGAAGTGACCATTTTCTTGAAGCCCACCACAGGGAAATCAATGTGAAGGTGACTTTGCGCACCGCAAACATCTTATCAGATCCAAGGTTTAGCCGCTGGCATCTTGAAACAGAGACCCTGCCTCCTGTGTTACCACTCCACCACAGCCACCCCCCTTGTTAAGCTACCTTCATATTGTAAGTCACACCCCCATTTTCCTCCTAAATATTTTGGGAAAAGGCATTTTATAATCTGAAAAATATGATATTTATAATGTTGCAAGGCTTCTACAGTGGGGAAAATAAGTGTTTGATTTTGGAAGTTCTCCCACCTACAAAGAATTGAGAGGTCTGTAATTTTTATTGTAGGTACAATTTAACTGTGAGAGACACAATCTTTTTAAAAAAATCCAGAAAAACAGATTTTATGATTTTTGCATAATTAATTTGCATTTTATTGCATGAAATAAGTATTTGATACCATAGAAAAACTGAACCTAATATTTGGCACAGAAACCTTCTTTGCAGTCACAGTCTGATGTTTCCTGTAGTTCTTGACCAAGTATGCACTCACTGCAGCGGGGATTTTGGCCCACTTTTCCTTACAAATCTTCTCCAAATCTTTCAGGTTTTAAGGCTGTAGCTAGGCAACATTGACTTTCAGCTCTCTCCAAAGATGTTTTATTGGGATTAAGTCTGGAGATTGGCTAGGCCACTCCAGGACCTAGAAATGCTTCTTATGGAGCCACTCCTTAGTTGCTCTGGCTGTGTGTTTAGGGTCATTGTCATTCTGGAAGATTCAGCCATGACCCACCTTCAATACTGTTACTGAGGGAAGGAGGTTGCTGGCCACAATTTCGTGATACCTGACCCCATCAATCCTTTGCAGAGAAGTACCCCCAAAGTATGATGTTCCCCCACCATGCTTCATGGTTGGGACTGCGTTCTTGGGGTTGTACTCATCCTTTTTCTTCCTCCAAACATGACGAGTGGAGTTGATAACAAAAAGTTATTTTTTGGTCTCATCTAACCACATGACCTTCTCCCATGACTCCTCTGGATCATCTAAATGGTCACTGGCAAAATTCAAATGGGCCGGTATATGTGCAGGTGAGAGCAGGTGGGACCTTCTGTGCCCTGCAGAATTTTAATCCATGAGGGTGTAGGAAGATGGACCAGAATAGTGGCCTCTCTTGTGTGTCCAGGCCGGAACTGTCAGGACAGTCACCATTGTTGTCGAGTGAAGCACTTTCTGACCGGAGTAGACCTTTGCACCTGACTGTTGGGGGCAGGTGTGATATAAAAGAGACTGAGTGCATGGGAATGGGGCTTTTGGTGGGTACAGACTGTGCTTCTCCTGAGACCAACTCCCCGTTATTCTCCAGCCCCTACCGGTCAGGGGGCGTCTGACACCTGCTGACTCTCTGGGTAACGCTGATCAGGCATTGCATGCAGTTCGCAGAGGTGAGACTGCGGCCTCTACTCCGGGACTTTGTACATCCTAAGCCGTGCAGCATACCTTTCCCTGTTCAGCACCTCATTCCAGGATCACAAGACCACGTGAAAGAAGACCAGGATACTTTGTTGCCGTACAGAGACAGTGCTTCACTTTTCTCCAGGAGCGGCTCAGAGACTTGTCGCACCACCTACTGCGCCATTGTGAGATTTTCCAGTCACCATCGTCCAGGAACCAGAGACTGATAAGTTAACCTGTTATTTGACCTGTTGTAGTTACTTTATTGCAATATACACATTGGGGGCCTGTATATTTATACCCCTCACTCCCTGCGTATAGTATTTACTGTTGAGATAACTATATATATATAAAACCCGTTAACTCTTGCTCAGCCTCATGCTCGTCACTGCATCCCGCGTTCCTGCTAGTACCTCTCACGGGCATAGTGTGTTAGTAGCTGTAATATTTGAGACTGTAGTCCCAGCTCGTTTAAGTCATTGATCAGGTCCTCTCATGTAGTCCTGGGTTGATCCCTGACCTTCCTCAGAATCATCCTTATCCCACGAGGCAAGATCCTCATGGAGCCCCAGAGGAAGATTGATAGTCATCTTGTGCTTCTTCCATTTTCTAATAATTGTGCTGACAGTTGCTGCCTTCTCACCAAGCTGTTTGCCTATTGTCCTGTAGCCTACGCCAGCCTTATGCAGGTGTACAAATTTTGTCCATGGTGTCCTTAGACAGCTCTTTGGTTTTGACCATGTTGGAGAGGTTGGAGTGTGATTGATTGAGTCTGTGGATAGGTGTCTTTTATACAGGTAGCAAATTCAAGGAGGTGAAATTAATAAAGGTAATAATGAGTGTAGAGTAGGAGGGCTTCTTAAAGAAAATCTAACAGGTCTATGAGAAACAAAATTCTTGCTGGTTGGTATGTAATCAAATACTTATTTCATGCAATAAAGTACAATGTAATTATTTAAAAATTGTACAATGTGATTTTCTGGTATTTTTTTAGAAGCTGTCTCTCACAGTTGAAGTTTTACTATGATAAAAAATTAGAGTCCTCTCCATTCTTTGTATATGGGAAAACTTGCTAAATTGGCAGTGTATGAAATACTTATTTTCCCCACTGTATATAATAGTGAAGTGGTGAATTAATTAATGTTAGAAATATATATGTGAAGTCTAAGGAAAAGTTTCTCCTTGTGGAGAGTGACATACCAGCTCTGGCTTGTCAAGGAAAGGGGGCTTATTCGCTGTACAATGCTCCTCTGGGTAATTTAATATGCAAATTGCCTCTTCAGAGAAAAAGAGGACTTTAACTCTATAGCGCCACCTGTTAGAAGTAGCGATCCTACAAGTCTCAATCAACCCTTTAACGAGTCTTGCAATATGACTTAGGATAAAAGCCAAATCAGTATCTCAATTCGCAGACACAGTGTTTTGGGCTGTTGGCCCTCATCAATGTGAAGCATGAGAACTGATTTGGCTAGGTGAGAGGCT
Organism: Ranitomeya variabilis; assembly: GCF_051348905.1. NCBI lineage: Eukaryota > Metazoa > Chordata > Amphibia > Anura > Dendrobatidae > Ranitomeya > Ranitomeya variabilis. The sequence continues at coordinate 476,669,454 of NC_135237.1, forward strand.
CTGGACTGAGGTCTAAGGGGTAAGGTTTCTCTTTGTGGAGAGTGACATACCAGCTCTGGCTTGTCAAGGAAAGGGGGCTTATACGCTGTACAATGCACCTCTGGGAAATTTAATATGCAAATTGCCTCTTCAGAGAAAAAGAGGACTTGATCTCTATAGCGCCACGTGTTGGAAGTAGCGATACTACAAGTCCCAATCAACCCTTTAATGAGTCTTGCAATATGACTTAGGATAACAGTCAAATCAGTATATCAACTCGCAGACACGGTTAAAGAGTTGATTGTGACTTGTAGGATCGCTACTTCCAACAGGTGCCGCTATATAGTTCAAGTCCTCTTTTTCTCTGAAGAGGCAATTGGCATATTAAATATATATATATTAGTGATGAGCGAATGTACTCGTTACTCAAGATTTCCCGAGCACGCTCGAGTAATCTCAGAGTATTTTTTAGTGCTCGGAAATTTAGTTGTTATTGCCGCAGCTGAATGATTTACATCTGTTAGCCAGCATAAGTACATGTGGGGGTTGCCTGGTTACTAGGGAATCCCCACATGTACTTATGCTGGCTAACAGATGTAAATCATTCAGCTGCGGCAATAAAAACTAAATTTCCGAGCACTAAAAAATACTCGGAGGACATCCGAGCATGCTCGGGAAATCTCGAGTAACGAGTATATTCGATCATCACTGATATATATATATATATATATATATATATATATATATAATAGCCAGTCCCAGATATGGCTCTTTCTTTGCCACTCTGCCCTGAAAGCCAGCATCCTGGAGTCGCCTCTTCACTGTAGATGTTGACACTGGTGTTTTGCGTGTACTATTTAATGAAGCTGCCAGTTGAGGACCTGTGAGGCGTCAATTTCTCAAACTACAGACTCCAATGTGCTTGTTTTGTTGCTCAGTTGTGCAGCGGGGCCTCCCACTTCTCTTTCTACTCTGATTACACCCTGTTTGTGCACTCCTCTGAAGGGAGTAGTACACAACGTTGTAGGAAATCTTCAGTTTCTTGGCAACTTCTTGCATGGAATAGCCTTCATTTTTAAGAAAAAGAATAGACTAGGGTTCAGCGAAACGGGTCGGCCATTTTCAGAAGTCGCCGACTTTTGGCAAAGTCGGGTTTCATGAAACCCGACCCGACCCCTGTGTGGGGTCGGCCATGAGGTCGGCGATCTTCGGAATCTGGGATCGGAATTCCGATACCGAGTTCCGATATGTTTGCGATATCGGGAATCGGTATCGGAATCCATATTTAAGTGTAAAATAAAGAATTAAAATAAAAAATATTGATATACTCACCTGTCCGGCGGCTCCTGCAACTTACCGAGGGAACCGGCGGCCTGCTTTGGTTAAAATGAGCGCGTCCAGGGCCTTCCGTGATGTCACGGCTTTGTGATTGGTCGCGACGGCCCATGTGACCGCCACGCGACCAATCACAAGCAAACCTTCTTTGCAGTCACAGTCTGATGTTTCCTGTAGTTCTTGACCAAGTATGCACTCACTGCAGCGGGGATTTTGGCCCACTTTTCCTTACAAATCTTACAAATCCTTTGGACCAATCACAAAGCCGTGACGTCATCTTAAGGTCCTTCACGCGCTGATTCTTAGGAAGGAAGACTGCCGGAAAGAAGCAGGGCGCGTCCGAGGGTGAGTATATTCCTATTAGGTATATACTCACCCTCGGCTTCTTTCCGGCAGCCTTCCTTCCTAAGAATCAGCGCGTGAAGGACCTTAAGATGACGTCACGGCTTTGTGATTGGTCGCGACGGCCCATGTGACCGCCACGCGACCAATCACAAGCCGCGAACGTCATTCTCAGGTCCTAAATTCCTAGAAATTAGAATTCTAGGAATTTAGGACCTGAGAATGACGTCCGGGTCACATGGGCCGTCGCGACCAATCACAAAGCCGTGACGTCACGGAAGGCCCTGGACGCGCTCATTTTAACCAAAGCAGGCCGCCGGTTCCCTCGGTAAGTTGCAGGGGCCGCCGGACAGGTGAGTATATCAATATTTTTTATTTTAATTCTTTATTTTACACTTAAATATGGATCCCAGGGCCTGAAGGAGAGTTTCCTCTCCTTCAGACCCTGAGAACCATAGTATCCTGTTATGACCCCAATGGCGAGGGTCTCAGAGGAACGTGGAAGTCTGCAGAATACAAAAATCCAGCTCATAGGGCAGTGGTAACTGGGTTGACCATATATCTACTCCTAACGCCAACACTAGAAGTAGCCGGGGATCATTCCTACGTTGATTCTAGATGACACGCGCCAGCCGGAGAATCTAGCTACCCCTAGTAGAGGAAAACAAAGACCTTTCTTGCCTCCAGAGAAGGGGACCCCAAAGCTGGATAGAAGCCCCCCACAAATAATGACGGTGAGGTAAGAGGAAATGACAAACACAGAAATGAACCAGGTTTAGCACAGTGAGGCCCGCTTACTGATAGCAGAATAAAGAAAGGTAACTTATATGGTCAACAAAAACCCTATCAAAATCCACACTGGAAATTCAAGAACCCCCGAACCGTCTAACGGTCCGGGGGGAGAACACCAGCCCCCTAGAGCTTCCAGCGAAGGTCAGGATATAGATTTGGAACAAGCTGGACAAAAATACAAAACCAAAACAAATAGCAAAAAGCAAAAGGCAGACTTAGCTGATAAAACTGGAACCAGGATCAGTAGACAAGAGCACAGCAGACTAGCTCTGATAACTACGTTGCCAGGCATTGAACTGAAGGACCAGGGAGCTTATATAGCAACACCCCTAACTAACGACCCAGGTGCGGATAAAAGGAATGACAGAAAAACCAGAGTCAAAAAACTAGTAACCACTAGAGGGAGCAAAAAGCAAATTCACAACAGTACCCCCCCCTTAGTGAGGGGTCACCGAACCCTCACCACGACCACCAGGGCGATCAGGATGAGCGGCATGAAAGGCACGAACTAAATCGGCCGCATGAACATCAGAGGCGACCACCCAGGAATTATCCTCCTGACCATAGCCCTTCCACTTGACCAGGTACTGAAGCCTCCGCCTGGAGAGGCGAGAATCCAAGATCTTCTCCACCACGTACTCCAACTCGCCCTCAACCAACACCGGAGCAGGAGGCTCAGCAGAACGAACTACAGGCACAATGTACCGCCGCAACAAGGACCTATGAAATACATTGTGAATAGCAAACGACACAGGAAGATCCAGACGAAAAGATACAGGATTAAGGATTTCCAATATCTTGTAAGGCCCAATAAAACGAGGTTTAAATTTGGGAGAGGAGACCTTCATAGGAACAAAGCGGGAAGAAAGCCACACCAAATCCCCAACGCGTAGTCGGGGACCCACACCGCGGCGGCGGTTGGCAAAGCGCTGAGCCTTCTCCTGTGACAACTTCAAGTTGTCCACCACATGATTCCAGATCTGCTGCAACCTATCCACCACAGAATCCACCCCAGGACAGTCAGAAGGCTCCACATGACCCGAAGAAAAGCGAGGATGGAAACCAGAGTTGCAGAAAAAAGGCGAAACCAAGGTGGCGGAACTAGCCCGATTATTAAGGGCAAACTCAGCCAACGGCAAGAATGTCACCCAATCGTCCTGATCAGCAGAGACAAAACACCTCAAATAAGCCTCCAAAGTCTGATTGGTTCGCTCCGTCTGTCCATTAGTCTGAGGATGGAAAGCAGACGAAAACGACAAATCAATGCCCATCCTACTACAAAAGGATCGCCAGAACCTGGAAACGAACTGGGATCCTCTGTCTGACACAATATTCTCAGGGATGCCGTGCAAACGAACCACGTTCTGGAAAAACACAGGAACCAGATCGGAAGAGGAAGGCAGCTTAGGCAAAGGAACCAAATGGACCATCTTGGAGAAGCGATCACATATCACCCAGATAACGGACATGCCCTGAGATAGCGGAAGATCAGAAATGAAATCCATGGAGATATGTGTCCAAGGTCTCTTCGGGACAGGCAAGGGCAAGAGCAAACCGCTGGCACGAGAACAGCAAGGCTTAGCTCGAGCACAAGTCCCACAGGACTGCACAAATGACTGCACATCCCTTGACAAGGAAGGCCACCAAAAGGACCTGGCCACCAGATCTCTGGTGCCAAAAATTCCCGGGTGACCTGCCAACACCGAGGAATGAACCTCGGAAATGACTCTGCTGGTCCACTTATCCGGGACAAACAGTCTGTCAGGTGGACAAGACTCAGGCCTATCAGCCTGAAATCTCTGCAACACACGTCGCAGATCCGGAGAAATAGCTGACAAGATAACTCCATCTTTAAGAATACCAACAGGATCAGCGACTCCAGGAGCATCAGGCACAAAGCTCCTAGAAAGAGCATCGGCCTTCACATTCTTTGAACCTGGTAAATACGAGACAACAAAATCAAAGCGGGAGAAAAACAATGACCAGCGGGCCTGTCTCGGATTAAGGCGTTTAGCAGACTCGAGATACATCAGATTTTTGTGATCAGTCAAGACCACCACACGATGCTTAGCACCCTCGAGCCAATGACGCCACTCCTCAAATGCCCATTTCATGGCCAACAACTCCCGATTGCCCACATCATAATTTCGCTCGGCAGGCGAAAACTTCCTAGAGAAAAAGGCACAAGGTTTCATAACAGAGCAACCAGGGCCTCTCTGCGACAAAACGGCCCCTGCCCCAATCTCCGAAGCATCCACCTCAACCTGAAAGGGAAGTGAGACGTCAGGCTGGCACAAAACAGGCGCCGAAGTAAACCGGCGTTTCAACTCCTGGAAAGCCTCCACGGCAGCAGGAGCCCAGTTAGCTACATCGGAGCCCTTCTTGGTCATATCCGTCAAAGGTTTCACAATGCTAGAAAAATTAGCGATAAAACGACGGTAGAAGTTAGCGAAGCCCAAGAACTTCTGAAGACTCTTAACTGACGAGGGCTGAGTCCAATCAAGAATAGCTCGGACCTTGACTGGGTCCATCTCCACAGCAGAAGGGGAAAAAATGAACCCCAAAAAGGGAACCTTCTGTACACCAAAGAGACACTTTGAGCCCTTGACAAACAAAGAATTTTCACGCAAAATTTTAAAGACCAACCTGACCTGCTCCACATGCGAATCCCAATTATCAGAAAAAACCAAAATATCATCCAGATAAACAATCAAAAATTTATCCAGATACTTCCGGAAAATGTCATGCATAAAGGACTGAAAAACTGAAGGCGCATTGGAGAGCCCAAAAGGCATCACCAAGTACTCAAAATGACCTTCGGGCGTATTGAATGCGGTTTTCCATTCATCACCTTGCTTAATGCGCACAAGGTTGTACGCACCACGAAGGTCTATCTTGGTGAACCACTTGGCACCCTTAATCCGGGCAAACAAGTCAGACAACAGCGGTAAAGGATACTGAAATTTGACAGTGATCTTATTTAAAAGCCGATAATCAATACAAGGTCTCAAAGATCCGTCCTTTTTTGCCACAAAAAAGAATCCCGCACCAAGAGGGGAAGAAGACGGACGAATATGTCCTTTTTCCAGAGACTCCTTGATATATGAACGCATAGCGGTATGTTCAGGTACCGACAGATTAAACAGTCTTCCCTTAGGAAATTTACTGCCTGGGATCAAATCTATAGCACAGTCACAGTCCCTATGAGGAGGCAGTGCACTGGACTCAGACTCACTGAAGACATCCTGATAATCAGACAAATACTCCGGAACTTCCGAAGGCGTAGAAGAAGCAATAGACACAGGCAGGGAATCCTCATGAATACCACGACAGCCCCAACTTGAGACTGACATAGCCTTCCAGTCCAGGACTGGATTATGGGTCTGTAACCATGGCAGCCCTAAAACGACCATATCATGCATTTTATGTAAAACCAGGAAACGTATCACCTCGCGGTGTTCAGGAGTCATGCACATGGTAACCTGAGTCCAATACTGCGGTTTATTTGCTGCCAATGGTGTAGCATCAATACCCCTAAGAGGAATAGGATTTTCTAATGGTTCAAGAGTAAATCCACAGCGCTTAGCAAATGAGAGATCCATGAGACTCAGGGCAGCACCTGAATCTACAAACGCCATGACAGGATAAGATGACAGTGAGCAAATCAAAGTTACAGACAGAATAAATTTAGGTTGCAAATTACCAACGGTGACAGGACTAACAACCTTAGCTATACGTTTAGAGCATGCTGAGATAACATGTGTAGAATCACCACAGTAGTAGCACAAGCCATTCCGGCGTCTATGAATTTTCCGCTCATTTCTAGTCAGGATTCTATCATATTGCATTAAATCAGGTGTCTGTTCAGACAACACCATGAGGGAATTTGCGGTTTTTCTATCACATTGCACCGAATTAGATGTCTGTTCAGACAACACCATGAGGGAATTTGCAGTTTTGCGCTCCCGCAACCGCCGGTCAATTTGAATAGCCAGTGCCATAGTATCATTCAGACCTGTGGGAATGGGAAAACCCACCATAACATTCTTAATGGCTTCAGAAAGGCCATTTCTAAAATTAGCGGCCAGTGCACACTCGTTCCAATGTGTCAGCACGGACCATTTCTGAAATTTTTGGCAATACACTTCAGCCTCGTCCTGCCCCTGAGACATAGACAGCAAGGCCTTTTCTGCCTGAATCTCAAGATTGGGTTCCTCATAAAGTAAACCGAGCGCCAGAAAAAACGCATCAAGATCAGCCAATGCCGGATCTCCTGGCGCCAGCGAAAAAGCCCAATCCTGAGGGTCGCCCCGTAAGAACGAAATAACAATTTTTACTTGCTGAGCAGAATCTCCTGATGAACAGGGTCTCAGGGACAAAAACAATTTACAATTATTCACGAAATTCCTAAACTTAAACCTGTCTCCGGAAAACAGTTCAGGAATCGGTATTTTAGGTTCTGACCTAGGATTTCTGATAACATAGTCTTGTATGCCCTGCACACGAGTAGCCAGCTGGTCCACACTTGTAATCAAGGTCTGGACATTCATGTCTGCAGCAAGCATAGCCACTCTGAGGTAAAGGGGAAGGAGAAAAAAAAAACTCAGAATCTTCTTTCTTATAATCCCTCTTCTGCAACGCATTAAACATTTAATACTGGCCTGGCAAACTGTTATGACCCCAATGGCGAGGGTCTCAGAGGAACGTGGAAGTCTGCAGAATACAAAAATCCAGCTCATAGGGCAGTGGTAACTGGGTTGACCATATATCTACTCCTAACGCCAACACTAGAAGTAGCCGGGGATCATTCCTACGTTGATTCTAGATGACACGCGCCAGCCGGAGAATCTAGCTACCCCTAGTAGAGGAAAACAAAGACCTTTCTTGCCTCCAGAGAAGGGGACCCCAAAGCTGGATAGAAGCCCCCCACAAATAATGACGGTGAGGTAAGAGGAAATGACAAACACAGAAATGAACCAGGTTTAGCACAGTGAGGCCCGCTTACTGATAGCAGAATAAAGAAAGGTAACTTATATGGTCAACAAAAACCCTATCAAAATCCACACTGGAAATTCAAGAACCCCCGAACCGTCTAACGGTCCGGGGGGAGAACACCAGCCCCCTAGAGCTTCCAGCGAAGGTCAGGATATAGATTTGGAACAAGCTGGACAAAAATACAAAACCAAAACAAATAGCAAAAAGCAAAAGGCAGACTTAGCTGATAAAACTGGAACCAGGATCAGTAGACAAGAGCACAGCAGACTAGCTCTGATAACTACGTTGCCAGGCATTGAACTGAAGGACCAGGGAGCTTATATAGCAACACCCCTAACTAACGACCCAGGTGCGGATAAAAGGAATGACAGAAAAACCAGAGTCAAAAAACTAGTAACCACTAGAGGGAGCAAAAAGCAAATTCACAACAGTACCCCCCCCTTAGTGAGGGGTCACCGAACCCTCACCACGACCACCAGGGCGATCAGGATGAGCGGCATGAAAGGCACGAACTAAATCGGCCGCATGAACATCAGAGGCGACCACCCAGGAATTATCCTCCTGACCATAGCCCTTCCACTTGACCAGGTACTGAAGCCTCCGCCTGGAGAGGCGAGAATCCAAGATCTTCTCCACCACGTACTCCAACTCGCCCTCAACCAACACCGGAGCAGGAGGCTCAGCAGAACGAACTACAGGCACAATGTACCGCCGCAACAAGGACCTATGAAATACATTGTGAATAGCAAACGACACAGGAAGATCCAGACGAAAAGATACAGGATTAAGGATTTCCAATATCTTGTAAGGCCCAATAAAACGAGGTTTAAATTTGGGAGAGGAGACCTTCATAGGAACAAAGCGGGAAGAAAGCCACACCAAATCCCCAACGCGTAGTCGGGGACCCACACCGCGGCGGCGGTTGGCAAAGCGCTGAGCCTTCTCCTGTGACAACTTCAAGTTGTCCACCACATGATTCCAGATCTGCTGCAACCTATCCACCACAGAATCCACCCCAGGACAGTCAGAAGGCTCCACATGACCCGAAGAAAAGCGAGGATGGAAACCAGAGTTGCAGAAAAAAGGCGAAACCAAGGTGGCGGAACTAGCCCGATTATTAAGGGCAAACTCAGCCAACGGCAAGAATGTCACCCAATCGTCCTGATCAGCAGAGACAAAACACCTCAAATAAGCCTCCAAAGTCTGATTGGTTCGCTCCGTCTGTCCATTAGTCTGAGGATGGAAAGCAGACGAAAACGACAAATCAATGCCCATCCTACTACAAAAGGATCGCCAGAACCTGGAAACGAACTGGGATCCTCTGTCTGACACAATATTCTCAGGGATGCCGTGCAAACGAACCACGTTCTGGAAAAACACAGGAACCAGATCGGAAGAGGAAGGCAGCTTAGGCAAAGGAACCAAATGGACCATCTTGGAGAAGCGATCACATATCACCCAGATAACGGACATGCCCTGAGATAGCGGAAGATCAGAAATGAAATCCATGGAGATATGTGTCCAAGGTCTCTTCGGGACAGGCAAGGGCAAGAGCAAACCGCTGGCACGAGAACAGCAAGGCTTAGCTCGAGCACAAGTCCCACAGGACTGCACAAATGACTGCACATCCCTTGACAAGGAAGGCCACCAAAAGGACCTGGCCACCAGATCTCTGGTGCCAAAAATTCCCGGGTGACCTGCCAACACCGAGGAATGAACCTCGGAAATGACTCTGCTGGTCCACTTATCCGGGACAAACAGTCTGTCAGGTGGACAAGACTCAGGCCTATCAGCCTGAAATCTCTGCAACACACGTCGCAGATCCGGAGAAATAGCTGACAAGATAACTCCATCTTTAAGAATACCAACAGGATCAGCGACTCCAGGAGCATCAGGCACAAAGCTCCTAGAAAGAGCATCGGCCTTCACATTCTTTGAACCTGGTAAATACGAGACAACAAAATCAAAGCGGGAGAAAAACAATGACCAGCGGGCCTGTCTCGGATTAAGGCGTTTAGCAGACTCGAGATACATCAGATTTTTGTGATCAGTCAAGACCACCACACGATGCTTAGCACCCTCGAGCCAATGACGCCACTCCTCAAATGCCCATTTCATGGCCAACAACTCCCGATTGCCCACATCATAATTTCGCTCGGCAGGCGAAAACTTCCTAGAGAAAAAGGCACAAGGTTTCATAACAGAGCAACCAGGGCCTCTCTGCGACAAAACGGCCCCTGCCCCAATCTCCGAAGCATCCACCTCAACCTGAAAGGGAAGTGAGACGTCAGGCTGGCACAAAACAGGCGCCGAAGTAAACCGGCGTTTCAACTCCTGGAAAGCCTCCACGGCAGCAGGAGCCCAGTTAGCTACATCGGAGCCCTTCTTGGTCATATCCGTCAAAGGTTTCACAATGCTAGAAAAATTAGCGATAAAACGACGGTAGAAGTTAGCGAAGCCCAAGAACTTCTGAAGACTCTTAACTGACGAGGGCTGAGTCCAATCAAGAATAGCTCGGACCTTGACTGGGTCCATCTCCACAGCAGAAGGGGAAAAAATGAACCCCAAAAAGGGAACCTTCTGTACACCAAAGAGACACTTTGAGCCCTTGACAAACAAAGAATTTTCACGCAAAATTTTAAAGACCAACCTGACCTGCTCCACATGCGAATCCCAATTATCAGAAAAAACCAAAATATCATCCAGATAAACAATCAAAAATTTATCCAGATACTTCCGGAAAATGTCATGCATAAAGGACTGAAAAACTGAAGGCGCATTGGAGAGCCCAAAAGGCATCACCAAGTACTCAAAATGACCTTCGGGCGTATTGAATGCGGTTTTCCATTCATCACCTTGCTTAATGCGCACAAGGTTGTACGCACCACGAAGGTCTATCTTGGTGAACCACTTGGCACCCTTAATCCGGGCAAACAAGTCAGACAACAGCGGTAAAGGATACTGAAATTTGACAGTGATCTTATTTAAAAGCCGATAATCAATACAAGGTCTCAAAGATCCGTCCTTTTTTGCCACAAAAAAGAATCCCGCACCAAGAGGGGAAGAAGACGGACGAATATGTCCTTTTTCCAGAGACTCCTTGATATATGAACGCATAGCGGTATGTTCAGGTACCGACAGATTAAACAGTCTTCCCTTAGGAAATTTACTGCCTGGGATCAAATCTATAGCACAGTCACAGTCCCTATGAGGAGGCAGTGCACTGGACTCAGACTCACTGAAGACATCCTGATAATCAGACAAATACTCCGGAACTTCCGAAGGCGTAGAAGAAGCAATAGACACAGGCAGGGAATCCTCATGAATACCACGACAGCCCCAACTTGAGACTGACATAGCCTTCCAGTCCAGGACTGGATTATGGGTCTGTAACCATGGCAGCCCTAAAACGACCATATCATGCATTTTATGTAAAACCAGGAAACGTATCACCTCGCGGTGTTCAGGAGTCATGCACATGGTAACCTGAGTCCAATACTGCGGTTTATTTGCTGCCAATGGTGTAGCATCAATACCCCTAAGAGGAATAGGATTTTCTAATGGTTCAAGAGTAAATCCACAGCGCTTAGCAAATGAGAGATCCATGAGACTCAGGGCAGCACCTGAATCTACAAACGCCATGACAGGATAAGATGACAGTGAGCAAATCAAAGTTACAGACAGAATAAATTTAGGTTGCAAATTACCAACGGTGACAGGACTAACAACCTTAGCTATACGTTTAGAGCATGCTGAGATAACATGTGTAGAATCACCACAGTAGTAGCACAAGCCATTCCGGCGTCTATGAATTTTCCGCTCATTTCTAGTCAGGATTCTATCATATTGCATTAAATCAGGTGTCTGTTCAGACAACACCATGAGGGAATTTGCGGTTTTTCTATCACATTGCACCGAATTAGATGTCTGTTCAGACAACACCATGAGGGAATTTGCAGTTTTGCGCTCCCGCAACCGCCGGTCAATTTGAATAGCCAGTGCCATAGTATCATTCAGACCTGTGGGAATGGGAAAACCCACCATAACATTCTTAATGGCTTCAGAAAGGCCATTTCTAAAATTAGCGGCCAGTGCACACTCGTTCCAATGTGTCAGCACGGACCATTTCTGAAATTTTTGGCAATACACTTCAGCCTCGTCCTGCCCCTGAGACATAGACAGCAAGGCCTTTTCTGCCTGAATCTCAAGATTGGGTTCCTCATAAAGTAAACCGAGCGCCAGAAAAAACGCATCAAGATCAGCCAATGCCGGATCTCCTGGCGCCAGCGAAAAAGCCCAATCCTGAGGGTCGCCCCGTAAGAACGAAATAACAATTTTTACTTGCTGAGCAGAATCTCCTGATGAACAGGGTCTCAGGGACAAAAACAATTTACAATTATTCACGAAATTCCTAAACTTAAACCTGTCTCCGGAAAACAGTTCAGGAATCGGTATTTTAGGTTCTGACCTAGGATTTCTGATAACATAGTCTTGTATGCCCTGCACACGAGTAGCCAGCTGGTCCACACTTGTAATCAAGGTCTGGACATTCATGTCTGCAGCAAGCATAGCCACTCTGAGGTAAAGGGGAAGGAGAAAAAAAAAACTCAGAATCTTCTTTCTTATAATCCCTCTTCTGCAACGCATTAAACATTTAATACTGGCCTGGCAAACTGTTATGACCCCAATGGCGAGGGTCTCAGAGGAACGTGGAAGTCTGCAGAATACAAAAATCCAGCTCATAGGGCAGTGGTAACTGGGTTGACCATATATCTACTCCTAACGCCAACACTAGAAGTAGCCGGGGATCATTCCTACGTTGATTCTAGATGACACGCGCCAGCCGGAGAATCTAGCTACCCCTAGTAGAGGAAAACAAAGACCTTTCTTGCCTCCAGAGAAGGGGACCCCAAAGCTGGATAGAAGCCCCCCACAAATAATGACGGTGAGGTAAGAGGAAATGACAAACACAGAAATGAACCAGGTTTAGCACAGTGAGGCCCGCTTACTGATAGCAGAATAAAGAAAGGTAACTTATATGGTCAACAAAAACCCTATCAAAATCCACACTGGAAATTCAAGAACCCCCGAACCGTCTAACGGTCCGGGGGGAGAACACCAGCCCCCTAGAGCTTCCAGCGAAGGTCAGGATATAGATTTGGAACAAGCTGGACAAAAATACAAAACCAAAACAAATAGCAAAAAGCAAAAGGCAGACTTAGCTGATAAAACTGGAACCAGGATCAGTAGACAAGAGCACAGCAGACTAGCTCTGATAACTACGTTGCCAGGCATTGAACTGAAGGACCAGGGAGCTTATATAGCAACACCCCTAACTAACGACCCAGGTGCGGATAAAAGGAATGACAGAAAAACCAGAGTCAAAAAACTAGTAACCACTAGAGGGAGCAAAAAGCAAATTCACAACAGTATCCCATTGCAGTGCATTGGGTTTTGTGTTTCTGCCGACCCCGACCCCGACTTTTTTATAGGATCGGCCGATTTCACTCGACCCGACTTTTGAGAAAGTCGGGTTTCGTGAAACCCGACCCGATCCTATAAAAATTAAGGTCGCTCAACCCTAGAATAGACTGTCAAGTTTCACATGAAAGTTCTTTTCTTCTGTCCATTTTGAGAGTTTAATGGAACCAACAAATGTAATGCTCCAGATTATCAACTTGCTCAAAGGAAGGTCAGGTTTATAGGTTCTCTAATCAGCCAAGCTGTTTTCAGCTGTACTAACATACTTGCACAAGGGTTTTCAAAGGTATTCTAACCATCCATTAGCCTTCTTACACAGTTAGCAAACACAAAGTACCATAAGAACACTGGAGTGATGGTTGTTAGACATGGGCCTCTATACACCTATGAAGATATTGCATTACAAACCAAATGTTTGCAGCTAAAATAGTCATTTACCACATTAACAATGTATAGAGTGTATTTCTGAATCATTTAATGTTAGCTTCATTGGATAAAACTGTGCTTTTCTTTAAAAAAATAAGGACATTTCTAAGTGACACTAAACTTTTGAACGGTAGTGTATGTTTTCAGTCTTTTTAGTTATTACACTATAACAAGCCTTACCATACAAAAGAAGGGAACTGTGTCTGTGGAAACATGCCACATTGCCTGAGCAACCCCTAATTAATGGATAGGAAATCAATAGATGTAGATTGTGACAAAAGTTTGTCATTTAAGAGTGAACCAAATTGCATGAGAAAATTCTGATTTCCACCTTAAAACTTCTGCAGCTTTTCCTCTGAGCTGTCAATAAACTGGCAATTTGTCTATTTCCATGTGGGTTCATTACAAAGCATCTTACTCAGTTGCTCCAAGAGATAATATCTAGGACACAAAGGGGTCTTCCTTTGATCTCTATGGTCCTTTAAAGGTCAGAGGCCTGTCTTTTCCTGTAGGTAATTCCTAATGACTCATGTCATTGACAGAGAATGAGGATTTTCACAGACAAAGGAGAGACAAATGTAAGCACTACTATTTATATAACTTCAAACAAAGAAAGCATCACAAACAGTCCAATGTAATATAATTTAATTTTATTGATGTTTAATTCAAATAAAAGGAGGTACAAAATGAAAATAAATACAGGTAGGAAATAAAGGTACAGACCACAATGCAAGGGTGAAAATTGTACAAGAAAAGGGAAGCACACCCAGGAGTAAAACAAGATGAAAATGAAACTGGGTGAGACACAATGGTGTATAAGATACTAAAGATCTAAATAAATCGTATATGCATAAAAATCACTAAAAAAATATATAGAATTAATTATACCCAAACAGAAAATACAGGTGAGTATCCCAAGTGTTACCCTGGCATGAAAAAAAAACATGGGTATAAGGGTCACACTTAGCGTAGGGAAATACGGTCCATTTTTTACGGTCGTAATACGCAGAAAAGCTCCTGAACATTGATCCATATTCAATGCAAGGATGCGATTTTTTTCTCCAAAAATGATCCGTGTGTCATCCGTATGGCATCCGTACGGTGAGATTTTCTCGCCGGCTTGCAAAATGGACATAGAATGGATCCATGGGCTCAAATATTTGTGAAAAAATATATGCACTATATATATATATATTTATATTTAATACAGCGCTAGATAGCAGAAAAGCTGGAAATTCAATTGCCGGCTTATGCTATCTCCTTCCCAAACCCGACAGGATATGAGACATGGTTTACATACAGTAAACCATTTCATATCCCTTATTTTTTTACATATTCCTCACTAATAATGTTAGAAGTGTCTGTGTGTAAAATTTTGTGGCTCTAGCTGTTAAAATAAAGGGTTAAATCACAGAAAAAATTGGCGTGGGCTCCCGCGCAATTTTCTCTGCCAGAGTGGGAAAGCCAGTAACTGAGGGCAGATATTAATAGCCTATAGAGGGACCATGGATATTGGCCCCCCTGGCTAAAAACATCTGCCCCCAGCCACCCCAGAAAAGGCACATCTGTAAGATGCGCATATTTTGGCACTTAGCCTCTCTCTTCCCAGTCCCCTGTAGTGGTGGGATATGGGGTAATAAAGGGTTAATGTCACCTTGCTATTGTAAGGTGACATTAAGCCTGGTTAATAATGGTGAGGTGTCAATAAGACACCTATCCATTATTAATCCAATATTAATAAAGGGTTAAAAAACACACACTCACATTTGGAAAAAAGTATTTTAATGAAATAAATACACATGGTGTTGTAATATCTTTATTATACGCTCAATCCAATTGAAGACCCTTGTCACCTGAAACAAAGTTAAAATAAAAAAACAACAATATCCCATACCTTTCTGATCAAAGATAAAAAATCAGCAAAAACACACGAATGTGTGAAACACATGTTGTGCTGAGTTGAAAAGGTAAAACAATGTAATAAAATAAGCAAATAGTGAGACACTCAAGAAACAATAATAACATGAGGTAAGTATAATAGTGAAAGGAGGGACAGATGATAACAGTGTAAGTGTAATAACTGATATCAAAGTGGGAAGTCCCTCACAGTGAAAATGTGGACCCCTGGCTTCTGGATGTGTCCTCCCCAACGCGTGTTTCGGCTCTTTGCCTTTGTTATATATCTATATAAGGCTTCTTTCACATTTCCGTCTTCCTCCACATGTCGAAATACGTCGGTTTGTGAAAAAACAGGATCCTGCAAATTTGTATGCAGGATCCTGTTTTTTTCCCATTGACATGTATTAGCGACGTATGGGCACACGTTATGTCCATCGTGCACTGGATCCTGTGCATTTTGGTGGACCGTCGTCTGCTAAAAGCGTTCAAGGGAATGTTTTTCTGTACATTGCATCCTGTGTTTCCTACTGCGCATGCCCGGCAGGAAATCTCTCTCTCCTCCCTGGGATTTAAGACTTTAGCATTCCAGACAGCGGACCATTGAAACACTGCATCCGCTGCCACTATTTCCCAAACATCCGTCGGTATGTCGCGCCGATGCTTTGTGACAGCCGACTACCGATGGAAATGTGAAAGAAGCCTTACATACTGCTCTTACATGGATATATGTGTTATTCAAATCTACCTAACTTTTATCAATTATTTATCCAAAGTCATCACTATCAATCTATATAAATATCTAGCTGCAGCTGTTTGACTGATTAGATTTTCACTTTTATAAAACTTTGAAACTATTTGAGAAGTTGGCACCAAAACATTCAATGTTTTTGGGCAAACACTGTTCGACTGGATTCAATTATCGCAGCCGCGATATAGTTTTCCTTTCGCTAAAATTGCAACATAAATGTTTTGTTGAAAAGAAAAAATTAAAAAAGCGCAATGTGGCTGGAATGTGTGAACATAGCTTTAAAATGATTTTCCGTAATCTGTGTATCTTAAAAACCTTAAAATCACTGATTTTCACTGATTGCTAGTCCCAACCTTTTAGAATACATAATCTCTAAGTTTTTTCTATAAGCTGACACCTAATCGGTCTGCCCCATCACTTCCAATTTATTTCTGTGCACCAGTTAATGTGATTGGTCACTGATGTCAGGGCTCCAGACTGTAACCTCAAAGACAGACACACCATTTCATCAAATTTACTCTTAAAGGTTTATTCTCAACATTAAATATTACCAGCTATCAGTAGGATAGGTAATAACTTGCATATTGATGGGGTCTCACTTCTGGGACCCCCACTGATCATGAGAATAGGGCTCGGAAATGCTGAAAAGAATATCCATCTTTTTTTGGGACTCCATAATTAGCAATAGAGATGAACAAATATTTAGACATTTTAATTTGCCAGATTTTAACCCAAAATTCAATTGGCTGTAACACTTCCAGGAAGCAGGATACCCCAGCGCCACACCAAGAGGAGCCCCATTTGGGACCTAATTTCAAATTTTCAAACAGCATCAGCTACTCAGTTTGAGAAAGACCCGGAACTGGGTCGAAACGTCACTTTTTTTTCTTATCCTGCGGTATGTGTACCTATATTTGAATGTCAAACACATGTGAATAAATACACCACTTTGCAAGCTATAACCCGAGAGAGTGCGGCTGTTTTCTCGCTTATTTGACTGGTATTGGGTTCTTCCCAAGTACAGCCTGCACCACCTGATTTGCTGAGTGTGCTCCATTTTCTTGAATTCATGTGACAGATGTGACAGAGTCTGGAGATGTGATGTGAGAGCGATCTGCAGCCTGCAACATCCTTCAGCATGACCGGTTTGGCATTGGGTCAGTAATGGTGTGGGGTGGCTTTTCTTTGGAGGGCCACACAGCCCTCCATGTGCTCTCCAGAGGCAGCCTGAATGCCATTAGGGACCGAGATGAGATCCTCAGACCCCTTGTGAGACCAAATGCTGGTGCGATTCGCCCTGATGCAGGACAATGCCAGACCTCATGTGGCTGGAGTGTGTCAGCAGTTACTGCAAGATGAAGGCATTGAAGCTATGGACTGGCCCACCCGTTCCCCAGACCTGAATCCGATTGAGCACATCTGGGACATCATGCCTTGCTCCATCCACCAATGTCACGTTGCACCACAGACTGTCCAGGAGTTGGCGGATGCTTTAGTCCAGGTCTGGGAGGAGATCCCTCAGGAGACCATCCACCGCCTCATCAGGAGTATGCCCAGGCATTGTACAGTAGGGAGGTCATACAGTCACGTGGAGGCCACACACAATACTGAGCATATTTTCCTTGTCATCAGGCAATTCCACTGAAGTTGGATCAGCCTGTAATTCGATTTTCCACTTTGATTTTGAGCATCATTCCATGTCCAGATTTCCATGGGATATTCATTTTGATTTACATTGATAATTGTTATGTTTTATTGTTCTGAACACATTCCACTTTGCAATGAATAAAAATTTACAACTGGAATATTTCTTTCAGAGATATATAGGATGTGGTATTTTAGTGTTCCCTTTATTTTTTTGAGCAGTGTACATCATACTGTCTTGCTCAGGTCACGAGAGGTGCCAGGCCAGTGCGGGCAGTGTGATGTGATTCTTGCACAAGAAACACGGCAGTTTGTCTCTGCACTAAGGGTACCGTCTCACAGTGGCACTTTTGTCGCTACGACGGTACGATCCGTGACGTTCCAGCGATATCCATACGATATCGCTGTGTCTGACACGCAGCAGCGATCAGGGACCCTGCTGAGAATCGTACGTCGTAGCAGATCGTTTGGAACTTTCTTTCATCGCTGGATCTCCCGCTGTCATCGTTGGATCGGTGTGTGTGACGTCACCGCTGTGATCTGCTTTCACTTTACGGCCGGCAGTCAGTCAGTGCGGGAAGCAGACGGCAAGGGACCTGACGGACACCGGAATGTGAGTATGTACTGTTTGGTTTTTTTTACATTTACAACGGTAACCAGGGTAAACATCGGGTTACTAAGCGCGGCCCTGTGCTTAGTAACCCGATGTTTACCCTGGTTACCCGGGGACCTCGGCATTGTTGGTCGCTGGAGAGCTGTCTGTGTGACAGCTCCCCAGCGATCACACAACGACTTACCAACGATCACGGCCAGGTCGTATCGCTGGTCGTGATCGTTGGTAAATCGTTTTGTGAGACGGTACCCTAAGACTCTAATGCATGAATTTCTCTCAAAAGACACACTGTGAATCATCCCTTGCAGCACATAGATAAATCAAGCATAGGTATCAACTAGGTTATGTTGCTAGAGATAATCAGATATACATCCTGATAAAAAAAGAAAGATGTACCGAGCAACAAAAGAATGGCAAATGTAAGTATCCTATGCTATCCTGCTGTCCTATGGCAGTCAGCCTATGGCTGACTTTCTCAGGGGTCTGCAGCAGGCATTTAAATAATTAAAATACAGCAATAGGAGCACACTCCAGTTGCTGAAGTTGAATGCAGATGCCAGCTGGGTACCACAACTCGCATCTTACTGACATGAAGCAGGCTCAACTCATGTGCCAAACATTCTTTATCTAACTTTGATGAAAATGCATGTCTTAGGTTGTTAAGGGGTTAAAGTTTAGAAATACATCTTACATACAAGTTACATAGATTTATTAAATGCATCATTGTTTAAGAGTTTCACCTGATCAACAGTATTTGCTGTAATAGCTGTAACCCATAAATCATTGCTACTCCAATGGTCCGAAAGAAACTTTACTTCAATGTAATGTAAAACACATTATGAGTCAGATAACATCTGAAAATTGCCATAATTAATAATGGGCTAAATTGTCAAATGTCTTGTTGATCGAACGCAGACATAAGCTAGGACATTGTCTTCATTATTTATCTCTTTGAAAGCATGTCTATAGGACATAAGAGACTGACTCATTGGCTTCAGGCTATATAAATGAAGACAAATTGTTAAGATATTTGCTCATGAAACAGATAATCTCTTCATCTTTGTTGCTGCTGTTCCACCTTTGCATTGATTGTTATAAAAAGAAGATATTAAAGGAAAACTATTTGCATTTTACAACACGGCAGATTTAAAATGGTTATCCAGAATGAAAAAAATTAATGTTTTTTTTCAGAAACAGAACCACAACTGACCATTGGTTGTATTTTGAGTTTCAGCTCAACTTAATTCACATTATTTGAACAGAGTTGCAATATCAATACTTTACATATTAATAATTTAAAGGGGTTGGCCACTACATTACAAGCCACAGCAAAATCTCCTTGAGTTACTGGCTTTGGAAAATGATGGGTGAGAGCAGCTTGTTTGGATGGGTGGTGCTCCATTCAGCAAAGCTCACACTGATCCTGTGCATGCTGCTGCATACACAGCTGTCTTTTGTGTCTGTATGTATAGAGCAAGGTCTATAGATATGTTTTAAGGATTCACTCACTCTGGCAGGAGTTGGTGCTAGGTATAGGCACAAGTTTCTTGATGCAAAAAGGGTTGCTATATTTATTTTCCATGGCATACATATCAAGAAAAGGAAAACCAAACCACTTGAATGTCAAGCAGTCTCCTATCACCTGACAAGCAAACCAGTACCAAAAGGTCATTCATCTCTCACTCACAGACCAAGTCAACCTCTAGCAGAGCAGACCAGAATATCAGAGGTGTTTCCTCCTCTATCCCAAAACAGGTATGGAGCAGCTCAGCTGCTCTCTTAAATGTGCTGTCATACCTACATTGGAGATATGGGAGCATCTAGCCCCATCCACCTCTCCCAGATTCTCATAAAACCCAGACCCAAAATCTGGGTGCCCATTAAATAATCCTGGCAGTCTTACGAGTGCTGGAGCCATCTTCCTGAGTTTTACATCACCAAGTCTAGGCACATTCGTGATACATACAGTGATGAGCAAAAGAATAATAATGTTTTCAACTTTTAACTTTCAGGCTCCATATCTCACCATCCATTACTGCTTTGAATATAAGACTACCATTGTTTTATAGACAATCATCTGGGCTACCTCATATACAAATTTGTCTTGCAACTATTAAACATATGATAAGTTATGCAGATTCTTGTCATGACATTGCAGTGTTACAGTTTTGCTCCTGGTTGTGGAATAATATTTTTCTTCCTGTCTACTGCAAAATACAACCTGCTCTGCCATTATCTCAGTGTGTTATTAGGTTGACTCCCAAGTGACAAGTCACTGGTTTGAATCAAGGAGCAGGCTTCAAGAAGATTTCCCATGAAAAGAGAAACAGCATCATCCAGCTCATCAATAGCTGTCTCTCTGCCAAGAAAATTGCAGAACAGCATCATGTTAGTCCCATGATAGTTGGAAGAGAACAAGATGAAGCCTATCCATCCATTCATAAATCAAGAGGTGGACATCCAGGCAAAATATCAGAGTCAACAAGTCAGCTCATCACAAGATCTACCAGTTCTGGCACAACAAACACGGCAGTGGAAGTGGCTCCTATGCTTTGTGATAGTGAGATCACAGATATCCATGCAAACACCGTGCAATGCACATTACCCCAGTATTGAATAGTGGGTCGAAAAAAGGTGAAGAAGCCTTGACTTCAATATCATTATAAGAAGCGTCAGCTTGAGTTTGCTAAAAAGTACGAAATGTGGAAAGTAGAAGATTGGAATGGGTGATTTGGAGTCAGGAGACGAAAGTCAATAGACCAGGCTCTGATGGGTGCAAATGGGTCTGGAAGAAATAAGAGAAAAAGGGGCTAACGGATTGAAAAATTGAAGGAACTGTCAAGTTCAGCGAAGGAAGCCTGATGATATCAGGTTGTTTCACAGCCAAAGGTGTTGAATACTTAACCAGGATCGATGGTGCTCTCAACGCTGAGCTATATGTGAGCATCCTACAAGCAAATTACTTTGTGCATCAATTACTATGAGAACACAGAGGACAAAAAAAAAGTCAGCTTACCATTATTCAATGCATTCCCCAAGCTGACCAGCTTCCAACACGGATTGTAGTGAGCAGCCACAGTGAATTACGGGAAAAAAGAGAAAAATTGATCCAGCTGGAAATGGAGGTGGCTAAAAACATCACATGTCTTTATTGAACAACCTTCTTAAAAATGCAGGAAGAGAAAAATATACATATTGAACACCGGGCACACCAGTGTAGGAGATCAACGCGTTTCAACTTATAGTCTTACTCATGATCTATTGTGTAGAAAGAAAAACCACACTTATATTGTGGTTGCAATCGTGATTAGACAATCAATTAATAACACATGTGCACATGCAAATGACATTCAAAGACATTATTAAAACAGAATTAACAAAGTGGGACATTATATTGAACATATTACTGTTACAAAGATTTCATTTTCTCGTAATTTATGAACTATGAAATTTCGCAAATCAATATTGCCTAATCACATCTTGTCTCACATTGAGACCATGTGGGGCATGGGTTTCAAGCATGAACATCCAATTAGACTCACGATTTAGCAATTTCTGTTGTATATTTCCTCCTCTATGTGGTTTAAGCACTTTCTTAATGCCACAAAATTTAAAATGAGTAACATTGCCCTTGTGTACACTGGCAAAGTGTCTGGAAACTGCAGAAGAAGATAATGTCTTTAGATTCACCGCATCAGATAGATGTCTTCTTATTCGCACCTTTAATGGGCATGTGGTGCATCCTGTATATTGAATCTGACATTTAGTGCATTCTATAAGGTACACATTTTCAGTATTGCAGTTAATATAATCATGTATGTTAAATTGTGAATAAGTATGCAAAGAATAAAATTTGTTCGTTTTTTTATATATAATCACAAGTTTTGCAACCGTTAGCTCCACACATGAAAAAACCTGTGGCATTCAACCAAGTTGCAAGATTAATTCTTTGTTGTTGATTGTTCACAAAGAGACTTATGGTCAAAATAGAGCCCAATGTTGGGGCTTTTTTAGATACAAAATGAATGGCATGGTTTGACAATATTTATTTGAGTTTGTCATCTTGATTTAGCATAGCCACATACTTTTTAATAATTTTAACAATTTCTCCATATTGTGAACTAAAGGAAGTGGTACAAACTACATTTTTATTTTTCTGATAATTATTGCACATAGATTTTTTATCTTTTTTCGATGTTAGTTGATTTTTACGATCCATATCAAAAACCTTCTTTCGTGCACCCTCCAAGTTCCATTTAGGATAACCTCTTAGGCCAGTCTCACACGTCCAGATAATTCCGGTACCGGAAAAAATCGGTACCGGAATTATCCGTGTCCGTGTGCCCCTGCATTTCTGTGGCACATCAGTGTGGCACACGTGTGCCTCCCGTGTGCCCACTGGGTACCACACGCACCGTGCAGGAGACAGCGCTAAAGTTTAGCGCTGTCCCCTGCATCGTGCTGAAGCCGTGATTCATATCTTCTGTGCAGCAGCGTTTGCTGTAAAGAAGATATGAATAATCCATTTTTTTAGTGGTATTTCGTGTTAAAAATAAAGCTCCATGTCCCCACCTCCTGTGCGCCCCCCCCCCGCTGTTCTGAAAATACTCACCCGGCTCCCTCGTTGGCTGTCGCTGCTTCCTGTCCTGGCCGCACCTTCTACTGTATGCGGTCACGTGGGGCCGCTCATTTACAGTAATGAATATGCGGCTCCACCCCTATGACTGTAATGACTGCAGCCTGGGAACTTTTTCCCACGCTCGACGTCATATGAGGACATCCAGCAGAGGGCGCATCACTGCGACTGAAGGTAACTAAAGGTCATTGACCTACATTTCCTTCATTCCCCGGGGTTTACAGGCACGAGCACAGCTGCATTAGCAGAGCTCCTGCCTGTAAAATATTTTAACCCTTTCAGATGGATTTACATCGTGGGACGTTACAGATCTACAGATGGTATGTATATTGTTGGTTTATTATGTTTCCTTTGTTACAGAGCAAGGGTCTTCAGGTGGATTGAGAGAACAATAAAATATTACAACAACCTGTGTGTTTATTTTATTAAAATACTTTGCAATATTGTGTGTGTGTTTTTTTTAACCATTTCATACAATTGGATTAATAATGGATAGGTGTCACAATTGACGCCTCTCCATTATTAATCTGGCTTAATGTCACCTTACAATAGCAAGGTGGCATTAACCCTTCATTACCCCATATCCCACCGCTACACGGGAGTGGGAAGAGAGTGGCCAAGTGCCAGAATAGGCGCATCTTCCAGATGTGCCTTTTCTGGGGTGGCTGGGGGCAGATGTTTGTAGCCAGGGGGGGCCAATAACCATGGACCCTCTCTAGGCTATTAATATCTGCCCTCAGTCACTGGCTTTACCACTCTGGTGGAGAAAATTTCGCGGGAGCCCACGCCAATTTTTTCCGCGATTTAACCCTAAAATGTAATAGCTACAGCGCCAAAATTTTGCACATACACACTACTAACATTAGTAGTGTGGAATATGCAAAAAAAAGGGGGATATGACATGGTTTACTGTATGTAAACCATGTCTCATATCATGTCGGGTTTAGGCAGGAGAAATTAAAAGCCGGCAATTGAATTACCGACTTTTCACATATATCGCGCTGAAGTAAATATAAATATAAATATATATATATATATATATATATATATATCTATGTGTCTCAATGACATATATATATATATACTGTATATATAAAAAACGAAACCCGACTTTGGAGCGAAGATCGCCGACGGCCGACCCGATCCCACAGTGAGATTTCCCAAATCTCGGCGACTTTTGAAATTGGCCGATCTGTTTCGCTCAACTCTAGTCTCCACTCCAAGAAGGCTAACTTCATTGCTAGCAACTCCCTGTCCCCGATAGAATAATTCCTCTCTGCTGGTGTGAAGGTCTTAGAGAAGAAGAAGCAAGGATGCTTCCGACCTTGAGCATCCTTTTGGAAGAGGACTGCTCCTGCACCAACGGATGAGGTATCCACCTCCATTATAAACGGCTTATCAACATCGGGACAATGTAGGATGGGAGCGCTAGCAAAATGAGACTTAATAGAAGAAAAAGCCTTGGAGACCTCTTCAGACCACAATTTGGGATTTGCTCCCTTCTTGGTGAGGGCTACCAAGGGAGCTACCAAAGTTGAGAAGTGGGGAATGAACTGACGATAGTAATTTATGAACCCCATAAAGCACTGCACCGCTTTAAGAGAATGGGGTTCTTGCCAGTCCATCACAGCCTGTAGTTTGGCAGGATCCATAGCCAATCCCTGGGCGGAGATGATATAGCCCAGGAAAGGTAAAAACTCCTGCTCAAACATACACTTCTCCAACTTTGCATAGAGGGAGTTTGCCCGTAAGAGGTCGAAGACTCTGCCAACATCTCTCCGGTAAGAGTCAATATCTGGAGAGAAGATGAGAATGTCATCCAGATAGACTATGACCGAGGTGGAGAGCATATCCTGGAAGATATTGTTGACAAAGTCTTGGAAAACGGCTGGGGCATTACAGAGCCCAAAGGGCATCACCAGATACTCATAGTGCCCATCCCTGGTATTAAACGCCGTCTTCCATTTGTACCCCTCACCTGATGCGAATCAGGTTATAAGCACCCCGCAGATCTAATTTGGTAAATACCCTTGCTCCCCGTAGCCTATCAAAGAGCTCAGAAATCAGGGGAAACGGGTGTTTATTCTTAATGGTGATGGCGTTAAGACCCCTGTAATCTATGCAAGGATGTAATTCTCCGTTCTTCTTCTGCACGAAGAAGAACCCCGCCCCTGCAGGTGACACTGACTTCCTAATGAACCCTCTTGCCAAATTCTCCTGGATGTATTGGGACATAGCCTCTGTTTCCAGGAGAGAGAGGGGATAGACCCGTCCCCGAGGAGGTTCTGCTCCAGGCAAGGGATCAATAGGACAGTCATAGGGACGGTGAGGCGGAAGGGTCTCCGGAGCCTTTTTGGAGAAGACGTCTGCATAGGACCAATAGCACCTGGGAAGGGAAGAGAGATCTGCGGGTATATCAGTAGAGGAAACCTGAACGCACTTCCTCACACATCTGCCCTTACATGAACCACTCCAACCCAATATCCTCCCTGAGGTCCACTCAATATGTGGGGAGTGGAAACGGAGCCAGGGTATTCCCAGCAGAATCTCGTCCATTCCCTTGGGAAGAACAAGAAGGGAAATAATCTCCTGGTGGGAAGGGGACATAGATAACATTAAAGGGACAGTCTGGTGTGTGATTTGTGAGGGAAGTGTCGACCCATTCACTACTCTAACAGTCAGCGGTTTGGCGAACATCACCAGAGGTATTGCATGGTGCAGAGCAAAAGCAGAGGACATGAAATTCCCCTCTGCTCCAGAGTCCACACAAAGCTCGACTGTTAGAGAGGATGAGCCTAACATGATTGTCCCTTTGAAGGATAGCTTGGAGGAAAACGCCGCTGTGTCTAGTGAACCTCTTCCAATGGTTATTAGATGCGATTGTTTACCCGACCGCCATGGACATTTATTTGCATAATGTCCTTGTTGTTGGCAATTTCTACAAACCATGGGTACTCGAGCGGTCCGAGACTTAGGTCCCGCTCGAGAAACCTCCATGGCCTCATGGGAGTCAGACACCTGAACAGAAGATTCTAGAGGTCTGGCGAAGGTGGGAGCCAGCCGAAACCTCTGCCTACACTAGGTCCGCTCTAACCTCCGCTCGTTAAAACGGAGGTCGATGCGGGTAGATATAGTAATGAGCTCCTCCAGTGTGGCGGGAATCTCCCTGGTGGCCAAGGCATCTTTCATATGGTCTGCCAGTCCAGTCCAGAACACCAGAATAAGGACTTTATCCGGCCACTCCAGCTCAGAGACCAGTGTCCGGAATTGGATGGCGAACTGGTTGACCATGGATGAACCCTGTGGTATTGCCAACAATTGGAGCGCGGTATCGTGGGTGACACAAGGTCCCAAAAAGACCTGCTTCAGAGAGTCCAGGAAGAGAGGAGCACTCTGCACCACACGATCATTACGCTCCCATAGCGGCGTTGCCCACTCCAACGCCCTGCCCGACAAAAGGGATAAAATAAATCCCACTTTCTCCCATTCCGTAGGAAAACGTGCAGCCAGGAGCTCAAGATGTATGGAGCACTGACTCACGAATCCCTGACATTGCTTACTGTCACCAGCAAACTTGTCTGGAAGTGGGAGACGGTATAAAGTCGGAGCAGGGGTGGCAGAGAACAAACTGGCTGCAGCTACACTGGCAGCCTGAGCAGGGACTGCGGTAACATCCACAGCTGAGGATGTGCGCTCAAGAGCCGCCAACCTACCCTCCAGCTGCTGGATGTACCGCTGTAGATGCTGATCGTCTGCCATTTACCAGCCAGACCCTGGCGCTAGTATACTGTTAGGGCTGGCGGAACGCACTGAGTAAATATAGAGATGTTATTTGGTGCGTTCGCAGCCCGGGGTCCACCGTGCAGGAAAATAACCTGCTGCTGGCAAACGGCGGCACTATATGGCGGTAGAAGCGATCTCTGTTGCTTCACAGAGTCGCTATAAAGAAAGGACTGTGTCCTGTTAAACTCCACAGGAATACACAGTAACTGCTGAGCAGATAGCAGCTTGTGGTCACGCAGTCAAGGAGGCAAACATACAATCTCCTCACCGGAGGAGCCGGTATTCTAGGTGGCTTATTTCAGCCGGGGCCCTGAAACCATACACACAATCTCCTCACCGGAGGTGCCGGTATTCTAAGTGGCTTATTTCAGCCGGGTCCCTGAATCCACACAAGCGTGACCACATTGGCGCAAAACTCATAACATGCATTGATACTAGCGCATGGCCGTCCGGCCATGCGAACCTTATATAGCTGCAGCAAGTACAAGACCTTCCTAGAAGGACCAATGAGAGGCTGCCACAGAGCCTGAGCACCTTCAGGACCTTCCTGGAGAACCAATGGGCTTTGCTGCAGTATCCAAGCATGTGACCCTCGATCTCCAATGAGAGATCTTACCCTGGGCATGCTCAGAAGGAGAAAAGCAGGACTTAGTCCCAAAAGCGTCTGCTCGCCACTGCCCAGCACTGGCTTCAATGGCAGAAGCTGGAAAAGCAGCAGCAACCCTTTGCACACAGCCAGACTGAGCGAGATGCTGGGACCGACATCTCCACTGAGCAGGCTCCACTGCGGCAGGAGAAGAATGGGAGACCGCAGCGGAGATGGCCCAAGATTCCCCCTGTGCAGAGGCGGGAACTCGACCCCCAACACTGTGCATTCAAAATATTCATTTTCTAATGATTTTAAATCCAGAAAGGTTTTTTGTTTGTTAAACATTCCAATATTATCAATCACAGTATCACTTTCTATTTCCATACAGGTTGCACTCTGGCTATTTTCCTCTGAAAAAAATGACATGTAACTGTCTAATTACATGCCAATTTGTTAATGTCCAATAAAGTTTAAAACAAATCAAAATTAGTAGTTGGAGAAAAGCCTAGTCCCTCGCTTAGCAAAGAGATTTGTTCCTCTGAAATAATATAGGATGATAAATTCCATACTGGAGCTTCTAATAACGACGATTCTTGTGCCGAGTGGGATATCTGTTGCCTCGTATGCAACCACAATATATTAGTGTACTATTTCTTTCTATACGGTAGATCATGAATAAGACTGTAGATTGAAACGTGTCGATCTCCTACACTGGTGTGCCCGGTGCTCTATATGTATATTTTTCTCTTCCTGCATTTTTAAGAAAGTTGTTCAATAAAGATATGTGATGTTTCTAGGTACCTCCAGTTACAACTGGATCAATTTTTCTCTTTTTTCCTATCAATTACTATGGGTATGAAGAGGATGCCATAGTGATCCGGCAGGACAACGTCCCAAAGTATATGTCAAGAATGTTAAGGAATGGGTTCAATGACAATGAAATAGAGGTGCTATACCAGACCTCTACCCAATTGAACACTTGTGGCTAGAGTTGAAGAAAAAACTGTATACATACCCAAGTGAGTAGACCAGTATGCACAAACTTTGGAAACGTGTAGCAGAGACCCGGGATAAGTTTTCAGTAAAGACATGTTTGAATCTTATAGCGATCATGCCTAGAAGGATTCAGGAAGTGTTGAAAGCCCAAGGTTGATTTATAAAATATTTAAAAAATAGTAACAACTAAAACTTGGATTTTTAGGAGGAAAACAGTAACAATGCATTGACATGACAAGAATCTGCATAACGAATCATATGTCAAATAGTTGCAATTCACAATTATGTATGAAATAGCCAAGATGATTGTTTATAAAATGATTTTAGTCTCATGTTTGAAGCAGTAGTGGATGGTCAGATATGAAGCCTGAAAGTCAAAAGTTCAAAACATTGTTACCGTTTTGCTCATCACTGTATATTGCATAGTGATGAGCGAGCACTAAAATGCTCGGGTGTTCGTTGCTCAGGTCGAGCAGACTGGAATACTCGGGTACTCAGCCAGAGCAACGAGCTCAATGTAAGTCTATGGGAGACCTGAGTATTTTTACCGCGATCCCCCCCAGGGGTCCTTTTAAGGTCTAAAAACATCTGAAAATGATGGAAACACTGCTCAATTGAGACAGGGACATCATGGGGATCACCCCTGAAAGCTTTCCTGACTCCTAGTTCACAGCTTTAATCATTTTTTCCCGAGATTCATGCCATTTTTCCTGGTCCCTCAAAAAACACATTAAAACGAAACCAAAACAGGTTTTTCTGGGAAATATGTCAAGGTACATCCTTTGCAGGTTAATAATTTACCTGTAGCGCCAAATATTTAACCCCAGACAGAAAAAAATTCCTCCCCCACTTAGGCTTAGTTCAGACGCAGCGTTTTTGAAGAGTTTTTGAACTTTAACATTGCGTTCAACCACTACAAATGCATTCACTGGGAAATATCATTGTAACATTTAACAACCCTAGCTGGCCATGTGGTGTGTGACACATACGCAGACCCATCTTGTTTCATTTATGAAGGAGGGACTCTTAAAGTCACAGAACCTATTTTTACTGGAGCATCAGGCGGCATTATTCTTCTTAAAGGGCCATTATTAAACTCTGGGTCTCCTAAGCTGTCGTATCTTAGGCTGTGAGTGGATGGGCTGCCAAGAATTATGATGCACCACAATACCCCTTTCATGAGATGTCCAGGGGGGACTCCTGAAAAAGTATTGCATTGAATTCAAGGCCTGCCTTGCTAGCAATTCATATGCACTCCATTATGCCTTTGAACCCACAAACTGGATGGGCCCATGAAAATGCACTTCACAATATGCATTCTGTCCTCCCATACTCCTTTGTTTTACACATTGGCAGCAAGGCCAGCTCTGCTGCATAGTCAGTCATATAAAGCCCATTACGCCTTTGAACCCACATACTGGATGGGCCCATGAAAATCCACTCAAATTTTTTAATGGTATGATGGTTCCCTCTTTGCAAAATTATTTACAGGAGAATTTGGCAATTTTATTTGCCATGTTTTTAACACTAAGGTTCAGATATGGCTTTAAAAGAGGCTAATACTTGCAATACAACGCAATTTTATTGCAAATTACAAAATTCAAGGAATAGAACCAAGAAAAAAAGGAGTATAAACGTCCAAAACACCATAATTAAAAACCAATTATAAACTTTATCATACAGACTAAATAGTACACAAATCCATAACAATCACATGTATATTTGCAATAAGCAATATATACAAACACAGAGGTATCAAAGAGAAAGCACAGTATGCTGGGTTACAGGTGAGTCCCAAAATTCAACCCCAGAGTAAACAGCAAAAAATATATATAAGTAGCAGCATATGGAACCTAAAAATATATTGCATATCATGCGGTCCCCTTGTAACACATAGAAATCCAAGAGCTATCGCTGTCAAATCAATAGGATTGCACACTTACCCATATTAAATACAGGGGGGAGCGACCCACACTTCACCCGGCGGCCCCGGACGCGCGTTTCGCGGTGTAGCTTTATCAACAGGGACCATAAGGGTATGTGCACATGCTGCGGATTTCACTGCGGATCCGCAGCGTTTCCGCAGCTGCGGATCCGCAGCGGTTTCTCATGCATTTACAGTACCATGTAATGCTATGGGAAATGAAATCCGCAGTGCACATGCTGCGGAAAAAAATGCACAGAAACGCTGCGGTTTATTTTCCGCAGCATGTCAATTCTTTGTGCGGAATCCGCAGCGGTTTTCCACCTGCTCCAATAGGAAGCTGCAGGTGAAAAACCGCAGTGGAAACCACGATAAATCCGCAGTAAAAACCGCAGCGGTTTGGCACTGCAGATTTATCAAAAATGCTGCGGAAAATTCGGCAATGGAATCCTCAGCGTGTGCACATGGCCTAAATCCCTAATTAATAAAAGCCAAAAGGATTTAGATCAAACCCCCACAGGCATAGTTTCAGTAAACCTTAATGTTTTACAATGACAAACAGCAAACATATAGAGGCTTAGAACTGTTTGTGAAGTGAATAAACCAACATTTATCAAGATTGTGTCACTATGAGCATTGTCTGTCACATCTCTAAATGTTTTACAAGAAATGCAGCTATGTGATTGTCTGAGTGCATTCAGTATACAGTATTTTAATCTTGTTTACAAATCGCCATTTGTATATTCGCCATTTGTACATTTGAGGCAGCCACAGTTATGGCTCTCAAGGAAAGAAACTAATATAGTGGATAGTGGATAATATTTTTAATGAACTACTGAGCCAAAATAACAGCATTGCTTTATTAAATTTTTATGAAGTGTATTGTGTCCAATGTGAACAACCAGGCAACACAAAAATGAACTTTTTAAGGGAGCTCTTTAAGGTACACAAATGTTATGAAGTCTTTGCCAACAAGAATGTGGTTTCACCAGTGTGAGGTACCTTTTTAAAAAAATATACTATTGTCATCACAGCCCCCTTGCCCAAACTTCACCAGCCTATAATAGTACAAAGCACATTCACCCTAGTGATCTAGTGGCAGTTAAAGAAGAGACATTGCAGGAGACAGAGTTAATAATTAGGCCCAATGTAGTGGTGTGTGTCTCTGAGACTTCTCATGCAGTGCATGATCTGCCAAACAATTCCCCAATGGGGGTACCTTTTTTAAAAAATAGACTAGTGCCATCGCAGGCCCTTTGTCCAAACTTCACCGGTCTATAACAGTACAGAGCACGTTTACCCTGGTGATCTAGTTGCAGGTAAAGGACACATTTCAGGAGACAGACTTAAGAAGAAGGCCCAATGTAATGTAATGCCCAATTCCCCAATGTGGGGTCCTGTTTTTACTAAATAAAATAGTGTCATCACAGCCCCGTTTCCCAAAATTCACCGGCCTGTAACAGTACAAAGCACGTTCACCCTGGGTATCTAGTGGCAGTTAAAGAAGAGACATTTCAGGAGACAGAGTTAAGAAGTAGGCCCATTGTAGTGGTATGTGTGTCATGTCGGACGCTGTTCAGACCAGGTCGTTCGACAGACAGCGGTAATTCCGCTTTTGACCACTATGCGCTCATTGGCGTCGGCTAGATTTTATCTAGCTGGTCCAGGGTTAAATTACCTGGTGCTCGGATTGGAAGCTGGGCCATGCCCACTGCCTTTAAATAGTTCTCCTGAACATTGGGCGTCGCCGATTATAGCTTCTGTCTTGTGCATGGTTATCTCGGTCTGGAGTGGTGAGCTAGTAGTTGGAGTATCATTGCTGGTGGTGTATTTCCCTTTGTCTTATTTGCTCCCTCCTATATTTGTATTTGTTTTGCCCTTTGCATTTATAGTGTATTCCTGAGTGACTGCGGCGTGGTGCTTATTTTTCCGTTATCTTTGTCTGTGCTAACTGTGGGTATTGGAGTGTGGACTCTTCACTGGGTGGTGGGTTGTGGTTTCAGCCTAGGGTTGAAACAGGAGATAGGGCAAGGGTGGAGGCCCAGACATGCACACCATCAGTGTAAACTCTGGGAGAGGGTCAGTCAGGGTTTCCCTAGTCTGAGGGCAATCACAGGGGCCCGGGTTATTAGCTCTTTCCTGCCTAGGTCTCCCGTGACAATGTGTCTCTGAGACTTGTAATGCAGAGCATAAGCTGTCAAACAATTCCCCATTGGGGTACTTTTTAAAAAAAATAGACTAGTGCCATCGCAGGCCCCTTGCCCAAACTTCACCGGCCTATAACAGTACAAAGCATGTTCACCCTGGTGATCTAGTGGCAGTTAAACAAAAGACATTGCAGGACACAGAGTTAGGAAGTAAGCCCAATGTAGTAGTGTGGGTCACTGAGACTTAAAATGGAGTGCATGAGCTGCCAAACAATTCCCCAATGGGGATACCTTTTTTAAAAATAGACTAGTGCCATCACAGGCCCCTTGCCCAAAATTCCCCGGCCTACAACAGTACTGAGCATGTTCACCCTGGTCATCTAGTGGCAGTTAAAGGACACATTGCAGAAGACAGACTTAAGAAGTAGGCCCAATGTAATGTAATGCCCAATTCCCCAATGTAGGGTCCTGTTTTTACTAAATAAACTAGTGCCATCAAAGCCCCCGTGGCCAAAATTCACCGTACAAAGCACGTTCACCCTGGTGATCTAGTGTCAGCTAACGGACACATTGCACGAGAAAGAGTAAAGAAGCAGGCCCAATGTATTGTAATGCCCAATTCCCCAAAGTGGGGTCCTGTTTTTACTAAATAAAATAGTGCCTCCACAGCCCCCGTGCCCAAAATTCACCAGCCTATAACAGTACAGAGCATGTCCACCCTGGTCATCTAGTGGTTCTGGATGATGAGGATGAGGATAACAACAAACAGACCAAATCTGAAAGCATTTACCCATGTGTGGTTGTGAAGAGGTGCCTGAGAATACACCTCCCCAAAAGGGAGAATGTATTTGAGGTTATGTTTCGCTGTTTTCACTTGGTGGTGTGTTAGTAGTTGAGTTCCCGCCGCTGCACACATGTTTGCTGCGGTCTCTCATTCTGCATCAGCCGCAGTGGACCCTGCTCAGCGGAGATGTCGGTCCCAGCGTCTCGGTCAGTCTGATTCTGTGCAAAGGGTTACTGCTGCCTTTCCAGGCTCTGCCATTGTAGCCTGTACTGATCAGCAGCGAGCAGACATCTCTGGGACTAAATCCTGCTTTTCCCCTTCTGAGCATGCCCAAAGGAAGACATCTCAGTGGAGGTCTGGGGTCACATGCTCAGGTACTGCAGTAGCTCCTATTGGTCCTCTAGGAAGGTCCTGAAGTTGCTCAGTTACTGTAGCAGTTCTCATTGGTATGCTAGGAAGGTCCTGAACTTGCTGCAGCTATAAAAGGTTCACATGGCCGCATGGCCATGCGCTAGTACACACTTGTTTATGTGTGTGGGTTGTGAGTGAAAGTCGCTCTTTAATCATCCCCTCCCTTGTGTTTGAATGCTCACGTAAGGAGGATGATTGTAATCTAGCGCCTGACTTGTTACTAACACTGGTACACAAACAGCTTCTATTACTGTGACAGCAAGTGCGGTGCCGTGCGCTATCACCGCGCTTTCCAAACCTGTCTGGGTGGTTAATGGCGTCCAACAGTGCGGCACCGCATGCACTCTCGTGCTACTTATTTATTCTATCTGTTACGTGTGGTACTGTGGCCCTGTGACACAACAGGGTTTGCTTCTTTCACACAGGGTGAAGCTAACCCGTGTGTGCATCCTCATTGTACCGCCATATAGTCCGTCATTGCTTATCAGTAAGTTCCATCTCTGCACGGTGGACCCCGGGCTGCGAATGCACCTTATTCCTTTTCTCTAATTATTTGGTGTATTCCGCTAGCCCTAACAGTTGTACAGAAGTCTTTCCCAATCCAGCCCTTGTTCATTTTTATAAGAGTCAGCCTGTCAGCATTTTGAGTTGACAGGCGAATGCACTTATCTGTTATAATTCCACCAGCGGCACTAAAAACCCGCTCTGACAGAACGCTAGCAAGAGGGCAGGCCAGGACCTCCAAGGTGTTGAGAGCCAGTTCATGGCATGTGTCCATCTTGGACACCCAATAATTAAAAGGTACAGAGGAATCAAGAAGGACGTTTGTACGATCTGCAAGGTACTCCCTCTCCATCTTCACAAACATTGCACTTCTTGTGACAGCACCCCACGATGGGAGGGTCTGGAAAAAACTGTCCCAGAACTTTGTCATTGTTCCCCTGCCTGAGCTGGATTGCACTTCTGTCTCTCTCACTTGGACTACTTGGTTGTACAACAAACTCTGACGTCTGCTGCCAGCGTTCTCACATGGGAATTTTCTAAGTAATTCCGCTACAAGGGCCCTCTGGTACAGCAACATTTTAGCACACCTCTCTGCTTGTGGTAGAAGAGATTGAAAGTTCTCCTTGTAGAGTGGGTCTAGAAGTGTCACCAACCAGTAATGAGTGTCACCCAAAATTTTTATAATGCGACAGTCACATGAAACGCAGCGCAACATAAAGTCAGCCATGCGTGCCAGACTGCTAACAGGCAAGACTTCCGTGTCCTCACCAATAGGATGACTGACCATGCTGTCCTCCTTCTCCTCATCCTCATCCTCCTCCTCCCTGTCCTCAGGCCATCCCCACTGAACAGACGGTATGATAGCTGTGTTTGTAATACCATCTATAGCGCATGAAAGTATCTCCTGTTCTTCCACCTCCTCCTCCTCATTGACTACCAATCCACGATGAGTAGACAAGAGGCTGGGCTGAGTGTAATCCCCCTGTATGGTTCCATGCTCCATGCCCTCGTGCTCTACCTGCAATGCATCCTCTTTAATTGTGAGCAGAGAGGTTTTCAGAATGCTAAGAAGTGGGATGGTGATGCTAATTATGGCGTCATCGCCGCTCACCATCTTGGTGCAGTCCTAAAAGTTTTGGAGGATCGTAAATATGTCGGACATCCCTGTCCACTCCTGAGGTCTTATGTGTGGAGTCTGAACTGAATATCGACAGCCTTGTTGATGTTGGTAGTCAACAACTGCCCTTTTCTGCTCACAAAGCCATTCCAACATAAGCAGCGTAGAGTTCCAGCACATGGGGACATCACACTCCAGCCAGTGAGCTGGAAGCTGCAAATGCTGCTGAAGCACGGCAAGAGCAGCTGAAGCTGTAGCTGACTTTCTAAAATGGGCAGATCCGACAGCTCCGGGTAGCTTTTCAGAAAACGTTGAACCACGAGGTTAATCACATGGGCCAGGCAAGGTATGTGTGTGAGCTCACCTTGCCTCAGAGCCACCACCAGGTTACTGCATTGTCACACATGACCATGCCTGGCTGTAGGTTCAGCGGTGTCATCCAAACATCTGACTGCTATTTCAGCACTGTCCACAACTCTTCTGCATTGTGCAGTTTGTCATCTATGCAGATTAGCTTCAGCACAGTCTGTTGCTGCTTGGCTGAGGAAGTGCTGCAGTGTTTCCAGCTTCTGACTGATATGTTTATTTCAGAGATGGTGGATGAAGAGGAGGAGGAGGTGTAGGAGCTGTAGACTGTGTGGGCAACCCTGATTGATGTAGGACCAGCAATCTTCGGTGTGGGGAGGGTGTGTTCCATCCCAAGGTCCGACTGGGTCCTGTCTTTCACTATGTTAACCTAGTGTGCCGTCAGTGAGATGTACCATCTCTGCCCACAAGCACTTGTCCACTTGTCCGTGGTTAGGTGGACTTTCCCTGTAACAGCATTGTTGAAGGCATGGGTAATGCTGTGGGATACATGCTGGTGTAATGTCGGTATGGCTCACCAGGAGAAATAGTGGCAAGTGGGGACCGAGTACCTTGGGACGGCCACTGCCATCAGGTTGCGGAAAGCTCCTGTCTCAATGAGCCTAAAAGGCAGCATTTCTAGTGCAATCAGATGATAAATATTAGAATATAGGACTGTGGCCTGTTCGGCGTTGGCGGGGTATTTCCACTTGCATTCCAAAGACTGAGTTATAGACAACTGAAGGTTGTGCTGGGACAAGGACGTGGACGTGCTTACTGATGGTGCTGCTTGACTGTGGGCCACAACAGGTGCAGGGCTAGAGGCATCTTCGTATGCACGGTGTACTGGGGATTGGCTTCTCCGCAAAACTGTTAAAGAAGCAGTGGTGTGAACTGCAGACAGTGGTCCTGGAGCCTGGGGTTCGGCCCACAAAGTCGGGTGCTTTGCTGCCATGTGCCTGATCATGCTGGTGGTGGTCAGGCTGGTTGTTTTGCTACCCCTGCTGATGCGCGCATGGCAGGTGCTGCACATGGCCTGTTTGTGGTTATGGGCAGAGTCTTTAAAAAATAACCAGACTCGGGAAGGTCTAACAGTTGGAATGGCTACTTCCCTCATGTTGGTGTTACGGGGAACGGATGCACGCATTCTGTCTGTGGCCACCACACTGCTTCTTCCTGCCTGTTTTGGTGATATGCCTCCTTCCCCATGTGTGCTGCTGCCCTCGCTCTTCATGTCCTCCTGCCAGGTTGGGTCAGTCACTATGTCATCCACCACCTCGTCTTCCACATCTGCACCCTGCTCCTCCTCCTGACTTTCAGGCAATTGTGTCTCATCATTGTCCACCTATTCTGACACTTTCCCACCATCGCCTTCACATGGCTGGGGCTGGTCAAAGCTTAAGGCATCTGTACATGCGATCTCATCTGCCCCACTTCAAGTTGACCGGCCGAGAGTTCAGAATCGTGAATTGTAAAAGTGAACAGCTCTTCAGAGTGTCCAAGTGTGGGATCAGTTGTCTCAGGGCACTTGGCATGGTGGGAGGAAGGAGGATCAGGGTGAGGAATATCAGGGCCACTCTCATGGCTTCTCAGACTTGACCATGTGGAAGACATGGTGGTGGTGGCTAAGAGACTGGAAGCATTATCCGCTATCCAACCAACAACCGTTTCACACTGCTCTGGCTTCAATAGTGGTGTGCTGCGGTCACCTAGAAACTGGGACAGGAAGGTCGAGCGAGAAGATGTGGGTCTTTGTTGTTGCCCACTTTCACCTTGGCCACGGCCTCATCCTATGCATGCACCATCATTATGTCCACTTCCCCGTCCCTTGCCCCTTGCCTTGCCCATTTTAAATGGACTACTGCACTATTTCAAATGCTCAACACAAATTTATTTATTAGTAGCGAAATAATATCTGATCAGTATGCCTGCAAATCTACAATTTTTAAAACCCAAACACCAGGCAGGCCTCAGCCTGATATAACAGACTGTATTCAATTTTTCGGGGCTTTTTTGTGAAGTAAATTTATGCAAAATAGTGCTGTATAGAATAGAGTTTCAGACAGCAAAAAAAGGGGTCCGCCGGCCTACAATGACCAAACTTGGAGCACACAGATATATGAGGGCTGTCACGGAAATACCACACTGGCAATATGTGGCCTTTTTATGTTTTTTGAAGCTAAATAGTGCTGTATGGAATTAGAGTATCAGACAGCAAAAAAAGGGGTCCACCGGCCTACAATGCCCAAAGTTGGACCACACAGATATATGAGGGCTGTCACGGAAATACCACACTGGCAATATGTGGCCTTTTTATGTTTTTTGAAGCTAAATTGTGCTGTATAGAATTAGAGTATCAGACAGTAGGGTTGAGCGACTTTCATTTTTTTAAGATCGAGTAGGGTTTTGGGAAACCCGATTTTGTCCAGAGTCGAGTCGAGTGCAGTCGGCCGATTATCGCTAAAAGTCGGGGATCGACCGAAACACGAAACCCAATGCAAGTCAATGGGGAAGCATAGTCGGCAGTGAGTGGAGGCCAGGAAAACACCTACAGTGCCCATTTTAATGCCAAAAACATCCATTCTTGTTTCTGAAGCTTGCCAATCTTAATTAACTGTATAATAATAGTTGGGCATAGGGAATTGGGGGAAAGTTGTGGGGGGAGTAGGGCTGGCTCAAGTTTTTCGTGGGCCCAGGAAATGCGGACTACGTCACGGCGGTGTTGCAGGGAAAGGTAAGTATTTAAACGTTGCAAGTGCTGTGATCCTGAGCAAGCAGGGGGGGGCCCACTCGTTCGCATTGGCACTGGCACAGGGCCCCTCAAAGTACGGCGGTGTGTTTGCATGGCGGGGGCGCCTCCCACCAGCAGCGACACTTTTGCGTACTCTGAGGGGCCCTGTGCCAGTGACGTCGCCAACGAGTATGCCCCCCCACCTGATGAAGGAACCTGCACTTTCATCTGCACCTTCCTCTTTGTCCCTGTGTAAGGTGGTATAACATGCGGGAAGGGGAACCTTACTTTCAGCAGGGTCAGATTCTGGCTGTGTAGAGTACAAGGGGAATGTAGTGGTCTAGGTCAATGTACCAGCAGACTCATTTAGCAGTGGCTGGGCAATGGGCAGGATGAGGAGGAAACAGATATAGGGCCAAAGAATAAAGTAGGCTAAATGCAGTTCAAAATTGGTAACAGGACTAAACAGGCGGCATTGCTTTGTTCAGTGGAGTAGCAAACCCAAGAGCAGCAGACACTGTTTCAAGGGCCTAACCACACTAGTAGGCCAAATGCAGTTTAATATCTGATAGTATAGGGCGAAAGCCAGAATGTGGAAGCTCAGCTTTGTTCAGTTGAGGACAACACCAGGGAGGGGCAGACACCTTTAGTAGGCCGGAAAAGCCTATTGCATTTTTTAAAATGGTAATTTGGAGCAGAAGGTTGAAGCTCAGCTTTATTTAGTTGAGGACAACACCAGGCAGGGGCACACAGACAGACACCTTTAGTAGGCCGGAAAAGCCTATTGCATTTTTTAAAATGGTAATTTGGAGCAGAAGGTTGCAGCTCAGCTTTATTTAGTTGAGGGCAACACCAGGGAGGGGCAGAAGCCGTTAGTAGGCCCTAACCACCATTTTGTTTTTTAAAAACCACTTAATGAGAGCCGGAAGGTTGAAGCTCAGCTTTATTCAGTTGAGGACAACACCAGGCAGGGGCACACAGACAGACACCTTTAGTAGGCCGGAAAAGCCTATTGCATTTTTTAAAATGGTAATTTGGAGCAGAAGGTTGAAGCTCAGCTTTATTTAGTTGAGGGCAACACCAGGGAGGGGCAGAAGCCGTTAGTAGGCCCTAACCACCATTTTGTTTTTTAAAAACCACTTAATGAGAGCCGGAAGGTTGAAGCTCAGCTTTATTTAGTTGAGGACAACACCAGGCAGGGGCACACAGACAGACACCTTTAGTAGGCCGGAAAAGCCTATTGCATTTTTTAAAATGGTAATTTGGAGCAGAAGGTTGAAGCTCAGCTTTATTTAGTTGAGGGCAACACCAGGGAGGGGCAGAAGCCGTTAGTAGGCCCTAACCACCATTTTGTTTTTTAAAAACCACTTAATGAGAGCCGGAAGGTTGAAGCTCAGCTTTATTCAGTTGAGGACAACACCAGGCAGGGGCACACAGACAGACACCTTTAGTAGGCCGGAAAAGCCTATTGCATTTTTTAAAATGGTAATTTGGAGCAGAAGGTTGAAGCTCAGCTTTATTTAGTTGAGGGCAACACCAGGGAGGGGCAGAAGCCGTTAGTAGGCCCTAACCACCATTTTGTTTTTTAAAAACCACTTAATGAGAGCCGGAAGGTTGAAGCTCAGCTTTATTCAGTTGAGGACAACACCAGGCAGGGGCACACAGACAGACACCTTTAGTAGGCCGGAAAAGCCTATTGCATTTTTTAAAATGGTAATTTGGAGCAGAAGGTTGAAGCTCAGCTTTATTTAGTTGAGGGCAACACCAGGGAGGGGCAGAAGCCGTTAGTAGGCCCTAACCACCATTTTGTTTTTTAAAAACCACTTAATGAGAGCCGGAAGGTTGAAGCTCAGCTTTATTTAGTTGAGGACAACACCAGGCAGGGGCACACAGACAGACACCTTTAGTAGGCCGGAAAAGCCTATTGCATTTTTTAAAATGGTAATTTGGAGCAGAAGGTTGAAGCTCAGCTTTATTTAGTTGAGGGCAACACCAGGGAGGGGCAGAAGCCGTTAGTAGGCCCTAACCACCATTTTGTTTTTTAAAAACCACTTAATGAGAGCCGGAAGGTTGAAGCTCAGCTTTATTCAGTTGAGGACAACACCAGGCAGGGGCACACAGACAGACACCTTTAGTAGGCCGGAAAAGCCTATTGCATTTTTTAAAATGGTAATTTGGAGCAGAAGGTTGAAGCTCAGCTTTATTTAGTTGAGGGCAACACCAGGGAGGGGCAGAAGCCGTTAGTAGGCCCTAACCACCATTTTGTTTTTTAAAAACCACTTAATGAGAGCCGGAAGGTTGAAGCTCAGCTTTATTCAGTTGAGGACAACACCAGGCAGGGGCACACAGACAGACACCTTTAGTAGGCCGGAAAAGCCTATTGCATTTTTTAAAATGGTAATTTGGAGCAGAAGGTTGAAGCTCAGCTTTATTTAGTTGAGGGCAACACCAGGGAGGGGCAGAAGCCGTTAGTAGGCCCTAACCAAAGTTGAAGGCCAAATGCAGTTTAATTTCTGATACTATAGGCCGAAAGCCAGAAGGTGGAAGCTCCGATTTAGACAGTGGAGGACAATTTGAATTAGGGACTGCAGACAGACTTAGTAGGCTGTCCCCTGTGGACCATGCATCCAACACATTAACCCATTGCGCCGTAATGGACACGTAATCTTCCGTGGCCATGCCTACAGGTCCATGCGTCTGTTGTCAGGTGCACCTTTGTACTCACAGATTGCCAGAGTGCATGGACAATGCGGTCTTCTACATGCTGGTGGAGGGTTGGGATGGCTTTTCTCGCAAAAGAAGTGTCGACTGGTTAGCTTGTAGCGTGGTACAGCGTAGTCCATCATGGCCTTATTAATAGTAAATAAAATATATAACTAGGCTCTATGAACTTTTAAATAGGTTCCAGGGGTACACGGGCAGCATTGGTGTGGTCAGTGGAGGAGTATTGCAAGTAGGGGCTGCAGACAGGCTTTCAAAGGCCTAAAATACCAAACAGTAGGCACTCATGGCAGTTTTACATCGGTTACATGGATACACAGGCAGGCACTCCAGGCAGCATTGTGGTCAGTGGAGGAGTATTGCAAGTAGGGGCCGCAGACAGGCTATCAAAGGCCTAAAATAACAAACAGTAGGCAGTCATGGCAGTTTTACATCGGTTACATGGATACACAGGCAGGCAATCCAGGCAGCATTGTGGTCAGTGGAGGAGTATTGCAAGTAGGGGCCGCAGACAGGCTATCAAAGGCCTAAAATAACAAACAGTAGGCAGTCATGGCAGTTTTACATCGGTTACATGGATACACAGGCAGGCACTCCAGGCAGCATTGTGGTCAGTGGAGGAGTATTGCAAGTAGGGGCCGCAGACAGGCTATCAAAGGCCTAAAATAACAAACAATAGGCTCATTGCAGTTTTACAGCGGTTACATGGATAGACGGGCAGGCAGCTTGGTGGTGAGTGGAGGAGTATTTAAAGTAGGGACCGCAGACAGGCTTCAAAGGCCTAACATAAGAAAATGGGCTGGCTGTAGGCACTTTATAATTGGTTCCAGGGGTACACGGGCAGCAGTGGTCTGGCCAGTGGAGGACTAGTGGAAGGAGGGACCGCAGACAGGCTTCAAAGGCCTAACATAAAAAAATGGGCTGGCTGTAGGCACTTTATAATTGGTTCCAGGGGTACACGGGCAGCAGTGGTCTGGTCAGTGGAGGACTAGTGGAAGGAGGGACCGCAGACAGGCTTCAAAGGCCTAACATAAAAAAATGGGCTGGCTGTAGGCACTTTATAATTGGTTCCAGGGGTACACGGGCAGCAGTGGTCTGGTCAGTGGAGGACTAGTGGAAGGAGGGACCGCAGACAGGCTTCAAAGGCCTAACATAAAAAAATGGGCTGGCTGTAGGCACTTTATAATTGGTTCCAGGGGTACACGGGCAGCAGTGGTCTGGTCAGTGGAGGACTAGTGGAAGGAGGGACCGCAGACAGGCTTCAAAGGCCTAACATAAAAAAATGGGCTGGCTGTAGGCACTTTATAATTGGTTCCAGGGGTACACGGGCAGCAGTGGTCTGGTCAGTGGAGGACTAGTGGAAGGAGGGACCGCAGACAGGCTTCAAAGGCCTAAAATAACAAACAATAGGCTCATGGCAGTTTTACAGCGGTTACATGGATACACGGGCAGCTTGGTGGTGAGTGGAGGAGTAGTGCAAGGAGTGTCTGTCCCAGTACTCCCAAAATATAAATAGATGTTAATGTCTCGCAAAACAACCAAAACAAAAAAAAAGGTGGCATACTTAGGTACAGGGGTGGGCTCATCTGCTGAGTTTCTGACATAGTAATTTGGCAGTAACTATTTAATGGTGCCAATATAGGACACAGACACAGACTACTTTAAGTTGCATCATAGATGTCTACAAATGTGTATTGTCAGTGCCAGACATTGAATGATGTCAGCGAATAGACTAAAGATTGGTGGAGCTGTGCGACATAATTTTGCATGTGGTAGAGCACATTTTGAGCTGGGGTAGGGGGGAACTCTCTAGAGGCCGGCGGGACCGCCCCAGGGCCCCTCATGTTACAACGGTGTGTCTGACGTTGGGTGCGCACCACCACCGCCAGAGACACTACATTGTACTATGAGGGACCCAGTAGCAATGCCGTCAACCAAAAGCGAGCACACCCACCTCTTCAGACAAACAGCAGTCTCACGGGTGCTTGCACCAAGTCGCGATACCACGGCCCCGTGTGGGGAGTTTGGCCATTTAGGGAGGTGTAAACATGTCGTATGCTGTACAATCAGCTGCAGCAAATTAGACATTAGAAAAGTAATTCACAGGCAAGAGCCTTTCATAGGAAAGCTAGGTGTCGGCCGGGCAAGGTGGGGCAAAAGATTTCGAAATCCAGTTGTGGTTCATTTTAATGAATGTTAGATCGTCAACATTTTGGGTAGCCAGACGAGTCCTTTTTTCGGTTAATATTGAACCTGCAGCACTGAATACTCTTTCTGATAGGACACTTGCTGCCGGGCAAGCAAGCTCCTGCAATGCATATTCTGCCAATTCTGGCCAGGTGTCTAATTTGGAGGCCCAGTAATCAAATGGGAATGACGGTTGAGGGAGAACATCGATAAGGGATGAAAAATAGTTAGTAACCATACTGGACAAATGTTGTCTCCTGTCACTTTCAATTGATGCAGCAGTACCTGTCCTGTCTGCGGTCATAGCAAA
Organism: Ranitomeya variabilis; assembly: GCF_051348905.1. Lineage (NCBI taxonomy): Eukaryota > Metazoa > Chordata > Amphibia > Anura > Dendrobatidae > Ranitomeya > Ranitomeya variabilis. The sequence continues at coordinate 476,712,893 of NC_135237.1, forward strand.
ATCACTCCACAACCTGGTCAGAAAACCCCTCTGTCCAACGCCACTTCTGATGTGTGCACCCCTAACACTCCTAGTCTGCTGCCCCCTGGAGCTCGTGTGAGAACGATCACGTGCGCTGTGTGCTGGGAATGCCTGAAGCAAACGGTCAACAAGAGTTGATTGTTTGGTTGCTAATATTAGTTCCAAGTTCTCATGTGGCATAATATTTTGCAATTTGCCTTTATAGCGTGGATCAAGGAGGCAGGCCAACCAGTAATCGTCATCGTTCATCATTTTCGTAATGCGTGTGTCCCTTTTTAGGATACGTAAGGCATAATCCGCCATGTGGGCCAAAGTTCCAGTTGTCAAATCTCCGGTTGTGATTGGTTGAGGGGCAGTTGCAGGCAAATCTACGTCACTTGTGTCCCTCAAAAAACCAGAACCCGGCCGTGACACGCAACCAATTTCCTGTGCCCCCGGGAAAGGTTCGGCATTAAAAATATACTCATCCCCATCATCCTCCTCGTCCTCCACCTCCTCTTCGCCCGCTACCTCGTCCTGTACACTGCCCTGACCAGACAATGGCTGACTGTCATCAAGGCTTTCCTCTTCCTCTGGTGCAGACGCCTGCTCCTTTATGTGCGTCAAACTTTGCATCAGCAGACGCATTAGGGGGATGCTCATGCTTATTACGGCGTTGTCTGCACTAACCAGCCGTGTGCATTCCTCAAAACACTGAAGGACTTGACACATGTCTTGTATCTTAGACCACTGCACACCTGACAACTCCATGTCTGCCATCCTACTGCCTGCCCGTGTATCCTCCCACAAATAAATAACAGCACGCATCTGTTCGCACAGTCTCTGAAGCATGTGCAGTGTTGAGTTCCACCTTGTTGCAACGTCTATGATTAGGCGATGCTGGGGAAGGTTCAAAGACCGCTGATAGGTCTGCATACGGCTGGCGTGTACAGGCGAACGTCGGATATGTGAGCAAAGTGCACGCACTTTGAGGAGCAGGTCGGAGAACCCAGGATAAGTTTTCAATAAGCACTGCACCACCAGGTTTAAGGTGTGAGCCAGGCAAGGAATGTGTTTCAGTTGGGAAAGGGAGATGGCAGCCATGAAATTCCTTCCGTTATCACTCACTACTTTGCCTGCCTCAAGATCTACTGTGCCCAGCCACGACTGCGTTTCTTGTTGCAAGAACTCGGACAGAACTTCCGCGGTGTGTCTGTTGTCGCCCAAGCACTTCATAGCCAATACAGCCTGCTGACACTTGGCAGTAGCTGGCCCATAATGGGACAACTGGTGTGCAACAGTGTCATCTGCCGATGGAGTGGTTGGCAGACTGCGTTCTGTGGAAGAGCTGTAGCTTCTGCAGGAGGACGAGGAGGAGGAGGAGGAGGGGGTGCGAACGCCTACAGCCAACTGTTTCCTAGACCGTGGGCTAGGCACAACTGTCCCTAAATTGATGTCGCCTGTGGACCCTGCATCCACCACATTCACCCAGTGTGCCGTGATGGACACATAACGTCCCTGGCCATGCCTACTGGTCCATGCATCTGTAGTCAGGTGCACCTTTGTACTCACAGATTGCCTGAGTGCATGGACGATGCGCTGTTTAACATGCTGGTGCAGGGCTGGGATGGCTTTTCTGGAAAAAAAGTGTCGACTGGGTAGCTCGTATCGTGGTTCAGCGTACTCCATCAGGGCTTTGAAAGCTTCGCTTTCAACTAACCGGTAGGGCATCATCTCTAACGAGATTAGTCTAGCTATGTGGGCGTTAAAACCCTGTGTACGCGGATGCGAGGATAAGTACTTCCTTTTTCTAACCAGAGTCTCATGTAGGGTGAGCTGGACTGGAGAGCTGGAGATCGTGGAACTTTCGGGTGTGCCGGTGTACATGGCAGACTGAGAGACGGTTGGAGACGGTATTGTTTCCGCCGGTGCCCTAGATGCAATATTTCCTCCTACAAAACTGGTGGTTCCCTGACCCTGACTGCTTTTGGCTGGCAAAGAAACCTGCACAGATACTGCCGGTGGTGCAGAAAATGGTGGCCTTACAGTGACGGAAGGGATGTTGCGTTGCTGACTAGCTTCATTGGCCGAGGGTGCTACAACCTTGAGGGACGTTTGGTAGTTAGTCCAGGCTTGAAAATGCATGGTGGTTAAGTGTCTATGCATGCAACTAGTATTTAGACTTTTCAGATTCTGACCTCTGCTTAAGCTAGTTGAACATTTTTGACAAATGACTTTGCGCTGATCTGTTGGATGTTGTTTAAAAAAATGCCAGACTGCACTCTTCCTAGACTCGGATCCCTTTTCAGGGATTGCAGACTGAGCTTTAACCGGATGGCAACGCTGTGCTCCAACAGGTTTTGGCTTTGACACGCGTTTTGGGCCAGATACGGGCCCGGCAGATGGAACCTGTTGCGATGTTGATGCCTGCTGCGGCCCCTCCTCCACCTCCGCTTCTGAACTACTGCCGCCTGCACCCTGTTCCCCCAATGGCTGCCAATCGGGGTCAATAACTGGGTCATCTATTACCTCCTCTTCGAGCTCGTGTGCAACTTCGTCTGTGTCACTGTGTCGGTCGGTGGTATAGCGTTCGTGGCGGGGCAACATAGTCTCATCAGGGTCTGATTGTGGATCTGTACCCTGAGAGGGCAATGTGGTGGTCTGAGTCAAAGGAGCAGCATAGTACTCTGGCTGTGGCTGTGCATCAGTGCACTCCATGTCAGAATATACTTGTAATGGGCATGGCCTGTTAAATGTTTCACTTTCTAAGCCAGGGACGGTATGTGTAAAGAGCTCCATGGAGTGACCCGTTGTGTCGCCTGCTGCATCCTTCTCTCTTGTTGTAGTTTTTGCTGAGGAGGACAAGGAAGCGACTTGTCCCTGACCGTGAACATCCACAAGCGACACGCTGCTTTTACATTTACCAGTTTCGGAAGAGGAGGCAAAAGAGCTAGAGGCTGAGTCTGCAATGTAAGCCAAAACTTGCTGTTGCTGCTCCGCCTTTAAAAGCGGTTTTCCTACTCCCAGAAAAGAGAGCGTTCGAGGCCTTGTGTAGCCTGACGACGAAACTGGCTCCACAGCTCCAGACTTAGGTGGAATATTTTTATCCCCACGACCACCTGATGCTCCACTACCACTACCATCATTACCAGCTGACAATGAACGCCCACGACGACCTCTTGCACCAGACTTCCTCATTGTTTTAAAATCTTAACCAAAGTAACTTTATTTGTTGCTGTCAAACAACTTACACGGTGAGCTATAACTTCAGTATGATTTCAATATCCCTTAACAGGTTGGTGAGACCACAAGGAAAATCAGGCACAATGTTACACACTCTGTTTTCTGTGGCACAAAATCACAGAGATGACACACACGCAGGACTGTCACTCAAGCACTAATGTCAATATTAATCTCCCACCTAATTTATTTATTTTTTTTTCTCAGGGAGACATTAGAAACCAAATAATATTAAAAAAAAAAAAAAAAAAAAGGCTTTCTATGGCCCACAATTAGAGAGAGAGAGGTGGCACACCCAGGAGTCAAGACTGGCGCACAAGCTGAAAGGGCAATATTACTCTCCCACTGTTTTTTTTATGTTTTTTTTGTTTTTTTCAGGGAGACTTTAGAAACCAAATAATATTAAAAAAACCAAAAAAAAAAATAGCCTTTCTATGGCCCACTGAATGAGAGAGAGAGGTGGCACACCCAGGAGTCAAGACTGGCACACAAGCTGAAAGGGCAATATTACTCTCCCACTGTTTTTTTATGTTTTTTTTGTTTTTTAAGGGAGACTTTAGAAACCCAATAATATTTAAAAAAAAAAATAAATAGGCTTTCTATGGCCCACTGAATGAGAGGGAGAGAGGTGGCACACCCAGGAGTCAAGACTGGCACACAAGCTGAAAGGGCAATATTACTCTCCCACTGTTTTTTTATGTATTTTTTGTTTTTTAAGGGAGACTTTAGAAACCCAATAATATTTTAAAAAAAAAATAAATAGGCTTTCTATGGCCCACTGAATGAGAGGGAGAGAGGTGGCACACCCAGGAGTCAAGACTGGCACACAAGCTGAAAGGGCAATATTACTCTCCCACTGTTTTTTTATGGTTTTTTTTTTTTTTTCAGGGAGACTTTAGAAACCAAATAATATTAAAAAAACCAAAAAAAAAAATAGCCTTTCTATGGCCCACTGAATGAGAGAGAGAGGTGGCACACCCAGGAGTCAAGACTGGCACACAAGCTGAAAGGGCAATATTACTCTCCCACTGTTTTTTTATGTATTTTTTGTTTTTTAAGGGAGACTTTAGAAACCCAATAATATTTTAAAAAAAAATAAATAGGCTTTCTATGGCCCACTGAATGAGAGGGAGAGAGGTGGCACACCCAGGAGTCAAGACTGGCACACAAGCTGAAAGGGCAATATTACTCTCCCACTGTTTTTTTATGTATTTTTTGTTTTTTAAGGGAGACTTTAGAAACCCAATAATATTTAAAAAAATAAATAAATAGGCTTTCTATGGCCCACTGAATGAGAGGGAGAGAGGTGGCACACCCAGGAGTCAAGACTGGCACACAAGCTGAAAGGGCAATATTACTCTCCCACTGTTTTTTTATGTTTTTTTTTTTTTTTAAGGGAGACTTTAGAAACCCAATAATATAAAAAAAAAAAAAATAAATAGGCTTTCTATGGCCCACTGAATGAGAGGGAGAGAGGTGGCACACCCAGGAGTCAAGACTGGCACACAAGCTGAAAGGGCAATATTACTCTCCCACGTTTTTTTTATGTATTTTTTGTTTTTTAAGGGAGACTTTAGAAACCCAATAATATTTAAAAAAAAAAATAAATAGGCTTTCTATGGCCCACTGAATGAGAGGGAGAGAGGTGGCACACCCAGGAGTCAAGACTGGCACACAAGCTGAAAGGGCAATATTACTCTCCCACTGTTTTTTTATGTTTTTTTTTTTTTTTCAGGGAGACTTTAGAAACCAAATAATATTAAAAAAACCAAAAAAAAAAATAGCCTTTCTATGGCCCACTGAATGAGAGAGAGAGGTGGCACACCCAGGAGTCTAGACTGGCACACAAGCTGAAAGGGCAATATTACTCTCCCACTGTTTTTTTATGTATTTTTTGTTTTTTAAGGGAGACTTTAGAAACCCAATAATATTTAAAAAAAAAAATAAATAGGCTTTCTATGGCCCACTGAATGAGAGGGAGAGAGGTGGCACACCCAGGAGTCAAGACTGGCACACAAGCTGAAAGGGCAATATTACTCTCCCACTGTTTTTTTATGTATTTTTTGTTTTTTAAGGGAGACTTTAGAAACCCAATAATATTTAAAAAAAAAAATAAATAGGCTTTCTATGGCCCACTGAATGAGAGGGAGAGAGGTGGCACACCCAGGAGTCAAGACTGGCACACAAGCTGAAAGGGCAAAATTACTCTCCCACTGTTTTTTTATGTTTTTTTTTTTTTTTCAGGGAGACTTTAGAAACCAAATAATATTAAAAAAACCAAAAAAAAATAGCCTTTCTATGGCCCACTGAATGAGAGAGAGAGGTGGCACACCCAGGAGTCAAGACTGGCACACAAGCTGAAAGGGCAATATTACTCTCCCACTGTTTTTTTATGTATTTTTTGTTTTTTAAGGGAGACTTTAGAAACCCAATAATATTAAAAAAAAAAAAAAATAGGCTTTCTATGGCCCACTGAATGAGAGGGAGAGAGGTGGCACACCCAGGAGTCAAGACTGGCACACAAGCTGAAAGGGCAATATTACTCTCCCACTGTTTTTTTATGTTTTTTTTTTTTTTTTCAGGGAGACTTTAGAAACCAAATAATATTAAAAAAACAAAAAAAAAAAATAGCCTTTCTATGGCCCACTGAATGAGAGAGAGAGGTGGCACACCCAGGAGTCAAGACTGGCACACAAGCTGAAAGGGCAATATTACTCTCCCACTGTTTTTTTATGTTTTTTTTTTTTTCAGGGAGACTTTAGAAACCAAATAATATTAAAAAAACCAAAAAAAAAAATAGCCTTTCTATGGCCCACTGAATGAGAGAGAGAGGTGGCACACCCAGGAGTCAAGACTGGCACACAAGCTGAAAGGGCAATATTACTCTCCCACTGTTTTTTTATGTATTTTTTGTTTTTTAAGGGAGACTTTAGAAACCCAATAATATTTAAAAAAAAAAATAAATAGGCTTTCTATGGCCCACTGAATGAGAGGGAGAGAGGTGGCACACCCAGGAGTCAAGACTGGCACACAAGCTGAAAGGGCAATATTACTCTCCCACTGTTTTTTTATGTATTTTTTGTTTTTTAAGGGAGACTTTAGAAACCCAATAATATTTTAAAAAATAAATAAATAGGCTTTCTATGGCCCACTGAATGAGAGGGAGAGAGGTGGCACACCCAGGAGTCAAGACTGGCACACAAGCTGAAAGGGCAAAATTACTCTCCCACTGTTTTTTTATGTTTTTTTTTTTTTTTCAGGGAGACTTTAGAAACCAAATAATATTAAAAAAACCAAAAAAAAATAGCCTTTCTATGGCCCACTGAATGAGAGAGAGAGGTGGCACACCCAGGAGTCAAGACTGGCACACAAGCTGAAAGGGCAATATTACTCTCCCACTGTTTTTTTTATGTATTTTTTGTTTTTTAAGGGAGACTTTAGAAACCCAATAATATTAAAAAAAAAAAAAAATAGGCTTTCTATGGCCCACTGAATGAGAGGGAGAGAGGTGGCACACCCAGGAGTCAAGACTGGCACACAAGCTGAAAGGGCAATATTACTCTCCCACTGTTTTTTTATGTTTTTTTTTTTTTTTTCAGGGAGACTTTAGAAACCAAATAATATTAAAAAAACAAAAAAAAAAAATAGCCTTTCTATGGCCCACTGAATGAGAGAGAGAGGTGGCACACCCAGGAGTCAAGACTGGCACACAAGCTGAAAGGGCAATATTACTCTCCCACTGTTTTTTTATGTTTTTTTTTTTTTCAGGGAGACTTTAGAAACCAAATAATATTAAAAAAACCAAAAAAAAAAATAGCCTTTCTATGGCCCACTGAATGAGAGAGAGAGGTGGCACACCCAGGAGTCAAGACTGGCACACAAGCTGAAAGGGCAATATTACTCTCCCACTGTTTTTTTATGTATTTTTTGTTTTTTAAGGGAGACTTTAGAAACCCAATAATATTTAAAAAAAAAAATAAATAGGCTTTCTATGGCCCACTGAATGAGAGGGAGAGAGGTGGCACACCCAGGAGTCAAGACTGGCACACAAGCTGAAAGGGCAATATTACTCTCCCACTGTTTTTTTATGTATTTTTTGTTTTTTAAGGGAGACTTTAGAAACCCAATAATATTTAAAAAAATAAATAAATAGGCTTTCTATGGCCCACTGAATGAGAGGGAGAGAGGTGGCACACCCAGGAGTCAAGACTGGCACACAAGCTGAAAGGGCAATATTACTCTCCCACTGTTTTTTTATGTTTTTTTTTTTTTTTTCAGGGAGACTTTAGAAACCAAATAATATTAAAAAAACCACAAAAAAAATAGCCTTTCTATGGCCCACTGAATGAGAGAGAGAGGTGGCACACCCAGGAGTCAAGACTGGCACACAAGCTGAAAGGGCAATATTACTCTCCCACTGTTTTTTTAGGTATTTTTTTTTTTCAGGGAGACTTTAGAAACCAAATAATATTAAAAAAAAAAATAAAATAAATAGGCTTGCTATAGCCCACTGAATGAGAGATAGCACACACAGCAGTGACACACAAGCCCTGACTGAGGCCAATATTTTTCTCCCACTGATTGATGTAGTGTTTTTGTGTTGAGGTAGAATTTAGAACACAAATCACGGAAAAAATAAATAGGCTTTCTATGGCCCACTCAGTGAGAGATGGCACACACAGGGATGGCACTGTAGCAGAAATGCCAATCTTAATCTCCCACAAAAAAAACAAAAAAAAAACAGGGACTGTCCTACAATTACTATCTCCCTGCAGTAATCTAAGCCAGGTATGGCAGGCAGCAATAGGAGTGGACTGATGCACAAATTAAATAAAAAGTGTGGACAAACAAAAAAGATAGCTGTGCAGAAAGGAAGGAACAAGAGGATATGTGCTTTGAAAAAAGCAGTTGGTTTGCACAGTGGCGTACACACAGCAATACAGCTATCACGGAGCCTTCTAGGGCAGCCCAATGAGCTACAGCGCTGAGGGGAAAAAAAAAAAAAATAGCTTCCACAGTCCCTGCACACCGAAGGTGGTGTTGGACAGTGCAAATCGCTGCAGCACAAGCGGTTTGGTGGTTAGTGGACCCTGCCTAACGCTCTCCCTGCTTCTGACGAAGCGGCAGCAACCTGTCCCTAAGCTCAGATCAGCAGCAGTAAGATGGCGGTCGGCGGGAACGCCCCTTTATAGCCCCTGTGACGCCGCAGACAGCAAGCCAATCACTGCAATGCCCTTCTCTAAGATGGTGGGGACCAGGATCTATGTCATCACGCTGCCCACACTCTGCGTTCACCTTCATTGGCTGAGAAATGGCGCTTTTCGCGTCATTGAAACGCGACTTTGGCACGAAAGTCGCGTACCGCATGGCCGACAAGCACAGGGGTCGGATCGGGTTTCATGAGACGCCGACTTAGCCAAAAGTCGGCGACTTTTGAAAATGATCGACCCGTTTCGCTCAACCCTATCAGACAGCAAACAAAAGGGGTACACCGGCCTACAATGCCCAAAGTTGGACCACACAGATATATGAGGGCTGTCACGGAAATACCACACTGGCAAATATGTGGCCTGTTTTTTTTTTAAATGCCAAATAGTGCTGTATATACACTCACCGGCCACTTTATTAGGTACACCATGCTAGTAACGGGTTGGACCCCCTTTTGCCTTCAGAACTGCCTCAATTCTTCGTGGCATAGATTCAATAAGGTGCTGGAAGCATTCCTCAGAGATTTTGGTCCATATTGACATGATGGCATCACACAGTTGCCGCAGATTTGTCGGCTGCACATCCCAAAGATGCTCCATACAAGGCAGGATGGATCCATGCTTTCATGTTGTTTACGCCAAATTCTGACCCTACCATCCGAATGTCGCAGCAGAAATCGAGACTCATCAGACCAAGCAACGTTTTTCCAATCTTCTACTGTCCAATTTCGATGAGCTTGTACAAATTGTAGCCTCAGTTTCCTGTTCTTAGCTGAAAGGAGTGGTACCCGGTGTGGTCTTCTGCTGCTGTAGCCCATCTGCCTCAAAGTTCGACGCACTGTGCGTTCAGAGATGCTCTTAGGCCTACCTTGGTTGTAACGGGTGGCGATTTGAGTCACTGTTGCCTTTCTATCAGCTCGAACCAGTCTGCCCATTCTCCTCTGACCTCTGGCATCAACAAGGCATTTCCGCCCACAGAACTGCCGCTCACTGGATTTTTTTTCTTTTTCGGACCATTCTCTGTAAACCCTAGAGATGGTTGTGCGTGAAAATCCCAGTAGATCAGCAGTTTCTGAAATACTCAGACCAGCCCTTCTGGCACCAACAACCATGCCACGTTCAAAGGCACTCAAATCACCTTTCTTCCCCATACTGATGCTCGGTTTGAACTGCAGGAGATTGTCTTGACCATGTCTTCATGCCTAAATGCACTGAGTTGCCGCCATGTGATTGGCTGATTAGAAATTAAGTGTTAACAAGAAGTTGGACAGGTGTACCTAATAAAGTGGCCGGTGAGTGTAATTAGAGTAACAGACACCAGAAACAGTGGCAAAATGGCCTAAATTGCCAAAAGTTGGAGCACGCAGATATATGAGGGCTGTCACGGAAATACCACACTGGCAAATATGTGGCCTGTTTTTTTTTAATTACCAAATAGTGCTGTATATATTTAGAGTAACAGACAGCAAAAACAGTGGCAAAATGGCCTAAAATTCAAAAACTTGGAGCACGCAGATATATGAGGCCTTTTTCGGTGAATTTAAAACACACAAAAAAAGTGGCACAAGGCTAGCACACACAACTATGCTATGTATGCCTGAAAAACTATGATTTTTCAACAGGCTTCAGACTGACAGAACAGACTGTATATTTTCATTTTCTGGGGGTGAAGTTTTGGAAAAAAAATGCAACTAGGTATATAGTAAAGAAGCTGCTGAAGCAGCATTAGACAGTTATGGAGCTTTGGGAGGGATGCAGTGGGAGCAATGGACACACATACAGTGCCTGCAGGCCTTGCACTGATGTGGATATGCTGTGCCCTGCCTACCTAGCACTGCAATATCGGGACCCACGAATTAGCCCTAAGGAGGACTTTTGGTTTCTGAGGAGTTGTGGATTTAAGAGTTGCAGACCTACACTAATTCTAAAACTCACGATTCTGACCCTATCTCAGCACCAGCTCTCCCTACTCTCGCTGAATCAGGAACAGAATGCAGCGGGCAGGGCGGCGCCAGGTCTCTTATACTCGGGATGATACTGTGCGTATAGTCAACCAATTTCTGGCACCTGTGACCTGTAATTCCAGCCCAGGATGCTTGGACTACATCCCACATTTTTGAGGCATTTGCTGGCTTTGCCTCAGAAAGACATTTTTTATGCCACCCCACAAATGTTCTATCAGATTAAAGTGTGGGTATTGGGCTGGCCACTCCATAACCTCAATTTTGTTGGACTGGAAGCAAGATTTTGCTCATTTACTGGTGTGTTTAGGGTCGCTGCCTTGTTGAAGCACCCATTTAAAGAGCATATCCTCTTCAGCGTAAAGCAACATGACCTCTTCAAGTATATTAATATACGCAAACTGGTCCATGAACAGAGGTATACAGTAAATAGGTCCGGCACCATAGTAAGAGAAACATGCCCATATCATGATGCTTGCACCACCATGCGTCACTGTCTTTAGAGTGTACTGTTGCTTGAATCCAGAGTTTGGGGGTCATCTGACAAACTGTCTTTGGCTCCTAGACTAAAAAAAGAACAATTTTACTTTCATTCCACAAAATGTTTCTCCTGTTCTCTTTAGGCCAGTTGATGTGTTCTTTGGCAAACTGTATTCGCTTCAGTACTGTACTTTTTGGACTATAACAGGCACCGGGCCATAAGACGCACCCCAAATTTTCAGAAGGAAAATAGGGAAAAAAATAATGTGTCAAATAGGGGTCCGTCTCACAGTCCAAATTCAGCTTACCATGGGAAATCGGCAGTGCTGTTGGAGCGTGGTCACAGGGAGTGTTTGGTGGTCCGGCATTATGCCTCCCATCCCAGACTGGTGAAGCAGGTTCGGCAGTGCTCGTGGTGCAGGAGCTTCACCAACATTTTCTGAAAGTCCAGAGGCCTCGCACATCTATTGCTGTGATGCGTTGACCTCAGAGAAATCCCATCCCAGGCTAGTGCGGCAGGTTCAGTGGTGTTCTGTGGTGAGGGGGGGGGGTCTCCGCCGGCATTTTGTGAAAGCCTAGAGCCCTCCACACATCCATTATTGTGATGCAGTGACCTCTGGGAAATCCCATCCCAGTCTGGTGCGGCAGGTTCGATGGTGCTCTGTGGTGTGGGTGGCTCTGCCGGCATATTATGAAAGCTCGGAGCACCAAACACATCCATTTACTGCGATGCGGTGGCCTCCAGGAAAATGGCCACTGGGGGCGGCGTATGCTCAGGGAGAGATGTCTGCGGCAATTTTCTAGAAGGCCACTGCATCACAGTAATGGATGTATGGGGGGCTCGGGGCTTTCACAAAATGCCAGCTGAGCCACCCGCACCACAGAGCACTGCGGAACCTGCTGCACCAGCCTGGAAAGGGAGAGTGATCATTGCCCTGCAGCGTTGGACTGCCAAAGAATCCCTGGACTCCTGCTGCCACCACACTACTTGTAAGTATATTCCAACTATAAGACACCCCCCCATTTTCCCAAAACATTTTTGGGAAAAAAGTGCATCTTATAGTCTGAAAAACACAGTATATGTCTTTTTTTTAACAGTGGGACCTTGCGAGGACTTCTTGCTTTGATATTAGCTTCACACAGGTGTCTTCTATCTGTCATAGCACTCACAGGTAACTTGAGACTGTCTTTGATCATCCTTTAGCTGATCATTGGCTGAGCCTTTGCCATTCTGGCTATTCTTCGATCCATTCAAATGATAGTCTTCCATTATCTTTCACGTCTCTCTGGTTTGGCTTTCCATTTTAAAGCATTGGAGATCATTTGAGCTGAACAGCCTATCATTGTCAGCACTTTATAAGTTTTACCCTCTCCAATCAGCTTTATATTCAAAGTACGCTGTTCTTCTGAACAATGTCTCGAACGACCCATATTTTTCAGGCTTTCAAAGAGAAATGCATGTACAACATGTCCTGGCTTCACCCTTAAATAAAGGCCACCTGACTCACACCTGTGTCTTCACAGAATGATTGACCTCAGTAATTGATCTCCACTCCGCTATTATTTTGAACACTTTCCCCTTTCAATTAATTATTCTAATACACAGACTCAAAAACATGCAGATCATGAATGCAGAGTCTGATGGTTTTCTTAGAATCTACTGCACCAACTGGTAAATTGTTTGACATGTGGAAATAGAATGTATACCAAAAACAGTGATTCATCTGGTTAGTCATATGGACTGCTAGTATTTTGAACACTACTGTAGAAACCTGTAATATACAAAATGCAACAGAGCAACACAGAAAACATCAGTGACATGCAGCAGCAGAATATGCTACCTATGCAATATCTTCCCTGAGTTTATACTGCTAGAAGAAAGCCGTGTCATAAATCATAGAGGAGTATTATTGATTCATTATGGAATTGGGATTTGGACTAAGGTAGCCACTCACCTATCTTCTTGGCAATCATTTCCTAAAATATTCTTTTGACAGAAACTACTGAATACTTTCACATACATGTTTTCCATTAAGAGAATTCCCAAAATGTCCTATAATGAACTATACAAATCAAGAATTAATACAGTCTTATAGAAGCCCCGGTGTTCTGCTTTATATTAGTGGTTAGTTATCAATACTGGCTATCGCTACACCACATAAATGTAGACTTCCAAAATATCATAATATTTTTAATATGATCCAATATACAGATTAATGTATATGATGTGGTTAGATGTCTCAGAAATAACCTAAACATATGGGAAATGTGACACTCTTGATATGATCTGGAAAGTCATTATTTGGTGTCCAAATTTAATGTACAGATGGTAAAACAATATTATTTTTAGTGGCTATTGCTGTTGAACGTGGCTCTTTTTCTTTTAGGAAGGGAGCTCTTCTAGAGATGGTGTTCCTGGTTCACAGCAAGCATTAGTAATGACGATAAGCTCTACTGAGAAACCAAAACTAATTAAAATTCATGTTAATTTGGAACAGAACAGTTTTTTCAGTTATTCTAAATGAAAAAATGGTGCTATAGAAGAAACCTAATTTTATTTACAGGCTGGAAACATTTCATATGATATAAAGTTATATCATCATTGCCATGAATATCAATGTTCTACAGAACCAGTTCACAAGGATATGCATTCTATAATTTTGGATCCATTTTGTATGTTTGTAAATGTAATTAGTGAGGTATTAAATAAAAAAAAAAAATTACTAATTTTTTTGCAATGCTATGGCAGATATATCAAAATACCGTGGTTTTAAAGAAACGGGATAATTCGTTAAAGGGACTCTGTCAGTAGGAATTACCTTCCTAAGTTGTCCAAATGGGCATGGAGATCATAGAAGGTTGAATAAAGTGATAACTTCAAATCTGTAATCTGTTTATTTCTAGAAATACACGTTTCTTAATATGCAAATGAGTGATGGCTGCATCACTAGACTGGATGTGGCCTTGCTCAATACAAAGTGTATGGATCGAGGCTGCTCTCACTCGAAAGCTTCTGCCCGTGAGTATTCATAACACAAACAGCCCCACAGTTCCCTGCTCAGAAACCAGTGAATCCTTGCAGCGTGCAGTGTGTGTTCTGGGGATATTCATAAGTACGCAGTCACACAGAGTGACTGGACAACCACTTTAAGCATACAATATCTGCAAGCAGTTTGTATGTTCTGCCTGTGTTTACATGTATTTCCTCCAGGTTCTCTGGTTTCCTCCCACCCTTCAAAGACATACCGAGAGGAATCTAAATTGTGAGTCCCAATGGGGACATTAATGATAATGTCTGTAAAGCGTTGTGGAATCAATGGCGCTATATAAGCAATGCATAATTAATACTGATAGAATTAAATAAAACCGCCGTGTGGGAGGAATCGGCCTACATGGAAAAAGTTTGATTAAAATGGGGAAAATCGTAACACCTGTGTGAGCCGGCCACTTTTTGAACAGCCCGTGGCCATGGTTCCCTTAATTTACCCCTGATATAACTTGATGCTGAGTTTTGCATAAGACAAGACAGAATAGATAACCACAGATGGCTAACGTCACCTACAGGAAATTTGGGTTACCTAGTAAAATTAATAGTGCTTTATTGAGAATGTGAAAAAATGCTATTCTCACATTATATAGTTTATGCAATGTAAGTTTATAATGGAATATAATCTGTTTTGACAATGTGTCAAGAAATATTCTTTTACTTTGCGTCAAATTTTCGATGGCTGCTTCCTAATCATGCTAAGTTTTAAAATGAAAAGTATGAGATTTGTCCTAGAGAAATGTCGAATCTCTTCACATTGTCAGACCATTTGCTATCTGTTTTATATGATAACTGAAAGGTGAATTTGTCAGAGTGACAGAATTCCCATACATATATGGAACTGATACCTAAAATGTACAGTCGTGCTTGGCCACTAATGGAAAGACCAGATTCTGTGAATTATTAAAAGCCTTTAGGGAAAAACCTCTATTGATCTTGAGAACAGAATATAGCGCACTTGTTGCAAGTCAGAAAAATAAGGTCATTCTTGGAGAAAAGAACAGGAAACTGTGGAAACTGCAGATACATGTGTAATGCTTGGAGCCAGCAATGATATGGGAACATTTTTACTTGGAGTATATCTAAATTCAGTACTTAAACTGCTTAGATGTGGATAGGTTTCTTATTAAACTCAAAGCCAGAGATAACAGATTACGTAATGTAAAATAAAGAACATATATGTATTTTCTCGTAATAGGCAAGACACATTAATAGGATCTTTTTGGGATAAGACATACTAGAGATTAGAGAAACAGCGTTGGTACCAAAGGAGAATAACATGGGTCATAAAGTTACTTTTTGAGTCAATATGTTTTTAATGCTGAAAGATTGGTTATGGAGTGCTGCTTTTAATTTTGTGGATCACATACAGGGGACTCAATACTTTAGAGGTCATGTTCAGTCATGTTTTACTTATTTATAACCTTCTTCAAGAACATCTGAGCTTTTGGACAACTTTATTTGGAACACTTAGTCCCTGATTCATCATTGCCTTTGCACTTGTTCTTTTGTCTAATTTTGTGTGTTTTGCACCTTTATTTTTTGTTCGCACCCAATTCATTATTGTTTTTGTGCCATGTTTTAAGTCTATTTAATATCCATTCAACTATTTTTTTTTTCAGTTTTTCCGCTTTGTGGTTGAAGTCTAGGGATTTGAGATGTTTTTGTATGATCCATAAATTTCGAATTTTTAAAAAGATGCAAAAATTAGCAAAACTCTACTCAATTACCTGCCGGAATGATTTTCTGCACTTAATTTCAAAATTGCATCTTTTTGTGGTATTTTGAAAAAGTTGTGACATTTTGCTCAAAGAGTCACAAAAGTGGCAAATAACAGAAAAAAGTCAATTTTCAACTTTATGCCAAATTTGGACCCGCATTTGCCATTTTGATTAAATTGATGCAGCAAATATCAGCGAATACCACAAAACCAAAAAACATGAAAAAAAGATGTTTCATTGTTACAAAAAGTCAGAAAAAATGAGCTATTCCTAGAGCGTCTCCTGCTTTAACCACTTTACGCCCAAGGGTAGTTTGCACGTTAATGACCAGGCCAATGTTTACAATTCTGACCACTGTCCCTTTATGAGGTTATAACTCTAGAACGCTTCAATGGATCCCGGTGATTCTGACAATGTTATCTCATGAGTCATCATGACATATCGCACTTCATGTTAGTGGTAAAATTTCCTCGATATTACTTTTTGCGAAATTTGGCAAAAATTTTGAAACTTTTGCAATTTTCCAACTTTGAATTTTCATGCCCATAAATCACAGAGATATGCCACACAAAATACTTAATAAGTAACATTTCCCACATGTTTTCTTTACATCAGCACAATTTTGGAAACAATTTTTTTTTTGTTAGGAAGTTATATGGATTAAAAGTTGACCAGCAATTTCTCATTTTCACAACGCCATTTTTTTTTAGGGACCATATCAAATTTGAAGTCACTTTGAGGGGTCCATATCATAGAAAATGCCCATAAGTGACTCCATTCTAAAAGCTGCACCCCTCAAGGTGCTCAAAACCACATTCATGAAGTTTATTAACCCTTCAGGTGCTTCACAGGAATTTTATAAAAAAATGAACATTTAACCTTTTTTTACAAAAATTTTACTTCAAATCCAATTTGTTTTATTTTACCAAGGGTAACAGGAGAAATTGGACCCCAAAAGTTGTTGTACAAGTTGCCATTTTGCTTTGATGACTGCTTGGCATTCTGTTGATGAGCTTCAAGAGGTAGTCACTGGAAATGGTCTTACAACAATCTTGAAGGAGTTCCTAGAGATGCTTAGCACTTGATGACCCTTTTGCCTTCACTCTGCGGTCCAGCTCACCCCAAACCATCTCGATTGGGTTCAGGTCTGGTGACTGTGGAGGCCAGGTCATCTGGCATAGCACCCCATCACTCTCCTTCTTGGTCAAATAGCCCTTACACAGCCTGGAGGTGTGTTTGGGGTCATTGTCCTGTTGAAAAATAAATGATGGTCCAACTAAACGCAAACCGGATGGAATAGCATGCCGCTGCAAGATGCTGTGGTAGCCATGCTGGTTCAGTATGCCTTCAATTTTTAATAAATCCACAAGTGTCACCAGCAAAGCACCCCCACACCATCACACCTCCTCCTCCATGCTTCATGGTGGGAACCTGGCATGTAGAGTCCATCCGTTCACCTTTTCTGCGTCGCACAAACACACGGTGGTTGGAACCAAAGATCTCAAATTTGGACTCATCAGACCAAAGCACAGATTTCCACTAGTCTAATGTCCATTCCTTGTGTTCTTTAGCCCAAACAAGTCTCTTCTGCTTGTTGCCTGTCCTTAGCAGTGGTTTCCTAGCAGCTATTTTACCATGAAGGCATGCTGCACAAAGTCTCCTCTTAACAGTTGTTGTAGAGATATGTCTGCTGCTAGAACTCTGTGTGGCATTGACCTGGTCTCTAATCTGAGCTGCTGTTAACCTGTGATTTCTGAGGCTGGTGACTCGGATAAACTTATCCTCAGAAGCAGAGGTGACTCTTGGTCTTCCTTTCCTGGGGCGGTCCTCATGTGAGCCAGTTTCTTTGTAGCGCTTGATGGTGTTTGCAACTGCACTTGGGACACTTTCAAAGTTTTCCCAATTTTTCGGACTGACCTTCATTTCTTAAAGTATTGATGGCCACTCGTTTTTCTTTACTTAGCTGCTTTTTTCTTGCCATAATACAAATTCTAACAGTCTATTCAGTAGGACTATCAGCTGTGTATCCACCAGACTTCTGCTCAACACAACTGATGGTCCCAACACCATTTATAAGGCAAGAAATCCCACTTATTAAACCTGACAGGGCACACCTGTGAAGTGAAAACCATTTCCGGTGACTACCTCTTGAAGCTCATCAAGAGAATGCCAAGAGTGTGCAAAGCAGTCATCAAAGCAAAGGGTGGCTACT
This sequence comes from Ranitomeya variabilis, assembly GCF_051348905.1. Classification (NCBI taxonomy): domain Eukaryota; kingdom Metazoa; phylum Chordata; class Amphibia; order Anura; family Dendrobatidae; genus Ranitomeya; species Ranitomeya variabilis. The sequence continues at coordinate 476,730,760 of NC_135237.1, forward strand.
TTGAAGAACCTAGAATATAAGACATATTTTCAGTTGTTTCACACTTTTTTGTTAAGTATATAATTCCACATGTGTTAATTCATAGTTTTGATGCTTTCAGTGTGAATTTACAATTTTCATAGTCATGAAAATACAGAAAAATCTTTAAATGAGAAGGTGTGTCCAAACTTTTGGTCTGTACTGTAGATACCCCATTTGTGGGGGTGAACCATTGTTTGGGCGCATGGCAGAGCTCGGAAGGGAAGGAGCGTCATTTGACTTTTCTATGCAAAATTGGCTGGAATTGAGATAGGACGTAATGTCACGTTTGAAGAACGTTTAGAGAGCTCCTGATGTACCTAAACAGTGGAAACTCCCCACAAGTAACACCATTTGGGAAAGTAGACCCCCTAAGGAATATATCCAGGTTTGTGGTGAGGACTTTGACCCAAAGAAGTGCTTCACAGCAGTTTATAATAAAGAGCCGTAAAAATAAAAAATCATATTTTTTTCACAAAAATTATCTTTTGCCCCCAATTTTTTATTTTTCCAAGGGTAACAGAAGAAATTGGACCCCAAAAGTTGTTGTGCAATTTGTTCTGAGTATGCTGATACCCAAATAATGGGGGTAAACCACTGTTTTGGCACCCCTGTTGTGCCTAAACAGTGGAAACCCCCCCAAGTGACACCATTTTGGAAAGTAGACTCCTTAAGAAACTTATCTAGATGTGTGCTGAGCACTTTGAACCCCCAAGTGCTTCACAGAAGTTTATAATGTAGAGCCTTACAAATAAAAAATCATATTTTCCCCCAAAATGATCTTTTCGCCCCTAATTTTTATTTTCCCAAGGGTAACAGGAGAAATTGGACCACAATTCGCCGATACCCCATTTGTGGGGGTACACCACTGTTTGGGCGCATGGCAGAGCTCAGAAAGGAAGGAGCGCCGTTTGACTTTTCAATGCAAAATTGACTGGAATTGAGATAGGATGCCATGTCGTGTTTGGAGAGCCCCTGATGTGCCTAAACAGTGTAAACCCCCCATAAGGGACCCCATATTGGAAACTAGACCCCCCAAGGAACTTATCTAGATGTGTTGTAAGAACGTTGAACACCCAAGTGTTTCACTACAGTTTATAACGCAGAGCTGTGAAAATAAAAATTCTTTTTATTTCCACAAAAATGAATTTTAGCCCCCAGTTTTGTATTTTCCCAAAGGTAAAAGGAGAAATTGGACTGCAAACGTTGTTGTCCAATTTGTCCTGAGTACGCTGATACTTCATATGTGGGGGTAAACCACTGTTTGGGCGCACGGCAGTGCTTGGAAGGGAAGGAGCACTGTTTTACTTTTTCAACGCAGAATTGGCTGGAATTGAGATCGGACGCCATGTCGCGTTTGGAGAGCCCCTGATGTGCCTAAACAGTGGAAATCCCCCAATTCTAACTCCAACCCTAACCCGAACACACCCCTAACCCTTATCCCAACCCTAACCATAACCCTAACCACACGTCCAACCCCAACACACCTGTAACCCCAACACACCCCTCACCCTGATCCCAACCCTAACCACACCCCTAACCCTGACACACCCCTAAGCCTAATCCCAACCGTTATCCCTACCGTTAACGTAATCCAAACCCTAACCCCATCTCTATCCCCAACCCTATCCTTAGCCCCAAACCTAACTTTAGCCCCAACTCTAACTCTAACTTTAGCACCAACCCTAACCCTAGCCCTAAACCTAACCCTAATGCGAAAATAGAAATAAATACATTTTTTAATTTTATTATTTTTCCCTAACTAAGGGGATGATGAAGGGGCGTTTGATATACTATTTATAGTGGGGGGTTTTAGCGAGTTTTTGTTTGGCAGCTGTCACACGCTAAAAGACGCTTTTTGTTGCAAAAAATAGTTTTTGCATCAACACTTTTGCAGGGAGGCAGAATGAAAAAAACCAGCAATTCATGAATTTCTTTTGGGTGGAGCGTTTATACCATTCTGCGTGTTGTAAAATTCATAAAGCAGTTTTATTCTTCGGGTTAGTACGATTACAGCGATATCTCATTTTTTTTATGTTTTGGCACTTTTATACAATAAAAAATATTTTATACAAAAAATAATTGTTTTTGCATCGCTTTATTCTGAGGGCTATAACTTTTTTATTTTTTTGCTGATGATGCTTTATGGTGGCTTATTTTTTGTGAGACAAGATGACGTGGTACCATGATTATTTATATCCGTCTTTTTGATCGCGTGTTATTCCACTTTTTGTTCGGCAGTATGATGATAAAGCATTGTTTCTTGCCTATTTTTTTTTTTTTTTACGGTGTTTACTGAAGGGGTTGACTAGCAGGACAGTTTTATAGGTAGGGTTGTTACGGATTCACGATACTAAATATGCGTACTTTTATTGTTTGTTTGTTTTTTTACTCAAATACATTAATTTATTGGAACAATATATTTTTTTTTCCCTTTATTTAGGATTTTTTTTTACATTTTTACTTAGTCCCAGCCTGGGTGGGACATCACTATATATTGTCAGATCGCTGATCTGACACTGTGCACAGCACTGTGTCAGATCAGCGATCTGACAGGCAGTACTGCAGGATTGCCGGTGTCTGTTCTCACCCGGTGCCGGCAAGCCACCTCCCTGCAGGACCCGGAAGGAGCCCCGTGGCCATCTTGGATCCGGGGCCTGCAGGGAGGAGGAGGTAGGAGACCCTCTGAACAACGCGATCACATCGCGTTGTTCTGAAGGTCTCAGGGAAGCACGCAGGGAGCCCCCTCCCTGTGCGATGCTTCCCTATGCCGCCAGAAAACTGCGATCTTGTTTGATCGCAGTGCTTCGGGGGCTAATGTGCCGGGAGCAGTCCATGACCACTCCTGGCACATAGTGCCGGATGTCAGCTGTGATAATCAGCTGACACCCGGCTGCGATCGGCTGTGCTGCCCCCGAGAGCGCGGCTGATCAAGTATGACGTACTATTCCATCCATAGGAATTAGGGCCCAGGTCACATGGACGGAATAGTATGTCTAATGGCAACAACGGGTTAAAACCAGTCATTTTTAACAACCATAAAAAACAGTGTGAACAAACCTGCATACTAAATGAAACAGTAATTTAAATCCTTAATGAAGCACTCCTCCTGTCAAAGCTATTATCCTCTTACTGTATTGGAATCCTTATATGATATAGCATTGTGTACTTACAATTGCTCATCTTACCTTTCTACCCAGTTGATTCCTCTCTTTTCTCTGTTCTCTGCCCTAGGTAGAAACAGAAAGTCTTTCTTCCCTGCATGAGACACCCCCCTCCTCAACTCCTGACCCATTTGCTCGCTCCTCAACCCTACTGGAGACTTTTGCAGTGCATGCAGGGAAAAAACATCCATCTACATAGACCTTAGAAGAATTAAACTAGTATGTTTTTAACCATGTGATGTCTCAGACCTAATTGAAAAGAGAAGAATTACCTGGGTAGAAAGGCAAAATGATCAATTATAAGTACCCATTGCCATGTAAAATGCCCAAAATGTTAAATCCCACCAATTGTTCCCTTAAAGGGGTTGTGAGGTCCAAAAATAATTAGGCTGCAGTCACTGTGTGCTGCTGGGATTAGTCGGTTTCTGAGCCGTGACCAGTGGGTATGTATGCATTTTACATACCTCAGGCCAGAGCCCGACCAGCCTTGCTCCAAACACTTGTATTGAGTGAGGCTGCACCCACTAGTCACCCACGCCCACTGGACTACCGCATCACTAGATGGGGTGCAGCTTTGCTCTATACAAGTGTATTGAACGAGGCCACACCCAAAGGTCAGGTTCTGGCCAGGAGTATGCATAACGCATATGTACCCGCTGGTCCCAGCTCAGGAACTGGCGAATGCCCGCAGTGCAGATTGCATGTGCTTGGGGGATTCATAAGTTACAGAGTCACTGCAGATTTTCATTTTGGACCTGACGTCTCCTTTCATTATCTGCTTTTCCTAGACCTCAATATTTTAAATATTATTTAAATTATTTAGATTTATATATTTGCTTCTCAAAATTCTGTGCCTGGTTTTAAGAGAGCTGGCCGAAGAAGAAACCTCCCTCCTTTTCTTTATCTGAAATAAGAAAAAAGAATAATAGATCACACCCAGTTGTCTAAGCCCCACCCACACAAAAAATATAAGATATCAGGAGGAAATTAACCCAATTATTGACTGATGCAAAATTGCAAAATTGTGAAGGCTGAAAAATAATGTGGATTATTTCTTGAATACTATTTAAAACGATCATTTATGATTTGTACTTTTTAGTGTGACTTTTGCTCCTTCTTCACCAGGCACTTTTCCATTTTTTGCCTTAGTTTTTTTTCTCATTCCTTCTTCCAAGAGCTATAACTTTTTTTTATTTTTATGTCAACATAGCTGTATGGGACTCGTTTTTTGCGGGACAAGTTGTACTTTTGCATTGCACCATCTATTTTATTACACGACAATGTAAAGCAGGAAAAAAATTCCAAATGTGGTGAAATTGCAAAAAAAATCCACAGTTGTTTCCTGAGTTTTGTTTTTGCAACGTTCATTAAACGGTAAAATTACCATGCAATATGATTCTCCAGGTCAGTGCAATTGTGGTGATACCAAATATGCATAGTTATTTTTAATTTGCTCTATTTTCCGAGACACGATTCATTTTCAATTTTCGGTCGATGAAGAATTGTGAGAGCTTGATTTTTGTGCTCTGAATTTAATTTTGTATTAATACCATTTTGGTGTAGATATGATGTTTTGATCACCTCTTATTGCATTTCTTCAAGGTGTTGCAGTGAACATAGGGGCTGAGGGCTCAGAGTCTGTAACGGATGGGTGAGGATACAGTAGGTGGTTGTGTAGCAGTATGGTGGAACGATTGTTACTGCAGGTTGCACTTAGTATTTTTACATTTTTTTCTTTATTTTACAGTGGGTACGGAAAGTATTCAGACACCTTTAAATTTTTCACTTTTTGTTTCTTGTGATTCTCCTTGAGATGGTTCTACCTCTTCATTGGAGACCAACTGTGTTTATTTATGCTGATAGGACTTGATTTGGAAAAGCACACACCTGTCTACATATGACCTCACAGCTCACAGTGCATGTCAGACCAAATGAGAATCATGAGGTCAAAGGAACTGGCCAATGAGCTCAGAGACAGAATTGTGGCAAGGCACAGATCTGGCCAAGGTTAAAACAGAATTTCTGCAGTACTCAAGGTTCCTAAGAACACAGTGGTCTTCATAATCCTTAAATGGAAGAAGCTTTTTACCACCAGAAGTCATTCTAGACCCGGCCGTCCAGCCAAACTGAGCAATCGTGGGAAAAGAGCCTTGGTGAAAGAGGTAAATAAGAACCCCAAGATCACTGTGACTGAGCTCCAGAGATGCTGTAGGGAGATGACCAGATGGAAGCCTCTGCTCAGTGCCAGACATATGAAAGCCCGCATAGAGTTTGCTAAAAAACACATGAAGGACTCCCAGACTATGAGAAATAAGATTCTCTGGTCTGATGAGACAAAAATAGACCTTTTTAGTGATAATTCTAAGTGGTATGGAGAAAATTGGCCCTGCTCATCACCTGCCCAATACAATCCCAACAGTGAAACATGGTGATGGCAACAACATGCTATGGGGGTGTTTATCAGCTGCAGGGAAAGGACGACTGGTTGTCATATAAAGAAACATGAATGCGGCCAAGTACAGAGATATCCTGGATGGAAAAATCTTCCAGAGAGCTCTGGACCTCAGACTTTGCCGAAGGTTCACCTTCCAACATGACAATGACCCTAAGCACACAGCTAAAATAGCAAAGGAGTGGCTTCAGATCAACTCTGTGACCATTCCTGACTGGACCAGCCAGAGCCCTGACCTAAACCCAATTGAGCATCTCTGGAGTGACCTGAAAATGGCTGTCCACAACGTTCACCATCCAACCTGATGGAACTGAACAGAATCTGCAAGGAAGAATGGAAGAGGATCCCCAAATACAGGTGTGAAAAACTTGTTGCATCATTCCCAAGAAGACTCATGGCTGCACTAGCTCAAAAGGGTGCTTCTACTCAATACTGAGCAAACGGTCTAAATACTTAAGACCATATGATATTTCAGTTTTTCTTTTTTTAATAAATTTGCAAAAATTTCTACATTTCTGTTTTTTCAGTGAAGATGGGGTGAAGAGAGCACATTAATGAGAAAAAAATGAACTGTTTTGAATTAACCAAATGGCTGCAATGAAAGAAAGAGTGAAAAATGTAAAGGGGGCTGAATACTTTCCGCACCCACTGTTTGTGTGTGTCACTGACATCTATATATCTATGTGTATATATCTATTCTATTCTAACTTGTCACACTGTGATGATACTGTACGTGATACATGAAGTGCCATCTTTTCTTCTATGTATCTATCCAGAGGTGTATCTAGGTTTTCTGGCACCCGGGGCAAGAATTCAGTTTTGTGCCACCCCCCACCCACACTGAATAATCCCACCCTCCACACTGAATAATCCTCCTATCCACGCTGAATAATCCCCCATCCATGCTGAATAATCACCCCATCCACATTGAATAATCCCACCCTTCACACTGAATAATCCCCCCATCCACATTGAATAATCCCCCCATCCACACTGAATAATCCCAACATCCACACTGAATAATCCCCCATCCACACTGAATAATCCCCCATCCACATTGAATAATCCCAACATCCACACTGAATAATCCCCCATACACACTGAATAATCCCCCCATACACACTGAATAATCCCCCCATACGCACTGAATAATCCCCCCATACACACTGAATAATTCCACCCTCCACACTGAATAATCCCACACATCCACACTGAATAATCCCCCCTACAAACAGAATAGATCCCCTCCACAAAGAAGGAATCCCCCTACACACAAGCAAAGAATAAATCATCCCCCTTCTACGCTGAATCTTCAGTGTCTTCAGCTCCACAGTCACAGGAGCACTTACCACAGATCCTCTGCTCTCTTCTGCCCGCTGGCAAGAGACATCAGCAGCACGATCACATGACCTGATCACGCTGCTGACGTTGCTCTGACCTGGAGGTCAGAGATTCAGTTGTAATCTTGTCTGAAAGACGAGAGTACAATTGTTCACTGGATTCTGGGAGCCGGCACACTGCAGCTCCTCTGTGCCAGCTGTCAAGAGAATGGCCGATTCCCAGTCCGGGGGGAGAAGCTTCAGACTGCCACATTAGGTGGTCCAATTGCGCCCCCTGCCGGCTGCGCCCGGGGCGCATGCCCCGGCTAACCCCCCCTAGATACGCCTCTGTATCTATCTATGTAATATAAACACATATATATATGTGTGTGCCACTGACATCTATATATCTATGTATTCTATGTGTATATATCTATTCTATCTATTCTATTCTAACCTGTCACTCTGATTTTACTGTACGCGGTACATGAATGTTTTACCGAATGTTACCTACTTTTTCCGATTTTAAGAAAAATGCTCATGTTACCGATCATTAATCCAAATGTACCATATTAGTGCTGAATTTATGTTTGGCGATCATTTTTCCGAACATATTCGCTCATCTGTAGTTTCAGGGGAAGAGCAGCAATTGTAGTGTTCATACATTAAGACTTGCCAAACACTAATATCTAACAATCCACATCACGGCCCTCTCTTACAACAGCCATACAGACTGAGGATGTTCTACTTTGCATAAGATTATACCAGTAGAATTTGCTTTTTTTCTGTACTGCTGAACATCAAACACAAACATGCAATCATTTGGACAATCAATGCAAACCGTATTATCAGAAATAATGCCGCTCTCTACTGGATGTAATGGCTTGTGTTATATTAAGAAAGCAGCTGCATTTAAAATAGCTTTTGGCTCTAGTGAGCACTGCAGCTGGGGAAATGTTGAGTGCTTATAGCAGGAAACAATCAACGTATTTGGCTGAATACAACAAATGATGAAGGCAAAATGATAGTTGACACTGGTAAAATATTATTTCACGTGGTCAGGTCATAGATTGGAGTGTCTGGTTGTTACAGTACACTGTCCAGTAGAACTAGTAAATAGTGTTGAGCGATACCGTCCGATACTTGAAAGTATCGGTATCGGAAAGTATCGGCCGATACCGGCAAAGTATCGGATCCAATCCGATACCGATACCCGATACCAATACAAGTCAATGGGACTCAAGTATCGGACGGTATTCCTGATGGTTCCCAGGGTCTGAAGGAGAGGAAACTCTCCTTCAGGCCCTGGGATCCATATAAATGTGTAAAAGAAAGAATTAAAATAAAAAATATCGCTATACTCACCTCTCCGACGCAGCCTGGACCTCAGCGAGGGAACCGGCAGCGTTGTTTGTTTAAAATTCGCGCTTTTACTTGGTTACGTGAAGTCCCGGCTTGTGATTGGTCAGGGCGGCCATGTTGCCGGGACGCGGACCAATCACAGCAAGCCGTGACAAAATTACGTCACGGCTTGCTGTGATTGGTCCGCGTCCTGGCAACATGGCCGCCATTAACCAATCACAAGCCGTGACGTCACGGGAGGCTGGACACGCGCGCTTTTTAAAATGGGTGCGTGTCCAGCCTCCCGTGACGTCCCGGCTTGTGATTGGTTGCGCCGCGGTCAACCAATCACAAGCCGGGAGGCTGGACACGCGCGCATTTTAAAATTTTAAAATGGGCGCGTGTCCAGCCTCCCGGCTTGTGATTGGTTGACCGCGGCGCAACCAATCACAAGCCGGGACGTCACGGGAGGCTGGACACGCGCCCATTTTAAAAAGCGCGCGTGTCCAGCCTCCCGTGACGTCACGGCTTGTGATTGGTTAATGGCGGCCATGTTGCCGGGACGCGGACCAATCACAAAGCCGGGACGTAATTTTAAAATCCTTAAGGACCTGAAATTACGTCACGGCTTGCTGTGATTGGTTGCGTCTCCCATGTGACTGCGACGCAACCAATCACAACGCCGGAACGTAATTTTAAAATCCTGAAGGACCTGAAATTACGTCACGGCTTGCTGTGATTGGTTGCGTCCCGGTCACATGGGCGGCACGCAACCAATCACAAGCCGGGACTCACGTAAAGGAAAGAAAAGCGCGAATTTTAAACAAAGAACGCTGCCGCTTCCCTCGGTAAGGTGCAGGCTGCGTCGGAGAGGTGAGTATAGCAATATTTTTTATTTTAATTCTCTCTTTTACACATTTTTACATTAATGTTGTTTCGATACCGATACCCGATATCACAAAAATATCGGATCTCGGTATCGGAATTCCGATACAGCAAGTATCGGCCGATACCCGATACTTGCAGTATCGGAATGCTCAACACTACTAGTAAATAATTGTGTTATTAAAGCATCTATAAGGTACAGCGCAGACAAAGTTAAAGAAGACCCATCACTTTCCACAAATATGTATTTTTTGGTTTTGGTTTATGCCTCTGTTCGTGTTCTCCTAAATATTGTGTTGCTTTTCTTTTGTCATATGCCTCTCCTGAGACATGGCTCCCTCTTCCCTATATGTAAATCTGGTCTTGTTACCTATCTCAGTGTAAACCTAAAGAAAATGCCCAAAGATAAGTTTGGGATCGCCAGTGCCTAGAATGATATACATGGATATACTTGGTCATATCTCAGGGATAGAGGGAGCAGGAACCAAAAAAACCCAACAGCCTTAGAATCTAGAGAACAGAGGCACTTACACCAGGTAACAAAATTACATATGTATAGAAAGCAACAAGTCCTCTATAACAAATAGACCACGTGTACTGTACAGAGCGCAGCAACACCATTCATATTATCTGAATCCCAAAGATTCTAGTAATCAATTCCCCCTGCCCAGCGTTATCCTACATTTCATATCCTCAACTGTATGCCATATGTTGTGAAATGGTGACGTACTTGTAAGGAGGGGGCGGGGACCCTTCTATGCTTTCCCTCTCTTTGGTCTACCAATTGTGTGAGGTTCCATAATATTCAGTAATGTGAATGTAATTGATGTGTGTTATGTACTGTAATGTAAATATACTATTTGTTGTGTATAGGATTATGTCTAGGATAAGATATAAGGTAGTATAGAACAATAGTGGGGCTAGAATAGAGGAGGGCACATTAGAGATAGAGAATAGGAATGTTAGTTTAGGTACAGGGAGCATATGGGATTTCCACTGGGGAGGAGTTAGAGCAGTTTGGCGCACAGCAAAAGAATATACGATTAGAGACTTCCCGGTTAGGCAGCAGAGTCTGGGCAGCCTTGCCCTAGGTAAGGAGTAAGAAGCAACAGTGAGAGAGACAGTCTGCCAGCCATGGGGATAAAGCTGCTATAGCAGGAAGGTGCCCCAGGCTGAGGTTCGTGCAGACGGCCATCAGCTTAGACAGGACCGATCAAGAGGGATCTGGGGTTTACGACCGGGGCAGGTGAAGCTGAGATGGTGAACCTGGCACCTTTTCCTACTGAGATCGGACAAGGGTATGGTGGGAAGCATGCCCCATTCATTTTGACAAATGCTAAGATTTAGTGTATACTTGTGGTGGATAGCCTAATCCCCTTTGGTATGACAAATCCAACAGCCATGCTGAATACCCTCTCTGATATGACACTGGAGGCATGGACAATGTTACCAGATATGCAACTTGTGAAATGTATGCATGCCTGGAACAGCCATTTGAGGGTGAATATATCAGCGCTCGATGTCAGTGAGTTAGAAGCCCAGGTAATTGATCTAAATGTGCAGCTTGCAACACTCAGGAGCATTGCACACCTGGAGAGGAGATTACAGTTCACTGCACATGTGCTGGCTTGGGCAAGTGATATGGAGGAGGGTGGGTGGAGATGGAGAACATCAAGATACAGAATTAGATATCTGGGTAAGAATTGAATAGAATGGATAGGGGGAAAAGTGTCAGGGAGCCCAGTCCTGATCTGACACATCCTAGTAAATTTTGGAGACTCTTATAGGCAACAGAATATGATGTGCTGGGCATTATGGAAACCTGGCTTGACAATAGCCATGACTGGGTGACAAATGTAGAGGGTTGCACTATATTCAGAAAGGACAGGAAAGCCAAAATAGGTGGAGGGGTGTGTATTTTCATTAAATCCTGTGTTCAATTATGACATTTTGGCGAGTTGCGACAATATAGAGTAAGTATGGGCAAATGTACATGGGGATGGCAATAATAGATAGCTGCTAATTGGAGTTTACTATGATCCTCTTAAGATAGCTGAACAGGCAGAGGATGAAATGCTGTAACAAATTGAAAAGGCAGCATCTAATAATAGGATCCTTAGTATGGGGGATTTTAACTCTCCAGACATTTAATGGGATGTATAATCTTCTGGTTGTGCTAAAAGCTGCAAGTTCTTATCCGCAATTCAAGACAATCACCTCTATCAGGGGAGATAATCTGCTTGATCTGGTTCTGTCAAATGGACCAGACACAATTTTTGGTCTACAGGTCAGGGAGCATTTGGGATGCAGCAACAATAATATGGAAAATTTAATTGTAATATTCAATAAAACATTTCAAAGGGGAAATGCAAACACCTGGAACTTTAGGAAAGCCGATTGCAACAAATTAAGGGAAGTGGAAATCAGAAAAATCAGAACAGAGTACATTATAACAGCATATCAGTTAGGCTACTTTCACACATTAGGTTTTTTGTTTCAGGCACAATCCGGCAATTTTTGAAAAAAACGGATCAGGTTTCTTTTTTAACCCCTTTCTGCCATTGGACGTACTATTCCGTCCATGTGGGGTGGGCCCTAATTCCCAAGGACGGAATAGTACGTCCAGCGCGATCGGCGGCGCTCACGGGGGGAGCGTGGCCGATCGCGGCCGGGTGTCAGCTGCCTATCGCAGCTGACATCCGGCACTATGTGCCAGGAGCGGTCACGGACCGCCCCCGGCACATTAACCCCTGGCACACCGCGATCAAACATGATCGCGATGTGCCGGCGGTGCAGGGAAGCATCGCGCAGGGAGGGGGCTCCCTGCGTGCTTCCCTGAGCCCCCCGCAGCAACGCGATGTGATCGCGTTGCTGCGAGGGTCTTACCTCCCTCCCTGCCTGCTCCAGACCCGGATCCAAGATGGCCGCGGATCCGGGTCCTGCAGGGAGGGAGGTGGCTTCACAGAAGCCTGCTCAGAGCAGGCACTGTGAAGCAGCCTGCACTTCTCTCAGATCGGTGATCTGTCAGAGTGCTATGCAAACTGGCAGATCACCGATCTGTATTGTCCCCCCCTGGGGCAAAGTAAAAAAGTAAAAAAAAAAATTTCCAAATGTGTAAAAAAAAATAAAAAAAAATATTCCAAAATAATGAAAAAAAAAAAAATATTATTCCCATAAATACATTTCTTTATCTAAATAATAAAAAAAAACAATAAAAGTACACATATTTAGTATCGCCGCATCCGTAACGACCCGACCTATAAAACTGGCCCACTAGTTAACCCCTTCTGTAAACACCGTAAGAAAAAAAAAAAAAAACGAGGCAAAAAACAACGCTTTATTATCATACCGCCGAACAAAAAGTGGAATAACACGCGATCAAAAAGACAGATATAAATAACCATGGTACCGCTGAAAGCGTCATCTTGTCCCGCAAATAACGAGCCACCACACAGCATGATCAGCAAAAAAATAAAAAAGTTATAGTCCTGAGAATAAAGCGATGCAAAAATAATTATTTTTTCCATAAAATAGTTTTTATCGTATAAAAGCGCCAAAACATAAAAAATATATAAATGAGGTATCGCTGTAATCGTACTGACCCGAAGAATAAAACTGCTTTATCAATTTTACCAAACGCGGAACAGTATAATTGCCTCTCCCAAAAGAAATTCATGAATAGCTGGTTTTTGGTCATTCTGCCTCACAAAAATCGGAATAAAAAGCGATCAAAAAATGTGACGTGCCCAAAAAGTTACCAATAAAAACGTCAACTCGTCCCGCAAAAAACAAGACCTCACATGACTCTGTGGACCAAAATATGGAAAATTTATAGCTCTCAAAATGTGGTAACGCAAAAAATATTTTTTGCAATAAAAAGCTTCTTTCAGTGTGTGATGGCTGCCAATCATAAAAATCCGCTAAAAAACCCGCTATAAAAGTAAATCAAACCCCCCTACATCACCCCCTTAGTTAGGGAGAAATAAAAAAATGTATTTATTTCCATTTTCCCATTAGGGTTAGGGTTAGGGCTAGGGTTGGGGCTAGGGTTAAGGCTACAGTTAGGGTTGGGGCTAAAGTTAGGGTTAGGGTTGGGGCTAAAGTTACGGTTAGGGTTTAGATTACATTTACGGTTGGGAATAGGGTTATGATTAGGGTTAGGGGTGTGTCAGGGTTAGAGGTGTGGTTAGGGTTACTGTTGGGATTAGGGTTAGGGGTGTGTTTGGATTAGGGTTTCAGTTATAATTGGGGGGGTTTCCACTGTTTCGGCACATCAGGGGCTCTCCAAACGCAACATGGCGTCCGATCTCAATTCCAGCCAATTCTGCGTTGAAAAAGTAAAACAGTGCTCCTTCCCTTCCGAGCTCTCCCGTGTGCCCAAACAGGGGTTTACCCCAACATATGGGGTATCAGCGTACTCAGGACAAATAGGACAACAACCTTTGGGGTCCAATTTCTCCTGTTACCCCTGGGAAAATACAAAACTGGGGGCTAAAAAATAATTTTTTTATTTTCACGGCTCTGCGTTATAAACTGTAGTGAAACACTTGGGGGTTCAAAGTTCTTACAACACATCTAGATAAGTTCCTTGGGGGGTCTAGTTTCCAAAATGGGGTCACTTGTGCGGGGCTTCTACTGTTTAGGTACATTAGGGGCTCTGCAAACGCAATGTGACGCCTGCAGACCATTCCATCTAAGTCTGCATTCCAAATGGCGCTCCTTCAATTCCGAGCCCTTCCATGCGTCCAAACGGTGGTTCCCCCCACATATGGGGTATCAGCGCACTCAGGACAAATTGGACAACAACTTTTGGGGTCCAATTTCTCCTGTTACCCTCGGGAAAATACAAAACTGGGGGCTGAAAAATAATTTTTGTGGGAAAAAATTTTTGTTTTATTTTTACGGCTCTGCATTATAAACTTCTGTGAAGCCCTTGGTGGGTAAAAGCACTCACCACACATCTAGATAAGTTCCTTAGGGGGTCTACTTTCCAACATGGTGTCACTTGTGGGGGTTTCTATTGTTTAGGTACATTAGGGGCTCTGCAAACGCAATGTGACGCCTGCAGACCATTCCATCTAAGTCTGCATTCCAAATGGCGCTCCTTCACTTCCGATCCCTTCCATGCGTCCAAACGGTGGTTCCCCCCCCACATATGCGGTGTCAGCGCACTCAGGACAAATTGGACAACAAATTTTGGGGTCCAATTTCTCCTGCTACCCTCGGGAAAATACAAAACTGGGGGCTAAAAAAATAATTTTTGTGGGAAAAAATTTTTGTTTTATTTTTACGGCTCTGCATTATTAACTTCTGTGAAGCCCTTGGTGGGCTAAAGCGCTCAAAACACATCTAGATAAGTTCCTTAGGGGGTCTACTTTCCAAAATGGTGTCACTTGTTGGGGGTTTCAATGTTTAGGCACATCAGTGGCTCTCCAAACGCAACATGGCGTCCCATCTCAATTCCAGTCAATTTTGCATTGAAAAGTCAAACGGTGCTTCTTCCCTTCCGAGCTCTCCCATGCGCCCAAACAGTGGTTTACCCCCACATATGGGGTATCAGCGTACTCAGGACAAATTGTACAACAACGTTTGTGGTCCAATTTCTTCTCTTACCCTTGGGAAAATATAAAATTGGGGGTGAAAAAATAATTTTTGTGAAAAAATATGATTTTTTATTTTTACGGTTCTGCATTATAAACTTCTGTGAAGCACTTGGTGGGTCAAAGTGCTTACCACACCTCTAGATAAGTTCCTTAGGGGGTCTACTTTCCAAAATGGTGTCACTTGTGGGGGGTTTCAATGTTTACGCACATCAGGGGCTCTCCAAACGCAACATGACGTCCCATCTCAATTCCTGTCAATTTTGCATTGAAAAGTCAAACGGCGCTCCTTCCCTTCCGAGGTCTCCCATGCGCCCAAACAGTGGTTTATCCCCACATATGGGGTATCAGCGTACTCAGGACAAATTGTACAACAACTTTTGTGGTCCAATTTCTTCTCTTACCCTTGGGAAAATAAAAAAATGGGGGCTAAAAATAATTTTTGTGAAAAAATATGATTTTTTATTTTTACGGTTCTGCATTATAAACTTCTGTGAAGCACTTGGTGGGTCAAAGTGCTCACCACACCTCTAGATAAGTTCCTTAGGGGGTCTGCTTTCCAAAATGGTGTCACTTGTGGGGGGTTTCAATGTTTAGGCACATCAGGGGCTCCCCAATCGCTTCCGAGCTCTGTCATGCGCCCAAACAGTGGTTTACCCCCACATGTGGGGTATCGGCGTACTCAAGACAAATTGTACAACAACTTTTGGGGTCCAATTTCTCCTGTTACCCTTGGTAAAATAAAACAAATTGGAGCTGAAGTAAATTTTTTGTGAAAAAAAGTTAAATGTTCATTTTTATTTAAACATTCCAAAATTTCCTGTGAAGCACCAGAAGGGTTAATAAACTTCTTGGGTATGGTTTTGAGCACCTTGAGGGGTGTAGTTTTTAGAATGGTGTCACACTTGGGTATTTTCTATCATATAGACCCCTCAAAATGACTTCAAATGAGATGTGGTCCCTAAAAAAAATGGTGTTGTAAAAATGAGAAATTGCTGGTCAACTTTTAACCCTTATAACTCCCTAACAAAAAAAAAATTTGGTTCCAAAATTGTGCTGATGTAAAGTAGACATGTGGGAAATGTTACTTATTAAGTATTTTGTGTGACATATCTCTGTGATTTAAGGGCATAAAAATTCAAAGTTGGAAAATTGCAAAATTTTCAAAAATTTTCGCCAAATTTCCATTTTTTTTGCAAATAAACGCAGGTAATATCAAAGAAATTTTACCACTATCATGAAGTACAATAGGTAACGAGAAAACAGTGTCAGAATTGCCAAGATCCGTTGAAGCGTTCCAGAGTTATAACCTCATAAAGGGACAGTGGTCAGAATTGTAAAAATTGGCCCGGTCATTAACGTGCAAACCACCCTTGGGGGTGAAGGGGTTAAGCCGGATCTGTTTTTTTCCCACAGAGTTGTATTAATGCTGGATTGTGCCTGAAGGACATGCGTTTCATCCGTTTTGTGCTGGATCCGTCCTTTCAGGCTTTTTTGCCGGACACAAAAAACTTTCACTGCAACGTTTTCTCTGTGCAGCGAAAAAGCCTGAAGGGACGTTTGCGGTAATAAATGCACTGAACTGGTGTGTGAATGAACGGTTCCGGCTTCCGAATCCGGTTTTTACACATTGAGCATGCCCAGAAGCTTTGTTTTCGATTCTGGCATGGGAAAAATCTCTCTCTCTCTCTCCCAATTGCGTGAAAATTTCAACGTGTGGGCATTGGCACAAGGGGGAAAAATTGGAGGACCTAGGAGCTACGGGAGGTGGATAAATACCTGAAGATCCTGGGTTGGACTCCATTTCCAGTTCCTCGAGGATCCGAATAGCCTCTTGCTCTGTGGTGGTCAAATCAGAGGTAGTTTTAGAATGGAGTTTTTTTTTTAACACAACCTACCTTGAAAATAATTGGAGGTCCTTCAGGTCTGTGAAGAAATCAAAATTATTACAAGAAGAGAAATAGAGGCCCAGGCCTAAAACCTCCCTTTGTCCTCCCATTGTTTGAGGAAATCTTTCTCACTAATAGAAAATGATGGGAAAACTAGTGTTGAGCGATACCTTCTGATATCGGAAAGTATCGGCCGATACCGTCAAAGTATCGGATCTAATCCGATACCGATACCCGATCCGAATGCAAGTCAATGAGACGAAAATATCTGAATTAAAATAAACCCTTTCTTTCCTTGTAGGTTCATTCTACATGAAGGAAAACAACTAAGAATAATGTAGGATGTATTGGGGGAGGTGGCAGAGACATTAAAGGCACAGAGGTTTAGCCCAATCAAATAGAATAGCAGGATTTTGTTTCTTTTTTATGACGTTCGGCGTTAGAAAGATTTTGACTATGTTATTTTTTTTTTATTTTGTCAGATATTGATGTTTCACTACTTCCACGCCCTTCACCTTCTTTTTTACTTCTCCCACACTTTCTTCTTCATTATCCTCATCATCAGCTTCTTTGACATCAACTATCTTCACCTTATTCATCTTCTTCTTCATCTTCTACCTATAATTTTTTTTTTTTACATTGATCATATTCTTTTTATTTAACTATTATCTTCTTCATATTCAACTTCTTCATCATATTCTTATTTGTGACAGGCATTCCCGTAGTTGTTATCTATAAATTTTGAAGATTACACCTTCCGTTCTGCCTGTCACAAAAGAGTTACATTTGTCCGCGTTCAGTTTGGCCTGCAGCATCAGGCTTTATCCAGGGGCACCACGAGGAGGAACGGACTCACCCACCTACACTGCTTAGTCTTCTTCTGCTTATAATTTAGATAATATCTTTTGCTCTGATATTTAGTGTTATGCTTCATGTTCTGCAGCCTCTTATTCTTCTGCTTCTCGGTCTCCCATGTCGTCGTCGTCTCCAGGGTCGTCATCTCCAGGGTCGTCGTCTCCGGGGTCGTCGTCATCGGGGTGGTCTTCAGGGTCATCGTCTCCAGGGTCGTCGTCATCTCAGTGGTTGTCGTCTCTGGTGTCGTCGTCATCTTAGGGGTGGTCTTCCGGGTCGTCGTCTTTAGGGTCTTGAACTTGGAAATGTAGCAGAAGGTACAAGAAGGCTGAGAAAATGCCGAGAAACAGCTGATGGAACTGGAACTCGGATGGCTACCCGAAGGTCCAAGAGCCAATGGAACTACCGAGGACCAGCTGACGTTACTGGAACCCGGTTACTAAGCAGGAGGTACCCGTGCCTGAAAGCACTACCAAGGACCACCTGACGTTGGTGGAACTCGGATACCCAGAGGGAAGCACCTAAGCCAAAGGCTCTGCCCGGAACCAGCTGATGGTACTGGAACCAGGATGGGGAGCAGAAGGTACAAGAGCAAAAGACACTGCCGAGAACCAGCTGACGGTACTGGAACCCGGATGGGTAGCCGAAGGTCCAAGAGCCAATGGAACTACCGAGGACCAGCTGACGTTACTGGAACCCGGTTACTAAGCAGGAGGTACCCGTGCCTGAAAGCACTACCAAGGACCACCTGACGTTGGTGGAACTCGGATACCCAGAGGGAGGCACCTAAGCCAAAGGCTCTGCCCGGAACCAGCTGATGGTACTGGAACCAGGATGGGGAGCAGAAGGTACAAGAGCAAAAGACACTGCCGAGAACCAGCTGACGGTACTGGAACCCGGATGGGTAGCCGAAGGTCCAAGAGCCAATGGAACTACCGAGGACCAGCTGACGTTACTGGAACCCAGTTACTAAGCAGGAGGTACCCGTGCCTGAAAGCACTACCAAG
Source organism: Ranitomeya variabilis (assembly GCF_051348905.1). Classification (NCBI taxonomy): domain Eukaryota; kingdom Metazoa; phylum Chordata; class Amphibia; order Anura; family Dendrobatidae; genus Ranitomeya; species Ranitomeya variabilis. The sequence continues at coordinate 476,749,287 of NC_135237.1, forward strand.
GACCACCTGACGTTGGTGGAACTCGGATACCCAGAAGGAGGCACTTAAGCCAAAGGCTCTGCCCGGAACCAGCTGACGGTGCTGGAACCAGGATGGGGACCTATTCAAGCTTATCTTCCTAGAGCCCCAACTAGCGGTGTTGGAGCAAAGGGTCAGCAGGGGGAGCAGAGTGTAGGCCGAAGCCTGCACTGGAGGCATTTGTAGGTCTGTTGTGTCTGTGTGGCTGTTGCAGGACACGTTGCCGGCTACACAGCAGGGGAACAGCTGGCGGTGCTGAACCCCACTGACACATTGGCGAGGTGTTTTTCTCTGTGCAGCCAGCACTTCGGGGCACCAACTGGTGGTGTTGGAGCCCAGGCTCTGCAGGGGGAGCAGAGTGTAGGCCGAAGCCGAATTGAACCAATTTTAAAGGTAACCTTTAACCCCCCCTCAGGTGTTACAAACTAGAAGAGCCACGCCTTATGCAGCAGTAGTGCTGCACAAGTCAAAGGTTGCTCTTTTAATTTTGTTCATTGCACAAGCTGAATGAAACACGTACATTATTTTGGCCCTTATACAGTCAATCTGTCTTGGAGGCGGGAGTTCCCTTCGTAATGAGACGCAGCACAGCTGGTAAAAATACCACCTTGGTGCGGCCTCCTGAGCATCGCATTTTGCTGTACAGGAGTCTGCGTTGTTGCGTTATCCCTTGGCCATGCGCTGCCCGTCTTCTGACATAATTTCATGTCGGCTGGTGCGGTTCGCGATGCCCATGAATCCCAGCCCCGCAGTGTCTTTACAGTGTTTCACACTGCGGGGCTGGGATTCATGGCCTGGCGCAGTACATATGTTCGCCTCTCGCTCGTGTCCTTACACCTGCTACAGACTGTGCGGCATCAGCTGATCCCTTCTCGCATGCCACGGCCATGAAGCCGCACAGTCTGAAGAAGGCGGAAGGAGCTGAGTGACAGCCTGGCGAAGATATGCACTGCTCATGCCCGTCAATCACACCCTCGCAGTCAAAATAAATAAGACACCGAGGGGCGTTGTGTCGGGCAGGGCGGCCGCAGAGGCGCAGCCAGCCAAAGAATGATGTCAGAAGAAGGGCTGTGCTACCAAGGGGGTCGTTGCGTGTCATTACAAAGGAAAGTCACACCTCAGGGACGTTTTAATGGTCTCAGGGGACACATTGTAGACGTGTTCTGTTCCACGTGTGCAAGGAGAATAAGTTTATGAGCCACCTTGCACACATGCAGCATTACTGCTGTACAAGGTGGCAGTAAAACATACAAACACCTGGGGGTGGGGCGACAGCATCCCTTCAATTTCAGTTCTTGTGTCTGCGTGGCTTTTGCAGGACACGATGCCAGCTACACAGCAGGGGAACAGCTGGCGGTGCTGAACCCCACCGGCACATTGGCTGGTGTTTTTCTCTGTGCAGCTAGCAGTACCAGGCACCAAGTGGCGGTGTTAGAGCCCAGGGTCAGCAGGAGGAGAGGGAGCAGAGTGTAGGCCGAAGCCTGCACTGGCGGCAGCTTTGTGTCTGCGTGGCTGTTGCATGACACGTTGCCGGCTACACAGCAGGGGAACAGCTGGCGGTGCTGAACCCCACTGACACATTGGCGAGGTGTTTTTCTCTGTGCAGCCAGCACTTCGGGGCACCAACTGGCGGTGTTGGAGCCCAGGCTCTGCAGGGGGAGCAGAGTGTAGGCCGAAGCCTAATTGAACCAATTTTAAAGGTAACCTTTAACCCCCCCTCAGGTGTTACAAACTAGAAGAGCCACGCCTTATGCAGCAGTAGTGCTGCACAAGTCAAAGGTTGCTCTTTTAATTTTGTTCATTGCACAAGCTGAATGAAACACGTACATTATTTTGGCCCTTATACAGTCAATCTGTCTTGGAGGCGGGAGTTCCCTTCGTAATGAGACGCAGCACAGCTGGCAAAAATACCACCTTGGTGCGGCCTCCTGAGCATCGCATTTTGCTGTACAGGAGTCTGCGTTGTTGCGTTATCCCTTGGCCATGCGCTGCCCGTCTTCTGACATCATTTCATGTCGGCTGGTGCAGTTCGCGATGCCCATGAAACCCAGCCCCGCAGTGTCTTTACAGTGTTTCACACTGCGGGCTGGGATTCATGGCCTGGCGCAGTACATATGTTCGCCTCTCGCTCGTGTCCTTACACCTGCTACAGACTGTGCGGCATCAGCTGATCCCTTCTCGCATGCCACGGCCATGAAGCCGCACAGTCTGAAGAAGGCGGAAGGAGCTGAGTGACAGCCTGGCGAAGATATGCACTGCTCATGCCCGTCAATCACACCCTCGCAGTCAAAATAAATAAGACACCGAGGGGCGTTGTGTCGGGCAGGGCGGCCGCAGAGGCGCAGCCAGCCAAAGAATGATGTCAGAAGAAGGGCTGTGCTACCAAGGGGGTCGTTGCGTGTCATTACAAAGGAAAGTCACACCTCAGGGACGTTTTAATGGTCTCAGGGGACACATTGTAGACGTGTTCTGTTCCACGTGTGCAAGGAGAATAAGTTTATGAGCCACCTTGCACACATGCAGCATTACTGCTGTACAAGGTGGCAGTAAAACATACAAACACCTGGGGGTGGGGCGACAGCATCCCTTCAATTTCAGTTCTTGTGTCTGCGTGGCTTTTGCAGGACACGATGCCGGCTACACAGCAGGGGAACAGCTGGCGGTGCTGAACCCCACCGGCACATTGGCTGGTGTTTTTCTCTGTGCAGCTAGCAGTACCAGGCACCAAGTGGCGGTGTTAGAGCCCAGGGTCAGCAGGAGGAGAGGGAGCAGAGTGTAGGCCGAAGCCTGCACTGGCGGCAGCTTTGTGTCTGCGTGGCTGTTGCAGGACACGTTGCCGGCTACACAGCAGGGGAACAGCTGGCGGTGCTGAACCCCACTGACACATTGGCGAGGTGTTTTTCTCTGTGCAGCCAGCACTTCAGGGCACCAACTGGCGGTGTTGGAGCCCAGGCTCTGCAGGGGGAGCAGAGTGTAGGCCGAAGCCTAATTGAACCAATTTTAAAGGTAACCTTTAACCCCCCCTCAGGTGTTACAAACTAGAAGAGCCACGCCTTATGCAGCAGTAGTGCTGCACAAGTCAAAGGTTGCTCTTTTAATTTTGTTCATTGCACAAGCTGAATGAAACACGTACATTATTTTGGCCCTTATACAGTCAATCTGTCTTGGAGGCGGGAGTTCCCTTCGTAATGAGACGCAGCACAGCTGGCAAAAATACCACCTTGGTGCGGCCTCCTGAGCATCGCATTTTGCTGTACAGGAGTCTGCGTTGTTGCGTTATCCCTTGGCCATGCGCTGCCCATCTTCTGACATCATTTCATGTCGGCTGGTGCGGTTCGCGATGCCCATGAATCCCAGCCCCGCAGTGTCTTTACAGTGTTTCACACTGCGGGGCTGGGATTCATGGCCTGGCGCAGTACATATGTTCGCCTCTCGCTCGTGTCCTTACACCTGCTACAGACTGTGCGGCATCAGCTGATCCCTTCTCGCATGCCACGGCCATGAAGCCGCACAGTCTGAAGAAGGCGGAAGGAGCTGAGTGACAGCCTGGCGAAGATATGCACTGCTCATGCCCGTCAATCACACCCTCGCAGTCAAAATAAATAAGACACCGAGGGGCGTTGTGTCGGGCAGGGCGGCCGCAGAGGCGCAGCCAGCCAAAGAATGATGTCAGAAGAAGGGCTGTGCTACCAAGGGGGTCATTGCGTGTCATTACAAAGGAAAGTCACACCTCAGGGACGTTTTAATGGTCTCAGGGGACACATTGTAGACGTGTTCTGTTCCACGTGTGCAAGGAGAATAAGTTTATGAGCCACCTTGCACACATGCAGCATTACTGCTGTACAAGGTGGCAGTAAAACATTCAAACACCTGGGGGTGGGGCGACAGGATCCCTTCAATTTCAGTTCTTGTGTCTGCGTGCCTTTTGCAGTACACGATGCCGGCTACACAGCAGGGGAACAGCTGGCGGTGCTGAACCCCACTGACACATTGGCTGGTGTTTTTCTCTGTGCAGCTAGCAGTACCGGGCACCAAGTGGCGGTGTTAGAGCCCAGGGTCAGCAGGAGGAGAGGGAGCAGAGTGCAGGCCGAAGCCTGCACTGGCGGCAGCTTTGTGTCTGCGTGGCTGTTGCAGGACACGTTGCCAGCTACACAGCAGGGGAACAGCTGGCGGTGCTGAACCCCACTGACAGAGTGGCTGGTGTTTTTCTCTGCGCAGCTAACACATCTGGGCGCCAACTGGCAGTGTTAGAGCCCAGGGTCAGCAGGAGGAGCATAGTGTAGGCCGAAGCCTGCACTGGCGGCAGCTTTAGGTCTGTTGTGTCTGCGTGGCTGTTGCAGGACACGTTGCCGGCTACACAGCAGGGGTACAGCTGGCGTTGCTGAACCCCACTGACACATTGGCTGGTGTTTTTCTCTGTGCAGCTAGCACATCTGGGCGCCAACTGGCGGTGTTAGAGCCCAGGGTCAGCAGGAGGAGCATAGTGTAGGCCGGAGCCTGCACTGGAGCAAGTTGAAAGGGAACCTTTAACCCCCCCCCCCGGGGGTTTGTAGCTGAAAGAGCCATATTGTACAGCACTGATGCTGGAAAAGGTAAACTTAGCTCTTTTAATTATGGTCCTTGCAAACGCTGAACTTGACACTTATGAAATGTGTCCCCTCACACCGTTAAACTGTCGGGTCGGAGGGACTTTCCTTTGTCATGTGACGCAGCACAGCTGTCATTCTTACCCCCTTGGCGCCGTGTGCCGCCTCCTCAGCGTTGTTTGAATCTGTCCCGGAGCCTGTGCTGTTATGTTAGCCCTTGTCCATGCACACATTTTGCGCTGCCCATCTTCTGACATCATTTGGTGTCAGGCTGGCTGCGCCTGTGCGGCTGCGCTGGCAAAGATCCCGCCTCGCTGTGTCATCTAATGTAATCACTCTGCGGACCTGTGATCCATGGGCATGCGCAGTGCATATCCTTGCCTCTCACTCCCCTTCTTCCAGCTTCTTCAGACTGTGCGGCGTCATGGCCGTGGCATGCTATTAGGGATCAGCTGACGGCGCACAGTTTGAAGAAGGCTGAGGGAGATGAGAGAGAGGCGGAGGTTAAGATATGCACTGCGCATGTCCATGGATCACAGGCCCGCAGTGGGATTAAATCAGAAGACACTACGAGGCGGGATCTCGTCCAGCGCGGCCGCACAGGCGCAGCCAGCCTAACACCAAATGATGTCAGAAGATGGGCAGCGCAAAATGTGTGCATGGACAAGGGCTAACATAACAGCGCAGGCTCCGGGACAGATTCAAACAACGCTGAGGAGGCGGCGCACGGCGCCAAGGGGGTGAGAATGACAGCTGTGCTGCGTCACATGACAAAGTAAAGTCCCTCCGACCCGACGGTTTAACGGTGTGAGGGGACACATTTCATAAGTGTCAAGTTCAGCGTCTGCAAGGAGCACCACAAAAAGAGCCACTTTTCCCTTTTGCATCATTATTACTGCTGCACAAGGTGGCTCTTTCAGTAACAAACGCCTGGGGGGGTGGCTTGCAGGTTCCCTTAAATTTAAGTTGTTGTGTCTGCGTGGCTGTTGCAGGACACGTTGCCGGCTACACAGCAGGGGAGCAGCAGGCATTACTGAACCCCACTAACACATTGGCGAGGTTTTTGGCTCTGTGCGGACAGCACTTCCGGACAACAACTAGCGGTGTTGGAGCCCAGGGACAGCAGGAGGAGGAGGAGGAGGAGATAGGAGGGATTGCCACACACACAGCTGGGGAACAGCTGACGTTACTGAACCCCAATAACAGAGGAGCGACTGTTGACTGTGCGTACAGCACTACCAGGCAGCAACTAGCGGTGTTGGAGCCCAGGAACAGCAGGATGAGGAGGAGGAGGTGGAGGAGATAGGAGGGATTGCCTCACACACAGCTGGGGAACAGCTGACGTTACTGAACCCCAATAACAGAGGAGCGACTGTTGACTGTGCAGACAGCACTTCCGGACAACAACTAGCGGTGTTGGAGCCCAGGGACAGCAGGAGGAGGAGGAGATAGGAGGGATTGCCACACACACAGCTGGGGAACAGCTGACGTTACTGAACCCCAATAACAGAGGAGCGACTGTTGACTGTGCGTACAGCACTACCACGCAACAACTAGCGGTGTTGGAGCCCAGGGACAGCAGGATGAGGAGGAGGAGGTGGAGGAGATAGGAGGGATTGCCACACACACAACTGGGGAACAGCTGACGTTACTGAACCCCAATAACAGAGGAGCGACTGTTGACTGTGCGTACAGCACTACCAGGCAACAACTAGCGGTGTTGGAGCCCAGGGACAGCAGGATGAGGAGGAGGAGGTGGAGGAGATAGGAGGGATTGCCACACACACAGCTGGGGAACAGCTGACGTTACTGAACCCCAATAACAGAGGAGCGACTGTTGACTGTGCGTACAGCACTACCAGGCAACAACTAGCGGTGTTGGAGCCCAGGGACAGCAGGATGAGGAGGAGGTGGAGGAGATAGGAGGGATTGCCACACACACAGCTGGGGAACAGCTGACGTTACTGAACCCCAATAACAGAGGAGCGACTGTTGACTGTGCGGACAGCACTTCCGGACAACAACTAGCGGTGTTTGAGCCCAGGGACAGCAGGAGGAGGAGGAGGAGGATATAGGAGGGATTGCCACACACACAGCTGGGGAACAGCTGACGTTACTGAACCCCAATAACAGAGGAGCGACTGTTGACTGTGCGTACAGCACTACCAGGCAACAACTAGCGGTGTTGGAGCCCAGGGACAGCAGGATGAGGAGGAGGAGGTGGAGGAGATAGGAGGGATTGCCACACACACAGCTGGGGAACAGCTGACGTTACTGAACCCCAATAACAGAGGAGCGACTGTTGACTGTGCGTACAGCACTACCAGGCAACAACTAGCGGTGTTGGAGCCCAGGGACAGCAGGAGGAGGAGGAGGAGGTGGAGGAGATAGGAGGGATTGCCACACACACAGCTGGGGAACAGCTGACATTACTGAACCCCAATAACAGGGGAGCGACTGTTGACTGTGCGTACAGCACTACCAGGCAACAACTAGCGGTGCTGGAGCCCAAGGACAGCAGGATGAGGTGTTGGAGCCCAGGAACAGCAGGATGAGGAGGAGGAGGTGGAGGAGATAGGAGGGATTGCCACACACACAGCTGGGGAACAGCTGACGTTACTGAACCCCAATAACAGAGGAGCGACTGTTGACTGTGCGTACAGCACTACCAGGCAACAACTAGCGGTGTTCGAGCCCAGGGACAGCAGGATGAGGAGGAGGAGGTGGAGGAGATAGGAGGGATTGCCACACACACAACTGGGGAACAGCTGACATTACTGAACCCCAATAACAGAGGAGCGACTGTTGACTGTGCGGACAGCACTTCCGGACAACAACTAGCGGTGTTCGAGCCCAGGGACAGCAGGATGAGGAGGAGGAGGTGGAGGAGATAGGAGGGATTGCCACACACACAACTGGGGAACAGCTGACATTACTGAACCCCAATAACAGAGGAGCGACTGTTGACTGTGCGGACAGCACTTCCGGACAACAACTAGCGGTGTTGGAGCCCAGGAACAGCACGAGGAGCAGAGGAACACAGTGTAGGCCGAAGCCCGATTGGAGAAAGTCGAAAGGGAACATTTAACCCCCCCCCAAGGCGTTTGTAGCTGAAAGAGCCAGCTTGTGCAGCACAAAGGTTGCAAAAGGAAAAGGTGGCTCTTTTCATTATGCTCCTTGCAAACACAGAACTAAACACATATTATAAAATGTGTCCCCTGATACCGTGAGACCGTCCCGGAGGTGGGACTTTCCTTCGTAATATGAAGCAGCACAGCCGTCATTCCTACCCCCTTGGCGTCGGCTCCTCAGCGTTGTTTGATTCCGTCCCGGAGCCTGCGCTGTTATGTTATCCCTTGGCCAGGCACACTTAGCACTGCCCATCTTCTGACATCATTTGGTGTCAGTCTGGCTGCGCCTGTGCGGACGCGCTGGCCGAGAGCCCGCCTCACAGTGTCATCTAATGTAATCCAACCGCGGGCCTGGGATCCGTGGCCATGCGCAGTGCATATCCTCGCCTCTCACACCCCTCCCTACGGCTTCTTCAGACTGTGCAGCATCACGGCCGTGGCATGCTATTAGGGATCAGCTGATGGCGCACAGTCTGAAGAAGGCGTAGTGAGATGAGTGAGAGGCGGAGGTTCAGATATGCACTGCGCATGTCCATGGATCTCAGGCCTGCAGTGGGATTAAATCAGATGACACTGCGAGGCGGGATCTCGGCCAGCGCGGCCGCACAGGCGCAGCCAACCTGACACCAAATGATGTCAGAAGACAGGCAGCGCTAAGTGTGCCTGGCCAAGGGATAACATAACAGCGCAGGCTTCGAGACAGAATCAAACAACGCTGAGGAGCCGGCGCACGTCGCCGGGGGGGGGGTAAGAATGACGGCAGTGCTGCGTCACATTACGAAGGAAAGTCCCACCTCCGGGACGGTTTTACGGTATCAGTGGACACATTTTATAAGTGTTAAGTTCTGCGCGTGCAAGGAGCAAAACAAAAATAGCTACCTTTTCCTTGTGCAGCATTACTGCTGCACTAGGTGGCTCTTTCAGTAACAAACGCCTTGGGGGGGGGACAGGTTCCCTTACATTTAAGTTGTTGTGTCAGCGTGGCGGTCGCAGGACACATTGCCGGCTACACAGCTGGGGATCAGCTGACGTTACTGAAACCCAATAACACTGGGTCGTATTTTTTTACTGTGCAGACGGCACTTCAGAGCCTCAACTGGCGGTGTTGGAGCCCAGGAATTTAAGTTCAGGTGGTAGAAAGATGAACACAACAGGAGACCTGGATACTGTAGACAGTCACCTAATTATTTAATCAGGAAGAGGAGTGGCAAATTCCTGCGAGATCCAGGCCTTGTTCATTTTCAGGAAAGTAAGCCGGTCAACGTTATCGGAGGATAGTCGCATGCGATGGTCAGTTAGTACACCACCTGCAGCACTAAAGACGCGTTCCGATAATACACTAGCCGCAGGGCAAGCCAGCACCTCCAATGCATACTGGCTTAGCTCTGGCCATGTATCCAGCTTTGAGACCCAAAACTTGAAAGGGGAAGAGCCGTCTGGGAGTACAGCAAGAGGGCAAGACATGTAGTCTGTCACCATCTGACGGAACCGTTGCCTCCTGCTGACTGGAGCCGTCTGTGATGGTGTAGACTTTTGTGACGGGCACAGAAAACTGTGCCACAGTTGGGCCATACTGGTCTTGCCTTGGGCAGAGGCACTGCTTCTGCTCCCTCTTTGTGCAGAGCCTCCTCCACTGCCTGGACGCACTGAGCTGCTTTGTAATGCACTAGCAGCACTTCTCTCAGTTGGAATGGAGAAGATGATGGAATTCACCAGTGTGTCTTGGTACTCCCGCATTTTTCGCTCCCGGTTCAACGGTGTGATGAGGCTTTCTACGTTGTCCCGGTAGCGAGGATCAAGGAGGGTGAACACCCAATAATCAGACATGTTGAGAATGTGGGCGATGCGGCGGTCGTTTCTCAGGCACTGCAGCATGTAATCCACCATGTGCTGCAGACTGCCAACTGGCCAAGAAACGCTGTCCCCTGCTGGAGGCGTGATCTCTGCCCGCTTGTCATCACCCCACCCTCGCTGTACACACTGAGTACTGGACAATTGTGTAACTCCCTCCTCTGGACGGATGTCTTCCTCCTCCATTGACTCCTCCTCATCCTCCTCACAAAGTGTCCCCTGCCTAGGCCTTTGTGAGGAACCACATGGTGCTGACTGTCCAGAAGATGATGGAAATGGTGAATCCTCATCCTCCACCTCTTCCACAACATCATCCCTTAGCACTTGCAGTGATTTTTCATGCAGGCAGATAAGGGTGACAGTCATGCTGACTAGTGCATCATCTGCACTCGCCATCCGTGTGGAATAATCGAAGGGACGCAAAACCTGGCAGACATCCTTCATAGTGGCCCACTCTGTGGTTGTGAAGTCTGAACGGCGCGGAGTGCGACTTCTTTGCGCCAGATGCATCTGGTACTCCATTACAGCTTGCTGCTGCTCACACAACCGCTCCAACATATGTAACGTGGAATTCCACCTGGTAGGTAGGTCACATATGATGTGATGTTCCGGCAGGCAGTGTCGGCGCTGCAGAGCCGCAATGCGCGATTTTGCCGTGCTGGAACGCCGCAAGTGAGCACACTCTAGGCAGACCTTGTGCAGCAGTGCATCAAGATCCAGATAGTCCCTCAAAAAACTCTGCACGACCAAATTGAGCACATGTGCCAGACATGGGATGTGAGTGAGGTTGCCGAGGCCCAGAGCTGCCACCAGATTTCGGCCATTATCACACACTACCATGCCTGGCTGGAGATTCGCTGGCACAAACCACATGTCGCTCTCCTGCTTGATGGCATTCCAGAGCTCCTGCGCTGTGTGGCTTCGATTCCCCAAAGAAATTAATTTCAAGACGGCCTGTTGACGTTTGGCCACGGCTGTGCTCATGTCGGTCGTAACAGGTAAACGTTCATCACGGGTCCAAGTGGAGGTGGACTGTGACGGCTCCTGCAGCGATGATTCTGAGGAACTGGTGTAAGAGGAGGAGTCAATGCGTACAGAATGGATTCCTGCAATCCTTGGAGTGGGCAGGACACGTCCTGCGCCACTCGCACGATCTGTACCCGGGTCAACAACATTAACCCAATGGGCAGTGAGGGAAAGGTATCGCCCCTGTCCATGTTGACTGGTCCACGCATCGGTGGTGAGGTGGACCTTTCTACTGACGGCCTTCAGTAGCGCGTGTTTTATGTGTCCCTCCCCATGCTTGTGCAGGGCAGGGACAGCTTGCCTGCTGAAGTAAAAGCGGCTGGGCACATTGTACTGTGGGACTGCCAATGACATCAAGTCACGGAAGCTGTCAGTCTCCACCAGCCTGAATGACAGCATTTCCAGTGACAGAAGTTTGGCAATGCCTGCAGTCAGAGCCTGTGCTCGTGGGTGGTTTGACGAGAAAGGCCGCCTTTTCTCCCATGCCTGTACTACCGATGGCTGTAGACTGGGCTGGGAGTGTGTGGATGACTGGGAACGTGGTGCTGCGGGTGGAATTACAGTGGGTCTCTGGACAACAGGGCCAGAGGTTCTTCCACGGCGATCCTGGGAGGAAGCCGAACCAGCTGCGTGTGAGCTGGAGGAAGAGGCAACACGAGTTGAAGAGGTGGTAGCTGCCGCTGTTGGTTGGCCTAGCTCTTCAGTGTGTTTTTCTAACTCCGCCGCGTGCCTGGTGCGCACATGTTTCCACATGTTGGAGGTATTGAGGTTGCTGACATTTCGACCTCTTTTGACTTTGTGATGACACACCTTGCAGTTGACATAGCAAATGTCATCTGCAACTGTGTCAAAAAAGGACCAGGCACTGCAAGTCTTGGGAGTGCCCTTTTTGGCTTTTGGAAGAGACATGCTCCTAACGGGTGCCAAATTGGAGGCTGCAGGATCCACAGTCTTCCCCCTCCCTCTCCCTCTTTGGCCCGTTCGGGGAATCTCTTCCTCAGAGCTGCTCCCACCACCTTCCTGTCCCTCACGCCAAGATGGATCAAGGACCTCAGTCCATGAGCCGGGCCAGATATCGGTACCACCCGGAGTGACTAATTTTCTTTGGTATTTTTAGGTAGATGCATGTCTGTAGTTTATTTTTTGATATAATAGCCCTTACATATACGTAGCTTATTAACCCCTTCAGCCCTAGGCCTATTTGTACCCAAGTGCCTAAGCCAATCTGACCTGTGCCACTTCATGGGCTAATAACTTTGGAACGCTTTCACCTATCCAAGCCATTCTGAGATTGTTTTCTCGTGACATATTGTACTTCACGTCAGTGCTAAATGGGAGTCAATATATTTTACCTTTCTATATAAAAAAATGCTAAATATTCGGAAATTTTGGAAAAATCGGCAATTTTTTAACTTTGAAATTCTCTGCTTTTTACAAAAATACTGATACCCCCCATAATAGTTATTAATTTACACTCCCCACATGTTTACTTCATATTGGCATCATTTTGAAAATGAAACCTTATTGTTTTACGACGTAATAGGGCTTATAGTTTTATGTGCAATTTTTCACATTTACAGCAAAACCCACTTTTCAAAGGACCAAGTCACTTCTGAAGTCACTTTAAGGGGCTTACATAACAGAAACCACCCATAAATTACCCCATTTTGCAAACTACACCCCTCAAGCTGTTCAAAACTCATTTTTAAAAACTGTTAACCCTTTAGGTGTTCCACAGGAATTTTAGCAGAATGAAGGCGAAATTTCAAAATTTCATTTTTTTTCCAGATATTACATTGTAATCCAATTTTACCTGCAACCTAGCAAGGGTTAACGGCAAACCCAAACTTGGTTACCCTAATTCTGCAGTTTATAGAAACACCCCACATGTACTCGTAAACTAAAGTATGGGCACACAGCACAGCTCAACACGGAAGGAGCGCTATGTGGTTTTTGGGTGGCGGATTCACTGGAAGAAATCTAGGGGGCCATGTCACATTTGAAGGCTGCCTGAGGTACCCCCACAGTGGAAACCCCAAAAAGTGACCCTATTTTGGAAACTACACCCCCAAGGAATCTTTTAGGGGGTATAGTGACCACTTTGACCCAACCAGTGTTTCACAGTAGTTGGAAACACTTGGTTGAGAAAATGGAAAAAGTGCATTTTTTACATGAAGGTGTCATTTTAGGCTCATTTTTTTATTTTTAAGAGGTGTACCAGCAAAAAATGCACCCCACTATTTGTTCACCAATCTCTCCCGAACACAACAACACCCGATATGTTGTCGTACACTGCAGTATTGGGGAACGGCAGGCCTCGGAAGGGAAGGAGCGCCAAATGACTTTTGGAGTGCAAAAGAGATCTGTGTGTTGAATCCGGTGTAATCGCTGAAGGATCAGTGTCTGGAGTGATGGACGGCCGGAGGTACAACAGAGCAGTGAGACTACACAAGCTGGTCTATGAAGCACTTATGAGGCTTGCATGGAAAAACTTCCTTCCATGGCTAGAAGAAAACCATGCAAGGGACCTTCACCATCTGGATGAAACACTGAAGAACATCACAAACTTTCGCATCAGTGTGTCGCAGGGATCCTTCAAAAAGCTCTTGGATAATGAATCTTGCACACTTACCCTGAAGCTCTTTCAAGTTTATCTTGAGACCCTCAGAAATGAACAACTCTCAGCATTATGGATGTCATACTTGGACATGGTCGAGACCATGCTGGCCCTGGTTCGAGCTTCAAGAGAAGGCAACTGGATGCTTCACCTAGGAGCAATCCGACAGATGATACCATGGTGTTTTGCCTATGACAAGGTCAACTATGCCCGATACCTAACCTATTACTATGCCACAATGTCTCGGCTGCCCATAGAACACCCAGAGGTCCATGAATACTTCATGCAAGGTGGCTTTTCGGTCCAGATCGGTAGCAAGAATCCTTTTGGACGAATTCCTGTGGACCAGACCATTGAAGAGACAATCAACAAAGACACCCAGACACCAGGGGGCACAAAAGGCTTCAGCCTCAAAGTTGGAGCTGTTTCCAGGTTCTACCTGACATCAGAGTACCGCAGTATGTACTTGAGGCAGCTGAGGGCCCTGGTAGGCCAACAATATACTGACTTCAGCCATTCAGACCTACAGGTGTCTAGGATTAGAAGAGATGAAGCCGATGTCCAATCTTTCGTTCAACTGCTGGAGACAGGTTGGGTGAACCCCTTCAACAAAGAGCATAATGGTGAACTTATCAGTTTGTCAACAGCGACTGTAGCACCACCAGATGTAGCCAAAGACCTTCAAGGGGCATACAGTATAGGAGAGGATGCATATCAAACATTCAAGGATGAGCGTTTGGGTACCGATAAGCCAACTACATTGTTTCATGACAAGATGACGAAGAACAAACTTAAAACGTTCTCTAACATCCAAATGAAGACACGCAGACAAGGTCTTGGCAAGGAGGTAATTTTGAAGGCTGACAGAAACCTATTTGGCCAGATGATACTTGTAGCTGAGAACAGAAAGCTACAAATGAGTGATGTCTTGACTCATCCCCTGGGTCCATTGCCATGGGCACTTGCCAATGGTGATGGGTCTATCCGCAAGACCAACAAGGCTGCCCTCGCAAGGGAGTTGGAGAGGAATGCTCGTCCTGCAGAAGTGATCCCCGAGCCCTCTGCAACCATCATTGATGGGATGAGCCTGGTTCAGAAACTGAAGGGAAACAATGCAACATTTGGCCAGCTAGCAGGCACAGCAATGAGTCGCGCTATCCATGAGGGTGCTAAGAGCAAGCGCATTGATATTGTCTTTGACGTCTACAAGGAGACATCCATCAAAGATACAGAAAGAGTCAACAGATATGAAGGCACAGGGATCCATTTCAAGAACATTCAACATGGGCACAACATCCAGCAGTGGAAAAAGCTTCTAAGTAGTTCCTCCAACAAGGCAAGTCTCATAAAGTTTCTGGTAGAAGAATGGAAGGTGAAACACCACAGGGAGAAGCTTGAGGAGAAGGAGCTGTATGTCACATGTGAGCAGCTCTGCTTTAAGATCACCAAAGAACAGTGGGAAGAGGCTGCTGACCTTAAGTCAAATCAAGAAGAAGCAGACACACGCCTCCTTCTCCATGCTCTTCATGCAGCAGAATCTGGTTACAAGTCGGTCATCATCACTTCGGAGGATACTGATGTCATGGTCCTGTGTCTGGGCATGTGCCACAAAATCCCATCCCACCTGTTCCAGAAATGCGGTACACAGAACCGGACAAGATTCCTGGATATCACCACTCTGAGCCGAACATTGGGAGGCAGCGTATGTGATTCATTGATTGGTATGCATGCATTTACAGGCTGTGACACCGTCAGTGCATTCGCTGGCCGTGGGAAGATGACGACACTCAAGCAGTTGAAGATGAACAAGACATACCAGGATGCCTTTCAGGAAGTTGGTCGTTCATGGGAAGTGTCTACCGAACTTTTTGAGAAGTTACAGGAAATCACCTGCCACATGTACCTGCCAACTACCCAAACAACTGAGGTAAACAGGCTCCGTTATCAGCTGTTCTGTGCCAGACGTGGAGTGGTAGAGTCAAGTCAACTCCCTCCTTGCCAGGACTGCCTTTTCATGCATGCACTGCGTGCAAACTACCAGGCTGCGATCTGGAGGAGAAGTCTGCAGAGCCAGCCATGGGTTGCAAACCCAACAGACTGCGGTTGGATGATAGATAACGACGGAAAGCTTGTTGTCAAGTGGATGCAAGGGGCACCAGCACCAGAAGCTATTATACAGCTACTGTCCTGCAAGTGTGTGCGGTCATGTGAACTTCCTCAGTGTACTTGCCTCTGCAATGGCCTGAAGTGCACAGACATGTGCAGATTACAGACATGCCAGAACAAGGGTACTGAAGACGAGCCAGTAGAACAACAGTCAGATTCAGAGTCCGATGTTGAAGATATTATGGAGTAACATATATATATATATATATATATATATATATATATATATATATATATATATATATATATATATATGCACATGACATGTTCAGTGTGTATTTACATAACTTGGATTAAATTTTGTTACAAATACTACATCTAGTCACTCCGGGTGGTACCGATATCGTCATATTTGGTTCTTGGCTCATGCTAAAATTCCTGTGGAACACCTAAAGGGTTAACAGTTTTTAAAAATGAGTTTTGAACAGCTTGAGGGGTGTAGTTTGCAAAATGGGGTAATTTATGGGTGGTTTCTGTTATGTAAGCCCCTTAAAGTGACTTCAGAAGTGACTTGGTCCTTTGAAAAGTGGGTTTTGCTGTAAATGTGAAAAATTGCGCATAAAACTATAAGCCCTATTACGTCGTAAAACAATAAGGTTTCATTTTCAAAATGATGCCAATATGAAGTAAACATGTGGGGAGTGTAAATTAATAACTATTATGGGGGGTATCAGTATTTTTGTAAAAAGCAGAGAATTTCAAAGTTAAAAAATTGCCGATTTTTCCAAAATTTCCGAATATTTAGCATTTTTTTATATAGAAAGGTAAAATATATTGACTCCCATTTAGCACTGACGTGAAGTACAATATGTCACGAGAAAACAATCTCAGAATGGCTTGGATAGGTGAAAGCGTTCCAAAGTTATTAGCCCATGAAGTGGCACAGGTCAGATTGGCTTAGGCACTTGGGTACAAATAGGCCTAGGGCTGAAGGGGTTAATAAGCTACGTATATGTAAGGGCTATCATATCAAAAAATAAACTACAGACATGCATCTACCTAAAAATACCAAAGAGAATTAGTCACTCCGCTTGGTACCGATATCGTCAAATTTGGTTCTTGGCTCATGGACTAACACTACCCTCTGCCATCAACTGCTCCTCCTGGGTAGTCTCAGCAGCAGAGCACGCACCAGAAAGTGGCACCTGAGTGTCATCAGCGGATGCTTCCTGCGATGTGGTAACCGGAGGCACTGGCCCACCCGCCTCTTCAGAGGAAGAGAGAAAAAGCTGTTGGGCATCACTGCACCCTGCCTCTTCTTCCATTTCTCCAATGCTGCTTGGCTGGCCCCCTGTTTCCAAGCCAAGAGATTCAGAGAACAGAAGTAGAGACGGCTCCTGTCTTGGGCTCTCTGTCTGCCTGGGCAATTTGGCAGGTGGTGAAGAGACAGATGGGTGCTCTCCAGTGCTCTGTGTCTGAAAGGATGTGGCACTAATTGAAGTCGATGCGTTAGCTGCCATCCATCCGACAACGGCTTCAATTTGTTCTTCACGCAGCAGCGGTGTACGGCGCTCTGCGACAAAGCTGCGCATGAAGGACTGTTCCCTGGTGAAACTGGGTGCTGAGGAGTCACTGGTGCCCGCAGCAGGCACAGAATCCCCACGTCCTCTCCCTGCTCCGCGCCCACGTGCCTTACTCCCTGCCTTCTTCATCTTGGTTGACTGATAAAGATAAGCAGAAAAGTACTAACGGCTTTGTGTGCTTATTCCTGAACAGCTCCGAGTCCTAACAGGTATAAGAAACACTAATTTTCTAAAGTGTGGACTAGACTTTAATATGAGCTAATGTGGCCTACAGAAATGTAAAGTGGTGTGTTTGGTGAACTTTATTATTTATTTCTTTTTGGGGGACTGAACTGACAACAGAGAGAGCTGCACTCACACGGAGACCGTGCAGACAGCCGTAAACGGCGCTGCAAGGCCCAAAAACCCTCCTCTACGTTATCCTATGTAGTGTTTTTCCACAAGTTAGCTGGATACGGGTGGAAAGACACTAATAGGAATTTTTTGAAAAAATGTGCAGCAGCCTGCACTACTTAAAACAAAAGGAAAATTGATTTTACGGTATGACGCAGTGAAGAACCCTGAGCTGGATACAACCAGGCTATGGCTGCTCACAGACTACAGGGCGAGCTGCAGTCACACGGAGACCATGCAGACAGCCGTAAATGGCGCTGCAAGGCCCAAAAACCCTCCTCTACTTTATCCTATGTAGTGTTTTTCAACAACTTAGCTGGATACGGGTGGAAAGACATTAATAGGAATTTTTTTAAAAAATCTGCAGCAGCCTGCACTACTTAAAACAAAAGGAAAATTGATTTTACGGTATGATGCAGTGAAGAACCCTGAGCTGGATACAACCAGGCTATGGCTGCTCACAGACTACAGGGCAAGCTGCAGTCACACGGAGACCGTGCAGACAGCCATAAACGGCGCTGCAAGGCCCAAAAACCCTCCTCTACTTTATCCTATGTAGTGTTTTTCCACAAGTTAGCTGGATACGGGTGGAAAGACACTAATAGGAATTTTTTGAAAAAATGTGCAGCAGCCTGCACTACTTAAAACAAAAGGAAAATTGATTTTATGGTATGACGCAGTGATGAACCCTGAGCTGGATACAACCAGGCTATGGCTGCTCACAGACTACAGGGCGAGCTGCAGTCACAAGGAGACCGTGCAGACAGCCGTAAACGGCGCTGCAAGGCCCAAAAAACCTCCTCTACTTTATCCTATGTAGTGTTTTTCCACAAGTTAGCTGGATACGGGTGGAAAGTCACTAATAGGAATTATTAGAAAAAATGAGCAGCAGACTACACTACTTGAAAAAAAAAAAAAAATAGAACAGTATGAGGCAATGAACCACCCTCCCTGAACTGAATACAACCAGCTATGGCCTATTGGCTGCACACAGACTAGAGAGTGGGCTGCACTCACACACACACACACACACAGACCTTGTAGATCGCTGTGAAAACAGCGCTGCAAGGCAAAAGCAAGGTGATTAGTAGGTGAACACAGCGGTTGCTAAATTAGCCTTGGAAAAGAACAGTGAAGCAAATCGCTATCTCTAAACTGGCCCTCAGTCAGCAAACAGCGTCCTGTCACTAACTGAATTCACAGCAGAGTGAGCGCAAAATGGCATCAGCGACTTTTAAACTGCAGCATGACATCATTTCAGCAGCCAATCACAGCCTTGCCAGTAGTTTCATGCCCTCCATGCTGAACAGGATGTGCCCACACTTGGAATCATTTTCATTGACTGAATTCGTGCAAATTTGTGCAGTTTGAATCCTGGGAACTTCCGATTCCGGTATCCGATACGCGGCAAGTATCGGATCTCGGTATCGGAATTCCGATACCGCTAAGTATCGGCCGATACCTGATACTTGCGGTATCGGAATGCTCAACACTAGGGAAGACCTGTATCCTTAAACCTCTTGGGATAAAATCACATGAAATGTATCTTTATAGGAAAGCCCTGTTCCACCATAGGCAGTGTAGTGAGGCTAACGGTTACATAGTCGATGAGAGGTATGTGTTGCAGAGATGGCTTGTCTCTGTGATGTAACCAGGAGTATTTTCTCTGGTACATGAAAGCACTAAGAGGTTCATTTGTTGCACCTCTTGGGTGTAGTTAACAGCCTATGTAATGGAGGCTGTTGTCTGGCACATGGTCTGTGTGTTGGTAGAGAGAAGGCCTCCTGTGTGTTTGGCTTCAGACCAAGCTTGAGTACTGGACACTACCCCTGTGTGCCCACAGGCCTGGCTGAACAGAGCCCTGATATGGACATTTTGTGTTTTGTTTGCCTGATCTAAAGGCTGTTTATTTTCTGTTTGTACTTATGAGGTTTATGAAGCAATAAACCCACATGAACTTTTAAAGGAACGAGCCACCTGTTTTCCCCCTGTCGCACCCAAGTAAGTTAAACCCCTACAGCGGGTACGTTTGTTGAATAAGTCCTTATATTTTTTGCTTAAATCCGTAATGTCAATTGATTTTTTAATCTAAAATGTTACCCGACCCCTCACTAAAAACCTTGTCCAGCTAAGCCATGCTTTTTTTGTGTTCCCGGTAATCCATCTGTTCTGAGATGGTTGCTGTGAAGACACAGAATATAATGGAATACAGAAAGATCACTATAACAGCATATCAGTTAGAGTCCTCTGCATCTCTATTTATAGAACTTTGGAAATACCCATATGGGCATTCCTCAACAATATTGAATACAAAGAAAACATGGATTAACCATCCAATTATTTTTGTACACACATATATATTAATTTTATTAATTAGAAACACACATAAAAATAAATAAAACCTGTTTCAATACAAGGAAATTATCGAGAGGGATGGATAAACAAGATGTGGGTCTCGCTGTCTGTATAACATAAAGAGGTGAGAAGAGAAGTTATATATATATATATATATATATATATATATATATATATATATAATTTAAAAAGTGCTAGTGCTTAAAATAGCATAAGTGCATTAGTGAAGAGCTAAAGAATTACCATGTTCTGCCCACCAGGGTGGGATTTATAGAGTGCTCTAAAGCAGTAAAGTCCATCTCACACTATTTACCTCATAAATTAAAGATTCTTCTTACCTATAGTTCCCCAGAGAGACACCATGAAAACAGCCCCAACACGTGTTTCGCATTGGCTTGTTCAGGGAAGCGACTTCACCACCAGCAATGTGAAAAGATGTTAGTTTCATAGGCAAACCAGAGAATGAATGGGATCATACACTCGTTTCCTTGCTATATGATCAGGGATGCATATTTGCCATTGTGACAGAGAAGGATAAAATAGCGTATTATGAGTATGACACGCAACAGAGCAGGATGACAGTAATGATAGTGGTGATGATGACACCATTCAGATAGTACTTAAAGTTGCTGCTTGGCTTACAGAATGATGGGCGTCCGAGAAGAGGAAGGAGGACAACTTGAGGCTTGCTGATAGAGAGACATAGTATTTTAGTTTATACGAGCCAAGACATCTTAGTTTCCTCTTGCAGAGCCTACAGAGGGCAAAAGAATAATTTGGCTGCAACATTAAAAAGAATTCACTCACATAAAAAGCCCACGCATATGACTCTGTTCACACAGGATGCATCATAGTTAGCACTGGGCAGCCCGCCATAGCGCGTCATTAATAGGCTGAGAACCAGAAGCTCTGCATTCCTTGTGTGAACATATATTTTTTTGCATTGGTGTGCCACACGGCCAATCCCTGATTGGAGGCTTGTTGTCTCATTTGGTGTTGCACCTGTGCAGTTGCCATTTTACTTGGGTCCGCTGCACATTGGTAGTGCAATTGTATTGAGGCCCATTTAGACAGGTAAGAATCTCTGCCTGTTTTTGTTTTTTTTCTTAAATATTGGAGGATTTTTTCCTCTTTTTGTGGTTTTCATGTTAGAGTAGGACTGGCAAACATAAGGACCCTTGACGCGGGTTGCCAGCTTACATATTATGGCCAGAATATCAACCAATACCTTACATATATTGATATGTTTTTTTGCACATTATATTTTCTTCAGGGTGCAGTTGGGCCCAAATGGTTCTGTAAGCTGTGGCCTCTGTTCACACAGGATGCATCATAGTTAGTACTGGGCAGCCCGCCATAGGGCATCATTAATAGGCTGAGAACCAGATGCTCTGCATTCCTTGTGTGAACATTGCCACATACAGAATATATTTTTTTGCATTGGTGTACCACACGGCCAATCCCTGATTGAAGGCTGGCTGTTTCATTTGGTATTGCACCTGTGCAGTTGCCATTTTACTTGGGTCCGCTGCACTCTGGTAGGGCAATTGTATTGAGGCCCGTTTAGACAGGTAAGCATCTCTGCCTCTTTTTGTTTTTTCCACACATATGACTCACCACCACTAAAACTAGACCTCTTAGGTGCTGTAGAGCCTCCTACACCAACAGAATGTTGGACCTGCTCCAGTGTTGACTGCTGAAAGAGTTGATTTGGTCCCAGAGTATCTTTTTGATGCAGGTTACATGTTCTGTGCTAGGCTTTGTTCACCACAGAATCATCATGGCCATACAAGACCGATCAATTGTTTAATGAATAAATGACACAGACACAATTTGTAATGGATGAAAAATGGCCATGAGTTTTATTTTGGGTTACATAAATTAAATAAATATCCAAAATTCAATAAATAATCAAATAAATAATCATTAAACTTTACCAAACGACTAATCCGCCCCATACAAGGGGCGATTTTCCCTCAAATAAAAACTCATGACAAAAGAAATAAAACAGGGAGGGAGGGCGGGGAAAAACTTTCTTTTCTTCAGATAAAACCTGTTGGTTATGACAAAAATTACCTCAGTGCGGCTTTATATACCACAAAAGCCCGCCATAAATAAGCTTAACCAATCATAGCCCATAGAAACGGCGCCAAACAAACCCGTTAAAGCTGGTTAAAAAAGCTCACCAGAACATATGGCTATAAATAGATTAACCCTCCGCTGCCATTTCTGTGAGGAAACAAAACAGAGCATTTTACAAAAACATAAATGAAATACACTTAATGGCCTGTATAGCCATGAGACCCCCCCCTTTTATCCCTTTTCTTGTACGGGGGGGGGGGGCTGACATGGCCATACAAGACCGATTAATTGTTTAATAAATAAATGACACAGACACAATTTGTAATGGATGAAAAATGGCCGTGAGTTTTATTTTGGGTTACATAAATTAAATAAATATCCAAAATTCAATAAATAATCAAATAAATAATCATTAAACTTTACCAAAAGACCAATCCGCGACATACAAGGGGCGATTTTCCCCAAAAGCCAGGCCTTAGCAAGGCATGGCCCCCCCAAAAAAACTCAGCCATTTTTCGACCATATACTGTAAGTCCAAATTAAAAATATCAAGTCCAACATCGGACAGATGGACCAAATCTTATCTATAAAAACCCGGAAGAAAGCCCTCAAGGTCAATGTGCCTAAAGAAAAAGCCGTTAATTAGCGGGAGAAATTTATTGAGACTCCTGTTCACTCGAATACGAATTTTATCCATAAAAGAACAGTTAATTGCGGACCATAATAACCTTGGTACAATTTCAGAAAAAATAAAGCCCGTAAGGGGAAAAGACTGCTTCAGAACGGAAATGTCGGACCTCATCATGGCTAATAGATCTAATGTCCTCATCTTTCTGATATCATTTCCGCCGAGATGAAAGATAACGAGATCAGGGGTGGGAAAGAAAGTTAAACATTTTTTAAACTCTAAAACAAAACTTGACCATTTCATACCACGAACACTGTGCCAGAAAATATGGACTAAATTAGAATCAAAAGATAAATTCTCAGAATAAGAACGTTGTTTAGCCCTCTTCTGGGCCCAAGATACGAATGAATGGCCGATGATCCAGACTACCAACGGGCCTAAAATTAAATAAAGAATTAATAATCATATAATTCGTGGCAAATATGCAGCTTAAACCTCTTGGATTCTCATCTACCCATCTGTTTAATTCTAGAATCAGAAAGGCCAGCCCTCGCTGCTTCAGTAGCAGCGCCAATTCTAAATGAATGGGACTTTATTTTAAGATGCTCCTTTCCCAGCGTTGACAAGCACTTTTTCAAAATAAAGGTGAATTGAAAAATCGTAGCAGGAGAATTATCCTGATGTAAAAATAAAGGGCCATTAACGTTATGCCTAATTTGCAGCCAATTGCGAGCCGTAATGACAGGGAAAATAATAGGATTGGGAAAAGAATCAATTCTTATTCTTGCGCCCCTGCCCATCTGATCCGTTTTGGACCTTCTTACAAATAGAAAAATGTGTGAATCATGAAGTTCCAAATCGGATAACATGAGTCCAGAAGGCAAAGATTTTTTGGAAGAAATTAGCTCACTAATACGAAGAGCACTGAAGAAGGAAAGCAAAAATGCCAGATGAAAAAGGATTGATTCATAATAAGTAAAACAAACCTTAGAAAGAGACATAGGTCTCTTAATAATGAAAATGAAACTGGGCGTCTAGCATCCGGTTTAAATTGCCGTCTTTTAAAACCTTTCAAAAACTGTTTGATAGGAAACAGAGCTGTCAATGGAGTAGATCCAAAAAGTTTCAGAAAGAATGAGATACCAGCAAGACATTTAGCCACGCTTGAATAAGATAAATCTTTACGAACTAAAAGCTCAATAAACATCAGACCTGATGTACTATCAGCAGTTTTCGGATCTAAATTATTTGTGTTGCAAAATTCCAACCATTGAAGCCATGCAGCCGAGTAATCAGCCCATGATCTTTCAGATAACGAATGCTGAATAAAATAATTTGTCATGTTGCAATTAAGTCCCAGAATTCCGGAGGGCAAGGAGTTGCTTCTTTGTCTGCATTTGGAACCTGTAAATAAAAATTTGACCACTGACTGTTGCATAAGGAATCAGTAGCTGCGTTCAAACCACTAGAACCAGATTTAGCCTTAATCCATATATTCGATTTGAGGCATAACAGAACTAACTGTCTCAAAATATTGGCTGCCCATTTATTTTTGGAAG
Source organism: Ranitomeya variabilis (assembly GCF_051348905.1). NCBI lineage: Eukaryota > Metazoa > Chordata > Amphibia > Anura > Dendrobatidae > Ranitomeya > Ranitomeya variabilis. The sequence continues at coordinate 476,773,222 of NC_135237.1, forward strand.
ACAAGGTGTTAACTGCCATAATAAACCCTTGGTTAGTAGAGAGAAAAAAGATTCTGGAATTCTGTAAAAGATCACCCCAGAGAAAAATGCCCAACAAAACCGCAAAAAGTTCCAAAATCATAGGCTTGTCGATTAAGTTATTAGCAACCCAAGCCTGGGGCCATTGGCAAACTGACCAATGAGAACGAAAAAGAACCGCGCAACCAAAATACTTGTGAACCGAAAAATTAAAAAATAATGAATCTGCTACAGCAAAAGCAGATTGCCAACAAGACCTGCCATTAAAAGATGCTACAAAATGTAGCCATGTCCTGGCGTCCTCTTTTAAATCCGCGAGAATCCGAATATGAGAACCAGGAGAAGAAAAGCCAATTGTGGTATCATACATGCGCCTGGAAAAAGCCCTACCACTAGAAATAATGTGAAGGGCAAAATTCAACAACCCTAAAAGAGATTGCAATTCTTTAAGGGTAATCTTATCCTAGGAGATAAAATTCAGCAAAACCTGCAATTTTGATACTTTTTCGGCAGGAAGGGAACAATCCATTTTTACTGAATCCAATGTGATGCCTAAAAATTCAATAGAATTTGAAGGAAAAACCGTTTTATCATTCGCTATTGGAACCCCAATATTCTCGCAGATCCTAAGGACTGTTGAAAGAGTTTGCAAACAATCAAAAGATGAAGCCGAACCCACAAATAAAAAATCGTCTAAGTAATGTAACACGCGAACCTCTTTGCTGTTAGATTCCAAAACCCAATGAAAAAAGGAGGAGAAACTCTCAAAATAAAAACAAGATAAAGAAAAACCCATTGGGAGACATTTGTCAAAGAAAAATTTGTTTTCAAAATAAAAACCCAAAGAATTGAAACCTTCCGGGTGAACGGGGAGAAGTCTGAAAGCGGATTTTATGTCGGATTTTGCCATAAGGGCACAATACCTGAACTTCCTAAGGATATCAATAGCTGTATCTAAAGAGGCGTAAGATACAGAGGATAAGGATTTGTCGACTTCATCCTTTAAAGAAGCCCCAGGAGGATACGATAGGTGATGTATCAAGCAAAATGAACCTTGTTCTTTCTTGGGGACAATTCCTAAAGGGGAAATTCTGAAATTCAAAAAAGGAGGAAATGAAAACGGGCCTGCAATCCTACCCAAATCCAGTTCATTCCAAATCTTCTCTTTGGCAATTTTTGGGTGGGCATAAAGGGATGGTAAATTCCTAACAATTTTGCAACCCTCACCCTTAAAGGGAGGAATGTAAAACCGAAATGAAAATCATTCTAAAATCAATTTACAGGTCTCCTTGTTTGGATACCAGTTTAACCAAAAAAGCATGTTTTCCAGTTTCACTGGAGTCCGTGCCTTTTGGGTTAGCGTCTTTAATAAACGATTGCTGGGCAGACAATTTCTTGAAGCATTTGGACATTGGGTGGGAATTGTCGCAAAATGAGCACTCATGCCGAAATCTGCAAGAGTGGCTCCATTTGCAAATAGATTCGCTGAATGCAAAGCAAACGCCTTTTTTAATAGGGTTGTGTAAAGCCTGTTTGCTAAACGATTGCCTCTGAGGTAGCATCAGGTTGATCCACAAACCAACATCTTTAACACCCCAAGATACCTCAGGGTGTACCGCTAATTTCTGTCTGAAGGCCTCATCATATAGAAGCCATGCCGACCCACCAAAATTTTGGTAGGCTTCAAGAATAATATCTAGATGTTGAAACAATTCACTACATAAAATTAGGAAATTTGTCTCCCAAGACAGATGAATACATGGCAAAAGCCTGGATCCAAATGTTAAAGGATTTCACAGGGCCACGTTTTTGATCATCACAGTCAGATTTATCATCTTTTTTTTCCATTCTGACTGTCTGATCCCTACGAGGCAGTAAGGAAAATAAATCAGCAAAACTATTGCTCCATATGAGCTCTTTAATAGAAGAGCCCAGATGGAAGCCCTGGGGGAAAAGCTCACATGTAAGAGCTTCTTTGAAAGTGTTCTTGTTACTCCCAACATTCAATGTGGAAACTCCCGGACTAATGTTAGGACCAAAACCAGAGGGAGGCGCTGTAATAAGAGCTTCGCCTAAAACCTCTGTAACCGCATTTCTCAAAAACATGTTAAAATCAAATGGGGAGACTGACAGGGGAACATTAATGCTCTCACCCTTCCTAGCAGAGTTAATCTGTGCAGGTTTATCTGGAGTACAGACCGCGCTCAAGCCTTCCGTGTTAGGCAAGCGCAGCTGAACAGAGATGGGGTCGAATCCTCCTCTTCATCCTCCGAGGACGGTGCTGCATGAAGAAACTGGTTTGTTTGAAGAAGCGGCAGCGGTCTGACGATGCTGGGAGAAGGAGGGGCCGAAACCGCTGGCATAATGGCTGCTGCAGATGCTGCGGTGCTTTTACGACCGCGATGCCTTTCAGCTTTGTCGGCGGTCTCACCAGACGTACCCAGCCCCGGAAGATGGCGCTGAAGCAAATCCCGCGCTGGGCTGCGAGACTTGCTTGTTGATGGATGACCGGACTTCCTCTTCCGTTCCCAGACATGGCGGCTAGAGCGATGTGGAGAAGCTGAGGGAGAAAAAGATGCTGGAGGTCTCCTGCAACAAGCGCTGGAAGAAGAAGGCACTGAGGCAGCAGATGGCTGAGACGGGGCCTGAGGTGAAGGAGAAAGCTGCGGACCCTGAATGGAGGTAGGAATAACAGCTTCAGGAACTGCCACTGAAGGCTTCATTGCCAGGCAGCTCTTAAGCCAGTCTAGCCCGTCCTCCTCGCCGGCCCTAGAAAGCAGCTGATGAAAAAGGCTGTCCATAATGAAAAACCTTCTTTTCTTCAGATAAAACCTGTTGGTTATGACAAAAATTACCTCAGTGCGGCTTTATATACCACAAAAGCCCGCCATAAATAAGCTTAACCAATCATAGCCCGTAGAAACGGTGCCAAACAAACCAGTTAAAGCTGGTTAAAACAGCTCACCAGAACATATGGCTATAAATAGATTAACCCTCTGTTGCCATTTCTGTGAGGAAACAAAACAGAGCATTTTACATAAACATAAATGAAATACACTTAACGGCCTGTATAGCCATGAAACCCCCCCTTTATCCCTTTTCTTGTACGGGGGGGCTGACATTATCACTATTGTCATCTCTGATTCGGCTGACTCATGTCTCCATGTGTGAAATTGCCAGTGCTCCTTGACTCCTCCAGAGTGCTGCTAAGGGCTCATTTCCACTTGCAAGAGACAAAACGGTCCGATTTACGGACCAAAAAAACGGAGGAAAATCATGCGATTGTCATGCGATTTTTTATCGCAACATCCGTATGACATCGGTATTGCTGTCCGATTTTTACGCACCGGTGTCCTTTGAAAAGCCGGCAAATCAGTGCTGTGTACAGTAAAATCACACTGACAGGTTAGAATAGAATAGATATATACACATAGAATAGGTATATATACATATATATATATATGCAAACAGAGAAAAAAAAAATGGCTAAAAAGCCAAGGCCAGCTCACCAATCTCAGCAGGTGCACGGAGCTTCATCTTGGATCCAGATGGGAGAATATAGCAGCAAAGAAAGGAAGGCGCTCCAGCTCCATAAAAAAGTGAATTTTTATTAGTTCATTAAAATCTTCAAAACACTAAGAATCCTTGCCTCAATGCATTGATTAAGATCGTCAGCGATCGAAACGTGTCGCATGTGCTCCACACCTGGGCTTTTGTACGGAGGCAAGGATTCTTAGTGTTTTGAAGATTTTAATGAACTAATAAAAATTCACTTTTTTATGGAGCTGGAGCGCCTTCCTTTCTTTGGTGCTATATATATATATGTCAGTGAGACACCTACATATATATATTTATATTTAATGCAGCGCTAGATAGCATAAAAGCCACTAATTCAATTGCCGGCTTTCTCTCCTTCACAAACCCGACAGGATATGAGACATGGTTTACATACAATAAACCATCTCATATCCCTTCCTTTATTACATATTCCTCTTCACTAATGTAAGAAGTGTCTGTGTGTCAAATTTGGGGGCTCTAGCTATTAAATTAAAGGGTTAAATCGCAGAAAAAACGCACAATTTTCTCCGCCAGAGTGGTAAAGTCAGTGACCGAGGGCAGATATTAATAGCCTAGAGAGGGTCAATGGTTATTGGCCCCCCTGGCTAAAAACATCTGCCCCCAGCCACCCCAGAAAAGGCACATCTGGAAGATGTGCCTATTCTGGCACTTGGCCACTCTCTTCCCACTCCCGTGTAGCGGTGGGATATGGGGTAATGAAGGGTTAATGTCCTATGTAGTAGAATTGCTGCATTGCTATGAGCGCCAACCACAGGGTGGCGCTCACAGCAATCCGGCATTAACAACCATAGAGGTCTTCAATAGACCTCTGGTTGTCATGTCGAGGCATCACTAACCTCCGATCACGTGACGGGGGTCAGCGATGCGTGAATTTCCATCCAGATGGCCGGAAGCGCTAGTTAAATGCCGCTGTCAGTGTTTGACAGCGGCATTTAACTAGTTAATAGCTGCGGGTGGATCACGATTCCACCCGTAGCTATTGCGGGCACATGTCAGCTGTACAAAATACCGCTGAAGCCCGCATGAAAGCGATGGTTCTGACATCAGACATACTATCCCATCCGAGGTCAAAAAGGGGTTAAAAATGTCAATTGGAAGAAGTTGAACTGGGTTAATATGTTCCTTAGCTCTCAATATACTGTTGACCAGGTTGCTATGAGGCAGAACAAAAAGCGAGTAGAGATGAGTGATGGGACATATACTCCATTATGCCCTCCACTTCCTCTCTATTAATACACTTGTGAGAACCAAAGGTGGACAAATATGACCTGCATTTCATACTTCTACTTCTGGGACAGTTACTGCCAGCAGTGCAGAAAAATTGCTGCAGCTCGCAGCTAACGCACTATTATCCGTGATATTAGGTATTTTTTATCGCCCTACCACGTTCATTGCACGTGCCATATTTGAGTTTAGCATACATTTTAAATGCAAATACAGTGTTTAATATGTTTCTAAACTTTGTTAATAAACTTAGCTAACCTTAAAAAAAATGGCATCAATTAGAAATACTAGACACTGACAGGGTTTATGTGATGGACAAGACGAATAATTCAACAATAGCCTGTCTGTAATATCAGTGCAGAATGTATGTGTCTCCAATTTGAAAATGTAAAATATTTAAAATGTTTCAATTTACTGAAATAATTTGTTTGGGGTTAAAGCACATGAAACCCTCCTGGCAAAAAAAAATCACATAAAATCTAATGCCAGGATGTAGGAACACTGCCTAAAAATGATGCAAAAGACCACAGTAGAGTTATGGGATGTAGTGTTGCCAAAATTTAATATTGAAAAAGGTGAGCAAAAAATAAAACGGGAGATGTTTTTGAATTCAAATTCTCCCACCTTTAACAATAAATGTTTAACCTTAAATAAAGAGGTTTCTATGTAGGTACACACATGGAAAGTTATTTGTGGCAACATTCAGCAGTATTGCTGTGGTGCGTAAGATTGTTAAATATGACTAGTCAAACAGTTGCAAAACCTTACCATTTTATTTTTTTCTTTAACTATTCTATTTTTTTTATTCATTTTTATTTATTTTTTTAAGTATTGACAAAATAGCCCCTTTAAATAAATAAAAAACATATCTTAAGGAAACCAAAAATGTAGGTTTTGAAGTTGTTACACATAGGTTCGTGAATGAAAATGAACATGCAGCAACAGTGGGGCAGTATGGTTGTCAGATTTGTAGCATGTAAACTAGATAATTAAAAATAGGATGGGACTAGAAATCCTGGGTAAAATCCCCCCCCCCAAAAAAAAAGCGTATGTGTGCGCATCTCATATTAGACTATTAGAGCAAAGAAACAAACAAATGTGCATACGGTACTTTGGTTGGTAAACAGTTGTATTTAAAGGGAATTTGTCACCTCATTTTTCGCATATAAACTGCGGCCACTGCCATTAGGGGCTTATCTACAGCATTCTGTAATGCTGTAGATAAGCCCCCAATGTAACCTGAAAGATAAGAAAAACAAGTTAGATTATACTCACCCAGGGGCTGTCCTGGTGCGGTCCGGTCTGATGGGCGTCGCAGGTCCGGCGCCTCCCATCTTCATGCGATGACATCCTTTTCCTTGCTTTTGTCACAGCTCCTGCACAGGTGTACTGATTTGCCCTGTTGAGGGCAGCGTAAGGTACTGCAGTGCACAGGCGCTGGACCTCTCTGACCTTTCCCCGCGCCTGTGCACTGCAGTACTTTGCTGTGCCCTCAACAGGGCAGAGAATTACGCCTCCGCAGGAGCAGCAACAGAAGCAAGGAAGAGGACGTCATCGTATGAAGATGGGAGGCTCCGGACCCAGACCTGCGATGCCCATCAGACCCGGACCGCACCGGGCTGCCCCCAGGGAGAGTATAATCTAATTTGTTTTCTTATCTTTCAGGTTACATTGGGGGCTTATCTACAGCATTACAGAATGCTGTAGATAAGCCTCTAATGGCAGTGGCCGCAGCCTACATGCGAAATATGAGGTGACAAATTCCCTTTAAGATTAAGGATGGGCAGATTTCTATTTTAAAAAATAAAAAGTTTGGTTTGCATGTCTGAAAATATAGGCATGCCTTTTTGAATTACACACAAGCTTTAAATTCAAAATGTGGATTTAGTGGCAAAATTAGCAATGAGGGGTTTAATACTGACCCTCATTTTCACTGTATGAAAACAAAACATAGCTCTTAAAATGCTGTTACTGCAGTATGTCACAGATCAATTGATTCACTCACATAGAGTGACTGTATAACCACAGCAATCCCTATATATCACTTAAATCTTTGGTTTAGCATTTAAAGACTATTACTCTAATTTTCAATCTGATACCCTAGCAGTGCAAGAGTGCACCATAATCACATTAGGCCTTTTTCTATCCATATGCTGTGTGCTCTGAGCTCCTATCCCTACACAGTACAAGCATAAAATGGCAAACTTTGCCTGGCCCGTCTTTTATCCTGGCTGTGACAGCCCCCTTTATTGGCAGATCTAGAACATGTGATTTGATTGCTGCATTATGGGGATGCTTCACCTGTCACAATTAGCATGCATATTGAGTGTTCAACAGTGTGTGAAATGGCAGCGTAAATTTTTTGTTTTTGCTAATACTCGCAATTTGAATTTCAGAGCATTCACATTTGTGTGGAACCACGAACTTCAGGAAATTCAACTCAGAACTCAGTCCTCCATCTACCAATCTGCTCATCGTAGTATGAACAATTGCAGGCAGATAGTCGAGTTATTTAACAATGTAGATTTGGTTAATATTATAAATTGGTTTGTATTGACCAATTTAGGCTCATGTAGGTTCCATACTTCTACTTTACAATTTATTTAGGCAGTGGAAAGAAGATAAAAGTATTTTAGATCTGAGGTCTCCATTATCCAAAACAGTATACAAAGCCTTTTCTGAGCCTCGACCTCTTGTTGAACTAGTCGTATTTTACAATGATTCACGTTAATTTATGGTTATTGCATTTAGTTCATTAAAGTTTAGTTTTATTCTCCATTTATCACATTATTAAAGTAATGGCAAATGATCTTTCATTTATGGGAAACCACCAAGGGCTTATGCGGCTATGCACAAAGTACACAATGACCTCTTCCATTATTTTAGGATTCTGCATTAATCTTAGTACAGAATCTGCCTTTATCAGTCAGAACACCCTAACCTTGACTTATACAAAATTCAAAGCAACCTTTTCACAAAGATAATATAATCTTTTTTATTAGATTGCAATTATCTTAATGGGCGCAGCTTAAAATAATATATTTCTGTTGATGAACATGTTAATTATGGCATGCCTATTGATTCTTTACTTTTCTACAAACTCACTACTTAAATTAAAAAATATTTCCAATATTTTTGGTTTACAAAACTGAAAATGAAGTGCTCCCCAGCTTCAAACATGAGAAATATACAGATTATTTTGTAAGAAAGATAACATTAAATAACCATAAGATGAAAGTTTCTTTATATTTGTAGTCTGACAGATTTAAATCGGTAGAGCAGTAATGACCAAATAGTAGATTGCAATCTACCAGTAGAGCTAAAGCAGAGACACTGTAGTACTTACCCTTAGGCTACTAGTACATTCCCCTGCAGGCTTCTGACCAGATGCAGGAATATCTCACCAACCTTTATTCATTGTCAAGTTACACATGGATGGACCTACATGATTATCAGATTGGATTTAAACAAACTGATGGCTGCTTACAAATTGCAAGGATCAATAACTAACTAAAACAGCTATCAATACTATTGGACGCCAGGTACAGTTGGGTGAATTTATATGAGTGGAATTGAATTCTACTACAATTTTTAAAAAGTCTTTAATCTAGAAAATACACATTTTTTTTGTAATTTGTACATTGTAAATTCGGAAAAATTACTGCCAACCTGCGGCTGTCCAGTTCATCAACCAAGCTCTTCTTCTGAGAAGACATGCTGATATGATGGATGCAGAATGTGGTTTAGCACTGTCTTATATGCAAAGTATAAGATTTCCCGCACGCTGCAGCTCCTTTATCTCAGCCATGCCCCCTACTCCAGAGTGCAAAGGTCAGTCTGGGGCCTTATGCTTTCCCCCATGCAACCTGGGTGACAGCCCCGACAGTTCCAGATCCGTCATGGAGTAGGTTTGCCTGATCTGGGTCTTCTCCTTACAGACACATTAAGTATTCGCTCAGTATTTTACATCAGTGTGTAATACATGGGTTTCTATTATATTTTTCCTCTGATTGTTCCACTCCTGGTTTTAGCTTACAAATACTGATGTAAAATACTGACCAAATACTGAATGTGTGAATGTGACCTTAAGTTTTTTGTTTTCCTTGAGCTCAGTTCCAGAGTGGATGGAAACTAGCTGCCATGATGATTCCCATACACAGCACTCAGAGAGGAGACCCTTCTCACCTTACTGTTTCTCAAGTACGCTTAAACAGCAGCATAAAGAACATTTTCTGAAGTACTGAGCAATAGCGCAGCGCAGATAAGAAAGATTATTCAATGGTTATTTAAACAATTGTAAATCAGTTTAAAAATGCAATTGTGCTCCTTCTCATCCCAGTGCTGGATTCACAGTTATATTATTATTATTATTATTATTATTATTATTATTATTATTATTATTATTATTATTAAATAATAATAATAATAATAACACAGGTCAACAAAAAAAAAAAAATTTCTGGTGTCCAAAATATTTTAATGAATTTGGGGTATTTTTGGGGTGCTGATTCTGAATATGCTATCAGTTTTGCCAGATTGGCTCAAGTTTTTGACATTTTTGGTATCTTATTTATAGCACTTGTTGGTAAATGCGACGCATCATCTCATTAATTTCTTTGGATTAGTACTTGAACTGAGCAGTTCTCAATATAGTTTTGTGTTAATTAGTGTTCTAAAAGTTTGTTCATAGCTTGATTTTTGCACTAACTTTATGTTGTTGTCTGTTTTCCAGTGAAAAGCATGAACTCATCAAGAAGAAGTTGTCTTAACGATCCAGACTCATTCTGTTACTTTTGTGGTGAATACACACTGCCAAAACATAGAAGAAACATAACAGACTTCGTAAAAAAAGTGTATTTTGCCTATTTTGGGGTTATGCTTGGGGACCAAGACAAGTTTTGGGCACCACACATAGTGTGCAAAGCATGTATCGAATTATTACGAAAATGGAGCAAAGGACAAAGAAAAAGCTTCAAATTTGGTGTTCCAATAGTGTGGAGAGAGACAAAAAATCATCATGATGACTGTTATTTCTGTGCAGTGCAAGTGCAAGGATTCAATAAGCATAAGAAACGAAAATGGGAGTAACATGGAATCTGCAAGAAGGCCTGTCCCTCATTGTGAAGATGTGCCTGTACCTGTGTTTACCATAAATAACAGTCATCATGATGATTTTTTGGCTCTCTCCACACCATTGGAACACCAAATTTGAAGCTTTTTCTTTGTCCTTTGCTCCATTTTCGTAATAATTCGATACATGCTTTGCACACTATGTGTGGTGCCCAAAACTTGTCTTGGTCCCCAAGCATAACCCCAAAATAGGCAAAATACACTTTTTTTACGAAGTCTGTTATGTTTATTCTATGTTTTGGCAGTGTGTATTCACCACAAATGTAACAGAATGAGTCTGGATCGTTAAGACAACTTCTTCTTGATGAGTTCATGCTTTTCACTGGAAAACAGACAACAACATAAAGTTAGTGCAAAAATCAAGCTATGAACAAACTTTTAGAACACTATTTAACACAAAACTATATTGAGAACTGCTCAGTTCAAGTACTAATCCAAAGAAATTAATGAGATGATGCGTCGCATTTACCAACAAGTGCTATAAATAAGATACCAAAAATGTCAAAAACTTGAGCCAATCTGGCAAAACTGATGACATATTCAGAATCAGCACCCCAAAAATACCCTAAATTCGATGAAATATCTTTGGCACCAAAAATGCTGTTGACCAGTGTAATATAACTGTGAATCCAGCACTGGGATGAGAAGCAGCACAATTGCATTTTTAAACTGATTTACAATTGTTATATAACCCTTGAATGATCTTTTTTTATCTGCGCTTTCCATTAATGCTGTCTCTGCGTGTGAAATCCCTCTCCCTCTTGATATTTATTCTCCTTGTGTATGTGCAATGTTTATATCTCCAGTAGTGTTGAGCTTTCCGATACTGCAAATATCGGGTATCGGCCGATATTCGCGGTATCGGCATTCCGATACTGAGTTCCGATACTTTCTCAATATCGGATACCAGAATCGGAAGTTCCCATAATTCAATGAGCCAGTTTGATTTAATTCAGCCAATGAGGAATCATAAGAAGTGTGGGCACACCCTGTTATGCATGTTAGTCATGTAACTACTGGCATGGCTGTGATTGGCTGCTGAAATGATGTCATGATGCACAATAAAAGTCGCCGCCGCCATTTTGGGTTCACTCTGCTGTGAATTCAGTTAGGGACAGGACGCTGTGTTCTGACTGAGGGCCAGTTTGAGATAGCGATTTGCTTCATTGTGCTTTACCCAGGCTAATTTAGCAACCGCTGTGAGAGAACCTTGTTTTTGCCTTGCAGTGCTGTTTGTCATGGTTCTCAATGGCAAGAGACCGTAGTAAAGCATACAAAAGGACTAGCTCTTGGAAGATGGGAACTCGAGCTGACTGTGAGCTAAACCTACCGCACAACTAACAGTGGCCGGGTAGCGTGCCTACGTTTTATCCCTAGACGCCCAGCGCCAGCCGGAGGACTGACTGACCCTAGCAGAGGAAAATACAGACCTGGCTTACCTCTAGAGAAATTTTCCCCAAAAGGCAGACAGTAGCCCCCACATATATTGTCGGTGATTTTAGAGGAAAATGACACACGAAGTATGAAGATAGGTTTAGCAAATTGAGGTCCGCTTACTAGATAGTAGGAAGACAGAAAAGGGAACTTCACAGTCAGCTGAAAACCCTTTCAAAACACCATCCCGAAATTACTTTAAAACTCTAATATCAACTCATGACACCAGAGTGGCAACTTCAGCTCACAAGAGCTTCCAGCCTCAGAAATATTCAAAAACAGAGAACTGGAACAAAAATGCAAAACAATCTTAGGACTACAAGTCCAACTTAGCTGATAGTAGTCTAGGAGCAGGAACATGCAACAGAAAGGCTTCTGGTAACATTGTTGGCCGGCATAGAAATGACTGAGGAGCAAGGCTAAATAGAAACTCCCACATCCTGATGGAAACAGGTGAACAGAGGAGATGAAGCACACAAGTTCAGTACCACCAGTAACCACCGGGGGAGCCCAGAAACCAAATTCACAACAGTACCCCCCCCTCATGGAGGGGGCACCGAACCCTCACCAGAACCACCAGGGCGATCAGGATGAGCCCTATGAAAGGCACGGACCAAATCGGAGGCATGAACATCAGAGGCTGTCACCCAAGAATTATCCTCCTGACCGTAGCCCTTCCACTTGACCAAATACTGAAGTCTCCGTCTGGAAACATGGGAGTCCAAGATCTTCTCGACAACGTACTCCAACTCACCCTCAACCAACACCGGAGCAGGAGGCTCAACGGAAGGCACAACCGGTACCTCATACCTGCGCAACAATGACCGATGGAAGACATTATGAATAGAAAAAGATGCAGGGAGGTCCAAACGAAAGGACACAGGGTTAAGAATCTCCAATATCTTGTACGGGCCGATGAACCGAGGCTTAAACTTAGGAGAAGAAACCTTCATAGGGACAAAACGAGAAGACAACCACACCAAGTCCCCAACACAAAGACGAGGACCAGCACGACGACGGCGGTTGGCAAACTGCTGAGTCTTCTCCTGGGACAACTTCAAATTGTCCACCACATGCCCCCAAATCTGATGCAACCTCTCCACCACAGCATCCACTCCAGGACAATCCGAAGACTCCACCTGACCGGAAGAGAAACGAGGATGAAACCCCGAATTACAGAAGAAAGGAGAAACCAAGGTGGCAGAACTAGCCCGGTTATTGAGGGCAAACTCCGCCAAGGGCAAAAAGGCAACTCAATCATCCTGATCCGCAGACACAAAACACCTCAAATAAGTCTCCAAGGTCTGATTAGTTCGCTCGGTCTGGCCATTAGTCTGAGGATGGAAAGCAGACGAAAAAGACAAATCAATGCCCATCCTAGCACAGAACGCTCGCCAAAATCTAGACACGAATTGGGTTCCCCTGTCAGAAACGATATTCTCCGGAATACCATGCAAGCGAACCACATTTTGAAAAAACAGAGGAACCAGCTCGGATGAGGAAGGCAATTTAGGCAAGGGGACCAAATGGACCATCTTAGAGAAACGGTCACACACCACCCAGATGACAGACATCTTCTGAGAAACAGGGAGATCAGAAATAAAATCCATGGAGATGTGAGTCCAAGGCCTCTTCGGAATAGGCAAAGATAACAACAATCCACTAGCCCGAGAACAACAAGGCTTGGCCCGAGCACAAACATCACAAGACTGCACAAAACCTCGCACATCTCGCGACAGGGAAGGCCACCAGAAGGACCTAGCCACCAAATCCCTGGTACCAAAGATTCCAGGATGACCAGCTAACGCAGAAGAATGGACCTCCGAGATGACTCTACTGATCCAATCATCCGGAACAAACAGTCTACCAGGCGGGCAACGATCAGGTCTATCCGCCTGAAACTCCTGCAAGACCCGTCGCAAGTCTGGGGAAACAGCAGATAATATCACTCCATCCTTAAGGATACCTGTAGGTTCAGAATTACCAGGGGAATCAGGCTCAAAACTCCTAGAAAGGGCATCCGCCCTCACATTCTTAGAACCCGGTAGGTAAGAAACCACAAAATTAAACCGAGAGAAAAATAACGACCAGCGCGCCTGTCTAGGATTCAGGCGCCTGGCAGACTCAAGATAAATCAAATTCTTGTGGTCGGTCAATACCACCACCTGATGTCTAACCCCCTCAAGCCAATGACGCCACTCCTCAAAAGCCCACTTCATAGCCAAGAGCTCCCGATTACCAATATCATAATTTCGCTCCGCGGGCGAAAATTTACGAGAAAAGAACGCGCAAGGTCTCATCACGGAGCAGTCGGAACTTTTCTGCGACAAAACCGCCCCAGCTCCGATTTCTGAAGCGTCGACCTCAACCTGAAAAGGAAGAGTAACATCAGGCTGACGCAATACAGGGGCGGAAGAAAAGCGGCGCTTAAGCTCCCGAAAGGCCTCCACAGCAGCAGGGGACCAATCAGCAACATCAGCACCCTTCTTAGTCAAATCAGTCAACGGCTTAGCAACATCAGAAAAACCAGTTATAAATCGACGATAAAAATTAGCAAAGCCCAAAAACTTCTGAAGGCTCTTAAGAGAAGAGGGTTGCGTCCAATCACAAATAGCCTGAACCTTGACAGGGTCCATCTCAATGGAAGAGGGGGAAAAAATGTACCCCAAAAACGAAATCTTTTGAACCCCAAAAACACACTTAGAACCCTTTACACACAAGGAATTAGAGCGCAAAACCTGAAAAACCCTCCTGACCTGTTGGACATGAGAGTCCCAGTCATCCGAAAAAATCAAAATATCATCCAGATACACAATCATAAATTTATCCAAATATTCACGGAAAATGTCATGCATAAAAGACTGAAAGACTGAAGGGGCATTTGAAAGACCAAAAGGCATTACTAAATACTCAAAATGGCCCTCAGGCATATTAAATGCGGTTTTCCACTCATCCCCCTGCTTAATTCGCACTAAATTATACGCCCCACGAAGATCAATCTTAGAGAACCACTTGGCCCCCTTTATTCGAGCAAACAAATCAGTAAGCAGTGGCAAAGGATACTGATATTTAACCGTGATTTTATTCAAAAGCCGATAATCAATACACGGCCTCAAAGAGCCATCTTTTTTAGATACAAAGAAAAAAACCGGCTCCTAAGGGAGATGACGAAGGACGAATATGTCCCTTTTCCAAGGACTCCTTAATATATTCCCGCATAGCAGCATGTTCAGGCACAGATAGATTAAATAAACGACCCTTTGGAAACTTACTGCCCGGAATCAGATCTATAGTACAATCGCAATCTCTGTGCGGAGGTAGTGAACCAAGTTTAGGCTCCTCAAAAACGTCACGATAATCAGATAAAAATTCCGGAATCTCAGAGGGAATAGATGACGAAATGGAAACCAAAGGTACGTCCCCATGAGTCCCCTGACATCCCCAGCTTAACACAGACATTGCTTTCCAGTCGAGGACTGGGTTATGAGATTGCAGCCATGGCAATCCAAGCACCAACACATCATGTATAGTGTTGAGCATTCCGATACTGCAAGTATCGGGTATCGGCCGATACTTGCTGTATCGGAATTCCGATACCGAGATCCGATATTTTTGTGATATCGGGTATCGGTATCGAAACAACATTAATGTAAAAATGTGTAAAAGAGAGAATTAAAATAAAAAATATTGCTATACTCACCTCTCCGACGCAGCCTGCACCTTACCGAGGGAAGCGGCAGCGTTCTTTGTTTAAAATTCACACTTTTCTTTCCTTTACGTGAGTCCCGGCTTGTGATTGGTTGCGTGCCGCCCATGTGACCGGGACGCAACCAATCACAGCAAGCCGTGACGTAATTTCAGGTCCTTCAGGATTTTAAAATTACGTTCCGGCGTTGTGATTGGTTGCGTCGCAGTCACATGGGAGACGCAACCAATCACAGCAAGCCGTGACGTAATTTCAGGTCCTTAAGGATTTTAAAATTACGTCCCGGCTTTGTGATTGGTTGCGTCGCAGTCACATGGGAGACGCAACCAATCACAAGCCGTGACGTCACGGGAGGCTGGACACGCACGCATTTTAAAATGGGCGCGTGTCCAGCCTCCCGTGACGTCCCGGCTTGTGATTGGTTGCGCCGCGATCAACCAATCACAAGCCGGGAGGCTGGACATGCGCCCATTTTAAAATTTTAAAATGCGCGCGTGTCCAGCCTCCCGGCTTGTGATTGGTTGACCGCGGCGCAACCAATCACAAGCCGGGACGTCACGGGAGGCTGGACACGCGCCCATTTTAAAAAGCGCGCGTGTCCAGCCTCCCGTGACGTCACGGCTTGTGATTGGTTAATGGCGGCCATGTTGCCGGGACGCGGACCAATCACAGCAAGCCGTGACGTAATTTCGTCACGGCTTGCTGTGATTGGTCCGCGTCCCGGCAACATGGCGCCGTGACCAATCATAAGCCGGGACGTCACTGGAGGCTGGACACGCGCGCTTTTTAAAATGGGCGCGTGTCCAGCCTCCCGTGACGTCCCGGCTTGTGATTGGTTAATGGCGGCCATGTTGCCGGGACGCGGACCAATCACAGCAAGCCGTGACGTAATTTCGTCACGGCTTGCTGTGATTGGTCCGCGTCCCGGCAACATGGCCGCCCTGACCAATCACAAGCCGGGACTTCACGTAACCAAGTAAAAGCGCGAATTTTAAACAAACAACGCTGCCGGTTCCCTCGCTGAGGTCCAGGCTGCGTCGGACAGGTGAGTATAGCAATATTTTTTATTTTAATTCTTTCTTTTACACATTTATATGGATCCCAGGGCCTGAAGGAGAGTTTCCTCTCCTTCAGACCCTGGGAACCATCAGGAATACCGTCCGATACTTGAGTCCCATTGACTTGTATTGGTATCGGGTATCGGTATCGGATTGGATCCGATACTTTGCCGGTATCGGCCGATACTTTCCGATACCGATACTTTCAAGTATCGGACGGTATCGCTCAACACTAATCATGTAGATTATACAACACAAGGAAGCGAATAATCTCCTGGTGATCCGGATTAATACGCATAGTTACTTGTGTCCAGTATTGTGGTTTATTACTAGCCAATGGCGTGGAGTCAATACCCTTCAGAGGTATAGGAACTTCCAGAGGCTCTAAATTAAACCCACAGCGTTTGGCAAAGGACCAATCCATAAGACTCAAAGCGGCGCCAGAGTCGACATAGGCGTCCGCGGTAATAGACGATAAAGAGCAAATCAGGGTCACAGATAGAATAAACTTAGACTGTAAAGTGCCAATTGAAACAGACTTATCAACCTTCTTAGTACGTTTAGAGCATGCTGATATAACATGAGTTGAATCACCACAATAGAAGCATAACCCATTTTTTCGCCTAAAATTCTGTCGTTCGCTTCTGGACAGAATTCTATCACATTGCATAATCTCTGGCGCCTTCTCAGTAGACACCGCCAAATGGTGCACAGGTTTGCGCTCCCGCAAACGCCGATCAATCTGAATAGCCATTGTCATGGACTCATTCAGACCTGTAGGCACAGGGAACCCCACCATAACATCTTTAATGGCATCAGAGAGACCCTCTCTGAAATTCGCCGCCAGGGCGCACTCATTCCACTGAGTAAGCACAGACCACTTACGAAATTTTTGGCATTATATTTCAACCTCATCTTGCCCTTGAGACAGGGCCATCAAGGCTTTTTCAGCCTGAATCTCTAAATGAGGTTCCTCATAAAGCAACCCCAAAGCCAGGAAAAACGCATCCACATTGAGCAACGCAGGATCCCCTGGTGCCAAAGCAAATGCCCAATCCTGAGGGTCGCCCCGGAGCAAGGAAATTACAATCCTGACCTGCTGTGCAGGATCTCCAGCGGAGCGAGATCCCAGAGACAAAAATAATTTACAATTATGTTTGAAATTCTGGAAGCGAGATCTATCCCCAGAGAAAAATTCAGGTAAAGGAATTCTAGGTTCAGATATAGGAGCATGAATTACAAAATCCTGTAAACTTTGAACCTTCATAGCGAGATTATCCAAACCAATAGCTAAACTCTGAGGATCCATTTTAATCAGGTGAAATCAGAACCATTCAAGGATTAGAAGGAGAGAGAGACGAAGGCTGCAGTAAGCAGAGATGCAAGTGAATCAACTAATGAGCAAACTCAGAAAAAAAAAAAAAAATTCTCTGCAGACTTCTATTCTCTCCTTTCTTCTGCCAATTATTTTAACTCTTGGCCGGCCAAACTGTCATGGTTCTCAATGGCAAGAGACCGTAGTAAAGCATACAAAAGGACTAGCTCTTGGAAGATGGGAACTCGAGCTGACTGTGAGCTAAACCTACCGCACAACTAACAGTGGCCGGGTAGCGTGCCTACGTTTTATCCCTAGACGCCCAGCGCCAGCCAGAGGACTGACTGACCCTAGCAGAGGAAAATACAGACCTGGCTTACCTCTAGAGAAATTTTCCCCAAAAGGCAGACAGTAGCCCCCACATATATTGTCGGTGATTTTAGAGGAAAATGACACACGAAGTATGAAGATAGGTTTAGCAAATTGAGGTCCGCTTACTAGATAGTAGGAAGACAGAAAAGGGAACTTCACAGTCAGCTGAAAACCCTTTCAAAACACCATCCCGAAATTACTTTAAAACTCTAATATCAACTCATGACACCAGAGTGGCAATTTCAGCTCACAAGAGCTTCCAGCCTCAGAAATATTCAAAAACAGAGAACTGGAACAAAAATGCAAAACAATCTTAGGACTACAAGTCCAACTTAGCTGATAGTAGTCTAGGAGCAGGAACATGCAACAGAAAGGCTTCTGGTAACATTGTTGGCCGGCATAGAAATGACTGAGGAGCAAGGCTAAATAGAAACTCCCACATCCTGATGGAAACAGGTGAACAGAGGAGATGAAGCACACAAGTTCAGTACCACCAGTAACCACCGGGGGAGCCCAGAAACCAAATTCACAACAGCTGTTCACGGCTGTCTGCAAGGTCTCTGTGTGTGTGAGTGCAGCTCACTCTGTAGTCTGTTCTGCAGCCACAGCCGGTTGTAAACAGCTCAGCGTGCATCACTGCCTCATACTGTTCCATTGTCCTTTTTTTCAATTAGTGCTGCCTGCTGCACATTGTTCCTGATTTATCCTATTAGTAGGTTTCCATCCGTATCCTGCTAGATTGTGGAAAAACACTATATAGGAATACATAGAGGAGCTTTTTTTGGCCTTGCAGCGCCATTCACGGCTGTCTGCAAGGTCTCTGTGTGAGTTCAGCTCATGCTGTAGTCTGTTCTGCAGCCACAGCTGGTTGTAGTCAGCTCAGCGTGCGTCACTGCCTCATACTGTTCCATTGTCCTTTTTTCAATTAGTGCTGCCTGCTGCACATTTTTCCAGATTTATCCTATTAGTGGGTTTCTGTTGTGAATTTGCTTTTTGCTCCCTCTAGTGGTTACTAGTTTTTTGACTCTGGTTTTTCTGTCATTCCTTTTATCCGCACCTGGGTCGTTAGTTAGGGGTGTTGCTATATAAGCTCCCTGGACCTTCAGTTCAATGCCTGGCAACGTAGTTATCAGAGCTAGTCTGCTGTGCTCTTGTCTACTGATCCTGGTTCCAGTTATATCAGCTAAGTCTGCCTTTTGCTTTTTGCTATTTGTTTTGGTTTTGTATTTTTGTCCAGCTTGTTCCAAATCTATATCCTGACCTTTGCTGGAAGCTCTAGGGGGGCTGGTGTTCTCCCCCCGGACCGTTAGACGGTTCGGGGGTTCTTGAATTTCCAGTGTGGATTTTGATAGGGTTTTTGTTGACCATATAAGTTACCTTTCTTTATTCTGCTATCAGTAAGCGGGCCTCTCTGTGCTAAACCTGGTTCATTTCTGTGTTTGTCATTTCCTCTTACCTCACCGTCATTATTTGTGGGGGGCTTCTATCCAGCTTTGGGGTCCCCTTCTCTGGAGGCAAGAAAGGTCTTTGTTTTCCTCTACTAGGGGTAGCTAGATTCTCCGGCTGGCGCGTGTCATCTAGAATCAACGTAGGAATGATCCCCGGCTACTTCTAGTGTTGGCGTTAGGAGTAGATATATGGTCAACCCAGTTACCACTGCCCTATGAGCTGGATTTTTGTATTCTGCAGACTTCCACGTTCCTCTGAGACCCTCGCCATTGGGGTCATAACAGGTTTCCATCCGTATCCTGCTAGATTGTTGAAAAACACTATATAGGAGTACATAGAGGAGCTTTTTTTGGCCTTGCAGCACCATTCACGGCTGTCTGCAAGGTCTCTGTGTGAGTTCAGCTCATGCTGTAGTCTGTTCTGCGAAAAAAACAAAAAGTTAAAAAAGTTCACCAAACACTCCACTTTACAGTTGTGTAGGCCACATTAGCTCATATTAAAGTCTAGTCCACACTTTATAAAATTAGTGTTTCTTATACGTGTTAGCAGCAGTTGTTCAGGAATAAGCACACTAAGCCCTTAGTACTTTTCTGCCTATCTTTATCAGTCTACCAAGATGAAGAAGGCAGGGAGTAAGGCACGTGGTTGTGGACGTGGAGTTACTGCAGGGAGAGGATGTGGGGACTCTGTGCCTGCTGCGGGCACCGGTGACTCATCATCCCCCAGTTTTAGCAGGGAACAGTCCTTCATGCGCAGCTTTGTAGGAGCTCGCCGTACCCCACTGCTGCGGGACGAACAAATTGAAGCCGTTGTCGGATGGATGGCAGCTAACGCATCGACTTCAATTAGCGCCACATCCTCGCAGGCACAGAGCACTGAAGAGCACCCATCTGTCTCTTCACCACCTGCCAAATTGCCCAGGCAGTCAGAGAGCCCTGTACAGGAGCCTTCTCTACTTCTGTTCTCTGAATCTCTTGGCTTGGAAAGAGGGGGCCAGCCAAGCAGCATTTGAGAAATGGAAGAAGAGGCAATATGCAGTGATGCCCAACTGCTTTTTCTCTCTGAATCTGAAGAGGCGGGTGGGCCAGTGCCTACGGTCAGCACACCTCAGTACGCATCTGATGATGAGACTCAGGTGCCACTTTCTGGTGCGTACTGTGCTGCCGAGACTACCCAGGAGAAGCAGTTGTTGGAAGAGGGTAGTGTAGATGATAAGGTCCTTGACCCATCATGGCGTGAGGTACAGGAAGGTGGTGGGAGCAGCTCTGAGGAAGAGATTCCCCGAACGGCCCAAAAAGGAGGGAGGAGGAAGACTGCGTTGCCTGTAGCCTCCACTTTGGCATCCATTAGGAGCATGCCTCTTCCAAAAGCCAAAACGGGTGCTCCCAAGACTTGCAGTGCTTGGTCCTTTTTTGACACAGTTGCAGATGACATTTGCTTTGTCAAATGCAAGCTGTGTAATCAGAAAGTCCAAAGAGGGAAAAGTGCCAGCAACATCAATACCACAAATATGTGGAAACATGTGCGGACAAAGCACGAGGTGGAGTTACAAAAACACACTGAAGACCTAGGCCAACCTACAGCGGCACCTACCACCTTTTCAGCTCGTGTTGTAGCCTCTTTCTACAGCTCACACACAGCTGGTTCAGCTTCCTCACAGGATCGCCATGGAAGAACCTCTGGCAGTGTTGTACAGAGACCCAGTGTAATTCCACCCACAGCACCACGTTCCCAGTCATCCTCACACTCCCAGCCCAGTCTACAGCCATCGGTAGCACAGGCATGGGAGAAAAGGCGGCCATTCTCGGCAAACCACCCTCAAGCACAGGCTCTGAATGCTGGCACTGCAAAACTACTGTCCCTTGAAATGCTGTCATTCAGGCTGGTGGAGACTGACACCTTCCGTAACTTGATGGCATTGGCAGTCCCACAATACAGTGTGCCCAGCCGCTTTTATTTCAGCAGGCAAGCCGTCCCTGCCCTGCAAAAGCATGTGGAGGGAATCATTAATTAAACATGTGCTACTAAACGCTGTCAGTAGCAAGGTCCACCTCACCTCCGATGCATGGACCAGTCACCATGGACAGGGACGATACCTTTCCCTCACTGCCCATTGGGTAAATATTGTGGAGCGGGTACAGATCTTGAGAGTGGTGCTGTACTTGTTCTGCCAAGTCCAAGGATTACAGGAATCCAGTCTGTACACATTGCCTCCTCCTCATACTCCAGTTCCTCTGAATCAGCGCTGAAGGAGCCGTCACAGTGCACCTCCACATGGACCCGTGAACGCTTACCTGTTACGACCGATATGAGCACAGCTGTGGCCAAACGTCAACAGGCCGTATTGAAATTAATTTATTTGGGGAATCGAAGCCACACAGTGCAGGAGCTCTGGAATGCCATCAAGCAGGAGAGCGACATGTGGTTTGTGCCAGCGAATCTCCAGCCAGGCATGGTAGTGTGTGACAATGGCCGAAATCTGGTGGCAGCTCTGGGCCTAGGCAACCTCACTCACATCCCATGTCTGGCACATGTGCTCAATGTGGTCGTGCAGAGTTTTTTGAGGGACTATCCGGATCTTAATGCACTGCTGCACAAGGTCCGCATAGAGTGTGCTCACTTGCGGCGTTCCAGCATGGCAAGATCGCACATAGCAGGTCTGCAGCGCCGATTCCGCCTTCCGGAACATTGCATCATATGTGACCTACCCACCAGGTGGAATTCAGCGTTACATATGTTGAAGCAGTTGTGTGAGCAGCAGGAAGCAGTAATGGAGTACCAGCTGCATCAGGCACAAAGAAGTCGCACTGCGCGCCGTTCAGACTTCACAACCACTGAGTGGGCCACTATGAAGGACATCTGCCAGGTTTTGCATGCCTTCGATGATTCGCGTGGATGGCAAGTGCAGATGATGCACTAGTCAGCATGACTATCCCCCTTATCTGCCTGCTTGAAAAAACACTGCAAGCGCTAAAGGATGAGGTTGTGGAAGAGGTGGAGGATGAGGAGTCACAAATGCCATCTGCTTCTGGACAGTCTGCACAACGTGGTTCCTCACAAAGGCCTAGGCAGGGGACACTTTGTGAGGAGGATGAGGAGGAGTCAATGGAGGAGGAAGACATCTGTCCAGAGGAGGGAGTTACACAATGCTCCAGTAGTCAGTATGTAGAGTGAGGGTGGGGTGATGCAGAGCAGGCAGAGATCACGCCTCAATCAGGGGACAGCGTTTCTTGGCCAGTTGGCAGTCTGCAGCACATGGTTGATTTCATGCTGCAGTGCCTGAGAAACGACCGCCGCATTGCCCACATTCTCAACACGGCTGATTATTGGGTGTACACCCTCCTAGATTCTCGCTACCGGGACAACTTACAAAGCCTCATAACACCGTTGAACCGGGAGCGTAAAATGTGGGAGTACCAAGACACACTGGTGCATTCCATCATCTTCTTTAGTTCAACCGAGAGCAGTGCTGCTAGTGCTTTACAAAGCAGCTCAGTGCATCAAGGCAGTGGAGGAAGCTCTGCACAAAGAGGGAGCAGAAGCAGTGCCTCAGCACAAGGCAAGACCAGTATGGCCCAACTGTGGCAAAGTTTTGTGTGCCCGCCACAAATGTCTGCACCTTCACAGATGGCTTCAGTTAGCAGGAGGCAACATTTCTGTCAGATGGTGACAGACTACAGGTCTTGCCCTCTCAGTGTACTCCCAGATGGCTCTTCCCCCTTCAAGTTTTGGGTCTCTAAGCTGGATACATGGCCAGAGCTTAGGCAGTATGCATTGGAGGTGCTGGCTTGCCCTGCTGCTAGTGTATTATCGGAACACGTCTTTAGTGCTGCAGGTGGTGTACTAACAGACCGTCGCATGCGACTATCCTCCGATATCATTGACCGGCTTACTTTTCTGAAAATGAGCAAGGCCTGGATCTCGCAGGAATTTGCCACTCCTCTTCCAGATTAAATAATTGGTTGGCAACAGTATCCAGGTCTCCTGTTGTGTTCATGTTTCTACCACCTGAACTGTAATCCCTGGGCTCCAACACCGTCACTTGCTGCTCAGAAGTGCCGTCTGCACAGTCAACACATGACCCAGTGTTATAGAGTTTCAGTAACGTCAGCTGATCCCCAGCTGTGTATCCAGCAATTGCTCCTGCTACCTCCACACTCACACTACTTCAGATATTAAACTTGCTCCAATTAGGCCTCGTCCTACACCCTGATTGACCATGGGCTCCAGCACCGCCAGTTGCTGCTCAGAAGGGCCGTCTGCACAGAGAAAAACACTAGCTCCTGTGTTAGTGGTGTTCAGTAACGTCAGCTGCTCCCCTGCTGTGTATCCGGCAATTGCTCCTGCTACCTCCACACTAACACTACTTCAGATATTAAACTTGCTCCAATTAGGCCTTGGCCTACACCCTGATTGACCCTGGGCTCCAACACCACCAATTGCTGCTCAGAAGTGCCGTCTGCACAGAGATAAACACTAGCTCCTGTGTTAGTGGGGTTCAGTAACGTCAGCTGCTCCCCTGCTGTGTATCCGGAAATTGCTCCTGCTACCTCCACACTCACACTACTTCAGATATTAAACTTGCTCCAATTAGGCCTCGGCCTACACCCTGATTGACCCTGGCTCCAACACCGCCAGTTGCTGCTCAGAAGTGCCATCTGCACAGTCAACACCTGCTCCAGTGTTATTGGGGTTCAGTAACGCCAGCTGCTCCCCTGCTGAGTGTGCAGCAATTTCTCCACTCAGTTTCTAGCATTGACCCTGGGCTCCAACACCGCCAGTTGCTGCCTGGAAGTTCTGTCTGCACAGTCAACACCTGCTCCAGTGTTATTGGGGTTCAGTAATGCCAGCTGATCCCCTGCTGTGTATCCGGCAATTTCTCCTGCTCCCTCCACACTCACACTACTACAGATTTGAAACTTGCTCCAATTAGGCCTCGGCCTACACTCTGTTTCTCCTGTAATCCCTGGGCTCCAACATCGCCAGTTGCTGCTCGGAAGTGCTGTCTGCTCAGTCAACACTTGCTGCCGTGTTATTGGGGTTCAGTAATGTCAGCTGATCCCCTGCTGTGTATCCGGCAATTTCTCCTTCTCCCTCCACACTCACACTACTACAGAAATTAAAGGGAACCTGTCCCCCCAGGCGTTTGTAACTAAAAGAGCCACCTTGTGCAGCACTAATGCTGCACAAGGAAAAGGTGGCTCTTTTAGTTATGCTCCTTGCACACGCTGAACTAAACACTTATAAAATGTCTCCCCTCATGCCGTGAAAGTCCCGGAGGCGGGACTTTCCGTCCTATTCAGGCACGGCACAGCTGTCATTCATACCCCCTTGGCGCCGTGCGCCGCCTCCTGAGTGTTGTTGAATCTGTCCCGGAGCCTGCGCTGTAATGTTATCCCTTGGCCATGTGCAGTTAGCGCTGCCCGTCTTCTGACATCATTTGATGTCAGGCTGACTGCACCTGTGCAGCCGCACTGCCCGAGATCCTGCCCCGCAGTGTCTTCTGATTTGTTCACACTGAGGGGCTGGGATTCATGGGCATGCGCAGTGCATATCTTCACCTCTCACTCATCTCCTTACGCCTTCTTCAGACTTTGCGGCGTCAGCTGATCCCTAATCGCCGTGGCATGCGCTTGACAACCCTGAAGAAGACGATGACCCCGGAGACGATGACCCTAGAAACGATGATCGTGGAGACGACGACCCTGGAGACGACAAACCTGAAGACCAGTAAGCAGAAGAACAAGAAGCTGCAGAACAAAAAGCCGAAGAACATTAAGCATAAGAATAAAAATCAGAGCAAAAGATATTATCTAAATTATAAGCAGAAGAAGACTAAGCAGTGTATGGGGATGAGTCCGTTCCTCCTCGTGGTGCCCCTGGAAAAAAACTGCTGCTGCAGGCCAAACTGAACGCGGACAAATCCTGTTGTAAATCTTTTGTGACAGGCAGAACGGAAGGTGTAATCTTCAAACTTTTATAGATAACAACTACAGGAATGCCTATCACAAATAAGAATATGATGAAGAAGAAGAATATGAAGAAGATGAAAAAGTAGAATATGAAGAAGAATAATAGTTGAATAAAAAGAATATGAAGAATGTAAAAAAAGAATAATAGGAAGAAGGTGAAGAAGAAGAAGAAGATGAATAAGGTGAAGGAGAAGTTGATGAAAAAGATGCTGCTGCTGATGGAGAAGTAAAAAAGGTGAAGAGCATGGAAGTAGTGAAACATAAACATCTGACAAAATATAAAAATCTTAATATAGTCAATATCTTTGTAACTCCGAATGTCTTAAAAAAAATTAATTCCTGCTATTCCATTTGATTGGGCTAAACCTCTATGCCTTTAATGTCTCCTCCACCTCCCCCAATACATCCTACATTATTCTTAGGTTTTTTCCTTCATGTAGAATTAACCTACAAGGAAAGAAAGGGTTTATTTTAATTCCGATATTTTTGTCCCATTGACTTGCATCGGTATCGGTGATATCCGATATTTTTTGGATATTGGCCGATCCAATCTGATACCGATATTTCCGAATATCTGAAGGTATCGCTCAACACTAATCTCCAGCTGATTCTACCATGGTTTCTCTCTTCTCTGCTCACTGAGCTTGCCTGCATGTCCTGCTATCTCTGTGTTTTCCATCTTGCTTTTCTGACAGTAAACGAAATGCATTTTTTATGAATATATGCTAAAATTAATGTAAACAAAAAGCAAAATTCAATACAACAAACCTCAAATAAGAGGTTTATCACCATTGATGCAAGGTGTGGCAATAACATGGAAAAGAGTCCAATGGCCAAGACTACAGATATTGGTGACAAAGCTGCCACTAACCAGAGTATGCACACTTGATCACTTTTAAAGGGTTGTTCTTGTTCTCATATTCTATCTTCCTGCTTGCCAGTGGCAGTACGCTCCTGGTAATTGACATTTCATCCTGATCTGTGTAGTCTCCCATGCTTGTAAGAGCTGTGGCCCTTACCTAGGAGACCGGTTAACTATGATAGACAAGTTAATAGATAATTTGTCAAGTTACTTGTTTTTACAAGAACTTTTCAATCTGATCCATTTTAAAAGTTGAGACAACCCCTTTCAGTTTACAGAAAATTCTTCCTTAAGAATAGCCGACACTTAAAGCTTGGCCCCAATGCACCTTTGAAATATTCCCTTTTTTAGTTTTCCAAAGCATGTCCTTTTTTTAATAATGGCTCAGTGCAAATAAAGTGATCATATACAGAATGACAATACAGACATCAGATACATAATATATAAGCAGTGATCGTGTGGGCAATAATGACTAGGCCCACAACAAGGACAGTCACTTATCTCTCGGTGGAAGTGGTAGAAGTATTTAAATACATGGATAATAATACAGTGGCTTTCCTGTTTGTCCAGAAGAGAGTATTTGCATATGGAAATTCCTTGTATGACATTTATTATGACTGATGTTATCATTTTTTTAGGCCTTTTTTGCAACGTACTTACATATTAGGTGTAAAATCCAAATATTCCACTAGATGTCCATGTTGTACCATTTATGTCAAATAATTTAGGACCCAATATTAACCTTTATGGAATGAGCTTATTAACACACTGTATTTCATGTAACTGACCACAAGATGTCACTGTATCCTTGTCCCTTTTTAACTATTTAGCACAAGAAGAACTATTAAATATTTTACAAAATAAATACCAATTTTGAAGTCTATGAAAAAGAGCAAATGCTTTAAAAGTCTGCATGAAATGAGTAATGTTCAAATCAAATGTAAAGGTACTAAATAAATAAAGCAACATTGTTAAAATAAATGAGTCATTTATTGGGCAACATTTCTCCTTGTGGAGAGTAACATGCCTGGCATGAAAGTGTAAGGGGGCTTATAAGCCATACAATCCTGCTCTGGGAAATTATGCAAATCACCTCTTCAGTGAGACAGAAGACATCGTTTTTTAGGGATTTCTAGAGTTAAAAAAACCTAAAATTTCAATTAAAATGGACTCCAAAAATGCCATTAGGTTAATTAGTAAAGCATTAGTGTTTCAGATCTTATGCCTTGTTATCTCTCATAAATTGTGTTAATGAAAGGAAATTAAGGGTTTAGGCATGCCATTTGCATTCGCAAAGGCCAAATGTGGAACATCTCCATCTCCTCGGTAACATACTTGAAAGGACTGACCAATTGTAAATATTCTAGAGTCTTTTTTATCTTCCTGTTATGTAGTTGAGAAAGAGGCATAAGTGGCAACTAGGGATGAGCAAACGGTTATCACTCGAGTATCACGATGCTCTGATGTGCATGTTACTCGGTGAGTAATGGGCAGTGCTCAATGTAAAACTTGAATCACTGCCCCGCATCTTTGGTACCTGTTACTCAGCCAATAAGCATCAGGGATTGCCTGTGAGTCATTGTAATGCCGTAGCCATCTTGGTTGTGGCATTACTGTGATTGGCTGACCATGTGACATCATCAGGGGTTATAAAAGGACAGGTGCCACCAGGTTCAGCACACTGACACCATTGCACAGCTCTGTGACACTTCATATTGGAGGGAGAGAGTGCATGTCAAGGTCTGTGTGCACAAAATAATGAATCAGAGGCCTGTAGTGTTGGTACTGGTGCTAAAGGTAAGCTGTCATACTAAGAGCCCTTCTAAGGGTTAATCATTTGCAGCACATACAATCTGCATTTAGCCTAGGGATGAAGAGAGAGTCACAGAAGCAGAAGGAGTAACAGAATCCAATCTGTAGACAGAGATTAGGCCTGCGCAGTCTGCTGGCAAATATGCAGCTTCAGTTTTTTTACATGCAATGTTAAGTAGTCTGTGAACATTTCTGTGATCTGTAAAACTGCAAAAAAACTCTTAAAATTTGCAGGCCTCTATTTCCTAGACATACAGTGTTAAGTGGTCTGTCAATATTTCTGTGATTTCTAAAAGTCAACAAAAGTTTTTAAAAATGTTGTAAGCTTCTATTTCTCAGACGTACAGTGTTACGTGGTCTGTGAACATTTCTGTGATCTCTAAAAGTGAACAAAAGCTTTTGAAAGTGTTGTAGGCTTACATTTCTCAGACATACAGTGTTATGTGGTATGTAATCATTTCTGTGATCTCTAAAACTGAAAAAAGCATTGAAACATTATTTTTTGGATTTAATTTTATTGACATTCATACACTTTTGCATTGTTTCTGTTAGATTATGATGGAGTAAATTGACAAAAAAAACGTTATGAATACTGGAGGTGACTAATTTTTTTCTTTTATTAAAAATAAGCTTGGTTTCAAGAGGCCTAACAATTACAAAATGCGTAAGACATGCATTAAGAGATGGGGAAGTACAAGTGCTGATGATGGTGCACGCGGTGCCGATGACATGGGGCATGTGCGACCATGCCTGTTGCTGGAGCACAGGAAACACAACACATATGTTCCTGTTCCACTTTGCAGGGAGGCACTGTACACCACTTCTGAAGACAGAGCACTGAGAATAGGTGGTCGGTTGGTTAGCAGATAATGCTTCCATCAGGCTTGGCAGCACCACACAGTCTTACACACGGTCCAGTCTCACCAGCCTAAAGTCTGGATCACGTAATATTCAACTTGCTCCTCTTTCCTCCCACCATGTTGAATCCTAGGCGACTAGTAATCCCATATTAGGACACACTGAGGAGCTCTTTACCACAACAGTTCTTGATTGTAGCCTCTCAACCTGCATGCTCCAAGTCAGACAGGACGACATTCTGTTTAGTGATTAACAAAACTTAGAGCACCACGGCAACAAGAACATAATGATTGGGAATGGCAAATATGAGAAAAGGATAAAGGTGATGGTGAAACATAGTTGCCCCTAATAGAGATGAGCAAATATTTCAATGTTTGGTTCAGATTATGATCAACGATTTTGCAATATTTGCCAATTTATATGTGGAATGTTCGCCGAACATAACAAAACGTCATTGGAGTCGAAGGGATGTAAAAACAAACGCATACACAACACCTTTAAACGGGCCCAAAAGCTGCCAAAACACATCAATTTATGGGCACACACCAGGAAAGTGGCCTCAATTCACCCACAGTGCAAATTTTAGAATGGCATGGCAGCAATCAGCCATGCATGAGGTATCATGGTCTGTGCCAGCATTTACAGCTTTGAATTGAACTTCAAATTAAGATGAGATGGCTGAGGGATCGGTGTAGGCCTGCTGTGCTGGGTGCCCTGATACCATATGCAACAGTTCATTCGGCTTTGAAGCTCAGCCACACTCAGGTGGCACAAATATCACTTTTGAAGACTACTATTGTGAGAAAAATGTAAGGATAGTAACACAGATAGTTGACTCAAAGGCAGCGGAGGCCTGCCGGTCTTGGAGGCCTACTGCTAAAGGCAACACACATGAAGGAGACCCAACCAGCAGTCTACACATTTCCAAAAATTAGTGGCAGACACCACCAAAGTGGTATCAATTTCAATAGAGAAAAAAAAGTATAATTGAGACCAACATGTCTTCCACTACAGTCAACCCAGCAGATAGAGACAGAATCAAGAGTCTTCATATTTTAAATAATTAGGGGCAGACACCATCAATGTGGCCTCAATTTCACCAGAGTAGAAATAGTGTAATGAGGAGCGACATCTCTTCCACTACAGCCAACCTAGCAGATGGAGAGAACAAATCAGGACTCTCTGCATTTCCAAAAATTAGAGGCAGACACCACGAAAGAGGCATCAATTTCACTATAGTAGAAATAGGATAATGAGGAGCAACATCTCTTCCACTACAGCCAATCAAGCAGATGGAGACTCATTAAGGAGCCTTCAAATTTAAAAAAAAGAGCCTGACCACTGAAATGGCATCAATTTCACAAAAAATAGAAATAGTATAATAGGGACCAACACATCTTCCACTGCAGCCTACCCAGCAGATGGACACCCAATCAGGAGTCTTCAAATTAAAAATAATTAGGTTCAGACACCACCAAAGTGGCTTCAGTTTCACCAGAGTAGAAATAGTACAATGGGGAGCAACATTTCTTCCACTACAGCCAACCCATCAGATGGAGAGAACCAATCAGGACTCTCGACATTTCCAAAAATTAGTGGTAGACACCACCAAAGTGGCAACAATATCATGAGAGTAGAAATAGCATAATGGGGGGCGATATATCTTCCACTACAGCCAACCCATCAGAAGGAGTGACCCAATCAGTAATCCACATTTGGGGTATATGGGGTATCTAGATAAAGGCAGCACCTCTGGTGGAGGGCTTGCCGTGTCCCTTCTGGACAGCTCTTCCATCTTTGGTCCTCATCTGATGCTCAACTCTCAACTGTACCTCCAAGTAGCTGCTAGCATGCGGCAGTGGGTACACACTGGAACACTGCCTCGGCAAGCGGGCCAAACCAGATGAGGGTAGCTGTTGGGTTTCTTTGAGACCTATGGTTTATTTTTAAGGGTTTGCCTACCCTTGCATGTGAAGACTGGATATGGCAGACTGTGTGGAAGAAACCAAGATTCAACGGACAGACAAGCAATTCCCAGCACAGCGTTGTGAAGCACTGAGAGGGCGCAGCAAGGCACATATAGGACACTGCTGGCCATCCACTGCACCCTGACCTACCTCCAGTTGTCTCGCCTAGTTCCTGCCACTGGGGCTCGATAGGTACGGGCAAGACAGTGAGGTTGACGACTGCGCAACTCTTCCTCACTTTAATCCAAGTCAAGCACAAGTCATGACTTCAACCACTGCGTATCTAAAGTCCTGTGGCGATGGGAGAGTGGCAAAGCAGCTGGTGTGGAGTCACTGGAAGCTGTAGTCACGAACCTGCACGCAGGCGGCCCAGGACATATGGTTGCTCCCCACTGGACCAAAGCAGCAGTGGAGTTTGGCTGCCTCCTGGGTGTCTGAGCAGTCTTTTTCAGGATCACTCTGCTTACCTCAATCGAGGACGGGGTTAGAAAAGGTGCCTCAAACATAGTCTGTTTCATTTCACCTGGCCAGCATACCGCAGCTGGCGGGTTTCCCACACAGCGGTCAACACACAATAAAGAAAAAGAAAATGATGGTACTCAACCTTGGCACATGGAATGTGAGAACTCTGCTGGATAATACTAAGCAAACAAACCACTAAAGAGTCCAACAGATAATAGTAAATAAATTTATTAAGTATAAATACATAAAAGGCAGGAGTTTAGACAACAGTAGGTAACAATTGCCAACAGGCTACATGGAGCGCACGGAGTCCAGCCATCGTCCCCATAGCAACCACTGAATCACTGGACACTGAATAGCAGCAAAAAATAATCACATCCCTGCATGTTCTATATTAGTAGTAGTAAATCATATATTGGAGCAGGAACATCCAGATTGAAGAGTGTGTATATATGTATACACATCAATGTCAGGTAGAAGTGGCCCAAATAAGGAACATACCAATGATGTAGCAGAAGGGATGCGCCAGCTCCAACCAACCCCGACGCGCGTTTCGGAGTGATCCTTCTTCAGGGGGTGTAATATAATACTAATAATACTAAGGCAGACAGACAAGAGAGACGAACGGCATTGGTTGCTAGGGAGCTAGCTTGTTACAAGGTTGATATAGCAGCTCTCAGCGAAACAAGCCTGGCAGACAAGGGTCAATTGACAGAGCATAGTGGTGGATATACATTCTTCTGGAGTGGTCGAGGCAACACTGAAAAACGGGAAGCAGGCATGGGATTTGCAATCAAAACTCTTCTTGCTCGTAAACTTACCAGGCTTCTGGAGGACATCAACGACCGTCTGATGACATTTCAGCTCCCACTTACAAACAAGAAGCACGCAACTCTGATCAGTGCCTATGCTCCCACAATGACTAATCCGGATGACATTAAAGATAAGTTCTACGATGAAATTGACACACTTATTTCAGCAATCCCACAGGTAGACAAGCTCATTATACTTGGAGACTTTAATGCCAGAGTGGGAACAGACCATAAAAACTGGGAAGGGGTCATTGGGAGACACGGCACTGGCAAGTGTAACAGTAATGGCCTGTTGCTCCTCAAGATGTGTGCCACACACAAGCTTGTCATTAACAACACTCTATTCCGCTTACCCACATGCAAGAAGAAATCATGGATGCTCCCATGTTTGAGGCATTGGCATCTAATTGATTACATCATTGCGAGGAAAAGGGATGAGATGGACTTTAGAGTGACGAGGGCCATGTGCGGTGTAGACTGCTGGACTAACCATCGCCTCATTGTGTCTAAGTGCAGGCTCCGCATCCTGCCTGCAAGGAGACCCCAAGGGCAGAAAACGACAAAGAGGCCGAATGTCTATAAGCTGCAAAAGAAAAGAATTGCAAGGGAATTTGCCAATGACCTTGATGGCAGACTTAAATATACTGAAGGCAGAGGAGACCGGTGTTGAGCAACAGTGGACAATTCTGAGAGATGCTGTTTATAATACTTCTCTGGAGCATCTCGGATCAGCAGCCAGAAATAATCAAGACTGGTTCGATGAAAACGACGAGGAAATAAAGACAATCCTAGAAGGGAATGATCAGCGGTACAAGGTATATCAAAATGACCCCACGTCGTTAACTAAGAAAGGTGCCTTTACAACACAAAAAAAAAGGTACAGATCAAGCTATGCGAGATGTAGGATAACTGGTTTAACAAGAAGGCTGATGAAATTCAGGACTATGCAGATACCCATGTCCAAAAACACTTCTATGATGCGCTCAAAGCTGTATATGGACCCCAGTCATAAAGCTCTTCATCTCTGCCTAATGCAGATGGAACTAAGCTGCTGACAGAAAAGAGACAAATTCTGGAATGGTGGGCTGAGCACTTTCATAATATTCTGAATCGAAAAACGTGTATATTTTGTATCAGCGCTAATGTAGGTGTCACGGAGTGACTGACCCGGTATAAAACGACCCAACCGTAGGTCTGTCATGAACAGCACAACACACAAGGGCACATCGGGGACACATTTACAACGGTGGGCCCTGTCGGTAGGGACTGGGGGAATGGGCACCTCCTGCACTGGCCTGCAGATGTGCCCTGATCTTGCTACCGTCCCTATACGGGTTCTTTCAACCCGTCGCCGACCAGGATACCTAGTCCCTCACTTGCCCTGCACCTATCCCTAAGTAGGGAACTGGCAGGTGAGAGCACTGGTCCCACCGCTGCACTAATACAACACGGGGTTAGGAAATACAGACAAGGTAAAGGAAAACAACACTTAGCTTAATGCTGCTAGGGACAGCACAGCAGGAAGAAACACCAGATTCACTGGACACAGCAGTAGAACAACAGTTCCCAGCAAGCTCCTACTCCCAGCTTGGTCGCTGAAGAATGAACTAACACCGACAGTCAGCTGATGAACCAGGTGACCTCTTAAAGGATGGAGGGAGTGGTCACCACAAACATCAGCCGACCCAGCAGCAATGCAAAAACACCAGCGGCCACCGGGGGGAGGAAAACTGCATTAAACCCCAATGACCAGAAAGGAAAATAGGTCTTAAACTGAGGCAAACCAGATCTGCCACAAATCCAAAATTGGATCGTGACAGTACCCCCTTTCAATGAGGGGCCTCTGGACCCTCAACATTGGACCTCACCAGTAAACAACCTACAGTGAGAACGTCTCGATTCACCAGAGTTCACCTCCTCAGTCACCTGACCCTCAGGTTTACAGTGGACACAGCATGATGGAGATGACAACGTAGGCGGCACAAATCTCCAGAGTTGTGTATGGGCATTACTGAGGGTAAATCCAACTGGTAAGTCTTCGGACTGACAATGGCTGACACCCGATATGGCCTGATTACCCTTGAACTCCAGATTCCAGTTCCACACTTCCACCTGATATTCTTGGTGGACACCCACACATAATCATTCACACACAGGTCCGGACCTGAACGTTTATTTTCACGCATGCGTCTGCCACAAGATGGTGAACTCTTTACAGAACCGACAACAGAGGCGTCCCTCTGTGTCGCCAAGCTCACTTCCCCACAATGCATCGAGGGAACCACTACCCTCCTCTGACCCCTCCTTCTAAGAGGCCTCTGACATACCGGGTTAGAATGTAGTGAGGGTAGAGTCTTGCCCCTACTCCCTTAAAGCACCTCTACTGCCCCCACTGGAGAAGAAGGGGTAGGTTGTAGAAGGACGGCAGAGATCGTAGTTCCCGGGCCGCAGTCCTCACATGACTGACCCGAGCTGACTACTTCTCTGGACCGCCAGTCTATGACTGGGTTGTTTCTTTTCAACCAAGGGAGATCTAAGACCATGGGAGTTGGTATGCCCTCCAAGACATAGCATGACAGGGACTCTTCATGACAAGCCCCTATATGCAAATGTATATTGTCTATGACTTGGGTAATGCTCCCCTGGCTGAGCGGGGCAGAGTCAATGGCCTGGACGTTTAGGGGTCTAGCTAGTGACCTACTCATCAGGCCATGGGTCTGGACAAAATATGTGTCCACCAAATTGACTCCTGCTCCACTGTCCACAAGCACCGGAACATTCTCATTTACCCCACCAACAACCACCTCAGCAGGTAAGGTACACTGAGACGAGAAAATAGAGGAAATATACACTCCCTGGTCACTTCCTTCCACACAACCAGGGGGACACAGCTTTTTAGATGGAACAGGAATTTTGGCGCGAGCTGGGCAGACATTGATAAAATGACCAGTCTGTCCACAGTAAAAACATGCCCCCACACCATGGCGAACCCCAGACAACCCTGTTTGGGAACCAACTCCTCCCACCTGCATGGGTTCGTCAGCCTGGTCAGGTGTGTCCTCCTCCCTAGCAAGGACTACAGGGGGCACATTTGGTGTATGCCTCTCCCTCAAGTGTCTATCCACCTGGATGGCAAGGGACATGGCGGCCTCCAACGACTTGGGGGCGGCGTACTGTACCAGAGTATCTTGCAACCTAGGGGACAGACCCTGCACAAAATGGCTCCTAAGGGCCGGGTCATTCCACTGTGTGTCAGTGACCCTGCTCCTGAGAACTCTGAACAGTAGTCCTCCGCCGGCCGGCCCCCCTGCTTGATCTTACAGAGTCGGGATTCCGCCAAGGAGACACCGTCCGGGTCACCATATACCAGCACCAGAGCTGCAAAAAACTCGTCCACTGATCGTAGAGATGGTGAAGCGGTCGGCAGGAAGAAGGCCCAGGATTGGGGATCACCTTTATGAAGGGAAACGATGATTCCCACACATTGTTCCTCACTCCCTGATGAACGAGGGCGGAGCCTGAAGTATAACTTGCAAGCCTCCTAAACCCCTTCATGACTGTGGGATTTTTCGTTTTTCCGTGTTCGTTTTTCACTCCCCTCCTTCCCAGAGCCATAACTTTTTTATTTTTCCATCAATTTGGCCATGTGAGGGCTTATTTTTTGCGGGACAAGTTGTACTTTTGAACGACATCATTGGTTTTACCATGTCGTGTACTAGAAAACGGGAAAAAAATTCCAAGTGCGGTGAAATTGCAAAAAAAGTGCAATCCCACACTTGTTTTTTGCTTGGCTTTTTTGCTAGGTTCGTTAAATGCTAAAACTGACCAGTCATTATGATTCTCCAGGTCACTACGAGTTCACAGACACCTAACATGACTAGGTTATTTTTTACCTAAGTGGTGAAAAAAAATTCCAAACTTTGCTAAAAAAAAAAAAACAATTGCGCCATTTTCCGATACTCGTAGCGTCTCCATTTTTCATGATCTGGGGTCGGTTGAGGGCTTATTTTTTGCATGCTGAGCTGGCGTTTTTAATGATTCCAATTTGGTGCAGATACGTTCTTTTGATCGCCCGTTATTGCATTTTAATGCAATGTCATGGCGACCAAAAAAACGTAATTCTGAAGTTTCTATTTTTTTTCTCGTTACGCCGTTTAGCGATCAGGTTAATGCTTTTTTTTATTGATAGATCGGGCGATTCTGAACGTGGCGATACCAAATATGTGTAGATTTGAATTTTTTTTATTGATTTATTTTGATTGGGGCGAAAGGGGGGTGATTTGAACTTTTATTTTTTTTTATTATTTTCACATTTTTTTAACTTTTTTTTTTTACTTTTGCCATGCTTCAATAGCCTCTGTTCATGTACCTGAGAACCAGAACAGGACCTGAGAATTACGTCACCGGCTTGTGATTGGTCGCTCAGCGGTCACGTGGGCCGCCGCGGCCAATCACAAGCCGTGAAGCATTCGAAAGGTCTTTCAAGCGCCATTTTTAGGAACGGAAGATGCCGGTTACCAGCGGCGATGTCCAGGCTGCATCGGAGAGGTGAGCATATCAATATTTTTTATTTTAATTCTTTATTTTACACTTAAATGTGGATTCTGATACCGATTTCCGATATCGCAAACATATCGGAACTCGGTATCGGAATCCCGATACCAGATTCAGAAGATCACCGACCTCATGGCCGACCCCACACAGGGGTCGGGTCGGGTTTCATGAAACCCGACTTTGCCAAAAGTCGGCGACTTCTGAAAATGGTCGACCCGTTTCGCTCAACCCTACTTGTGATTATATGTTTATATATGTATCCTATACTGGTATGGTGACTTTTGGTATGTATATACACCTTGAGCACTGCAGCATTACGCACTTTATTACCAACTAGCTGAAGAGCCCGGCGTTGCCTGGGCATAGTAAATATCTGTGGTTAGTTATAGCACCTCACTTCTCTTATTTTCCCATCACGCCTCTCATTTTCCCCATCACATCTTTCATTTTCCCCCTCACTCCTCTCATTTTCTCCCTCACACATCTCATTTTCCCCCTCACTCCTCTTATTTTCCCCCTCACTCCTCTCATTCCCCCCTAACACTTGTCATTTCGACCTCACATCTGTCATTTTCCGATCACTCCACTATTTTCCCTCACTCCTCTCATTTTGCACTCACACCTTTTCATTTTCACCTACCACCTCTCATTTTCACCTCAGTATATACATATTTGTCATCTCCCTTATATATAGTATACACCTGTATGTTATCTCCTGTATATAGTATATACCTGTATGTCATCTCCCCTGTATATAGTATATACCTGCTGTGTGTCATCTCCCCTGTATATAGTATATACCTGTATGTCATCTCCTCCTATATATAGTATATACCTGTATGTAATCTCCTTCTGTATATAGTATATACCTGTGTGTCATCTCACCTATATATAGTATATATCTGTGTGTCATCTCCTCCTGTATATAGTATATACCTGTATGTCATCCCCTCCTGTTGTGAATTTTGATTCTGGGCTCCCCCGGTGGCCGCTTGTGGAATTGGACTTGTCATCCTCTTTCCTGTTTCACCTGGTTCCATCAGTAGTGGGTGTCGCTATTTAAGCTCATTTCTCTGGTGGTTTCTTGCCGGTCAACAATGTTATCTGATGCCTCTCAGTGCTTGTTCCTGCTTCTAGACAACTACTAGATAAGTTGGACTTTTGTCCATGTTTTGTTTTGCCTATTTGTTCCAGTTCACAGCTGAAGTTTTGTTACTGTGTCTGGAAAGCTCTCGTTGATCAGGGATTGCTACTCTGGCGTTATGAGTTAATGCCAGAGTTTAAGGTAATCTCTGGATGGTGTTTTGTTAGTGTTTTTCTGCTGACCATGAAAGTATACTATCTGTCTTCTGCTATCTAGTAAGCGGACCTCAAATTTGCTAAGACTATTTTCCTGCTGCGTTTGTTGTTTCATCTGAACTCACCGTCATTATATGTGGGGGGCTACTGTCTTCTTTGGAATATTTCTCTAGAGGTGAGCCAGGTCTTATATTTCCCTCTGCTAGCTATTTAGGTCTTAGGCCAGAGCTGGGCATCTAGCGATAAATAGGAAATGCTACCTGGCTATTTCTAGTTGCGCGGCAGGCTTAGTTCATGGTCAGTATAGTTCCATCTTCCGAGAGCTTGTCCCTCTATAGGCTTGCTATGATCTCTGCCTGCAGAGATCATGACAGTTTGACCGGCCCATAAAGTGTTAAAGACCCAGGTTGAGAAAGGAGAGTTATAAGAAGTCTGCTGGAATTTTTTTTTTTTTTTTTCCTCCAGTCTGCCTTGCTGCAGTCTTTTTTCTCTCTCTCCTCCTAATCTCTGTATGGCTCTGTGTGCACCTGACAATCATGGATCTCCAGAGTGTAACTGCGGGTTTGAATAATCTCATCACGAAAGTACAAAATTTACAAGATTTTGTGGTACATGCTCCGGTATCTGAGCCGAGAATTCCTTTGCCGGAGTTCTTCACAGGGAATAGAGCTAGCTTCCAGAATTTCCGAAATAATTGTAAGCTTTATTTGTCCCTGAAGTCTCGTTCAGCTGGAGACCCTGCTCAGCAGGTTGGGATTGTGATTTCCTTGCTCAGGGGTGACCCTCAAGATTGGGCCTTCTCATTGCCAGCAGGGGATCCTGCGTTACGCGATGTGGATGCGTTTTTTCTGGCCTTGGGCTTGCTTTATGAGGAACCTCATTTGGAACTTCAGGCAGAAAAAACTTTGATGGCACTATCTCAGGGGCAAGACGAAGCTGAAGTTTTCTGCCAAAAATTCCGTAAATGGTCTGTGCTTACTCAGTGGAATGAGTGCGCCTTGGCGGCAACTTTCAGAGAAGGTCTCTCTGATGCCGTTAAGGATGTTATGGTGGGGTTCCCTGTGCCTGCAGGTCTGAATGAGTCCATGACAATGGCTATTCAGATTGATAGGCGTCTGCGGGAGCGCAAACCGGTGCACCATCTGGCGGTGTCTATGGAAAAGACGCCAGAAAGTATGCAGTGTGATAGAATTCTGTCCAGGAGCGAGCGACAGAATTTTAGACGGAAGAATGGATTGTGTTTCTATTGTGGGGATTCTACTCATGTTATATCAGCATGCTCTAGGCGTACAAAGAAGCTTGATAAGTCTGTTTCCATTGGCACCATTCAGTCTAAGTTTATTTTGTCTGTAACCCTGATTTGCTCTTTGTCATCCATTGCCACGGACGCCTATGTTGACTCTGGCGCCGCTCTGAGTCTTATGGATTGGTCCTTTGCCAATCGTTGTGGTTTTGATTTAGAGCCTTTGGAGACTCTTATTCCTCTGAAGGGGATTGACTCCACCCCATTGGCTAATAATAAACCACAATACTGGACACAAGTAACCATGCGTATCGATCCGGATCACCAGGAGATTATTCGTTTCCTGGTGCTGTATAATTTACATGACGATTTGGTACTGGGATTGCCATGGTTGCAGTCTCACAACCCAGTCTTGGACTGGAGAGCAATGTCTGTGTTGAGCTGGGGATGTAAGGGTATTCATGGGGACTTACCTTTGGTTTCTATTTCGTCGTCCATTCCCTCTGAAGTCCCTGAGTTCCTCTCTGATTATCAAGACGTCTTTGACGAACCCAAGCTTGGGTCGTTACCTCCGCACCGTGAGTGCGATTGTGCCATAGATTTGATACCGGGTTGTAAATATCCAAAGGGTCGTTTGTTTAATCTGTCTGTGCCGGAACATGCTGCTATGCGGGAATATATAAAGGAGTCTTTGGAAAAGGGACATATTCGTCCATCTTCTTCTCCCTTGGGAGCTGGGTTTTTCTTTGTCTCAAAAAAAGACGGCTCTTTGAGACCATGTATTGATTATCGGCTTCTGAATAAGATCACTGTTAAGTATCAATACCCATTGCCATTGCTTACTGATTTGTTTGCTCGTATAGAGGGTGCTAAGTGGTTCTCTAAAATTGATCTTCGTGGGGCGTATAATTTGGTGCGGATCAGGCAGGGGGATGAGTGGAAGACCGCATTTAATACGCCCGAGGGCCACTTTGAGTATTTGGTCATGCCTTTTGGTCTTTCTAATGCCCCTTCAGTTTTCCAGTCTTTTATGCATGATATTTTCCGCGATTTTCTGGATAAATTTATGATAATATATCTGGATGATATTCTGATTTTTTCTGATGACTGGGACTCTCATGTCCAGCAGGTCAGGAGAGTTTTTCAGGTTCTGCGGTCTAATTCTTTATGTGTGAAGGGGTCTAAGTGCGTTTTTGGGGTCCAGAAAATTTCCTTTTTGGGGTATATTTTTTCTCCCTCTTCCATTGAGATGGATCCCGTCAAGGTGCAAGCTATTTGTGACTGGACTCAGCCCTCCTCTCTTAAGGGTCTTCAGAGATTTTTGGGCTTTGCCAACTTTTACCGCCGATTTATTGCTGGTTTTTCGGATGTCGTTAAACCACTGACTGATTTGACCAGACAAGGCGCTGATGTTGCTAATTGGTCCCCTCATGCTGTAGAGGCCTTTCAGGAGCTTAAGCGCCGTTTTGCCTCTGCCCCTGTGTTGCGTCAGCCTGATGTGAATCTGCCTTTTCAGGTTGAGGTTGACGCTTCGGAGATCGGAGCTGGGGCAGTGTTGTCGCAGAAAGGTTCCGACTGCTCCGTCATTAGGCCTTGTGCCTTCTTTTCTCGCAAATTTTCGCCCGCAGAGCGGAATTATGATGTTGGGAATCGGGAGCTTTTGGCCATGAAGTGGGCGTTTGAGGAGTGGCGCCATTGGCTCGAGGGGGCTAGGCATCAGGTGGTGGTATTGACTGACCACAAAAATTTGATTTATCTTGAGACTGCCAGACGCCTGAATCCTAGACAGGCGCGCTGGTCTTTATTTTTTTCTCGCTTTAATTTTGTGGTGTCATACCTACCGGGTTCTAAGAATGTTAAGGCAGATGCCCTTTCTAGGAGTTTTGACCCGGACTCTCCTGGTAATTCTGAACCCACAGGTATCCTTAGGGAGGGAGTAATTTTGTCGGCCGTTTCTCCTGATCTGCGGCGGTCCTTGCAAGAGTTTCAGGCGGATAGACCGGATCGTTGTCCGCCTGATAGACTGTTTGTTCCGGATGATTGGACCAGCAGAGTCATCTCTGAGGTACATTCTTCTGCATTGGCAGGTCATCCCGGAATTTTTGGTACCAGGGATTTGGTGGCAAGATCCTTCTGGTGGCCTTCCCTGTCACGAGATGTGCGAGTCTTTGTGCAGTCATGTGACGTTTGTGCTCGGGCCAAGTCTTGTAGTTCTCGGGCTAGCGGACTGCTGTTGCCCTTGCCTATTCCTAAGAGGCCTTGGACACACATCTCGATGGATTTTATTTCAGATCTGCCTGTTTCCCAGAAGATGTCTGTCATCTGGGTGGTCTGTGACCGTTTCTCTAAAATGGTCCATTTGGTTCCTCTGCCCAAGTTGCCTTCTTCTTCTGAGTTGGTTCCTCTGTTTTTTCAGAATGTTGTCCGATTGCACGGTATTCCTGAGAATATTGTTTCTGACAGAGGTACTCAATTTGTGTCTAGATTTTGGCGGGCATTCTGTGCTAGGATGGGCATCGATTTGTCTTTTTCATCTGCTTTTCACCCTCAGACTAATGGCCAGACCGAGCGGACTAATCAGACCCTTGAGACATATCTGAGGTGTTTTGTCTCTGCTGACCAGGATGATTGGGTTGCTTTTTTGCCATTG
This sequence comes from Ranitomeya variabilis, assembly GCF_051348905.1. Lineage (NCBI taxonomy): Eukaryota > Metazoa > Chordata > Amphibia > Anura > Dendrobatidae > Ranitomeya > Ranitomeya variabilis. The sequence continues at coordinate 476,814,998 of NC_135237.1, forward strand.
GCAGAGTTCGCCCTCAATAATCGGGCCAGCTCTTCCACTTTGGTGTCCCCGTTTTTCTGTAATTCGGGGTTTCACCCTCGATTTTCCTCCGGTCAGGTGGAATCCTCGGATTGTCCTGGAGTGGATGCGGTGGTGGAGAGATTGCATCACATCTGGGGGCAGGTTATGGACAATTTGAAGTTGTCCCAGGAGAAGACTCAGCGTTTTGCCAACCGTCATCGTCGTGTTGGTTCTCGGCTTTGTGTTGGAGATTTGGTGTGGTTGTCTTCTCGTTTTGTCCCTATGAGGGTCTCTTCTCCTAAGTTTAAACCTCGGTTCATCGGCCCTTATAGAATATTGGAGATTCTTAATCCTGTTTCTTTCCGTTTGGACCTCCCTGCGTCCTTTTCCATTCATAACGTTTTTCATCGGTCGTTATTGCGCAGGTATGAGGTACCTGTTGTACCTTCAGTTGAGCCTCCTGCTCCGGTGTTGGTTGAGGGTGAGTTGGAGTACGTTGTGGAGAAAATTTTGGACTCTCGTGTTTCCAGACGGAGACTCCAGTATCTGGTCAACTGGAAGGGTTACGGCCAGGAGGATAATTCTTGGGTCAATGCATCTGATGTTCATGCTTCTGATCTTGTTCGTGCCTTCCATAGGGCTCATCCTGGTCGCCCTGGTGGATCTGGTGAGGGTTCGGTGCCCCCTCCTTGAGGGGGGGGTACTGTTGTGAATTTTGATTCTGGGCTCCCCCGGTGGCCGCTTGTGGAATTGGACTTGTCATCCTCTTTCCTGTTTCACCTGGTTCCATCAGTAGTGGGTGTCGCTATTTAAGCTCATTTCTCTGGTGGTTTCTTGCCGGTCAACAATGTTATCTGATGCCTCTCAGTGCTTGTTCCTGCTTCTAGACAACTACTAGATAAGTTGGACTTTTGTCCATGTTTTGTTTTGCCTATTTGTTCCAGTTCACAGCTGAAGTTTTGTTACTGTGTCTGGAAAGCTCTCGTTGATCAGGGATTGCTACTCTGGCGTTATGAGTTAATGCCAGAGTTTAAGGTAATCTCTGGATGGTGTTTTGTTAGTGTTTTTCTGCTGACCATGAAAGTATACTATCTGTCTTCTGCTATCTAGTAAGCGGACCTCAAATTTGCTAAGACTATTTTCCTGCTGCGTTTGTTGTTTCATCTGAACTCACCGTCATTATATGTGGGGGGCTACTGTCTTCTTTGGAATATTTCTCTAGAGGTGAGCCAGGTCTTATATTTCCCTCTGCTAGCTATTTAGGTCTTAGGCCAGAGCTGGGCATCTAGCGATAAATAGGAAATGCTACCTGGCTATTTCTAGTTGCGCGGCAGGCTTAGTTCATGGTCAGTATAGTTCCATCTTCCGAGAGCTTGTCCCTCTATAGGCTTGCTATGATCTCTGCCTGCAGAGATCATGACACCCTCCTATACATAGCATATACCTGTATGTCATCTCCTCCTGTATATACTATATACCTGTAGGTAATCTGCTCCTGTATATAGTATATACCTGTGTGTCATCTCCTGTATATAGTATATACCTGTATGTCATCTCCTCCTGTATGTAGTATGTACCTGTATGTCATCTCCTCCTCTATATAGTATATACCTGCGTGTCATCTCTCCTGTATATAGTATATATCTGTGTGTCATCTCCTCCTGTATATAGTATATACCTGTGTGTCATCTCCCCTGTAAATAGTATATACCTGTGTGTCATCTCCTCCTGTATATAGTATATATCTGTATGTCATCTCCTCCTGTATTAGACCTCGTTCACACGTTATTTGGTCAGTATTTTTACCTCAGTATTTGTAAGCTAAATTGGCAGCCTGATAAATCCCCAGCCAACAGTAAGCCCACCCCCTGGCAGTATATATTAGCTCACACATACACATAATAGACTGGTCATGTGACTGACAGCTGCCGGATTCCTATATGGTACATTTGTTGCTCTTGTAGTTTGTCTGCTTATTAATCAGATTTTTATTTTTGAAGGATAATACCAGACTTGTGTGTGTTTTAGGGCGAGTTTTGTGTGTCAAGTTGTGTGTGTTGAGTTGCGTGTGGCGACATGCATGTAGCGACTTTTGTGAGATGAGTTTTGTGTGGCGACATGCGTGTAGCAACTTTTTGTGTGTCGAGTTGCATGTGACAGGTTAGTGTAGCAAGTTGTGTGCAGCAAGTTTTGCGCATGGCGAGTTTTGCGCGTGGCGAGTTTTATGTGTGGTGCCTTTTGAGTATGTGCAAGTTTTGTGTGAGGCAACTTTTGCATGTGTTGCAACTTTTGTGCATGTGGCAATTTTTCCGCGTGTGCAAGTTTTGCGTGTGGCGAGTTTTCCATAAGGTGAGTTTTGCACATGTGCCGAGTTTTGCATGTGGAGAGTTTTGAACGTGGCGAGTTTTGAGCGGCGACTTTTGTGTTTCGACTTTTATGTGGCGAGGTTGGTGTATGTGTGGTGAAATGTGCGCTGAGGGTGGTATATGTGTTCGAGCACGTGGTAGTGTGTGGCGCATTTTGTGTGTGTGTTCATATCCCCGTGGTGGTGTGGTGATTATCCCATGTCGGGGCCCCACCTTAGCAACTGTACAGTATATACTCTTTGGCACCATTGCTCTCATTCTTTAAGTCCCCCTTGTTCACATCTGGCAGCTGTTAATTTGCCTCCAACACTTTTCCTTTCACTTTTTCCCCATTATGTAGATAGGGGCAAAATTGTTTGGTGAATTGGAAAGCGCGGGGTTAAAATTTCACCTCACAACATAGCCTATGACGCTCTCGGGGTCCAGATGTGTGACTGTGCAAAATTTTGTGCCTGTAGCTGCGACGCCTCCAACACTTTTCCTTTCACTTTTTCCCCATTATGTAGATAGGGGCAAAATTGTTTGGTGAATTGGAAAGCGCGGGGTTAAAATTTCACCTCACAACATAGCCTATGACGCTCTCAGGGTCCAGACGTGTGACTGCAAAATTTTGTGGCTGTAGCTGCGACGATTCAGATGCCAATCCCAGACATACACACATACACACATACACACATTCAGCTTTATATATTAGATTATTAAATGCAATTTTGTTATTTAAAATCTGGCTATCTTTGAACATACATTTATATATATATATATATATATATATATATATATATATATATATATTCAGGTATCTATTTATATATGATTTTCAGTTTGCACTGAGCACTTGGCACTTTATTGCAAAGTATTGTTACTCTATTTATCTGATGATTTTTTCATGAATTATATTATCTGATTGGCTGACACCGAGATTGTGTACTAGAGTTTGGTTATGTTACCAACAGGTATACGGTATGTAATAGTATTTTAAATATGGTGTCTATTTAGTATTTATAGCTTGCTTGGAGTTGGCTGCGTTGTGCAGTTTTACTGACCCCTATTTCAATCTGTACTCTAATCCTGTATAGGACGTGGCACTATAGGTGTCCTGTTTTTTAATTGTTTCTTACTGTATTTGTTTATTTATGGAAATAATATTGAACCAATAAAATATAATATATTTTTATTTAGCTCAGTTCTTTTAAGAACGTAACCACCCTAAACACCACCAGCAGGATCAGGCACATGCCATCTAAGCACCCAACTCGGTGTGTACAACACCTGTGTTTGGTTCCATCGGGTGACACCGGTGCCTCTTAACATGTGCTAGGTGCTTCCCAATCCCCCCTGTCCAAAATACTGGCACAGATGCCTCCTTCTCTGCACCTATCCTGGCACATTCTGACATACCATAATCAGGCACCTCCAAATCCTTGTCCCAGCCCAGCGTTCAGCTGTCCTTACCCCAGGCCTTGGAACAAAACAGAAAGTTCCTAGCCACCCACCCACGCACAGGCTCAAATGATAAACAGGCACATTTCCAGTCTGCTTGCAGTGGAAATGTTGCCTTTTAGGCTAGTAGACAGGGAGGATTTCCGACTCATGGCGGCAGCTGTCCCTCGGTACTCAGTCCCCAGCTGCCACTTTTATCTTGGTGTGGCGTCCCCCTTGTACTAGCATGTGTCCAGGAACATCGCCCGTGCCCTTACCAACACACTTACAGGCGTTGTCCACTTAATGACTGACACGTGGACAAGTGCTTTTGGCCAGGGACATTGAGGATTGCTGGCCCTACTTCTATCACGGTTTTCGCCACCTCCTACAGCAGTTCCTGCACCCCCTTCCTGATACTACTTATCCTCCATCTCTGATGTGGCATCTGTCATGGTCTGTATGTGAATTCTGGAATTGTGCTATAGGGGTTAATGCTTTTGGCCTCTCTCTGGTTCTGGGAGGGTTTTAAACAGCCTCTATTGGGCTATGCCCATTGTAAGTGATACTTTTGACCTTGGCTTAGTTCCTGACCCCTGTGTATCAGTGGATACTGTCTGCCTGTGTATGCTTGCTCGCGTATGACCCGGTCCGTTCCTGTTTCTGATATTTCTGCCTGACTCTGTACTTGTTTCTCCTCTCTGTTATGACCTTTGCCTGTCCTTGACCTTCTGTTCCATTGCTCCTGCCTGTACCACACTGCTTTCTCTGGTTTCCAGAATCTGCTTTATGACTGACCTCATCCCTGTCTTTCTCCTCCTGTATTGTTCCATCACTTGGTTTAGACCCACATCTGTCTGACTACTCTCTGGGCATCTCTAGCCCAAGCGCTGGTCTCCGGAGTTTTGGGGCTTGTCTACACCCCCAGACACTCTAACAGCAGTCACGTGCTTCAGGTCCTGTTTGCCTGAAGCACGCATCTCCACCACTGCCGCCCCGACTCCACAGGTATCTTTGAGCATAGTTTGTTCAACTCAGGACACGGGCACTGGCTCAGTGAGATGCCCCCTGAGGAAGGAGCCTAGTGCTCCGAAACGCGTGTCGGGGTGGACTCTGGACCGCTCACTGCATCATCACCAGGTAGTTACATGCTTACATGGGTGTTTCTGGCCATGATGTTTGATACTGTTATCGATGATTATGGGGACACTGATCCTAGTTTGTACATGGCCATGGGCCCTTTACAATAATGGCAGTATAAGTGTTGCAGTGATGTGGACATGAGTCCTTTGGTTTATAGTACCACCATATGGTGCTTCATCTGTTTTCCTCTGTTTTCCGTTTTCCGGTTACCTGTTCTTTATTGTATTATCTCATTTTAATGAATATTTAATAAATTTTCACTTTTTATGGGATTTTTGGGCTGCATTTTGTGAGGTTCTTTAATTTGCATTGTTGGCAGTTTCCCGAACTGATGTCCTGATATATATTCATGCGAGACATTTTTGTACAAAGATTGTGGTATTTTCATTGGTGCATGGAGAATGTGTTTAACAACTCTCTCAGTGAGCACGTGCAGTGTGGTGTTCCTGACAGTATCTCAGAGCACGTTGTCCACATCAGCTGGAACCTATGTAGCACTGCTTTAGCGAAGCGGCAACAGGCTGTACTGAAGCTAATTTATCTAGGAGAAAAATGCACAATGCAACAGCTTTCCTTACAGGAATAACAGACCAAACAGATTTGTGGTGTTTACCGCTGAACCTCCAACCAGTGTTTGGGGGGCTGAACCCGAAAAGTAGGTGTTCGGTACAGATTGCGAACTTTACTTTTTGAGTTTGTCCATCTCTACAAACAACACCATGATACCAAGGAGATTTCCAAATAAATCAGGGGCAAAGTTGTTGAAAACTATAAGGTAGGGTTGGGTTATAAAAAAATATCCCAATCTCTGATGATCCACTAGAGCACCATCAAATCCATTATCATCAAATGGAAAGAACATGGTACCAAAACAAATTAGCCAAAAGAGGGACGCCCGACAAAACTCTCAGCCTGGTCAAGGTAGGAATTAATCAGAGAGGCAGCAAAGGACCGAAGGAAACCCTGAAGAACTACAGAGTTCCAAGCCGAGACTAGAGTCTTTTTCCACATGACCACAATAAGCCGTACTGTCAGTATTCCGGGTTTTCCAAGTCACCTTGTGAATGATTTTGCCCTTTGTTAAGATGGAGTTTGCTGTTTTTGTCTGCCCTATTTCCTGTTCCTTTGTTTAAAACCCGGGTTAGGTGTCAGCCTCTTTGCTGGAGTATTCTGATTCTGTTCTCCTTCAGCTCAGCTGCTGGTTCTGAGTGTGTCTCTACCTCTGGCTCTGGACATTTCCTGCATATGTAAGCTACACTCTCTATGTTATCATTAGTCTGCTGATTTGGAACTTAACCCTCGGTTCACTTCTCCTGGTAAGAACTGTGTGAAACTTTGTTTCGGGACTTGTTTCTGGACTGAGTGTTGCTACTTAATCCTTCATTTACTCCCCCCCGGTGGGAGCTGTTGGAAACAACATGAGTATAATACTTTAATGTGAACGTATTTCTGAACTTACCCATGTTTATGCCACATCTGGGATCAACTTGTGAACTAGTTTCTGGACTTACCCGTGTTCATGTCACACCTGGGATGAACTTGTGGACTTGTTCTGGACTTCCCTGTGTTTCCTTCATATCTGGATTTGACTCTTTCTGTACCGACAGTGTTTTGAACTGCACCACATCACCTGTCACACTCACCTTGCTGAGGACTCTGCCTTAAGAACGCTGCTGATTTGCTGTATATGTTTCAAGGACTCGTTTCATTCCAGGACACTGTGGGTTATCGGTATATTGTTTTTGGGTGTTATTGCTGTTGTACAAATACACTATTTGCACTAAAGAAACCCGTCTCTGTCTGTTCATTGCCCCATGCTATCAGAATCCTTGAGTTCCTACAATAGTATTACAGGATACTCCAGCCTTAAAAAAAGGATTCTGCTGGGGCAATGACAGAGACACGGGTAGACAAGATGTTTGCTATGATTAACTCCTTGCAGCAGGAGGTGGCGGCTGTACAAAATAAGATTAGAGACATGGACTCCTTGGCTAACCACAATGCGCAGGTGTTTAGTCAGGCTCTCCAAGATTTACGTACCTTGGTAGAAGCTCAGGTGTTGTGAATTCTGTTTGTGGACTCCCCCGGTGGTGTTTTATGGTAGTGCCACTTATTTGCCTTCTTCTATCCTTGATCACCTGTTGCCACCCATTAGGGGAGTTTCCTATTTAAGGCTGCTTGGCTGCTGGTCCTATGCCGGCCAACAATGTATCAGTAGCATTCTGTTGCATTCTCCTGCCTCAAGCTCCTGTTCAGCTAAGTTGAATTTTGTTTCTTGTTTATGCTATTTTTGTCCAGCTATCTGCAATGTGACTCTCTGTAGCTGGAAGCTCTCGTGGACTGAAATTGCCACTCCAGTGGCATCAGTTGTCACTGGAGTTTTAAAGTAATTTCAGGATGGTGTTTTTGAGTAGTGTTTTGAAGTTGACCGTGAAGTAACTCTTCCCTGTACTTCTGCTATCTAGAAAGCGGACCTCACTGTGCTAAATCTGCTGTTCATCCTACGTATGTCTTTTCCTCTTGACTCACCGTCAATATTTGTGGGGGGCTGCTATCTCCTTTTGGGGTTCATCTCTGGAGGTAAGGCAGGCCTGTATATTCCTCTGATAGGGGTAGTTAGATCTCCGGCTGGCGCGTGGTGTCTAGGGCATCGTAGGAAACACTCCCCGGCTACTTCCAGTGTTGTGTCAGGTTCAGGTCACGGTCACTTTAGTTCCCATCACCCGAGAGCTAGTCCGTTCGTTATTTTTGATTTCCCTGCCATTGGGAGAATCATAACAGTTTGGCCGGCCGATGTGTTAAAACTATGCACTAAAGCAGGAAAGGATGTGAAAAGGTTTTTTTTTTTTTTTCTCCTTCTGTGTTTGGAATGTGCTCAGTTGTACTCCTTGCTTAAACTGCAGTCTTCAGCCTTTTTTTTTTTTCTCCTCTCCTCTTAATCTCTGAATGGCTTTGGTTACACCTGTTTGAATCATGGATCCACAGAGTTTGGTTGCAGGTTTGAATAACCTGGCTACAAGGGTCCAGAACTTACAAGATTTTGTTATACGTGCTCCAATGTCTGAACCTAAGATCCCTATGCCTGAATTTTTTACCGGAGACAGATCCTGTTTTTTGAATTTCAGAGAGAATTGTAAATTGTTTTTTTCTCTGAGATCTCACTCTGCTGGTGATCCTGCACAACAGGTTAAAATTGTTATTTCTCTATTACGGGGTGACCCACAAAGTTGGGCATTTGCATTGTCGCCTGGGGATCCTGCGTTATTAAATGTAGATGCGTTTTTTCTGGCTCTGGGGTTGCTTTATGAAGAACCTAATTTAGAGATTTTGGCTGAGAAAGCCTTGATAGCTCTTTCCCAAGGGCAAGATGAAGCTGAGATATACTGCCAAAAATTTCGTAAATGGTCGGTGCTTACTAAATGGAATGAGTGCGCACTAGCAGCTAATATCAGAGAAGGTCTCTCTGATGCCGTGAAGGATGTCATGGTGGGGTTCCCTGTGCCTACAGGTCTGAATGATGCCATGAAATTGGCTATCCAGATTGATCGGCGTTTACGGGAGCGCAAAGCTGTGTACCATATGGCGGTATCTTCTGAGCAAAAATCTGTGCACCATATGGCGGTATCTTCTGAGCAAAAGCCTGTGCACCATATGACGGTGTCTTCTGAGCAAAAACCAGTGCACCATTTGGCGGTGACCTCTGAAAAGGCACCAGAGCATATGCAATGCGATAGTGTTTTGTCTAGAGGAGAACGACAGAATTACAGGCGCAAAAATGGGTTGTGCTTCTATTGTGGAGATCCAGCTCATGTTATATCAGCATGCTCTAAACGCATAAAGAAGGTTGATAAAAAGGTTGATAAATCTTTTTCTATGGGTACCTTGCAGTCTAAATTTCTTTTGTCCGTGACATTGATTTGTACCTTATCATCTGTTACTGTGGATGCTTATGTGGATTCTGGCGCCGCTCTGAGTCTCATGGATTGGTCCTTTGCCAAGCGTTGTGGGTTTGATTTAGAGCCTCTGGAGGTTTCTATTCCCTTAAAGGGTATTGATTCTACACCTTTGGCTAGCAATAAACCACAATATTGGACACAAGTGACTATGCATCTTACCCCAGACCATCAGGAGATTATTCGTTTCCTTGTGTTATATAATCTACATGACGTGTTAGTACTTGGATTACCATGGTTACAAATTCATAATCCAGTCTTGGACTGGAGATCAATGTCTGTGCTGAGCTGGGGATGTCGGGGGATTCATGGGGATGCACCTTTGGTTCCCATTTCTTCATCTACTCCCTCTGAGATCCCAGCATTTCTGTCGGATTTTTATGATGTCTTTCAGGAGCCTAAAATTGATTCTCTCCCTCCTCACAGAGAGTGTGACTGCGCTATTGAGTTGATTCCCGGTAGTAAATTTCCTAAGGGTCGCTTGTTTAATTTGTCTGTACCTGAACATACTGCTATGCGGGAGTATATCAGAGAATCTTTGGAAAAGGGTCATATTCGCCCCTCTTTGTCTCCACTGGGGGCAGGGTTTTTCTTTGTGGGCAAAAAGGATGGTTCATTGAGACCTTGTATCGACTATCGACTTCTGAATAAGATTACAGTTAAATACCAGTATCCGTTACCTTTACTGACTGATCTGTTTGCTCGCATAAAGGGGGCGAAATGGTTCACTAAGATCGATCTACGTGGTGCGTATAATTTGGTGCGGATTAAGCAGGGGGATGAGTGGAAGACCGCATTTAATACGCCTGAAGGCCATTTTGAGTATTTGGTAATGCCTTTCGGTCTCGCGAATGCCCCTTCCGTTTTTCAGTCCTTAATGCACGATATTTTCCATGAATATCTGGATAAATTTATGATTGTGTATTTGGACGATATTTTGATTTTTTCGGAGGACTGGGAATCTCATGTTCAACAGGTCAGGAGAGTTTTTCAGGTTTTACGAGCTAATTCTCTTTTTGTGAAGGGCTCAAAGTGTAGTTTTGGGGTTCAGAGAATTTCCTTTCTGGGATATATTTTTTCCCCTTCATCTATGGAGATGGACCCTGTTAAGGTTCAGGCTATTTGTGATTGGATACAACCTACTTCTCTAAAGAGTCTTCAGAAGTTCTTGGGATTTGCTAATTTCTATCGCCGATTCATAGCGGGTTTTTCTGCCATTGCTAAACCTTTGACTGATTTGACCAAGAAGGGTGCTGATGTTGCTAATTGGTCCTCTGCGGCTGTGGAGGCCTTTCGGGAGCTTAAGCGCCGCTTTTCTTCTGCTCCTGTGTTGCGCCAGCCTGATGTGTCGCTCCCGTTCCAGGTTGAAGTAGATGCGTCCGAGATCGGAGCAGGTGCAGTTTTGTCGCAGAAAGGTCCTGACTGCTCAGTGATGAGACCATGTGCGTTTTTCTCTCGAAAGTTTTCGCCTGCTGAGCGAAATTATGATGTTGGAAATCGGGAGCTCTTGGCCATGAAGTGGGCATTTGAGGAGTGGCGTCATTGGCTTGAGGGTGCTAGACACCAGGTGGTGGTCTTGACTGACCACAAGAATCTAATTTATCTTGAGTCAGCCAGGCGTCTGAATCCTAGACAGGCGCGCTGGTCGTTGTTTTTCTCTCGATTTAACTTTGTGGTTTCATATCTGCCTGGGTCTAAGAATGTGAGGGCGGATGCCCTCTCTAGGAGTTTTGAGCCTGACTCGCCTGGTGATTCCGAACCTACTGGCATCCTGAAGGATGGGGTGATATTGTCAGCAGTCTCCCCAGACCTGCGGCGCTCTTTGCAGGAGTTTCAGGTGGATAGGCCTGATCGCTGTCCGCCTGGTAGACTGTTTGTCCCTGATGACTGGACCAGTAGAGTTATTTTGGAGGTTCACTCTTCCGCGTTGGCAGGTCATCCTGGAATTTTTGGCACCAGGGATCTGGTGTCTAGGTCCTTCTGGTGGCCTTCCTTGTCTCGAGATGTGCGTATTTTTGTGCAGTCTTGTGATGTTTGTGCTCGGGCTAAGCCCTGCTGTTCCCGGGCCAGCGGGTTGTTGTTGCCCTTGTCTATTCCTAAGAGGCCTTGGACGCACATCTCTATGGACTTTATTTCTGACCTTCCTGTTTCTCGTAGGATGTCCGTCATCTGGGTGGTGTGTGACCGTTTTTCCAAGATGGTTCACTTGGTACCTTTGCCCAAATTGCCCTCCTCCTCTGAGCTGGTGCCTCTATTTTTTCAGAATGTGGTGCGTTTGCATGGTATTCCTGAGAATATAGTGTCTGACAGGGGCACTCAGTTTGTGTCTAGATTTTGGCGGGCGTTCTGTGCCAGGATGGGCATCGACTTGTCTTTTTCGTCTGCATTCCATCCTCAGACTAATGGCCAGACTGAGCGTACTAATCAGACCTTGGAGACTTACTTGAGGTGTTTTGTGTCCGCTGATCAGGACGATTGGCTTGATTTTTTGCCATTGGCAGAGTTTGCCCTTAACAATCGGGCTAGTTCTGCCACTTTGGTTTCTCCATTTTTTTGTAATTCAGGGTTTCATCCTCGCTTTTCGTCCGGTCAATTGGAGTCTTCGGATTGCCCTGGAGTAGACGCTGTGGTTGATAGAATACATCAGATTTGGGGACAGGTTGTGGACAATCTGAAGTTGTCCCAGGAGAAGACTCAACAGTTCACTAATCGTCATCGGCGTGTCGGTCCTCGTCTTTGTGTTGGGGACCTGGTTTGGTTGTCTTCTCGATTTATTCCTATGAAGGTCTCGTCTCCTAAGTTTAAGCCTCGGTTTATCGGCCCTTATAGGATTTTGGAGGTTCTCAATCCTGTGTCCTTTCGTTTGGACTTCCCAGCATCTTTTACTATTCATAATGTTTTTCATCGGTCATTATTGCGGAGGTATGAGGTGCCGGTTGTTCCTTCTGCTGATCCTCCTGCTCCTGTGCTGGTTGAGGGTGAATTGGAGTATGTGGTGGAAAAGATCTTGGACTCCCGTGTTTCCAGACGGAAACTTCAGTATCTGGTTAAGTGGAAAGGCTATGGTCAGGAGGATAATTCTTGGGTGACAGCATCTGATGTTCATGCTCCTGATTTGGTTCGTGCATTTCATAGTGCTCATCCAGATCGCCCTGGTGGTTCTGGTGAGGGTTCGGTGCCCCCTCCTTAAGGGGGGGGTACTGTTGTGAATTCTGTTTGTGGGCTCCCCCGGTGGTGTTTTATGGTAGTGCCACTTATTTGCCTTCTTCTATCCTTGATCACCTGTTGCCACCCATTAGGGGAGTTTCCTATTTAAGGCTGCTTGGCTGCTGGTCCTATGCCGGCCAACAATGTATCAGTAGCATTCTGTTGCATTCTCCTGCCTCAAGCTCCTGTTCAGCTAAGTTGAATTTTGTTTCTTGTTTATGCTATTTTTGTCCAGCTATCTGCAATGTGACTCTCTGTAGCTGGAAGCTCTCGTGGACTGAAATTGCCACTCCAGTGGCATCAGTTGTCACTGGAGTTTTAAAGTAATTTCAGGATGGTGTTTTTGAGTAGTGTTTTGAAGTTGACCGTGAAGTAACTCTTCCCTGTACTTCTGCTATCTAGAAAGCGGACCTCACTGTGCTAAATCTGCTGTTCATCCTACGTATGTCTTTTCCTCTTGACTCACCGTCAATATTTGTGGGGGGCTGCTATCTCCTTTTGGGGTTCATCTCTGGAGGTAAGGCAGGCCTGTATATTCCTCTGATAGGGGTAGTTAGATCTCCGGCTGGCGCGTGGTGTCTAGGGCATCGTAGGAAACACTCCCCGGCTACTTCCAGTGTTGTGTCAGGTTCAGGTCACGGTCACTTTAGTTCCCATCACCCGAGAGCTAGTCCGTTCGTTATTTTTGATTTCCCTGCCATTGGGAGAATCATAACACTCAGGTTACACCACCTGCTCAGCATACACCACCTGTTCAGCATACACAACCCACCAGTATGACTAAATTGCCTCTTTTCCAGTTTAATGGTGACCGAAGTCAATTGCGTGGGTTTGTTAATCAATGCATATTATTTTTTGATGTACATGCCTCCTACTATCAGTCAGATAGGTCTAAGGTACTATGTATTATTATGTTGTTGACATCATGGGCACTGGCTTGGGCAAATCCTATGGTTGAAAGTCGTGATGCCCGTCTAAATAATTTGGATGATTTTCTGGCAGCTATGGCGCAAATGTTTGATGATCCCAACCGCCGTGCCTCTGCTGAAAAATCCTTGCTTTCCTTACGCCAGGGGAAACGTTCAGTCATAGAGTATATTACTGAATTTAAGAGGTTAGTAGTGGATACCAACTGGGATAACAATGCTTTATTGCCTATTTTTAGGAAAGGGTTGTCCAGTACAATCAAGGATGAGCTAGCTCGCTCAGAGTCTCCACAGGAGTTTGAGTTATTTTTACAACACTGTGTGCGTATTGATATCCACTTAACTGAATGCAGACAAGAGAAATGGGCAGCTTCAAATCGCATCACTAATTTTACTCTTCCGTCTAGGGAAACTACCAGCAAGAACCCACGGGAGGCTGAGGAGGTGCCTATGCAACTGGACTCACTACAAAAACATGAGCGTAACGAACGCCGTGAATATTGGTTTTGTGAGCGCTTATGTTTTTACTGCGGTCAATTGGATCATTTCCTCATAAATTGTCCTAAATGTCCCAGGCGACCTAACAAAGTGTTGGCGGCAGTAGGGGACTATGACAATACGGACACTGAGTCAGAAGTTTCAGAGACCAGTTTACATATAGATGCTGTGGTTCCCCTAACAGTGATGCCGACTTCCCCTAAAGATCAAGGGGAGAAATACTCACATTGTTCTCTTCCTATTCAGATTCTGTGGGAGGGACAGTGTATACCAAGTTCTGCTATGATAGACTCTGGAGCAGGTGGAAATTTCATGGATTCTTCTTTTGCCAGGGAACATGGTATTAAGACACAAATAAGAGCCTCACCGGTCACCATGGAAATGGTGGATGGTTCTCCATTAGTTTCCGGACCAGTAGACCGGGAGACGGTGCTTCTGAAGTGTAAGATGAAACCAGACCATCAGGAGACACTTTCCTTTATGTTAATATCTTCTCCTCATTTTCCTGTAATTTTAGGAATTCCCTGGTTACGGTCACAGAATCCAAGCATCAATTGAGAAACCAAGGAGATATCCTTCCTTCCGAAGTGTAGCCCTACCATCAGTCCACCGGTAATGGCTCCAGTTACCCAGAATTTGGTGGAAACGAAACAGGTATCTACTTTCCCTCTGGTTTACCAGGAATTCTCGGACATTTGTGACAAGAGGAAGGCAGACCAACTCCCTCCACATAGACCTTATGACTGCCCCATAGAGTTGCTTCCTGGGGCAGCGATTCCTTTCGGCCATGTTTACCCGTTGTCAGCTCCAGAATTAAAGACATTACGAGAATACATAGATGAGAATTTAGCCAAGGGGTTTATCCGACCATCCTCTTTACCAGCGGGAGCCCCCATATTCTTTGTAAAGAAGAAAGATGGCACTCTAAGACCTTGTATTGACTACCGGGAGCTAAACAAGGTAACCATTTGTAAAAGGTACCCGTTGCCTTTAATTCCTGAATTGTTGGAGAGAGTTCGCCAAGCTAAAATATTTACCAAATTAGATCTTCGCGGGGCATATCATTTACTCCGTATACGTCCCGGAGATGAATGGAAAACAGCTTTCAGATGTCGGTATGGACATTTTGAATATTTAGTGATGCCATTCGGACTCTGTAACGCTCCTGCTGCTTTCCAACACTTAGTCAATGATATCTTCAGGGATTTACTGGATCATTATGTAGTAATTTACCTCTTGACAAGATGACATCTTGATTTTCTCTGATTCACTACAGGAACATCAGGAACATGTCAATACCATGCTCAGACATTTGAGAGATAATCATCTATACATCAAACTCGAAAAGTGTGAGTTTCATTCCTCCAAGATTCAATTTTTAGGCTATGTTACTTCTCCCCAGGGATTGAATATGGAGTCCAGCAAGATCCAGGCGATCATAGATTGGCCGGTACCAGGAAACATCAAAGAGATACAACGATTCAGTGGTTTTGCTAACTTTTATAGACGTTTTATTCGGAATTTTTCAGAAATTGTCCGTCCCATCACTCTCCTCACTAAGAAGGGGAAGAAGTTTGTATGGTCTTTGCAAGCTTTTGATCGCCTCAACGTAAGTTTTACCACGGCTCCGATATTGACGCACCCGGATCCTGCACTGCCTTTCATCGTGGAGGTGGATGCTTCTGACTGTGCACTGGGAGCAATCCTCTCACAACGAACCGGAGGCAAAGGTTTGTTGCACCCTTGTGCTTTCTTTTCTCGCAGGTTATCATCTGCTGAACTGAACTATGATACTGCAGATAAGGAACTTTTGGCAATCATTTCCACCTTTAAGGAATGGAGACACCATTTGCAGGGAGCAACTCAACAGGTAGTGGTGCTCACAGATCACCATAATTTGGAATTCCTTAAAGGGCCACTGTCACCCCCTCCAGCCGTTATAAACTAAAAGAGCCACCTTGTGCAGCAGTAATGCTGCATTCTAACAAGGTGGCTCTTTTAGTTTTTGGTTCAAGTATTCCCAAAATAAAGCATTTTGAAACTTATCCAAAATACCTGTCTTTAGCCAGGGAGGCGGGTCTGAACCCCCCTCTTTGAAGCGCCCAACTGCCGTCAGTCATCTCTTCTGGGGCACTGGTCGCCGCCCCCTCAGCGATGTTTACCTCTGAAATCCGGCGCCTGCGCTGTGCTCTTCTGCCTGGGGCAGGCGCATTGAGCATTGGCCGTCAGCTCAGATGCCGGGTTCCGGACTGCGCCTGTGCCATGCCTAGGAATCCCAGCCCTGCACTGTGCATAATGCATAGCACACTGCGGGGGCGGGGAATCAGTAGCAGGGTGGCCACACTGCCCGCACAGGCGCAGTCTGCAAGCCTGGCTGGGACGTCAGACGGCCAGAGCTTAAACACAGCGCAGGTGGCGGTTTTGAAGCGTAAACAGCGTGGAGGGGGCGGCGCCGAAAGCCCCTGAAGATTTGAGTGACGGCAGAGTAGCGGTTCAAGCTGGGGAGTGAGGACCCGCCTCCCTGGCTAAAGACAGGTATTTTGGCTAAGTTTCAAAACGCTTTATTTTGGGAATACTTGAACCAAAAACTAAAAGAGCCACCTTGTTAGAATGCAGCATTACTGCTGCACAAGGTGGCTCTTTTAGTTTATAACGGCTGGAGGGGGTGACAGTGGCCCTTTAAGTCCGCCAGATGTCTTTCTCCTCGACAAGCTAGGTGGAGTTTGTTCTTGAACCAGTTAGATTTTATCATCTCGTACTGCCCAGGTTCATGTAATGGGAAATCCGATGCACTATCCCGAATCCACTCGATTGACTCCGTGCCTGGGACCCCATCTAAGACCATCTTGTCTGATGCAAATTTTATAGGAGTGCTCCAGGACCGAGACTTGTGGGAGGAGATCAAGCTGGCCTATGAAGGTGACTGTTGTGAATTCTGCTCTTGGGCTCCCTCCGGTGGTTGTAAGTGGTAGCGCTGCTGTCTCTGAGTCGCAGCATTTGTCAGGTGTGTTCACTTTTTGCAATTCTGACTGGGCTATTTAGTCTTGCTTGACCCTTTAGTCAGTGCCAGTTGTCCATTGTTCCTGGAGGATTCACATCCTTTCCTGGTCTCTCCTGCTTTGCTGTTCATTTCAACAAAGATAAGTTCTGGCCTTGATTTTTGCAGTCCACATGCTGTGGCCTTATTGTTCATTTCTTTTTCATGTTTTTGTCTTGTCCAGCTTGGTCTGTATAAGGATTTGTTTAGCCAAGCTGGTATCTCTGGAGATGCAGATATACCCTCCATATCTTTAGTTAGCTGTGGAGATTTTGTATTTTCTGTGGTGGATATTTTCTAGTGTTTTAATACTGACCGCATAGTACTCTGTCCTATCCTTTCTATTTAGCTAGAAGTGGCCTCCTTTGCTAAATTCTGATTTCAGTCTGTGTATGTTTTTCCCTCTCCTCTCACAGTCAATATTTGTGGGGGGCTGTCTATCCTTTGGAGATTTTCTCTGAGGCAAGATAGTTTTCCCTTTTCTATCTCTAGGGGTAATTAGTCCTCCGGCTGTGTCGAGATGTCCAGGGAGCGTTAGGTACATTCCACGGCTACTTCTAGTTGCAATGTTAAGTTCAGGGTCTGCGGTCAGTACAGGTACCACCTTCTCCAGAGTACGTCTCATGCTGCTCTTAGGCCACCAGATCATAACAGTACAACTGGCCAACAATGAGTAAACCGCATCTCAGAAGAAGGGAAGGAAAGTGCTGAGCCATTTTTTTTTCTGTAGTCTGTTGTGTTTTTTTTTTCTTCCCTCTTTACCTCTGGGTGGCTCAGGAGTTCGGCGCTGGTATGGATATTCAGGGATTGGCTTCTCATGTGGATCAACTTGCTGCTAGAGTAGAGGGTATTTCCGATTATATCGTTCAGACTCCGGTTTTAGAGCCTAGAATTCCAACTCCTGATTTGTTTTTTGGGGACATGTTATGCACCTGGTGGCTAGGTGCACCAGGAATGACCTGATAGTTAAACACGGAATCAGGACGAGCTCTGGGGAAATGGGAACTCTGCTGACCGCAAATCCTACTCCTATCAACTAAACTAGAAATAGCCGTGGAGCGTGCCTGACACTGCCTAGATGCCTCTTCACAGCCTAAGAGCTAACTACCCCTAAAGAAAGGAAACAAAGCCTCACTTGCCTCAGAGAAATTTCCCCAAAGGTAAAAGCAGCCCCCCACAAGTATTGACTGTGAGATAAGAGGAAATCACAAACACAGGATGAAATAGGTTTTAGCAAAGAGAGGCCAGACTAACTAAACGGATTGAGGATAGAAAAGGGATCTTTGCGGTCAACACAAAAAGCTATAAAAACCACCCAGAGTGTGCAAAAAATACCCCCGCACCGACTCACGATGCGGTGGTGCCACTCTGCACCCCCAGAGCTTCCAGCTAGCCAGGTAGTTTCATGATAGCAAGCTGGACTAGGACTTAGCAAGAAAAACCATATGTAACAATTGAACAAACAGGAACTTAGCTTGTGCTGAAGTAGACAGGTCCTCAGAAAGATCCAGGAGAGATCTGAACCAGTACTAGAACATTGACAGCTGGCAAGGAATAACGATCTGAGTGGAGTTAAATAGAGAATCCAGCCTAGCCCTAAGCGAGGGCAGCTGGAGAAGGAATCTCAGAACCAGCAGCTCCACTCACAGCAACCAG
This sequence comes from Ranitomeya variabilis, assembly GCF_051348905.1. Taxonomy (NCBI): domain Eukaryota; kingdom Metazoa; phylum Chordata; class Amphibia; order Anura; family Dendrobatidae; genus Ranitomeya; species Ranitomeya variabilis. The sequence goes on from NC_135237.1 coordinate 476,833,203, forward strand.
AGGGAGTCCACGGACAGAACTCACCGAAGTACCATTCATGACCACAGGAGGGAGTTCGAGAACGGAATTCACAACAGTACCCCCCCCTTGAGGAGGGGTCACCGAACCCTCACCAGAGCCCCCAGGCCGATCAGGACGAGCCAAATGAAAGGCACGAACTAAATCGGCAGCATGGACATCAGAGGCAACAACCCTGGAATTATCCTCCTGACCATAGCCTTTCCATTTGACCAAGTACTGAAGTTTTCATCTCGAAATACGAGAATCCAAAATCTTCTCCACCACATACTCCAACTCCCCCTCGACCAACACCGGAGCAGGAGGATCAACGGAGGGAACCATAGGCGCCACATATCTCTGCAGCAATGACCTATGGAACACATTATGGATGGCAAAAGAAGCAGGAAGGGCCAAATGAAATGATACAGGATTAAGAATTTCAGAAATCTTATAAGGACCAATGAAACGAGGCTTAAACTTAGGAGAAGAAACCTTCATAGGAACATAACGAGATTATAACCAAACCAAATCCCCAACACGAAGTCGGGGACCAACACATCGACGGCGGTTAGCAAAACGTTGAGCCTTCTCTTGGGACAAGGTCAAATTGTCCACCACATGAGTCCAAATTTGTTGCAACCTGTCCACCAGAGAATCCACACCAGGACAGTCCAAAGGCTCAACCAGCCCTGAAGAAAAACGAGGATGAAAACCAGAATTACAAAAAAAAGGCGAAACCAAAGTAGCCGAACTGGCCCGATTGTTAAGGGCGAACTCAGCTAATGGCAAGAAGGTCACCCAATCATCCTGATGAAAAGCCTCAACGGCCGCAGAGGACCAATTCACCACATCAGCACCCTTCTTGGTCAAATCAGTCAACGGTTTAACAACACTAGAAAAATTAGCGATGAAGCGACGGTAAAAATTGGCAAAGCCCAGAAATTTCTGAAGGCTCTTCACAGATGTAGGCCGAGTCCAATCATAAATAGCTTGGACAGGATCCATCTCGATAGTAGAAGGGGAAAAAATGAAGCCCAAAAAGGAAACCTTCTGAACTCCAAAGAGACACTTAGATCCCTTCACAAACAAGAAATTAGCACAAAGGACCTGGAACACCATTCTGACCTGCTTCACATGGGGACTCCCAATCATCCGAAAAAGACCAAAATATCATCCAAATATACGATCATGAATCTATCCAGATACTTTCGGAAGATGTCATGCATAAAGGACTGAAACACAGAGGGAGCATTAGAAAGGCCGAATGGCATCACCAGGTACTCAAAATGACCCTCGGGCGTATTAAATGCTGTTTTCCATTCATCGCCCTGTTTAATACGCACGAGACTATACGCCCCTCGAAGATCTATCTTGGTGAACCAACTAGCCCCCTTAATCCGAGCAAATAAATCAGACAGTAGAGGCAAAGGGTACTGAAATTTGACCGTGATTTTATTAAGAAGGCGGTAATCTATACAAGGTCTCAGAGAACCATCCTTCTTCGCCACAAAAAAGAACCCTGCTCCCAATGGTGACGACGACGGGCGAATATGCCCTTTCTCCAAGGACTCCTTTATATAACTCCGCATAGCGGCGTGTTCTGGCACAAACAAATTGAAAAGTCGTCCCTTAGGGAACTTGCTACCAGGAATCAAATTAATAGCACAATCACAATCCCTATGAGGAGGTAGAGTACTAGACTTGGGCTCATCAAATACATCCCGGTAATCCGACAAAAACTCAGGGACTTCAGAAGGAGTGGAGGAAGAAATTGACAATAATGAAACATCCCCATGTACCCCTTGACAACCCCAACTGGACACCGACATTGATTTCCAATCCAATACTGGATTGTGGACCTGCAGCCATGGCAAACCCAACACGACCACATTATGCAGATTATGCAACACCAAAAAGCGAATATCCTCCTGATGCGCAGGAGCCATGCACATGGTCAACTGGGTCCAGTACTGCGGCTTATTCTTGGCCAAAGGCGTAGCATCAATTCCCCTCAAAGGAATGGGATGCTGCAAGGGCTCCAAGAAAAAACTACAGCGCCTGGCAAACTCTAAGTCCATCAAATTCAGGGCAGCGCCTGAATCCACAAATGCCATAACAGAATAGGATGACAAAGAGCAAATCAGAGTAACGGACAGAAGAAATTTAGGCTGTACAGTACCAATGGTGACGGACCTAGCGAACCGCTTAGTGCGCTTAGGACAATCAGAGATAGCATGAGTGGAGTCACCACAGTAAAAACACAGCCCATTCTGATGCCTATGTTCTTTGTCATGATCTCCATGGCCAGAGAACTAGCATAAGCCTCTATAGGAACAAGCTCTTGGAAGATGTAACTATACTGACCATGAACTAAACCTACCGCATCATCTAGAAGTAGCCAGGTAGCATGTCCTACTTTTTATCCCTATATGCCCAGCGCCGGCCGGAGAACTAAATAATGCTAGCAGAGGGAAATATAAGACCTGACTCACCTCTAGAGAAATGCCCAAAAAAAGGAGACAGAAGCCCCCCACATATATTGGCGGTGATATGAGATGAAACAACAAACGCAGCAGGAAAATAGTTTTAGCAAATTTGAGGTCCGCTTTCTAGATAGCAGAAGACAGAAAGCATACTTTCATGGTCAGTAGAAAACCCTAACAAAACACATCCAGAAATTACTTTAGGACTCTGGCATTAACTCATAATACCAGAGTGGCAATTCCTGATCAACAAGAGCTTTCCAGACACAGTAACGAAACTGCAGCTGTGAACTGGAACCAAAATACAAAAACAAAACATGGACGAATGTCCAACTTATCTAGTAGATGTCTGGGAGCAGGAACAAGCACAGAGAGGCTTCTGATAACATTGTTGACCGGCAAGCATCTAACAGAGAAGCCAGGTTATATAGCGACACCCAGATCTAATCAGAACAGGTGAACAGGGAAGATGATGTCACAAGTTCAATTCCACCAGTAGCCACCGGGGGAGCCCAGAATCCAAATTCACAACAGTACCCCCCCCTCAAGGAGGGGGCACCGAACCCTCACCAGAACCACCAGGGCGATCAGGATGGGCCCTATGAAAGGCACGAACCAGATCAGAGGCATGAACATCAGATGCAGTGACCCAAGAATTATCCTCCTGGCCATATCCCTTCCACTTGACCAGATACTGGAGTCTCCGTCTGGAAACACGGGAGTCTAGGATTTTTTCCACAACGTACTCCAACTCACCCTCAACCAACACCGGAGCAGGAGGCTCAACGGAAGGCACAACCGGTGCCTCATACCTGCGCAATAACGACCGATGAAAAACGTTATGAATAGAAAAGGATGCAGGGAGGTCCAAACGGAAGGAAACAGGGTTAAGAATCTCCAATATTTTATACGGACCGATGAACCGAGGCTTAAACTTAGGAGATGAGACCCTCATAGGGACAAAACGAGAAGACAACCACACCAAATCTCCAACACAAAGCCGAGGACCAACACGACGGTGACGGTTGGCAAAAAGCTGAGTCTTCTCCTGGGACAACTTTAAATTGTCCATCACCTGCCCCCAGATATGATGCAATCTCTCCACCACCGCATCCACTCCAGGACAATCCGAGGATTCCATCTGACCGGAGGAAAATCGAGGATGGAACCCCGAATTACAGAAAAACGGGGAAACCAAGGTGGCAGAGCTGGCCCGATTATTGAGGGCGAACTCCGCCAATGGCAAAAAAGCAACCCAATCATCCTGGTCAGCAGACACAAAACACCTCAGATATGTCTCCAGGGTCTGATTAGTCCGCTCGGTCTGGCCATTAGTCTGAGGGTGAAAAGCAGACGAAAAAGACAAATCTATGCCCATCCTAGCACAAAATGCCCGCCAAAATCTAGACACAAATTGGGTTCCTCTGTCAGAAACGATATTCTCAGGAATACCATGCAAACGAACAACATTTTGAAAAAACAGGGGCACCAACTCGGAAGAAGAAGGCAATTTGGGCAGGGGAACCAAATGAACCATCTTAGAAAAACGGTCACACACCACCCAGATGACAGACATCTTCTGAGAAACAGGCAGATCTGAAATAAAATCCATCGAGATGTGTGTCCAAGGCCTCTTAGGAATAGGCAAGGGCAACAATAATCCACTAGCCCGAGAACAACAAGGCTTGGCCCGAGCACAAACGTCACAAGACTGCACAAAGCCTCGCACATCTCGTGACAGGGAAGGCCACCAGAAGGATCTTGCCACCAAATCCCTGGTACCAAAAATTCCAGGATGACCTGCCAACGCAGAAGAATGCACCTCAGAGATGACTTTACTGGTCCAATCATCAGGAACAAACAGCCTATCAGGCGGACAACGATCCGGTCTATCCGCCTGAAACTCCTGCAAGGCCCGCCGCAGGTCTGGAGAAACGGCTGACAAGATAACTCCCTCCTTAAGAATACCTGTGGGGTCAGAGTTGCCAGGTGAATCAGGCTCAAAACTCCTAGAAAGGGCATCCGCCTTAACATTCTTAGAACCTGGTAGGTACGATACCACAAAATTAAACCGAGAAAAAAATAATGACCAGCGCGCCTGTCTAGGATTCAGGCGCCTGGCGGTCTCAAGATAAATCAAATTTTTGTGGTCAGTCAATACCACCACCTGATGTCTGGCCCCCTCGAGCCAATGGCGCCACTCCTCAAACGCCCACTTCATGGCCAAAAGCTCCCGATTCCCAACATCATAATTCCGCTCAGCGGGCGAAAATTTACGGGAAAAGAAGGCACAAGGCCTCATCACGGCGCAGTCAGAACTTTTCTGCGACAACACTGCCCCAGCTCCGATCTCAGAAGCGTCGACCTCAACCTGAAAAGGAAGAGTCACATCAGGCTGACGCAACACAGGGGCAGAAGAAAAACAGCGCTTAAGCTCCTGAAAGGCCTCCACAGCATCAGGGGACCAATTAGCAACATCAGCACCCTGTCTAGTCAAATCGGTCAATGGCTTAACGACATCCGAAAAACCAGAAATAAATCGACGATAAAAGTTGGCAAAGCCCAAAAATTTCTGAAGACTTTTAAGAGAAGAGGGCTGCGTCCAATCACAAATAGCTTGAACCTTGACAGGATCCATCTCAATGGAAGAGGGAGAAAAAATATATCACAAAAAGGAAATTCTCTGAACCCCAAAAACGCACTTAGAACCCTTGACACACAGAGAATTAGACCGCAAAACCTGAAAAACCCTCTTAACTTGCCGGACATGAGAGTCCCAGTCATCCGAAAAAATCAGAATATCATCCAGATACACTATCATAAATTTATCCAAAAAATCGCGGAAAATATCATGCATAAAGGACTGGAAGACTGAAGGGGCATTAGAAAGACCAAAAGGCATCACCAAATACTCAAAGTGGCCCTCGGGCGTATTAAATGCGGTTTTCCACTCATCCCCCTGCCTGATCCGCACCAAATTATACGCCCCACGGAGATCAATCTTAGAGAACCACTTGGCCCCTGCGATAGGGACATCAAAGTTTTTTCTGCCTGAAGTTCCAAATGAGGTTCCTCATACAGCAAGCCCAAGGCCAAAAAAAACGCATCCACATTGCGCAACGCAGGATCCCCTGGTGCCAATGCAAAAGCCCAGTCTTGAGGGTCGCCGCGGAGCAAGGAAATCACAATCCCAACCTGCTGTGCAGGGTCTCCAGCAGAACGAGATTTCAGGGACAAAAATAGCTTACAATTATTTCTAAAATTCTGAAAGCTAGATCTATTCCCTGAGAAGAATTCCGGCAAAGGAATTCTCGGCTCAGATACCGGAGCATGAATAATAAAATCTTGCAAATTTTGTACTTTCGTGGTGAGATTATTCAAACCTGCAGTTACACTCTGAAGATCCATTATTAACAGGTGAACACAAAGCCATTCAAAGATTATAAGGAGAGAGAAAAAAAAAAAAGACTGCAGCATAGACAGACTGGCAAGTGATCCAATCAAGAGCACAGAGGAAAAAAAAAAAAAACTCTCAGCAGACTTCTTATTTCTCTCCTTTCTCAGCCAAGGATTTTAACCCTTTAGTGGGCCGGTCAAACTGTCATGATCTCCATGGCCAGAGAACTAGCATAAGCCTCTATAGGAACAAGCTCTTGGAAGATGTAACTATACTGACCATGAACTAAACCTACCGCATCATCTAGAAGTAGCCAGGTAGCATGTCCTACTTTTTATCCCTATATGCCCAGCGCCGGCCGGAGAACTAAATAATGCTAGCAGAGGGAAATATAAGACCTGACTCACCTCTAGAGAAATGCCCAAAAAAAGGAGACAGAAGCCCCCCACATATATTGGCGGTGATATGAGATGAAACAACAAACGCAGCAGGAAAATAGTTTTAGCAAATTTGAGGTCCGCTTTCTAGATAGCAGAAGACAGAAAGCATACTTTCATGGTCAGTAGAAAACCCTAACAAAACACATCCAGAAATTACTTTAGGACTCTGGCATTAACTCATAATACCAGAGTGGCAATTCCTGATCAACAAGAGCTTTCCAGACACAGTAACGAAACTGCAGCTGTGAACTGGAACCAAAATACAAAAACAAAACATGGACGAATGTCCAACTTATCTAGTAGATGTCTGGGAGCAGGAACAAGCACAGAGAGGCTTCTGATAACATTGTTGACCGGCAAGCATCTAACAGAGAAGCCAGGTTATATAGCGACACCCAGATCTAATCAGAACAGGTGAACAGGGAAGATGATGTCACAAGTTCAATTCCACCAGTAGCCACCGGGGGAGCCCAGAATCCAAATTCACAACAGTTCTTGCCGTTCAGCTCTGGTCAAAGTCCTATCACATTGCATAGGCTCAGGCCTCTGCTCAGAGGATACCGCCAAATGGTGCACAGTTTTGCGCTCCCGTAAGCGCCGATCGATCTGTATGGCCAAGGACATTGATTCATTCAGACCAGCAGGCGTGGGGAACCCCACCATAACATCCTTAAGGGCTTCAGAAAGACCCTTTCTGAAAATTGCTGCCAGGGCACACTCATTCCACTGAGTAAGCACAGACCACTTTCTGAACTTCTGGCAATATACCTCCGCTTCATCCTGACCCTGACACAAAGCCAGCAAAATTTTCTCTGCCTGATCCACAGATTTCGGTTCATCATAAAGCAAACCCAGCGCCAGAAAAAACGCATCAACATTACGCAATGCAGGATCTCCTGGCGCCAGGGCGAATGCCCAGTCTTGAGGTTCGCCACGCAACAAAGAAATAATGATTTTTACTTGCTGAATAGGATCACCAGAAGAGCGGGGTTTCAGAGCAAGAAACAGTTTACAATTGTTTTTGAAATTCTGAAACTTAGATCTATCCCCAGAAAACAAATCAGGAATTGGAATTCTAGGCTCCAACATAGGATTCTGAGCTACATAATCTTGAATGTTTTGTACCCTTGCAGCGAGTTGATCTACACTAGAGGACAGACCTTGAATGTCCATATCCACACCTAAGTTCTGAACCACCCAGAGTTTAAGGGGAAAAGAAAGGCAAAACACACTGCAGAGAAGAAAAAAAAATGGTCTCAGAACTTCTCTTTTCCCTCTATTGAGATGCATTAACACTTTGTGGGCCAGCTGTACTGTTATGCACCTGGTGGTTAGGTGCACCAGGAATGACCTGATAGTTAAACACGGAATCAGGACGAGCTCTGGGGAAATGGGAACTCTGCTGACCGCAAATCCTACTCCTATCAACACAACTAGAAATAGCCGTGGAGCGTGCCTGACACTGCCTAGACGCCTCTTCACAGCCTAAGAGCTAACTACCCCTAAAGAAAGGAAACAAAGCCTCACTTGCCTCAGAGAAATTTCCCCAAAGGTAAAAGCAGCCCCCCACAAGTATTGACTGTGAGATAAGAGGAAATCACAAACACAGGATGAAATAGGTTTTAGCAAAGAGAGGCCAGACTAACTAAACAGATTGAGGATAGAAAAGGGATCTTTGCGGTCAACACAAAAAGCTACAAAAAACACGCAGAGTGTGCAAAAAATACCCCCGCACCGACTCACGATGCGGTGGTGCCACTCTGCACCCCCAGAGCTTCCAGCTAGCCAGGTAGTTTCATGATAGCAAGCTGGACTAGGACTTAGCAAGAAAAACCATATGTAACAATTGAACAAGCAGGAACTTAGCTTGTGCTGAAGTAGACAGGTCCTCAGAAAGATCCAGGAGAGATCTGAACCAGTACTGGAACATTGACAGCTGGCAAGGAATAACGATCTGAGTGGATTTAAATAGAGAATCCAGCCTAGCCCTAAGTGAGGGCAGCTGGAGAAGGAATCTCAGAACCAGCAGCTCCACTCACAGCCACCAGAGGGAGTCCACAGACAGAACTCACCGAAGTACTATTCATGACCACAGGAGGGAGTTCGAGAACGGAATTCACAACAGGGACAGGTCCAAATTTCTGAGCTTTAAAAATAACTATAAACTGTTTTTTGCTCTGAAACCCCGTTCCTCTGGTGATCCCATCCAGCAGGTTAAAATTGTTATATCTCTGCTGCGTGGTGACCCCCAGGATTGGGCATTTGCCCTGGAACCTGGGAATCCGACGTTGCTTAATGTAGACACCTTTTTTCAGGCGCTTGGGTTATTGTATGATGAACCTAATTCAGTGGATCATGCTGAGAAGACCTTGTTGGCCCTGTGTCAGGGTCAAGAAGCGGCAGAATCATATTGCCAGAAGTTTAGAAAATGGTCTGTACTGACTAAATGGAATGAGGATGCCTTGGCGGCAATTTTCAGAAAGGGTCTTTCTGAATCCGTTAAAGATGTTATGGTGGGGTTCCCCACGCCTGCTGGTCTGAGTGATTCTATGTCTCTGGCAATTCAGATTGATCGGCGCTTGCGCGAGCGCCGAGTTGTGCACACTATGGCATTGTCTTCCGAGCGGAGTCCTGAGCCTATGCAGTGTGATAGGATTGTGTCTAGAGCTGAACGACAAGGATTCAGACGTCAGAATAGGTTGTGTTTTTACTGCGGCGATTCTGCTCATGTTATTTCTGATTGCCCTAAGCGTACCAAGAGAATCGCTAGTTCTGTTACCATCAGTACTGTACAACCTAAATTTTTGTTATCTGTGACCCTGATCTGCTCATTATCGTCATTTTCTGTCATGGCATTTGTGGATTCAGGCGCCGCTCTAAACTTAATGGACTTAGAATTTGCCAGACGTTGTGGTTTCCCCTTGCAGCCTTTGCAGAGTCCTATTCCTTTGAGGGGCATTGATGCTACATCGTTGGCTAAAAATAAACCTCAGTTTTGGACACAGCTGACCATGTGCATGGCGCCAGCCCATCAGGAAGATTGTCGTTTTCTGGTGTTGCATAATTTGCATGATGCTATTGTGCTGGGTTTCCCATGGTTACAGGTGCATAATCCGGTATTAGATTGGAAATCTATGTCTGTGATTAGTTGGGGTTGTCAGGGGGTTCATGGTGACGTTCCTTTGATGTCAATTGCCTCCTCCCCCTCTTCTGAAATTCCTGAGTTTTTGTCAGATTTCCAGGATGTATTCAATGAGCCCAAGTCCAGTTCGCTTCCACCGCATAGGGACTGTGATTGTGCTATTGACTTGATTCCAGGCTGTAAGTTCCCAAAGGGCCGACTTTTCAACCTGTCTGTGCCAGAACACACCGCCATGCGGAGCTATGTTAAGGAGTCCTTGGAGAAGGGGCATATTCGGCCATCTTCTTCACCATTGGGAGCAGGTTTTTTTTTTGTTGCCAAAAAAGATGGCTCCTTGAGACCCTGTATTGATTATCGCCTCTTGAATAAGATCACGGTCAAATTCCAATACCCTTTGCCTTTGCTTTCTGATCTGTTTGCTAGGATTAAGGGGGCTAGTTGGTTTACTAAGATTGACCTTCGAGGGGCATATAATCTTGTTCGTATTAAGCAGGGTGACGAATGGAAAACCGCGTTTAATACGCCCGAAGGCCATTTTGAATACCTTGTGATGCCATTCGGACTCTCTAATGCTCCATCTGTGTTTCAGTCCTTCATGCATGATATATTTCGGAATTATCTTGATAAATTCATGATTGTATATTTGGATGATATTTTGATTTTTTCAGATGATTGGGAGTCTCATGTGAAACAAGTCAGGATGGTATTTCAGATCCTTCGTGATAATGCCTTGTTTGTGAAGGGGTCTAAGTGCCTCTTTGGAGTACAGAAGATTTTTTGGGCTTCATTTTTTCTCACTCATCTATAGAAATGGATCCAGTTAAGGTTCAGGCCATTCATGATTGGATCCAGCCCACATCCGTGAAGAGCCTTCAGAAATTTTTGGGCTTTGCTAATTTTTATCGCCGTTTCATTGCCAACTTCTCCAGTGTGGTTAAACCCCTGACCGATTTGACGAAGAAAGGCGCTGATGTGACGAATTGGTCCTCTGCGGCTGTTTCTGCCTTTCAGGAGCTTAAACGCCGATTTACTTCTGCCCCTGTGTTGCGTCAGCCGGATGTTTCTCTTCCTTTTCAGGTTGAGGTTGACGCTTCTGAGATTAGGGCAGGGGCCGTTTTGTCTCAGAGGAATTCTGATGGTTCCTTGATGAAACCGTGTGCCTTCTTTTCTCGAAAGTTTTCGCCTGCGGAACGCAATTATGATGTCGGCAATCGTGAGTTGTTGGCTATGAAGTGGGCATTTGAGGAGTGGTGACATTGGCTTGAGGGGGCCAAGCACCATATTGTGGTCTTGACCGATCATAAGAATCTGATTTATCTTGAGTCTTCCAAGTGGCTGAATCCTAGACAGGCCCGATGGTCCCTGTTTTTCTCCCGTTTTGATTTTGTGGTCTCGTATCTTCCGGGTTCTAAGAATGTTAAGGCTGATGCTCTCTCTAGGAGCTTTTTGCCTGATTCTCCTGGGGTCCTTGAGCCGGTCGGCATTCTGAAGGAAGGGGTGATTCTTTCTGCCATCTCCCCTGATTTACGACGGGTTCTTCAGGAATTTCAGGCTGATAAACCTGACCGCTGTCCAGTGGGGAAATTGTTAGTTCCTGACAGATGGACTAGTAAAGTGATTTCGGAGGTTCATTGTTCTGTGTTGGCTGGTCATCCTGGGATTTTTGGTACCAGAGATTTGATTGGTAGGTCCTTTTGGTGGACTTCTTTGTCACGGGATGTGCGTTCTTTTGTGCAGTCCTGTGGGACTTTTGCGCGGGCCAAGCCTTGCTGTTCCCGCGCTAGTGGGTTGCTTTTGCCTTTGCCGGTCCCTGAGAGGCCTTGGACGCATATTTCTATGGATTTTATTTCGGATCTTCCGGTTTCCCAGAGGATGTCAGTTATCTGGGTGGTTTGTGACCGGTTTTCTAAGATGGTTAATTTGGTACCTTTGCCTAAGTTGCCTTCCTCTTCTGATTTGGTTCCGTTGTTTTTTCAGCATGTGGTTCGTTTGCATGGCATTCCGGAGAATATTGTGTCCGATAGAGGTTCCCAGTTTGTTTCTAGGTTTTGGCGGGCCTTTTGTGCTAGGCTGGGCATTGATTTGTCTTTTTCTTCCGCATTTCATCCTCAGACAAATGGCCAAACCGAGCGAACTAATCAGACTTTGGAAACTTATTTGAGATGCTTTGTGTCTGCTGATCAGGATGATTGGGTGGCTTTCTTGCCATTGGCCGAGTTTGCCCTTAATAATCGGGCTAGTTCTGCTACCTTGGTTTCACCCTTCTTTTGTAACTCTGGTTTTCATCCCTGTTTTTCTTTGGGGTTGAGCCTTCTGATTGTCCTGGGGTGGACTCTGTGGTTGACAGGTTGCAGCAAATTTGGGCTCATGTTGTTGACAATTTGGTGTTGTCTCAGGAGGGGGCTCAGCGTTTTGCTAACCGCCGTCGGTGTGTTGGTTCCCGGCTTCGGGTTGGGGATTTGGTCTGGTTGTCTTCCCATCATGTTCCTATGAAGGTTTCTTCCCCTAAGTTTAAGCCTTGGTTTATTGGCCCTTATAGGATTTCTGATATTATCAATCCAGTGTCTTTTCGTTTGGCCCTTCCAGCCTCTTTTTCTATCCATAATGTTTTTCATAGATCTTTGTTGCGGAAATATGTGGTGCCCGTTGTTCCCTCTGTTGATCCTCCTGCCCTGGTGTTGATTGATGGGGAGTTGGAGTATGTGGTTGAGAAGATTTTGGATTCTCGTTTTTCGAGGCGGAAGCTTCAGTATCTTGTCAAATGGAAGGGTTATGGCCAGGAGGATAATTCTTGGGTTGTTGCCTCCGATGTTCATGCTGAGGATTTGGTTCGTGCCTTTCATTTGGCTCGTCCGGATCGGCCTGGGGGCTCTGGTGAGGGTTCGGTGACCCCTCCTCAAGGGGGAGGTACTGTTGTGAATTCTTCTCTTGGGCTCCCTCCGGTGGTTGTAAGTGGTAGCGCTGCTGTCTTTGAGTCGCAGCATTTGTCAGGTGTGTTCTCTTTTTGCAATTCTGACTGGGCTATTTATTCTTGCTTGACCCTTTAGTCAGTGCCAGTTGTCCATTGTTCCTGGAGGATTCACATCCTTTCCTGGTCTCTCCTGCTTTGCTGTTCATTTCAACAAAGATAAGTTCTGGCCTTGATTTTTGCTGTCCACATGCTGTGGCCTTATTGTTCAGTTCTTTTTCATGTTTTTGTCTTGTCCAGCTTGGTCTGTATAAGGATTTGTTTAGCCAAGCTGGTATCTCTGGAGATGCAGATATACCCTCCATATCTTTAGTTAGCTGTGGAGATTTTGTATTTTCTGTGGTGGATATTTTCTAGTGTTTTAATACTGACCGCATAGTACTCTGTCCTATCCTTTCTATTTAGCTAGAAGTGGCCTCCTTTGCTAAATTCTGATTTCAGTCTGTGTATGTTTTTCCCTCTCCTCTCACAGTCAATATTTGTGGGGGGCTGTCTATCCTTTGGGGATTTTCTCTGAGGCAAGATAGTTTTCCCTTTTCTATCTCTAGGGGTAATTAGTCCTCCGGCTGTGTCGAGATGTCCAGGGATTGTTAGGTACATTCCACGGCTACTTCTAGTTGCGGTGTTAAGTTCAGGGTCTGCGGTCAGTACAGGTACCACCTTCTCCAGAGTACGTCTCATGCTGCTCTTAGGCCACCAGATCATAACAGGTGACGTATTTCTTGCTGCCTCACCTGACAATGTGAATCTTGTCTTTCAGAATGGTGTATGGCTTAGAGATCGCTGTATTTATGTCCCTGAGGCTGTGAGACTTCGAATTCTCAAATTGGTCCATGACTCCGTATTGGCTGGTCATCGGGGGGTACAGAAGATGCAGGAATTTTTAAGTCATTTTTTCTGGTGGCCTACCTGCTTGAAGGATGTGAATGACTATGTCCGCTTTTGTGAGGTTTGTGCCCGGTACAAAGTTCCTCGTGTTTCACCTACTGGCCTTCTTAAGCCACTACCCTTACCATCTCGCCCTTGGGGGTCTATTTCAATGGACTTTATTGTGGAGTTACCCACCTCTGGCCGTAAAAATACTATTTTGGTGGTAGTGGACCGTTTAACGAAGGCCGCTCATTTCATTCCTTGCACCGGTCTTCCCTCAGCTACAGAGACAGTGGATCTGGTTATCCAGAACATTTTCCGGCTGCATGAGGTGCCAGATGAGATCATCTCTGACCGGGGAATACAATTCACCTCTAGGTTTTGGAAAGGATTTTGTTCTGCGCTCCACATTAATGTTTGCTTGTCTTCTGCATACCACCCTCAGACCAACGGGCAGACTGAACGGACCAATCAAACCTTGGAGCAATATCTATGCTGTTAGGTCAGTCATTTGCAGGATGATTGGCTGAAGCTACTTCCACTAACGGAATTTTCATATAACAACTCACACAGCAGTTCCACGAAGGTAAAGCCCTTTTTCACCAATCTGGGATATCATCCAGATATTTTGCCTAGGTCTCCGGTTCCTACTTCGGTACCGACTGTTCAAGACAGAGTGGCGGTGTTGCAACGTAATCTTGAAGTTTTGAAAGACTCCCTGACCGCAGCACAGGAGTGTTACAAGAAGTTGGCCGATAGATTCCGGAAACCGGCACCCATGTATAAGGTAGGAGACTCGGTTTGGTTGTCCACCAAGAATCTAAGATTGGGTGTTCCTTTGCAGAAACTGGGGCAGAAGTTCATCGGTCCATACAAGATCATCGGGATTGTGAGCTCTGTTGCTTGTCGGCTGAAGCTGCCACGAACTCTAAGGGTACACCCAGTATTTCATGTCTCTTTATTAAAACCGGTCTATCTTAACACATTTCAGGGATGTATCATACCTCCTCCTCCACCAGTGTTGGTTGATGGCGAAGAACAATTTGTGGTACAGGACATTATCGATTCAAGACTTCATAGGAACCGGCTTCAGTATGCCCCATGCTATCAGAATCCTTGAGTTCCTACAATAGTATTACACATACATTCCATAAAGGTGGCCTTTCTGGAAGAGTCGGCAGAAAAAAGCTTTTACCTACACACAAAAATTGTAAGGCTCATTTTGAGCTTGACAAAAGATGTGGGAGAATCTCCAAATGCATGGAGTAAAGTGCTGAGTTCAGAGGAGACTAAAATGTAACTTTTTGGCCACCAAGGTAAATGCTGTCTGATGCCAAACCAACATAGCTCATCACCCCAAGACCATCATCCCCACAGTGAAACATGGTGGTGGCAGCATTATGCTGTGGGAATGTTTTTTGGCAGCAGGTACGGATAAAAATGGGGCAAGATAAGAAGCAGGCGGATGGTGCAGAATACTAGCTTTTTCTTTAGCAAAACCTTTTTCAAACTGTCAGTGAGTTGAGACTAGGATGGAGATTCAACTTACAACAAGACAATGACCCAAAGACTACTGTTAAAGCAACCCTCGAGTGGTTTAAGGGAAAACTTATAAATGTTTTGTTGTGGCAATAGTCCCAGCCCAGAACTTAATCCAATTGAGAATCTATAGTCAGACTTGAAAATTGTTGTTCACCAGAGGAAACCATCTAACTTGAAGGAGCGGGAGCAGTTTTGCCTGGAGAAATAGGCAAAAATCCCAGCAACAAAACATGGAAAGCTCACAGAAACTTATCCAAAGCAACTTGTAGCTGTAATTGCTGCAAAAGGAGGCTCTACTAGAGATGAGCAACTCTTCAAAGGTTTGGTTCAGCGAACGTCCCAATGTTTGCCGAACATCCCCGAACCCCATTGAATTCAGTGGGAGGCAAGACCAAACTAATAAACAACACCTTAAGGGGGGACAAAATGCTTCCCATACAGATCAAATTAGGGGAAGACACCAGAAAAAGTGGCATTAATTGACCCAGAGAACAAATAGTATTATTGCGCAGCATGGATGCATGGGACAGGGCCTGGCACTGGGCTTGGACCAGCATTTCGCTTAAACTTTGATCAGTAACAGGTGGATGAGTCACAGGTGTAGGCCTGGTGCTCTGAGAGCCCTGCCAAATTCAGGTAACACAAAAGAAGGAGACCCAACTAGTAGTACAAACATTTTTAAAAATTAGGGGCAGACAACAAAAGTGGCATTAATTTACCCACACTAGAAAATTGATAATGGCACAGCAGCAGTCAGACATGTGCCATGCATGAGTTATCAGGGTCTGGGCCAGCATTTAGTGCTTTGAATTGAAGATTCAATGAAGACTAGTGTTGAGCGATACCGTCCGATACTTGAAAGTATCGTTATCGGATAGTATCGGCCGATACCCGAAAAGTATCGGATATCGCCGACACCGATACCCGATACCAATACAAGTCAATGGGACACCAAGTATCGGAAGGTATACTGTATGGTTCCCAGGGTCTGAAGGAGAGGAAACTCTCCTTCAGGCCCTGGGATCCATATTAATGTGTAAAATAAAGAATACAAATAAAAAATATTGATATACTCACCTCTCCGACGCAGCCTGGACCTTACCGCTGTAACTGGCAGCTTCCGTTCCTAAGAATGAGCGCTTGAAAGACCTTAGATGACGTCGCGGCCTGTGATTGGTCGCGTGAGCGGTTACGTGAGGTGAGTATATCAATATTTTTTATTTTTATTCTTTATTTTACACATTAATATCGATCCCGATACCGATTCCCGATATCACAAAAGTATCAGATCTCGGTATCGGAATTCCGATACAGCAAATATCGGCCGATACCCGATACTTGCGGTATCGGAATGCTCAACACTAATGAAGACAAAGTGGGTGAGGGATCAGTGTAAGCCCACTTTGCTGGCAGCCCTGATGCCTCGTGCAACAGTTTAAACTGCTTTTCTGCTCAGCCACACACAGATCTCACAAATATCAGCTTGGTAGACCACTAATGTTAGGAAAATGTGAGGATAGTAACACAGGCAGTTGACTGGTGATCAATTCAACCACAGTAGAAATTTTGATGATCGCTCAGCAACAGTCAGCCATGGGCCATGCATGAGGTATCAGGGTCTAGGCCAGCATTTACAGCTTTGAAATGATGTTTAAATAAAGACAAGGTGGGTAAAAGAGCGGTGTAAGACTTCTCTACTGGGAACCCTGATAGCTAATGCAACAGCTCAAATTTTTTTCCCAGCCACATTTCGGTGGCTAACACATCAGCTTGGTAAAGCACTAATGCTAAAAAAATGTAACGATAGTAAAGCAGATAGTTGACTGATCAATTGACCCACAGTAGAACATTTTATAATGGCATAGAAGTAGTCAGCCGTGGGCCATGCATGAGCTATCAGGGTCCGGGCCAACATTTTGAGCTGAGAATTGAAGTTTCAACTCAGACGAGGTGGATAAGGGAGCAGTGTAAGCCTACTTTGATGGGAACACTGATACCTCATTCAACAGCTGAAACTGTTTTTTTCCCCAGCCACACTCAGGTGGCACAAATATCAGCTTGATACAGCACTAATGTTAGAAAAATGTTAGGATAGTAACACAAGTAGTTGAATGAAAATAAGTGCAGGCCTACCAGTCTGGGAGTCCTACTGGAACAGGCATCAAACATGAAGGAGACCCAACTTGGAATACAAACATTTAAAAAAAAATATTGCCACACACCACAAGAGTGGTATCAATTTCCCCAGAGTAGAAATAGTATAGTGGGACTTCGACACCCCTTTCACTATAGGCAACCCACCAGGTGTAGACCCAACTTGGAGTCTCCTCATTTCAAAAAATTATTGTCACATACCACTAAAGATGCATCAATTTCCACAGAATAGAAGCAATGTAATGGGCGTCTGACACACCTTCCACTACAGGCAACCCATCAGATGGAGACCCAACTTTGAGTCTCAACATTTCAAAAAAATAGTTTGTAACATCAGCAGCAGTATCAACAGCAGGCACAGAAGCCAAGACAAAGGTGAAACACAGACTGCAATAACACAAGATCAATGCATGACACTAAAAATTACACCATCGCCTAGTCTGCCCAGCCTGCGATTTGGCAAAAGTCATAAGAGATCCATGACTTGTTCAATTTGATGAAAGTTAGGCTGTCTTCACTTTCAGGGGACAGACAGATGCGCTTATCCATTGGGACACAACCAGCAGTGCTGAAGACGCATTCTGATAGAACACTGGCTGACGGCCATAACAATATCTCCAAGGCGAGACAGGCAAGTTCAGGCCACTCTTCCATTTTTGAAGGCCAAAATGCAGAAAGGTCAAAGTTCCTCCTGATGTCATTGATATTGAGCTCAAGATGCTCCTGCACGATCTTCTCCAGTTGTTCACAAAATGTCAGACTTGTACCCTGTTTTGCTGGTGCATAGGCTGGTCTAAAAATGTTTGAAATGGCTCACAGAAATTGCTTATGCCACTTACACTGCTGCTGCTAATGATTTTGCAGTGATGCCTTGACGTTCCCAGGGTTGGAAGTCTAGAACTGCAATGCACACTTTGTGCCTCACTGCTGTCTTAGGGAAAACCACTCATGAGATTGTCTTCAAGAGTGTTTCGATACTCTAGCATGTGCACATGTTACTCTTGTAGCGTGGATCTAGCAGAGTGGCAACTCAGTAGTTAGCACTATTTCTAACCCTAAGAATACGGGCATCATGTTGATCAAGGTGCTAATGTGTCGGGTGCTTCCATGAGATCCAAGTCTATGGTGTGTTGGTGGCAGGGTAACACAAAATCTTGCCTCCTTCGTCTCCTCTCGCCAACTATGGACAACAGAGAGGGAATGATTATCGTCTTCATCTCCTGACTGTTGCGCACCCATCACCTCTTCCTCATTGACCACCTCCATTTGTTCCTCAGCTCCAGTACATTCATTAACAGTTTGACTGGAATCATGCACCCCCTCAATGCGTCGCCCTCCCATGGCACCGGCCTGTGCAAAGACAGTCCGGAACTTAGAGATATTGCTATCCCTTACACATCCTCCTCTGTTCCCTCTCTTTCTCTGGGACCACCAACTCCTCACGCAGACTATTCAAAGTGTTCTTCAGCATGTAGATGACCGGAATAGTGATGCTGATGATGGCATCATCAGCGCTAATCAACCATCTCAATAGCCATTTCGAAACTGTGCAGAAAGGTGCAGAAGTCCTTCATCTGTGCCCACTCCACAAGCGCAATTTGCATGATGTCCATACGGCGTTGGCCCAGGCTATGCAAAACGACCTACTGCACCAGGGCATGTTGCTGCTGACACAGTTGCTCCAACATGTCTAGAGCAGAATTCCACCATTTCAGCACATCGGCCAAAAGACCTCTGTAGCAATTCAAGTCGATGACCTGTGGGGTGCGATTGGTGGAATTAAACACAAAGCTACCAAGCTTTCTGCAGCAGTGCATCCAGGCTGAAATAGTGGCAGAGAAATTGCTGTACCACCAGATTGAGCATATGAGCCATGCAAGGCACGTGTGTGAGGTTGTCCTGGCATAATCCTGCCACACCATTATTGCATACGGCCTTCCCTGGCTCCAGGTTCAGTAGAGACAGTCATTGCTCTATCTCATCCTGGATAGCTGTTCACAACTCTTGAGATGTGTGACTACGATCTCCAAGGCATGTTAATTTAAATACTGTGTGATTGTGGTGAGCAATGGCTGCAAAATTTAGAGATGGGGGTATTCTCTCTGCAATGTTGGAATGAGTGTCTCATTACGGGAGAGGTTGAGGGGGCAGGTGTAGGCTCTAATAGAGGTGGAGAAGCCAGAAGCAGTGGAGGAAGTGTTAGATACAAAGGTTTGTCCTGCAAGCCTTGGGCATTCCAAGACTTGTGAAGCAGCCCCTTAACTGCCTGCCCCCACAACCACCAGAATCACCCAATGCCCAGTCAGCAAGATGAAACACCCCTGCTCATGTTTGCTCACCCATGTGTCAGTGGGGAAATACAACTTGGCAGACATAGGTTTTTTCAAGGAATGGATGATGATTAGTGGTGAGCGAATATACTCGTTGCTCTAGATTTCCCGAGCACGCTCGGGTGTCCTCCAAGTATTTTTTAGTGCTCGAAGATTTAGTTTTCCTCACCTCAGCTGAATGATTTACATCTCTTAGCCAGCTTGATTACATGTGGGGATTCCCTAGCAACCAGGCAACCCCCACATGTACTTATGCTGGCTAACAGATGTAAATCATTCAGCTGCGGCCATGAAAACTAAATCTCCGAGCACTAAAAAATACTCGGAGGACACTTGAGCGTGCTCGGGAAATCTTGAGTAACAAGTATATTCGCTCATCACTAGTGATGATGTCCACTACCTACTGGTGTAGTGCAGGCACAGCTATTATAGAGAAGTAATGGTGACTGGGCAACTGGTACTGAGGGACTGCCACGGCCATCAACTTTTGTAAACTGTATCCACCAGGCGGAAACATTTCCATGCCCAACAGTTTGGAGATGGAGTTCAAGCTCTTAGCTTTGGTGTGTGTAGGAAAAAACATTATTTTATGTAACTACAACTGAGGGACCAAGGGCTGGCTACTGTGCTGAGAGAGGATGGAGTTGGGTGAACAGGATAAACTGCTGGACTCTGAGTGAGGTGCAGGTGGAGATATTATGGTTGATTCAGAAAGATGTGTTGTGCTCGGTGAAACAAAAACAGCAGCCATCTCCACTTCCATAACAACTGACTGGTTCTCACTCACCCCAACTGTAGGAGGACAACAAGTGGAGTTTAAGTGGCCGGAAACTTGTCTGAGAATACTTGGCATGTTGACAGAGCAAGAAGCAGCAGGTGTGGTTTATGGGATGGTCGGTGGTTGGCGAGGCTCACTAGTCCACATTTTAGCGCATTGAGATTCCCAGTCAAAGGCAAGATGATCACGCATGTGCTGATTGGTAATAGTTAAATTATTGCAATTTTTGGCTCTACTGAATCTTTTATTTGGAAATTCATGAGATAACGTGAGTTGGATCATCCTTTGCTGTCTCAAAAAATGCCCAGGCTAGGTAAACCTAGTTGGCACCTGTGAACTACAGACTCGCAACCGTTGCTGGCAAAAGCCACAGTTGCAGTGCTTGCTTTGGTTGCATTACTCTGTGCTTGTGCGGCAATCAGCAACATAACCTCCTCGTCTTGCTCCTAATCCACCTCCTCTTTTGAGCTAAGTGGGATCTGAAACCTCGTCATCATCCTCTCTGTTCTCCCAGTGGGCACCGAGAGTCACCCACCTCCTCTTCCTGCCCTGACACCACAGTACAGTCTGCGTGCACCTCTGTTATTTGAGTCTCATCAGGATTACCTCCACCCCGAGGGTTAACATCTGGTGTTATGAGTTTGCATTCTTGTCGAACCCTACTTCATCTGGTCCCGGATCCAACATGAAAGATATTATGCATCGATGCAGATGTTTTCCTCCTCTGGATTCTGTGAATCTTTGTAGCAGGCCTCTGATGCCCATGAAAAAGAATGAGTGAGCAGCTCTGCAGAATGGCCCATCTGTGGTTCTCCACAATAAGTTGGGCATTTGGAAATTTGTAACCCAGAGGGAAACAAGGGTGGTTGGGGTGCCACCTCTGAGGATTGCACTGTGTGTGATGTTAAGATGGAGGAAGAGGAGGAGAAGCCACTTAAAGGAGCGCTTGCCATCCACTGGAGCACATGCTCTTTCTAAGCCTCATCTAAAAGGTGGACCGCTATGCGGCTGCCAAAGAAAGGAGTAGAGTAGCCCATCCAGTAACTGATGTTGTCAATGTTCTTTGGATAGAACAAGATGGTGAGATGGTGTTTGTTCAATTGAGCTATCATTAACATTAACACCTAACCAATGTGTATGTCGAACACCAAACCTACTCTCCCCTTTCACCACGACCCCACTTTTTCCCACTCATGTTGGAAGTAACCTTTGCCTCTTTTAATCAGTTGTTTCACAACCTTAGGCACACACCTGTCAGGAACCTGTCAATAAATGAACAATCACTATTTACAGGTGCATCTCACAAAATAGAATATCAAAAAGTTAATTTATTTCAGTTCTTCAATACAGAAAGTGAAATTCATATGTTAGATAGTCATTACAAACAGAGTGGTCTATTTCAAGTGTTTATTTCTGTTAATGTTGATGATTATGGCGTGCAGCCAATGATAACTCAAACTTAATTATCTCAATAAATTAGAATACCGTATATACTCGAGTATAAGCCGAGATTTTCAGCCCAAATTTTTGGGCTGAAAGTGCCCCCTCGGCTTATACTCGAGTCACGGTCTGTGGCAGGGTCGGCGGGTGAGGGGGAGAGGGCGCTGAGGCATACTTACCTAGTGTCGGCGATCCTGTCACTCCCCCTGCCCGTCCCACGGTCTCCGGGTGCAGCAGCCTCTTCCCCTGAGCGGTCACGTGGGACCGCTCATTAGAGAAATGAATAGGCTGCTCCACCTCCCATAGGGGCGGAGCCGCCTATTCATTTCTCTAATGAAGCGGTGCCGGTGACCGCTGATAGAGGAAGAGCTGCGGCACCGAACACAGGCAGGGGGAAGGAGCGGGACGCCGGGAGCAGGTAAGTATGACATATTCACCTGTCCTGGTTCCACACGCCGGGCGCTGTCTCCATCTTCCCGGCGTCTCTCTCTCCGCTCTGACTGATCAGGCAGAGGGCGCGATGACGCATATAGTGTGCGCGCCGCCCTCTGCCTGATCAGTCAGTGCAGGGAGACGCCGGGAAGATGGCGCCGAGAAGCTGCAAGCAAGACAGGTGAGTATGTGTTTTATTATTTTTATTGCAGCAGCAGCAGCACAGCTATGGGGCAATAATGGACGGTGCAGAGCACTATATGGCAGAGCTATGGGGCAATGGTGCAGAGCACTGTATGGCACAGCTATGGGGCAGTAATGGTGCAGAGCACTATATGGCACAGCTATGGGGCAGTAATGGTGCAGAGCACTGTATGGCACAGCTATGGGGCAGTAATGGTGCAGAGCACTATATGGCACAGCTATGGGGCAGTAATGGTGCAGAGCACTATATGGCACAGCTATGGGGCAGTAATGGTGCAGAGCACTATATGGCACAGCTATGGGGCAGTAATGGTGCAGAGCACTGTATGGCACAGCTATGGGGCAGTAATGGTGCAGAGCACTATATGGCACAGCTATGGGGCAGTAATGGTGCAGAGCACTGTATGGCACAGCTATGGGGCAATAATGGTGCAGAGCACTATATGGCACAGCTATGGGGCAGTAATGGTGCAGAGCACTGTATGGCACAGCTATGGGGCAATAATGGTGCAGAGCACTATATGGCACAGCTATGGGGCAGTAATGGTGCAGAGCACTGTATGGCACAGCTATGGGGCAATAATGGTGCAGAGCACTATATGGCACAGCTATGGGGCAGTAATGGTGCAGAGCACTGTATGGCACAGCTATGGGGCAATAATGGTGCAGAGCACTATATGGCACAGCTATGGGGCAGTAATGGTGCAGAGCACTGTATGGCACAGCTATGGGGCAATAATGGTGCAGAGCACTATATGGCACAGCTATGGGGCAGTAATGGTGCAGAGCACTGTATGGCACAGCTATGGGGCAATAATGGTGCAGAGCACTATATGGCACAGCTATGGGGCAATAATGGTGCAGAGCACTATATGGCACAGCTATGGGGCCATAATGGTGCAGAGCACTATATGGCACAGCTATGGGGCAGTAATGGTGCAGAGCACTGTATGGCACAGCTATGGGGCAATAATGGTGCAGAGCACTATATGGCACAGCTATGGGGCAGTAATGGTGCAGAGCACTGTATGGCACAGCTATGGGGCAATAAGGAACGGTGCAGAGCACTATATGGCTCAGCTATGGGGCAATAATGAATGGTGCAGAGCACTATATGGCTCAGCTATGGGGCCATAATGAACAGTATGGAGCATCTATTTTTATTTTTGAAATTCACCGGTAGCTGTTGCATTTTCCACCCTAGGCTTATACTCGAGTCAATAAGTTTTCCCAGTTTTTTGTGGCAAAATTAGGGGGGTCGGCTTATACTCGGGTCGGCTTATACTCGAGTATATACGGTACTTAACAATACCAGCTTGAAAAAATAATTTAACAATACAAAATGTTGGCCTACTGAAATGTATATTCAGTAAATGCAGTCAATACTTGGTCAGGGCTCCTTTGGCATCAATTACTGCATCAATGAGGCATGACATGGAGGCGATCAGCCTGTGGCACTGCTGAGGTGTTATGGAAGCCCAGGATGCTTTGATAGCAGCACTCAGCTCGTCTGCATTGTGGGGTCTGGTGTCTCTCATCTTCCTCTTTAAAATACCCCATTAATTAAGCACAGTGATACTGTTGTACCTACACCAGCAGATGACAATGCTCCCCAAACCATCACTGATTGTGGAAACTTCACAGTAGACCTCAAGCAGCTTGGATTGTCTGTCTCTCCACTCTTCCTCCAGACTCAGGGACCTTGATTTCCAAGGTCTTGTGTGAAGTATCCACAATCAATGATGATTTCGGAAGCCATGTCATCCACTGGTGTAGGTCCATTTTGTTTTATCAAGCCGAATGTCAGCGCAGCCATCTACCAGGAAATTTTAGAGCACTTCATGCTACCCTCTGCCGGCAACCTTTTTGGAGATGGAAATGTAATTCTCCAGCAGGACTTGGCACCAGTCCACACTGCCAAAAGTACCAATTCCTGGTTTAAAAACAGCAGTATCACTGTGGTTGATGGCGCTGCCCGTGCATGCGCAATAGCTGCTGTTGGCAATCTCCGAGAGCTGCTACTGCACAGGCGCAGGCAGCGCCATCTTGGTGGAGGACATTTAAAAAAAAAATCAGCTCACCTCCTCTCAGTCCCACCTTGTGGATAATTCAGTGCTGCAAGTAGTGAAGGTGAAGCAGAAGTCCAGCGTGGGTGATATCCATAAAAAATAACTTTTATTCCATTTTCATTAAAAACACATAAGTCCAAAATCCATCTTTATATTCAGAAACACAAAAATGGGTATTTCATACCAGTGATAGTCACAGGCTTAAAGTGCTTTTAAAATCAAAATGCGAGCCGCGCAACAGCAGCTATCGGATCTCTACGCAAACCGATAGCTTCTACTGCTCAGGCGCCCTGGGCGCCATTTTCAAAAAAATTTTTTTCCTCGCTCAAGGGTTGGCCCCTGCCTACAGAAGCGTTTTTTTTTTTATTCAGTATGTTAGGCATTCATTGTGCACCACATACCCCAGCCCTGCCTTAGGGCACGAGAATTTCATTAACCCAAAACTGAAAATAAAGATTAAGAAACAGCCACAAGACAGATTTCATCAACCAAGTTATCATTTTATTCAGCATAACGGCTCTGACCTGACAGTGTGTGTAGGTTATCATGCACAACTCTGCTGACAGATTCCCTTTAAGTAATTCCTAATGTATATTTTAATGTGACTCCAAAGATGGTGCTTAGAATAATTTTAGCAATTTAAGATACGAAGAACCAAATACTTGTATATCTATATAAATACATGGTTATTGGTTACATGTCATTCAAATAAAGAGAGGTGGAAAATGCTAATCTTTAAGAGTAGGAAGAGGAAAAATCTGCTTAATTGTGAAGACACATTCCATTATCTTATCTTTAACAAGAAACATAAAGACTAGTGCAAATATACTGAACCAAGCAGAGTTATCGCTAACATAACATCCACCAGAATCTACCATTACATCACTGCTTTCTAACAATCAACCTCTTTATTTGGATTGTTACACTAATCGGAACTAAATGTATTTTGTTTTCAAGTTCTTCCTCTTCAGGACTAAAAATTGCATGTATTTCCTATTTTGATTAGGCATTGCTGTGTAGTTGCAATACTGTAACATACATTAGTTCATACAGTAATTATTATTCTATTTCTTCAGTTAGTCCAGAGTCCAGGGTCTATGTTTGCGACCAGGCCCACCAATGCCAGCAACTACTTCAGCTGAATGAGTGTCCTCAGTGTATTGCAGCACACAGACCCATTGGGTCTTTGTGCCACAATACACGCTGCCGGACAACCAGAGACTAGCAGCAGATGTTGACGTGCACGTTACAATTGGAGCATGACAGTGACATCATGCGCTTCAGTCGCTTGCAAGCTGAAGACAGCTGCTGGCTTCAAATGAAGACATGGCTTGGGGGTGAGCAGAGGGAAGGTGAGTATAATGGTTTATTTTTTTTTAATCATGAGTACATGGTGCCCAAGGCCAAACTACTGCATGTATGAAGATGGACTGTGTATTATACTACATGTATGACTATGGGCTGTGCATTATATATTATATTACATGTATCATTATTGGCTTGCATGATATTACATATCCTCAGTCTGAAACCAGCTAATTCATAAGTCTGCAGTCGCACAGAATGACTGAACGTATTGGTTTTGACCGGACAACTCCATTAATATCAGATTAGTGTGCATGGAGCACAGGGCACCCCGCTGATCAGCTGGAAGAAGGAGCAATTATGCTCAGACCAAACCTGAAGAGAGATGATTCAAAAAGATATAAATAAACTGGAGCAGTGGGCAGCAACTATCAGAATGATTTTTAACAGGGAAAAATGCAAAGTGCTACATCTGGGCAATAAAAATGAAAAAAGCATATACAGAATGGGAGGAATAGGGCTAAGCAATAGCACATATGAAAAAGACTTGGGTATACTAATAGATCACAGACTGAACATGAGTCAACAGTGTGATGCAGCAGCAAAAAGGGCAAATACAATTTTGGGATGTATTAACAGAAGCATACAGTCTAGATCACATGAAGTTATTACTGCCCTCTACTCCTCTTTGGTCAGACCTCATCTGGAATACTGTGTCCAGCTTTGGACACCATATTTTAAAAAAGACATCAACAAACTGGAGCAACTTCAAGGTTGCAAGGTTTGTGCAAAAAATGCAGTGGAAAATCCGCACGTATTTTATGCGGTTTTTATGTGTTTTTGTTTTGTTTTTTATGCGGTTTTTCATGCGATTTTGTATGTGTTTTTGTAAGCTAAATAAAGATATATTATTTAAAAAAATGTGATGTGTTTTCCTTGTTCAACCTCTTCAGCCAGATACCCTGATTAATATAAAATAGACAAAGACAGATAGATTAAACACACACACACACATAAACCTATGTAGGAGTATTAACATAATTAACCTACATATGCTGTAACAAATAAGCAACTGTGAGAAATCTGTGTGAAATGGAATATCTGTTTATTTTTCAAAAAAAAAAAAATGCTTGGGCTCCCACATAATTTTAATAACCAGCAGAGGGAAAGCCGACAGCTGAGGGCTGATGTTAATATTCTGGGAAGGAGCCAATAGCCATAAAGATTCCCAGGCTATTAATATCAGCTCACAGCTGTTTGTTTAGCCTTTACTGGCTATTTTACAGGGGAACCCCAGAAAAAAATTGACATGGGTCCCCCTATAAAATCGAACCAGCAAAGGCTAGGCAGACAGCTGCAGAAAGATATTAATAGCATGGGAAGGGGCAATTGGCACCCCCCCGGCTAATAACATCAGCTCTCAGCCATCCCAGAAATGATGCATCTTATAGATGCACCAATTCTGGCACTTAGCCTTTCTCTTCCCACTTGCCCTGTAGCAGTGGCAAGTGGGGTTCATATTTGTGGGGTTGATGTCACCTTTGTATTGTCAGGTGAAATCAAGCCCACAGGTTAGTAATGGAGAAGCATCTATAAGACACCTATCCATTACTAATCCTATAGTTACATGGTAAATAAAGACATAGCCAGAATAAAGTCCTTTATTTGAAATAATTACACAGACTCCTTTATTGAATCTAAATTTACCATACTTACTGAACACCTAATCCCCGACACCCTCGTCTCTTGCAAACAAACAAAAAATAAACCAACATATAATACTATCTTGTCCGACGTAGTCCATTTAATACCCAGTGTCCCACGGCGATCTCACGTGTAGAAAAGTCACATGGGGAGATGTGACTGCTCTAGCTAGAATCCAGCGATACACTGACAGGAGGTAATCACTCCCGCAGTGTATCACTGAGTCACCATGAGAGTTCACCGGAGTTGATCAGCTTCTGTGCTCTCATTTATGGCACTACCACTGTGTGAGACCTTTTCCACACAGTGGTGCTGTAAGCGAATGCACCGGAGTTGATCAGCTTATGAACTCCAGTGAACTCTCGTGGCGGCTCAGTGATACACTGAGGGAGCGATTACCTCCTGTCAGTGTATCGCCGGAGGCCGGGTGAGATCGACGTGGAAAACTCTGTATTAAATGGACTATGGCAGACAGGGAGAATATGTTGGTTAATTATTTTTGATTCCTTGCAGGAGACACGGGCATCGATGATTAGGTGTTCGGTGACTATTTATTTTGTATGTGAATATGTAAATGTTTAGATTTTTTTTTTACAATTGAACACAGGCGCCGGATGATGAGACTATTCTCCCATCATCGGCTCATGCTCTCACTGTTATATGTGACAAAACAGCAGGAGGGGATTAGTAGCCCCATCAGATGACACCTGGGTACACACGTAGCATAGGTACACACACACATAGACAGACACACAGACATGCACAGACACAAACAGACAGACAGACGTAGACACACACAGACAGACACACAGACATATTCTCCGCCCACACACTCTTCCTCCTTGTGACATCATTTCCCTTTGACAAATCGCAGCATTATTGGCAGCCAAATCAGCAGCAAATCCGAAAAAACTTTTTACACCTGCATTTTTGCTGCAGATTTGACTGACTCAATTGAAGCCAATGAGTCGAAAACGCTGCAGAAATGCAAAAAGAATTGACATGCTGCAGAAAATAAAATGCTGCAAATATGGACGGAAATGTACAGATCATGTGCACAACACTTCAGGATTGTCATTGCATTACCTTGCTTTATTATTCCATTATGTTTTTGGAGCATTTCCGAACGTAAAAAAAGCACCGCGAAAAAGCATCAAAAATGCATTATGTGCATGAGTCGCCCACCAGGGCCTAGGGGTACTCGGTAGCAGGTCCAGTACTTAAAGGAGATGTCACGGTGGCAATGACCCAGTCCGTGGCTCTGGGCACCCAAGTAAAAGGCAATGTCTTTAAAGGGGTTTGAATAAAGTTTGTGTTCATGATGCCACCTGTGGTTCTCGGTCAGAGGTGACCGATGCTGCTTAAAGGGGCCCACTGGGGTGATGTTATGGCAGCTAAGATGGTATAGGTTCCCACAGGTGAAGCTGGGTCCCCAGGGCTCCCAGTGAATAGATGGAGATGTTGGATAGTGTAGAAAGAAACGGAGGACACAGGTAGGTTTGCAGTCTCTTTACCTGGTTTACTGAAGACTTCAGGCAGCCACAGTTAGGGGCACCAGATCACATGTACAGGCAGGGTCTGGCCGGCTTGGAAGCGAGTTCAGAGTCCCCTTTACTAGGTGGAGTTAGAAGCCTTCCTACTAGCACCGTGCTGTAGTCCCTTGCTGCCTGTGGCTTCTGTCAAGGTCCTCACTGTTCTCTCTGTCCTCCTTAAAGGTGGGACACTAACCCGTATGACAAGTGGCTTGAGCCTTTTTACAGAGTCTCTATCTTGCCCCGGGCTCTATGTGCCACTGTGTCTCCAGGTGTTAGGGCGGACAGGTGAGGTGTAGTCCAGCTGTCTTGCCGGTTTCTACTGTAAATCTTGGAGTCTCTCACAACCTCGGTCTTCCGGCTACTGGTGTCTGCGCTCTGTAGGGAGGTAGCCCAGTCACAGCTGTCCTCCCCAGTTCTCACTCTCCCGTGTTTCATATCTCCAACATGCTCTCTACAAATTGTTCGGCATTCTCATTCCCTTTCTCTAGGAGCTGCAGCACTTCTCGTGGCTGCATGGCCTCTCTGCTTCCTTCACCTCTGTCTCTCTGACAAGAACTGTCTCTCAGATTGTCTGATTTTCCCTCCAGACCAGAATATATATAGGGGAGCCACCCTCAAGCTGGATCAGAGCTTGTGTGTACCTGATAGAGAGGATCCTCCTTCGCTTCCAAGCGTGACATCACTCTCCCAGTGAGGAAAGCAATGCCACTGTGACAACCAGGAACCTGAGGTGTCACACTCACATAGCCTTAAACACCTTTAACTCTAATGCTATGTGCACAGTTATTCAAGGAGAAAAAAACTGTGTGGAAACTGAAAGGAAACTCTCTAAAGCCTCCTCAAAAAATGCAAATGTCCTCAAAACTTTGGAGTTTTTGCTCAGTTTCTGTTCCAATAACTCAGCAAAAAGACCTTACAGGAAAATATTGTCTGAGTCGGCCAAACATCCATGTGGGAGTCCAGTTAGTATTTCAATAAGGAAATCTGTGTCACAGAAGATAATTTGTCAACAGTTGTTTCTGCAAAATGTCGTTCCCATCTCAGCATTAAGAAAACATAAACTCTCTTCCAGCACGTGTGAGGGGAGTTGGGATGATTCGGTGGCAACAGCTACCTTAGTGAAGATATAGATAAACACCGTTTTTTTATCCAGAACATTGTGCTGCCATTTGTGGATACACAATGGCTTACTAAGAGAAGTGGCCGTGCACTAACTGTGGTGAGCTGACGGACATTCTGACTCACATAATATTGATGTCAATCCAGTCGAAATTTATGAAGGCCAGAAGGTTTGCTGAAATGGAATTGTGTAACATTTTTCATTCCCATATTTTGTGGGATCCTTCATGGTCCTTTTAATTGTCTTTTCTTACATAATTCTTAAGGAAAAGCTAGAAGATATTCAAAGAGAGCAACAAAAAGAGGCTGTGAAAATTATCCATACACAGTTCAACCTGGAAAAGAACATGTACTGCCAAGACTTGCTTTACAGTGGAGCTCTGAGGAACGTCCGGGCAGAGGCAGCTAAAGAGGCAACTATTTTTACTGTTGTATCTCCTTTTTGGTCTTCTGAAAAGTCACAACAAAAGACAAAAACAGCATTTTTTGTTGAGGAGATGTCTCAACACATTGAGGCGTATTTCAAGGATAGTTGTTTATGATGGGTAATATGTTCTAAGATTTAGATATGATTAAAAAATTGAGCTTGGCTTAAGTTGGTATACATGAAAACCATAAACTCATGTTTACATTGGCCATAAAGCATAAAAAACCTACAACAAACAAAATGAGCAAAAACTCTGTTGTAACTAAATAAGTAAAAAGCCATCGTGCATTTAAATAACACAGGGTTCTTAGTAATACTGTTTTTGATCAAAAATAGC
This sequence comes from Ranitomeya variabilis, assembly GCF_051348905.1. Taxonomy (NCBI): domain Eukaryota; kingdom Metazoa; phylum Chordata; class Amphibia; order Anura; family Dendrobatidae; genus Ranitomeya; species Ranitomeya variabilis. The sequence goes on from NC_135237.1 coordinate 476,863,879, forward strand.
GTAAAAGCCATCTCACTGTCGACAAGGTGGCCCTGATCGGGACAGTCCTACGCTGTCTAATATTAAAAACCTTATCATGTGTCAGAGTTGACCTCAGTGTGTGAATAAGGGCAGAAGAAAGGACTAGGTCCAGGCCTTTAAATGTAATTTCCAGCTCAGGAGAGGGAAGTCACACCCAGGCTTGCACAGAATGCAAAAATACAGAGAAAAAAAACAACAAAAATTGATCAAAATTAAACACTAATATAGTTTAACCTTGCAGTAGAGACATGATCTTCTGGCACTCCTGCTCTCTGCACTGGCTGAGGTGCGCCAGCCCACGCATAGGATGTAAGGGTCCTGGTGCAGTGATGTAAACGTACAGTGTCATGCTGGGACTCATGTCCTTTGAGTGTGCTGGTGCGATGATATTAACACGTTGGTCCATCCATGCTTTTTTGGCAGACTCGTCAGGATCCTGGATTAGGTGAGTATAAGTGTTGAGCCACCCCCCTAGTGTTCGAGTTCGGTTCGGTTCGTCGAATTGGGGTGTGTTCGAACACCATCTAACCCCATTGAAACCAATGGCAGGCAAACACAAACACATAAAAAACACATAGAAAACACCTTAAAAGGTGTCCAAAAGCAGACCAACTGCTCAGAAGACACAACAAACACATGGAAAAGTCACAAGTACATTTAGTCATGTGAAAAGAAAAGAGGTGGAGGAGTAAAAGGAGGAGGAGACACAGATATAGGCATGTCATGCTCTTCTAAAATCAAGAAAGGCTGGAGTAAAAAATCTAAAATCAGCCTACCAACACCCAGACGTCCTGACTCGTGACAAAAAAAAAATTTAAAAAAAATATCTTTAGGTAGAATGGTCCATTCAGAACACTTTCCTTAGAAGACGTAGTGGTATCCCCATTGGGAGTCGTGCAAAAAAAGGAACCCAATACATTCAGACTAATCCACCATTTGTCATATCCAAGGGGCAGGTCAGTAAAAGACAACATCGACGCGGAACCAAGTACAGTACTATATACTGTACCTCCTTTGACGAGGCAATCAGGCGGGTCAAGAAGTTGGGAATGGGCACCCTAATGGCCAAAACAGACATTGAGAGGGCGTTCCGGTTACTACCTGTGCCTCCGAATAGTGTCCGCCTATTGGGCTGCTTCTGTGAAGGAGCATACTACACAGATCGCTGTTTGCCCATGGGGTGCTCCATATCCTGCTCACTATTTAAGGCGTTTAGTTGCTTCCTCGAATGGGTCGTCATGGACGTTTCTAAGGGGGCACATATTATCCATTACCTCGATGACTTCTTATGCCTGGGCCCAAAAGATTTGCCACAGTGTGAATACACACGGTAGTCCACCTGTGAGAAGGAGAGAGCTGGTGGGAGAGCGGACACCCCAGAGACGTGGGGTTAGATTGAGAAAGGAAGAAGGCAGTGTAGCTTGCTTCATGGGTGGGGTACTCTGCTGAGTAGCAGAAACTGCTACTAGGCCTAAAGTATTGCCTGAGCTAGATGCAGTTAAAAATTAGTACTTAGATTAACAGGCGGTGTAGCTTGCTTCATGTTTGGGGTACTCTTCTGAGTAGCAGACACTGCTACTAGGCCCAAAGTATTGCCTGGGCTAGATGCAGTTAAAAATTAGTAATTAGATAAACAGGCGGTGTAGCTTGCTTCATGGGTGTGGTACTCTGCTGAGTAGCAGACACTGCTACTAGGCCCAAAGTATTGCCTGGGCTAGTTGCAGTTAAAAATTAGTAATTAGATAAACAGGTGGTGTAGTTTGCTTCATGGGTGGGCTACTCTGCTGATTAGCAGACACTGAAGCATTGGAGCAGACCTCTGAATCCCAGGCCATAGTATGAGTAAACAGCTCTGCAGACTCAACCATCTGTGTTACCCCAAGCCATAGTGTATGTAGTTTCTAAAGGTTAAAAGGAGGGGAGCGACCCCACCCTCCTGGAACTGAGGATGCCAACATCATGTAAAACACAGCAAGGGGACTCCAAAAAGAGTCTCCATTTTTTCCAAAAATTGGGCCACAGACACCACTTAAGTGTCATCAATTTCAATCAAGCTTTTAGTCTCCCCAGGATTACACAAGGGTAGAAAAGTCCTTGCGGATCCAATATTTGTTCATCTTGATGAAAATTAGTCTGTCTACATTGTCACTGGACAGCCGCGTGCGCTTATCTGTCAGCACACCATCAGCAGCGCTGAACACACGTTCAGAGAGAACGCTGGCTGCGGGGCACGACAAGATCTCGAAGGCATGAGTAGCGAGCTCAGGCCATTTTTCAAGATTGGAAGCTCAAAATGAGCAAGGGTCCAGTTCCACAGTCATGGCATCGATGTTAACTTGGAGATACTCCTGTTCATCCTCTCTAGGCGTTGGCTATGCTTCAGAGTTCTTGTCTCCTGTGGCCTTGCAAAGGATGGTCTAAAAAATTCTTGAAACGATTGGAAAAAATTGCTATTACCACCAGATACGATGTTGCTGTTATGGTTTGAGTGATGACTCGACAGTCCCATGGTTGGCAAGTTAGAACTCAGAGATTCACTACGTGTACCACTGGTGTTTTCTGGAAAAGCAGATGTAAGATTCTGTAACAGTCTCTGCTCATACTCCTGCATGTGTGAATCCCTTTCTATGGTAGGAATTATTTCGCCAAATTTACTTTTGTACTGGGGATCTAAGAGTGTGGCAACCTAGTAGTCGGCATTACTTCGAATTCTGATAATCCGAGGGTCATATTGCAGGTAGTGCAGCAAGAAGGCACTCATGTGTCTTGCGCATCCAGGAGGACCAAGTCCTTGTTGTCTTGGTGGCGGTAAGGTGAGAATCATGCTTCCTTCCTCTGCCCTCTCCCCCCAACCTCGCACAACAGAAATTTGATCAAGGTCTCCCTCATCTGATGAGTCTTCCATGCCCAGCGCCAGTTCGTCCTCCACTTCTTCCTCAGCTCCTGCACCTTCCTCAACAGTTTGGCTGCTACCATACACCCTTGGTAATCCCTCTCCCCCACTTTCCAATGCCAGCCGCCTTGGTGCTGCCGACCGTCTGGACCCTGGAGATATTATTTCTTCCGCATAAGACTCCACCTGTTCCTCCTCCTCTTGTCCCACCACCTGACTCCGAATACTGTTTAAGGTGTGCTCCAGCATGTAAATGACCGGAATAGTCATGCTGATAATGGCATCGTCAGCACTAAACATCTTTGTCGCTATTTCAAAACTGTACAGAAGGGTACATAGGTCCCTGATCTGAGACCACTCCTGCAGCATGATTTGCCCCACCTCTGGATCTCATTGGTAGAGGCTATACGTCATAACGTATTGCACCAGGGCTCGTCGGTGCTGCCACAGTCACTGCAACATGTGCAGAGTTGAATTTTACTGTGTGGGCACATCGCATTTCAGCCGGTGAACTGGCAGGCCCAACGACTTCTGTAGAGATGTAAGTCATTGAGCTGCAGTATGCGAACGGCGGAAGTGAGCACACAGCGACCGTGCCCTCTGCAGAAGCCCATCTAGTCCGGGATAGTTTGATAAAAATTGCTGGACAACCGGTTTCAAAACGTGAGCCATACAAGGCACATGTGTGACATTGCCCCGGCGAAGGACCGCACCCAGGTTTGCAGCATTGTCGCACACAGCCTTCCCTGGCTGCAGGTTCAGTGGAGACAACCATTGATGGAACTCGGTCTCCAGAGCTGACCACAATTCCTCAGCTGTGTGACTCACATTTCCCAGACATTTCAAGGTAAACACCGGCATGGGTGACAGCATAGTAAGGAGGTGTGCAGGATTCCTTCTGCACAGTTAGAACACGGGTGGCATTACCAGACAGGCTTTGGGTGCAGGTGGAGGACCGAGAGGAGGTTGAGGAGGCAGAAGCAGTGGAGGAACTTATAGATACATAGGATTGACGCGCAACTCGTGGGGACGGCAAGACTTGGACAGCAACCCCTTCTCCTGCTGTCAACATAGTTACACAGTGGCCAGTTACCGACATGTAATGCCCCTGTCCATGTCTACTCGTCCAAGTGTCTGTGGTGAAATGCACGCTGTCACACACAGAGTTTCTCAAGGAAGCGATGATGTTGTGTGTGACATGCTGGTGTAGCGCAGGCACAGCTTTCTTTGAGAAGTAGTGGCGACTGGACATCTGGTACTGGGGCACTGCGACGGACATAAGGTCTCGAAAATCCTCTGTGTACACCAGGCGGAAAGGCAGCATTTCTGTAGCCAACAGCTTGCAGATGGTGAAATTCAACCTCTTAGCTTTGTCATGGCTAGGAGGAAATGGTCTTTTACTTGTCCACATTTGAGGGACCGAGGGCTGGCTGCCGTGCTTAGACAGGATTGAATAGGGTGTCCCCAGCAAACTGCAGATCTGTGAGGAAGGTGCAGGCGGAGATATTATGTTGCCTTGATCAAAATGTGGTGGTCTCGATGTCAGAGAGCATTCAACACCAGCAGGTGTTTCCACTTGCAAATCTACTGTCGACCTGCCAATCACACTGGCTGCTGTGGGTAAAGAGGTGGAAGGTCTGAGTTCAAAACCATGTGCGACTGCTGCCCCCACAGTCACAGAGGATGAAGAGGCCTCGGATGCACTTGATGGGGCAGACGGTGGTTGGCCAGGCCCACTAGGCCGCATTGTAGCACAGTGAGCTTCCCACTGCAACTTATGCCTCATATCAATGTTACGGTTCATGCATGAAGTACTCAAACTATTAACTTTTTGGCCTCGGCTGAGATTTTGGTGACAAATCTTACAGACAACATGAGTTGGGTCATCCTTTGCGATCTCAAAAAATGCCCAGGCTATGCAAGGATTAGAGCCCATGCGACCTGAAGAGCCATGACGACTTGTGCTCAGAGGCACAGTTGTGGTTGAGGATGCAGTTGTTGACATGCTTCCAGTACTCTGTCTCTGTCCAGGAAGGCGCAACCTAACCTCGTCGTCACTAGCATCCTCCTCCACCTCCTCTGCTGACCTCATGGACTGGCGGACTGTGGGTTGACAGTAAGTGGGGTCTCCAACCTCATCATCATCACCCTGTGTGTTCTCACACCCGTCGTCCTCAGAGCCAATGTCTTCCTGCCCTGACCGAAAAGTCAAGTTTTCGTTCCAATCAGGTATCTCAGTCTCATCATCATCTTCCTCATTGTCTCCACCAACAGGAGTTACAGTTTGGGAACGAGGGTCTACATTATGCTCAGAATGTTCTTCATCTGGGCCTGGATCCGACTCACAAAGATTCTAGGCATCAGTGCAGATCATTTTCTTGTCTGAATTCACAGAAGCTCTGGAGCAGACCTTTGATTCCCAGGCTATAGTATGAGTAAACAGCTCTGCAGACTCAACCATCTCTGTTACCCCATACTCAGACAGGCGGCTGGAGACTTGGGAGCTGTGAGGAAGCAAGTGCGATTGGGGTGACACCTCTGAGGACTGGAGTATTTGTGATGTTGAAGTTGAGGTGGAGGAGAGCCCACTTGAACGAGCATTTGATATCCGTTGAAGCACCTGCTGTTTTTGTGCCTCATCTGGAATTTGTAGCGATACTCATAGCGATGGTCGTAAGAAAGGGATTATATCAGATTGTCCATGAAAAGAAGTAGACATCTTACTTTGGCTGGAAGATGGTCTTTCTTCTGCAGATGTTACTGTTGCTTTACCACCTACCCCATGGACACAACCTTTTTTTCCTTTTCCAACACACCTATTCCCTCTTTCCACCAGCAGCAGGCCTTTTGCCACTCATTTTGGTAGTTTTTGGCACAAAAAAACGATGGATGGAAACCAAGCAGAGCTGAGTGACCAAACTGTGGTACTAGCCCAAAACGATTTACTGTGTTAGATGCAGTAAAAATTTAGATACACAGGCGGTGTAGCTAGCTTCACAGGCGGGCTACTCCGCTGATGTGCAGACACTGCGACTAGGCCCAAAATGATTTACTGGGTTAGATGCAGTAAAAATTTAGATACACAGGCGGTGTAGCTAGCTTTACAGGTGGGCTACTCTGCTGACGTGCAGACACTGCTACTAATCCCAAAACGATTTACTGGGTTAGATGCAGTAAAAATGTAGATACACAGGCGGTGTAGCTAGCTTCACAGGGGGACTACTCAGATGACTACCAGACAATGCTACTAGCCCAAAAGGATTGGCTGAGCTAGATTACACCAAATGCTGTGACAAACACTTGCACAGCACTGGCACAGACCTGCCTGGCAAAAAGTGCTATGAACTGCTGTAACCTACCCTGAAAAGGGCTGATATTACAACTAGTCCCGACTCCCTAAACCTATCTCTCTCTATCTAACTGCAAATTTGCTCTCAAAAAACACTCTTAGACGGTATAGCGCCCACAGCAGCAGCGGTGCCAACTAACACTAAGCTGCAGCAGTGAGGAAATGGTAGCGACGGGGAAAATGGCTGGTTCTTATAGGGCAAGGACATGTGACATACACAGCCAATGACACATGCCCTTGCTTGTGTGCATCACATGTACCTGCTGTGTGTGTGTGTGCACTGCTGATAGGCTGAGAGACTGCACCACCCCTCTGTAAATGCGGGAAAGAAAAAAAAAATGGAGATCGGCATTATTTCAGCACAGATCTATTCCCCCCCTGCACACTATACACTGAAACAGTCTATTAACATTGATAAACAGTTTTAATGTGAAAATCAGGTTAGGCTTTTGGTGAACGAACAGTTATCAAACAGAAACTCCAGCAGCCGAATTTAAAGCAAGTTGTTCGAGTTCGTCGAACGACTCGAACACCGCCCAAAACAGCTCGAATTTGAAATTAGCGAACAGTTCGACTCAAACAATGCTCATCTCTAGTGAGTATATGATTTTTTAACATTTTAATTAAAACTTGTGGTGTGACTGTGGTGGTATCGTGAAGTATAGGGGACCCTCATACAATGTGGGATGCCCCTCATACATTGTAGCAACTACTATAGGAGCTCCTCATACATTGTAGGGACTACTATGGGAGGTCACAGTGTGGGCCCCTCATAATGTGTGTGAGCCATTATATAGTTTGGGGCCTACTGTGAGGGCCATCATACGATGTTGGGCAACTGAGTGAGCCAATATACATTGTGTGGACTATTATACTGTATGATGACTACTGTAGGGGCCCCACATCAGGTGCAAATAAGACTGTAGGAGAGATCAGTGCAAAATACGGTCTTATCCGAGAAGTATAGTGAGCTTTACGCTCAGATTAGACTTACCTCTTTAATTCGAAAAAACAGCATATGGTGCAATATCGGCTGCAGCAGATCCACGGGTCAGCCAGTGACCATGAGACATCAATAAGTTATAAATGGTTTGTGCATAGTCTCCGCGCTGCCAACAGGATTTAAAACATATATCCCAGTGTCGTAAAATGATTGGTTTATTTTGACGCGTTTCGAAGTACAAGTCTTCTTCTTCAGGAAAACCACATGAAACGCGTCAAAATAAACCAATCATTTTACTACACTGGGACATATGTTTTAATCCTCTCGGCAGGGTGGAGACTATCCACAAACCCCATCTAACTTATTGACACTGCAGGTGCAGGTGCAGTAGTAGGTGCTCATACAGCAGCAGCTCAGTATTGGGGTATTAGCAGAATTAGGCATTTGTGCAGGTTGGGTTAAGATGAGGATGGAGTTAAAAATGTGAGAAATCAAATTTATCTGTGTTGCAATCTCTGCAGTTGAGTCCTGGCTGGCTGTGTCATGGCAGTTTGAGTCAGATGGTGAACACCTCCATCAGAAAGAACATCAGCTGTAAGTCACTATCTGTAACTGTACTGTGATCACTTGTATGTTCTGCAGGTCTGGTATCTACCTCTCTATGTCACCATATGGCAGTAATATCAGTGTTGGTGCTTGTATAGTGATTTATTTTCAGTAACAGCATGGTAACCATAGTTGTAATCCAGGTTATCCGGTTAGGATCCCACTCAGATGTTTCGCTCCCCCCTCCCAAACTGAACCCCTAGCTATGCTTCTGATGTGAACATTGTATTTTTTTTTGCAACTATCACAATATGCAAATGATACTAGATCTGCTCTGTAGTTTCCCCAATGATTCAATATTAACCCTTGCTACACTATAATAATAATCTGCATTTCTAAAATGGAAACAAAATGTAAAAATACAAGATATTCACAGTAATATAATCACACAGCATCTAGAAAAATATATTATAAATTTATTATCTGTTTTATAACACTGCTTGCAAGCACTGATGCATCATATATCACAAAGTATGTATGTATATGGCCTTCCTTCATTTCATATTTAGAGTGCATTCAGGACAGCGAATCCACTTTAGCTGAAATAAAATAAAACTCATACCTAAGTACACTTGTAGTAGAAGACTAGAAATGGCAGTCACAATAAACATTGTCCTTCATATCAGTCATTGCTATTCTTTTGGTATTCTTTTTCATAAAGTTTGTAGAAGAGATATCGGAGAGAATGTCTTCTAAGCTGTGGCCCCACAAAGCCTGGAGGATACATTAACTTCTTCGGGATCACATTCCAGTCTTCCCGAAATCACGAATGGCCATGTCTGTAAGGAAGGATGTGACATTATCACAGGCAGTTGGCAGTAATGTATAATTCACACATTTATTATTATGTCTCCCTATATAGTCAATATCTATTTTTCTTTCTTAGTCTTCATACAGAACTTTCAAAATAAAAGAGAAAAAAAATGAAAACAATGTCTATCTACCCAACAAGCTACGGATTTATCTACATAGATCATAATGCTTACTTCATTTTTAATATATATAATATATATATAATTATATATATGTATCATAAACACACACATATATATATATATATATATACACACAACATAAGAGAATACTATATAGAAATATACACACAGAGATATTACACCCTCATCACATTTGTTCAGCCCTCCATGTGCTAAAGTCAGAACAGATCCTATAGTTTTCTACAGGAAGAATTTTGTTTCTGGAGACATTTGTTGTGTCACCGATGTTGTCTCCTTGCGTTACATGCAGCATTTTTGCAGTATATACCTATAGATACAAACGTGCACAACTAGGTCATGTGGTGTGAATGGCTCAGGCATTATACAACTGCTGGGACACAACTAATAGATGTGAACCTACCCTAATATACAAAAATTCAGAAAACAAATACCCTGGCCCCTGAGTAGACATTATCGGAATTTAAATGTACCATATTATCTATCAGTTTAGTTATAAAGTTGCTCTTTTTTAAATATGTAAAACTAATACAGTATAGAAATATACATAGAAAGAGAATTCTGACAAAATGCAATGTACATGCACCAAGTTATCTTTTAGTTAAAAAATGAGTGCGATTATACAGTTACATTAATGTCATATATGTATCAGACATGCAATTACTATAGATATTGTCCTAAGAGCAATACTTCAATTTCTAACAATGATAAGTGTTATCTTTATGTTGTATAGATATATGCATGGTAGTTGGTATGTGTGATATTTCTAAGTATCTCTCTCTCTCTGTGTATGAGCAAATATATATATATATATATATATATATATATATATATATATATATATATATATATATATAGTATGCACACAATCAATACATAAAACACCTAGAACTATATATATATATATATATATATATATATCTGTAGATATAGATATATATAGATATATATAGCTACTGCTCCAGATGTACCATGCATATATCAATATATACAGTATAGAACTTATTATTGTTAGAAATTGGAGCAATATATAAATATATATTTATATATATTTGGAAGAGACAGAGAGACAGATATACATACATACAAGGCATAGTAAAATCCTTTAACTTCAGTTTAGTACATACCCTAACTAGTGTTAGGAGCAAACAGCACAAGCACTAATAGTTTTTTTTGCATCACATTCGTATCATAATGCACAGGAACACTCAGCAATGTCCATTACCATGATGCAGCCCTTGAAGCCGACTGGTGCTGGCTGTATGGGAGCTTCATTCTTACCAGGTTGACAGGATGCACATAGCTATTGTCATATCTGTCGTCCTGCAGCAGCTGCCTGAGATGGGCAATGTAGCTGGAGGCCAGTCTCAAGGTGTCCAGCTTGGAGAGCTTGGTGTCTGGGGGTACCCAGGGCAGGCTGGTCTTGAGCCTGGAGAAGGCTTTACTTAGCACTCTCATGCGGGCTCTCTCCCTGGCATTGGCTGCATTTCTTTGGGATTGTTTGCATTCCTTGGATGGTCTTGAAGTTTGCTTCTTGTCTGGACTCTGTTGCCTCCTGCATTCCCTCTTCTTCTTGCCAGTGGAGGTCTCAGCAATGCCATCTTCTGAGTTGTCAGTGGAGTGGTCCAGCAGCAGGTCACTGCATCCTGCCCCTCTTTTAGATTTTCGATACTGAAGCTCTAGCACTCTCAACTCCAGCAGATCCTCAGTGTCACTCACAGAGCCTGTGGACATGTCTTGTACTGACCTTCTGTGATCCAGCAGACCACAATCAGTATTAGTATGGTCACCTACACATAGTTCTAGAGGGAGCACTGCTTGGTTTTACTTATTACTGGATGAGACAGTTCAGCAATGCCTCTATATAGCAGAGGGAGTGGGTCAGTAGGGGGTGGCAATAACAAGGAGGTGGTGGGCTTAGTTTATTAACCCTTACAGCTGCAGGATCTGCAGCTGAACACTGGTATTAGTTACATCGTAAAGCACATTAGTTCCCATTTCAATTTGCAGGTGTCTCATTTTTCTTGTGTTCTGTACTTTGCTTGTTCCAAGGAGATGACATCAGTGCAGAACTTATCTGGGAAGGGTTGGTCAATTTGAGTATTTGTGGAGATTAATGTCTCCAGTCAGGGGTTCATTATGTTATGTCCTGATTTTTTTTATGCTCTATAAATAGAGAGAACTAATAAAACAAAAATAACAAATTCTTCATAAAAAAGAGTTTTTTCTATTTATTTTAGCATGTCTGACAATTTATTCACAATAGTGTAAAGAGTGAGTCGGATTATATTAAATTCTCAGCCTATGTTATAAAGGGTTGTTACCATAGGGGGTTCATTCCCTTGTATAATATTTACAAGATATTGTTTGCAGGGATTCTTAATAACACAAGAGATGAATCTGAAGTACATATCAACATTAAGGGGCTGATCATAGATGTTTGATTTGTCACGAATTTTGAAGCAGAGTCCGGACTGAAATCGGCATCAAATCCGAGAAACATACAAGTCCTATTTATGCGAATCCTGCTTTTCCAAATCAGCTTACACACAACTTTAAAAGAAATGCTTAAAAACATTCAGTGGGGAAAATAAGTATTGGATACACTGCCGATTTTACAACTTTACCCACCTGTAAAGTATGGAGAGGTCTGTAATTTTTCTCATAGGTACACTTCAACTGTGAGAGACAGAATCTAAAAATAAATACCACAAAATCACATTGTATGAATTTTAAATAATTAAATTGCATTTTATGGCATGAAATAAGTGTTTGATCACCTACCAACCAGCAGGAATTCTGGCTCTCACAGACCTGTTCTTTTTAAGAAACCCTCCTACTCTGCACTTATTACCTATATTAATTGCACCTATTTGAACTTATTACCTATATAAAAGACACCTGTTTACACACTCAATCACACTCCAACCTCTCCACCATGGCCAAGACCAAAGAGCTGTCTAAGGGCTGTCCCACACGTCCAGATAATTCCGGTAACGGAATAAATCGGTACCGGAGTTATCCGTGTCCGTGTGCCTGGGAACTCACGGAGGCCATACGTGCGGCACACGTGTGCCGCCCGTATGGCGAGTGGGTACCACACGGAGCGTGTGGTACCCACTCTGCATGGTGCTGAAGCTGCGATTCATATCTTCCCTGCAGCAACGTTTGCTGTAGAGAAAATATGAAGAATAGTGTTTAAAATAAAGATCCATGTGTCCGCCGCCCCCCCCCACCCCCTGTGCGCCCCCCCGCTGGTCAGAAAATACTTACCCGCTCCCTCGCTGCTTCCTGGTCTGGCCGCGGCTTCTCCTGCATGCGGTCACGTGGGCCCGATCATTTACAGTCATGAATATGTGGCTCCACCTCCCATAGGGGTGGAGCCGACTATTCATGATTGTAAATGATCGGCCCCACGTGACCGCATACAGTAGGAGGCGCGGCCAGACCAGGAAGGAGCGAGGGAGCGGGTGAGTATTTTCTGACCAGCGGGGGGGCGCACAGGGGGTGGGGGGGCGGCGGACACATGGATCTTTATTTTTAACACTATTCTTCATATTTTCTCTACAGCAAACGCTGCTACAGGGAAGATATGAATACCGGCTTCAGCACCATGTGGGGGGGACAGCGCTTACTGTAGCGCTGTCTCCTGCACGCACACGGACCCCAGATGGAGAATGTCCGTGTGAGGTCCGTGTTTTACGCGGACCCATTGACTCTATTGGGTCCGTGTAAAACGTGCGCTCCCACGAACACTGACATGTCTCCGTGTTTGGCACACGGAGACACGGTCCGCAAAAATTCAATGACATCTGAACAGATGCATTGATTTTTATGTGTCTACGTGTGTCAGTGTCTCCGGTACGTGAGGAAACTGTCACCTCACGTACCGGAGCCACTGACGTGTGAAACCGGCCTTAGGAAACAGAGACAAAATTGGTGACCTGCACAATGCTGGGATGGGCTAAACATCAACATGCAAGCTGCTTGGTGAGAAGGCTACAACTGTTGGTTCAATTATTAGGAAATGGAAGAAACACAAGATGACTGTCAATCTTCCTCAGCAAATAGATAATGGCTGCACTTAATTTTACTGTGCTAAAGCAAGGAAATGTGCAATACATGAAATGTGAATAGCATAATGGCTTGGGAAATTTATGAAAAAACACATGAGATTCTTAGCACAAGATTTGGCCAAATGTTGTGAGCCCATCCACCAAACATCAAGGTAATCTCAAAACGGATGGGTAACTGAGCTGACTGCCTAGTGTGAACACTTACCTATGGCTAATAACATGGTAAAGCCTGCTTTTATAGGAAGCTCAGAACCAACTGTGTCTGGATGTAGCTAAAATCACAGCATGGTGAAGGGCGGGGCGTTCAAGTCAGAATGGGCTCACAACATTTGGCCAAATCTTGTGCTAAGAATCTCATGTGTTTTTTCATAAATTTCTCAAGCCATTATGCTATTCACATTTCATGTATTGCACATTTCCTTGCTTTAGCACAGTAAAATTGAGTGCAGCCATTATCTATTTGCTATGTAAGATTTTTGGTTATGCACCAGTTCAGATTAGATGGCTGTTCAGTCAGTTTTCTTATATTTACTATGTACTATTTTTTCTGACTTGAACGCCCCGCCCTTCACCATGCTGTGATTTTAACTACATCCAGACACAGTTGGTTCTGAGCTTCCTATAAAAGCAGGTTTTACCATGTTATTAGCCATAGGTAAGTGTTCACACTAGGCAGTCAGCTCAGTTACCCATCCGTTTTGAGATTACCTTGACGTTTGGTGGATGGGCTTACCACATTTGGCCAAATCTTGTGCTAAGAATCTCATGTGTTTTTTCATAAATTTCCCAAGCCATTATGCTATTCGCATTTCATGTATTGCACATTTCCTTGCTTTAGCACAGTAAAATTGAGTGCAGCCATTATCTATTTGCTATGTAAGACTTTTTGGTTATGCACCAGTTCAGACTAGATGGCTGTTCAGTCAGTTTTCTTATATTTACTATGTCAATCTTCCTCAGTCTGGGGCTCTGTGCACGTTATTGCCTCATTGGGTAAGGATGATTCTGAGAAAGGTCAGGAATCGTCCCATAACTACATGGGAGGACCTGGTCAATGATTTGAAGAGAGCTGGGATCACAGTCTCAAAAAATGTCATTAGGAACACACTACGCCATCATGGATTAAAATCCTGCAGGACACACAAGCTCCTCCTGCTTATGCTATTACATGTCCAGGCCAATTTGAGGTTCACCAATGACTATCTGAATGATCCACAGGAGGCATGGTAGAAGGTCATATGGTCAGATGAGACAAAAATAGAACTTTTTGGTATCAACTCTACTCGCCGTGTTTGTAGGAAGAAGGAGGATAAGTACAACCCAAGAACAATGTCCCAACTGTGAAGCATAGTGGGGGTAATATCATACTTTGAGGGTGCTTTTTCTGCAAAGGGGGCAAGACGACTGCATGTATGTATTGCAAGATTTTGACTTACAACTTCCTTCCCTCAGTAAGGGAATTAAAGATGGGTCATGGCTGATTCTTTCAACATCACAATGACCAGAAACACAGCCAGGGCAACTAAGGAGTGGCTCCTGAGAAGCATTTCAAGGTCCTGGAGTAGCCTAGCCAATCTCCAGATCTGAACCCAATAGAAAATCATTGGAGGAAGCTGAAAGTTAATGTTGCCCAGTGACAGCCCCGAAATCTGAAAGATCTGGAGAACATCTGTATGGAGGAGTGGGCCAAATCCCTGCTGCAGTGTGTGCAAACCTGGTCGAGAACTACAGAGAACGTCTGACCTCTGTAATTGCAAACAAAGGTTTCTGTACCAAATATTGAATTCTGTTTTTCTATTGTACCAAATACTTATTTCATGCAATAAAATGCAAATTAGTTATTTAAAAATCCTACAATGTGATTCTCTGGATTATTTTTAGATTCTGTCTTTTCACAGTTGAAGTGTATCTAAGATACAAATTACAGACCTCTCCATTTTTGTATTTGGGATAATTAGCAAAATCGTCTGTGTATCAAATAATAATTTTCCCCACTGTATCCACAATGACATTTTTACACCACTAATTTGTTATACAAGGAAGAACTCAGCATATAATCTAATAATCCTCAGTATATAATCTAAAAAAGAGCTTGGCGCTCAAAATGTGTAGAATTCTGTGATTTCTTGCATTATTCCAGCTATCCACAGAAATGCAAACATTTTTGCTCTGTCAGAACAGACATCTTTCAAGCACATGGATTGCAGTGGGCCGGAGAGGCCAGAAAGATAGATCGCCGCTGTGTATGTGATGCTAGTACACTAGATTCCACATGTCTAAAAAGGTCTGATGTGTCAGACCGAGACATTATTTACATTTCTTTGGATTGCTGCAATAAAACAAGAATCGTTGAATTGTACACATTTGAAGTGCCAAGTTATTTTTTTCTTGTAGAAAAGCCGTGGAGACACCATCACTAGTGTTGACTGATACCGTCCGATATTTGAAAGTATCGGTATCGGATTGGATAAGCCGATATCCAAAAAATATCGGATATCGCCGATACCGATACCCGATACCAATACAAGTCAATGGGACACAAATATCGGAAGGTATCCTGGATGGCTCCCAGGGTCTGAAGGAGAGGAAACTCTCCTTCAGGCCCTGGGATCCATATTCATGTAAAAAATAAAGAATAAAAATAAAAAATATGGATATACTCACCCCTCCGGCGGACCCTGGACCTTAGTGGTGTAAGCGGCAGCCTCCGTTCCTAAGGATGCAGTGAGTGAAGGACCTTCGATGACGTCGCGGTCACATGAGCGGTCACATGAGCGGTCAAGCGACCAATCACAAGACCGCGACATAATCGCAGATCCTGTACACTCATTGCATTCTTAGGAACGGAGGCTGCCGGTTACACCGCTAAGATCCAGGGTCCGACAGAGGGGTGAGTATATCCATATTTTTTATTTTTATTCTTTATTTTTTACATGAATATGGATCCCAGGGCCTGAAGGAGAGTCTCCTCTCCTTCAGACCCTGGAAACCATCCAGGATACCTTCCGATATTTGTGTCCCATTGACTTGTATTGGTATCGGGTATCGGTATCGGCGATATCCGATATTTTTTGGATATCGGCTTATCCAATCCGATACCGATGCTTTCAAATATCGGACGGTAACTCGAGCAAGTTCAGAGAAGAGCGACCAGAATGGTGACTGGTCTGCAAACCATGTCCTATGAGGAACGTTTCCAGGATTTGGGAATGTTTAGCTTGCAAAAAAGAAGACTGAGAGGAGACTTAATAGCTGGCTACAAATATCTCCAGGGCTGTCACATTGTAGAAGGATCATCTTCATTCTCATTTGCACAAGGAAATACTAGAAGCAATGGGATAAATCTGAATGAGAGGAGACACAGATTAGATATTAAAAAAATTAGATATTAGAAAAAACTTTTTGACAGGGTGATCAATGAGTGGAACAGGCTGCCACAAGGGGCGGGTGAGTTCTCCTTCCATGGAAATCTTCAAACAGAGGCTGGACAGATACCTGTCTGGGATGATTTAGTGAATCCTGTTTTGAGCAGGGGGTTGGACCAGATGACCCAGGAGGTCCCTTCCAATTCTAACATTCTATGATTCTATGATTTGACGTCTGAATGAAGACAGGCCGGATTCACACTAGCATAAGACTAACGATGCGAGAGCACAGGATGCGATATGCTAATGACCCTTAGCTCCAGCTCTGCTGTGACAGTGATCCGTGCTCTGCTCCAATCCACTCGCCTGAGAGAATCGCAGCACAGATGCGGGGAAGACAGAGAAAGTAATTTCTCCATCTCCTCCATTGCCGACATCCACGGAAATCACACTGCACTCGGTTGATATCCATGCGCAGTGCAATGTTTCACATGCTCCCATAGACATATATATGGGTTAGTGCGATTCGATTCTTGGGCGCAAGTTCAGCATTCTGCCATTGTTTTTCATGTTGAATCGGCATGAGAAAATAATGGCAGATGTGAACTGCGCCATAGTATAACATTTGGCAGAGTGCAATTCGTTTTTTTTTTTTAGATTGCATTCGTCCAATTCCATCAATTGTGAGCAAACTTTCAGGAGCTAAATCCTACTTCTGTACTACTTGGAGTGCTGGATATCTTCTATAGAAAGTACTCACACAGAAATGCAGCTGAAAATGTAATACTCATGCAAATGTTACCCCTGGACTTCTGCCGCAAAAATACATGTTGGCTTTTATGCAGTTGAGTGATCATACCCTTACCGAATATTTAAATGAAGACTTTGGTTAAAATAGGTTACCTATTAGGCTACATTCACACATCCAGTATTTGGTCAGTATTTCACATCAGTATTTGTAAGTTTAAACCAGGAGTGGGTGAAAATGGCAGAAGTGGTGACGTGTTTCTATTGTACTTTTTCTCTGATTGTTCCACTCCTGATTTTGGCTTACAAATACTCTTGTAAAATACTTACCAAATATTGAACGTGTGAACATGGCCTTAAAGGGATTTATGACATAAAGAAACACAGACCCTTCTTGCACTGGGAGAATATCGTTTAGTCAATAACCTTTGTAATTCCCAAATATATTCTTTGAAATGCTTTACAACTAAAATACGAGTTTAAGTACAGCCAGGGACCTAGTGGATGGCAACCATGAATAATGCATATAGTCTATTCATAACAGTATAAAGTGAGTGCTAAAATATGGATTCATAAATAATAGAAATAAGTAAATCGATTCAATTTTTATGAAATTTGGGCTGAATTCTATGACATTTTCAAGTCTCAATGAATTTGAACATTTTGAGATTCGATTCACGCGAATCGCCATAAACGTACCTAACACCAATTTACACATTGCAGATTTCATCATCCGCAGAGGTTTACACGACCTCATTTTCAACTGCGTGGGCTTCGCAACAATGCCTTGCAGTGATCACATCACTGAATATAGCTAGAGATGTGCAAATTTAGTGCAATTGAACTTTACTCGACCTGTACAAAGATCTCAAGAATACTCTTTTGTTTTGCTCCTTGACCTCTGGGGCCTGGTTCCAGTCAAAAGTCCTGCTCTAGAGTGAAGACCGCTGCATTTGTATGCTGAAAGAAGAGGCCTTGGGGACCATAAGGGCGGACATTTGGCAGCGGAGGTGCTGGGACAGGTGAACCATAAGATGAGTATTAGGTTTTTTTAAGTTACATTTAATACACTCTGAGGTCTGTGACTTCAGGGTGTAATAGGGAACATTCAATTTGCAGAAAATAGCTTCACTGCAAATCAAATTGTGCTTCAAATCTGCACAATTTGGCTAATTTTAATTTCAACAGATCTGCACATTTCTAGGTATAGTGAAGCCAATGAGGAGAGACTATCATAGTATAAAACCAGAGACAGGGAATGCAGCAGACACTTAAGGATGGTTTAGGATAGTGGGAGGACCTCAGAGCTCATAGCTCAGCAATAGTGATGGGCAGAGAAAGCATTAAAGCATTTTACAAATGCTCCAGTCAGTAATGTATTGTAGAACTGCAGCAGTGAACAAGATAAGTTTAGCAGTCTGATAATACTATAGAGATTTAAATGCTAGAGAAAAAGAGTCAGAAGAGGTTTTAGCAGTTAAATTGACTGACCAGTAGTGGGCATTTGTCCTGCTGCATTTAAAATATTCATTTTTTTCTTCATTCTTCATACAAAGCACAATTTTTTTTCTGTACTTTTGTTTTCTGGGATCCAGACAGACTCTTGCATCTTTCATCCAGCCGCTGATGTTTCTGGAATATGTCATGGGGAAAGCAAAAGAATTGTCAATGGACCTATGGGAAAAGGTAGTTGAACTCTATTAAACAGGAAAAGGTGCAAAAAGATATCCAAGGAATTGATAATGCCAGTCAGCAGCGTTCAAACTGTGATAAACAAATGGAAAATCAGGGGCTCTGTAACAACAAAACCACGGTCAGGTAGAGCAACAAAAAATGTTGTCCACAACTGCCAGGAAAATTGTTCGGGATGCAAAGAAAAATTCACAAATAAGATCAGCTGAAGTACGGGACTCTCTGAAAACTAGCAGTGTGGCTGTTTCAAAATGCACAATAAGGAGGCACTTGAAGAAAAATGGTGTGCATGGTCGAGTCACCAGAAGAAAGCCATTACTGAGCAAATGAAACAAAATATCTCTCCTACAATAGGCAAAACAGCACAGAGACAAGCCTCAAAACTTCTGGAACAAGGTAATTTGGGGTGTTGAGACCAAAATTTAACTTTTTGGTCAAAATCAAAATGTTACATTTGGAGAGAGGTCAACAAGGCCTATGATTAAAGGAACACCACTCCTACTGCAAAGCATAGGGGATGTGTGAGCTACAAAGGCACAGGAAACTTGGTCAAAGTTGAATGAAAGATGAATGCAGCATGTTATCAACAAATACTGGAAGCAGTGGTATACAAAATACTTTAGCACACTCCAGTGAATCTGATGCAAAGAGGGTGTTTAATACAATACATACAGTAGTCACAAACGTTTTGGTCTGCAAGGACCTTCATCAGTGTGCTATAAATAAGCGAGCACAAAAATATTGAGGCACGCATATTAGAATAGACAACAATTACCAAAATACCTCCTGTATTGAGCTAAAAAAATATGCATAGCGGACTATAACGGATCAGCTGTAAAAATATGAAACACAAAAACACACAGAAAAAACAGCCATAAAGATCCTATATAAATGATTTTATTGAATATACATATAAACACCAGACATAAATAGGCAATTGGCATGGAAAAAGGGGGGACAGTCACCGGAACAGGACCAGGTACAATAAAAACCAGGTGCCCACCAGCACCCGAATCACTAGCAGAGATGCAGCAAAATGCAGAGTATCATAGTAAAACCACCCATGATAATATAAGACAATGCTAATGAGAATAAATATTTATATCATGGGTGCATGTTGCACATAATATCAGAAGATCCTAAAAGGATCAGCATAATTACATACCACAAAGCTGCAGGACCGGTACACTGGTGGGACAGCTGGACGAACCCCAACGCACGTTTCGGAGCCAAATACAGCGCTCCTTCCTCAGGGGGTAAAGGGGGTTTACCCCCTGAGGAAGGAGCGCTGTATTTGGCTCCGAAACGTGCGTTGGGGTTCGTCCAGCTGTCCCACCAGTGTACCGGTCCTGCAGCTTTGTGGTATGTAATTATGCTGATCCTTTTAGGATCTTCTGATATTATGTGCAACATGCACCCATGATATAAATATTTATTCTCATTAGCATTGTCTTATATTATCATGGGTGGTTTTACTATGATACTCTGCATTTTGCTGCATCTCTGCTAGTGATTCGGGTGCTGGTGGGCACCTGGTTTTTATTGTACCTGGTCCTGTTCCGGTGACTGTCCCCCCTTTTTCCATGCCAATTGCCTATTTATGTCTGGTGTTTATATGTATATTCAATAAAATCATTTATATAGGATCTTTATGGCTGTTTTTTCTGTGTGTTTTTGTATAAATAAGCGAGGTAGGGTAAGTTAACCCTTAAGAAAATTTGCATCAATAGATAAAGTAAATGGGAGATCTTGTTAAGAGGGTGGGCCAGACGCTGGCCAGTCTGAAGATATACATGCAAGCCAGGGAAGGCTTGCATGACTGCATCTAATCAATTTGATTCAGAGTTCTGCAAAGAACTATAAGGTACCTGAATGTTAATGTTTATTTGTGATAATGACTGCATCTAATCAGTACTGTGGTTCCTGTATGGCCCAGAGCCTGATAAATATAACTCACAATAGCTCCTAACCATTGTTAAGGGCATACTGGGAGTTGTAGGTTCATGCAGTGCGAGTCTGACCAAACACTGCAATAGATCGCTGTACTAAGCTTGGTGCTGTATTCATGTTACTGATAGTGGCTTTGGTTACGTTTTTCTGTACAGATATTGGTTCTGTTCATGTATTCCTGTAATGTTGGTAATTCTGGTGATGTATTTCTCTACTGAGAGTAGTTCTTATGATGTATTTCTGTACTGATGGTAATTCTGCTGATGTATTTATGTACTGATGGTGGATCTGGTGATGTTTTTTATACTGATGGTGGATCTGGTGATTTTTTTTATACTGATGGTGGTTCTGGTGATGTATTCCTGTATTTTAATTGATTCTGATCCAGAATGACAGCAGGATTTACCTGTAACAGGAACGACTAGAGCTAGCTTTGATCGTTGCTATTTAAAGATTTAAATGAAACTGTCAGTTTCTGAATGTAGCATTTAAATGGATTGCTTGCTGCTGTGCGACCAAATGATTGCAGGTTCTAGTCTATAAAGGGGACTAAAACCAAAGTAAACATTAAAAAATATATATTTCTAAGTGTAAATATTTAAATGTGTCCCCTTTTTTTCCATTGTAAAATAAATTAAAAAATTTTTAAAAAAATAAACAGAGCTTGCATGGTTGTGTCCATAAAAGCCTGTTTATGATATCTCAAATATTGAAACTGTATATTATTGAGGACCAACTTTTTCATGCTGAACTGAACACACAATAGATAAGTGGATGCAGAATGGAATACAGCAGGGTTTTTTGTTTTTTTTTAAACTTTGCCTCTCTATTGCGGAGATTTTAGCAATCAAATCATTGGTCCTTAATGAGTTAACTTTTTTTTAAGTCTAAGTGGATGTTATTAGTTTTCACCGAGGACCATGTACATATTCTGCTGTATGAGTTGTCCATTTATAAATAGGCGACAACTTACTAGTGATAGAACATGACCCCACCATAAGTTAGACTTCTCAGTATAAGATGTAAGGCTAGAGGCCAGATCTCCTGGTCTAAGGGTATGTGCACACGTCCGGATTTCTTGCAGAAATTTCCTGAAGAAAACCGGAAATTTTCTGCAAGAAATCCGCATTTTTTTTTGCGTTTTTTTCCCGTTTTTTTCGCGTTTTTTTTAGCATTCTGCAAGCGTAATTAGCTTGCAGAATGCTAAAGTTTTCCAAGCGATCTGTAGCATCGCTTGGAAAACTGACTGACAGGTTGGTCACACTTGTCAAACATACCGTTTGACAAGTGTGACCAACTTTTTACTATAGATGCTGCTTTTGCAGCATCTATAGTAAAAGATAGAATGTTTAAAATAATAAAAAAAATAAAAAAAATGCTTATACTCACCCGCAGACAGCTGATCTCCTCACCGGCGTCCGTTCCGTATAGATGGTGTGTGCGCGCAGGACCTTCCATGATGTCGCGGTCACGTGAGCGGTCACATGACCGGTCTCGACCAATCACAAGATGGCGACGTCATCGGCAGGTCCTTCACCGCACACCAGCTACAGGAACCGAAGCGACAGCGTGCAGTGGATAGGCGGGAAGACATCGAAGGTGAGTATAGGACTATTTTTTATTTTAATTCTTTTTTTTTTTACCAATTATATGGTGCCCAGTCCGTGGAGGAGAGTCTCCTCTCCTCCACCCTGGGTACCAACCGCACATAATCTGCTTACTTCCCGCATGGTGGGCACAGCCCCGTGCGGGAAGTAAGCAGATCAATGGACTCCTAGGTGTGCGGAATCCCCGCAATTCCGCATTTTAATGAACATGTTGCTTTTTTTTCCGCAATGCGATTTTTTTGCGGAAAAAAAGGCTACATTTGCACAAAAAATGCGGAATACACTGAAAATAATGGGAGGCATATGTAAGCGTTTTTTTCGCGTTTTTATCACGTTTTTATAGTGAAAAAACGTGAAAAAAACGCGAAAAATACTGAACGTGTGCACATGGCCTAACTTCCTTTATGATAAGACAGTACTGAAAAGCACCTATGACTCACAACTTTCAGATAAAGTCAATGTGGGGAGAAGAGCAGAGAGAGGGGCAGTACAGTGTGTCACAGGGCAAACAGAGGAAATATATATGCACAGCCAGGGAGATAAGAAAGTTGTGAGCACCAGAAAAATACTATTTAGTGTAAATGTAAGTAGGAATGACTTATAGCACTGTTTGCCTAAGGTTCATGAACTGAATGCCAGAAGTACAGTAGAGAATTACATGCATGTTTTGCTATGCATAAGTGTACATTTATTTTTAATTCAGCTTACATAATTTATATTTCATTAGGCGGGATGTATAGAAATATTCATCCTGAGTTTTCTTAATTAATCATGAACAGAATGTCAGAAGCAAAGAAAACTGGCACACTTGTATTGCTATGTATCAGAGCAAATGTATTTTTCATTCAGGGTCTATGGTTACAATGATTAATTTAATTCTGTAGTGTCTTATCAGATTATCTGGTTGATATCTATGGAATTGTCTATTTGTCTATTTTAAGGTTACAAATTAAGCTCTCATATCTGAACAAGCAATTTGTCACAGCTCCCGGGTATAAATGCTGCGGGGAGAGCTGTATACAGCAGCAACGGAGCTGAACTAAATGCAGAGTTCTAACCTGGTCACCAACAGGACCTTAGACATGTGACAGAGTGGGAGGAGGTCAGGGGGCAGAGCCAAACGCCAGGGAACAGAGAAGGGATAAATACTAGAGCGTTTCCAAACAAGCAAAGATCAGAGCCAGGAGATCATGAGGTACCAAAGGGAGAGACAGGAGATTGTCAGAAGCAAAGCCAGAGGTAAGAAATCCAGAATAGCAAACAGAGTAAAGCACAGAGAGCAAGGTAAACACAGTGCAGACCGAGGACTCACTCCAGGAGTCAGGCACACAAACCAAAGCAGAAAGTATAGCTGACAAAGAACCCCAGCTAGGAGTGAGAATAAATACCCCTCCCATCTTGAAAGAAAGGCCAACAAGATTAGCCCTGAGAGAATAGGACATTAACCATGTCCAAACCATGACACAATGAGAAGGAGGCGCAGTACAGCAGAGCAGCTCAGCAGAGCTAACTGTGTTTTGAGGAGATCTACTAGAATGGTTTGCAATCAGGGGCGTATATAGAAGCCATGGGGTCCCATAGCAAAAGTCCTAATTGGGCCTCCCAGT
Source organism: Ranitomeya variabilis (assembly GCF_051348905.1). Taxonomy (NCBI): domain Eukaryota; kingdom Metazoa; phylum Chordata; class Amphibia; order Anura; family Dendrobatidae; genus Ranitomeya; species Ranitomeya variabilis. The sequence continues at coordinate 476,887,688 of NC_135237.1, forward strand.
CACTCTCTGTGGAGGAGTCGAGGTCACAATGCATAGGAAAAGTCACCTAATGACATGAAAACAGAGGGGACATGCATTGCGGCACATACAGAGTAACTTTGCTACTATTGAAGCCCTTTACTGTTCTCTCCCACTACAATATCCATTTTTTTGACCCACAGAGTATAATTCCTCCAGAAATGCAGCTAACACATTGCTTGACGACCACATGTCCTGTGAATTCCCCACACGCACAGTATGATCACAATATCCCCTGAACAGTAAAAACAGTATGATGTCCCCACAGTAAATACATCCACACAATATGAGACCCCCATATCACCTCACACAATATAATGGCCCCAGCAGTACAATTCCCCCACATACTGCATGAACACTCCCACAATGGTCCCCACCACAGAGTATGTTGGCCCCCTATAAGTACTGACTCATAAAAGAAAGGAAAATATTACTTGCCTAGATGTGTTCCCCTTTTGCGCTGCTCCGCACTGTGCATCCAAGCGGCAAGAGACTCAAACGTACAAGCTGACTGATGAAGAACAGTTCTGACAGCTCCCTATCCCACCATTTGGATTTAGCACAGTCCTGCCTGGGACGTGCACCAGCTGTCGCCATTCTACCAGTCACACAACTCCTGCAGCTTGTCATGCATTCAGTTCAAGTCACCTGACCGCTGCAGCCTATCACAAGCTGCAGTGCTCATGTGTCCGGTAGAACAGAGATATCATTGATCCTGGTGCAGACCGCAGATCACACTGCCCTGGATCCAGGAGGGCGACTGCAGGCGAGCATGATTTATTTGTACAAAATCTAAAAATAATATTAATAATCTTTATTTATATTGCACTAACATATTCTGCAGTGCTTTACAATTCAACATACAGTGGGGCAAAAAAGTATTTAGTCAGTCAGCAATAGTGCAAGTTCCACCACTTAAAAAGATGAGAGGCGTCTGTAATTTACATCATAGGTAGACCTCAACTATGGGAGACAAACTGAGAAAAAAAAATCCAGAAAATCACATTGTCTGTTTTTTTATCATTTTATTTGCATATTATGGTGGAAAATAAGTATTTGGTCAGAAACAAAATTTCATCTCAATACTTTGTAATCTATCCTTTGTTGGCAATGACAGAGGTCAAACGTTTTCTGTAAGTCTTCACAAGGTTGCCACACACTGTTGTTGGTATGTTGGCCCATTCCTCCATGCAGATCTCCTCTAGAGCAGTGATGTTTTTGGCTTTTCGCTTGGCAACACGGACTTTCAACTCCCTCCAAAGGTTTTCTATAGGGTTGAGATCTGGAGACTGGCTAGGCCACTCCAGGACCTTGAAAAGCTTCTTACGAAGCCACTCCTTCGTTGCCCTGGTGGTGTGCTTTGGATCATTGTCATGTTGAAAGACCCAGCCACGTTTCATCTTCAATGCCCTTGCTGATGGAAGGAGGTTTGCACTCAAAATCTCACGATACATGGCCCCATTCAATCTTTCATGTACCCGGATCAGTCGTCCTGGCCCCTTTGCAGAGAAACAGCCCCAAAGCATGATGTTTCCACCACCATGCTTTACAGTAGGTATGGTGTTTGATGGATGCAACTCAGTATTCTTTTTCCTCCAAACACGACAAGTTGTGTTTCTACCAAACAGTTCCAGTTTGGTTTCATCAGACCATAGGACATTCTCCCAAAACTCCTCTGGATCATCCAAATGCTCTCTAGCAAACTTCAGACGGGCCCGGACATGTACTGGCTTAAGCAGTGGGACACGTCTGGCACTGCAGGATCTGAGTCCATGGTGGCGTAGTGTGTTACTTATGGTAGGCCTTGTTACATTGGTCCCAGCTCTCTGCAGTTCATTCACTAGGTCCCCCCGCGTGGTTCTGGGATTTTTGCTCACCGTTCTTATGATCATTCTGACCCCACGGGGTGGGATTTTGCGTGGAGCCCCAGATCGAGGGAGATTATCAGTGGTCTTGAATGTCTTCCATTTTCTAATTATTGCTCCCACTGTTGATTTCTTCACTCCAAGCTGGTTGGCTATTGCAGATTCAGTCTTCCCAGCCTGGTGCAGGGCTACAATTTTGTTTCTGGTGTCCTTTGACAGCTCTTTGGTCTTCACCATAGTGGAGTTTGGAGTCAGACTGTTTGAGGGTGTGCACAGGTGTCTTTTTATACTGATAACAAGTTTAAACAGGTGACATTACTACAGGTAATGAGTGGAGGAAAGAGGAGACTCTTAAAGAAGAAGTTACAGGTCTGTGAGAGCCAGAAATCTTGATTGTTTGTTTCTGACTAAATACTTATTTTCCACCATAATATGCAAATAAAATGATAAAAAAACAGACAATGTGATTTTCTGGATTTTTTTTTCTCAGTTTGTCTCCCATAGTTGAGGTCTAACTATGATGTAAATTACAGACGCCTCTCATCTTTTTAAGTGGTGGAACTTGCACTATTGCTGAATGACTAAATACTTTTTTGCCCCACTGTATATCCATATACAAGACATCTAGCCGCATTAGAACCTTTTGGACAAACAATATCTTTAACGTACATGTATTACTTCTGGTGTGCAGAACTTTCATTATTTTGGACAACTCCTTTAACCTCTTCACCCTTGGGAGATTTTCAGTTTTCAGTTTTTTCCTCCCCTTCTTCCCAGAGTCATAACTTTTTTTATTTTTCCATCAATATAGACGTATGAGGGCTTTTTGTATGCAGGACAAGTTGTACTTTTTGAACGACACCATTGATTTTACCATATACACTGTGTGCAGAATTACTAGACAAGTTGTATTTTGATCACATTATACTTTTTATACATGTTGTCCTACTCCAAGCTGTTCAGGATTGAGAGCCAACTACCAATTAAGTAAATCAGGTGATGTGCATCTCTATAATGAGGAGGGGTGTTGTCTAATGACATCAAAACCCCATATAAGGTGTGCTTAATTATTAGGCAACTTCCTTTTCTTTGGCAAAATGAGTCAGAAGAGAGATTTGACGGGCTCTGAAAAGTCCAAAATTGTGAGATGTCTTGCAGAGGCATGCAGCAGTATTGAAATTGCCAAACTTTTGAAGCGTGATCACCGGGCAATCAAGCGTTTCATGGCAATTAGCAAACAGGGTCGCAACAAGCGTGTTGGGCAAAAAAGGCGCAAAATAACTGCCCATGATTTTAGGAAAATCAAGCATGAAGCTGCCAAGATGCCATTTGCCACCACTTTTGCCATATTTCAGAGCTGCAATGTTACTGGAGCAACAAAAAGCACAAGGTGTGTGATACTCAGGGACATGGCCAAGGTAAGGAAGTCTGAAAAACTACCACCTTTGAACAAGAAACATAAGATAAAACGTCAAGACTGGGCCAATAAATATCTTAAGACTGACTTTTCAAAGGTTTTATGGACTGATGAAATGAGAGTGACTCTTGATGGGCCAGATGGATGGGCCAGAGGCTGGATCAGTAAAGGGCAGAGAGCTCCACTCTGACTCAGATGCCAGCAAGGTGACAGTGGGCTACTGTTATGGGCTCGTATCATCAAAGATGAATTTGTGGGACCTTTTCGGGTTGAGGATGGAGTGAAGCTCAACTCCCAGACCTACTGCCAGTTTCTGGAAGACAATTTCTTCAAGCAGTGATACAGGAAGAAGTTGGTATCGTTCAAGAAAAATAACATGATTTTCATGTAGGACAATGCTCCATCACTTGCCTCTAACTACTCCACAGCATGGCTGGCCAGTAAAGGTCTCAAAGAAGAAAAAATAATGACATGGCCCCCTTGTTCACCTGATCTGAACCCCATAGAGAACCTGTGGTCCCTCATAAAATGTGAGATCTACAGGGAGGGAAAACAGTCCACCTCTCGGAACAGTGTCTGAGAGGCTGTGGTGGCTGCTGCATGCAATGTTGATAGTAAACAGATCAAGCAACTCACATCTATGGATGGAAGGCTGTTGAGTGTCATAAAGAAAGGTGGCTATATTGGTCACTAATTGTTTGGGGTTTTGTTTTTGCATGTCAGAAATGTTTATTTCTAAATTTTGTGCAGTTATATTGGTTTACCTGGTGAAACTAAACAAGAGAGATGGGAATATATTTGTTTTTTATTAAGTTGCCTAATAATTCTGGATAGTAATAGTTACCTGCACAAACAGATATCCTCCTAAGATAGCCAAATCTAAATACAAAACCACTCCAACTTCCAAAAATATTAAGCTTTGATATTTATGAGTCTTTTGGGTTGATTGAGAATATAGTTGTTGATCAATAATAAAAATAATCCTCTAAAATACAACTTGCCTAATAATTATGCACACAGTGTAGTATACTGTAAACTGGGAAAAAAATTCCAATAGTTTTTTTTTATAAATTACCATGTTAACTATATGGTAAAAATGACCTGGCAATATGATTCTCCAGGTCAGTACGAGTACAGCGATACCAAACATATTTTAATAGTTTCTAATAATCGCTTGTGCAATCTATAGCAGAAATCACAATCTTGGGCCACGGGCTGAATTTCACAGGAGGATCATAATGACAGGCACCGGGGTCTTTTGCAGACCCCTGGCTCTCATGACAACCTATCTGTGCCCAGTGATCATGTCAACGATGGGAGTGTGGAATGACACGCTCACTGCTGGCGCATGTTAAATCCTGCTATCAGAGATTTACAAGTGAGATTTAACAATCACAGGTAACTGTTAGGCCCGGGGTCACACATGCGAGTGCAATACGAGAAACTCACGCATCAATACTCGGCACTGCAGCTGGCACTCGGGACCGGAGCGTTCAGCTACATAGGAATACATGCAGCCGCATGCATCAGTCACGAGTGCTGGCGGCAGTGCTGGGTATTGATGCGAGTTTCTCGCATTGCACTTGCAAGTGTGACCCCTGCCTTAAAGGCACATGATGGTTGATTAAATCAGCCATCATGTGCATGTGTGAGGAAAGATGTGGGCTCAGCCTGCAAGCCTGCATCACAGACAGGGACAGAGACGGATGGACTCTACATGCCTGGTTCCCACTGTGAAGCATGGAGGAGGAGGTGTGATGGTGTGGGGGTGCTTTTCTGGTGACACTGTTGGGGATTTATTGAAAATTGAAGGCATACTGAACCAGCATGGCTGCCACAGCATCTTGCAGCAGCATGCTATTCCATCCAGTTTGCTTTTAGTTGGACCATCATTTATTTTTCAACAGGACCCCAAACACACCTCCATTCTGTGTAAGGGCTATTTGCCCAAGAAGGAGAGTGATGGGGTGCTACGCCAGATGACCTGGCCTCCACAGTCACCAGACCTGAACCCAACCGAGATGGTTTGGGGTGAGCTGGACCTCAGAGTGAAGGGAAAAACGCCAACAGGTGCTACGCATCTCTGGGAACTCCTTCAAGATTGTTGGAAGACCATTCCCGGTGACTACCTCTTGAAGCTCATCAAGAGAATGGCAAGAGTGTGCAAAGCAGTCATCAAAGCAAAAGGTGGCTACTTTGAAGAACCTAGAATATAAGACATATTTTCAGTTGTTTCAGACTTTTTTGTTAAGTATATAACTCCACATGTGTTAATTCATAGTCTTGATGCCTTCAAGATGCCTTTACAATTTTCATAGTCATGCAAATACAGAAAAATCTTTAAATGAGAAGGTGTGTACAAACTTTTGGTCTGTACTGTACATGACCATGACTCACATTGAAACATATTAGACATACACACATTACACATGATTTACCCTTTCTGCACATGATGGATTTATCTCTGGTGCAGCTTCCCATTCCCCAGGGCCCGACTGTAGAGCTCTCTTGCTTCAATTGCATGACTGAAGGCAGGTGGTGGGAGGGAGAGAGCCGTGGCCATCTTATAAAGCAGCCACTCTGCTATGCTGAAAGCTGGAGCCTCCTCTCATCTGCTCTAAACATAGCAGACACTGAGACATCCTCTGTGCGACTGAACATAATGGAGCCAGAAGTGAAGAGGTGGACCTTTGGCAACCCAGGGTCCTGGTTGTCACTGTGGCATTGCTTTCCTTAATGGGAGAGTGATGTGACTCTTGGAAGCAAAGGAAGATCTTTTTCACCAGGTAAAGCATACAACATGTTCACACTCCAGGCCAGAAGGGGGAGCTCTGATCCAGTTTGTGGGTGGCTCCCTATGCAGCATCAATAGTAAAAGATAGAATGCTTAAAAATAATAAAAAAATTTAAAAAATGGTTATACTCACCTGCAGACAGCCGATCTCCTCAGCGGCTTCCGTTCCTATAGATGGTGTGTATGTGCAGGACCTTCGATGACGTCGCGGTCACGTGACCGCGACGTCATCGCGGTCATGTGACCGCGATGTCATCGCAGGTCCTTCATACACACCATCTATAGGAACGGAAGCGGCAGCATGCACCGCTGAGAGGCGGGAAGACTCCGGGGGCCATTGAAGGTGAGTATATGACTATTTTTTATTTTAATTCTTTTTTTTTACCAATTATATAGTGCCCAGTCCGTGGAGGAGAGTCTCCTCTCCTCCACCCTGGGTACCAACCGCACATAATCTGCTTACTTCCCGCATGGTGTGCACAGCCCCGTGCGGGAAGTAAGCAGATCAATGCATTCCTAGGTGTGCGGAATCCCCACAATTCCGCAAATTTAATGAACATGTTGCTTTTTTTTCCACGATGCGATTTTTTCGCTGAGAAAAATGCAACATTTGCACAAGAAATGCGGAATACACTGTAAATAATAGGAGGCATATGTAAGCATTTTTTCGCATTTTTTTTCGCGTTTTTATCACGTTTTTATAGCGAAAAAATGTGAAAAAAAAGCTAAAAATACTGAACGTGTGCACATGGCCTAACTGAGCAGACGTGGCAGAAAGAGAGATAAAGGACGGAGGGGCCATACAGCTACGAGAAAGAGCTGCAGCTCCTGAACAGAGACAACACAGAAATACGAAGAGATTTGTAGTGAGCATGCAGGAGAGCGAAGCACAGGCGAGTGACAACTGAGGAGGACAGCTGCGATTGGGCTATCTCCCTGCGAAGCGCAGATACTGGTTGCCAAAAGACCGAGGTTGTGAGGGACTCCAAGACTTACAGCAGAAACTGGCAGGACAGCTGAACTACACGTAACTTGTCCACCCTAATACCCAGGAGGCACAGTGGCGCATATAGCTCGGGTCTTGATAGAGACCCTGTAAAAAGGTTCGAGCCACCTGTCATACGGGTTTGTGTCCCACCTTTATGGAGGACAGAGAGAACTATGAGGACCTTGCCAGAAGCCATAGGCAGTAAAGGACTACAACACCACCTTGCTGGTAGGAAGGCTTTTAACTCCACCTGGTAAAGGGGACTCTGGATTCGCTTCCAAGCCGGCCAGACCCTGCCTGTACCTGTTATCTGGTGCCCTGGACTGTGGCTGCCTGAACTCTTCAGTAAACCAGGTAAAGAGAGTGCAAACCTGTGTCCTCCATTCTTTACTGCACCACTCACCATTCTCTTCTATACACCGGGAGCCCTTGGGGCCTACTTCACCTGTGGGAAGTGATACCATCTTAGTTGCTATAACATCACCCCAGAGAACCCCTTTAAGCAGCGTCGGTCCCCACTGACCGAATACCACAGGTGGCGTCACGAACACAAACTTTATTCCAAACCCCTTTAAGGACATTCCCTTTAACATGGGCAACCAGGGCCACAGACCGAATCACTGCCACTGTGACATCCCCCTTTAAGTACCGGACCTTGTACTGAGTATCCCCAGGCCTTGGCGGGCATTTCAGACCCTTCTCCTGACTCCGGGCCCACCGAATCATATGGAGGTTCTGACCGAGCCTGGTTGTTTTCAACCGTATCTGCATCCTAAGGATGCAGATATTGTTGATATTGTGGTTTGCGATGGAGAGGTCCGATGCTATTTTACGTCAGACCCCATAGCGGCTGCCTCTAAGCACGGTGTTATAATTTGATGCAGCTAAACTCAGTTATGTTGTCCCTTCCCCCCATATTGACCTTACCTGGAAGGTGTATGTCATCTGTGCTCTATATCCAGCATTGTCTAATCACACAGGAGGTGGGACCAGGAGCTCTGTATCCTTACAACTCACACACTAAGAAACCTAAGCTATGGTAAGGAACTCAATTTTACAACACAGTGAGCTTAAAAATAAAAAATCTGTCACCTACAAAAATAATAACAACTTTCATTTTATTTCTCACTATTTGGATTTTTTTCAAATTTTTCAGTACATTATAAAAAAAATGCACTAAGAAAATATTTTTTTTATATATAACAATCTATCTAGTGCATGTGATGACTACATTACATAAGATCTATATTTGACAACTTGACAGTGTAGAAGTCCATGAATGCAATAGCTGCCTTACTTAATACAATGTAAAATAAGCGTGGTAAAAATGAAAATTTCCAGTGAAACCGTATCTGCATACAATTACTTTACTATTTTATCTGATCTGTGCAACAGGTGCAAGGAAGCTGGCGCTTGGGAATCTGTTCCCACTGTTTTCCTAAAAATGATCTCAGACACAGCTAACACTTGAGGCATGCAGGTTTTCTCTACCATAATCTGTTTTCTGCTTCTGTGTGATAATTCCAGAGCCTTTTAGCCCAATTAATTGCAATCTCCCTTGTAGCAATTTGGTAGTGCATACGGCTTGTGTATAGATTAATGAGGGTAGATGTTTTTCCAATGTGATCTTAATGCTGACTGAGGTGTCTATGGTGTTGAAATATACAAATTAAGTTGTCCTGCAATTTGATAGTTTGAACTCAATTTGACTCTGCATTCAGAAAAGTAGATAATTTACAATATTGCAGTATAATCATTGCATTATCCAAATCTTCTGGTTGAGAAAGCTAACTTTCATTATTATTTAAAGGGGCTTTCCCATCTCCAAGATCCTATCCATATTTGTAGTAGGTTTATTATTAATATAATAATAATAATAATAATAATAATAATAATAATAATAATAATATTAGCAAATACATTCAATTAGAAATATAGTATAGTTCTTCTGATTTGCTTTGTTACTTACTCCAACTTACTCCATGTGCAGGACATTGCAGTAGCTTAAGTATCCATGGTTACAACCACTAACAGCTCACCAACTCTCACTATATGATTAGTCATAGCCATGGATACCTAAGCTACTGCAATGCCCTGCACAAGGAGTAAGTGAAATTGCAAATCAGAAGAACTGTTGTACATTTCTAATTGGAGATATTTTCAAATATTATTATTACACCTACTATACATTTACAAAAATGGAGAGAATCGCATTAGTCAAGCTTTGCTGCTGGAAAGGAGGAGCCTTGAGGTTCCAGATAAGCTTTTTAATTAGTACCAATGCCTTTTGGCACTAGACATCCTATGGCGTCCATGAGTCAGAGGGGCCCATTGCCAGCGCTAGTTCTGCCCTCCTGAATAGCGCATTCAACGGTATCGGCATCATACATGCCGATACTGTTGAAATCAATGACGGAGGAGAGAGCATCAGGTGACACTCCCTCTCCCATTATTCCCCCTCTGCTTCTGATGCAGCAGGCGCGATGATGGGCCAAGCAGTGGAGCTGCTGAGAAGACGCACTGCAGAGATCAGAGTCGCAGGGAACGGGGTGAAGTGAATATTTTATTTATTTTGAAATCAGTGAGTATGTGGTGGCCATAATACTGGAGGAATATGGGTGTGCATTATACTCTACGGGGTTGCATTATACTCTATGGAGCTGATTTATATAATATGAGGCTGAATTATACTTTATGGGGCTGAATTATACTAAGGCTGCATTATACTCTATGGAGGCTGTTTTATAATCTATGGAAGGTGCATTATACTTTATAGGGCTGCATTATACTCTATGGGTGCTGCATTATATTGTATGGAGGACTATGGAGAGTGCATTATATTATGTGTTCTACTTGGGGGCTGCATTATACTGTAAGGAGGACTATGGGGAATGTAGTATATTATATGAAGGACTATAGGGTGCACTATACTATGGGCAGTGCATTGTACTATATTGAGGACTATGGGGAGTGCATTATGCTATATGGAGGACTATGGGGAGTGCATTATACTATATGGAGGACTATGAGGAGTGCATTATATTATGTGTACTGTATGCAGGCTGCATAATACTGTAAGGAGTTCTGTGGGGAATACATTATACTGTATGGATGACTATAGGGAATACATTATACTATATGAAGGACTATAGGGTGCAATATACCATGGGTAGTGCATTATACTATATGAAGGACTATTAGGAATGCATTATACTGTGTGGATGACTATGGGGTACATTATACTATATTGAAGACTATTGAGTGCATTATACTATATGGAGGGCTATGCAATGCATTATACTGTATTAAGGACTATGGGGAGTTCATATACTATATGGAGGACTATGGGGTGTGTATTATACTGTATGGAGTACTATAGGGAGTGTATTATACTTCATAGAGGTCTATGAGGAGTGTATTTGCTATATGAGGAACATTATGCTATGTGAAGGACTTTAGGGCCATTATACTATGTGGAGGACTATGGGGGTGCATTATACTAAACAAGCTAAATGCTGCCTATTCATCAAGTGATTGATTGTTTATTGTTGTGAAATTGGATTCTGGGCTCCCCCGGTGGCCACTTGTGGAATTGAACTTGTGTGCATCATCCCCTCTGTTCACCTGCTCCTATCAGGATGTGGGAGTCGCTATATAACCTTGCTCCTCTGTCAGTTTCTTGCCGGTCAACAATGTAATCAGAAGCCTTCTGTGCTTGTTCCTGCTACTAGACAACTCCCAGCTAAGTTGGACTTTTGTCCTTGTGTGTTTTTGCATTTTGTTCCTGTTCACAGCTGCTGTTTCGTTACTGTGTCTGGAAAGCTCTTGTGATCGGAAATTGCCACTCTGGTGTTATGAGTTAATGCTAGAGTCTTAAAGGAATTTCTGGATGGTGTTTTGATAGGGTTTTCTGCTGACCATGAAAGTGTCCTTTCTGTCTTCCTGCTATCTAGAAAGCGGACCTCGATTTTGCTAAACCTATTTTCATACTACGTTTGTCATTTCATCTAAAATCACCGCCAATATATGTGGGGCCTCTGTCTGCCTTTTGGGAAAATTTCTCTAGAGGTGAGCCAGGACTGTCTTTTCCTCTGCTAGGATTAGGTAGTTCTCCGGCTGGCGCTGGGCATCTAGGGTTAAAAAACGTAGGCATGCTACCCGGCCACTTCTAGTTGTGCGGCAGGTTTAGTTCATGGTCAGTATAGTTTCCATCTTCCAAGAGCTAGTTCTCATATATGCTGGGCTATGTTCTCTCGCCATTGAGAATCATGACAGTTTATGCTGTAACAGAGATCTTTGTTCTCAGCAGCACTTCGCCAGGTGATAACTACAGATATGCTGCTGATAACACGATACTACTGTATGGAAACAGATTGATCTACTAGAGATTGTTGTGTCCCCATTATTCTTCCTTAGCTGGTCTAAAGAGGCCGGGAAACAAGCGTCAAACAACTTCAATATTGTCAATCGTGCTTGTTTCACCCTTTAAGGACCAGGGGTATTTCCATGTCTGCATCTCAGTTTTTTGCTCCCCTTCTTCCCAGAGCCATAACTTTTTTATTTTTCCATCAATATGGCCATGTGAGGACTTTTTTTTGCGGGCCGAGTTGTACTTTTGAATGGCATGATTGGTTTTACCAAATAGTGTACTGGAAAATGGGGAAAAAATCAAACTGCTGTGAAATTGCTAAAATAGTGCAGTTCTACAATTTATTTTTTTTTTACCATGTTCACTAAATGCCAAAACTGAACTGCAATTCTGATTCTCCAGGTCATTACAAGTTTGTAGATGCCAAACACCTATAGGCTTTTTTCGATTTAAGTGGTGAAAAAAAAATCCAAAGTTTCCACCCACTGCTGTCAGGGGCACATGCCAGCTGATCAGATCAGCTGGCATGTGCTGGAAAAGTTGTGGGCTCATCGCTGGAGCCCACACCAAATGGGAGGAGGCACCCAATGATGGATACTGCACTTTATTGGGTGTTAACGAGTTAACAGTCTGAAGTCAGTGCATGTAAATACAACAAAAATGTTTCTGTGTGATGGTGCAATATGTCAGTATTTGTGGCCCTATTGAAACTTTTGCCTTGGAGACAGGGCCGGACTGGCCATCTGGCAATTCTGGCAAATGCCAGAAGGACCTGTCTGGTCTTTGGCTGCCTTGTCTGCTACGTTGTCAACAGAATCGGTGTTCTCAAGACACGCATACTGTTAAGAGTTGTGATGGAGGTATCATTAGAAATATTGGTCTTGTAGTAAATCTTGCTTTCCTCCACGCAGGCTAATATGTATCTCATCTGGTGCTTGGGCATGGGCCTGCGTGAATGCCTGGGGTGAATTTCAGACCCAGTCCGTACCTGCTTGGAGCCCTACTTTGTCTAAAACCAGCTCTGGTTTTGACTTCATACAACTCTCCCAAGTGAGGGAAACCACCCCCTCTGTAGTGTTCTTTTTATACAGTACTGCCTATTGTGTGAACTTTTGCCTCTCTCTAGAGTTCCTCATCTACTACATATTAGAATAGGATCTTGAAGATGGGAATAACCCTTAAATTGAGGGAGCTCCATATTCAAAACCCTCATCTATTAGCAAGGTAGCAACTGCAAATAACATCTCTAGCTCTGAATAAACCGTTCATGACCATATATTATTTAGGCAAGTCAATCATGTTAATAGAAACCATGTAAAATAAAGGCAGACCATGCAATCAGGGTCACAACTGCCTGGTGGAAGCCTGTAGATTACCTGCAAGTGCAGCACTGATAGCAAGGCTGTCGTCTGTGCCAGTGGCAGTTACGACACAGAACTAACAAAGAAGTTATTAAACCAGACACACACCCAAGGTCAGCTAAACACCTAGCAGCAACTTGAAGCATCTCAGTGGGGGCTTCAGGACTCTAAGGAATCAGTTCATCATTTGCATTTTGTGTTATTATTTTTTAAATAACTTGCCTCTTTTGTCTTGTGGTATTAATTGCTGTTTTTGGCTACAAATTCTTCAAAATGGCGCATGTGATAAAAAAAAAGCACAACACACTCAAAGACAAAACTAGGCATAATGGTAATGATGATTCAGGGCCTTAAAGTCCCAATCTATAAAACTATTCACCTCAAATGACATTTAATTACAGAATTTATTCAACTTTAAAAGCAGTCTTTTCCAGATGTAGAAAGCTTTTTAGATGTATTCGATTAAACTCAGAGCTATAATTAAGGTTAACGTAAAGAAATTCCTTTAGTTGTCTTTGCAGCAGATCAAAAGTAAAGTACAAATAACAGGAAGTAAATATATCGCTGCCAAAGTTTAAACTAACAATTGTTAATATTATTTGATTACTTCATTAATGTTTTAGTCCTGATGTAATTTTCTGATTCCTCAATAAGTGCTGCTATAGGGAAGAGGCCCATACGCAAGGTTTAACTTCACTAAGAATACATTACATTGCAGACTGGTATTTACTCCTGTCTATATTTTTTTTCAGCTGTTCTACATTGTTTTATCAAAGCACTCCAACTTAGTCAGTGAACTATGGGCAGTAGTGGTAGATACGATACTTGTGGGAACGCACAGTACAGGACATTTCCAGTAGCAGACCAAAAGCACACTAATGCAAAAAATGTAACCAGTAAATATACATGAATAAAAATGTGTCATTCCTTACCTTTTATCTAGGCTTAGCATATCTTGAGATACTTAACCAGACCTTCATTTTTCCATTCTAAAATGTAAGAATTTGTTATAAATTGTGGTGTATGCAGGGCTGTATCTTGCCCAGGGCCGGCCCGAACGTATAGGCGAACTAGGCGGCCGCCTAAGGGCGCCGACCCTAAGGGGGCGCCAGAGAAAAAATAGAAAAAATTATAAAAAATCTTTTCAAAAGGCAAAAGGTGTATGGAGCAGAGCTGAATGTGTACGAGGTGTACGGAGCGGAGCCGCGTGTGTACGAGGTGTATGGAGCGGAGCGCGTGTGTACGGAGCGCAGCCGCATGTGTAGGAGTAGCTATGTGTGGCCATTATACGGTACGAAGTATCATGTGCGGCCAATATACAGTATGGAGCATCATGTGTGGTCATTATACAGTATGGAGCATCATGTGTGGCCATTACACAGTATGGAGCATCATGTGTGGCCATTATACAGTATGGAGCATCATGTGTGGCCATTATACAGTATGGAGCATCATGTGTGGCCATTATACAGTATGGAGCATCAGGTGTGGCTATTATACAGTATGGAGCACTGTGTGGCCATATTTTTTTGTTTATAATTATTCTTTATGAAACAGTGTGATCAGCAGTGCTAAATGGGTGTGGTTGGGACGTGGATATGGGTGTGGCAAGTTATGAATGGGTGTGGTCAGAGGCGTGGCCTAAAATTTGCCAAACTTTGTCCCTCTTTCCCATCTTCAAAAGTTGGGAGGTATGTTAAAAGTAGTAGGGGCGCAACAAAATAGTTTTGCCTAGGGCACCGTAATCTCTCGGGCTGGCCCTGATCTTGCCATTTGCATGGAAGGTCCTTGAAAATTTTTAACTGTATCAAAAAGGATAGTGCACAAGGTCCTGATGCTGGCTAGTGTCAGGACAATGTGTGCTTTGCTCAGGGCCGCTTTTAGACAAAGTGGGGCCCTGGGCAAAAGTTTAAAGTGGGGCTCTAAAAGCTAACATATTACACCATCACACAGAAACATTTCAGTTGCATGTACATGCACTAAGTTCAGACCGTTAAACAAGTGTGATCGACAATATTGAAGTCGTTCACTGCTTGTTTCCTGGTCTCTTTACTTCGGCTGAGGAAGAATGACAGGCATATGCCCCCTGTAGTCCTCCTTTCTGATTTGCCACTGAAATACAGTTTTATCACAAATGATTTGCAGTAGCAAACGGTGCCTCCGGAAACTGCCACACAGTTTTTGCCCAATCTACTTTGATGTGGAAGATCGATTTCACACAGGATAGGATCCTATCTATTTAACTGACAAGTGTTCAGAGAGGTTAATCGGCCATTTTAACGGCTGGTTTTTTGTGCACAAACATAGGGCGGGTGGGAAGTTGTCCACCTTATCTCCACCCCAGGGTGTGGTCTGGGGTTTAAATAGTCAGCTTTCTTAGGCATTCAGTGTGCTTGGAGAGACTAACTCAAGGAAAAGTGCTTGTGTTGGTGCTAAACTGAACCATGTGTCTTTGCTAACCCTGAGTGGGTGGATCCTCGCAGATGTATGGATTGTGAGATACCATTTTGTTTGTTTTCCTATTTTGCCCAAAGGGACATGTTTATTTTTACTTTACCAAGGTTTATGCCGCATGTACCTAATAAACCAGTGAAGGACTTAAAGACACTGTGATCCTGTGTCTACCTCCGTGTACCGCTGAGTGAGCTGATCTGCCAACCTGTAGATAAATTCCTAAAGGTGTATAATTTCTAAACTGGGGTCACTTGAGGGGTATTCTGCTTTTATATCACTTAGGGCCTCTGTATATGCAGTCCGCAAACTATTATAGGAAAATCTTCACTCCAGGAGGCAAATGGCGCTCCATTCCTCCCGAGTCTCTCTGTATGGCTAATCCGTACTGTACAGCCACATATGAGGTATTGTGGCAGAAATTCTGGGGCAAAGTTTGGTGCAATTTTTACCTATTTCCCAGTATGAAAATGTAAAATCTGGGGCTAACACAAAATCTTGATGAAAAAAATTTAATTATTTTTTCTTCACTGTCCAATGGTGTAAAACTCTTTAATAAACCAGTGGTGTCAATATGATCACTGCAGCCATAGACAAATTCATTGGGAGGTGTAATTTGTAAAATGGGGTCACTTATGGGGGTTCTGCTGGTCTTGCACCTCTAGGGCTCTACCAATGTTACATCACAGCCTCCAGCCAGTCCAGCTAAATCTGAACTTCAGTATGTCGCGGCTTCCCTTCTGAGCTTTACACTGTGCCTCAAAAGCAGTTTTTGACCACATATAGATTATTGGTGTACTCAGGAGAAATTACACAACAAATTTTGGGATTCATTTTCTCCTGTTACCCTTGTGAAAATGCAAAATTTGGGTTAAAATAACATTTTTGTGGAAAAATTTGATTTTTTTAAATTTATTTAAATGGCTCAACGTTAAAAACTGATGTGAAGCACCTTGGGTTCAAGGTGCTCACCACACATCTAGATAAGCTCATTAAGGGATTTAGTTTCCACAATGGTGTCACTTGTGGGGAGTTTCCACTTTATAGGCACATCAGGGACACTCCCAATGCAACGTGGCGTCCGCTAATTATTCCAGCACATTTTACATTCAAAAAGCCAAATGGCAATCCTTCCCTACCAAGATCTTCCATGTGCCCAAACAGTAGTTATTCCACATATAGAGTATTGGCGTACTCAGTAGACATTGTACAACAAATTTTATGCTGCAAATTCTCCTTTTACCCTCACGAAAATGCAAAATTTGGGGATAAAAACATTTTAGTGGGAAAATGTGATTTTAAAAAAAAAATTTCATGGCTTAACATTATAAATTTCTGTGAACCATGGCATCCACTAATTATTCCAGCAAATTTTGCATTAAAAAAAACAGTGGTGCTTCTTCCCTTCCAGACTCTACTGTGCATCCAAACAGTGTTTTTCCCCCACATATTGGGGTATCGGTGTACTCAGGAGAAATTGCACAATAAATTTTGGGGTCCATTTTCTCCTGGTATCCTTGTAAAAGTAATTTAAAAAAGTGGGTCTAAAGGAATTTTTTTGTGAAAAAAGTTGAATGTTTTCCTTCCACATTCCATTAATTCCTGTGAAGCACCTGAAGGGTTAATAAACTTCTTGAATATGGTTTTGAGCACCTTTAGGGGTGCTATATTTAGAATGGTGTCAGTTTTGGGTATTTCCATCATGTAGGCCCATCAAAGTCACATCAAATGTGAGGTGGTCCCTAAAAAAAATAGTTTTCTAAATTTTGTTGTAAAAATGAGAAATTAAAGTCAAAGCAGTTTTTGTGACTCTACTCCACCGTAATGTAACAGAGAGAACACACAAGTGTATGGATGACAACCAAATTTAATTCGGAAAAATGTTTCAATGTTTTTCTCAGTTTTAGAGATCACAGAAATGTTCATAGACCACGAAACACTCTATGTCTGAGAAACAAAAGCGTACAAAATTTCACTTTCACTTTTAGAGATCACAGAAACTTAATCATAACTGCGGAATAGTGCATGGCTGTGAAATGTAGCCCAGGAAAATGTTTCAGCAATTTTTGGGCGTGTTATATAACATAAAAAAGGACCTCAAAGCACGTAATAATTGATGGATCAAAATATATTACCTTTTTTCAGCACCCACAAAAAAAAACTGCAGCTATATATCTGCCAATGGACTGCACAGGCCTAATTCCTGTTTACAGACTGGATTCTGTCACTACAAACAATAAGCCCTTAGAAGGGTTGTTAGTATGATGGCTCAGCTTCAGCACCAGTATCTTCACTACAGGCCTCTGATTTGTTACACTGTGCACAGGCCTTGACAATCAGTCTCTCCCTCCAATATGAAGTGTCACAGAGCTGTGCAATGGCGTCAGTGTGCCGAGCCGGGAGGTGACTGATATTTTATAATCTCAGCTGATGTCAGATGGCCAGCTAATCACAGTAATGCCAAAACTAAGATGGCTACAGCATTACAGTAACTAAGGCAAACCCTGCATGCTTACTGGCTGAGTAACATGCGCCAAAGATGCGGGACGATGATTCGAGTTTTACATCGAGCACCACCTATTACTCACCGAGTAAAGAGCACATCCGAACACCATGATACTCGAGTGATAACCTAGTATCACCAAGCACGTTTTCTCTTCGCTAACAGCCCTGAAATACTTACACTGGCTAATTCCACAAATGTAATTTACACACTAGCCATTATTCACAAATGGTGGTTCTCCTGTTGAGCAAGAAGTCTACATTTTATACTGCAAGCAAACAAGAGAAACAGTGGCGCTCACCAAAATCTTTTGCCTTTATTACCCACAGACAAGAGTCATGGCCAAAAGTTTTGAGACTAACACAAATTTTTACTCTTATTATATACTTTGCTGCTTAAAGATTAACTGTCATTTTATTTTTTTAAGAATAATATAGAGCAATTGATTTTAGTAATCTTTCAAACACTCCTTATAAATGAAATTTGAAAGAAAACTTTTCAAAAACATTCTACAAGATGTCCCCCAAATGCTGTTTCTGAACCAGACAATTTGCTTGTTGTCAGGGTAAATCCATATTCAGTTCAACAAATTCTGAATAATGATTCTGAGCCAAATCCTGACTGATGGAAAACTATTCTTCAGTGTTTGAAATTTGAAGTTTATCGCAATTTTTGTGTTTTTGTTTATGCACCCTTTTTTCATTATTGACCCCAGGTTCTCAATTTGTTTAGAGTTGTGTAGAAATTCTTGACCATGGACCCAAAATGTCAATGTTTTGTTCACTGAGCCACTTACCATTGCTACTTAGATACTAGTAGACCAGTGTGAGGTTTATTTAAAATGAGCAAGAAATAAACATAAATAATGTGGTTATAGCATAAAAAAGCATAACGGAAGAATACCATAACCTTTAAAATGATACTACTACTGATGATATGGAACACAGCATTAGCTTAGATTCTGACTTTTCCACCTGTTTTCCATTTGTGGTGACATACGCAATCTCTCCAGCATCAGGATAGACAGTACTGTGACACAACTCCTTCTTACCAATCATTCTCAGTTTTTTCTTAACAGCTAACACTCAAACACATCCTGTGCAGAATTCACTCTTATGAACCTGGTGTCCTAAGAGCCCAACGCTAAGTACTTTAGTTTACCACTCTGTCTTCTGAAGTTTTTTAGAGCTGTAACATTGTAATCACAACTTTCCAACTAGAAATCAATTGCTTTTACAGGAGGGTAGATATTTATGTTGAGAAACTTTAACTAATAGTATTAAAACAACTTCATTTATGCTATTTAAAAATGTTTAATGTTAAACTTTTTGTTGGAGGATGCAAATGTAGGTATCTCACAACTCAAATATAGGTGCTCCTAAACTTCCCATTAAGTGTCCAATAGTGTTGAGCATTCCGATGCCGCAAGTATCGGGTATCGGCCGATACTTGCGGGTATCGGAATTCCGATACCGAGATCCGATACTTTTGTGGTATCGGGTATCGGTATCGAAACAACATTAATGTAAAAATGTGTAAAAGAGAGAATTAAAATAAAAAATATTGCTATACTCACCTCTCCGACGCAGCCTGCACCTTACCGAGGGAAGCGGCAGCGTTTTTTGTTTAAAATTCGCGCGTTTACTTCCTTACGTGAAGTCCCGGCTTGTGATTGGTCGCGTGCCGCCCATGTGGCGGCGACGCAACCAATCACAGCAAGCCGTGACGTAATTTCAGGTCATTCAGTATTTTAAAATTACGCTCCGGCTTTGTGATTGGTTGCGTCGCAGTCACATGGGCGACGCAACCAATCACAGCAAGCCGTGACGTAATTTCAGGTCCTTAAGGATTTTAAAATTACGTCCCGGCTTTGTGATTGGTTGCGTCGCAGTCACATGGGCGACGCAACCAATCACAAGCCGTGACGTCACGGGAGGCTGGACACGCGCGCATTTTAAAATGCGCGTGTGTCCAGCCTCCCGTGACGTCATGGCTTGTGATTGGTTGCGTCGCCCATGTGACTGCGACGCAACCAATCACAAAGCCGGGACGTAATTTTAAAATCCTTAAGGACCTGAAATTACATCACGGCTTGCTGTGATTGGTTGCGTCGCCGCCACATGGGCGGCACGCGACCAATCACAAGCCGGGACTTCACGTAAGGAAAGAAAAGCGCGAATTTTAAGCAAACAACGCTGCCGGTTCCCTCGCTGAGGTCCAGGCTGCGTCGGAGAGGTGAGTATAGCAATATTTTTTATTTTAATTCTTTCTTTTACAGATTAATATAGATCCCAGGGCCTGAAGGAGAGTTTCCTCTCCTTCAGACCCTGAGAACCATCAGGAATACCGTCCGATACTTGAGTCCCATTGACTTGTATTGGTATCGGGTATCGGTATCGGATTGGATCCGATACTTTGCCGCTATCGGCCGATACTTTCCGATACCGATACTTTCAAGTATCGGACAGTATCGCTCAACACTAGTGTCCAACTGTCATACACTCAGCATGTAAGAAATTAATTTATTAAATTATCTCACAATGTTCTATACAATTTTGAACAAGTTCCTAGTTCCTAGCATATTATTTTGAAAAGTCTCCTGATCACTTTTAAACCTGTCAATGCCACTTGAGGACAGGATTCAAGTAGGCTTATTTTCCCTGAAATAAGGTGCTTAATTGAAATTGATATGCTTTCCATTGATGTTTACTAGAATAAGGTTTTATTGACAATTTTACATTTTTACAAAAAAGGGAATATCAGAAATAAAGTAATCAACATATTTGAGCATTTTGGTCTTGTCATTAAAATAGATGTTAGTCTGAGTACTCTAAACTTTGGAAGAAAACGGTGGCAAAACAGAGCACACTAGACCATAGGGTGATGCCCTATATAGAATATTACAGTAGATTCAAGTAATGTGCTCACCTGAGTGAGTTTTGTAGGTACAACTCCTGTATAAGTTGAAAACTATTGTTGCTACCCTGTGTCTGGGGGATGAAATCCACCGAGATGCTTGATAGAAGAAAGCAATTAACAGTTTTGCGGTGCGCTACTGAAATAAAGATCCTTGATCCACCAATATGAATGAACTTTTTTTTATTCCACAACACATTTCAATGCTGTACTGGCAGCTTTATCAAGTGTAAAAAACAACTGTACCTAAATTTTGAACCTTGATATGTCAAAAAGATACTGTCACACTGATGTACAAAAAAACAAACATTGCATAAAATATACAGTACAAAAATAAAAAAGCATTTCCTAGGTTAAATACCTGCTATAAACAAACATATAAAAGGGAAATAGTAACAAAGGGAAATCTGTAATAAGAAGTAAACCATCAGCATTAGGGTTGAGCAAAAAGGGTCGGCCATTTTCAGAAGTCGCCGACCCCTGTGTGGGGTCGGCCATGAGGTCGGCGATCTTCTGAATCTGGTATCGGAATTCCGATACCAAGTTCCGATATGTTTGCGATATCGGAAATCGGTATCGGCATCCACATTTAGGTGTAAAATAAAGAATTAAAATAAAAAATATTGATATACTCACCTCTCCGGAGGCCCCTGGACATCGCCGCTGGTAACCGGCAGCCTTCTTTGCTTAAAATGAGCGCGTTTACGGCCTTCCATGACGTCACGGCTTCTGATTGGTCGCGTGCCGCTCATGTGACCGCCACGCGACCAATCACAAGCCGTGACGTAATTCTCAGGTCCTAAATTCCTAGAATTAGGAATTTAGGACCTGAGAATTACGTCACGGCTTGTGATTGGTCGCATGGCGGTCACATGAGCGGCACGCGACCAATCAGAAGCCGTGACGTCATGGAAGGCCCTGAACGCGCTCATTTTAAGCAAAGAAGGCTGCCGGTTACCAGCGGTGATGTCCAGGGACCTCCGGACGGGTGAGTATATCAATATTTTTTATTTTAATTCTTTATTTTACACATTAATATGGATCCCAGGGCCTGAAGGAGAGTTTCCTCTCCTTCAGACCCTGGGAACCATAGTATCCCATTGCACTGCATTGGGTTTCGTGTTTCGGCCGACCCCGACCCCGACTTTTTTATAGGATCGGCCGATTTCGCTTGACCCGACTTTTGAGAAAGTCGGGTTTCGTGAAACCCGACCCGATCCTATAAAAATAAAAGTCGCTCAACCCTAATCAGCATTTATCTAAGCTATTTTATTTAATTTATCTGCCTTATCCAAGGTTTCCATGCTGCACTAAGCTATCATTCTAAGGTTTGAATCACACTAAATGTATATTTGTAGTCTATTTCCTGTAGAATGTAAGCCCACAAGGGCAGGGTCCTTGCCCCTCTGTACAAGTCTGTAATTGTTAGTTTGTTTACTGTAAGTGATATCTGTAATTTCTATGTAACCCCTTCTCATGTACAGCACCATGGAATCAATGGTGCTATATAAATAAAAATAATATTAAACGTTGTGATCATTGTCAAACACATTCTGCCCATACGTTGTTTTGAAATATTTTGTGAATGTTTACGGCATCTTTACTTCAATTATTTCCATACACTACACTTTGTCATAAGCACTCCCTGTAATTCAAACTGTACTGTTCCTTAGTATGTAATAGTGCAGTTGATTGCTGACCAAGTGTTTATGCTTCTATTTTGCTTAACTTAACGACCATCGATACACCTTTCAATAGCTGCAGTTAAGGGTACTTATTCCTCAGCACGGCTTTCCAACAGCGCTGAAAAATAACGGTATAGCGCCCCACATAGTTGGAAAATTCCTGAGGTCTCGGCTACCAGGAAAAGCCGAGACCCTGGAGAACATGATTCGGTCATTTTCTACCATCCCCAGTGTTGCGATCACTGTTATTAATCAAATAGCAGCGATCGCAAAGGAAAAAAAAAAGCCAATTTCCCATTTATTTCTCTCTCCTATGATATGATCTAGCATACCATAGGAGAGAGAAATAGGGTCCCCCAAACCCCCCCAGTACCTCCGGTGTCCCTGGATTCTCCGGCTCTGTCCCCCGGCATCAAGATCTGCCGGCCGGCACCCAGCAACAATAGAAGGTTTTTCCTATTGGTTTATTTTAATGACTGTGATAGACCCTATTACAGGGATCAAATAAAAAAAATAGTAAATCAAACCCCCCTTTGTCACCTCCTTAGTTAAGTCAAAATAATAAAATATAAAAAAGCATTTATTTCTATTTTACTTTACCGATAGGGTTGGGGCTAGGGTTAGGGTTGGGGTTAGAGCTAGCGTTAGGATTGGGGCTAGGTTTAGGGTTGGGGTAAGAGCTAGGGTTAGGGTTGGGGCTAGGGTTAGGTCAAGGATTAGGGTTGGGGCTAGGGTTAGGGTTGTGTTGGGGTTACGGTTGTGTTGTGTTGGGGTTATGATTGTGTTGGGGTTATGGTTGTGTTGGGGTTAGGGTTGAGTTGGGGATATGGTTGTGTTGTGGATACAGTTGAGTTGGGGTTATGGTTGGGGTGTTTTGGTTAGGGTGATGTTGGGGTTAGGGTTGTTGTTAGGTTTGGGATAAGGGTTGTTGTTAGGGTTAGGGTTGGGATTAGGGTCAGGTGTAGGGCTGTGTTAGGGTTGGAGTTAGAATTGGGAGTTGTCCACTGTTTAGGTACATCAGCCAGATGCAACATGGTGCCAGCCATTGATTCCAGCCAATTTTGGGTTCAAAAAGTCAAATGGTGCTCCCTCCCTTCTGAGCCCTGCTGTGCACCCAAACAGTGGCTTTCCCCCACATACGGGGTATCGGTGTACTCAGGAGAAATTGCACAACAAAGTTTGAGGTCCACTTTTGTGAAAATAAAAAAGTGTGTCTCTAAATTTTTTGTGAAAAAAGTAAAATGTTCATTTTCTCCTTCCACATTGCTTTAGTTCTTGTGAAGCACCTGAAGGATTATCCCCTTAACGATCGCCGATACGCCTTTTAACGGCATCAGTTAAGGGTACTTATGCCTCAGTGCTGATTTTTAATGTCAATGAGAAATAACTGTATAGCCCCCCTCAGAGTTGGAATTTCTCCATGATCTCGGCTGCCAGGGGTAGCTGAGACCCCAGAGAACATGATTCAGGTTGGTTTTTAGTGACTTCAGTGTTGCGATCGCTGCTATATACAGTAATATGGCAACCGCAAAAAAAGTCTAATTTCCCATTTAATTTCTCTTTCCTCTGAGGTGATTGAACATCAGAGGAAAGAGAAATGGGGTCCCCCGATCCCCACGGGTACCTCCGGAGTCATTGCAGCCCCTGTGAAGTCCTCCATGCCACCGCAGTGCCTCCACCGATATCTGTCAGATGGCACCCAGCAATAATAGGACATGTTTCCTATTGGTTCAATTTCATAACTGTATTAGATCCTATCACAGTGACCAAAATAAAAAAGTAAATCAAACCCCCCTTTATCACCCCCTTAGTTAGGGAAAAATAATAGAAAATAAAGTATTTATTTCCATTTTCCATTAGGGTTAGAGTTGTGTTAAAGTTAGGGTTAAGGTTGGGTTAAAGTTAAGAGACTTCCTGTCACCCCCCCCCCCAGTGCAATTTTAAGTAAAAGAGCCACTTTCAGCACTAAGGGTATGTGTCCACGTTCAGGTTTGCTTCAGGCTTTGGTCAGGATTTTATGCAGGTAAAATCCTGACCAAAAATGCACCTGAGGTCACTGGCAGGTCACCTGCGGTGTTCCTGCGTGTTTTGCTCATTGTAGCAACATGCTGCATTCTGAAAAAACGCAACGCATGTGCGTTTTTGCGGGAAAAACGCATGCGTTTTTTTAATGCACAGTGGAGACGGGATTTCATTAAATCCCCTCCACTATGCTGTAACATCTGGACGCTGCGTTTTTGACGCTGCGGCTCAGCGATGCGTCAAACGCAGCGTTTCCTGAACGTGGACACATACCCTAAGGCTGTATTCTGTGATGGTGGCTCTTTCACAGAATGCAGTGTTAGTGCTGCTGAAGGTGGCTTTTTTACTTAAAAATGCTTTGGTGACAGGTTCCCTTTAGGGTCAGGGGTGGGCTATAGTTAAGGCTGGGCTAAAGATATGGTTAGTACTGGGCTAAAGTTAGGGTTATGGTTGGGCTAAAGTTAGGGTTGGAGTTGGGCTAAAGTTAGGGTTAGGGTTGGGGCTAAATTAAGGGTTGGGCTAGGGTAAGTGTTTAGCTAGGGTTAGGGTTGGGCTAAAGTTAGGGTTAGGCAAGGCTTGTGGTTATGGTTGGAATTATGGTTAGGGGAGTGTTAGGGCTAGGTTTGCAGTTAGGGTTATGGTTAGGGTTAGGATTAGGGTTAGGGGTGTGTTGCGGTTAGGGTTGGAGTTAGAATTAAAAATAAGATCAACCAGACAAGGTAAGTCTTCATTGTTCGACCACCACAACCCCTTTGCATACCAGACCAATGCCCAAACCCCATAACCTCCCTATCCAACATCACTGAAGGGGGGCTTAATTGTCTCCTCTCCAAATCACACCTCACCACCTGTGCGCTTGACCCCATCCCATCCCACCTCCTCCCCAACCTCACCACCACACTTATCCCATCCCTAACCCACCTCTTCAACCTATAACTCACTTCTGGCACTTTCCCTTCTGCTTTCAAACATGCCACAGTCACGCCTATGCTTAAAAATCCAACCCTCGATCCAACTGCTATGTCCAGCTATCGCCCAATATCGCTGCTCCCATTCGCTTTCAAACTCCTGGAGCAGCACGTCCATGTTGAACTTTCCTTCCACCTATCATCCAGCTTGCTCTTTGACAATCTACAATCTGGTTTCCGCCCCATCACTCAACTGAGACAGCTCTGACCAAAATCACTAATGACCTACTTACAGCCAAAGCTAACGGACAATACTCTGTACTCCTCCTTCTAGACCTGTCCTCTGCTTTCGACACAGTTGACCACTGCCTCCTATTACAGATCCTCTCCTCCTTTGGCATCAAAGACCTCGCCCTATCCTGGATCTCCTCGTACCTTTCCAACTGCACATTCAGCGTCTCCCACTCCAACACTACCTCCTCATCCCACCCTCTCTCTGTTTGAATCCCCCAAGGCTCTGTACTAGGACCCCTACTCTTTTCAATCTGTATACTAGGCCTGGGACAACTCATAAAGTCTCATGGTTTCAAGTACCACCTTTATGCTGATGACACCGCTCTGCTGTCCAGAATCCAGGAGTGTCTATCAGCCATATCCTCCTTCTTCTCCTCTCGCTTCCTCAAACTCAATGTGGACAAATCTGAACTCATCATCTTTCCTTCATCCCATAGATCTTCCTTACCTGACCTATCTATGGCAATTAACGACATCACGCTTTCCCCCATACCGGAAGTCCGCTGCCTCGGAGTAACCTTTGACTCTGCCCTTTCCTTCTGCACATCCAAGCTCTCTCCACCTCCTTTCGCCTTCAGCTCAAAAATATCTCCAGAATCCGTCCTTTCCTCAACCATCATTCTAATAAAATGCTTGTGCATGCCCTCATCATCTCCCGCCTTTTGTACTGCATCATCCTTTTCTGTGGCCTCCCTGGTAACACCCTTGCACTTCTCCAGTCCATCCTTAACTCTGCTGCCCGACTAATTCATCTCTCTCCTTGCTACTCCTCCGCTTCCCACCTCTGCAAATCTCTTCACTGGCTCCCATTCCCTCAGCGTATCCAGTTCAAATTACTAATACTGACCTACAAAGCCATCCATAACCTGTCTCCTCCATATATCTCTGAACTAATCTCCTGATATCTTCCCTCACATAATCTCTGGTCCTCCCAAGACCTCCTTCTCTCCTCCACACTTATTCACTCCTCATCCAACCACCTCCAAGACTTCTCCCGAATATCCCACATCCTCTGGAATTCTTTGCTCCAACACGTCCGACTATCAACCACATTCGGATCCTTCAGACGGAACCTGAAAACCCATCTCTTCAGGAAAGCCTACAGCCTGCACTGACCCTGCTGCATCCTCATCACTACCGGAGATACTGCCTCACCAACACCGGAGCTCCTGCAACCCTCAACCTATTGTCTCCTTCCCTATAATCCTGTAGAATGTAAGCCCGCAAGGGCACGGTCCTTGCCCCTCTGTATCAGTCTGTCATTGTTAGTTTGTTTACTGTAAGTGATATCTGTAATTTGTATGTTACCCATTCTCATGTACAGCACCATGGATTCAATGGTGCTATATAAATAAATATTAATAATAATAATTGGGAGGTCCCACTGTTTAGGTCTCCAAATGCGACATGGAACCATCATTGATTCCAGCCAATTTTGCATTCAAAAAGTGAAACGCTGTTCCCTCCCTTCTGAGCCCTGCCGTGCACCCAAACAGTTGCTTTCCCCCACATATGGCGTATTGGCTTACTTATGAGAATTTGCACAACAAATGTAGTGGTCTATTTTCTCCTGATACCCTTGTGAAAATAAAAAAATTGGTTCCAAAGTAAATTTTTTGTGAAAAAAGTAAAATGTTCATTTTTTCCTTCTACATTGCTTTAGTTCTCATGAAGCACCTGAAGGGTTAATAATGTGTATGAAAAGGAAAAAAGGGAAGGGGAAAAAATTCAGCTCAACAGTTTGAAGCAGAAGTCCTTGTGTGCAAGTTTGCTCAGGAACAAAAGTCTTGATTGACTCAGAATTAAATTCACGCAAGGAGGTGCCTGGATCAGAAGAGTTGTCCACAACAGAAAAAGGAGGAAGTAAATCTCCAGCGTGAAACTTGGATAAAAGTTCAATTTAGTTAGACAAATCCATTAAAATCCTTGTTTCATAGTGGTACAGCAAATGATGGGGTACATGATACCATACCTCCCAACTTTTGAAGATGGGAAAGAGGGACAAAGTTTGCGGCGCGCAATGCGCGCCGCGGCAAATTTTAGGCCGCTCCTCTGACCACTCCCATTCATAATTAGTCACACCCATATGCACGTCCCAACCACACCCATTTAGCACTGCTGATCACACTGTTTCACATACAATAATTATAAACAAAAAAATATGGCCACACAGTGCTCCATACTGTATAATGGCCACACATGATGCTCCATACTGTATGATGACCGCACATGATGCTCCATACTGTATAATGGCCACACATGATGCTCCATACTGTATAATGGCCACACATGATGCTCCATACTGTATAATGGCCGCACATGATGCTCCATACTGTATAATGACCCCACATGATGCTCCATACTGTATACTGGATGCACATGATGCTCCATACTGTATACTGGCTGCACATGATGCTGCATACTGTATAATGACCACACATGATGCTGCATACTGTATAATGACCCCACATGATGCTCCATACTGTATAATGACCCCACATGATGCTCCATACTGTATGATGACCGCACATGATGCTCCATACTGTATAATGGCCACACATAATGCTCCATACTGTATAATGGCCACACATGATGCTCCATACTGTATAATGGCCGCACATGATGCTCCATACTGTATAATGACCCCACATGATGCTCCATACTGTATACTGGATGCACATGATGCTCCATACTGTATACTGGCTGCACATGATGCTGCATACTGTATAATGACCACACATGATGCTGTATACTGTATAATGACCCCACATGATGCTCCATACTGTATAATGACCCCACATGATGCTCCATACTGTATAATGACCGCACATGATGCTCCATACTGTATAATGGCCACACATGATGCTCCATACTGTATAATGGCCACACATGATGCTCCATACTGTATAATGGCCGCACATGATGCTCCATACTGTATAATGACCCCACATGATGCTCCATACTGTATACTGGATGCACATGATGCTCCATACTGTATACTGGCTGCACATGATGCTGCATACTGTATAATGACCACACATGATGCTGCATACTGTATAATGACCCCACATGATGCTCCATACTGTATAATGACCCCACATGATGCTCCATACTGTATAATGACCCCACATGATGCTCCATACTGTATAATGGCTGCACATGATGCTCCATACTGTATAATGACCGCACATGATGCTCCATACTGTATAATGGCCACACATGATGCTCCATACTGTATAATGGCCGCACATGATGCTCCATACTGTATAATGACCGCACATGATGCTCCATACTGTATAATGACCGCACATGATGCTCCATAGTGTATAATGACCCCACATGATGCTCCACACTGTATACTGGCTGCACATGATGCTCCATACTGTATACTGGCTGCACATGATGCTCCATACCGTATAATGACCCCACATGATGCCCCATACTGTATAATGACCCCACATGATGCTCCATACTGTATAATGACCGCACATGATGCTCCATACTGTATAATGGCCACACATGATGCTCCATACTGTATAATGACCGCACATGATGCTCCATACTGTATATTGGCAGCACATGATACTTCGTACCATATAATGGCTACACATGATGCTCCATACTGTATAATGGCCGCACATGATGCTCCATACTGTATATTGGCCGCACATGATGCTCCATACTGTATATTGGCCGCACATGATACTTTGTACCATATAATGGCCACACATAGCTACTCCTGCACACGCGGCTGCGCTCCGTACACTTTGCAAACACGGCTCCGCTCCGTACACACGCGCTCCGCTCCATACACCTCGTACACATTCAGCTCCGCTCCATACACCTCGCACACACGGCTCCGTACACCTCGTACACACACGGCTCCGTACACCTCGTACACACACGGCTCCGCACACATCGTACACACACGGCTCCGCACACATTGTACACACACGGCTCCGCACACATCGTACACACATGGCTCCGTACACATCGTACACACACGGCTCCGTACACATTGTACACACACGGCTCCGCACACCTCGTACACACACGGCTCCGCACACATCATACATACACGGCTCCGCACACACACGGCTCCGTACACATCGTACACACACGGCTCCGCACACCTCGTACACACACGGCTCCGCACACATCGTACATACACGGCTCCGCACACCTCGTACACACACGGCTCCGTACGCATCGTACACACACGGCTCCGCTCACCTCGCACACACACGGCTCCGCACACCTCGTACACACACGGCTCCGCACACCTCGTAGACACACAGCTCCGCACACATCGTACACACACGGCTCCGCACACCTCGTACACACACGGCTCCGTACACATCGTACCCACACGGCTCCGTACACCTCGTACACACGGCTCCGCACACATCGTACACACACGGCTCCGCACACATCGTACACACACGGCTCCGCACACATCGTACACACACGGCTCCGTACACATCGTACACACACGGCTCCGTACACATCGTACACACACGGCTCCGCACACCTCGTACACACACGGCTCCGCACACATCGTACACACACGGCTCCGCACACCTCGTACACACACGGCGTCCGCACACATCATACACACACGGCTCCGTACACATTGTACACACACTGCTCCGCACACATTGTACACACACTGCTCCGCACACATCGTACACACACGGCTCCGCACACCTCGTACACACACGGCTCCGTACACATCGTACACACACGGCTCCGTACACCTCGTACACACACGGCTCCGCACACATCGTACACACACGGCTCCGTACACATCGTACACACACGGCTCCGTACACATCGTACACACACGGCTCCGCACACCTCGTACACACACGGCTCCGCACACATCGTACACACACGGCTCCGCATACCTCGTACACACACGGCTCCGCACACATCATACACACACGGCTCCGTACACATTGTACACACACTGCTCCGCACACATTGTACACACACTGCTCCGCACACATCGTACACACACGGCTCCGCACACCTCGTACACACACGGCTCCGTACACATCGTACACACACGGCTCCGTACACCTCGTACACACACGGCTCCGCACACATCGTACACACACGGCTCCGCACACATCGTACACACACGGCTCCGTACACATCGTACACACACGGCTCCGCACACCTCGTACAAACACGGCTCTGCTACATCCACACTGTACACCTCCTGACCCCACACAAAGCATTACTTACCTCATCCTGCAGCGGCAAGTTGGCAACCAGCACAACTTCGGAGGTCCCGACTCCCGATCATGTGACCTCTGACTCCTCCCCTCCTGTGACCTCATCACAGGTCCTGTGTGCAGAAAGCAGGTAGCCATACGGAAGGGTAAGGGCCCTGGGCATGGCTTGAGACAAGGGGGCGTGTCGGTCCTGCTGTCTGCGGGTGCGGGATCAGCGCGTCCTGCGCTGGACAGCGGGGCACAGGCTCCAAACCAGGACAGTCCCGCACAATGCGGGACGGTTGGGAGCTATGTAATACTACCAACACATTTTGACCTGTTAAGGTCTTAATCATGGTAATGTGTATATTTGTTGCACTCTATATGGATTGTCTGTGTGGTGTTCGATTTTTTTATCGCACCCATAGGCTTGCATTGGTGAGTCTCGCACAATATATGTGTACAATCGCAACCTTCTGCGATTTTGCACACACACTGAATACTTCGGAGAAAAATAACGCTGATCTGGATTATTTCGTTGAAAAACATTCGTCTGAGGGCAATGAGATTTTTAATTGCATTGTACTTGTCCGATTCATACGCTAATGTGACTCCGGCCTAAATGCTAGTTACATCTATCATTCACCATAATTTAACCAGGTTTACTTTAAACCAGACCTGCAGGCTCGTTTACACTGGCAGCTAATTGGTTAGATCCTAATGACTTATTATTGGAGATAATTGTGTAATGTGAATGAGTGACTGAACGATGTTTCAATAAACACTCCATGATTGTGCATAAAATGATTTGATTTGATTGAAAAAAAAATATTCTCTTTTACTTTCTGAAACTTGTGTAATGCAAATGGAGATTGGGTTTTGCCACCAAGTATTAAGTCTTGTTGTCCAGAGGGATCAAATATTTATTTATCACTGCAAAATGCAAATAAATTTATATAATTTATAGAATGTGATTTTCTGGATTTTATTTTTGATATTCTATCTCTCAATGTTAAAATTAACCTACCCTTAAAATTATACTGTTCATGTCTTTTCCAGTGGGCAAACTTACAAAATCAGCAAGGGATCAAATACTTATTTCCCCCACTGTATTTATTAAACCTAAGGCTAATGTTCCTACTTGCAGATGTAAAAGTCATCTGAAGTCTGTAAAAAATATATAACCATATTGAAATGATTAAGGCAGAGCAAGATTTAAAAAATCCAAAGTATTTTATAGATAAAGTGGCTTGCATTAAAGTGTGGTTGACCATATCCTAATTCATCACGATTTGCTTATCATATCATGTTGAATGACAACTTTATATCTGAAAACCATCTGCCTGAGAAAGTTGGTTTGGATTCTTGGTTTGGATTCTTGTACTGCATATTACAAGACTGTAATGCCAGTTAAAAGGATGATGGTCTATGAAATCTAGTTGATGTATCTGAATTCTGAACATTTATTAACACTATATTTTTCATCCTCTTATGTTTTTGGAATATATTGCAATTCAAAAATATAGTTTTAAAACATGACTAGATATAAATGAGTAGCTCATTGGCAAAGGAGAATCTTTCTTTCACCTTGTGCAAGAATTCAGTTTAGCGGCTCCTCCTTTACACAGCTTAAATAGTTTGAGAAGTCATCATGTGACAACTCATATGCGATTTGCATACTTATACTCACGTGCTGACTAGCTGCTCTTCTCAGTTCACTCAATGTTCAGTGAAAAACTATAGTCCATGTTTCATTGAGAGAAACAGGAAGAGAAGCTAGCTGGCACATGACAATACGTATGAAAATCACATATGAGTGGTCATGTAATGACTGCTGGAACTGGCAAACAGAGCCAAATCATGACAGATAAATATTACACAATCTTAGGATTTGGCATTCTTTAGTTCTTATAGTATAAAATAACCACAAAAGTTGCACTCTGTAGTGCTATAGCATGTCAATGTGAAATATATGAAATATGAATAGCAATACTGCTTCTGGACAATAGGAAAAAACTCAGATGCTTAGCTCATAATTTGGCCAATTCATGCATGCCCAGCAGCCAATGACAAGGTGTTCTCAAAACTGATGGCCCTAACGTGTCTAATGTGAATACCTCTCTAAGACTGAAGTCTGAATTTCTGGGTAGATGAGAATACCTCTATTCCAAGTCTGATTTTATGGGTAGGCAGGACCCTGCTGCAATTAAAATCCACTACATGCTGCCGGCCGGAGTGCTCAGTCAGAAAGCTAATATACAATTACAAAAAGACTGACTGGCGCTTCCAAGCTAAAGTGAACAGGTGCCAACTTGGAGCAGCTACTTCCATATACAATAAGCAGAAAAAGTTACACTCAACATCATCACCACTTGTTCCCGGTAGTGGGAGGCCTAACTGGGATCTCAAGCAATCACTCCTGTCACATCTGGGGCCCAAAGTCTGGCATAGGTGCTGCTCGACACATCATATCCTCTGGCGTACAGTGGAAGATGGACAGGGACCCTAATATGAGGAAGGTGATGGCCGGTCCTAGGTGCACTGCTGAACGGGGAGCAGAGCTGAAGAAGTGTCATGCTAAGGAAGAAGGAAGCATGAAAGTGAGTGTTATGCATCCCACACCTGACAACACCCTGGGGCACTATTTGTCTGTAAAGTGGTGCCAGAGCATAACTGGATAGCGACTCAGTCATGACTACCGCTTTACATTTGGTGTAGTAGGTATTATGGCGTACCCGCCCATAATGGGTGTAAAAGAAAAGAAACAGCATGAAAGCCCATCCAGCCTAGGAAGAGGCTTGTCCATAGAGGCCAGACTGTAGTGTGCGATACCCACCTTCAATGGGCATGGCAGAAGAAGAATAAACTCCTCCTGTTACAGTAAGTCAATGGAGAATGGACAGGGACTGCTAGAAAATGGGAAGGAGAGCTGGAAGGAAGTAACCCTACCCAGGGAAGGGTAGGGTCCTGGAACAGTACACCCTGAGGAGAGCAGACTAGTGCCATAGTTGGTGAGGGGAAGTGGAGACAAGCTGGTCATCATGGAGTGATGTAGAACTCTGCAGTGCACCCAGACAGGCTGAATGTCAGAAGAAGGTCCCAGAGCTAAAGCAGGAGATGTGGCCAGGAGGACTGCGCCATTGCAGGATCTAGCTAAACCCTCCATGAAGCTTCAACATCCACAACCGGACACCAAGACCAAGGTTCTCTGGTCAGCCCTTGCATCCAAACTTGACCTTTTAGTGGGTGCAGGCCCATTTGAAGCATCCCAGAGACGGCGACGTCAGCCACCGGATGACACAGGAAGTTGTGTGACACTTGGAATCTGAAAAAGGGTATGGGTTAGTTCAGGTGGCGGTCACTGGTGATATAGTGCATGTGAACACCAGACTGTGATCCTGCAGTAGGATGAAGATCCCCAGACAGCATAACCAGGGAGGGTGAACCCTCAGGTGGTAGTTCAGCTGTGACTAGAAAAACCCATGGCCTAGGCAGCGACACCTTCAAACCCAGTACTGTGTGGTTCCACAGAGAGGACTCAGAATAACAGCGGGAAGACAGAGTCCAGCACCACATCCTCCACCACTAGTGTAAAAGACGCGACCCTGGCTAGAGCGGACAGTGCTCCAGCCACAGTAATCGTGTATGGCCGCCACTCAACCACCTATATCGGGCGGTCCGGAGCAGTAACTACATGGGTCTGAGAGGCTGCACTATACAAAATGGCAGCCGTGAGTGAAAAGGGGGTCCTGAAGGTTCAGTTGGGCCTTTTGCACAGAAAAAGAGCCACTAAAGGAACTGTATTGCATTCCTGAGGGCAGGAGACCCTAAATGTGCCCGGAACCCCAGGATGTTGGTCAGGACATCTGAAGGTTTGTGTTTCCCTCCCAGTGATTTTACACATGATGTGTACCACCCTGCTGGATTGAGGGACTGTAAACCATTTAAGGGTCCCAAACCCTTCCTGTCCCTGGACACTGTGAACATTTCCCCATGGACTCTGTTCCATGCCCGCCTGTTGAAGATAGACATAGATGGAAGGTGATGGCCAGTCACGGGTGGACAGGAAATCCCTGAGGCTAACAGATGAGTTAGTGGGCTTGGGGATAGTCCAAGACATACAGGTGGCAGGGCTAAAGTTTTGATGTGGTGAGGAGGAAGAAAACATTAATTGATGTGCCCTATCCCTCATGTCACCTCCCCTATGAACTTGAAATGATTAGTAAAAGTTTGCCTACTATAAAGAACTTGGTGTCCCCTGACAGCACATTGGGACTGGGACACCATTTGCTTGTAAAGTGCGAGCGTAGCTGGACAGTGACTCAGTTGTGACTACTGCTCTGCAGTACTTTACACAATTACCATGACTAAGGGTGCAGAAATGTCCGAAAAACATCAGTGAAAACTATGATTCTATCATGTGTATTTTAACTTTTTGGTAATTTTCTATGGATTACCATTAAAGAAACTGTGCTTTTAAAAAATCGTGGACATGATGTTTTTTATATACTATGTTGGAAGTCCACAGTGGGATTGGCACATGTGTTCAAAAGAATTGCTTGGTAAGTACAGGTGTGTAATCTCACTATTAATTTCTTTGTTATCTCTAAGAGGAATAATAGTCACAAGTAACAAAAACTATGGCACAGTTAAAAGCAGATGGTACTTTACTTTATTGGAGTATATGTGGTAGCAGTTAGTCACCTCGCTGTCCTACATAGGCACAGGTATATAGCTGCCTGATCATAATGCTACAGGTCTAAGCAGAGGATCCAATAAAGTTGAAGTTCCTGGCCTTGACATACACAACTTAGCTCCTGAGTCATATATTGTGTCTCTAATTAATAATCTGTGATTTACGTTCGTGACTTACTTGCAATCTCACCTCTACTTGTAACCTCATATCTATAGGCATTATA
Source organism: Ranitomeya variabilis (assembly GCF_051348905.1). Classification (NCBI taxonomy): domain Eukaryota; kingdom Metazoa; phylum Chordata; class Amphibia; order Anura; family Dendrobatidae; genus Ranitomeya; species Ranitomeya variabilis. The sequence goes on from NC_135237.1 coordinate 476,923,417, forward strand.
TTATATAGATCCAAGAGAATGAAAACTGACAGTTAGTGTGAGAATATTTTGGAAGTTCTAATGGTCATTAATAAGCTCTACAAAAGAGGCAATGAGAAGATCAGAGCTGTCAACCATAGGCACCAAATGTGTTGTACTGTCATTTAATTTTATTTAGCAAACATTGTCATAAGCATCATCTATCACCATACCCATATAAAATAAATTGGCAACATTTTCTATTTCTTTTTAATTATTATTTATAAACAAAGAAAAAAAAAGAAAATGAATTCATGCCGAAACTACAGAATTTGTTATCCAGATATTTTGCTTTCCCAGAAAGTTTTCCCTTTTTCCCATCTGATGCATGTTTTGGCTAACACAATTACATTATGCTCCTCTAATCCCTTGTATAGAACTGAATTTTTCCCATCATCTCTGAGAACAGCTGCAGTCACAACAAGTCGATCAGCACTCCCACCTGTGTTTCTGGAAAGATGAGCCAATGGTTTGCACAACAATCCTCCATTTTACAGGGCTCACTTATCAGCCCTTTACATATGTCTGCAATATTACAGACACAATTGCAACCTTATGAACTTAATTTACACTTTTATAGCTGCTGACAGCTCCTGGATTAAGCAAACTAATGTGTTTTATATTCAAATCAAATCACTATTGCTAGCCATTCAACTCATAGTTACTTAGATACAGTACATCACTGTCAGAGAATATAAACAATTACAAATATACAGTAATGTAGAAAAAAAGTTTACATAGAAAGCAGTAATATTTTTAAATTGCCTAAAATCTTTGCTCTTCAATTTCATAAAAATAAAAATAAAAACGTAACCCATCATCAAAAAGAAAATGACTTATGCACAAAGCCCCATTGTTACAAAATAATTTGTTGCCTACACTCACTGGCCACTTTATTAGGTACACCTGTCCAACTTCTTGTTAACACTTAATTTCTAATCAGCCAATCACATGGCGGCAACTCAGTGCATTTAGGCATGTAGACATGGTCAAGACAATCTCCTGCAGTTCAAACCGAGCATCAGTATGGGGAAGAAAGGTGATTTGAGTGCCTTTGAACGTGGCATGGTTGTTGGTGCCAGAAGGGCTGGTCTGAGTATTTCAGAAACTGCTGATCTACTGGGATTTTCACGCACAACCATCTCTAGGGTTTACAGAGAATGGTCCGAAAAAGAAAAAAAATCCAGTGAGCGGCAGTTCTGTGGGCGGAAATGCCTTGTTGATGCCAGAGGTCAGAGGAGAATGGGCAGACTGGTTCGAGCTGATAGAAAGGCAACAGTGACTCAAATCGCCACCCGTTACAACCAAGGTAGGCCTAAGAGCATCTCTGAACGCACAGTGCGTCGAACTTTGAGGCAGATGGGCTACAGCAGCAGAAGACCACACCGGGTACCACTCCTTTCAGCTAAGAACAGGAAACTGAGGCTACAATTTGTACAAGCTCATCGAAATTGGACAGTAGAAGATTGGAAAAACGTTGCTTGGTCTGATGAGTCTCGATTTCTGCTGCGACATTCGGATGGTAGGGTCAGAATTTGGCGTAAACAACATGAAAGCATGGATCCATCCTGCCTTGTATGGAGCATCTTTGGGATGTGCAGCCGACAAATCTGCGGCAACTGTGTGATGCCATCATGTCAATATGGACCAAAATCACTGAGGAATGCTTCCAGCACCTTGTTGAATCTATGCCACGAAGAATTGAGGCAGTTCTGAAGGCAAAAGGGGGTCCAACCCGTTACTAGCATGGTGTACCTAATAAAGTGGCCGGTGAGTGTATAATGCTTGATTATAAAAGTCAAAATTATTTTCATTGGCCGCAGCGATCTGAAGTATAAAGTCATGTGAATAGTTAATTACACTGTCTTTGAATTCTTTGATTTTATGTATTAAGCCTGGCTGGACTGGCAATCTGGTAATTCTGGCAAATTCCAGGTGAGCTGGTCCGGCTATAGTCCTCAGCGGCCTGCAACACTTTTAACAGTAGGAGCATCTTCGGGAGGTGATCACTGTTAACTGATGTAGCAGACCAGAGAGCCGTCAGCTCTGTGCTCTGGCACTTCCTCTGGCAAGGACAGTCAGCTTCAAGCCTGTGGCCTGCAAGAGGCCATCACCCCACAGGGAATGTAAGGTGATGCAATGTCATCACTACATTATGGTGCACTGTTATACAAGATGGAAGAGATAATAGTGGCTTTCGTGGGTGGGTAAACAAACCAGCATGCGGTAAGTATAAGTTGATTATTTTTTTATTATTATGATGCCCAGGAGTCAGGATATTGGCTATGTGCAGGGTGGCATCATATTTTGTGTGGGAATATGTACTCTGTGGGCGATCATTCTGTGTATAGGAGGCTATGGTAGCCATCATACATGGGGGAGCTGTAGTGTCCATCAAATTCTATATAGTGAACTGTGATGCCCTCATTCTGTGTTTGAGGGACTATAGGGGCCATCACACTGTGTATGGGAGTCTGTGGTGGTCATCATACTGTGCGTGGGTGGAGCTGTAGGGAGATGGGGATACCTTATTGTGTATGTGGGCTGTGGTCTTATTGGGGGGGAAATACTTTGTGGCTTGAGCCCCTGAACTATTAGGAGCCTAGCAATGACCCCACTATTAGTTTATTTCTAATTACCGTATTTGTACTGGACATGGAGGATTATTGTTTCTAAAAGCCGACAGATTGGGGATATTATGGAGAAATTATTATAAGGCACAAAATGAAGTATTACCACAAAAAGAGGTACTGTAGGTCATTATTATAAAGAGGAGCAATGGAAGATCAATAAAGGGAAGCACATTGGGCATTTTTATTATAGGAAAGTGTTTTTATTATGATAAAGAGGCATGGCATCATTTTTATTATTTCAGGAATATAAGGGTTTTATCTTTGTGTACTTTTAGATCTTAGCAAAGAATGTCAGTTCCAGTTGGACCCTGGTACCAGAACATAATTAAAAAAAAAATCAGATCCTTAGAAGGTGTTAAAATCAGACCTCAGATGAACAACAACACAGGAGAAATTACATTTTTTCATTATTCATTTAACGAAAACTAGTCCAAAATGCAGAAGCAGTGTGTGAAAAAATATGTTCTCCAAGAATCATTAGCCTACAGAACCACCTTAGGAAGCAATAACTTGAAGTATTAACTATATGACTTTATCATTCTCTCACATCATTCTGTAGGAATTTTTACCACGGTTTTTTACAACGCTGCTTATATTCATGGAGATTTATAGGCTTTTATTAATGAACAGCTCCTTAAAGCTACCACCACAGCATTTAAATTGGGTTGAGGTTTGGATTTCGACTGTGACATTTTTAACACATTTTCTTTTTTGATATTCTGATATTTATTTGCTGATATACTTGAGACCATTGTCATCTTGCATGAGCCAGTTTCAGCCCTCCACGACCATGCTGACAGTTGATTTGTGCTAACACAATTTGTTAATTATTTATCAAACATGATGCAGAGCATTATGAGCAAACATCTATGCTATGGTTTTGTCTGTCTAATATCTTCGTGCAAATCATGGCACTAAGTTTATCACTTTCTCACATTAATTTGTTTGGCTAGCTCTTTCAAACTAACTTTCCTGTCTAGGACAATATTTCAGAATACTTGTGGTTTGTTCAGATGCAAGTTTGCAAACTTTAGCTGAGCTATCATATTCTTTATCTTCTGTCTACCCTTCCATACATGTTCAGTCTTTTTTTAATTGTACTTTTATGAACGTGAATATTTAACATGCTAAAGCCTTTAGGCTACATTCACATGATAAGTTTTTTATGTGTATTTCATGCTGCAGACTTTTTGAAACATTTCTACATCTGTTGATCGTTCAGTGCGGCGTAAGTCAGATTGACTAGTAGAATCGGCCTGGGTAGTGGAGTCGGGTTGAGTGGGCGAGGATTGGGATGTGCCCAAGTCTAATGGAGCAGTCTTCTCAGGAGCCTGTTCCTGCTCTGGGTCCACAGATGGCGATTCAAGAAATTATTCCTCATCATAATTAACTGCTGCCAGAGGAGATGCTTCTGGTGCAATATGTGCCTCTTCCATTTGGTCAGGGTCCCTTGACAGGGAAGCACATAGCATATTCCGATGAATGACTCGAGTGGGAGCATGTTCTTTTCCCTCCAGCTGGACTTCGTAGACAAGACTTTCAGAGCTGATTCTTTGCTTTACTCGATACGGGGTCTTCTCCCAGCGGTACTCCAATTTGCCTTGGGGGTGTTTGTCTCGGACTAACACTCGCTCTCCGACCTTAAGAGCTGTCCCCCGCAGGGGAGACACTTCAGGATGTTCTAGTTCCCAATACTTGGTCTGCATAAGCCGATGTAGTGTCTGCAAACGATAATGATGTTCTCGAAACCAGGTGGACACCCCCTTCCGTGGGTAGTCCTCCTCTGGATCCAACTCAGTTATCTCTTGCCCTGGTCAGCCGAACAGCAGGGTGTATGGTGTGTATCCAGTGGTACGATGTACTCGGTTTTTATACACCCAGACTAAATCAGCCATGAATTCAGGCCAGTGGTCTTTTTTTGTCATCATCCAATGTTCTCAGCATCTACCTATAGTGGGGTAGTCTATAATCAACACCTCCAAGGGAGCCGAAGTCACGATGGTTTGTGTGGGAGCTCTCTGTTCCAAAGGTTTAGCTAACTTGCAGCTTGTACACTGCCGACATGCCTCCTCGACTGTTGTCCTTAATCAAGGGTGGTATACCAGCTTCTGTAGCCACTGAAACATCTTCTCCGGACCAAAGTGGGCCCCTCTTTCATGAGCCTCCATAGAAACCTTGAGAAGCAGTGTCTCGGGGACTATCACTTGCCAGGTGACCCCCAGTTCCCGATTCAGCTGGATCTTCTGGTACAAGAGGCTGTCTTGGAACCGGAGCCTTTTCCACTGTCAAAGGATCTGCAGAGTCCCCAGGGACAGGACATCTCTCTCCCTTTGATTGGGAAGTTGTTTTAGAGCCACCCACTGTCTCATCTGAGCAAGCTCTCCATCCTCCTGTTGAAGTTGTACCAATTCATCATGAGATTGCCCTAGAGTGTGTTCTTCGGGTCCTGCCTGGACCTGTTCCAGTGCAGCCACCGCCATCCTGGCAGAGTTACGGAATTCAGTGATCTCTTCAACCTCCAACTCTTTATCCTGTCAAGCCCGGGTTGCTCGTGTGTCACTCGGGATATGGCATTGCCGTGTGTGTTCTCATCTCCCCTCCTTTAAGCGATCTAATAATGGTAGTTAGTCATCCAGGCCACCCACCACTGCTCCAGGGCTCCTAGTTTCACATTTTCCAGGTAGGATAAAGGATTGTTGTCAGTGCGCACCAAGACCTCGGATCCAGACAGATATTCAGCAAACTTCTCAGTCATGGCCCACACAACGCCAACAGCTCCAGCTTGAAAGAACTATTGTGGTCTGGATTCCTCTCAGAGTCATGGAGAGACTCGCTCTTTTCCACCATGTATTTGCGACAGCACAACTCCTAGTCCATGTAGACTCCTGTCGGTGTGAAGGATGAATGGTTGGAAGAAGTCGGCATAAGCCAGTACGGGAGCATCAGTTAGAGCCATTTTCAAGGCATGGAGTGCTTCTTCCTGGCTGTCCCCCCACTGGATAGTCCTATTCTTTGCGCCCGACGGTACTCCCTTCAGTAGTTCCAGCAATGGTTTGACAATGCGGGTAAAGTTCTTTACAATCTGTCGATGGTACCCAGTGAGTTCCAGGAAGGCCAGAACATCTTTCACAGTCTTCTGGGTGGGCCAGTTTTGCACCGCCGCTACCTTCTCACATAAGGATCTCACTCCTTAAGCAGAGACGACATGTCCCAGGTACTCAATCTTTGTACGAAAAAGGTGTCACTTTTGTAACTTCACTTTCAGAGCGTGCCTCTGTAAGCAACTCAACACTTGTTCCATCCTTTTCAGATGTTCCTCAAATGTGGCTGCGTAGACAATCACCTCTCCATCAGCTGCTGAAAGGTTCCGGGGCATTAGCAACGATGAGAAGTATTTTGCGTTTCCCAAAGAAGACAGTGGTTCTTCAATCCTTGGCAATGGATATGAGTCTCGCGTGGTGCAGGCGTTCAGTTTCCGATAATCTACGCAGAGATGCAGAGTCCCATCCTTCTTTCATATGAGTACAATTGGGGCAGCCCACGGGCTCTTACTCTCCCGGATAACTCCATTCTGTAGCTTATGCATCAGCATTCCCTTCCCCTCCTGGTATAGTTGTGGTGGCATCTGTCGATATCGTTCTCTAATGGGTGTGGCATTCCCTGTCAGAATCTCATGGGTGATTGCTGTGGTGCACCTGAAATCATCATCATGGTGGGCAAAGACATCTTCGTACCGCCCGAGCAATGCTTCCACCTGTTGTACCTGCTGCGGTGAGAGCTTTGTTAGTTCAGCCCGCATATGTTCCAGGATTCGATGTCCCTCCTGCAGGTGTAGGAGCTCCAGTTCAGTGGACATGTTTACGGCCACTCTCCATGGATCTCCCTGTTTCACTGTCAGCTGGACAGCCTTCGGTGGTATCAGCTCCTCTGGCATACCCTGGATTTCCACTTCTTCACTCTTGGGCAGCATCGTGAGATCGACCTCCCTGAGATTGACACATCGCACCAGCACATTACCTTTGTGAGCGATAGCCAATGTCCATGCAACGATGAGCCCTGGATGTAGCTGCTCCATAAAGGCAGGTTGAGTCTAAAATTCAACTCCTTCTAGAGGGGTACTGGCTCAGATGGGCAGAGTAAACACAGTTTGTCCTGGTGGTAAAATAAGTTTGTCTGCAGCTGGGACGATCACGTTTTCCAATGTTTTTTTCTTGGCTTGAGGTGTCTTGGGCCTGAGCCACCTGGATCAACTATAGGAACACTTTCCTTTGAGGGGTGCAAGGGCTCCACCAGCTCAGAATCACATCTGTTGACTCATTAATCAGGAGAGTTCCTTCAATACGTTTATCCCCAGAGTCACAGCAGGGCCTCTGCCAGGGTCTTCAGCGGTCAGCACCACTCCCTTCTGGTCAATTTTTTTGCCACCATGGTGATTTGCATCCAGACCACCCCAGTGACTGGGATGGGTAACTGATTAGCAGAAGTCAACCTGATCACCGGGCTCCATTCGAGCCATATCGTCTCGGGGAAGTGATGCCTGAAGTATGTCTCATGCCCAAACAAGAGAGGACAGCAGCCGCTCAAAAACTTGATGCACACCACCCAATATGATTAATACAAAAGGAACAACTTTAATGATGAAACAGGATTAAAAACAATTAAAAGAGTAACAAAACAACTCCCCCATCAGGCCCTGTTCAAAAATAACATGCTGCATACAAAATAAGAGAAAATACTGAATGCAATGAATGAACAATTATGCCAGATGCACACACTGTGATGACCCCGCAATATATAAACGCCAATAAAGCCCTCTGCCTGCTTCGGCCATAGCAGTTTGATAAGTACTGTCCCTGAGTGACAATGCCAATTAATCCTATATGGATAAAAAAGCTATAACCAAGTAGCTAATGGCTGGATACAACACATAATAGTGTGGAACAAACTACCCACAAGGGAAATGATGACAACAGAAAGAACCCTGAGCAGGTAAAGAGCACATAGTAGTGCAAATTAAATCAAAAAATGCCCATGCAGGAAGATGGTGAGGCCAAAAGAAACCCTGAACGGGTCAGCGTTAACAGGGAAACATCTGTGCGCCAGGAGTACTTCCCCTGACGAAGCGGCCCCTGCAGCCGCGATACGCGTTGGGACCTCCTGCCCGACGGTCCTGTTCTTCATTTTGCTGCTTTTGGCTTATCCTGAACACAGGTGACTATTGGAGTGCCTGGTGCACAGATGTTTCCCTGTTAACGCTGACCCGTTCAGGGTTTCTTTTGGCCTCACCATCTTCCTGCATGGGCATTTTTTTATTTAATTTGCACTACTATGTGCTCTTTACCTGCTCAGGGTTCTTTCTGTTGTCATCATTTCCCTTGTGGGTAGTTTGTTCCACACTATTATGTGTTGTATCCAGCCATTAGCTACTTGGTTATAGCTTTTTTATCCATATAGGATTAATTGGCATTGTCACTCAGGGACAGTACTTATCAAACTGCTATGGCCGAAGCAGGCAGAGGGCTTTATTGGCGTTTATATATTGCGGGGTCATCACAGTGTGTGCATCTGGCATAATTGTTCATTCATTGCATTCAGTATTTTCTCATATTTTTTATGCAGCATGTTATTTTTGAACAGGGCCTGATGGGGGAGTTGTTTTGTTACTCTTTTAATTATTTTTAATCCTGTTTCATCATTAAAGTTGTTCCTTTTGTATTAATCATATTGGGTGGTGTGCATCAAGTTTTTGAGCGGCTGCTGTCCTCTCTTGTTTGGTTATATTACTTTAAGCCGCTTATGTTTGCACCCCTCTTCCTTGTATTTATGTGTCTATTGGGTTGTGCGCCAGCCATTTCTGTTTTCTAAGTATGTCTCATGCATAGTGGCTACTTGACAGCTGGTGTCTACCAAACAGCGAACATCCCGACCATCCATTTCGGCCCAAACAAGAAAACTTAGAGAAGCAAAACTTGTGGGACTCCATGCTCTCCTTCTTGACTGCTCAGGCTCCGAGCTGCGTCCCCTAGCCACTGAGCCTCCTAGCTTAACGGACGACATTGAAGGGATCTTCCCTGCCGGGCACATCCCCTAGCAAAATGTCCAATTTCCCCACAGTTGTAGCAAGTGGGTTGCTCTTCCATGCGAGGCGATCTCATCTCCCATTGGGGTTCAGGAGTCAGGACCATTTTCGCTCCCAGAGGGGTTTGGTGGGGCCGAAGGTTTTTTCCTCAAGTCAGACCATTCCTCTCGCATGTCCTGGATCTTTTTCTGCAGCTCTCTCATCCAACTTGGTTTAATGTTCAGTGGCATGGATACCTCCCTGTTCCGGACCTTACCTGTCAGGACTTTCACCCCTTGCTCTTGCTCGCATGTGCATGCTTCACCTCCAACCTTTAGAAAACTCATGCGTGGGTTTACCCGCAGGCGCTCGTACAAAGCTTGTTTCAGCAGCGCATCTCTAAAGCCTGCCACTAACTGGTCCTGCAGCAGTATATCAGGAAGGCCTACACCTATGCCATCTCGCTTAGCAATCACAAGGTGGATCTCCTGCAGAGCATTCATGTAGCAGGCCATAGTCTCCCCCTCCTTTTGAACACGGCCAAACAACCGCATGCGCAACTTTCCGACGTCTGTGGGGTCCCAATGCATTTCCTCCAGAATTTGCAGCACCTTGTCAAAAGTGTCTTGTTCATGGGAGGGCCATAGCATGACAGAACTCCTTGACTCCCTGTCCAGTGTCATGAGAGCAACCTCTGCCTCCATTGCGGGGGTTATGGGGTGCATCCTCAACATTCCCCTGACACGCGCAGTCCAGTCCCATAGCAGGGTGTTGTTCCCTGTAAATTTGGGAGGTTGTTCAACATCACCCCCAAGGATATGATGTTCCTCGGGGCACCCCCAACCCAGGGGTGGGATTCAAATTTTTAACAACAGGTTCTGTGTTTGTGTGTACGAAAACAACACCCATTTTTAGGCCACACCCATTTACACACACCTTTTCCTCAAACATATATAAGTAGGGGCACAGTCAAACCATACCTCCCAACTTTTGAAGAAAGGAAAGAGGGGCAAATTTTAGACCACACCCATTTCACAACTAGTGACACCCATATCCACGTCCCAACCACACCCATTTAGAACTGCAAATCACACTGTTTCATAAACAGAATTGTAAACAATAAAATATGGCCACACATGATGCTCAATACTGTATAATGGCCACACATAATGCTCAATACTGTATAATGGCCCCACATGATGCTCAATACTGTATAATGGCCCCACATGATGCTCAATACTCTATAATGGCCACACATGATGCTCTATACTATATAATGGCCACACAGTGCTCCATACTGTATAATGGCCACATATGATGCTCCATACTGTATAATGGCCCCACATGAAGCTCCATACTGTATAATAGCCACACATGATGCTCAATACTGTATAATGACCACACATGACGCTCCATACTGTATAATGACCACACATGATGCTCCATACTGTATAATGGCCCCACAAGATGCTCAATACTGTATAATGGCCAAACATGAAGCTCCATACTTTATAATGGCCACACATGATGCTCAATACTGTATAATGGCCCCACATGATGCTCCATACTGTATAATGGCCACACAGTGCTCCATGCTGGATAATGGCCACAAAGTGTTCCATACTATATAATAACCACACATGATGCTCAATACTGTATAATGGCCCCACATGATGCTCCATACAGTATAATGGCCACACAGTGCTCCATACTGTATAATGGCCACACAGCATTCCATACTGTATAATGGCCACACATGATGCTCAATACTGTATAATGGCCACACATGATGCTCAATACTGTATAATGGACAAACATGATGCTCAGCACTGTATAATGGCCCCACATGATACTCCATACTGTATAATGGCCACACATGATGCTCCATATTGTATAATTGTCCCCACATGATGCGCAATAATGTACAATGTCCACACTTGATGCTCCATACTGTATAATGGCCCCACATGATACTCCATACTGTATAATGGCCACACAGTGCTCCATACTGCATAATGGCCAAATAGGATGCTCCATACTGCATAATGGCCCCACATGATGCTCAATAATGTATAATGGCCACAAGTGATGCTCAATTCTGTATAATGGCCACACATGATGCTCCATACTGTATAATGGCCACACATGATGCTCAACACTGTGTAATGGCCACACAGTGCTCCATACTGTATAATGGCCACACATGATGCTTCATACTGTATAATGGCCCAAAATGATGCTCAATACTGTATAATGGCCACACATGATGCCCAATACTGTATAATGGCCCCACATGATGCTCCATACTGTATAATGGCCCCACATGATGCTCCATACTGTATGATGGCCACACAGTGCTCCATACTGTATAATGGCCACACATGATGCTCAATACTGTATAATGACCCCAAATGTTGCTCAATACTGTATAATAGCCACACATGATGTTCCATACTGTATAATGGCCCACATGATGCTCCATACTGTATAAGGGCCACACAGTGCTCCATACTGTATAATGGCCACACAGGATGCTCAATACTGTATAATGGACAGATGATGCTCAATACTGTGCAATTGCCAAACAGTGCTCCATACTGTATAATGGCCCCACATGATGCTTAATACTATATAATGGCCACACATGATGCTCAATACTGTGTAATGGCCACACATGATATTGCGTACAGTATAATGGCCACACATACTTACTCCTACACACGTGGCTCCGCTCCGTACACCTTGCACACATGGCTCCACTCCGTATACCTCGTACATAGTGTTGAGCGATACCTTCCGATATCGGAAAGTATCGGTATCGGAAAGTATCGGCCGATACCGTCAAAGTATCGGATCTAATCCGATACCGATACCCGATCCCAATGCAAGTCAATGGGACGAAAATATCGGAATTAAAATAAACCCTTTCTTTCCTTGTAGGTTAATTCTACATGAAGGAAAACAACTAAGAATAATGTAGGCTGTATTGGGGGACGTGGCGGAGACATTAAAGGCACAGAGGTTTAGCCCAATGTAATAGAATAGCAGGATTTTGTTTTTTTATGACGTTCGGCTGTAGAAAGATTTTGACTATGTTAATTTTTTTTTTATTTTGTCAGATATTGATGTTTCACTACTTCCACGCCCTTCACCTTCTTTTTTACTTCTCCCACACTTTCTTCTTCATTATCCTCATCATCAGCTTCTTTGACATCAACTTCTTCACCTTATTCATCTTCTTCTTCATCTTCTACCTATTATTTTTTTGGTTACATTGTTCATATTCTTTTTATTTTACTATTATCTTCATCATATTCTACTTCTTCATCATATTCTTATTTGTGACAGGCATTCCCGTAGTTGTTATCTATAAAAGTTTGAAGATTACACCTTCCGTTCTGCCTGTCACAAAACAGTTACATTTGTCCGCGTTCAGTTTGGCCTGCAGCATCAGGCTTTATCCAGGGGCACCACGAGGAGGAACGGACTCACCCCCATACACTGCTTAGTCTTCTTCTGCTTATAATTTAGATAATATTTTTTGCTCTGATATTTAGTGTTATGCTTAATGTTCTTCTGCTCTTTGTTCTGCAGCCTCTTGTTCTTCTGCTTCTCGGTCTTCCAGGTCGTCGTCGTCTCCTGGGTCGTCGTCTCCGGGGTCGTCGTCATCGGGGTGGTCTTCAGGGTCATCGTCTCCAGGGTCGTCGTCATCACGGTGGTTGTCGTCTCTGGTGTCGTCGTCATCTTAGGGGTGGTCTTCCGGGTCATCGTGTTTAGTCTCTTGAACTTGGAAATGTAGCAGAAGGTACAAGAAGGCTGAGAAAATGCCGAGAACCAGCTGATGGAACTGGAACTCGGATGGCTACCCGAAGGTCCAAGAGCCAATGGAACTACCGAGGACCAGCTGACGTTACTGGAACCCGGTTACTAAGCAGGAGGTACCCGTGCCTGAAAGCACTACCAAGGACCACCTGACGTTGGTGGAACTCGGATACCCAGAGGGAGGCACCTAAGCCAAAGGCTCTGCCCGGAACCAGCTGACGGTACTGGAACCAGGATGGGGAGCAGAAGGTACAAGAGCAAAAGACACTGCCGAGAACCAGCTGACGGTGCTGGAACCCGGATGGGTAGCCGAAGGTCCAAGAGCCAATGGAACTACCGAGGACCAGCTGACGTTACTGGAACCCGGTTACTAAGCAGGAGGTACCCGTGCCTGAAAGCACTACCAAGGACCACCTGACGTTGGTGGAACTCGGATACCCAGAGGGAGGCACCTAAGCCAAAGGCTCTGCCCAGAACCAGCTGACAGTACTGGAACCAGGATGGGGAGCAGAAGGTACAAGAGCAAGTGTCTGCGTGGCTTTTGCAGGACACGATGCCGGCTGCACAGCAGGGGAACAGCTGGCGGTGCTGAACCCCACTGACACATTGGCTGGTGTTTTTCTCTGTGCAGCTAGCAGTACCGGGCCCCAACTGGCGGTGTTAGAGCCCGGGGTCAGCAGGAGGAGGAGCAGGAGGAGGAGCAAGGGGGAGGGGAGTGTAGGCCGAAGCCTGCAGTGGCGGCAGCTTTGGGTCTGTTGTGCCTGCGTGGCGGTCGCAGGACACGTTGCCGGCTACACAGCAGGGGAACAGCTGGTGGTGCTGAACCCCACTGACACATTGGCGAGGTGTTTGGCTCTGTGCAGCCAGCAATTCCGGACAGCAACTAGCGTTGTTGGAGCCCGGGCTCTGCCGGTGGAGCAGAGTGTAGGCCGAAGCCTAATTGAACCGATTTCAAAGGTAACCTTTAACCCCCCCTCAGGGGTTACAAACTAGAAGAGCCACAGCTTATGTAGCAGTAGTGCCGCACAAGTCAAAGGTTGCTCTTTTAATTTTGCTCCTTGCACACGCCGAATGAAACACGTATAACATTTAGCCCTTTATACAGTCAAACTGTGTTGGAGGCGCGAGTTCCCTTTGTAATGAGACGCAGCACAGATGTCAAGAATCCCACCTTGGTGCTGGGTGCAGCCTCCTGAGCGTTGTTATTTGCTGTACAGGAGTCTGCGCTGTCGTGTTATCCCCCGGCCTAGCGCTGTTAGCGCTGCCCATCTTCTGACCTCATTTAATGTCGGCCGGTGCGGTTCGCGATGACCATGAATCCCAGCCCCGCAGTGTCTTAACATTGTTAAAACACTGCGGGGCTGGGATTCATGGCCTGGCGCAGCACATATGTTCGCCTCTCGCACTCGGGTCCTTACACCCGCTTCAGACTGTGCGGCGTCAGCTGATCCCTTATCGCATGCCACGGCCATGAAGCCGCACAGTCTGAAGAAGGCGGAAGGAGATGAGTGACAACAGGCGAAGATATGCACTGCTCATGCCCATCAATCACACCCTCGCAGTCCCAATAAATAAGACACCGAGGGGCGTTGTGTGGGTCAGGGCGGCCGCAGAGGCGCAGGCAGCCAAAGAATGATGCCAGAAGACGGGCAGCGCTACCAAGGGGGTTGCAGCGTGTCATTACAAAGGAAAGTCACACCACCGGGACGGTTAAATGGTCACACAGAGGACACATTTTAGACGTGTTTTCAGTTCCACATGTGCGAGGAGAATACGTTTATGAGCCACCTTGCACACATGCAGCATTACCGCTGTACGAGGTGGCTGTAAAACGTACAAACGCCTGGGGGAGGGGGGACAGGTTCCCTTCAATTTCAGTTCTTGTGTCTGCGTGGCTTTTGCAGGACACGATGCCGGCTGCACAGCAGGGGAACAGCTGGCGGTGCTGGACCCCACTGACACATTGGCTGGTGTTTTTCTCTGTGCAGCTAGCAGTACCGGGCCCCAACTGGCGGTGTTAGAGCCCGGGGTCAGCAGGAGGAGGAGCAGGAGGAGGAGCAAGGGGGAGGGGAGTGTAGGCCGAAGCCTGCAGTGGCGGCAGCTTTGGGTCTGTTGTGCCTGCGTGGCGGTCGCAGGACACGTTGCCGGCTACACAGCAGGGGAACAGCTGGCGGTGCTGAACCCCACTGACACATTGGCGAGGTGTTTGGCTCTGTGCAGCCAGCACTTCCGGACAGCAACTAGCGTTGTTGGAGCCCGGGCTCTGCCGGTGGAGCAGAGTGTAGGCCGAAGCCTAATTGAACCGATTTCAAAGGTAACCTTTAACCCCCCCTCAGGGGTTACAAACTAGAAGAGCCACAGCTTATGCAGCAGTAGTGCCGCACAAGTCAAAGGTTGCTCTTTTAATTTTGCTCCTTGCACACGCCGAATGAAACACGTATAACATTTAGCCCTTTATACAGTCAAACTGTGTTGGAGGCGCGAGTTCCCTTTGTAATGAGACGCAGCACAGATGTCAAGAATCCCACCTTGGTGCTGGGTGCAGCCTCCTGAGCGTTGTTATTTGCTGTACAGGAGTCTGCGCTGTCGTGTTATCCCCCGGCCTAGCGCTGTTAGCGCTGCCCATCTTCTGACCTCATTTAATGTCGGCTGGTGCGGTTCGCGATGACCATGAATCCCAGCCCCGCAGTGTCTTAACATTGTTAAAACACTGCGGGGCTGGGATTCATGGCCTGGCGCAGCACATATGTTCGCCTCTCGCACTCGGGTCCTTACACCCGCTTCAGACTGTGCGGCGTCAGCTGATCCCTTATCGCATGCCACGGCCATGAAGCCGCACAGTCTGAAGAAGGCGGAAGGAGATGAGTGACAACAGGCGAAGATATGCACTGCTCATGCCCATCAATCACACCCTCGCAGTCCCAATAAATAAGACACCGAGGGGCGTTGTGTGGGTCAGGGTGGCCGCAGAGGCGCAGGCAGCCAAAGAATGATGCCAGAAGACGGGCAGCGCTACCAAGGGGGTTGCAGCGTGTCATTACAAAGGAAAGTCACACCACCGGGACGGTTAAATGGTCACACAGGGGACACATTTTAGACGTGTTTTCAGTTCCACATGTGCGAGGAGAATACGTTTATGAGCCACCTTGCACACATGCAGCATTACCGCTGTACGAGGTGGCTGTAAAACGTACAAACGCCTGGGGGACAGGGGACAGGTTCCCTTCAATTTCAGTTCTTGTGTCTGCGTGGCTTTTGCAGGACACGATGCCGGCTGCACAGCAGGGGAACAGCTGGCGGTGCTGGACCCCACTGACACATTGGCTGGTGTTTTTCTCTGTGCAGCTAGCAGTACCGGGCCCCAACTGGCGGTGTTAGAGCCCGGGGTCAGCAGGAGGAGGAGCAGGAGGAGAAGCAAGGGGGAGGGGAGTGTAGGCCGAAGCCTGCACTGGTGGCAGCTTTGGGTCTGTTGTGCCTGCGTGGCGGTCGCAGGACACGTTGCCGGCTACACAGCAGGGGAACAGCTGGCGGTGCTGAACCCCACTGACACATTGGCTGGTGTTTTTCTCTGTGCAGCTAGCAGTACCGGGCCCCAACTGGCGGTGTTGGAGCCAGGGCTCTGCAGGGGGAGCAGAGTGTAGGCCGAAGCCTAATTGAACCAATTTTAAAGTAAACCTTTAACCCCCACTCAGGTGTTACAAAGTAGAAGAGCCACAGCTTATGCAGCAGTAATGCTGCACAAGTCAAAGGTTGCTCTTTTAATTTTGCTCCTTGCACACGCTGAAAGGAACACGTATAACATTTAGGCCCTTACACAGTCAAACTGATTTTGAGGCGTGAGTTCCCTTCGTAAAGAGACGCAGTACAGCTGGCAAAAATGCCACCTTGGTGCTTGGCGCGGCCTCCTGAGCATCGTTATTTGTTGCACAGGAGTCTGCGCTGTCGTGTTATCCCTTGGCGTTGCGCTGTTAGCGCTGCCCATCCTCTGACATCATGTAATGTCGGCCGGTGCGGTTTGCGATGACCATGAATCCCAGCCCCGCAGTGTCTTAACATTGTTAAAACACTGCGGGGCTGGGATTCATGGCCTGGTGCAGTACATATGTTCGCCTCTCGCTTGGTTTCTTACACCCGCTTCAGACTATGCGGCGTCAGCTGATCCCTTATCGCATGCCACGGCCATGAAGCCGCACAGTCCGAAGAAGGCGGAAGGAGATGAGGGACAGGCGAAGAAATGCACCGTTCATGCCCATCAATCACACCCTCGCAGTCCAAATTAATAAGACACCGAGGGGCGTTGTGTGGGGCAAGGCGGCCGCAGAGGCGCAGGCAGCCAAACAATGATGCCAGAAGACGGGCAGCGCTACCAAGGAGCTTGTTGCGTGTCAATACAAAGGAAAATCACACCTGAGGGACGTTTTAATGGTCGCAGAGGACTCATTTTAGACGTGTTCAGTTCCCCATGGGCAAGGAGACTAAGTTTCTGAGCCACCTTGCACACATGCAGCATTACTGTCGTACAAGGTGGCTGTAAAACGTAGAAACACCTGGGGGAGGGGGGACAGGTTTCCTTCAATTTCAGTTCTTGTGTCTGCGTGGCTTTTGCAGGACACGATGCCGGCTACACAGCAGGGGAACAGCTGGCGGTGCTGAACCCCACTGACACATTGGCTGGTGTTTTTCTCTGTGCAGCTAGCAGTACCGGGCCCTAACTGGCGGTGTTGGAGCCCAGGGTCAGCAGGAGGAGGAGAGGGAGCAGAGTGTAGGCCGAAGCCTGCACTGGAGCAAGTTGAAAGGGAAACTTTAACCCCCCCCAGGCGTTTGTAGCTGAAAGAGCCATCGTGTACAGCACTAATGCTGGAAAAGGTAAACTTAGCTCTTTTAATTATGGTCCTTGCACATGCTGAACCGTGATACCGTCCGGTAGGTGGAACTTTCCTTTGTGATGTGACGCAGCACAGACGTCATTCTTACCCCCTTGTCGCCGTGCGCCGCCTCCTCAGCGTTGTCTGAATCAGTCCCGGAGCCTGCGCTGTTAGGTTAGCCCTTGGCCATGCACAAATTTTGTGCTGCCCGTCTTCTGACATCATTTGGTGTCAGGCTGGCTGCGCCTGTGCGGCCGCGCTGGCCGAGATCCCGCCTCGTACTGTCTTCTGATTTCATCCCACTGGGGGCCTGAGATCCGTGGCCATGCGCAGTGCATATCCTCGCCTCTCACTCCCCTCCCTACGGCTTCTTCAGACTGTGCGGTGTCACGGCCGTGGCATGCTATTAGGGACCAGCTGACACCGCACAGTTTGAAGAAGCCGTAGGGAGATGAGTGAGAGGTGGAGGTTCAGATATGCACTGCGCATGTCCATGGATCTCAGGCCCCCAGTGGGATGAAATCAGAAGACAGTACGAGGCGGGATCTCGGCCAGCGCGGCCGCACAGGCACAGCCAGCCTGACACCAAATGATGTCAGAAGACGGGCAGCGCAAAATGTGTGCATGGCCAAGGGCTAACCTAACAGCGCAGGCTCCGGGACTGATTCAAACAACGCTGAGGAGGTGGCGCACGGCGCCAAGGGGGTAAGAATGACGGCTGTGCTGCGTCACATCACAAAGGAAAGTTCCACCTACCGGACGGTATCACGGTAGGAGGGGACACTTTTCATAAGTGTTAGGTTCAGCATGTGCAAGGAG
Source organism: Ranitomeya variabilis (assembly GCF_051348905.1). Classification (NCBI taxonomy): domain Eukaryota; kingdom Metazoa; phylum Chordata; class Amphibia; order Anura; family Dendrobatidae; genus Ranitomeya; species Ranitomeya variabilis. The sequence goes on from NC_135237.1 coordinate 476,941,632, forward strand.
CACCACGAAAAGAGGCACTTTTTCCCTTTGCATCATTACTGCTGCACAAGGTGGCTCCTTCAGTAACAAACGCCTGGGGGGGGGGGACAGGTTCCCTTAAATTTAACTTGTTGTGCCTGCGTGGCGGTCGCAGTACACGTTGCCGTATACACAGCAGGGGAACAGCTGACGTTACTGAACCCCAATAACAGAGGAGGGACTGTTGACTGAGCGTACAGCACTACCAGGCAACAACTAGCGGTGTTGGAGCCCAGGGACAGGTGGAGGAGGAGGAGGTGGAGGAGATAGGAGGGATTGCCACACACACAGCAGGGGAACAGCTGACGTTACTGAACCCCAATAACAGAGGAGGGACTGTTGACTGTGCGTACAGCACTACCAGGCAACAACTAGCGGTGTTGGAGCCCAGGGACAGGTGGAGGAGGAGGAGGTGGAGGAGATAGGAGGGATTGCCACACACACAGCAGGGGAACAGCTGACGTTACTGAACCCCAATAACAGAGGAGGGACTGTTGGGACTGTGCGTACAGCACTACCAGGCAACAACTAGCGGTGTTGGAGCCCAGGGACAGGTGGAGGAGGAGGAGGTGGAGGAGGTAGGAGGGATTGCCACACACACAGCAGGGGAACAGCTGACGTTACTGAACCCCAATAACAGAGGAGGGACTGTTGGGACTGTGCGTACAGCACTACCAGGCAACAACTAGCGGTGTTGGAGCCCAGGGACAGGTGGAGGAGGAGGAGGTGGAGGAGGTAGGAGGGATTGCCACACACACAGCAGGGGAACAGCTGACGTTACTGAACCCCAATAACAGAGGAGGGACTGTTGACTGTGCGTACAGCACTACCAGGCAACAACTAGCGGTTTTGGAGCCCAGGGACAGGTGGAGGAGGAGGAGGTGGAGGAGGTAGGAGGGATTGCCACACACACAGCAGGGGAACAGCTGACGTTACTGAACCCCAATAACAGAGGAGGGACTGTTGGGACTGTGCGTACAGCACTACCAGGCAACAACTAGCGGTGTTGGAGCCCAGGGACAGGTGGAGGAGGTAGGAGGGATTGCCACACAGACAGCAGGGGAACAGCTGACGTTACTGAACCCCAATAACAGAGGAGGGACTGTTGGGACTGTGCATACAGCACTACCAGGCAACAACTAGCGGTGTTGGAGCCCAGGGACAGGTGGAGGAGGAGGAGGTGGAGGAGGTAGGAGGGATTGCCACACACACAGCAGGGGAACAGCTGACGTTACTGAACCCCAATAACAGAGGAGGGACTGTTGACTGTGCGTACAGCACTACCAGGCAACAACTAGCGGTGTTGGAGCCCAGGGACAGGTGGAGGAGGAGGAGGTGGAGGAGATAGGAGGGATTGCCACACACACAGCAGGGGAACAGCTGATGTTACTGAACCCCAATAACAGAGGAGGGACTGTTGGGACTGTGCGTACAGCACTACCAGGCAACAACTAGCGGTGTTGGAGCCCAGGGACAGGTGGAGGAGGAGGAGGTGGAGGAGGTAGGAGGGATTGCCACACACACAGCAGGGGAACAGCTGACGTTACTGAACCCCAATAACAGAGGAGGGACTGTTGGGACTGTGCGTACAGCACTACCAGGCAACAACTAGCGGTGTTGGAGCCCAGGGACAGGTGGAGGAGGAGGAGGTGGAGGAGGTAGGAGGGATTGCCACACACACAGCAGGGGAACAGCTGACGTTACTGAACCCCAATAACAGAGGAGGGACTGTTGGGACTGTGCGTACAGCACTACCAGGCAACAACTAGCAGTGTTGGAGCCCAGGGACAGGTGGAGAAGGAGGAGGTGGAGGAGGTAGGAGGGATTGCCACACACACAGCAGGGGAACAGCTGACGTTACTGAACCCCAATAACAGAGGAGGGACTGTTGGGACTGTGCGTACAGCACTACCAGGCAACAACTAGCGGTGTTGGAGCCCAGGGACAGGTGGAGGAGGAGGAGGTGGAGGAGGTAGGAGGGATTGCCACACACACAGCAGGGGAACAGCTGACGTTACTGAACCCCAATAACAGAGGAGGGACTGTTGGGACTGTGCGTACAGCACTACCAGGCAACAACTAGCGGTGTTGGAGCCCAGGGACAGGTGGAGGAGGAGGAGGTGGAGGAGGTAGGAGGGATTGCCACACACACAGCAGGGGAACAGCTGACGTTACTGAACCCCAATAACAGAGGAGGGACTGTTGGGACTGTGCGTACAGCACTACCAGGCAACAACTAGCGGTGTTGGAGCCCAGGGACAGGTGGAGGAGGAGGAGGTGGAGGAGGTAGGAGGGATTGCCACACACACAGCAGGGGAACAGCTGACGTTACTGAACCCCAATAACAGAGGAGGGACTGTTGGGACTGTGCGTACAGCACTACCAGGCAACAACTAGCGGTGTTGGAGCCCAGGGACAGGTGGAGGAGGAGGAGGTGGAGGAGGTAGGAGGGATTGCCACACACACAGCAGGGGAACAGCTGACGTTACTGAACCCCAATAACAGAGGAGGGACTGTTGGGACTGTGCGTACAGCACTACCAGGCAACAACTAGCGGTGTTGGAGCCCAGGGACAGGTGGAGGAGGAGGAGGTGGAGGAGGTAGGAGGGATTGCCACACACACAGCAGGGGAACAGCTGACGTTACTGAACCCCAATAACAGAGGAGGGACTGTTGGGACTGTGCGTACAGCACTACCAGGCAACAACTAGCGGTGTTGGAGCCCAGGGACAGGTGGAGGAGGAGGAGATGGAGGAGGTAGGAGGGATTGCCACACACACAGCAGGGGAACAGCTGACGTTACTGAACCCCAATAACAGAGGAGGGACTGTTGGGACTGTGCGTACAGCACTACCAGGCAACAACTAGCGGTGTTGGAGCCCAGGGACAGGTGGAGGAGGAGGAGGTGGAGGAGGTAGGAGGGATTGCCACACAGACAGCAGGGGAACAGCTGACGTTACTGAACCCCAATAACAGAGGAGGGACTGTTGGGACTGTGCGTACAGCACTACCAGGCAACAACTAGCGGTGTTGGAGCCCAGGGACAGGTGGAGGAGGAGGAGGTGGAGGAGGTAGGAGGGATTGCCACACACACAGCAGGGGAACAGCTGATGTTACTGAACCCCAATAACAGAGGAGGGACTGTTGGGACTGTGCATACAGCACTACCAGGCAACAACTAGCGGTGTTGGAGCCCAGGGACAGGTGGAGGAGGAGGAGGTGGAGGAGGTAGGAGGGATTGCCACACACACAGCAGGGGAACAGCTGACGTTACTGAACCCCAATAACAGAGGAGGGACTGTTGACTGTGCGTACAGCACTACCAGGCAACAACTAGCGGTGTTGGAGCCCAGGGACAGGTGGAAAAGCAGAGGAACACAATGTAGGCCGAAGCCTGAGAAAGTCGAAAGGGAACCTTTAACCCCCCCCCAAGGCGTTTGTAGCTGAAAGAGCCAGCTTGTGCAGCACAAAAGATGCAAAAGGAAAAGGTGGCTCTTTTCATCATGCTCCTTGCAAACACAGAACTAAACACTTATAAAATGTGTCCCCTGAAACCGTGAAACCGTCCCGGAGGTGGGACTTTCCTTCGTAATATGACGCAGCACAGCCGTCATTCCTCCCCCCCGGGCGCCGCGCCCCGGCTCCTCAGCGTAGTTTGATTCCGTCCCGGAGCCTGCGCTGTTATGTTATCCAATGGCCAGGCACACTTAGCGCTGCCCATCTTCTGACATCATTTGGTGTCAGGCTGGCTTCGCCTGTGCGGCCGCGCTGGCCGAGAGCCCGCCTCGCAGTGTCTTCTGATTTTATCCCACTGGGGGCCTGGGATCCATGGCCATGCGCAGTGCATATCCTCGCCTCTCACTCCCCTCCCTACGGCTTCTTAAGACTGTGCGGTGTCACGGCCGTGGCATGCTATTAGGGACCAGCTGACACCGAACAGTCTGAAGAAGCTGTAGGGAGATGAGTGAGAGGTGGAGGTTCAGATATGCACTGCGCATGTCCATGGATCCCAGGCCCCCAGTGGGATTAAATCAGAAGACACTGCGAGGCGGGCCCTCGGCCAGCGCGGCCGCACAGGCGCAGCCATCCTGACACCAAATGATGCCAGAAGACGGGCAGCGCTAAGTGTGCCTGGCCACGGGATAACATAACAGTGCAGGCTCCGGGACGGAATCAAACAACGCTGAGGAGCCGGGGCGCGGCGCCGGGGGGGGAGGAATGACGGCTGTGCTGCGTCATATTACGAAGGAAAGTCCCACCTCCGGGACGGTTTTACGGTATCAGTGGACACATTTTATAAGTGTTAAGTTCTGCGTGTGCAAGGAGCTAAACCAAAATAGCTACCTTTTCCTTGTGCAGCATTACTGCTGCACAAGGAGGCTCTTTCAGTAACAAACGCCTTGGGGGGGGGGACAGATTCCCTTACATTTCAGTTGTTGTGTCAGCATGGCGGTCGCATGACACATTGCCAGCTACACAGCTGGGGATCAGCTGACGTTACTGAAACCCAAGAACACTGGGTCGTATGTTTTGACTGTGCAGACAGCATTTCTGAGCCTCAACTGGCGGTGTTGGAGCCCAGGAATTTAAGTTCAGGTGGTAGAAAGATGAACACAACAGGAGACCTGGATAACGTATACAGTGACCTAATTATTTAATCAGGAGGAGGAGTGGCAAATTCCTGCGAGATCCAGGCCTTGTTCATTTTCAGGAAAGTAAGCCGGTCAACGTTATCGGAGGATAGTCGCATGCGACGGTCAGTTAGTACACCACCTGCAGCACTAAAGACACGTTCCGATAATACACTGGCCGCAGGGCAAGACAGCACCTCCAATGCATACTGGCTTAGCTCTGGTCATGTATCCAGCTTTGAGACCCAAAACTTGAAAGGGGAAGAGCCGTCTGGGAGTACAGCAAGAGGGCAAGACATGTAGTCTGTCACCATCTGACGGAACCGTTGCCTCCTGCTGACTGGAGCCGTCTGTGATGGTGTAGACTTTTGTGGGGGGCACAGAAAACTGTGCCACAGTTGGGCCATACTGGTCTTGCCTTGGGCAGAGGCACTGCTTCTGCTCCCTCTTTGTGCAGAGCCTCCACCACTGTCTGGACGCACTGAGCTGCTTTGGAATGCACTAGCAGCACTTCTCTCAGTTGGAATGGAGAAGATGATGGAATTGACCAGTGTGTCTTGGTACTCCCGCATTTTTCGCTCCCGGTTCAACGGTGTGATGAGGCTTTCTACGTTGTCCCGGTAGCGAGGATCGAGGAGGGTGAACACCCAATAATCAGACATGTTGAGAATGTGGGCGATGCGGCGGTCGTTTCTCAGGCACTGCAGCATGTAATCCACCATGTGCTGCAGACTTCCAACTGCCCAAGAAACGCTGTCCCCTGCTGGAGGCGTGATATCTGCCCGCTCGTCATCACCCCACCCTCGCTGTACACACTGAGTACTGGACAATTCGGTAACTCCCTCCTCTGGACGGATGTCTTCCTCCTCCATTGACTCCTCCTCATCCTCCTCACAAACTGTCCCCTGCCTACGCGTTTGTGAGGAACCACGTGGCGCTGACTGTCCAGAAGATGATGGAAATGGTGAATCCTCATCCTCCACCTCTTCCACAACATCATCCCTTAGCGCTTGCAGTGATTTTTCAAGCAGGCAGATAAGGGGGACAGTCATGCTGACTAGTGCATCATCTGCACTCGCCATCCGCGTGGAATAATCAAAGGGACGCAAAACCTGGCAGACGTCATTCATAGTGGCCCACTCTGTGGTTGTGAAGTCTGTACGGCGCTGAGTGCGACTTCTTTGCGCCTGAAGCAGCTGGTACTCCATTACAGCTTGCTGCTGCTCACACAACCGCTCCAACATATGTAACGTGGAATTCCACCTGGTAGGTAGGTCACATATGATGCGATGTTCCGGCAGGCGGTGTCGGCGCTGCAGAGCCGCAATGCGCGCTTTTGCCGTGCTGGAACGCCGCAAGTGAGCACACTCTAGGCGGACCTTGTGCAGCAGTGCATCAAGATCCGGATAGTCCCTCAAAAAGCTCTGCACGACCAAATTGAGCACATGTGCCAGACATGGGATGTGAGTGAGGTTGCCGAGGCCCAGAGCTGCCACCAGATTTCGGCCATTATCACACACTACCATGCCTGGCTGGAGATTCGCTGGCACAAACCACACATCGCTCTCCTGCTTGATGGCATTCCAGAGCTCCTGCGCTGTGTGGCTACGATTCCCCAAAAAAATTAATTTCAAGACGGCCTGTTGACATTTGGCCACGGCTGTGCTCATGTCGGTCGTAACAGGTACACGTTCATCACGGGTCCATGTGGAGGTGGACTGTGACGGCTCCTGCAGCGATGATTCTGAGGAACTGGTGTAAGAGGAGGAGTCAATGCGTACAGAATGGATTCCTGCAATCCTTGGAGTGGGCAGGACACGTCCTGCGCCACTCGCACGGTCTGTACCCGGCTCAACAACATTAACCCAATGGGCAGTGAGGGAAAGGTATCGCCCCTGTCCATGTTGACTGGTCCACGCATCGGTGGTGAGGTGGACCTTGCTACTGACGGCGTTCAGTAGCGCGTGTTTTATGTGTCCCTCCACATGCTTGTGCAGGGCAGGGACGGCTTGCCTGCTGAAGTAAAAGCGGCTGGGCACATTGTACTGTGGGACTGCCAATGACATCAAGTCACGGAAGCTGTCAGTCTCCACCAGCCTGAATGACAGCATTTCCAGTGACAGAAGTTTGGCAATGCCTGCAGTCAGAGCCTGTGCTCGTGGGTGGTTTGACGAGAAAGGCCGCCTTTTCTCCCATGCCTGTACTACCGATGGCTGTAGACTGGGCTGGGAGTGTGTGGATGACTGGGAAAGTGGTGCTGCGGGTGGAATTACAGCGGGTCTCTGGACAACAGGGCCAGAGGTTCTTCCACGGCGATCCTGGGAGGAAGCCGAACCAGCTGCGTGTGAGCTGGAGGAAGAGGCAACACGAGCTGAAGAGGTGGTAGCTGCCGCTGTTGGTTGGCCTAGCTCTTCAATGTGTTTTTCTAACAACGCCGGGTGCCTGGTGCGCACATGTTTCCACATGTTGGAGGTATTGAGGCTGCTGACATTTCGACCTCTTTTTACTTTGTGATGACACACCTTGCATTTGACATAGCAAATGTCATCTGCAACTGTGTCAAAAAAGGCCCAGGCACTGCAAGTCTTGGGAGCGCCCTTTTTGGCTTTTGGAAGAGACATGCTCCTAACGGGTGCCAAAGCGGAGGCTGCAGGATCCGCAGTCTTCCCCCTCCCTCTCCCTCTTTGAGCCGTACGGGGAATCTCTTCCTCAGAGCTGCTCCCACCACCTTCCTGTCCCTCACGCCAAGATGGGTCAAGGACCTCATCATCTACACTACCCTCTGCCCCCAACTGCTCCTCCTGGGTAGTCTCAGCAGCAGAGCACGCACCAGTAAGTGGCACCTGAGTGTCATCATCAGCTGATGCGGCCTGCGATGTGGTGACCGGAGCCACTGGCCCACCCGCCTCTTCAGAGGAAGAGAGAAAAAGCTGTTGGGCGTCACTGCACCCTGCCTCTTCTTCCATTTCTCCAATGCTGCTTGGCTGGCCCCCTGTTTCCAAGCCAAGAGATTCAGAGAACAGAAGTAGAGATGGCTCCTGTCCTGGGCTCTCTGTCTGCCTGGGCAGTTTGGCAGGCGGTGAAGAGACAGATGGCTGCTCTCCAGTGCTCTGTGTCTGAGAGGATGTGGCACTAATTGAAGTTGATGCATTAGCTGCCATCCATCCGACAACGGCTTCAATTTGGTCTTCACGCAGCAGCGGTGTACGGTGCTCTGACACAAAGCTGCGCATGAATGACTGTTGCCTGGTGAAAGTGGGTGCTGATGAGTCACCGGTGCCCGCAGCAGGCACAGAATCCCCACGTCCCCTCCCTGCTCCGCGCCCACGCCCACGTGCCTTACTCACTGCCTTCTTCATCTTGGTTGACTGATAAAGATAAGCAGAAAAGTACTAACGGCTTTGTGTGCTTATTCCTGAGCAACTCCTCCTAACAGGTATAAGAAACACTAATTTTCTAAAGTGTGGACTAGACTTTAATATGAGCTAATGTGGCCTACACAAATGTAAAGTGGTGTAACTGGTGTGTTTGGTGAACTTTATTATTTATTTATTTTTTGGGGGCTGAACTGACAACGGATAGAGCTGCAGTCACACGGAGACCGTGCAGACAGACGTAAACGGCGCTGCAAGGCCCAAAAACCCTCCTCTACGTTATCCTATGTAGTGTTTTTCCACAAGTTAGCTGGAGACGGGTGGAAAGACACTAATAGGATTTTTTGGAAAAAATGTGCAGCAGCCTGCACTACTTAAAACAAAATTAAAATTGATTTGGCGGTATGACGCAGTGAAGAACCCTGAGCTGGAGACAACCAGGCTATGGCTGCTCACAGACTACAGGGCGAGCTGCAGTCACACGGAGACCGTGCAGACAGCCGTAAACGGCGCTGCAAGGCCCAAAAACCCTCCTCTACGTTATCCTATGTAGTGTTTTTCCACAAATTAGCTGGAGACGGGTGGAAAGACACTAATAGGAATTTTTTGAAAAAATGTGCAGCAGCCTGCACTACTTAAAACAAAATGAAAATTGATTTGGCGGTATGACGCAGTGAACAACCCTGAGCTGGAGACAACCAGGCTATGGCTGCTCACAGACTACAGGGCGAGCTGCAGTCACACGGAGACCGTGCAGACAGCCGTAAACGGCGCTGCAAGGCCCAAAAACCCTCCTCTACGTTATCCTATGTAGTGTTTTTCCACAAATTAGCTGGAGACGGGTGGAAAGACACTAATAGGAATTTTTTGAAAAAATGTGCAGCAGCCTGCACTACTTAAAACAAAATGAAAATTGATTTGGCGGTATGACGCAGTGAACAACCCTGAGCTGGAGACAACCAGGCTATGGCTGCTCACAGACTACAGGGCGAGCTGCAATCACACGGAGACCGTGCAGACAGCCGTAAACGGCGCTGCAAGGCCCAAAAACCCTCCTCTACGTTATCCTATGTAGTGTTTTTCCACAAATTATCTGGAGACGGGTGGAAAGACACTAATAGGATTTTTTTGAATAAATTAGCAGCAAACTACACTACTTGAAAAAAAAAAAAAAAAGAACAGTATGAGGCAATGAACCACCCTCCCTGAACTGAATACAACCAGCTATGGATGGCCTATGTGGCTGCACTCAGACTAGAGAGTGGGCTGCACTCACACACACACACACACAGACCTTGCAGATCGCTGTGAAAACAGCGCTACAAGGCAAAAGCAAGGTGAATAGTAGGTGAACACAGCGGTTGCTAAATTAGCCTTTGGAAAGCACAAAGAAGCAAATCGCTATCTCTAAACTGTCCCTCAGTCAGCAAACAGCGTCCTGTCCAGCAGAGTGATCGCAAAATGGCGCCAGCGACTTTTAAACTGCATCATGACATCATTTCAGCAGCCAATCACAGCCTTGCCAGTAGTTTCATGCCCTCCATGCTAAACAGGATGTGCCCACACTTGGAATCATTCTCATTGGCTGAATTTCTGCATTTTGAATCTTGGAACTTCCGATTCCGGTATCCGATACGTGGCAAGTATCGGAATCCCGGTATCGGAATTCCGATACCGCAAGTATCGGCCGATACCCGATACTTGCGGTATCGGAATGCTCAACACTACTCGTACACACACAACTCCACTCCGTACACCTCGTACACACACGTCTCCGCTCCATACACCTTGCACACGGCTCTGCTCCATACACCTCGTACACACATGGCTCTGCTCCGCACACCTTGAACACACACGACTCCACTCCATACACCTTGCACAGACGGCTCCGCTCCGTAAACCTCATACACACACTGCTCCGCTCCATACACCTCGTACAGACATGGCTCTTCTAAGTACACCTCGTACACACACGGCTCCACTCTGTACACCTCGTACACACATGGCTCCACTCCAAACACCTCGTACACACACAGCTCCACTCCGTTCACCTCGTACACACACGGCTCCGCTCCGTACACTTGCACACATGGCTCCACTTCGTACACCTCGCACACACACACGGCTCTGCTACATCCACACTGTAAACCCCTCCTGACCCTACACATAAGCTTACCCTCATCCAGCACCATGATAGCAAGGCAGAGTCCCTCAATACACGGAGGCCCTTGATCATGTGACTCCTGACTCCTCCCCTCCTGTGACCTTATCACAGGTCCTGTGCACACAGAGCAGCGGCAGCCATATATGTGGTGTGCAGCTCTCTTCTGGTGGAGGGATAAGGCTCTGCAGTGTGGTACCACAGGGCACTCTCAAAATTGGGACTGCCCTGTGTGATACGGGATGGTTGGGAGGTGTGGAACTAGATCGCTGCTCTGAATCTCCCCAGTTCGGGAACTGGCTGCTTTTTTAACAAGCGATTCCATCGAACTGGGGAGAACCGGCCTAATCCAACCCCTGCCCCAACCACTTGGTCTGTCCCTTCTGCACCAGTGGACTGCATCCTGCCGACAACGTGTGAGCAGATTGCGGGATGCAGTGATGGACAGGAGGTAGAGCAAGGGTTAACAATCTTACTTAACAGGGGAATACTACACGCAGAGAGATAAAGAGTTAAACATGGATGATGCAGGTAGTAGGTAATAAGGGTATGCGGTATAGGAGAATACAGGGGACAACAACAGTAGCAGTTCTTAGAGAGTGACTCATCCAATGCGATGACTTCCAGACTGCAGAGTCCATGAAACAAACGTTGGCACTAACAACAGTCAGCGTGGGGTAAATCCGGTGTAGTCCTGAAGACATCTGAGTCCTCCTGGCAGCAATGAGTCTTTGATGCCTCCTGCAGGTCCCAGAGTCCAGCAGGTGCTGTGGAAGTTAAGGCACAGGCCACAGCAGTGTTGGAGCCCAATGTGGCCCAACAAACAAGCACTGGGGTGTCGGAGTTCAGTTCACGGTCACACACACGGTACTTCTCATGTGGCTCGCCCACGGTACTCACGAGCCACAAACTTGACAGCTTGCTTAGCGGGGCCAGCGGGCGCACAGTAAGTCACTATTTACAGTCTCTATGGGTGGCAGTGGGGATGCTGGAGCATGGGCCTGGGCTGCTGCGGTGCTCAAGGGATGGAGCATTCACCTCCCCCTGCTGCACGCTGTCTGTTCCCAGCAAATCTGAGTGTTTCCATGTGCACTTTTTCTTTTTAGCCTGAGACACACCCCCTCTGCCAAGTGCAAAGGTTGCTCCGGTTCTCTATGCTTTCCCCTGAACAACAGAGGAGAGAGCCCTGACAGCCTGGACCCGGTGCAAGAAAAGTACCCCCAGCCCTGTCCTTCTGTTTACACTAAAAATAATTAAGTTCCTTTCCTCATGGCAGCTGGGTTTTCAGTGCAGTGGTCATAGAATCATAGAATGTTAGAGTTGGAAGGGACCTCCTGGGTCATCTGGTCCAACCCTCTGCTCAAAGCAGGATTCACTAAATCATCCCAAACAATGTGACATCCCTTGAGATATTTGTAGACAGCTATTAAGACTCCTCTCAGTCTTCTTTTTTGCAAGCTAAACATTCCCAAATCCTGTAAAAGTTACTCATAGGACATAGTTTGCAGAAGAGTAACCATTCTGGTTGCTCTTCTCTGAACTTGCTCCAGTTTGTTGATGTCTTTTTTAAAATGTGGTGCCCAAAACTGGACACAGTATTCCAGATGAGGTCGGACCAAAGAGGAGTAAAGGGCAATAATGACTTCACGTGATCTAGACTGTATGCTTCTGTTAATACATCCCAGAATTGTATTTGCTCTTTTTGCTGCTGCATCACACTGTTGACTCATGTTGAGTCTGTGATCTATTAGTATACCTAAGTCTTTTTCACATGTGCTGCTGCTTAGCCTTATTCCTCCCTTATTCCTCGATCAGCCTTGAAATGCAGTGCTAATAATCTGTAGATTAATTCCAAATCTAAATCTTAATAGTGTTCAGGGATGTGACAGGTTCCTTTAAAAACCATAGTCTTCAGCATAGTTATGGTCTTTCAGAAAATCAGCAAAAACACAGGTCATACAACTACCAGCTTTCAGTACAATTTGTCTGTCTAAATATGGTTTACTGTTTTTAACGCAGATTATAGTAAAGTTTCTGTTTTTGAGTGTTCATACGTTTTTTCGAGTTCTGAAATTGAAACTCATAAAGGGAAAAAACATTGTTACTTGCATTTGCCAATTACTGGGCTGGTTCTAAAATAACTTTTCTTTCACTTTTCAGTTCCTCAAGAACAAGACGATTAAATGCTTTTCTAATGACTCTAAGTGGGCAGATTCTCAATTATGTAAACAGAAAATGCCAGTTTGCTACCATTACAAAACAATATTTATCATCATGTTTGTTCTTTAACCCCTTAGTGACAGAGCCAATTTGGTACTTAATGACCGAGCCAATTTTTACAATTCTGACCAGTGTCACTTTATGAGGTTATAACTCTGGAACGCTTTATCGGATCCCGCTGATTCTGAGATTGTTTTTTCGTGACATGTTGTACTTCAAGTTAGTGGTAACATTTCTTCGATATTACTTGCGATTATTTATGAAAAAAATGGAAATATGGCGAAAATTTTTAAAATTTTGCAATTTTCAAACTTTGTATTTTTATGCCCTTAAATCAGAGAGATATGTCACAAAAAATAGTTAATAAATAACATTTCTCACATGTCTACTTTACATCAGCACAATTTTGGAAACAATTTTTTTTTTTGTTAGGGAGTTATAAGGGTTAAAAGTTGACCAGCAATTTCTCATTTTTACAACACCATGTTTTTTTTAGGGACCACATCACCTTTGAAGTGATTTTGAGGGGTCTATATGATAGAAAATAACCAAGTGTGACACCATTCTAAAAACTGCACCCCTCAAGCTGCTCAAAACCACATTCAAGAAGTTTATTAACCCTTTACGTACTTCACAGGAACTAAAACAATGTGGAAGAAAAAAATTAACATTTTACTTTTTTTTGCAAACATTTTACTTCAGAACCATTTTTTTTAATTTTCACAAGTGTAAAAACAGAAATTTAACCACAAATTTTGTTGTGCAATTTTTCCTGAGTACGCCGATACCCCATATGTGGAGGTAAACCACTGTTTGGGCGCACCGCAGAGCTTGGAAGTGAAGGAGCACCGTTTGACTGTTTCAATGCAGAATTGGCTGGAATTGAGATCGGACGCCATGTCGCGTTTGGAGAGCCCCTAATGTGCCTAAACAGTGGAAACCCCCCACAAGTGACACCATTTTGGAAACTAGACCCCCCAAGGAACTTATCTAGATGTGTGGTGAGCACTTTGAACCCCCAAGTGCTTCACAGAAGTTTATAACGTAGAGCCGTGAAAATAAAAAATCGCATTTGTTTTCACAAAAATGATTTTTTCGCCCACAAATTCTTATTTTCACAAGGGTAACAGGAGAAATTAGACCACAAAAGTTGTTGTGCAATTTCTCCTGAGTACGTCGATACCCCATATGTGGAGGTAAACCACTGTTTGGGCGCACCGCAGAGCTTGGAAGTGAAGGAGCACCGTTTGACTTTTTCAATGCAGAATTGGCTGGAATTGAGATCGGATGCCATGTCGCGTTTGGAGAATCCCTGATGTGCCTAAACAGTGGAAACCCCCCACAAGTGATACCATTTTGGAAACTAGACCCCCCAAGGAACTTATCTATATGTGTGGTGAGCACTTTGAACCCCCAAGTGCTTCACAGAAGTTTATAACGTAGAGCCGTGAAAATAAAAAATCTCATTTTTTCTACAAAAATGATCTTTTTGCCCCCAAATTTTTATTTTCACAAGGGTAACAGGAGAAATTAGACCACAAAAGTTGTTGTGCAATTTCTCCTGAGTACGTCGATACCCCATATGTGGAGGTAAACCACTGTTTGGGCGCACCGCAGAGCTTGGAAGTGAAGGAGCACCGTTTGACTTTTTCAATGCAGAATTGGCTGGAATTGAGATCGGATGCCATGTCGCGTTTGGAGAGTCCCTGATGTGCCTAAACAGTGGAAACCCCCCACAAGTGATACCATTTTGGAAACTAGACCCCCCAAGGAACTTATCTAGATGTGTGGTGAGCACTTTGAACCCCCAAGTGCTTCACAGAAGTTTATAACGTAGAGCCGTGAAAATAAAAAATTTCGTTTTTTCTACAAAAATGATCTTTTTGCCCCCAAATTTTTATTTTCACAAGGGTAACAGGAGAAATTAGACCACAAAAGTTGTTGTGCAATTTCTCCTGAGTACGTCGATACCCCATATATGGGGGTAAACCACTGTTTGGGCGCACCGCAGAGCTTGGAAGAGAAGGAGTGTCGTTTTACTTTTTCAATGTAGAATTGGCTGGAATTGAGATCGGACGCCATGTCACGTTTGGAGAGCCGCTGATGTGCCTAAACAGTAGAGACCCCCCACATATGACACCATTTTGGAAACTAGACCCCTTAAGGAACTTATCTAGATGTGTGGTGAGCACTTTAAACCCCCAGGTGCTTCACAGAAGTTTATAACGTAGAGCCGTGAAAATAAAAAAATCGCATTTTTTCTACAAAAATGATCTTTTTGCCTCCAAATTTTTATTTTACCAAGGGTAACAGGAGAAAATGGACCCCAGAAGCTGTTGTACAATTTGTCTTGAGTACGCCGACACCCCATATGTGGGGGTAAACCACTGTTTGGGCGCATGGCTGAGCTCGGAAGCAAAGGAGCGCCATTTGACTTTTCAATGCAAAATTGACTGGAATTGAGATCGGACGCCATGTCGCGTTTGGAGAGCCCCTGATGTGCCTAAACAGCAGAAACCCCCCAAAAGTGACCCCATTTTGGAAACTAGACCCCCCATGGAACTTATCTAGATGTGTAGTGAGAACTTTGAATGCCCAAGTGCATCACAGAAGTTTATAATGCAGAGTCGTGAAAATAAAAAATATATATTTTTTAACAATAAAGATTTTTTAGCCCCCAAGTTTTTATTTTCACAAGGGTAACAAGAGAAATTGGACCCCAAAAGTTGTTGTCCAATTTGTCCTGAGTATGCTGGTACCCCATATGTGGGGGTAAACCACTGTTTGGGCGCATGGCAGAGCTCGGAAGGGAAGGAGTGCCATTTTGGAATGCAGACTTTGATAGAATTGTCTGCGGGCGTTATGTTGCCTTTGCAGACCCCTAATGTAACAAAACAGTAGAAACCCCCAACAAGTGACCCCATTTTGGAAAATAGACCCCCCAAGGAACTTATCTAGATATGTGGTGAGAACTTTGAATGCCCAAGTGCTTCACAGAAGTTTATAATGCAGAGTAGTGAAAATAAAAAATATTTTTTTTCCCACAAAAAAGATTTTTTTAGCCCCCAAATTTTTATTTTCACAAGGGTAACAAGAGAAATTGGACCCCAAAAGTTGTTGTCCAATTTGTCCTGAGTATGCTGGTACCCCATATGTGGGGGTAAACCACTGTTTAGGCGCACGGCAGAGCTCGGAAGGGAAGGAGCGCCATTTTGCAATGCAGACTTTGATAGAATTGTCTGCGGGCGTTATGTTGCGTTTGCAGACCCCTAATGTACCTAAACAGTAGAAACCCCCACAAGTGACCAAATTTTGGAAACTAGACCCCCTAAGGAACTTATCTAGATATGTGGTGAGAACTTTGAAAGCTCAAGTGCTTCACAGAAATTTATAATGCAGAGTAGTGAAAATAAAAAAATATATTTTTTTCCAACAAAAAAGATTTTTAGCCCCCAAGTTTTTATTTTCACAAGGGTAACAGGAGAAATTGGACCCCAAAAGTTGTTGTCCAATTTATCCCGAGTACGCTGATGCCCCATATGTGGGGGTAAACCACTGTTTGGGCGCACGGCAGAGCTCAGAAGGGAGGGAGTACCATTTGACTTTTTTAGCGCAAAATTGGCTGTCGTGTTTGGAGACCCCCTGATGTACCTAAACAGTGGAAACCCCCCAATTCTAACTCCAACCCTAACCCCAACACAGCCCTAACCCTAATCTCAACCCGATCCATAATCCTAATCACAACCCTAACGATAATCACAACCCTAACCCCAAAACAGCCCTAATCTCAACCCTAACCATAACCCTAATCAAAACCCTAAATCCAACACACCCCTAACCCTAATCCCAACCCTAATCCCAAACGTAACACTAATCCCAACCCTAATCCAAACCCTAACCCTAATCCCAACTCTAACCCTAACTTTAGCCCCAACCCTAACTTTAGCCCCAACCCTAACCATAACTTTAGCCCCCGTCGTCACAAAAAAAGTTCAATGTAACCTTTTTTTTGTACGTCGCGTCCGCCATTTCCGCGGATGCGTGGCCGTAACTCTGCCCCCTCCTCCCCAGGACATAGACTGGGCAGCGGATGCGTTGAAAAACTGCATCCGCTGCCCACGTTGTGCACAATTTTCACAACGTGCGTCGGTACATCGGGCCGACGCATTGCGACCGCCCCGTACCGACGCAAGTGTGAAAGAAGCCTTAGGCTACTTTCAGACATAGCGCATTTTTGAGCGCTATTTTGCGGGCGCTTTTCAAAAATGCGCAATGTCATTTTCGTCTGCCGGCAAAGTGAATGAGAAATTCACTTTGCCGTTCAGACACACCGCAAAAAAACGCGGCGCTTTTGTCTGCAAACACGCCGGCGTAAAAAGAATTGACATGTCAATTCTTTACGCAGCGGCGTGTCTGCGTATCCCCCTAGGGCCCCATATTACCTTCCACACACAGCGCCTTTGTCCTGGGTGTCGGCGTCTTTGTACGGAGGGGTTGACACCCAGGACCGGACGTGACGTCGGACAGGAAGAGGGAAGCCCCCGCCCCCCAGTGAAGCAGCATGGAGTCCTTCTGTGTGTGTGTGTGCGTGTGTGTGCGTGTGTGTGTCCCCATGCGACGCTAGTGCCACCATTGTGCTAAGTCGCCGTATGGGACTACTACTCCCATCCGGTATTAGGATGGGAGAGTTGTCCCTGTGTCCGGCGACTTAGCACAATTGTAAAGTTACACAAAACACCTACACACAATACACATACATGACACACAGTACATACAACATATAACACAGAGTATATACTCACCAACAGCACACTTGTAGGCGAAGCCCTCGATCCTCCAGGAAAAAATCCAAAAATAATAAACCAAATTCATACTCCCTGTCCGCAGAATCCATAAAACGAGTGTCCCACGCCGATCGGCTGCTCTCCGGCGATACACTGCCAGGAGCGAAGCTCCTAGCAGTGTATCGCGTACTGTTCCGGAGTTCAATGACTCTGGCGTCTCGGTTAACAGCAGTACAGCTGCGTTGAACTTTCCCACGCAGCACTGCCGTTAAGCGAGAGTGCCGGGGTCAATGACCGCCGGTAAACTCGCTCGCGCATGCGCAGTGACACACCGACAGGAACTATGGCTCCTGTCAGTGTGTTGCTGCAGCCGTGGAGAGCAGACATATCTCTGGATGTGTCTGTTCTCCATGGAAAATCTTGATACGTGGCACTTAAATATGTGGCAATTAAATACGTGACACGTGGCACTTATACGTGATACGTGTCACTTAAATACGTGGCACTGAAATACGTGATACGTGGCACTTTGATACGTGGCACGTGTCACTTAAATACGTGGCACTGAAATATGTGGCACGTGGCACTTTGATACGTGGCACGTGTCTCTTAAATACGTGGCACGTGGCACTGAAAGATGTGGCACGTGGCACTTTGATACGTGGCACGTGGCACTTTGATACGTGGCACTGAAATATGTGGCACGTGGCACTTTGATACGTGGCACGTGTCACTTAAATACGTGGCACGTGGCACTGAAATATGTGGCACGTGGCACTTTGATACGTGGCACGTGGCACTTTTATACGTGGCACGTGGCACTTTGATACGTGGCACGTGGCACTGAAATATGTGGCACGTGGCACTTTGATACGTGGCACTTTGATACGTGGCACGTGGCACTTTGATACGTGGCACTGAAATATGTGGCACGTGGCACTTTGATACGTGGCACGTGTCACTTAAATACGTGGCACGTGGCACTGAAATATGTAGGACACGTCGCACAAAAAAGTTACATGTAGTTTTTTTTGTGTCGACGGTCTGCCGAAGCACGACGCATCCGTCGCACGACGGATGCGACATGTGGCAATCCGTCGCAATGCGTCGCTAATGCAAGCCAATGGAGAAAAAACGCATCCTGCAAGCACTTTTGCAGGATGCGTTTTTTCTCCAACGACGCATTGCGACGGAAGCCAAAAAACGCTAGTGTGAAAGTAGCCTAACCCTAACCCTAGCCCTAACCCTAACCCTAAATTTAGCCCCAACCCTAACCCTAACTCTAACCCTAACCCTAACTCTAACCCTAACCCTAACCCTAACCCTAATTTTAGCCCCAACTTGTCTTCTCCTGCCGGCCGGCAGATGGCAGCAGATGGCGGGCGCACTGCGCATGCGCCCGCCATGATGAAAAAGCCGGCTGGCAGGAGAAGACAGAAGAGGACCCAGGGACCCCGGGTGAGTATGATAGGGTCCCCGAATCCCCCTATTTCTCTGTCCTCTGATGTGCGATCACATCAGAGGACAGAGAAATAACTGATCGCTTTTTTTTTTTTTTTTTTTTTTGCGGTCGCCGGTAAACTGTTAATTACCGGCGATCGCAAAGCAGGGGTCGGTGCAAATCGACCCCGATCATGTTCTTTGGGGTCTCGGCTACCCCCGGCAGCCGAGACCCCAAAGAACATCCGGGTGCCGGGCGGCGGGCGTACTGCGCGTGCGCCCGCCATTTTTTCCCGGAAAAAAGATGGCGGCGCCCATGGGGAGACACGAGGAGCACCGGGGGAGGTAGGTAAGTATTGGGGGGCTATTGGGGGCCATCGGGGACCACATTTCTCTGTCCTCCGATGTGCGATCACATCGGAGGACAGAGAAATTAAACGGCAAATCGCGTTTTTTTTTTTTTTGTTGCGACCGCCGGTAAACGGTTAATTACCGGCGATCGCAACTCGGGGGTCGGTAAAAACCCCCCGAATCATGTTCTCTGGGGTCTCGGCTACCCTCGGCAACCGAGACCCCAGAGAAAATCCGACTCTGGGGGGCGCTATTCACTTTTTCCACAGCGCCGTTAATTAACGGCGCTGTGGTTTAAGTACCCTTAGCGGCCGCCGTTAAAAGGCGTATCGGCGGTCGTTAAGGGGTTAAAGTGTTAGATTAAAAATCCTGAATATTTGGCATTATTATCTTTTTGTCAAGACCCACTTGCGTAATGGATTGTAATGGCATTTTCAGTCATCAACCTAAGGACCTAAGAACTGTAAATTACATATGTATCATAAACAATAACACTGGAAACAATTAATTACAAGTAATATGTTATAAATATTTTCATTACCGTGGTAAGAGAGTGATTTATTAAAGTGAATACTAATATATATATATATATATATATATATATATATGTATATATATATATATATATATATATATATATATATATATATATATATATATATATATATATATATATACAGTGCCTACAAGTAGTATTCAACCCCCTGCAGATTTAACAGGTTTACACATTTGGAATTAACTTGGCATTGTGACATTTGGACTGTAGATCAGCCTGGAAGTGTGAAATGCACTGCAGCAAAAAAGAATGTTATTTCTTTGTTTATTTTTTTTTTAAATTGTGAAAAGTCTTTTCAGAGGGTCATTTATTATTCAACCCCTCAACCCACCAGAATTCTGTTTGGTTCCCCTAAAGTATTAAGAAGTAGTTCAGGCACAAAGAACAATGAGCTTCACATGTTTGGATTTAATTATCTCTTTTTCCAGCCTTTTCTGACTATTTAAGACCCTCCCCAAACTTGTGAACAGCACTCAAACATGGTCAACATGGGAAAGACAAAGGAACATTCCAAAGCCATCAGAGACAAGATCGTGGAGGGTCACAAGGCTGGCAAGGGGTACAAAACCCTTTCCAAGGAGTTGGGCCTACCTGTCTCCACTGTTGGGAGCATCATCCAGAAGTGGAAGGCTTATGGAACTACTGTTAGCCTTCCACGGCCTGGACAGCCTTTGAAAGTTTCCTCCCGTGCCGAGGCCAGTCTTGTCCGAAGAGTCAAGGCTAACCCAAGGACAGCAAGGAAGGAGCTCCGGGAAGATCTCATGGCAGTGGGGACATTGGTTTCAGTCAATACCATAAGTAACGTACTCCACCGCAATGGTCTCCGTTCCAGACGAGCCCGTAAGGTACCTTTACTTTCAAAGCATCACATCAAGACTCGTCTTCAGTTTGCTCATGATCAGTTGGAGGACTCTGAGACTGACTGGTTCAAGGTTCTCTGGTCTGATGAGACCAAGATCGAGATCTTTGGTGCCAACCACACACGTGACGTTTGGAGACTGGATGGCACTGCATACGACCCCAAGAATACCATCCCTACAGTCAAGCATGGTGGTGGCAGCATCATGCTGTGGGGCTGTTTCTCAGCCAAGGGGCCTGGCCATCTGGTCCGCATCCATGGGAAGATGGATAGCACCGCTTACCTGGAGATTTTGGCCAAGAACCTCCGCTCCTCCATCAAGGATCTTAAGATGGGTCGTCATTTCATCTTCCAACAAGACAACGACCCAAAGCACACAGCCAAGAAAACCAAGGCCTGGTTCAAGAGGCAAAAAAACAAGGTGTTGCAGTGGCCTAGTCAATCTCCTGACCTTAACCCAATTGAAAACTTGCGGAAGGAGCTCAAGATTAAAGTCCACATGAGACACCCAAAGAACCTAGATAACTTGGAGAAGATCTGCATGGAGGAGTGGGCCAAGATAACTCCAGAGACCTGTGCCGGCCTGATCAGGTCTTATAAAAGACGATTATTAGCTGTAATTGCAAACAAAGGTTATTCCACAAAATATTAAACCTAGGAGTTGAATAATAATTGACCCACACTTTTATGTTTAAAATTTATAAAAATTTAACTGAGCAACAAAACTTTTTGGTTTGTAAGATTTATGCATCTGTTAATAAATCCTGCTCTTGTTTGAAGTTTGAAGGCTCTAACTTATTTGCATCTTATTAAACCTGCTAAATCTGCAGGGGGTTGAATACTACTTGTAGGCACTGTATATATATATATATATATATATATATATATATATATATATATATACATATATATATATATATATATAAATATACCATATTTTGAGCGAAGCACAATTTAGCTTATTATATACATCACTCTTTATCCAGTGAAGTTTTCTCCTTAATTTACATGTCTCATGACGTATTTAGCTTTTAAAACATTTTTAAATAAATATGGATGAGCAAATCTCTCATCTGATTTTCATATTGCCATTTTTCAAAATATGTTCAAGTTTCTTAACCCCTTCATGACCCAGCCTATTTTGGCCTTAATGACCTTGCCGTTTTTTGCAATTCTGACCAGTGTCCCTTTATGAGGTAATAACTCAGGAACGCTTCAACGGATCCTAGCGATTCTGAGATTGTTTTTTCGTGACATATTGGGCTTCATGTTAGTGGTAAATGTAGGTTGATAATTTTTGAGTTTATTTGTGAAAAAAACGGAAATTTGGCAAAAAATTTGAAAATTTCGCAATTTTCACATTTTGAATTTTTATTCTGTTAAACCAGAGAGTTATGTGACACAAAATAGTTAATAAATAACGTTTCCCACATGTCTACTTTACATCAGCACAATTTTGGAAACAATTTTTTTTTTTGCTAGGAAGTTATAAGGGTTAAAATTTGACCAGTGATTTCTCATTTTTACAACAAAATTTACAAAACCATTTTTTTTAGGGACCACCTCACATTTTAAGTCATTTTGAGGGTTCTATATGGCTGAAAATACCCAAAAGTGACACCATTCTAAAAACTGCACCCCTCAAGGTGCTCAAAACCACATTCAAGAAGTTTATTAACCCTTCAGGTGTTTCACAGCAGCAGAAGCAACATGGAAGTAAAAAATGAACATTTAACTTTTTAGTCACAAAAATGATCTTTTAGCAACAATTTTTTTATTTTCCCAAGGGTAAAAGGAGAAACTGGACCAGGGACGTTGTTGTCCAATTTGTCCTGAGTACGCTGATACCTCATATGTGGGGGTAAACCACTGTTTGGGCGCACGGCAGGGCTCGGAAGGGAAGGAGCGCCATTTGACTTTTTGAATGAAAAATTGGCTCCAATCTTTAGCGGACACCATGTCGCGTTTGGAGAGCCCCCGTGTGCCTAAACATTGGAGCTCCCCCACAAGTGACCACATTTTGGAAACTAGACCCCCCAAGGAACTTATCTAGAAGCATAGTGAGCACTTTAAACCCCCAGGTGCTTCACAAATTGATCCGTAATAATGAAAAAGTACTTTTTTTTCACAAAAAAATTAATTTAGCCTCAATTTTTTCATTTTCACATGGGCAACAGGATAAAATGGATCCTAAATTTTGTTGGGCAATTTCTCCTGAGTACACCAATACCTCACATGTGGGGGTAAACCACTGTTTGGGCACATGGTAAGGCTCGGAAGGGAAGGAGCGCCATTTGACTTTTTGAATGGAAAATTATCTCCATCGTTAGCGGACACCATGTCGCGTTTGGAAAGCCCCTGTGTGCCTAAACATTGGAGCTCCTCCACAAGTGACCCCATTTTGGAAACTAGACCCCCCAAGGAACTCATCCAGAGGCATAGTGAGCACTTTAAACCCCCAGGTGCTTCACAAATTGATCCGCAAAAATGAAAAAGTATTTTTTTTTCACACAAAATTTCATTTAGCCTCAATTCTTTCATTTTCACATGGGCAACAGGATAAAATGGATCCTAAAATTTGTTGGGCAATTTCTCCTGAGTATGCCGATACCTCATATGTGGGGGTAAACCACTGTTTGGGTGCACGGCAAGGCTCGGAAGGGGAGGCGTGCCATTTGACTTTTTGAATGGAAAATTAGCTCCAATCGTTAGCGGACACCATGTCGCGTTTGGAGAGCCCCTGTGTGCCTAAACATTGGAGCTCCCCTACAAGTGACCCCATTTTGGAAACTAGACCCCCCAAGAAACTTATCTAGATGCATAGTGAGCATTTATAACCCCCAGGTGCTTCACAGAAGTTTATAACGCAGAGCCGTGAAAATAAAAAAATAATTTTTCTTTCCTCAAAAATGATTTTTAGCCCAGAATTTTTTATTTTCCCAAGGGTAATAGGAGAAATTGGACCCCAAATGTTGTTGTCCAGTTTGTTCTGAGTACGATAATACCCCATATGTGGGGGTAAACCACTGTTTGGGCGCACGGCAGGGCTCGGAAGGGAAGGCACGCCATTTGGCTTTTTGAATGGAAAATTAGCTCCAATCATTAGCGGACACCATGTCGCGTTTGGAGAGCCCCTGTGTGCCTAAACATTGGAGCTCCCGCACAAGTGACCCCATTTTGGAAACTAGACCTCCCAAGGAACTAATCTAGATGTGTGGTGAGCACTTTGAACCCCCAAGTGCTTCACAGAAGTTTATAACGCAGAGCCATGAAAATAAAAAATAATTTTTCTTTTCTCAAAAATGATTTTTTAGCCCACAATTTTTTATTTTCCCAAGCGTAACAGGAGAAATTGGACCCCAAACGTTGTTGTCCAGTTTCTCCTGAGTACGCTGATACCCCATATGTGGGGGTAAACCACTGTTTTGGCACACGTCGGGGTTCGGAAGGGAAGTAGTGACGTTTTGAAATGCAGACTTTGATGTAATGCTCTGCGGGCGTCAGGTTGCGTTTGCAGAGCCCCTGATGTGCCTAAACAGTAGAAACCCCCCACAAGTGACCCCATTTTGGAAACTAGACCCCCCAAGGAACTTACCTAGATGTGTGGTGAGCACGTTCAACCCCCAAGTGCTTCACAGAAGTTTACAACGCAGAGCCGTGAAAATAAAAAATCATTTTTCTTTCCTCAAAAAAGATGTTTTAGCAAGCAATTTTTTATTTTCACAAGGGTAACAGGAGAATTTGGACCCCAATATTTGTTGCCCAGTTTGTTGTGAGTACGCTGATACCCCATATGTGGGGGTAAACCACTGTTTGGGCACACGTCAGGGCTCGGAAGGGAAGTAGTGACATTTGAAATGCAGACTTTGATGGAATGGTCTGCGGGCGTCACATTGCATTTGCAGAGCCCCTGATGTGCCTAAACAGTAGAAACACCCCACAAGTGACCCCATTTTGGAAACTAGACCCCCCAAGGAACTTACCTAGATGTGTGGTGAGCACGTTCAACCCCCAAGTGCTTCACAGAAGTTTACAACGCAGAGCCGTGAAAATAAAAAATCATTTTTCTTTCCTCAAAAAAGATGTTTTAGCAAGCAATTTTTTATTTTCACAAGGGTAACAGGAGAATTTGGACCCCAATATTTGTTGCCCAGTTTGTTGTGAGTACGCTGATACCCCATATGTGGGGGTAAACCACTGTTTGGGCACACATCAGGGCTCGGAAGGGAAGTAGTGACATTTGAAATGCAGACTTTGATGGAATGGTCTGCGGGCGTCACGTTGCATTTGCAGAGCCCCTGATGTGCCTAAACAGTAGAAACCCCCCACAAGTGACCCCATTTTGGAAACTAGACCCCCGAAGGAACTTATCTAGATGTGTGGTGAGCACTTTCAACCCCCAAGTGCTTCACAGAAGTTTATAACGCAGAGCCGTGAAAATAAAAAATAATTGTTCTTTCCTCAAAAATTATGTTTTAGCAAGTAATTTTTTATTTTTGCAAGGGTAACAGGAGAAATTAGACCCCAACAGTTGTTGCCCAGTTTGTCCTGAGTACGCTGGTACCCCAAATGTGGGGGTAAACCACTGTTTGGGCGCACGTCGGGGCTTGGAAGGGCGGGAGCACCATTTGACTGTTTGAACGCAAGATTGGCTGGAATCAATGGTGGCGCCATGTTGCGTTTGGAGACCCCTGATGTGCCTAAACAGTGGAAACCCCTCAATTCTAACTTCAACACTAACCCCAACACACCCCTAATCCTAATCCCAACTGTAGCCATAACCCTAATCACAACCTTAACCCCAACACACCCCTAACCACATCCCTAACCGCAACACACCCGTAACCCTAATTCCAACCCTGATCCTAACTCTAATCCCAACCGTAACCCTAATCCCAACCCTAACCACAACTGTAACCCCAACACACCCCTAACCCTATCCGTAACCCTAACCACTGGCCTATTCTTAACCCTATTTCAAACCCTAGCCCTAATTCCAACCCTAACTCTAATTCCAACCCTAACCCTAAGGCTATGTGCCCATGTTGCGGATTCGTGTGAGATTTTTCCGCACGATTTTTAAAAAATCTGCAGGTAAAAGGCACTGCGTTTTACCTGCGGATTTACAGCAGATTTCCAGTGTTTTTTTGTGCAGATTTCACCTGCGGATTCCTATTGAGGAACAGGTGTAAAACGCTGCGGAATCCGCACAAAGAATTGACATGCTGCGGAAAATACAACGCAGCGTTTCTGCACGGAATTTTCCGCACCATGGGCACAGCGGATTTGGTTTTCCTTAGGTGTACATGGTACTGTAAACCTGATGGAAAACTGCTTCGAATTCGCAGCGGCTAATCCGCTGCGGATCCGCTGCCAATCCGTGGCCAATCCGCTGCGGATCCGCTGCCAATCCGCAGCCAATCCGCTGCGGATCCGCTGCCAATCCGCGGCCAATCCGCTGCGGATCCGCGGCCAATCCGCTGCGGATCCGCTGCCAATCCGCGGCCTATCCGCTGCGGATCCGCTGCCAATCCGCGGCCAATCCGCTGCGGATCCGCGGCCAATCCGCTGCGGATCCGCGGCCAATCCGCTGCGGATCCGCTGCCAATCCGCGGCGGATCCGCTGCGGATCCGCGGCCAATCCGCTGCGGATCCGCTGCCAATCCGCTGCGGATCCGCGGCCGATCCGCGGCGGATCCGCTGCGGATCCGCGGCCGATCCGCGGCCGATCCGCGGCCGATCCGCTGCCGATCCGCTGCCGATCCGCTGCCGATCCGCGGCCGATCCGCTGCCGATCCGCGGCGGATCCGCTCTGTGTGCACATGCCATAACCCTAACCCTAACCCTAACCCTACCCATAACCCTAACCCTACCCCTAACCCTACCCCTAGTTCTAACCCTAGTTCTAACCCTAACCCTAGTGGAAAAAGAAAAAAAAATATTTTCTTTATTTTATTATTGTCCCTACCTATGGGGGTGATAAAGGGGGGGGGGTTATTTATTATTTTTTTATTTTGATCGCTGTGATAGAACCTACCACAGCGATCAAAATGTACCTCTAAGAATCTGCCGGCCGGCGGGCGCACTGAGCATGCGCCCGCCATTTTGGAACATGGCGGCGCCCATGATGGAGGCGGACGGGGACCGGGAGCCTCGGTAAGTATAAGGGGGGGGAGATCGGGGCACGAGGGGGGCGTCGGAGCACGGGGGGGTGACATAGGAGCAGGGGGGGAGCGGGCAGGAGGACGGGGGAGCGGACAGCAGGACAGGGGAGCCGGCAGGCGGACGGAGGGGACCGGACCCTATAACGGCGCACTGGGGGGGCGATCGGTGGGGTGGGGGGAGGTCACATTAGTGTTTCCAGCCATGGCCGATGATATTGCAGCATCGGCCATGGCTGGATTGTAATATTTCACCTGTTTTTTAGGTGAAATATTACAAATCGCTCTGATTGGCAGTTTCACTTTCAACAGCCAATCAGAGCGATCGTAGCCACGGGGGGGTGAAGCCACCCCCCCTGGGCTGAAGCACCACTCCCCCTCTCCCTGCAGATCGGGTAAAATAGGAGTTAACCCCTTCACCCGATCTGCAGCGACGCGATCATTCCATGACGCCACATAGGCGTCATGGGTCGGATTGGCACGGGTTTTCATGACGCCTACGTGGCGTCATGGGTCGGGAAGGGGTTAATAAAAAATAATAGAGAAAAAAATAATTAAAATTTGCCTACAGCCAGTTTGAGACAGAGCGTGAGCTTAGAGTGCATCGATTCTCTCAGATGAGGAGAAGATGCAGAAAAAAATGTCTCCGTCTTCTCTATTGTGTCAGTGTGCAAAAATTGGGCTGCATGCAGATTTCATTTGAGTGCATTTAGATGGTTTCCACGCACTCATTGACTTGCATGATCAACGTTGGTCCTCATGGACTAATTCTCAGACCAAAAATGCGCTTGTCTCAGAGATATTTGAAGCTGTAAGTTTGAGTAATTTCTCAATCGTTCGCCTTTGTGCTTGTATTAGCAATAATTACAGGTAGAGGCACAATCGGGCCCCTAATATGGTCATCTGAAACTGGGTTAAAGAAATCTCTCACTTAGTAACTTGATTTGCATAACAAATCTTAGTGATAAATGGAAAGCCAGTAAAACTCAGTTGAACTTGACAATGGTTCAAAATCAGTAAACTATGAATGCTTATCGCAGCAGGCAGTTTTCATTTTTACAATTCTATTTTTTCCCCACCTTCATCCAACAGTCATAACTAACTTTTTTATTTTTCATCAATATAGCCATTTTAGCAAAAATAAAAAAAGCTGACCATCACATCCAAACATAAATCAGGTCTGAACAGATGCTTACCTTGTGTCATCAACTCATATACAATGAAATAGAGAAGGTAGCACTCTGTAGCGCTATAGCATGCAAACATAAAATATGAAAATTTGATTTATTACTGAACAAGAAATGTGAAAAATTGACAATGCTTAGCGCATTAATTGGCCAATTCATGTGTACCTGGCAGCTTACCCCTCCACAGAGATATAGAGTTTAGTCCAGAGAGGATTCATATTACGTTCCCAGATAAATGCAGACTGTCTAAGAGAGGATTGGCATTAGGTCCTGGCAACGAGAAACGCCTTGGCAGACAGGTGCACATGAATGTTTAATGGTGATGGCAGTGGACATTGTATAGCCGTATTATTTTTGCCTTTTAGGCTACGTGCACAAGTTGAGGATTTTGTTGCGGATCCGCAGCATTTTTTCACCAAATATGCAAAGAGTGCTCAGGCAATGTTAATCAATTGGAATCCAGAATTGTTGTGCACATGCTGGGAAAATTCTGCTTGATTTTATAGGGGAACCCTATGTCAATTTTTTTCTGGGGTTCCCCTGTAAACTAGCCAGTAAAGGCTAAGAAAACAGCTGTGAGATGATATTAATAGCCTGGGAATCTTTATGGCTATTGGCACCTTCCCAGAATATTAAGCATCAGCCCTCAGCCAATTGCTTTCCCGTTGCTGGTTATGGAAATTATGTGGGAGCCCATGCAATTTTTTGAAAAATAACCTGATATTGTGTTTCAGGCCAGGGTCACACTTGCGGGTGTGATGGTAGGAACTCACGCGAGTCTCTCGCATCAATAACCGGCACTGCCACCAGCACTGTGAGTAGCTGCATGTATTTCTATGCAGTTGAACACTCTGGTCCCGTGTTCTGGAGGCAGTGTCACTCACTGATGCAAATTTCTCGCATTACACTTGCAAGTGTGACCCCAGCCTCACGCAGTTTGTATGTGTGTGTGTGTGCATGCGTATGCATGTCTTTATTTAACTCTTTATGTACCATTTTATTAATGAAGGTATCTGTCTGACACCTCTTCATTACTAAACCTCGGGCTTGGCAAGGTAAATATATAGATAGATACAGTAAATAGAGGGAAAGCAGAGCATCACATAAAAACAAATTAAAGAGTCCCGATGCAGAGAAGCTCCCAAAGGCAAAAACTAAAGCTTGAATGCAGAAATCCAAAAACAGGAGAAGCACAACGTTGTTTGTGAAAACAGAAATATTTTATTCAGCCCATGACAGCGATGTTTTGGTCCAAAGAAATGAACCTTTTTCAGCCTTGCTGAAGCATCCCCAGATCAACACTTGGTCGACTAATGGTTAGACAGAGTCCTGGAGAGGCATACAAGCCACAGTGTCTTGTACCCACTGCGAAATTTGGTGCAGGATTGGTGATGATCTGGAGATGCTTCAGCAAAGCTGGAATTGGGCAGGTTGTTCTTTGCGAAGGACTTTGCGTATGAATCAAGCCACATGCAAGGTTATCCTGGAAAAACAGTTGATTCCTTCTGCTCAGGCAATGTTCCCCAACTCCGAGGACTGTTTTTTTTAGCAGGACAATGCGCCATGCCATACAGCTAGGTCAATCAAGGTGTGGACCACCACATCAAATCCCTGTTATATCCAGACTAATCTCCAGACCTGAACCCCATTGAAAATGTCTGGAATGTAATCAAGAGAAAGATGGATAGTCACAAGCCATCAAGCAAAGAAGAACTGCTTACATTTTTGTACCAGGAGTGGCATAAGGTTACCCAAAAGCAGTATAAAAGACTGGTGGAAAGCATGCCAAGACACATGAAAGCTGTGAATAAAATCATGGTTATTCGACAAAAATTTGATTTCTGAACTCTTCCTGAGTTAAAACATTAGTATTGTTGTTTCTAATTGATTATGAACTTGTTTTTTTTCTTCTGCATTATTTGAGGTCTGCAAGCAATGCATTTTTTTGTTATTTTGACTATCTCATTTTCAGAAAATAAATACAAATTTATTGCTTGGAACTTCGGAGACATGTTGTCAGTAGTTTATAGAATAAAAGAACAATTTACATTTAACTTTAAAATATACCTATAAAGAGAAAAATCAGACAAACTGAAAATTTTGAAGTGGTCTCTTAATTTTTGCCAGAGCTGTATATATATATTAAAATCAGTTATATTTGTTTTCTGTGTGTAAACATTATATTTGAACATGGTATGTAATGATATTATGGTCTTCAATGGAGAATGTAAAAGAAGGGGTTGGACTTGGAAATTACATCACAATTCTTTTTTTTGGTAAATAATATATTTTTATTTAGCTTACAAAAAAGCAGACAAATCCACATCAAATCCGCATCAAAAACACATCAAAAACACATCAAATCCGCTCAGATTTTGGACTGCGTTTTCTGCCAAGAGAGGAAAAATCCACGCAGATGTTTGCAACAGCAAATCTGCATCGTGTGCACATACCCTTAGGGTATATGCATACATTGCGGATTTGCCAGTGGAATTTTCTGAGTGGATTCTTCCTCTCTTGGCAGAAAACGCATTTGAAAATCCACGCGGATTTGATGCGTTTTTTTGTGCAGATTTGATGTAGATTTTAATGTGTTTTTTCCATGCGGATTTGCATGTGCCTACACACAGACATCCGCACACAGACTCAGACCCGCACACAACCGTGCACACACCCACAGACACCCGCAGACACACACAGTTACACACAGGCACCCGTAGACAGACCCGCACATCTTTTCCGCTCACACATAGTCTCTGCCCACACACACAGTGTCTGCCCACACACTCTTCCTCCTCCAGATCCACAAGAAGATTTGACATGCTGCGAAAAATAAAACGCGGCAAATCCCCACGGAGTTTTCCACAGCATGTTCACACCAATTCTGGATTCCCATTGGTTGTGCACTACACTGCGGATTTGGTGCAATTCTGAGAGTACAAAAAAGCTGCGGATACGCAACAAAATCCGCAACGTGTGCACATAGCCTTATAGTAGTAATTTTTACATTATTGGTCTTTGCATTGTGTGTTTTGGTGAGCAACAGTGGTATACTGTAATTATATACTGTACGTATGGATGCTATTTTAAATGATTGTATGGGGTCATATACGGAGACATGCACTTTGTTGCTTGGGCCCCTGATCTTTTAGCACCCTAGCAATGCCTTTACCATACTGTGTGTATGCATGTCTGTGTTTCTGGAGTTGTATGTATGTTTGTAAGTAAGCTCAGTTATGGTACCATATCTGTGCAGTAAGCTTGGTTCTGGTACTGTATCATTGTAGTAATATAGATTCTGGTATCATATGTATGCAGTAAGCTAGATTCTGCTCCCTTATCGCTGTAGTAAGCTCGTTTCTGCTCCCTTATCTCTGTAGTAAGCTGGGTTCTGCTCACATATCTCTGTAGTATACTTGGTTCTGCTTCCTTATCTCTGTAGTAAACTTGGTTCTGCCCCATATCTCTGTAGTAAATTTGGTTCTGCATCTGTATCTCTGTAGTAAGCTCGGTTCTGCTCCCTTAGCTCTGTAGTAAGCTCTGTTCTGCTCCCTTATCTCTGTAGTAAGCACGGTTCTGCTCCCTTATCTCTGGCGTAAGCTCGGTTTTGCTCCCATATCTGTAGTAAGCTCGGTTCTGCTCCCATATCTCTGTAGTAAGCTTGGTTCTGCTCCTATATCTATGCAGCAAGCAACATTCTGTACCCATATTTCTGTAGCAAGCTCGGTTTTGCTCCCATATCTCTGTAGTAAGCTTGGTTCTGCTCCCAAATCTATGCAGCAAGCACCATTCTGTTCCATTATTTACCAGCCTGTTATTTCTGCTGCTTTAATGCAGCAGCCAGAGACAAGAAGCGCAAAGGTGGGCGACCGCAACTCGAGGTCCATTGCCTTATTATTGCCCCCCGGGCTGAAAAATGCCAACCTGCCCCTTTACGCCAGAACATCATCTTGAGAAAAGTATGAAAGCAATATATTTTCTTTGCTTCTATATCATGAAAAACAGGTACCAGGAGCTAGCAGGTTCTGTCCCTTTTAGTCTAGAGTCTGTAAGTTCTGCAAAATGTTTAGGAAGGTCCAACTCCCTGACTAAATCATTTAATTTGAACTGTGTAAAAGGTTGTGGCTCGTTGAGACTAATGTGAAAGTCTTGTGCTCTTCATGTTCTGAATCATCTGAATCAGGTGTATCTTCAAGATTCTCTGGAGGTGAAGAGACCAGTGGGGCACAGGACGAACCACTGACGGGAGGATCGGATATATCACTTCCTTCTTATTTTTAAGGAATCATGGTAAGCACAGCACCACACTTTTATGAGTTCTTTCTAAAATAAAATCTTCCTTCCCTCCCCATAGCCAAAAATTGCAGTGCGGATTTCAGTTGTTATACTGCTGAGGTAAAATTATTATTATTATTATTTATTTATATAGCACCATTGATTCCATGGTGCTGTACATAAGAAGGGGTTACATACAAGTTACAGATATCACTTACAGTAAACAAACAATGACGGACTGACACAGAGGGGTGAGGACCCTGCCCTTGTGGGCTTACATTCTACAGGATTATGGGGAAGGAGACAGTAGGTTGGGGGTTGCAGGAGCTCCGCTGTTGGTGAGGCGGTAGCTTCGATAGTGATGAGGCGGCAGCGGTGTCAGTGCAGGATGTAGGCTTTCCTGAAGAGATGAGTTTTCAGGTTCCGTCTGAAGGATCCGACGGTGGTTGATAATCGGACGTGTTGGGGCAGAGAGTTCCAGAGGATGGGGATATTCGGGAGAAGTCTTGGAGGTGATTGGATGAGGAGCGAATAAGTGTGGAGGAGAGAAGGAGGTCTTGGGAGGACCGGAGATTACGTGAGGGAAGATATCGGGAGATTAGTTCAGAGATATATGGAGGAGACAGGTTATGGATGGCTTTGTAGGTTAGTATTAGTAATTTGAACTGGATACGCTGAGGGAATGGGAGCCAGTGAAGAGATTTGCAGAGGGGGGAAGCAGAGGAGTAGCGAGGAGAGAGATGGATTAGTCGGGCAGCAGAGTTAAAGATGGACTGGAGAGGTGCAAGGGTGTTAGCAGGGAGGCCACAGAAAAGGATGTTGCAGTAGTCAAGGCGGGAGATGATGAAGGCATGCACAAGCATTTTAGTAGAATGATGGTTGAGGAAAGGATGGATTCTGGAGATATTTTTGAGCTGAAGGCGAAAGGAGGTGGAAAGAGCTTGGATGTGTGGTTTGAAGGACAGGGCAGAGTCGAAGGTTACTCCGAGGCAGCGGACTTCGGGTACAGGGGAAAGCATGATGTCATTGATTGCGATAGATAGGTCAGGTAAGGAAGATTTGTGGGATGGAGGAAAGATGATGAGTTCAGATTTGTCCACATTGAGTTTGAGGAAGCGAGAGGAGAAGAAGGAGGATATGGCTGATAGGCACTCTGGGATTCTGGACAGCAGAGCGGTGACATCTGGGCCAGAGAGGTAGATCTGAGTGTCATCAGCATAGAGGTGGTACTGGAATCCATGGGACTTTATGAGTTGTCCCAAGCCAAGTGTATAGATTGAGAGTATAGATTAAGAAGAGTAGGGGTCCTAGAACAGAGTTTTGGGGGACTCCAACAGAGAGAGGGTGGGATGAGGAGGTAGTGTGGGAGTGGGAGACGCTGAATGTGCGGTTGGAAAGGTACGAGGCGATCCAGGATAGGGCGAGGTCTTTGATGCCAAAGGAGGAGAGGATCTGTAGTAGGAGGCAGTGGTCAACTGTGTCAAAAGCAGAGGACAGGTCTAGAAGGAGGAGTACAGAGTATTGTCCAGTAGCTTTGGCGGTAAGTAGGTCGTTAGTGATTTTGGTCAGGGCAGTCTCAATTGAGTGATGGGGCGGAAATCAGATTGTAGATTGTCGAACAACAAGTTAGATGAGAAGTGGGAGGAGAGTTCAGCATGGACGTGCTGCTCCAGGAGCTTGGAAGCGAATGGGAGCAGCGATATTGGGCGATAGCTGGACATAGCAGTTGGATCGAGGGTTGGCTTTTTAAGGATAGGCGTGATTGTGGCATGTTTGAATGCAGAGGGGAAGGTGCCAGAAGTTAGTGATAGGTTGAAGAGGTGGGTTAGGGATGGGATAAGTGTGGTGGTGAGGTTTGGGAGGAGGTGGGATGGGATGGGGTTGAGCGCACAGGTGGTGAGGTGCGATTTGGAGAGGAGACAATTAAGCCCCCCTTCAGTGATGTTGGATAGGGAGGTTATGGGGTTTGGGCATTGGTCTGGTATACAAAGGGGTTGTGGTGGTTGAACAATAAAGACTTGCCTTGTCTGGTCGATCTTATTTTGAAAGTGTATGGCAAAGTCCTCAGCAGAGATGAGGGAAGTTGGAGGGGGCAGTGGGGGGCGGAGGAGGGAGTTGAAGGTTTTGAATAACTGTTTGGGGTTGTAGGATAGGGAAGATACGAGGGTTGTGAAGTAGGCCTGTTTAGCAGAGGTGAGAGCAGATTTAAAAGCGAGTGTTGCCTGTTTGAATACAGTGAAGTCATCTTGCGAGTGTGTTTTCTTCCAACGCCGCTCCGCAACCCTGGACACTTGCCAGAGCTTTTTAGTGGTGTTATTGTGCCAAGGTTGTCTATTGATACGTCGCACTCTGCCATGGACGAGAGGGGCAACCGTGTCAATAGCTGATGCGAGAGTGGCATTGTAGAAAGCAGTGGCAGTGTCTGTGTCATGGAGTGAGGATATGGATGCCAGTGGTAAGATGGAGTCAGAGAGTGTGTGGGTGTCTAGGTGTGTGAGGTTTCTGCGTGGGTGCGCATGTTGCTGGACATGGATGACTGGTGAGGAGGACAGGGATGAGAAGGTGAGCAGATGGTGGTCGGATAGAGGGAGAGGGGAAGTGGTGAAGTTGGATAGAGAGCAGAGACAGGTGAATACCAGGTCTAATGTATGTCCATCTGTGTGGGTGGCTGCGGAGGACCACTGAGTAAGTCCAAAGGATGAGGTAAGGGACAGAAGTTTGGAGGCTGTTGACTGAAGGGTATCAATGGGGATGTTGAAGTCACACATGATGATGGTGGGAATGTCAGCAGAGAGAAAGTGAAGAAGCCAGGTGGAGAATTGGTCGATAAAGGCAGTGGCAGGGCCCGGAGGTCGGTATATGACGGCCACTTGGAGGTTGGAGGAAGAGTAGATGCGGACAGAATGGACTTCAAAAGAGGAGAGAATAAGGGAGGGAAGAGGCGGGATTGGGTTAAAGGTGCAGTTCGAAGAAAGGAGAAGACCCACTCCTCCACCATGTTTGTTGCCGGAGCGAGGGGTGTGGGTGAAGTGGAGGCCTCCATAACACAGCGCAGCAGGGGAGGCGGTGCCAGAGGGTGTTAGTCATGTATCTGTGAGGCCAAGGAAGGCAAGACTGCGGGAGAGAAAAAGGTTGTGAATCACATGAAGCTTATTGCAGATTGAGCGGGCATTCCAGAGTGCTCCAGAGAGAGGGAGCAGGGGGGTGGGCGTCAGGGGCACGGGTTTTATGTTGGAAAGATTGCAGTAGTTCATGTTGGATAGGGAGCGATACGAGGGAGTAGTAATGGGAGGTATGAGATGTGGGGGTCCAGTCATGGGAGATATGTCTCCAGTAGTGAGGAGAAGCAGAGAAAGAGAGAGCAGGTGGGAGAAAGAGAGTGGCTGACTTGTTTTATGTGTTCTAAGGACAGATTTGAGGTTGAAGAGCAGGTCAGCAGAGGAGGACAGGTGGGGAGGTAAGAGGGAAGGGGAGATGATTACTAGGTTAGAGAGTGCTGGGGTTTGTGATAGCGAAGGAGAGAGAGGATTAGTGGAGCAAACCCTGTAAGGGCACATGTAAACATGATGGAGTAAGAAGGGTTAATAGAAGAGCTAGGTCCAAGTACTAAGTGCTTACTCAGAAGACATACCCAAATGAGACAGAGACATAGAATGGGGTCCTGACTCCTGCCGTGACTAACTGCCATTGAAATAACTGCGGCGTCTGTATGCTTAGCTGCCGTGATGCTTTGCTGCAGGGATGCGCGTGCCTGACCCCACACGCGTGTCCCCCTTAAGATGCTACTAAATTTATAGGACTGACTAAAGGATCAGGTGAGAGGGATTGTGGGTCCTTATTTGGGATAAATTAGCAATTGGCCAACACCCCAGGGGAGGTAACATGATCAAAGGCACTGGGCCTGGCCACAACCATATGCTCCAACACCTTGAACACAATAATATCTCCTGTGACCCCAGCATGGATGGACAGCAGTAAGTAATACATTGCAACAAATGAATTTATGAAAGCTATCCTCTGATAGCTATGGACAACACCACCACATTGTTTTGAACTGTGATTAAAATAAATCTGTCTTTACTGGCCATAACAACCAATCACAACACAGCTTTTGTTTCTTATACTGCTGAGGTAAAATGAAAGATATGCTATGATTGGATGCACTCTTTGGAAGCTGGGTTAAGAAAATCTTCTCTGCCCACAGCAGTCAATCACAGCACAGTGTCCATCTGAGTCCTCCTGGCAGCAATGAGTCTTTGATGCCTCCTGCAGGTCCCAGAGTCCAGCAGGTGCTGTGGAAGTTAAGGCACAGGCCACAGCAGTGTTGGAGCCCAATGTGGCCCAACAAACAAGCACTGGGGTGTCGGAGTTCAGTTCACGGTCACACACACGGTACTTCTCATGTGGCTCGCCCACGGTAATCACGAGCCACAAACTTGACAGCTTGCTTAGCGGGGCCAGCGGGCGCACAGTAAGTCACTATTTACAGTCTCTATGGGTGGCAGTGGGGATGCTGGAGCATGGGCCTGGGCTGCTGCGGTGCGCGAGGGATGGAGCATTCACCTCCCCCTGCTGCACGCTGTCTGTTCCCAGCAAATCTGAGTGTTTCCATGTGCACTTTTTCTTTTTAGCCTGAGACACACCCCCTCTGCCAAGTGCAAAGGTTGCTCCGGTTCTCTATGCTTTCCCCTGAACAACAGAGGAGAGAGCCCTGACAGCCTGGACCCGGTGCAAGAAAAGTACCCCCAGCCCTGTCCTTCTGTTTACACTAAAAATAATTAAGTTCCTTTCCTCATGGCAGCTGGGTTTTCAGTGCAGTGGTCATAGAATCATAGAATGTTAGAGTTGGAAGGGACCTCCTGGGTCATCTGGTCCAACCCTCTGCTCAAAGCAGGATTCACTAAATCATCCCAAACAATGTGACATCCCTTGAGATATTTGTAGACAGCTATTAAGACTCCTCTCAGTCTTCTTTTTTGCAAGCTAAACATTCCCAAATCCTGTAAAAGTTACTCATAGGACATAGTTTGCAGAAGAGTAACCATTCTGGTTGCTCTTCTCTGAACTTGCTCCAGTTTGTTGATGTCTTTTTTAAAATGTGGTGCCCAAAACTGGACACAGTATTCCAGATGAGGTCGGACCAAAGAGGAGTAAAGGGCAATAATGACTTCACGTGATCTAGACTGTATGCTTCTGTTAATACATCCCAGAATTGTATTTGCTCTTTTTGCTGCTGCATCACACTGTTGACTCATGTTGAGTCTGTGATCTATTAGTATACCTAAGTCTTTTTCACATGTGCTAATGCTTAGCCTTATTCCTCCCTTATTCCTCGATCAGCCTTGAAATGCAGTGCTAATAATCTGTAGATTAATTCCAAATCTAAATCTTAATAGTGTTCAGGGATGTGACAGGTTCCTTTAAAAACCATAGTCTTCAGCATAGTTATGGTCTTTCAGAAAATCAGCAAAAACACAGGTCATACAACTACCAGCTTTCAGTACAATTTGTCTGTCTAAATATGGTTTACTGTTTTTAACGCAGATTATAGTAAAGTTTCTGTTTTTGAGTGTTCATACGTTTTTTCGAGTTCTGAAATTGAAACTCATAAAGGGAAAAAACATTGTTACTTGCATTTGCCAATTACTGGGCTGGTTCTAAAATAACTTTTCTTTCACTTTTCAGTTCCTCAAGAACAAGACGATTAAATGCTTTTCTAATGACTCTAAGTGGGCAGATTCTCAATTATGTAAACAGAAAATGCCAGTTTGCTACCATTACAAAACAATATTTATCATCATGTTTGTTCTTTAAAGTGTTAGATTAAAAATCCTGAATATTTGGCATTATTATCTTTTTGTCAAGACCCACTTGCGTAATGGATTGTAATGGCATTTTCAGTCATCAACCTAAGGACCTAAGAACTGTAAATTACATATGTATCATAAACAATAACACTGGAAACAATTAATTACAAGTAATATGTTATAAATATTTTCATTACCGTGGTAAGAGAGTGATTTATTAAAGTGAATACTAATATATATATATATATATATATATATATATATGTATATATATATATATATATATATATATATATATATATATATATATATATATATATATATATATATATATATATATATATATATACAGTGCCTACAAGTAGTATTCAACCCCCTGCAGATTTAACAGGTTTACACATTTGGAATTAACTTGGCATTGTGACATTTGGACTGTAGATCAGCCTGGAAGTGTGAAATGCACTGCAGCAAAAAAGAATGTTATTTCTTTGTTTATTTTTTTTTTAAATTGTGAAAAGTCTTTTCAGAGGGTCATTTATTATTCAACCCCTCAACCCACCAGAATTCTGTTTGGTTCCCTTAAAGTATTAAGAAGTAGTTCAGGCACAAAGAACAATGAGCTTCACATGTTTGGATTTAATTATCTCTTTTTCCAGCCTTTTCTGACTATTTAAGACCCTCCCCAAACTTGTGAACAGCACTCAAACATGGTCAACATGGGAAAGACAAAGGAACATTCCAAAGCCATCAGAGACAAGATCGTGGAGGGTCACAAGGCTGGCAAGGGGTACAATACCCTTTCCAAGGAGTTGGGCCTACCTGTCTCCACTGTTGGGAGCATCATCCAGAAGTGGAAGGCTTATGGAACTACTGTTAGCCTTCCACGGCCTGGACAGCCTTTGAAAGTTTCCTCCCGTGCCGAGGCCAGTCTTGTCCGAAGAGTCAAGGCTAACCCAAGGACAGCAAGGAAGGAGCTCCGGGAAGATCTCATGGCAGTGGGGACATTGGTTTCAGTCAATACCATAAGTAACGTACTCCACCGCAATGGTCTCCGTTCCAGACGAGCCCGTAAGGTACCTTTACTTTCAAAGCATCACATCAAGACTCGTCTTCAGTTGCTCATGATCAGTTGGAGGACTCTGAGACTGACTGGTTCAAGGTTCTCTGGTCTGATGAGACCAAGATCGAGATCTTTGGTGCCAACCACACACGTGACGTTTGGAGACTGGATGGCACTGCATACGACCCCAAGAATACCATCCCTACAGTCAAGCATGGTGGTGGCAGCATCATGCTGTGGGGCTGTTTCTCAGCCAAGGGGCCTGGCCATCTGGTCCGCATCCATGGGAAGATGGATAGCACCGCTTACCTGGAGATTTTGGCCAAGAACCTCCGCTCCTCCATCAAGGATCTTAAGATGGGTCGTCATTTCATCTTCCAACAAGACAACGACCCAAAGCACACAGCCAAGAAAACCAAGGCCTGGTTCAAGAGGCAAAAAAACAAGGTGTTGCAGTGGCCTAGTCAATCTCCTGACCTTAACCCAATTGAAAACTTGTGGAAGGAGCTCAAGATTAAAGTCCACATGAGACACCCAAAGAACCTAGATAACTTGGAGAAGATCTGCATGGAGGAGTGGGCCAAGATAACTCCAGAGACCTGTGCCGGCCTGATCAGGTCTTATAAAAGACGATTATTAGCTGTAATTGCAAACAAAGGTTATTCCACAAAATATTAAACCTAGGAGTTGAATAATAATTGACCCACACTTTTATGTTTAAAATTTATAAAAATTTAACTGAGCAACAAAACTTTTTGGTTTGTAAGATTTATGCATCTGTTAATAAATCCTGCTCTTGTTTGAAGTTTGAAGGCTCTAACTTATTTGCATCTTATTAAACCTGCTAAATCTGCAGGGGGTTGAATACTACTTGTAGGCACTGTATATATATATATATATATATATATATATATATATATATATATATATATATATATAAATATACCATATTTTGAGCTAAGCACAATTTAGCTTATTATATACATCACTCTTTATCCAGTGAAGTTTTCTCCTTAATTTACATGTCTCATGACGTATTTAGCTTTTAAAACATTTTTAAATAAATATGGATGAGCAAATCTCTCATCTGATTTTCATATTGCCATTTTTCAAAATATGTTCAAGTTTCTTAATAAAAAATAATAGAGAAAAAAATAATTAAAATTTGCCTACAGCCAGTTTGAGACAGAGCGTGAGCTTAGAGTGCATCGATTCTCTCAGATGAGGAGAAGATGCAGAAAAAAATGTCTCCGTCTTCTCTATTGTGTCAGTGTGCAAAAATTGGGCTGCATGCAGATTTCATTTGAGTGCATTTAGATGGTTTCCACGCACTCATTGACTTGCATGATCAACGTTGGTCCTCATGGACTAATTCTCAGACCAAAAATGCGCTTGTCTCAGAGATATTTGAAGCTGTAAGTTTGAGTAATTTCTCAATCGTTCGCCTTTGTGCTTGTATTAGCAATAATTACAGGTAGAGGCACAATCGGGCCCCTAATATGGTCATCTGAAACTGGGTTAAAGAAATCTCTCACTTAGTAACTTGATTTGCATAACAAATCTTAGTGATAAATGGAAAGCCAGTAAAACTCAGTTGAACTTGACAATGGTTCAAAATCAGTAAACTATGAATGCTTATCGCAGCAGGCAGTTTTCATTTTTACAATTCTATTTTTTCCCCACCTTCATCCAACAGTCATAACTAACTTTTTTATTTTTCATCAATATAGCCATTTTAGCAAAAATAAAAAAAGCTGACCATCACATCCAAACATAAATCAGGTCTGAACAGATGCTTACCTTGTGTCATCAACTCATATACAATGAAATAGAGAAGGTAGCACTCTGTAGCGCTATAGCATGCAAACATAAAATATGAAAATTTGATTTATTACTGAACAAGAAATGTGAAAAATTGACAATGCTTAGCGCATTAATTGGCCAATTCATGTGTACCTGGCAGCTTACCCCTCCACAGAGATATAGAGTTTAGTCCAGAGAGGATTCATATTACGTTCCCAGATAAATGCAGACTGTCTAAGAGAGGATTGGCATTAGGTCCTGGCAACGAGAAACGCCTTGGCAGACAGGTGCACATGAATGTTTAATGGTGATGGCAGTGGACATTGTATAGCCGTATTATTTTTGCCTTTTAGGCTACGTGCACAAGTTGAGGATTTTGTTGCGGATCCGCAGCATTTTTTCACCAAATATGCAAAGAGTGCTCAGGCAATGTTAATCAATTGGAATCCAGAATTGTTGTGCACATGCTGGGAAAATTCTGCTTGATTTTATAGGGGAACCCTATGTCAATTTTTTCTGGGGTTCCCCTGTAAACTAGCCAGTAAAGGCTAAGAAAACAGCTGTGAGATGATATTAATATCCTGGGAATCTTTATGGCTATTGGCACCTTCCCAGAATATTAAGCATCAGCCCTCAGCCAATTGCTTTCCCGTTGCTGGTTATGGAAATTATGTGGGAGCCCATGCAATTTTTTGAAAAATAACCTGATATTGTGTTTCAGGCCAGGGTCACACTTGCGGGTGTGATGGTAGGAACTCACGCGAGTCTCTCGCATCAATAACCGGCACTGCCACCAGCACTGTGAGTAGCTGCATGTATTTCTATGCAGTTGAACACTCTGGTCCCGTGTTCTGGAGGCAGTGTCACTCACTGATGCAAATTTCTCGCATTACACTTGCAAGTGTGACCCCAGCCTCACGCAGTTTGTATGTGTGTGTGTGTGTGTGTGTGTGCATGCGTATGCATGTCTTTATTTAACTCTTTATGTACCATTTTATTAATGAAGGTATCAGTCTGACACCTCTTCATTACTAAACCTCGGGCTTGGCAAGGTAAATATATAGATAGATACAGTAAATAGAGGGAAAGCAGAGCATCACATAAAAACAAATTAAAGAGTCCCGATGCAGAGAAGCTCCCAAAGGCAAAAACTAAAGCTTGAATGCAGAAATCCAAAAACAGGAGAAGCACAACGTTGTTTGTGAAAACAGAAATATTTTATTCAGCCCATGACAGCGATGTTTTGGTCCAAAGAAATGAACCTTTTTCAGCCTTGCTGAAGCATCCCCAGATCAACACTTGGTCGACTAATGGTTAGACAGAGTCCTGGAGAGGCATACAAGCCACAGTGTCTTGTACCCACTGCGAAATTTGGTGCAGGATTGGTGATGATCTGGAGATGCTTCAGCAAAGCTGGAATTGGGCAGGTTGTTCTTTGCGAAGGACTTTGCGTATGAATCAAGCCACATACAAGGTTATCCTGGAAAAACAGTTGATTCCTTCTGCTCAGGCAATGTTCCCCAACTCCGAGGACTGTTTTTTTTAGCAGGACAATGCGCCATGCCATACAGCTAGGTCAATCAAGGTGTGGACCACCACATCAAATCCCTGTTATATCCAGACTAATCTCCAGACCTGAACCCCATTGAAAATGTCTGGAATGTAATCAAGAGAAAGATGGATAGTCACAAGCCATCAAGCAAAGAAGAACTGCTTACATTTTTGTACCAGGAGTGGCATAAGGTTACCCAAAAGCAGTATAAAAGACTGGTGGAAAGCATGCCAAGACACATGAAAGCTGTGAATAAAATCATGGTTATTCGACAAAAATTTGATTTCTGAACTCTTCCTGAGTTAAAACATTAGTATTGTTGTTTCTAATTGATTATGAACTTGTTTTTTTTCTTCTGCATTATTTGAGGTCTGCAAGCAATGCATTTTTTTGTTATTTTGACTATCTCATTTTCAGAAAATAAATACAAATTTATTGCTTGGAACTTCGGAGACATGTTGTCAGTAGTTTATAGAATAAAAGAACAATTTACATTTAACTTTAAAATATACCTATAAAGAGAAAAATCAGACAAACTGAAAATTTTGAAGTGGTCTCTTAATTTTTGCCAGAGCTGTATATATATATTAAAATCAGTTATATTTGTTTTCTGTGTGTAAACATTATATTTGAACATGGTATGTAATGATATTATGGTCTTCAATGGAGAATGTAAAAGAAGGGGTTGGACTTGGAAATTACATCACAATTCTTTTTTTTGGTAAATAATATATTTTTATTTAGCTTACAAAAAAGCAGACAAATCCACATCAAATCCGCATCAAAAACACATCAAATCCGCTCAGATTTTGGACTGCGTTTTCTGCCAAGAGAGGAAAAATCCACGCAGATGTTTGCTACAGCAAATCTGCATCGTGTGCACATACCCTTAGGGTATATGCATACATTGCGGATTTGCCAGTGGAATTTTCTGAGTGGATTCTTCCTCTCTTGGCAGAAAACGCATTTGAAAATCCACGCGGATTTGATGCGTTTTTTTGTGCAGATTTGATGTAGATTTTAATGTGTTTTTTCCATGCGGATTTGCATGTGCCTACACACAGACATCCGCACACAGACTCAGACCCGCACACAACCGTGCACACACCCACAGACACCCGCAGACACACACAGTTACACACAGGCACCCGTAGACAGACCCGCACATCCTTTCCGCTCACACATAGTCTCTGCCCACACACACAGTGTCTGCCCACACACTCTTCCTCCTCCAGATCCACAAGAAGATTTGACATGCTGCGGAAAATAAAATGCGGCAAATCTCCACGGAGTTTTCCACAGCATGTTCACACCAATTCTGGATTCCCATTGGTTGTGCACTACACTGCGGATTTGGTGCAATTCTGAGAGTACAAAAAAGCTGCGGATACGCAACAAAATCCGCAACGTGTGCACATAGCCTTATAGTAGTAATTTTTACATTATTGGTCTTTGCATTGTGTG
Source organism: Ranitomeya variabilis (assembly GCF_051348905.1). Classification (NCBI taxonomy): domain Eukaryota; kingdom Metazoa; phylum Chordata; class Amphibia; order Anura; family Dendrobatidae; genus Ranitomeya; species Ranitomeya variabilis. The sequence goes on from NC_135237.1 coordinate 476,985,335, forward strand.
TTTTGGTGAGCAACAGTGGTATACTGTAATTATATACTGTACGTATGGATGCTATTTTAAATGGTTGTATGGGGTCATATACGGAGACATGCACTTTGTTGCTTGGGCCCCTGATCTTTTAGCACCCTAGCAATGCCTTTACCATACTGTGTGTATACATGTCTGTGTTTCTGGAGTTGTATGTATGTTTGTAAGTAAGCTCAGTTATGGTACCATATCTGTGCAGTAAGCTTGGTTCTGGTACTGTATCATTGTAGTAATATAGATTCTGGTATCATATGTATGCAGTAAGCTAGATTCTGCTCCCTTATCGCTGTAGTAAGCTCGTTTCTGCTCCCTTATCTCTGTAGTAAGCTGGGTTCTGCTCACATATCTCTGTAGTATACTTGGTTCTGCTTCCTTATCTCTGTAGTAAGCTTGGTTCTGCCCCATATCTCTGTAGTAAATTTGGTTCTGCATCTGTATCTCTGTAGTAAGCTCGGTTCTGCTCCCTTAGCTCTGTAGTAAGCTCTGTTCTGCTCCCTTATCTCTGTAGTAAGCACGGTTCTGCTCCCTTATCTCTGGCGTAAGCTCGGTTTTGCTCCCATATCTGTAGTAAGCTCGGTTCTGCTCCCATATCTCTGTAGTAAGCTTGGTTCTGCTCCTATATCTATGCAGCAAGCAACATTCTGTACCCATATTTCTGTAGCAAGCTCGGTTTTGCTCCCATATCTCTGTAGTAAGCTTGGTTCTGCTCCCAAATCTATGCAGCAAGCACCATTCTGTTCCATTATTTACCAGCCTGTTATTTCTGCTGCTTTAATGCAGCAGCCAGAGACAGGAAGCGCAAAGGTGGGCGACCGCAACTCGAGGTCCATTGCCTTATTATTGCCCCCCGGGCTGAAAAATGCCAACCTGCCCCTTTACGCCAGAACATCATCTTGAGAAAAGTATGAAAGCAATATCTTTTCTTTGCTTCTATATCATGAAAAACAGGTACCAGGAGCTAGCAGGTTCTGTCCCTTTTAGTCTAGAGTCTGTAAGTTCTGCAAAATGTTTAGGAAGGTCCAACTCCCTGACTAAATCATTTAATTTGAACTGTGTAAAAGGTTGTGGCTCGTTGAGACTAATGTGAAAGTCTTGTGCTCTTCATGTTCTGAATCATCTGAATCAGGTGTATCTTCAAGATTCTCTGGAGGTGAAGAGACCAGTGGGGCACAGGACGAACCACTGACGGGAGGATCGGATATATCACTTCCTTCTTATTTTTAAGGAATCATGGTAAGCACAGCACCACACTTTTATGAGTTCTTTCTAAAATAAAATCTTCCTTCCCTCCCCATAGCCAAAAATTGCAGTGCGGATTTCAGTTGTTATACTGCTGAGGTAAAATTATTATTATTATTATTTATTTATATAGCACCATTGATTCCATGGTGCTGTACATGAGAAGGGGTTACATACAAGTTACAGATATCACTTACAGTAAACAAACAATGACGGACTGATACAGAGGGGTGAGGACCCTGCCCTTGTGGGCTTACATTCTACAGGATTATGGGGAAGGAGACAGTAGGTTGGGGGTTGCAGGAGCTCCGCTGTTGGTGAGGTGGTAGCTTCGATAGTGATGAGGCGGCAGCGGTGTCAGTGCAGGATGTAGGCTTTCCTGAAGAGATGAGTTTTCAGGTTCCGTCTGAAGGATCCGACGGTGGTTGATAATCGGACGTGTTGGGGCAGAGAGTTCCAGAGGATGGGGATATTCTGGAGAAGTCTTGGAGGTGATTGGATGAGGAGCGAATAAGTGTGGAGGAGAGAAGGAGGTCTTGGGAGGACCGGAGATTACGTGAGGGAAGATATCGGGAGATTAGTTCAGAGATATATGGAGGAGACAGGTTATGGATGGCTTTGTAGGTTAGTATTAGTAATTTGAACTGGATACACTGAGGGAATGGGAGCCAGTGAAGAGATTTGCAGAGGGGGGAAGCGGAGGAGTAGCGAGGAGAGAGATGGATTAGTCGGGCAGCAGAGTTAATGTTAGTGGTCAGGGCAGTCTCAGTTGAGTGATGGGGCGGAAATCAGATTGTAGATTGTCGAACAACAAGTTAGATGAGAAGTGGGAGGAGAGTTCAGCATGGACGTGCTGCTCCAGGAGTTTGGAAGCGAATGGGAGCAGCGATATTGGGCGATAGCTGGACATAGCAGTTGGATCGAGGGTTGGCTTTTTAAGGATAGGCGTGATTGTGGCATGTTTGAACGCAGAGGGGAAGGTGCCAGAAGTTAGTGATAGGTTGAAGAGGTGGGTTAGGGATGGGATAAGTGTGGTGGTGAGGTTTGGGAGGAGGTGGGATGGGATGGGGTTGAGCGCACAGGTGGTGAGGTGCGATTTGGAGAGGAGACAATTAAGCCCCCCTTCAGTGATGTTGGATAGGGAGGTTATGGGGTTTGGGCATTGGTCTGGTATACAAAGGGGTTGTGGTGGTTGAACAATAAAGACTTGCCTTGTCTGGTCGATCTTATTTTGAAAGTGTATGGCAAAGTCCTCAGCAGAGATGAGGGAAGTTGGAGGGGGCAGTGGGGGGCGGAGGAGGGAGTTGAAGGTTTTGAATAACTGTTTGGGGTTGTAGGATAGGGAAGATACGAGGGTTGTGAAGTAGGCCTGTTTAGCAGAGGTGAGAGCAGATTTAAAAGCGAGTGTTACCTGTTTGAATACAGTGAAGTCATCTTGCGAGTGTGTTTTCTTCCAACGCTGCTCCGCAACCCTGGACACTTGCCAGAGCTTTTTAGTGGTGTTATTGTGCCAAGGTTGTCTATTGATACGTCGCACTCTGCCATGGACGAGAGGGGCAACCGTGTCAATAGCTGATGCGAGAGTGGCATTGTAGAAAGCAGTGGCAGTGTCTGTGTCATGGAGTGAGGATATGGATGCCAGTGGTAAGATGGAGTCAGAGAGTGTGTGGGTGTCTAGGTGTGTGAGGTTTCTGCGTGGGTGCGCATGTTGCTGGACATGGATGACTGGTGAGGAGGACAGGGATGAGAAGGTGAGCAGATGGTGGTCGGATAGAGGGAGAGGGGAAGTGGTGAAGTTGGATAGAGAGCAGAGACAGGTGAATACCAGGTCTAATGTATGTCCATCTGTGTGGGTGGCTGCGGAGGACCACTGAGTAAGTCCAAAGGATGAGGTAAGGGACAGAAGTTTGGAGGCTGTTGACTGAAGGGTATCAATGGGGATGTTGAAGTCACCCATGATGATGGTGGGAATGTCAGCAGAGAGAAAGTGAAGAAGCCAGGTGGAGAATTGGTCAATAAAGGCAGTGGCAGGGCCCGGAGGTCGGTATATGACGGCCACTTGGAGGTTGGAGGAAGAGTAGATGCGGACAGAATGGACTTCAAAAGAGGAGAGAATAAGGGAGGGAAGAGGCGGGATTGGGTTAAAGGTGCAGTTCGAAGAAAGGAGAAGACCCACTCCTCCACCATGTTTGTTGCCGGAGCGAGGGGTGTGGGTGAAGTGGAGGCCTCCATAACACAGCGCAGCAGGGGAGGCGGTGTCAGAGGGTGTTAGTCATGTATCTGTGAGGCCAAGGAAGGCAAGACTGCGGGAGATAAAAAGGTCGTGAATCACATGAAGCTTATTGCAGATTGAGCGGGCATTCCAAAGTGCTCCAGAGAGAGGGAGCAGGGGGGTGGGCGTCAGGGGCACGGGTTTTATGTTGGAAAGATTGCGGTAGTTCATGTTGGATAGGGAGCGATAGGAGGGAGTAGTAATGGGAGGTATGAGATGTGGGGGTCCAGTCATGGGAGATATGTCTTCAGTAGTGAGGAGAAGCAGAGAAAGAGAGAGCAGGTGGGAGAAAGAGAGTGGCTGACTTGTTTTATGTGTTCTAAGGACAGATTTGAGGTTGAGGAGCAGGTCAGCAGAGGAGGACAGGTGGGGAGGTAAGAGGGAAGGGGAGATGATTACTAGGTTAGAGAGTGCTGGGGTTTGTGATAGCGAAGGAGAGAGAGGATTAGTGGAGCAAACCCTGTAAGGGCACATGTAAACATGATGGAGTAAGAAGGGTTAATAGAAGAGCTAGGTCCAAGTACTAAGTGCTTACTCAGAAGACATACCCAAATAAGACAGAGACATAGAATGGGGTCCTGACTCCTGCCGTGACTAACTGCCATTGAAATAACTGCGGCGTCTGTATGCTTAGCTGCCGTGATGCTTTGCTGCAGGGATGCGCGTGCCTGACCCCACACGCGTGTCCCCCTTAAGATGCTACTAAATTTATAGGACTGACTAAAGGATCAGGTGAGAGGGATTGTGGGTCCTTATTTGGGATAAATTAGCAATTGGCCAACACCCCAGGGGAGGTAACATGATCAAAGGCACTGGGCCTGGCCACAACCATATGCTCCAACACCTTGAACACAATAATATCTCCTGTGACCCCAGCATGGATGGACAGCAGTAAGTAATACATTGCAACAAATGAATTTATGAAAGCTATCCTCTGATAGCTATGGACAACACCACCACATTGTTTTGAACTGTGATTAAAATAAATCTGTCTTTACTGGCCATAACAACCAATCACAACACAGCTTTTGTTTCTTATACTGCTGAGGTAAAATGAAAGATATGCTATGATTGGATGCACTCTTTGGAAGCTGGGTTAAGAAAATCTTCTCTGTCCACAGCAGCCAATCACAGCATAGTGTCCATTAATTTCTAATGACTACAAAATCATTTACCAAAGGATTTGCAAAGGGGTCAAAGTATGGTGCAAGAAAAAAACCTATGGAGTCAGTGTTTGTGAAAAAAACTGTACGTGATAAAACCTTTGTGAGTCACTTTTGTGATTTTTAATATAACTATTAAAAGTTAATTTTAATATATTGCTCCAATTGGATTTGACAGTGAATTCACCCCTTTAATTATTACTCCTTAAAACAAGTTTGCTGGATAGTTAAGACAAAAGAATTGGGCCCAAATGGGTTTAATGAAACAAATGATCTCAGTGTATTTCTGTAGCTTAAACAACTGTTCACTACCTTTGAAAGTCATCCTTTTGACTTGTTTGTTTTAATATGATAATTTTGATGATATTCTAAATAATAAAATTTTATTATGTCAGTTCTTCCAGCCTACATGAATGTAATTAAATTCAAAACTGCCGTAGCAGGTCTGTCATGCTGCTGCATGCCTCCCTGACCTCTATATACTTTTGATGTGTACCACACTAAAGAAGATGTATTTTACTACCTTGTGAGTGCCTTCTATCATATCTTTACAAAGACATTTATGACTCTGCAGATTCACATGAATGAGCACCACCAGCTAGGAGCACTTTGTTAAGTGTTAACCCTTAAATACTCTGGCCACAATACTCCAGCAGCCTGTTTTGAAATTAGTGCCCAGCTATTTCTTTGTTTTGTTCATGCTGTACATGTTCCAGCATCGGGTGATCTCCACTGCCTGCTGGTGACTGTAAGCTAAAAAGCCTAGGGTTTACAATGTGTTGGAGAGATGCAACGTGAATGCGGCAGAAAGGACTAGGTAGTGGATAGGAAAGTGCAAGGATAGTCAGAAAGATGAGCAGAGAAGTGAGTACCTTATGTGTTATTTTTTTATTTTTTACTTGTTGCCACCTGCTTACCTCTAAGGCTGTTCCAGCCCACAATGCAGTCCTCTGTGCCTCCTTCACCCAGCATCTCGTGCTGTAATAATTATAGGGGATAACTCAGGAGACTCTTTGCGTGGAACAAGACAACTACAGGACACAGTTTTATAAGTGGTAAAGTCTATATTATCACATGGTGATTCAAACAGGTGCAGAGAGAAACTCAAGTCCACAACACTTGGTGCAAATATCAAATGCAGCTCAGCAGTCTATAGGAAACTTCAGAGGAAAATGCAATCATGCAGAAAGTCTAAGAAACACAATTATTCTTGAGGATACTTGACACGAATAAATACTTGTCTTAGTCCAAACACAGATAGATAAGCTTATAAGGCAGTTCAAATAATATCTTAGCTCAACCAGGGAGGCCTGGTTAATAGTCTCAGGTTTTTGCAGAGCAGCAAACAGCTTACATGTCCAGCAAATGCAGATGGAAGTAAATACGAGAAGCAGATGAAGGAGGATTACTGGAACTGGTGTATGCAGCAGGAACTCAGAGCAGAGTAGCAGGATCACCACACAGGTTGACAGGAGCAGGTATATAGCCAGGGAGTAATCAGAGGTCAGGAGCTGGATGCAAGGCAGAATACTCTAGCACAGACTGAAGGCTGAAGTGGAGTTTTATAGCAGGAAGACACAGTGCACATGAGACCAAAGACGCCATCTTGGAAAAGGGCAGTAATGCACAAAAGGTAAAAAATGTTCAGAGTCCTGACATTACTCCCTCCTTAGAAGCGGCCTCAGGACGATCCTGGACCTGGTTTCTCAGGGAATCTCTGATGAAAATGAGAAATCTTCTGTTGGGCATTGATGTTTTCCACAGGTTCCCAAGAGTCTTCCTCAGGGGGATATCCCTGCCATCTTATTAGATATTGGAGCCGATTCCTGCGAATCCTGGAATCAATAATTTCCTCCACCACAAATTGTTCTTGCCCATCAATCACCACAGGCTGCGGAGGTGGCACAACATGTCCCTGGAAGGTATTAGGAGATACAGGCTTTAGTAAAGATACATGAAAAACTGGGTGTACCTTCATAGTCCTAGGCAGCTTCAGCCGGCAGGCCACAGAGCTCACAATACCGTTGATCTTGAAAGGGCCAATGAATTTCTGTCCAAGTTTTTGTGAAGGAACGTTTAACTTCAGATTCTTAGTTGCTAACCACACGGAATCTCCTACCTTGACCATGGGTGCAGGTTTACGGAATCTATCAGCCGATCTCTTATAACGTTCTTGAGCTGTGCTCACGGATTCCTTCAGAACCTCCTGATTTTGTCTCATCGCAGTCAGCCTTTCCTCCACTGCCGGAACCGGAGAATTAATTGGAGACCTAGGTAAAATACATGGATGATAACCCAGATTGGCAAAGAAAGGTGTAAATTTAGTGGAGGCGCTCTGAGAATTATTATATGAAAATTCGGCTAACGGCAGCAACTCCAACCAATCATCCTGGAGATGGCTGACATAGCATCTTAGATATTGTTCCAGCATCTGGTTGGTACGCTCAGTCTGACCATCTGTCTGGGGATTGTAAGCAGAAGAGAGACAGACATTAATATTGAGTGCAGAGCAAAACCCCTTCCAGAATCTTGAAGTGAACTGTACTCCACGGTCAGAGATGATCTCATCCGGAACCCCGTGCAACCGAAAGACATTCTGTATAACCAAGTTCACTGTATCTTTAGTTGAGGGGAGGCCGGTGCATGGAACAATATGAGCAGCTTTAGTCAGGCGATCAACTACCACCATGATTGTATTCATGACCCCTGATGTAGGCAGCTCCACAATAAAGTCCATTGATATAGACCCCCAAGGGCGGGACGGAACAGGTAATGGTTGTAGAAGACCCGTAGGTGCCACATGAGGAGTCTTGTAATGGGCACATACCTCGCAAGAGAGAACATAGTCCTTGGTATCCTTCAGGCAAGATGGCCACCAGAAGAATCGGCTCAGGAACTCTTGTGTCTTCTGTACCCCCCTGTGACCAGCCAACTTGGAGTCATGTACCAACTTGAGGATCTGCAGACGGATGACTTCCGGGACGTAGATACGTCGATCTCTGAACCACATGCCACCCTTAAAGACAAGATTAATATCCACAGGTGGGTTGGCCAGAAATACATCACCATCATAGGCCTCCCTGCACTCCTTCCACAAGTCCTGATAGTGGATAACTCCGATGAAATTGGCATCAGATAGAATGGTCTTGGACGGGGCTCCTGGTATGGAATCCGCAGCATGTATTCGGTATAAAGCATCAGCCTTCCTATTATGAGAACCTGGATGGTACGAGATAACAAAGTTAAATTGATTTAAAAATAAGTTCCAACGAGCCTGACGAGGAGAAAGACATCTAGCGGATTTAAGGAACTTTAAATTGCGATGGTCAGTTAGCATTATGATCTGTTGTGCAGCTCCTTGCAGATGATGCCTCCATTCTTTGAAAGCCGCAATAATAGCCAGCAATTCCTTGTCTCCCACATCGTAATTCTTCTCTGCTGAGGTTAGTCTATGGGAAAAGAAAGCACAAGGATGTAGCAGACCCTTCTCTCCAGTTCTTTGGGAGAGAATAGCCCCTAAAGCATTATCAGAAGCATCCACCTCCACAATGAATGAAAGTGTTGGGTGTATCAACAGTGGTGCTGATGTGAAACAGATCTTAAGCCGATCAAAAGCTTCTTGAGCCTGTGATGACCACTTAAAAAGCTTTTCCTTCTTTGTCAAGGAAGTAATGGGATGGACAATATCAGAAAAATTTCAAATGAAGCATCTGTAGAAATTTGCAAAACCAATAAAACGTTGGACCTCCTTAACGTTCTTGGGTACCGGCCAGTCAAGGATAGCCTGAATCTTACCAGATTCCATTTCAGCCTCTGGGGAGAGATGATATAACCTAAGAACTGTATCTCAGAATGATGGAACTTGCTTTTCTCCGGCTTAATATACAGATGGTTCTCTTTCAGACGTCTTAAACCGGTTTTCACATGCTCTTCATGTTCCTGTAGAGAGCCAGAAAAGATTAGTATATCGTCCAAATAGATCACCACAAACTGGTCCAACAAATCTCTGAAAATGTCATTAGCAAGGTGTTGAAACATTGCAGGGGTGTTACAAAGCCCGAAGGGCATCACAAGAGATTCAATGTGTCCATACCGGCATCTGAATGCTGTCTTCCACTCATCCCCTGGATGAATACGCACCAAATTATAAGCCCCACGAAGATCCAGTTTAGAGGACACCTTAGCATGGCGGATTCTTTCCAGTAATTCGGGAATCAGAGGCAAAGGGTAACGGTTTTGTACGGTTACCTTATTGAGTTCCCGATAGTCAACACAGGGTCTCAGGGTCCCATCCTTCTTTTTAACAAAAAATATAGGTGCCCCTGCTGGTGAAGAAGAAGGACGTATGAAGCCTTTGGCCAGATTTTCATCAATATACTCCTTTAAGGCTTGAAGCTCAGGTGCCGCCAAAGGGTATACGTTACCAAAAGGAATAGCTGTCCCAGGAAGCAGCTCAATGGGACAGTCATAATGCCTGTGTGGAGGAAGCTGATCTGCATTCTTCTTGTCACAGATGTCAGAGAACTCTTTATATGCTAGAGGTAAAGTAAATAGCTGTACATGTGGTTCCGTAGCCGTGGACTCCGGGACAGCTTCTGTTAACGCTGAGTTGCTCCTTGTTGGAAAGGTAATCTCCTTGGTCTCCCAGTTGATAATTGGGTTCTGAGAACGCAACTAAGGAATGCCTAAAATCACAGGAAAATGAGAAGAAATTAGCAAGAAAGAAAGTTGCTCCTGATGATTAGGCTCCAACACAATTTCAAGGGGTACGGTCTCCTGATCCACAGGCCCAGAGATTAAAGGTGACCCATCCACTGTTTCCTTGGTAATTGGAGAGGCTTTGCTGAATTTCAATACCATGTTCCTTGGAAAATGCGATATCCATGAAATTGCCACCTGCACCAGAGTCAATCAGAGCTGCACTGGAAATCCACTGTCCTGAACACAGGATCTTAATAGGGAGAGAACAGTGAGAGTTCTTTTCCTTCAGCTCCTTGGGGGGTGAAGTCATAGAAAGTGAATGGAATACAGCGTTTAAAGGCAGGCTACATTCAGAGATGTCAGATTCATCATCACAGTTGTCATACTCCCCTACTGCTGCTAGCACCTTGTTAGGCCATCTAGGACACTTAGGACAATTGATCAAGAAGTGGTCAGACTGGCCACAGTAGAAACATAGACTTTCACGAAGGTGATGCTCCTGGCGCTCATTGATCTCGCGTCTCTGAACGAAATCAATTTGCATGGGCACCTCCTCTACCTCCCAAGAGATTTTACCTGCAGGCTCTTTGGAAGGAAGGGAAAAGTTAGAAATACGGCTATAAGCAGCAAATTTCTCCTGCCTACGCTCAGTAAGGCGAATGTCTATGCGCACACAATGCTGTATAAATGTCTCTAGCTCTTGGGGTGACTCAGAGCGAGCTAGCTCATCTTTTATAATACTAGACAGACCCCCTTTTAAAAATAGGCAATTGTGCATAACTGTCCCAATTGGTATCTACCGCTAATCTCCTGAATTCAGTGGTATACTCAATAACAGAACGTTTAGCCTGGCGTAAAGACAACAAAGCAGATTCAGCGGTTGCACAGCGATTAGGTTCATCAAACATTAATGCCATAGTGGCCAAGAAATCATCCAAGTTATTTAACCGTGGGTCACGAGACTCAATCATCGGATTCGCCCAGGCGAGTGCTCGTGAGGTCAGTAGCATTATTACACACAATACTTTGGATCTATCAGTGGGAAAACGGTCAGCATGCACAACAAAATATAGCATACATTGATTCACAAAGCCATGAAATTTGTCGCGATCACCATTAAATCTGAATGGGGGCAACTTAGGTGGGCTAGCTGGTGGCGGTTGCCCAGAGGGTAAAGTCACTTGTGCAGCTATTTGCGTGCTTATGTCCTGAAAAGCCTGTCCATACTGGGACTCTATGCCAGCAAGTTTGTTTTCCTGGGCTGCCATGCGGTTGCTTAAGTCCTGCAAAGTTTGTCCAAACACTTGTTGATTGAGTTCAAAGCTTCCAAACTTCTTTTGCAGACCTTCCACATCTTTCTGCAGTGATCTAATTATGGAAAACACCTGCTCTAGTCTGCTTTCTGCAGTCATTGTTCCAGCAGTCTCCTTTTTTTTTTTTAGGCTAGAGTATCCTGTAATAATTTTAGGGGATAACTCAGGAGACTCTTTGCGTGGAACAAGACAACTACAGGACACAATTTTATAAGTGGTAAAGTCTATATTATCACACGGTGATTCAAACAGGTGCAGAGAGAAACTCAAGTCCACAACACTTGGTGCAAATATCAAATGCAGCTCAGCAGTCTATAGGAAACTTCAGAGGAAAATGCCATCACGCAGAAAGTCTATGAAGCACAATTATTCTTGAGGATACTTGACACGAATAAATCCTTGTCTTAGTCCAAACACAGATAGATAAGCTTATAAGGCAGTTCAAATAATATCTTAGCTCAACCAGGGAGGCCTGGTTAATAGTCTCAGGTTTTTGCAGAGCAGCAAACAGCTTACATGTCCAGCAAATGCAGATGGAAGTAAATATGAGCAGCAGATGAAGGAGGATTACTGGAACTAGTGTATGCAGCAGGAACTCAGAGCAGAGTAGCAGGATCACCACACAGGTTGACAGGAGCAGGTATATAGCCAGGGAGTAATCAGAGGTCAGGAGCTGGATGCAAGGCAGAATACTCTAGCACAGACTGAAGGCTGGGGTGGAGTTTTATAGCAGGAAGACACAGTGCACATGAGACCAAAGACGCCATCTTGGAAAAGGGCAGTAATGCACAAAAGGTAAAAAATGTTCAGAGTCCTGACACGTGCACAGTCTTCTTTCTATGCTGGTTCTTCTGGCCACGTGCAGGCCCCGGAGTTTGCTGGGCAAGGTTTGGGGCCCACCCACTGCTAGTAGTCCCAGTCTAAAGGGTACACCATACCAGAAATGTGGTGTCAAGAAGGAGCGGAAGACTGGACAGTTGTTAAGGAAATTCAGGGATGTCATGTTTGAAGAGACCCCAGAGCAGATTAAGGGACTTAAATTTGCAGAGAATAACTTCTCTGCAAATAAAATAACCAAGTTAAGTCGGCTGACACAAGTGAATTCAAACTTTGTAAGAGTTGCTCATCTCTAAGTAATAGCATTGTTGTTTGTGGAGTATCCACTTTAATTAGGATACACTTTTATAAGTGTAAACATGAGGTAACCTGGCTTAGAGGTCCACTTAGATGTGCTTCTGAATACCAAGCTTTGCATAGTGTAATTCTGCACAGTTGTAGAAAAGTATTAACACTATTTCTTATGGGATTGTATTGCTTGTAGTGATGTTCTTCACTGTTTATAGAAAGCGAAAACTCTTCTTATCATTAAATGCTGTAGATCTTTGCTTGAATGTGGAGCAAAAGTTTCTAATTTCTTAAGATTTTGTAATTGAGTAAAATAAGTAATTTAATCCCTTAGCAGATGACAAGTTTAAGGATGCCCCTCTTTTACTCTTCTTAGACCCAATGAAGCCTGGTAATTTTAGAATTTCATGTGAACCTTTCTAGAACAGCAGGATTAATGAATCTGGAAGAATGTGCTGCTGGATTATAATGCATTCTTCTACAATGAGAGGGGAAATTTGAGAATTTTTTAAAAAATTGTTTCCATGTTTTATAAGAACAAAAACTGTATTGTTCATTGTCTTGTTCTTTGAATATTAACATGCTAACAAATAATATGCCATGCAAGTTCATGGCTATCCACCTGCATATACAGTACTAAGATCCTTTAAGAGTGTATCCCCTTAATGACTGCCAATACTTCTTTTTACTGTCCTGAGATATAAGAGAATAGCATCCCAATACAGATGACAATCCAGCAGCTGTCGGTTGTTCACTATAGCTGACAACTTGCTGCATCAGCCACGATCAGTGTAGGCACCGTCAAAATCTGTTTAACCCCTTAGATGCTGCTGTCAATAATGACTACATCATATAAATGGTTAACAGCATGTGGGGGCTTCCTATTTATCCCTATTGGCACCCTGAGTTGATTCTGTAGTCCTGATGTTTGCCATGGCAGTTCAAGAGCAAATAGCGGCCTTTGAGTCTCCCGGCTACAGATGCCTGTTCAGAAGTCAGGGACATTTAAGTGGTAAAAATACATTTTTTCATTCCTGTCATGCCACTTTGCATTCATTCCTTAACATCACCTGAAAGGTAAATTATCTACCTGACTGCAGTTTTCAATATGTCGGAGGGTGCAGTTTTTAAAATGGTATCACTTTTGGAGGTTTACCAATATCTAGGACCCCAAAAGTCACTTCAAACCTGAATAGGTCCTTCAAAAAAATAAGTTTTGTAAATTTCCTTGAAAAAATGAAAAATTCCTGCTACATTTTAAACCTCCTAAAAGGCTAACAAAATAAAAGAACATTTTACAAATGGTGCTGATGTAAAGCTGACATGTGGGAAATGTTATTTATTAATGTTTTTGCTATGGGATGACTATCTGTATTAAATGGATAATCATTCAAAGTTTGAAAATTGCAAATTGTTTTACATTTTTGTAAAATTTCTGATATTTTTTATAAATAAACACAAAACATATAGACATAAATTTACCATTAACATAAAGTACAACATGTCACGAAAAAACAATCTAAAAATCATTGGGATCTGTTGAAGGGACACTGATCAGATTTCCAAAATTGGGTCCGGTCACTAAGGGGGTATAATTCTGCGTAGAGATGCAAGGCTATAAAAGCAAGACACAGGGGAATTGCTTCATCTCAGTTTTGTTTTCATCCATAAAATTGAAGCAAGAGATTTAGGTTGAAAAATAAGGAAAACAGACTAAAAAGACATCTCCATGTAATAATAGTTGGCCTGAAAAAAATGTGTCATCCACAATTGAAGCTTTACACTACGTTAAAAAGAGATCAAAATAAATCTTAGGGGGAAATTTTTATTCTATTGAGTCTCATGAAAAAGGTCAGCTGTATAAGATTGAGAAAGTATTTAACCCACTTGGAATTTTTCATGTTTTGCTACCTCACAAACTGGAATTTCATGGGTTGTGAGGTAGCAGTTAACTGGTTGACGTTTTGCATCAGTTCATGTAAAGAAGAAGCCTACAACTGTGAACATTTTTTTTTACTGTGAAGCAAGACAAAATAAGACAAAATAGCTGAAAACTTCAGTGGGCATAACTATTCATCCCTTAAAGTCATACATTTCTAGAGCCCCGTTTTGCACCATTTACAACTGCACGTCACTTTGTATAAGGCTCTATGATCTTTCCACATCTTGCCACTAGGATTTTTGCCTCAAGGCAAAACTGCTCCAGCTACTTAAAGTTAGATGGTTTATTTAGGAGCGTCTAACTGATCTGTAGCAGCCAGAACTCTTAATGGTTGATAGGGTAACAAATACTTATTTCTCACTGCAAAATGCAAATAAATTTATATAATTTTTACAATGTGATTTTCTGAATTTTATTTTTGATATTATACCTCTTAATGTTAAAATTAAAGTATCCTTTAAATTATAGACTGTTCATGTTTAGTCAGTGGGTAATCTTACAAAATCAGCATAGGATCAAATACTTCTTTCCCCCACTGTATATAATACTAAAAAAATAATTTCCTGGGTTAAATTTCTTAACCATACACTATTCTGTGTTCTAGGGTACATTTTTTAATATATATAACACTACAGAAAAGTGTTTAAAAATATGGCAGAGTTAAATTTCCCACCCATATATTATTCCGTGGTGTGGGGTACATTACATTTGATATTTTTTTGCCAAACAAAAGGTAGTCGGGTACACTGGCCAGTAACAGATGTTGTCAGTGGTCTTTGGATAGGACAAGATGGTGTTTATTCAGTTGGGCTTTCATTCACATAAACACTTAACCCATGTACACGTCGAGCACCAAGCCTATTCCCCCTTCCACCACGATCTGGCTTTTTTCCACTCATGTTGTAAGTAGCCTTCCTCTCGTACCCTGTTGTTTCACAACCTTAGGCCCACACCTGTCAGTCACTTGTCACTAAATGATCAATCACTATTTATTTTCTTAGATAGTTTGCCTGAACAACACTGTTATGCCTAGCAATTTTTAAGTGGAAATATAGCCTTCTGATTTGCCACTGAAACACATTTTTAGCACAAACTATTTATATTATCCAGTTGTGCCTAGTGGCTTCACTACTGTATTAGTCCTAACAATTTTTAAGTGGAAATCTGTCCTTTTGATTTGCCACTGAAGCACAATTTTAGCACAAATGATTATCTCTACCTAATGGGGTTTCCGGAGACTGCCACATAGTTTTTTGCACAATCGCTGCAAGATCGATTTCACACAGGATAAGTTCACTTTCAGCACTAGCACAGGAGCGACCTCTCTGCACTGTGATACTGAGCAAATGGCGCCACAAAACAATATGTCCATTTTTATATAGCCAAGGACTTCTGATTTCAGCAACCAATCGCAGAAGACTTTGTGTCATGACGTTGTGGATGGTTTCTGCACCCTGATTGATTGCTGGAATCAACACACATAAAGTTAAGGGAAAAAAAAAAGTGTGTGGCGCTGCTGTAACCTCTCCACATGCTTTTCTTGCCTAGACACAACCCTCTCCTCACATCTAACTCTCCCCTCTCACTCATCATACAGCACCACTATCGCAACCAAAGTAACAACAAAAGCATTAGTGGAAACACGATGATTTACCAAACTGTGACCAACTTTTTCCGACTTTGAGTAAAAATGCTCGTGAAAGCGAACACGAATCCGAATGTGCTATGATCGTGTTGAATTTGAGATTGGCAATCGTTTTCCGAACACGTTCGGTCATCTCTAGTGCATACATGCAGAGTGAGCTCGTCATATATTCCAAGATTGCATATGAGTAGAATGCCAAATCATATGACACAGGGGCTTGGGGCAGTGGCATAAATATTACAGTCACAGAAGATGTGATCACGACCTATCCAAAAAGACTAGCCTCCTAAAGTTGATGCCAACCTTGTCAACAAGCTGACTGTTTACTACAAAATTAAAAATCCCTCTCTACTTGAGACCAGCAAGGATTTAAATAAGTGGTAAATTGCAGGGTTGCCTGCTTTGACATGCACTTTGTAATTTCACCAAATTAATAAGAACCCCTTTAATACAATATGTCGACGTACATTTTCCTTTCAAACCATGGACCATTTTGTCCTTGACAGTTGAAGGATTGCAGGAATGATATTCTGGATTACATATGATGGATATTTATCTGTAGTTAATAAAGTGTTTACTTAGAGGTCTTAAAGGGAAGGTGGAAAGGAGGAGAGTGGATATTATATAATGTAGTTACATAAAAATAATACAAATCCCCCCAAACAGAATTTGTCAATATCCACCAATACACAATTTATGTTTCTCACAGTATTGAAGCTTGCACAGTGTATCTTCACATGCCTCAATGTTCATGCCGATTCAACATATTTGTCAGTGGCTTTCTACATGATAACCTTAACATCACAAATATTTCTTGGTCACTTCTGCCACTATGTCAAGTGCTCCAAATTACCATAACAGCATGTGCATTAGGAGGGTTTTATGCCTACTCAGGGGACTTCCAGAACAGCTGAAAGCTTTTCATGAGAATGTATAAATGGCAGGAGATTCTCTCATGACCTCTGCTGAGAAAAGACTTCATGGTCTTCCACTTAAGTTTCATAGGGGTGTGAAAACAAAAACAAATCTATTATATAGTGTGTATTGTTATACTACATACACAAATAACAGATAGATTGATAGAGTAGAAAAACAGGCAGCAATCCAAAACAAAGTGCATTAAAAACAGCTCAATTACAGATGATCGAGCACTCAAATTCTCAAGTGCTTGGTACTCGAATCGACCAGGTTGGATGCCTTGACGGGCTCCACTCGAGTAACGAATATAATGGAAGTCAATGGTAAACTCGAGAATTTTTCAGGAAAATCCTAAAAGGAGGGCTGGGGAAGCAGGAAAATCTCTGAAATGGATGGAAACAATGCTCAGATATAATGGGAACAGCATGGGGAAGATGCTTAGATTCATTTCTGGCTCTTAGGTTGTTGATGGGAAAAATGTTGTCAGAATATCATGACACTTTTACGGGCTGACAAGAAAACATACAAAACCAAAAAGAAAATGGATTTTACAAGAAAAAATGTTAGGAAACTATCTTTCCTTTATAATGACTTGTATATAAGGCAACATTAAGGAAAGAAAAAAACAAACTCCTCTTCCTCCACTTAATAGCCGGGATATCTCTCACCGTATTTCCCCATCTGACTACAGTAAATGACATAGAAGAGGGGGAAATATAACTTCACCCACCGGTAGTCACCGGTAAATGTAATTTTAATATACTACTATCTTATCTGGGCATGTGGTGTATGTGACATGGTCAGACGCATCCTGTTTAATTTATGAAACAGGGACCCTGAAACTAACAAAGCCTATGCGGGCAATGCAAGAACTGCCAAAAATTAGGAGGAAGAGGGACTTCGATACACCCTGTATTAGACATAAAGGAGGGTCTCATAACTAGTGTTGAGCATTCCGATACCGCAAGTATCGGGTATCGGCCGATCCTTGCGGTATCGGAATTCCGATACCGAGATCCGATATTTTTGTGGTATCGGGTATCGGAATCGGAAGTCCCCACAGTGCTAAAATCACTATAATGTAAAGTGGGCGGTGCGTGGGCGGAGACTGCGTGTCTCTGTGCGGGCGGGGTCTGTGCGGGCCTGCCAGGGATCTCATTCTATGCGGCCGGCGCTGTATGCCCAGGCTTGATGCGGCGTGCCGGGGCTTGATGCGGCGTGGGAGGGCTCTGCGGCGTGCTGGGGGGGTCTATGCGGCGAGCTGGGGGGGTCTATGCGGCGTGAGGGGCTCTCTGCGGCGTTCTGGGGCGTCTATGCGGCGTGCTGGGGGATCTATGCGGCGTGAGGGGCTCTATGCGGCGTGCTGGGGGGTCTATGCGGCGTGCTGGGGGGTCTATGCGGCGTGCGGGGGTCTCAGCGGCGTGCGGGGGTCTCTGCGGCGTGCTGGGGGGTCTCTGCGGTGTGGGGGGGGTCTCTGCGGCGTGGGGGGGAGTCTCTGCGGCGTGCGGGGGTCTCAGTGTGGGCATCGTCCGATGGGACTACAAGTCCCATCGGGCTATGCCTGCTACACTGACAGTGATTGACACATTAGCCAATGATGGGACAGTAGTAGTCCCATCATCCGGCTAATGTGTTGAATGAAAAAAAAAAAAAATACTCCATACATACATTCTACATACATAAATACATATAGACATACAGTACATTCATACATTACATACATGACATACATTACATTAAACATAGATTACATACTCACCATTACTTGTCATTTTGATCCCGAAGCCAGTGTCATCTATAAAAAATGTGAAAAAAAACAAACAACCAATATACTCCCTGTCTGCAGAAATCCACGAGTGTCCCACGACGATCTCCCGTGGAGAGCAGCAGCATCAAATAATGCGACCGCTCTCTAGGGGCTCAGAAACACAATGACGGGAGGAAGGTATCCTTCCGCCACTGTATTCCTCCGCCGCTGTAAAAAAAAAAAGTCCCTAGTCTCACTTTATGGCATTGCTGTATGAGACATTTTCCCATGCAGCAATTATATAAAGTGACACTTTGAACTCAGGTAACCTCAGTGATGCACTGCAGGAGCCATTGTCTCCTGTCAGTGTGTCACTGAGGGTCCTATAGAGCAGTGACGTCACCCGATGTCACTGTTCTATAGGGGAGATCGTCGTGGGACACTCGTTATTAATTGGACTACGGCGGACAGGTAGTATGCGGTTTATTATTTTACGTTTTTTGCAGGCGCTGAAGTATGGTAAGTATGGTGAAATGAAGAATATTAAAATACTTTTTCCTAATGTGTGCGTGTTTTATTAACCCTTTTCTTACTATTGGATTAATAACGGATAGGCGTCTTATTGACGCCTCTCCGTTATTAACCCGGCTTAATGTCACCTTACGATAGCAAGGTGACATTAACCCCTTATTACCCCATATCCCACCGCTACACGGGAGTGGGAAGAGAGGGGCTAAGTGCCGGAATTGGCGCATCTTACGGATGCGCCATTTTCGGGGCGGCTGCGGACTGGTATTTGTAGCCGGGGGGGGGGCCAATATCCATGGCCCCTCTCTAGGCTATGAATATCAGCCCGCAGCTGTCTGCGTAGCCTTTCTGGCTATAAAATATAGGGGGACCCCACGTCATTTTTTTGGGGGGTCACCCTATTTTAAAAGCCAGTAAAGGCTACGCAGACAGCTGCGAGCTGATATTCATAGCAGGCTACAAATATTGGCCCCCGGCCGTCGGCTTTCCCCCTCTGGCGCAGAAAATTGCGCGGGAGCCCACGCCGTTTTTTTCCATTTTTTTTTTTTAAATTCAACGCTCATAAAGGCCTCTTTCACCCTTGCGTCAGTACGGGTCCGTCGCTATGCGTCGAGCCGACATACCGACGCACGTTGTGAAATTTGTACACGACGTGGGCAGCGGATGCAGTTTTTCAACGCATCCACTGCCCATTCTGAAGTGCGGGGAGGAGGGGGCAGAGTTTCTGCTGCGCATGCGCAGTAGAAAATGGCAGACGCGACGGACAAAAAAACGTTCACTTGAACGTTTTTTCGTGCCGACGGTCCGCCAAAACTCGACGGATCCGTTGCAGAACGGACGCGACGTGTGGCCATTCATCGCGATCCGTCGCTAATACAAGTCTATGGGGAAAAAAAATGCATCCTGCGAGCACATTTGCAGGATCCGTTTTTTTCCGCCAGATCCGTTTTTTCAGTCGGATCCGTTGTTTTCCGCCAGATCGGTTTTTTTCCACCGGATCCGTTTTTTTCCGCCAGATCCGTTTTTTTTACATTGGATCCGTTTTTTTCTGCCAGATCTGTTTTTTTCCACCGGATCCGTTTTTTTCCACCAGATCCGTTTTTTTTCCGCCAGATCCGTTTTTTCCTGCCGGATCCATTTTTTTCCGCCAGATCCGTTTTTTCTCATAGAGTTGTAATAGCGCCGGATTGCGCCTGATGGCCACACATTTCATCCGTTTTTTGCAGGATTCGTAAAAAAAAACTTTCCGCCGGACGGAAAACTCATAGGAACGTTTTTGTCCGTTATTTTTCATGCATGTTTCCATTCAAATCATGCACATTTTCCGTTTATTTATTTTCCAAAAACCTCATCAAAACCTGCATCAAAACTAAACTGCATGAAAAACCGCACCAAAAACCTGCATCAAAAACAGCATCAAAAACCGCACCAAAAACCTGCAGCAAAAAAAGCACCAAAAACTGCATCAAAAACTGAACCAAAAACTACATCAAAAACCGCACCAAAAACATGCAGCAAAAAAGCACCAAAAACTGCATCAAAAACCGCATCAAAAACTGCACCAAAAACCTGCAGCAAATAGCACCAAAAACTGCATCAAAAACCGCATCAAAAACTGCATCAAAAACCGCACCAAAAACCTGCATCAAAAAAAGCACCAAAAACTGCATCAAAAACTGAACCAAAAACTACATCAAAAACCGCACCAAAAACATGCGGTTTTTGATGCAGTTTTTGGTGCTTTTTTGCTGCATGTTTTTGGTGCGGTTTTTGATGTAGTTTTTGGTTCAGTTTTTGATACAGTTTTTGGTGCTTTTTTTGATGCAGGTTTTTGGTGCGGTTTTTGATGCAGTTTTTGGTGCAGTTTTTGATGCGGTTTTTGATGCAGTTTTTGGTGCTTTTTTGCTGCAGGTTTTTGGTGCGGTTTTTGATGCAGTTTTTGGTGCAGTTTTTGTTGCGTTTTTTGATGCAGTTTTTGGTGCTTTTTGCTGCAGGTTTTTGGTGCGGTTTTTGATGCAGTTTTTGGTGCAGTTTTTGATGCGGTTTTTGATGCAGTTTTTGGTGCTTTTTTGCTGCACCAAAAACCGCACCAAAAACCTGCAGCAAAAACAGCACCAAAAACTGCATCAAAAACCGCATCAAAAACTGCACCAAAAACCTGCAGCAAAAAAGCACCAAAAACTGCATCAAAAACGGCATCAAAAACCTGCAGCAAAAAAGCACCAAAAACTGCATCAAAAACCTCAACAAAAAGCTACATAAAAAACAGCACCAAAAACTGCATCAAAAACCGCACCAAAAACCTGCAGCAAAAAAAGCACCAAAAACTGCATCAAAAACTGAACCAAAAACTACATCAAAAACCGCACCAAAAACATGCAGCAAAAAAGCACCAAAAACTGCATCAAAAACGCATCAAAAACTGCATCAAAAACCGCACCAAAAACCTGCAGCAAAAAGCACCAAAAACTGCAGCAAAAACCGCACCAAAAACCTGCAGCAAAAAAGCACCAAAAACTGCATCAAAAACTGCATCAAAAACAGCACCAAAAACCTGCAGCAAAAAAAGCACCAAAAACTGCATCAAAAACCGCATCAAAAAGCTACATCAAAAACAGCACCAAAACCTGCATCAAAAACTGCATCAAAAACTGCACCAAAAACTGCACCAAAAACTGAACCAAAAACTACATCAAAAACCGCACCAAAAACATGCGGTTTTTGATGCAGTTTTTGGTGCTTTTTTGCTGCATGTTTTTGGTGCGGTTTTTGATGTAGTTTTTGGTTCAGTTTTTGATACAGTTTTTGGTGCTTTTTTTGATGCAGGTTTTTGGTGCGGTTTTTGATGCAGTTTTTGGTGCAGTTTTTGATGCGGTTTTTGATGCAGTTTTTGGTGCTTTTTTGCTGCAGGTTTTTGGTGCGGTTTTTGATGCAGTTTTTGGTGCAGTTTTTGATGCGTTTTTTGATGCAGTTTTTGGTGCTTTTTGCTGCAGGTTTTTGGTGCGGTTTTTGATGCAGTTTTTGGTGCAGTTTTTGATGCGGTTTTTGATGCAGTTTTTGGTGCTTTTTTGCTGCACCAAAAACCTGCAGCAAAAACAGCACCAAAAACTGCATCAAAAACCGCATCAAAAACTGCACCAAAAACCTGCAGCAAAAAAGCACCAAAAACTGCATCAAAAACGGCATCAAAAACCTGCAGCAAAAAAAGCACCAAAAACTGCATAAAAAACCTCAACAAAAAGCTACATAAAAAACAGCACCAAAAACTGCATCAAAAACCGCACCAAAAACCTGCAGCAAAAAAAGCACCAAAAACTGCATCAAAAACTGAACCAAAAACTACATCAAAAACCGCACCAAAAACATGCAGCAAAAAAGCACCAAAAACTGCATCAAAAACGCATCAAAAACTGCACCAAAAACTGCATCAAAAACCGCACCAAAAACCTGCAGCAAAAAGCACCAAAAACTGCAGCAAAAACCGCACCAAAAACCTGCAGCAAAAAAGCACCAAAAACTGCATCAAAAACTGCATCAAAAACAGCACCAAAAACCTGCAGCAAAAAAAGCACCAAAAACTGCATCAAAAACCGCATCAAAAAGCTACATCAAAAACAGCACCAAAACCTGCATCAAAAACTGCATCAAAAACTGCACCAAAAACTGCATCAAAACCTGCATAAAAAACTGGTGCAGTTTTGATGCGGTTTTTGATGCAGTTTTTGCTGCAAGTTTTTGGTGCGGTTTTTGATGCAGTTTTTGGTGCAGTATTTGATGCAGTTTTTGGTGCTTTTTTTGCTCCAGCTTTTTGATGCGGTTTTTGATGCAGTTTTTGGTGCAGTTTTTGATGCGGTTTTTGATGCAGTTTTTGGTGCTTTTTTGCTGCAGGTTTTTGGTGCGTTTTTTGATGCAGTTTTTGGTGCTGTTTTTGATGTAGCTTTTTGATGCGGTTTTTGAGGCAGTTTTTGGTGCTTTTTTTGCTGCAGTTTTTTGGTGCTGTTTTTGATGCAGTTTTTGGTGCAGTTTTTGGTGCCTTTTTTGCTGCAGTTTTTTGCTGCAGTTTTTTGGTGCGGTTTTTGATGCAGTTTTTGATGCAGTTTTTGGTGCTTTTTTGCTGCAGGTTTTTGGTGCGGTTTTTGATGCAGTTTTTGGTGCGGTTTTTGATGCAGGTTTTTGGTGCGGTTTTTGATGCAGTTTTGATGCAGGTTTTGATGAGGTTTTTGGAAAATAAATAAACGGAAAATGTGCATGATTTGAATGGAAACATGCATGAAAAATAACGGACAAAAAACGTTCCTATGAGTTTTCCGTCCGGCGGAAAGTTTTTTTTAACGAATCCTGCAAAAAACGGATGAAATGTGTGGCCATCAGGCGCAATCCAGCGCTATTACAACTCTATGAGAAAAAACGGATCTGGCGGAAAAAAATGGATCCGGCAGGAAAAAACGGATCTGGCGGAAAAAAAACGGATCTGGTGGAAAAAAACGGATCCGGTGGAAAAAAACAGATCTGGCAGAAAAAAACGGATCCAATGTAAAAAAAACGGATCTGGCGGAAAAAAACGGATCCGGTGGAAAAAACCGATCTGGCGGAAAACAACGGATCTGACTGAAAAAACGGATCTGGCGGAAAAAAACGGATCCTGCAAATGTGCTCGCAGGATGCTTTTTTTTTCCCCATAGACTTGTATTAGCGACGGATCGCGACGAATGGCCACACGTCGCGTCCGTTCTGCAACGGATCCGTCGAGTTTTGGCGGACCGTCGGCACGAAAAAACGTTCAAGTGAATGTTTTTTTGTCCGTCGCGTCTGCCATTTTCTACTGCGCATGCGCAGCAGAAACTCTGCCCCCTCCTCCCCGCACTTCAGAATGGGCAGTGGATGCGTTGAAAAACTGCATCCGCTGCCCACGTCGTGTACAAATTTCACAACGTGCGTCGGTACGTCGGCTCGACGCATAGCGACGGACCCGTACTGACGCAAGGGTGAAAGAGGCCTTTATGAGCGTTGAATTTAAAAAAAAAAAAAATGGAAAAAAACGGCGTGGGCTCCCGCGCAATTTTCTGCGCCAGAGGGGGAAAGCCGACGGCCGGGGGCCAATATTTGTAGCCTGCTATGAATATCAGCTCGCAGCTGTCTGCGTAGCCTTTACTGACTATTAAAATAGGGGGACCCCCCAAAAAAATGACGTGGGGTCCCCCTATATTTTATAGCCAGAAAGGCTACGCAGACAGCTGCGGGCTGATATTCATAGCCTAGAGAGGGGCCATGGATATTGGCCCCCCCCGGCTAGAAATACCAGTCCGCAGCCGCCCCGAAAATGGCGCATTCGTAAGATGCGCCAATTCCGGCACTTAGCCCCTCTCTTCCCACTCCCGTGTAGCGGTGGGATATGGGGTAATAAGGGGTTAATGTCACCTTGCTATCGTAAGGTGACATTAAGCCGGGTTAATAACGGAGAGGCGTCAATAAGACGCCTATCCGTTATTAATCCAATAGTAAGAAAAGGGTTAATAAAACACGCACACATTAGGAAAAAGTATTTTAATATTCTTCATTTCACCATACTTACCATACTTCAGCGCCTGCAAAAAACGTAAAATAATAAACCGCATACTACCTGTCCGCCGTAGTCCAATTAATAACGAGTGTCCCACGACGATCTCCCCTATAGAACAGTGACATCGGGTGACGTCACTGCTCTATAGGACCCTCAGTGACACACTGACAGGAGACAATGGCTCCTGCAGTGCATCACTGAGGTTACCTGAGTTCAAAGTGTCACTTTATATAATTGCTGCATGGGAAAATGTCTCATACAGCAATGCCATAGTGAGACTAGGGACTTTTTTTTTTTTACAGCGGCGGAGGAATACAGTGGCGGAAGGATACCTTTCTCCCGTCATTGTGTTTCTGAGCCCCTAGAGAGCGGTCGCATTATTTGATGCTGCTGCTCTCCACGGGAGATCGTCGTGGGACACTCGTGGATTTCTGCGGACAGGGAGTATATTGGTTGTTTGTTTTTTTCACATTTTTTATAGATGACACTGGCTTCGGGGATCAAAATGACAAGTAATGGTGAGTATGTAATCTATGTTTAATGTAATGTATGTCATGTATGTAATGTATGAATGTACTGTATGTCTATATGTATTTATGTATGTAGAATGTATGTATGGAGTTTTTTTTTTTTTTTTCATTCAACACATTAGCCGGATGATGGGACTACTACTGTCCCATCATTGGCTAATGTGTCAATCACTGTCAGTGTAGCAGGCATAGCCCGATGGGACTTGTAGTCCCATCGGACGATGCCCGCACTGAGACCCCCGCACGCCGCAGAGACCCCCCCACGCCGCAGAGACCCCCCCCCCACGCCGCAGAGACCCCCCCACGCCGCAGAGACCCCCCAGCACGCCGCAGAGACCCCCCAGCACGCCGCAGAGACCCCCGCACGCCGCATAGACCCCCCAGCACGCTGCATAGACCCCCCAGCACGCCGCATAGACCCCCCAGCACGCCGCATAGACGCCCCAGAACGCCGCAGAGAGCCCCTCACGCCGCATAGATCCCCCAGCACGCCGCATAGATGCCCCAGAACGCCGCAGAGAGCCCCTCACGCCGCATAGACCCCCCCGCACGCCGCTTAGACCCCCTCACGCCGCATAGACCCCCCCAGCACGCCGCAGAGCCCTCCCACGCCGCATCAAGCCCCGGCACGCCGCATCAAGCCTGGGCATACAGCGCCGGCCGCATAGAATGAGATCCCTGGCAGGCCCGCACAGACCCCGCCCGCACAGAGACACGCAGTCTCCGCCCACGCACCGCCCACACTCTCCCCCCCCTCCAGAACCCCATATAGAAGGACAGAAAGGGCTGATTTACCGTCCGATACTTGAGTTCCATTCACTTGTATTGGTATCGGGTATCGGTATCGGATTAGATCCGATACTTTGCCGGTATCGGCCGATACTTTCCGATACCGATACTTTCAAGTATCGGACGGTATCGCTCAACCCTACTCATAACACATTCTGTTAAAATTGTTAGGTAGTGGGACTCCTAGACTCATAACACCTATGCACTAACTGCAGGGGCTTCCAGAAATGAGTAAAAAGGGACAATAATACACCCTGGAAAACATGTAGAGGCTGGCCTCAGAAATATTTTTTTTCTATTTTTAAGGAGTGCGATTCCTAGTCTGGTAAAGCCTATACACTAGGTGCAAGAGCTGACAATATTTACCCCTGGGGTATACATATATATGTTAATTATCAAAAATGTGTCCAATATAAATCAGTCAATGGTACTTCAAACAGTTTGATAAAAACTGGTTCCAGTATGAAAATGGCCACACTGAATGAGGAAAAGACCCATTAGATTAAAATACAAAAAGTCTTTATTTAGAAATTGCATAAAAATTAATAATTAAAAATTTCAGAGTACCTAGTGAGGGGGACTAGCACTCTACCCAGAGTAATAAAGGCTACTATATTTTTCGGACTATAAGACGCACCTAGGTTTAGAAGAGGAAAAAAAATGAAGAAAAAAATGTCA
Organism: Ranitomeya variabilis; assembly: GCF_051348905.1. Lineage (NCBI taxonomy): Eukaryota > Metazoa > Chordata > Amphibia > Anura > Dendrobatidae > Ranitomeya > Ranitomeya variabilis. Next base: position 477,011,512 of record NC_135237.1, read on the forward strand.
TGACACACTGTTATGGGGGGAGCTGCTTCTGACGCTGCTATAGGGGTAATATCCCTGATCTTGGTATATATATGCCTTCTGATATATATGTTAACATCCAAGTATACATGGCTCCCTATCCAGGGTTACATGGCCCCCCTTTCTGGTATACATTGCCCACCATGTCCCCATCCAGGTATACATGGTCCCCTGTCCTGATATACATGGCCCCCATCCGCATCCTGGTATACATGGCTCCCTATCCCCATCCCGGTATACATGGCCACCATCCCCATCCTGCTATACATGGCCACCATCTCCATCCTGGTATACATTGCCACCACCCCATCCTAGTATACATAGTCCCCATTCCCATCATGGTATACATGGCCACCATCCCCATCCTAGTATACGTGGCTCCCATCCACCATCCTGGTATACATGACCCTCATCCCCATCCTAGTATACATGGCTCCATCCCTATCCTAGTGCACATGGAAACCATACCGATCCTGGTATACATGGCCAACATCCTCATCCTGGTATGCATGACCTCTCCATCCCCATCCTGGAATATGTGGCCATCACCCCCATGCTGTTATACATGGCCCCCATTCTGGTATACATCCACCATCCTGGTATATGTGGGCCCCCATCATGCTGCACACATAAAAAAACACTCTGCTTGCTGTTGTGAATTAGACTTTTTGGCTCCCTCTTGTGGTCACTAGTGATATTACTCTGGGATTGTCTTTTTTCAGTTTGGCACTCACCTGGGCCGTTAGTTTAGGGGTGTTGCTATATTAACTTCCTGGATCCTTAGTCCAGTGCCTGGCATTGTTGTAATCAGATCCTTCTGTTTGCTCCTGTCTGCTGGTCCGGGTTCTTGCAAAATTAAGCTAAGTCCTGCTTCTTGTTTTTTGGGTTATTTGCTTTGCTCCTATTTTTGTCCAGCTTGTACTAAATGTGATTTCTGACCTTGCTGGAAGCTCTAGGGGGCTGGTGTTCTCCCCCCGGCCGTTAGACGGTTCGGGGGTTCTTGAATATCCAGCGTGGATATTTTAATAGGGTTTTTGCTGACCATATAAGTCATCTTACTATATTCTGCTATTAGCTAGTGGGCCTCTCTTTGCTAAATACCTAGCTCATTCTTATGTTTGTCTTTTCCTCTTACCTCACCATTATTATTTGTTGGGGGCTTGTATCCAACTTTTGGGGTCTTTTCTCTGGAGGCAAGAAAGGTCTTTCTTTTCCCTTCTAGGGTTAGTTAGTTCTCCGGCTGGCGCGAGACATCTAGAACCAACGTAGGCACGTTCCCCGGCTACTGTTATTTGTGGTGCTAGGATTAGATATATGGTCAGCCCAGTTACCACTGCCCTATGAGCTGGTTTTTTGTGTTTGCAGACTTGGTATTTAATTCTGAGACCCTCTGCCATTGGGGTCATAACAGTATGCCAGGCCAACATTGAATGTTTAATGCATTGCAGAAGTGGGATAATAAGAAAGGAAATTCTGAGTTTTTTTTTTTTTTTCCTCTCTTCCTCCCCTTTACCTCTGAGTGGCTTGAGCTTGCTGCAGACATGAATGTCCAGGCCTTGATTACAAGTGTAGACCAGCTTGCTGCTCATGTGCAAGTCATACAAGATTTTGTTACCAGGAGTCCTATGTCTGAACCTAAAATACCTATTCCTGAACTGTTTTCTGGAGACCGATTTAAGTTTAGGAATTTCAGAAATAATTGTAAATTGTTTCTATCTCTGAGACCCCGTTCATCTGGAGACCCAGCTCAGCAAGTTAAAATTGTTATCTCTTTTTTACGGGGCGACCCTCAGGATTGGGCCTTCTCGCTAGCGCCAGGAGATCCGGCATTGGCAAATATTGATGCGTTTTTTCTGGCGCTCGGATTGCTTTACGAGGAACCCAATCTTGAGGTTCAGGCAGAAAAAGCCTTGCTGGCTATTTCTCAGGGCCAGGATGAAGCTGAAGTGTATTGCCAAAAATTTCGGAAATGGTCCGTGCTTACTCAGTGGAATGAGTGTGCTCTGGCCGCAAATTTCAGAAATGGCCTTTCTGAAGCCATTAAGAATGTGATGGTGGGTTTCCCCATTCCTACAAGTCTGAATGATTCCATGGCGCTGGCTATTCAAATTGACCGGCGTTTGCGGGAGCGCAAAACCGGTAATCCTCTGTTGGTGTTGTCTGAACAAACACCTGATTTAATGCAATGTGATAGAATTCAGACTAGAAATGAGCGGAAAAATCATAGACGTCAGAATGGGTTGTGTTTTTACTGTGGTGATTCTACACATGTTATATCAGCATGCTCTAAACGCCTAACAAGGGTTGTTAGTCCTGTCGCCATTGGTAATTTGCAACCTAAATTTATTTTGTCTGTGACTTTAATTTGCTCATTGTCCTCTTACCCTGTTATGGCGTTTGTGGATTCAGGTGCTGCCCTGAGTCTTATGGATCTGTCATTCGCCAAGCGCTGTGGTTTTGTTCTTGAGCCGTTGGTAAATCCTATCCCTCTGAGGGGTATTGATGCTACGCCATTGGCGGAAAATAAACCGCAGTTTTGGACACAGGTTACCATGTGCATGACTCCTGAGCATCGGGAGGTGATTCGTTTTCTTGTTCTACATAAAATGCATGATTTGGTCGTTTTGGGTTTGCCATGGTTACAGACCCACAATCCAGTCTTGGATTGGAAGGCAATGTCTGTGTCAAGTTGGGGCTGTCAGGGTATTCATGGTGATTCCCCGCCGGTGTCTATTGCTTCCTCTACTCCTTTGGAAGTTCCTGAGTATTTGTCTGATTATCAGGATGTGTTCAGCGAGTCCAGGTCCAGTGTTTTGCCTCCTCATAGGGACTGTGACTGTGCCATAGATTTGATTCCAGGTAGCAAATTTCCTAAGGGAAGACTATTTAATCTGTCTGTACCTGAGCATACCGCAATGCGTTCGTATATCAAGGAATCTCTGGAGAAGGGGCATATCCGTCCATCCTCTTCCCCTCTTGGTGCGGGATTCTTTTTTGTGGCCAAGAAGGACGGATCTTTGAGACCTTGTATTGACTATCGGCTTTTGAATAAAATCACTGTTAAATTTCAGTATCCTTTGCCTCTGTTGTCAGACTTGTTTGCCCGAATTAAAGGTGCCAAGTGGTTCACCAAGATAGATCTTCGTGGTGCGTACAACCTTGTGCGCATTAAGCGAGGAGATGAATGGAAAACCGCGTTTAATACGCCCGAAGGTCATTTTGAGTACTTGGTGATGCCTTTTGGGCTCTCTAATGCTCCTTCAGTGTTTCAGTCCTTTATGCATGATATTTTCCGGAAGTATCTGGATAAATTTATGATCGTTTATCTGGATGATATTCTGGTTTTTTCTGATGACTGGGACTCGCATGTAGAGCAGGTCAGGATGGTGTTTCAGGTTTTGCGTGAGAATGCTTTGTTTGTTAAGGGCTCAAAGTGTCTCTTTGGAGTACAGAAGGTTCCCTTTTTGGGGTTTATTTTTTCCCCTTCTGCGGTGGAGATGGACCCAGTCAAGGTCCGAGCTATTCATGATTGGACTCAGCCCACGTCAGTTAAGAGTCTTCAGAAGTTCTTGAGTTTTGCTAACTTCTACCGTCTTTTATTGATAATTTTTCTAGCATTGTTAAACCTTTGACGGATATGACCAAGAAAGGTTCTGATGTTGCTAACTGGGCTCCTGCAGCCGTGGAGGCTTTCCAGGAGTTGAAGCGCCGGTTTACTTCGGCACCAGTTTTGTGCCAGCCTGATGTCTGACTTCCCTTTCAGGTTGAAGTGGATGCTTCTGAGATTGGGGCAGGGGCCGTTTTGTCGCAGAGAGGCCCTGGTTGCTCTGCTATGAGACCTTGTGCCTTTTTCTCTAGGAAGTTTTCGCCTGCTGAGCGGAATTATGATGTTGGCAATCGGGAGTTGTTGGCCATGAAGTGGGCATTTGAGGAGTGGCGTCATTGGCTCGAGGGTGCTAAGCATCGTGTGGTGGTCTTGACTGATCACAAAAATTTGATGTATCTCGAGTCTGCTAAACGCCTGAATCCTAGACAGGCCCGCTGGTCATTGTTTTTCTCCCGTTTTGACTTTGTGGTCTCTTATTTACCAGGTTCAAAGAATGTGAAGGCTGATGCTCTTTCAAGGAGCTTTGTGCCTGACTCTCCGGGAGTTGCAGAACCAGTTGGTATTCTTAAAGAGGGAGTTATCTTGTCAGCCATTTCTCCGGATTTGCGACGTGTGTTGCAGAGATTTCAGGCTGGTAGACCTGACTCTTGTCCACCTGACAGACTGTTTGTTCCTGATAAGTGGACCAGCAGAGTCATTTCCGAGGTTCATTCCTCGGTGTTGGCAGGGCATCCGGGAATTTTTGGCACCAGAGATCTGGTGGCTAGGTCCTTTTGGTGGCCTTCCTTGTCACGGGATGTGCGGTCGTTTGTGCAGTCCTGTGGGACTTGTGCTCGAGCTAAACCTTGCTGTTCTCGTGCCAGCGGGTTGCTCTTGCCTTTGCCTGTCCCGAAGAGGCCTTGGACACACATTTCCATGGATTTCATTTCAGATCTCCCGGTGTCTCAGGGCATGTCTGTCATCTGGGTGGTATTTGATCGCTTTTCTAAGATGGTCCATTTGGTACCTTTGCCTAAGCTGCCTTCCTCTTCCGATCTGGTTCCTGTGTTCTTTCAGAATGTGGTTCATTTACACGGCATTCCTGAGAATATTGTGTCTGACAGAGGATCCCAGTTTGTTTCCAGGTTCTGGCGATCCTTTTGTGCTAGGATGGGCATTGATTTGTCGTTTTCGTCTGCCTTTCATCCTCAGACTAATGGACAAACAGAGCGAACTAATCAGACCCTGGAGGCTTATTTGAGGTGTTTTGTTTCTGCGGATCAGGATGATTGGGTGACCTTCTTGCCGTTGGCTGAATTTGCCCTTAATAATCGGGCTAGTTCCGCTACATTGGTTTCACCATTTTTCTGCAACTCTGGTTTCCATCCTCGTTTTTCCTCGGGACATGTGGAGCCTTCTGACTGTCCTGGGGTAGATTCTGTGGTGGATAGGTTGCAGCAGATCTGGAATCATGTGGTGAACAACTTAAAGTTGTCACAGGAGAAGGCTCAGCGTTTTGCCAACCGCCGCCGCGGTGTGGGTCCCCGACTTCGTGTTGGGGATTTGGTATGGCTGTCTTCTCGATTTGTTCCTATGAAGGTCTCCTCTCCTAAATTTAAGCCTCGCTTCATCGGTCCTTACAAGATATTGGAAATCCTTAATCCTGTGTCCTTTCGCTTGGATCTTCCGGTGTCGTTTGCCATTCACAACGTGTTCCATAGGTCTTTGTTGCGGCGGTACGTTGTACCTGTGGTTCCTTCTGTTGAGCCTCCTGCTCCAGTGTTGGTTGAGGGCGAGTTGGAGTACATGGTGGAGAAGATCTTGGATTCTCGTCTCTCCAGGCGGAGGCTTCAGTATCTGGTCAAGTGGAAGGGCTATGGTCAGGAGGATAATTCCTGGGTGGTTGCCTCTGATGTGCATGCGGCCGATTTAGTTCGTGCCTTTCACGCTGCTCATCCTGATCGCCCTGGTGGTCTTGGTGAGGGTTCGGTGACCCCTCCTTAAGGGGGGATACTGTTGTGAATTAGACTTTTTGGCTCCCTCTTGTGGTCACTAGTGATATTACTCTGGGATTGTCTTTTTTCAGTTTGGCACTCACCTGGGCCGTTAGTCTAGGGGTGTTGCTATATTAACTTCCTGGATCCTTAGTCCAGTGCCTGGCATCGTTGTAATCAGATCCTTCTGTTTGCTCCTGTCTGCTGGTCCGGGTTCTTGCAAAATTAAGCTAAGTCCTGCTTCTTGTTTTTTGGGTTATTTGCTTTGCTCCTATTTTTGTCCAGCTTGTACTAAATGTGATTTCTGACCTTGCTGGAAGCTCTAGGGGGCTGGTGTTCTTCCCCCGGCCGTTAGACGGTTCAGGGGTTCTTGAATATCCAGCGTGGATATTTTAATAGGGTTTTTGCTGACCATATAAGTCATCTTACTATATTCTGCTATTAGCTAGTGGGCCTCTCTTTGCTAAATACCTAGCTCATTCTTATGTTTGTCTTTTCCTCTTACCTCACCGTTATTATTTGTTGGGGGCTTGTATCCAACTTTTGGGGTCTTTTCTCTGGAGGCAAGAAAGTTCTTTCTTTTCCCTTCTAGGGTTAGTTAGTTCTCCGGCTGGCGCGAGACATCTAGAACCAACGTAGGCACGTTCCCCGGCTACTGTTATTTGTGGTGCTAGGATTAGATATATGGTCAGCCCAGTTACCACTGCCCTATGAGCTGGTTTTTTCTGTTTGCAGACTTGGTATTTAATTCTGAGACCCTCTGCCATTGGGGTCATAACAGCTTGCTCTCCTTCTGCTACCTCTCAGTGGCATCCTGTTCTAATGATGGCAGCTGTCTGCAGTGTGTAAGCAGCACATGTTGTCACTGCCATGCGCCCACACACACTGAGGTCAGCTGCCGGAATACTCACTGCTCTCCATGCCTAGGACTTTGGGTGTGGAGAAAAGTGAATATTCATCTTAATTGCAAGCACATTGTTAGCCGTAGTTGCTGGCTTCCTGCAGCAGCTGGCAATCACGTGTGCCCGCTATTAAAGAGAATGAATATTCACTGCTCTTCACTTCCATGGGTGTGGAAAGCAGTGAATATTCATTCTCACTAGTAAAGAAGATGAATATTCACTGTTCCCCATGCCCATAGTCCCTCCCACCTCTCAGCGCCAGCTTCAGTGCACAGAGTTGAGAAGGGACTATGGGCGTGAATACTCATCTTCTTTAATAGCTGGCACAGTGTTGGCCACAGAAGCCGGCTTCCTGCAGCTGCTGGGTGATCACATGTGCCCACTATTAAAGAGAATGAATATTCACTATTCATATTCGTCATATTCAATTTTAGAGTAAAGTAGGGGTTCATCTTATAGTCTGGATGTTATATATATATATATACACTCACCGGCCACTTTATTAGGTACACCTGTCCAACTTCTTGTTAACACTTAATTTCTAATCAGCCAATCACATGGCGGCAACTCAGTGCATTTAGGCATGTAGACATGGTCAAGACAATCTCCTGCAGTTCAAACCGAGCATCAGTATGGGGAAGAAAGGTGATTTGAGTGCCTTTGAACGTGGCATGGTTGTTGGTGCCAGAAGGGCTGGTCTGAGTATTTCAGAAACTGCTGATCTACTGGGATTTTCACGCACAACCATCTCTAGGGTTTACAGAGAATGGTCCGAAAAAGAAAAAAAATCCAGTGAGCGGCAGTTCTGTGGGCGGAAATGCCTTGTTGATGCCAGAGGTCAGAGGAGAATGGGCAGACTGGTTCGAGCTGATAGAAAGGCAACAGTGACTCAAATCGCCACCCGTTACAACCAAGGTAGGCCTAAGAGCATCTCTGAATGCACAGTGCGTCGAACTTTGAGGCAGATGGGCTACAGCAGCAGAAGACCACACCGGGTACCACTCCTTTCAGCTAAGAACAGGAAACTGAGGCTACAATTTGAACAAGCTCATCGAAATTGGACAGTAGAAGATTGGAAAAACGTTGTTCGGTCTGATGAGTCTCGATTTCTGCTGTGACATTCGGATGGTAGGGTCAGAATTTGACGTAAACAACATGAAAGCATGGATCTATCCTGCCTTGTATGGAGCATCTTTGGGATGTGCAGCCGACAAATCTGCAGCAACTGTGTGATGCCATCATGTCAATATGGACCAAAATCTCTGAGGAATGCTTCCAGCACCTTGTTGAATCTATGCCACGAAGAATTGAGGCAGTTCTGAAGGCAAAAGGGGGTCCAACCCATTACTAGCATGGTGTACCTAATAAAGTGGCCGGTGAGTGTATATATATATATATATATATATATACACACTCACCGGCCACTTTATTAGGTACACCTGTCCAACTTCTTGTTAACACTTAATTTCTAATCAGCCAATCACATGGCGGCAACTCTGTGCATTTAGGCATGTAGACATGGTCAAGACAATCTCCTGCAGTTCAAACCGAGCATCAGTATGGGGAAGAAAGGTGATTTGAGTGCCTTTGAACGTGGCATGGTTGTTGGTGCCAGAAGGGCTGGTCTGAGTATTTCAGAAACTGCTGATCTACTGGGATTTTCACGCACAACCATCTCTAGGGTTTACAGAGAATGGTCCGAAAAAGAAAAAAAATCCAGTGAGCGGCAGTTCTATGGGCGGAAATGCCTTGTTGATGCCAGAGGTCAGAGGAGAATGGGCAGACTGGTTCGAGCTGATAGAAAGGCAACAGTGACTCAAATCGCCACCCGTTACAACCAAGGTAGGCCTAAGAGCATCTCTGAACGCACAGTGCGTCGAACTTTGAGGCAGATGGGCTACAGCAGCAGAAGACCACACCGGGTACCACTCCTTTCAGCTAAGAACAGGAAACTGAGGCTACAATTTGTACAAGCTCATCGAAATTGGACAGTAGAAGATTGGAAAAACGTTGCTTGGTCTGATGAGTCTCGATTTCTGCTGCGACATTCGGATGGTAGGGTCAGAATTTGGCGTAAACAACATGAAAGCATGGATCCATCCTGCCTTGTATGGAGCATCTTTGGGATGTGCAGCCGACAAATCTGCGGCAACTGTGTGATGCCATCATGTCAATATGGACCAAAATCTCTGAGGAATGCTTCCAGCACCTTGTTGAATCTATGCCACGAAGAATTGAGGCAGTTCTGAAGGCAAAAGGGGGTCCAACCCGTTACTAGCATGGTGTACCTAATAAAGTGGCCGGTGAGTGTATATATATATATATATATATATATATATATATATATATATATATATATATATATATATATATATATATATATATATATATATATATATATATATATATATATCTGGACTATAAGAGGCACCCGCCTACCACAGTAGTCCGGTTGCCACAGTGTCATTGCCCACCTTACAGGGAGTGATTCCATGCCTGGAAGTGAGGAGGCATTCCCTTAGCAGGTAATACATCAGCGTGCAACACCTTTTTTCCTACTCCAGACTGTAAGGGGGAGCTCTAACACCTGATTTCAGGGAAGCTTCCTGATATAAGTTCTGGCCTGGAGGTTGAGCTAGTTAGTCTGAGGAAGACAAAGAGGAGATAGTAAGTCAAGAAAAAATCTGAGGATTGAAGCTGTAGATAAGCTCACCTCAGGGCCATGTGCTAGAGACTGGAACCTGGAGTCCGTGGTTTTGTGGGTACTGAAGTCCCAGCAGCTAAATTTATGAGGGCAGGGGACTCCAGGTCTCCTGGCCTATCACAACATCTAAAGGCACAGCAGCAAATGAGAGCACGGAGCCACCACAAAGGAGTGACACCTGTAATAGGCTCAAGCTGTCTGCCATACAGACAAGGACTAAAGAACAAGAAGGAGCAGAGGACTGAGCACTGCTTTAGGCATCAAGGACCTCAAAATACAGTGCAATAGGAAGGCCTACTCTAAACTCACATGGTTAGGTGGATCACAAATTGCTTCCAGGCTGCACGAATCTCCATTACCATCTGCAATCAGTGCCATGGACTGCACCAAAAACTGTGAGTAAAAGTGTGGAAACTGTACCCTGCTGTGTCCTCTGTGTTATTTACTGCACCATCCATTCTGCACTACAATCATCACTACTATCTTTCACATCATAAGTGCCCTAGGACTTAGCTCTACCTGTGGAGAGCTGTACCAACTCTGCTGCATCATCATCAGCCCCAGCAGTCTCTTTAAGCAGCGTCGGCTATCCCTTGCTGAATACCACAGGTGGCATCATGAACTATCCCCCATAAGCTGAATCATCCATGAGGTCTTCCCTGGGCAGCTTCCCCTCCATGACCTCAAGGAGGTCTAAGAATTTAAATGACCTGTTAGTTAAGAGTCATTATATCCCTGGTCACTAATCTGTTCTGTACTAAAGGTCCTATTACGGGTTGTATTCCCTGTGGCCACTGTCTTGCCTGCGCAAATGTCCTGCGCTGCTACACCTTCCACTCCTCAGATGGCTTCAAACAGCTTGATATTCAACAATGTACAGTACAGAGCAAAAGTTTGGACACACCTTCTCATTTAAAGATTTTTCTGTATTTTCATGACTATGAAAATTGTAAATTCACACTGAAGGCATCAAAACTATGAATTAACACATGTGGAATTATATACTTAACAAAAAAGTGTGAAACAAGTGAAAATATGTCTTATATTCTAGGTTCTTCAAAGTAGCCACCTTTTGCTTTGATGACTGCTGTGCACACGCTTGGCACACGATGAGCTTCAAGAGTTAGTCACCGGAAATGGTTTTCACTTCACAGGTGTGCCCTGTCAGGTTTAATAAGGGGGATTTCTTGCCTTATAAATGGGGTTGGAACCATCAGTTGTGTTGAGCAGAAGTCTGGTGGATACGCAGCTGATAGTCCTACTGAATAGACTGTTAGAATTTGTATTATGGCAAGAAAAAAGCAGCTAAGTAAAATAGCTGCTAGGAAACCACTGCTAAATACAGGCAACAAGCAGAAGAGACATGTTTGGGCTAAAGAACACAAGGAATGGACATTAGACCAGTGGAAATCTGTGCTTTGGTCTGATGAGTCCAAATTTGAGATCTTGGGTTCCAACCACCATGTCTTTGTGTGACGCAGAAAAGGTGAACGGATGGACTCTACATGCCTGGTTCCCATTGTGAAGCATGGAGGAGGAGGTGTGATGGTGTGGGGGTGGTTTGCTGGTGACACTGTTGGGGATTTATTCAAAATTGAAGGCATAGTGAACCAGCATGGCTACCGCAGCATCTTGCAGCAGCATGCTATTCCATCCAGTTTGCATTTAGTTGGACCATCATTTATTTTTTAACAGGACAATGACCCCAATCACACCTCCAGGCTGTGTAAGGGATATTTGACCAAGAAGGAGAGTGATGGGGTGCTACGCCAGATGACCTGGCCTCCACAGTCACCAGATCTGAAACCAATCGAGATGGTTTGGGATGAACTGGACCGCAGAGTGAAGGCAAAAGGGCCAACAAGTGCTAAGCATCTCTGGGAACTCCTTCAAGATTGTTGGAAGACCATTTCCGGTGACTACCTCTTGAAGCTCATCAAGAGAATGCCAAGAGTGTGCAAAGCAGTCATCAAAGCAAAAGGTGGCTACATTGAAGAACCTAGAATATAAGACATATTTTCAGTTGCTTCACACTTTTTTATCAAGTATATAATTCCACATGTGTTAATTCATAGTTTTGATGCCTTCAGTGTGAATTTACAATTTTCATAGTCATGAAAATACAGAAAAATCTTTAAATGAGAAAGGTGTGTCCAAACTTTTGCTCTGTACTGTATATCTTGCAGCAGTACTAATGTAATATACTATGCTACATGTGGCTGTTCCAAGATATATATTGGCCTCACCTCCAGGGAGCTTAGAGTGCGGTTACGTGAGCATGTGCAGGACATTTGTGCAGCCAAGACAGTGGCCGACCCCTCTGACCTAAAAATGATCCCCCGTCATTTTAAGTCTGTGCTTTGTATGCTTATTCGTGTTGTTCTGTAAGTGATGTGCGTTTTCTCCTTTTTGCGACTTAGTTCTTTTTGATAAGCTGGTATTATGCACCTTAGCACTTGCGGCCACGTGCATGCGCATTGCTGCCCTCTGTGTCCCACTCAGCCACGCATCTTTTGGACTCCTGCGCATGCCCAGGGATTTCCCCCCTCCCTGCATGCACTCATTGATGCTTGACGCCCTGTGCTGTTGTAGCTAGGACTTGCCAGGCACATTTCGCATGCATCGCTAGCGCCGCTTCTATTGGTCCATTGTGACCTTGTGACTGCGCTATATCTGCCGGGACCTGCCGTGTGCACAATTAACATTGGTCCGCTTCTACTGGTCCACTGTGACCTTGCGACTGCACTGCACCTGCTGGGACCTGCCGCACGCACAATTAACATTGGTCAGCTTTTATTGGTCCATTGTGACCTTGTGACTGCACTGTATCTGCTGGGACCTGCCGCACGCACGATTACCATTGGTCCTGAGAAATCTTGTGACCAACCATCTGGGCTATTTTAGGGTCCTTGAAAACCTACAAGAAACAAAATGAGAAAAACCCTGCTGTAACTAAATAAGTAAAAAGCAAAAGTGCATTTAAATAGCACAGGGTTCTTAGTAATACTGTTTTTGATCAAAAATAGCATAAAAGCCATCCCACAGTCGACAAGGTGACCCTGATCTGGACAGTCCTACTCTGTTTTGTATGCTATATGGCCAATTTGAACATGTGTTTATGTGCTGCATGTATAGCAACTTAAAACAAGCTCAGTTTTTGTGCTTTTTCTTTGTATTTTTGCATTCTGTGCAAGCCAAGGTGTGGCCTGCCCTTCCTGAGCTGGAAATTACTTTGAAAGCAAAAAGTCCTTTAATTGAAAGAATGACACAGACTCCTTTAGGCTGCCGTCACACTAGCAGTATTTGGTCAGTATTTTACATCAGTATTTGTAAGCCAAAACCAGGAGTGGAACAAATAGAGGAAATGTATAATAGAAATATATGCACCACTTCTGCATTTATCACCCACTCCTGGTTTTGGCTTGCAAATACTGATGTAAAATACTGGCCAAATACTGCTAGTGTGCAGCCTTAATAATCTTAACTAAACTATACTTACGACCTCGCCCATTCCCCCAATGCCCTTGTTATCTGCAAAAGAGATTAAAAAAAAGCAAAAAGTTAAAAAAAAACCCAACCAATAATATTCCTCACCTTTCCACAGAGATGCTGCTAATCCATTTGTCCCATGATGTGTTCAGTTCTGCTACATCTAGATGGCAGGCTGCATGGATGCATTATGCATCCATACAGCCTGTCATCCAGCAGATACTGAGCACCGTGTGCTCAGTGTCTCTCTGTGAACTTCTATTACCTCTCAAAGGGCACCACGAGTGTGAGAAAGTTCTCCTGCTCGCGGTGCCGTCAGACAGGTCCTGCGAGTTCACGGCCAGTGAACTCACTTCACCTATCTGATGTCAGCACGAGTGCAGTGAAAAATTTTCCTGTGGTGCTCTCATTGACGACATGGTTTTTTATTATGTTTTTTATTATGTTTTGTATTTGTTTTCTTTTTTCATTGTTTTTTTTTTTAATGGAAGTGACTTAAAACAACCTGAGGACTCTCAATTCTAAATATTTTAAAACAACCTAGAATTTACAAAACTAAAACTGTACGTGGCAGTTTAAGTGGAAGAGCCAAGGGTAAAGCAATGCAACACTATTTTTTTTTCTTTTTTTTCTTTTTTTTATTGTTGATTATGGAACTGACTTAAAACAACCTAGAATTTACAAAACTAAAACTAGTAATCTAGTACCACGAGGCGTAGGTCCAAGTGGAGGAAGAGGTGGGTGTGGCAGTATGGGTGGAAGAGGCAAGAGAGGAGTAATCCAATTTTTTTTTTGTTATGGAGTTGACTTAAAACAACCTTGATTTAACAAAACTAGATATCTTCCAAGTAGATAAAGAATTTGGACTAAGCGGAGGATGAGGTAGCCAACACAGTTGTTTGGGTTTTTATTTGGGGAGGTGTCACACAAACTAAACAAATTGGAAATAGAGTTGAATATTAGCTGGGTTCAGCTGGTATTTCTGTCAAGTCATCCAAAGGCATGGACAAGTCTTGTAGGATCCACACCTGGTTCATGGTTCAAGGAATGATAGACTTCCCACATTGGATGTGGACTGGTCTGTAATCACACCCCCTGTCAGATCAAAAAGCCTTCAGTCGTTTGTCTACCAGCATCTACTTGTATTCATGCATATGGTGCTACCACATCAGTGATGGAGGTAATGATGGTATTTTGATCCTTGCAGCAGGGATCCAGCAAAGTGGTTACGCAGTAATCTGCATTGAAAACAATAGGGGCAACTCGGGGGTCACCACACAGGCAATGCAGTATGTATTGGCTCATGCGTGCTAGGCTGCCGAGAGGCAACAACAAGCTGTCCTTGGTGGGAGGTGTATGGTCTGGGTCCTCTGTATCCCCCCATCCATGCTCTAGTGATGCCTGTCAGATGGTCTGAGTGTCACCCTGCTCTGATACAGTTGTTCCTCCTCATCATCATCACATCATCATCATTCTCACAAACTGTCCCCTTGCTGTACAGTTGGGAACCTGGCCACTGTTGGGACAGTAACCCACCCTTTCAAGCCATGTGTGAATGATAGGCCTGATAACAGAGTGAATTGGCCCTTCTCCTCCTGCTCCTCTCCCTCCGGTACCACCACCTCATTCATCATGGCTTAAATATTTTTTCCAATATAAGTAGTATAGTATATCTGAGGGTGGGTTATCAGCACTGGGCATATTGGTGGAATATTCAAAGCAGCGCAAGATGGGACACATTTCTCGTATGGATGCTCACTCATTTATTTATTTATTTATTTTACTCACTTATATAGCATCATTAATTCCACAGCGCTTTACAGACATTATTGGCACTGTCCCCATTGGGGTTCACAATCTAGATTTTGTATCAGTATGTCTTTGGAATGTGGGAGGAAACCGGAGAATCCAGAGAAAACCCACGCAAACACAGGGAGAAAATACAAACTCCTTGCAGATGTTGTCTTTTGGTGGGATTTGAACCCAGGACCCCAGCAAGGTGCAAGGTAGTAGTACTAACCACTGAGCCACCATGCTCATTGGTACTGAAGAAGTGTTGCTCTACCATGGGTGCTGCAGCTAAAACTCCACTATTGCTTGCTGCTTGCACAGTCTCTACAGTATATGCAAGGTGGAGTTTCACCTTGTTGGTATGTCTCATATCAGTCAGTAAGTGGGAAGGCAGAGCGCAGACAGGCGAGCACCAACAGGGTGAAAAAGAAAAGTGTACACACTGTGCCTGCATTTTCAACAGAAGCTTTGACATGTGTGGGTAGTTTTTCAGGAAGCTCTGCACCACCAAGTTCTGCACATGCACCAGGCAAGGGATGTGCATCAAACCAGCTAGGCTCAGAGTTTTCTCTCGTGGGATTGGAGGATGAAAAGCTGAACACTTCCATGGGACAGCAGGGAGATTCTTGGTGACATTGATGGTGTGATGCTGTCATGTCCTCTCTATCTGGGAGGCCGATGGCCCTGTTATTTTTGAGCTGATGGAAGAGGCTGAGACCACAGCAAAAGAGGGAGCAGGAGGAGGCTCAGATCTGTAATGTTTTCTGAGGTGTGTACTCCACTGCACCTCGTGCTTGGAATTCAGATACCTCTTCATTAGTGTTGAGTAGGGTTGAGCGACCTTTATTTTTTGGGGTCGAGTCGGGTTTTGTGAAACCCGACTGTCTTAAAAGTCGAGTCGAGTGAAATCGGCCGACCACCGTGAAAAGTCGGGTTTCGGCCGAAACACGAAACCCAATGAAGGAATTCACCTATGTCATCACTCTGCCCACGCTCATTCATTGGCTGTAAAAATGGCGCTAAACGCGTCATACGAAACGCGACTTTGGCGCCAAGATCGCGTACCACATGGCCGACCCCGCACAGGGATCGGGTCGGGTTTCATGAGACGCCGACTTTGCCAAAAGTCGGCGACTTATGAAAATGAACGACCCGTTTCGCTCAACCCTAGTGTTGAGCATTCCGATACCTCAAGTATCGGGTATCGGCCGATATTTGCAGTATCGGAATTCCGATACCGAGTTCCGATATTTTTGCGATATTGGGAATCGGGATCGGGATCCATATTCATGTAAAAAATAAAGAATAAAAATAAAAAATATGGATATACTCACCCACCGACGGCCCCTGGCTCGCAGCGGTGCAACCGGCAGCCTCCGTTCCTAAGAATGCAGTGAGTGTAGGACCTGCGATGACGACACGGTCTTGTGATTGGTTGCGTGACCGCTCATGTGACCGCTCACGTGACCGCGACGTCATCGAAGGTCCTTCACTCTCTGCATTCTTAGGAACGGAGGCAGACGCTTGCAGCAGTGGCAGCCAGGGTTCGTCGGAGGGGTGAGTATATCCATATTTTTTATTTTTATTCTTTATTTTTTACATGAATATGGATCCCAGGGCCTGAAGGAGAGTTTCCTCTCCTTCAGACCCTGGGAACCATCCAGGATCACTTCCGATATTTGTGTCCCATTGAATTGTATTGGTATCGGGTATCGGTATCGGCGATATCCGATATTTTTTGGATATCGGCCGATCCAATCCGATACCGATACTTTCAAATATCGGAAGGTATCGCTCAACACTACTCTTCATACAAGTGGTGCTCAGGTTCAGAACATTTATGCCATACTTTAGGATCTGATGGGACAGCATGCAAACCACATGTCACTTGTCAACAGCACATTCCCTGAAGAAATGCCACACCAAAGAGCTCTTTTGATCTATCTTTGGTGTGCTGATTTCAGCAGTGCAGTGGCATCAATAGCCAACATACTGGCTAGGGGTCGCCTGCTGTGCCTTTGCACCATGCTTCCTCTTTTGCTGTGATGCTGTGTGTTATGATCTGGTGGCCTAGGAGCAGCATGAGAAGTACTCTGGAGAAGGTGGAACCTGTACTGACCGCAGACCCTGAACTTAACACCGCAACTAGAAGTAGCCGTGAAATGTACCTAACACTCCCTGGACATCTCGACACAGCCGGAGGACTAATTACCCCTAGAGATAGAAAAGGGAAAACTATCTTGCCTCAGAGAAAATCCCCAAAGGATAGACAGCCCCCCACAAATATTGACTGTGAGAGGAGAGGAAAATAACATATGCAGACTGAAATCAGAATTTAGCAAAGGAGGCCACTTCTAGCTAAATAGAAAGGATAGGACAGAGTACTATGCGGTCAGTATTAAAACACTAAAACACTAGAAAATATCCACCACAGAAAATACAAAATCTCCACATCTAACTAAAGGTATGGAGGGTATATCTGCATCTCCAGAGATACCAGCTTGACTGAACAAATCCTTATACAGACCAAGCTGGACAAGACAAAACATGGAGAATAACTTGAACGATCAGGCCCACAGCATGTGGACTGCAAAAAAACAAAGCCAGACTTATCTTTGTTGAAATGAACAGCAAGCAAGAGAGACCAGGCAGGGAAGAGAATCCTCCAAGAAACAATGGACAACTGGCACTAACTAAAGGGTCAAGCAAGACTAAATAGCCCAGTCAGATTTGCAATAAGTGGACACACCTGATGAATGCTGCGATCCAAAGACAGCAGCGCTACCACTTATAACCACCGGAGGGAGCCCAAGAGCAGAATTCACAACAGCTGTGGCAGCATGGCCACCTACTTTTCTTCTGAAGAGCGCACATGGCTAGGAGGGCCACTGCTCCATGTTGGTGCTCATCCATGCTAGGACCTCATCATACCCTGCTTCCTCTTCCACAGACTCCCCAACCTTGCCCTCATTGTCAGTCTGCACGCTGCAGAAAGATGCTGCAGTTGACAACTGAGTTTTGGCATTATTTATTTTGTTCACTTATATTAATTCCACAGCTCTTTACAGACATTATCATCGCTGTCCCTATTGGGGCTCACAATCTAAATTCCCTAATAGTATGTCTTTGGACTGTGGGAGGAAATCAGAGAACCTGGAGTAAACCCACGTAAACACGGGGAGAGCATACAAACTCCTTGCAAATGTTCTTTGGTGGGTTTTGAAATCAGGACCACCGCAAGGCTGCAGTGCTAACCAATGAGCCAAAAAGGAACATGGGCCAATGCTAAATTTTGGGCACCCTGCATGGTTAGTACCTAGTAGCACCTCATTTTGAAAGTATCACAGCTTGCAAATGCTTTTTGTAGCCAGCCAAAATGGATATTCTTCAATTCTTCCTTTCAAAATTCTTCCTGTTCTGTAAGATTTCTGAGTCGTCTTGCATGCACTGCTATTTTGATGTCTAGCCACAGATTTTCATTGATGTGCAATTCAGATAAGGGGACAGTGAGGGCTAGTGTAAATCCTTCAGCTTATAATTTATTAGGTAGTCTTTTTGGATTTTGAGGTGTGTTTAGGATCATTATCTATTTGTAGAAGCCATCCTTGTTAGGGCTAGCGGAACGCACCAAGTAAATATAAATGTTTTATTGAAACAGATGCGTTCGCAGCCCGGGGTCCACCGTGCAGGAAAACCTGCTGCTAGGAAATGGTGGCACTATATGGCGGTATGAACCAGCTCTGTTAGCTTCACAGAGCAGCCGAGAAAGCAAAGCTCTGTGCCCTGTTTGACTTTCACAGAAGCACAGGCTAACTACCCAAATGAGAGCAGTGAGTGGTCTTGCATGCATACAAAACTCCTCGCCGGAGGTGCCAGCATTCTAGGGACTTATTTCCGCCCGGGTCCCTGAATACATTCAAACACAATCTCCTCGCCGGAGGTGCCAGCATTCTAGGGCTTATTTCAGCCGGGTCCCTGAACACATACAACCACATGACCACACTGGCGCAAAGCACATAACTTGAAAAGACACTAGCACATGGCCGTGCGGCCATGCGAGCCTTAAATAGTTGCAGCACATACAGGACCTTCCCAGAAGGACCAATGAGAGGCTGCTACAGAGCCTGCGCACCTACAGGACCTTCCTAGAAGGACCAATAGAATTGACAGCAGTATCTGAAGATGTGACCCTCAATCTCCACTGAGAGATCTTACTCCGGGCATGCTCAGAACGAGGAAAGCAGGACTTAGTCCCAGAAGCGTCTGATCGCCGCTGCCCAACACTGGCCTCAATGGCAGAAGCAGGAAAAGCAGCAGCAACTCTTTGCACAGAGTCAGCTTGAGCGAGATGCTGGGACCGACGTCTCCGCTGAGCAGGCTCCATTGCGGCAGGAGAAGAATGGGAGACTGCAGCGGAGATGGCCCGAGATTCCCCCTGTGCAGAGGCGGGAACTCAACCCCTAACATCTCCGCCCCCCCTAGGGCCCCCCTCCTTGGACCTCGCTGCGTTCGAACGCAGCAATGAGCTGCAGAGCCCAAATGTGCTCAGCAGGCTCCCAGGACCTGTTCTCAGGACCATAACCTTTCCAGTCCACCAAATAAATTTTTTTGCCACGTACTACCTTTTACCCCAAAATGGCATTTACCTCGTAATCGTCCGTAGACGAACCCGATGTCCCGGCAGATGACTTGGAAAACCGGGACATGTATACGGGCTTCAAGAGGGACACATGAAAGGTGTCAGAGATACCCAGGCGTGGCAGAAGGGCTAAACGATAGACCACAGGGTTAACCTGCTCGAGGACCTTGAAAGGACCCAAGTAGCGAGGTGCAAACTTAGTGGACTCAACTCGCAGCCTGATGTTACGGGCAGAGAGCCACACCAAGTCGCCAGGAGCAAAGGTCGGAGCGGGGTGCCAATGTGCATCAGCGGAGGACCTCATTCTCTCCTTGGAAGCCTGAATGGCATCCTGAGTGCGGTCCCAAATATCCCGTGCCTCCACAGCCCAGTCTGCCACCCTGGAGTCGGCGGAAGACACGGGCATAGGCACAGGTACCCGCGGATGCTGACCATAATTGAGGAGGAATGGGGTTTGTCCAGTGGAGTCGGCTACGGCATTGTTCAGCGCAAACTCTGCCCACGATAGCAAGGATGCCCCGTCATCCTGCCTGACTGAGACAAAATGTTGCAAATATGTGACCAAGTTCTGGTTGGCTCTCTCTACCAACCCATTCGTCTCGGGATGATATGCGGAGGAGAGATTTAACTCAATTCTGAGAAGACGACAAAGCTCCCTCCTGAACCGAGACGCAAACTGGGGACCCCGGTCACTGACAATTTTGTCTGGCATACCGTGTAGGCGGAAGACGTGTTTTATGAACAATGCTGCCAAGGCGGCACCAAATGCACCATTTTCGAGAAATGATCAGTGATGACCCAAATGATGGTACAGCCGCGAGACTTGGGCAAACCCACTACAAAGTCCATCCCAACCATCTACCAAGGCCTGTCTGCCACCGGCAAGGGATAGAGTAACCCAGCTGGCCGTTGTCGAGGAGACTTATTTTTGGCACAGGAGACACACGCCTGAATATAATCTCTGACATCTCGAACCATATGTGGCCACCAGTACATCCTCGCCAGCAGTTCAGATGTCCTCTTTGTCCCAAAGTGTCCACCCACCTTGGACGAATGAGCCCAAGAGAGAACCTCCAGTCGCAAATTAATGGGCACAAAAGTCTTGCCCAGAGGCACAGACTCTAGCGAAACCGGAGCTACGGTTCTCAGGGTCTCCGAAGGGACAATAAGCCGAGGCTCTCCTTCCTCCTCCTCAGATGACACAACAGAGTGAGAGAGGGCATCAGCATGAATGTTATTCTCCCCAGCGAGATAGTGGAGGGTGAAGTGGAACTGGGATAAGAACAAGGACCATCTGGCCTGGCGAGAATTTAGCCGCTGGGCTGTTTGTAAATATAGCAAGTTTTTGTGGTCCGTGAAGACTTGAAAGGGAAAACGAGCCCCCTCCAAGAGATGTCTCCACTCAGAGAAATCCAACTTCATCGCCAGGAACTCCCTGTCCCCGATGGAATAATTCCTCTCCGCAGGTGTGAAGGTCTTGGAAAAGAAGAAGCACGGATGCTTCCGACCTTGAGCATCCTTTTGAAAGAGGACTGCTCCTGCACCAACAGATGAGGCATCCACCTCCATTATGAACGGCTTATCAACATCGGGACGATGTAGGATGGGAGCGCAAGCAAAATGAGACTTAATAGCAGAAAAGGCCCTGGAGACCTCTTCAGACCACAATTTGGGATTTGCTCCCTTCTTGGTGAGGGCTACCAAGGGAGCTACCAAAGTTGAGAAATGGGGAATGAACTGGCGATAATAATTAATGAACCCCATAAAGCGCTGCACCGCTTTAAGAGAATGGGGTTCTTGCCAGTCCATCACAGCCTGTAGTTTGGCAGGATCCATAGCCAATCCCTAGGCTGAGATGATATAGCCCAGGAAAGGTAAAGACTCCTGCTGAAACATACACTTCTCCAAATTTGCATAAAGAGAATTTGACCATAAGAGGTCGAAGACTCTGCCAACATCTCTCCGGTGGGAGTCAATATCTGGAGAGAAAATGAGAATATCATCCAGATAGACTACGAGCGAGGTGGAGAGCATATCCCAGAAGATGTCATTGACAAAGTCTTGGAAGACGGCTGGGGCATTACAGAGCCCGAAGGGCATCACCAGATACTCATAGTGCCCATCACTGGTGTTAAACGCCATCTTCCATTCATCCCCCTCACGGATGCGAATCAGGTTATAAGCACCCCGCAGATCTAATTTGGTAAATACCCTTGCTCCCCGTAGCCTATCAAAGAGCTCAGAAATCAGGGGCAACGGGTATTTATTCTTAACGGTGTTGGCGTTAAGACCCCTGTAATCTATGCAAGGAGGTAATTCTCCATTCTTCTTCTGCACGAAGAAGAACACCGCCCCTGCTGGTGATACTGACTTCCTAATGAACCCTCTTGCCAAATTCTCCTGGATATACAGTGGGGCAAAAAAGTATTTAGTCAGTCAGCAATAGTGCAAGTTCCACCACTTAAAAAGATGAGAGGCATCTGTAATTTACATCATAGGTAGAGCTCAACTATGGGAGACAAACTGAGAAAAAAAATCCAGAAAATCACATTGTCTGTTTTTTTGTCATTTTATTTGCATATTATGGTGGAAAATAAGTATTTGGTCAGAAACAAACAATCAAGATTTCTGGCTCTCACAGACCTGTAACTTCTTTTTTAAGAGTCTCCTCTTTCCTCCATTCATTACCTGTAGTAATGGCACCTGTTTAAACTTGTTATCAGTATAAAAAGACATCTGTGCACACCCTCAAACAGTCTGACTCCAAACTCCACTATGGTGAAGATCAAAGAGCTGTCAAAGGACACCAGAAACAAAATTGTAGCCCTACACCAGGCTGGGAAGACTGAATCTGCAATAGCCAACCAGCTTGGAGAGAAGAAATCAACAGTGGGAGCAATAATTAGAAAATGGAAGATATACAAGACCACTGATAATCTCCCTCGATCTGGGGCTCCAAGCAAAATCCCACCCCGTGGGGTCAGAATGATCACAAGAACCGTGAGCAAAAATCCCAGAACCACGCGGGGGGACCTAGTGAATGAACTGCAGAGAGCTGGGACCAATGTAACAAGGCCTACCATAAGTAACACACTACGCCACCATGGACTCAGATCCTGCAGGGCCAGATGTGTCCCACTGCTTAAGCCAGTACATGTCCGGGCCCGTATGAAGTTTGCTAGAGAGCATTTGGATGATCCAGAGGAGTTTTGAGAGAATGTCCTACGGTCTGATGAAACCAAACTGGAACAGTTTGGTAGAAACACAACTTGTCGTGTTTGGAGGAAAAAGAATACTGAGTTGCATCCATCAAACACCATACCTACTGTAAAGCATGGTGGTGGAAACATCATGCTTTGGGGCTGTTTCTCTGCAAAGGGGCCAGGACGACTGATCCGGGTACATGAAAGAATGAATGGGGCCATGTATCGTGAGATTTTGAGTGCAAACCTCCTTCCATCAGCAAGGGCATTGAAGATGAAACGTGGCTGGGTCTTTCAACATGACAATGATCCAAAGCACACCGCCAGGGCAACGAAGGAGTGGCTTCGTAAGAAGCATTTCAAGGTCCTGGAGTGGCCTAGCCAGTCTCCAGATCTCAACCCTATAGAAAACCTTTGGAGGGAGTTGAAAGTCCGTGTTGCCAAGCGAAAAGCCAAAAACATCACTGCTCTAGAGGAGATCTGCATGGAGGAATGGGCCAACATACCAACAACAGTGTGTGGCAACCTTGTGAAGACTTACAGAAAACGTTTGACCTCTGTCATTGCCAACAAAGGATATATTACAAAGTATTGAGATGAAATTTTGTTTCTGACCAAATACTTATTTTCCACCATAATATGCAAATAAAATGACAAAAAAACAGACAATGTGATTTTCTGGATTTTTTTTTCTCTGTTTGTCTCCCATAGTTGAGGTCTACCTATGATGTAAATTACAGACGCCTCTCATCTTTTTAAGTGGTGGAACGTGCACTATTGCTGACTGACTAAATACTTTTTTGCCCCACTGTATTGGGACATAGCCTCCATTTCCGGGAGAGAGAGGGGATAGGCACGTCCCCGAGGAGGTTCTGCTCCAGGCAAGAGATCTATAGGGCAGTCATAGGGGCGGTGAGGCGGAAGGGTCTCCGCAGCCTTTTTGGAGAAGATGTCAGCATAGGACCAATAGCATTTGGAAAGAGAAGAGAGATCTGCGGGTATCAGTGGTGGAAACCTGAACGCACTCTTTCAAACATCTGCCCTTACAAGCATCACTCCAACCCAATATCCTCCCAGAGGTCCACTCAATATGTGGGGAGTGGAAACGGAGCCAGGGTATTCCCAACAGAATCTCATCCATTCCCTCGGGAAGGACAAGAAGGGAAATAATCTCCTGGTGGGATGGGGACATGGCTAAGGTGAAATGGACAGTCTGATGTGTGATCTGTAATGGAAGTGTTGACCCATTCACCACTCTAACAGTTACTGGTTTGGGTAGCATTACCAGAGGTATTGTGTGGCGCAAAGCAAAAGCAGAGGACATGAAATTCCCCTCTGCTCCTGAATCCACACAAAGCTCAACTGTATGAGTGGATGAGCCTAAGAGGATTGTCCCTTTAAAGGACAACTTGGGGGAAAATGCCGCTGAGTCTAGTGAACCCCCTCCTATGGTCACTAGACGCGATCATTTCCCTGACCGCCATGGACATTGATTTGCGTAATGTCCCAGTTGTTGGCAATTTTTACACACCACGGGTACTCGAGCGGACTGAGACCTAGGTCCCGCTCGAGAAACCTCCATGGCCTCATGGGAGTCGGATGCCTGAACAGGAGACTCTAGAGGTTTGGCAAAGGTGGGAGCCAGCCGAAACCTCTGCCTACACTGGGTCCGCTCCAACCTCCGCTTGTTAAAACGGAGATCAATGCGGGTAGAAATGGAAATGAGCTCCTCCAGTGTGGCAGGAATCTCCCTGGTGGCTAAGGCGTCCTTTACATGATCTGCCAGTCCTTTCCAGAACACCGGAATAAGAACTTTATCTGGCCATTCTAGCTCAGAGGCTAGAGTCCGGTATTGGATGGCAAACTGGCTGACCATGGACAAACCCTGAGTAATTGCCAACAATTGGAGCGCGGTATCATGGGTAACACGTGGTCCCAAAAAAGACCTGCCTCAGAGCGTCCAAGAAGAGAGGAGCACTCTGTACCACACGATCATCACGCTCCCAAAGCAGCGTTGCCCACTCCAATGCCCTGCCCGACGAAAGAGAAATAATGAATGCCACTTTTGCCCATTCCATAGGAAAACGTGTAGCCAGGAGCTCGAGGTGTATAGAGCACTGGCTCACGAATCCCCGACACAGTTTACTATCACCAGCAAACTTGTCTGGAAGCGGGAGATGGGGTATAGTCGGAGCAGGGGTGGAAGCAGACAGACTGGCTGCAGCTACACTTGCAGCTTGAACAGCAACAGCGGTGACATCCACATCTGAGGTTGTACGCTCTAGAGCCGCCAACCTACCCTCCAGCTGCTGGATGTACCGCTGTAGACGCTGATCGTCCGCCATTTTCTAGCCAGACCCTGGCGCTATTGTACTGTTAGGGCTAGCGGAATGCACCGAGTAAATATAAATGTTTTATTGAAACAGATGCGTTCGCAGCCCGGGGTCCACCGTGCAGGAGAACCTGCTGCTAGGAAACGGCGGCACTATATGGCGGTATGAACCAGCTCTGTTAGCTTCACGGAGCAGCCGAGAAAGCAAAGCTCTGTGCGCTGTTAGACTTTCACAGAGGCACAGGCTAACTACCCAAATGAGAGCAGTGAGTGGTCTGGTCATGCATGCATACAAAACTCCTCACCAGAGGTGCCAGCATTCTAGGGGCTTATTTCAGCCGGGTCCCTGAATACATTCAAACAGAATCTCCTTGCCGGAGGTGCCAGCATTCTAGGGGCTTATTTCAGCCGGGTCCCTGAACACATACAAACACATGACCACACTGGCGCAATGAACATAACTTGAAAAGACACTAGCGCATGGCCGTGCGGCCATGCGAGCCTTAAATAGTTGCAGCACGTAGAGGACCTTCCCAGAAGGACCAATGAGAGGCTACTACAGAGCCTGCGCACCTACAGGACCTTCCTAGAAGGACCAATAGAATTGACAGCAGTATCTGAACATGTGACCCTCGATCTCCACTGAGAGATCTTACTCTGGGCATGCTCAGAACGAGGAAAGCAGGACTTAGTCCCAGAAGCGTCTGCTCGCCGCTGCCCAACATTGGCCTCAATGGCAGAAGCAGGAAAGGCAGCAGCAACTCTTTGCACAGAGTCAGCCTGAGCGAGACGCTGGGACTGACGTCTACGCTGAGCAGGCTCCACTGCGGCAGGAGGAGAATGGGAGACCGCAGCGGAGATGGCCCGAGATTCCCCCTGTGCAGAGGCGGGAGCTCGACCCCTAACAATCCTCTTTTCAACTTCAGCTTTTTTACAGATGGTGTTATGTTGCATCAAAAATTTGTTGAAATTTCATTGAATCGATTGAAATGCAAAATACAAATTTGTGTGCATGCAGCATGTAAGTGCATGTTCCCACTGGCCACTAAACAGAAAAAGCCAAAGTCAAAAGCATTATAAGAAAATACCCTGCATTAAGTAAATAAACAGCAATAGTGCATGAAAATAATATAGGGTACTTAGTTAACATAATTTTGATTTAAAAATGCATGTGGATTAGGGCTGAGAATGACTGGGCCCATCTAGTAAATACATAGCCATGGGGAACCACATTAAAATAATGTCCAGTTCAAAGAAAAGGCAGGCCTCATGGAATTTGTGTTTCCTTTAATATTTCAGACAGAAGATTGAAAAGAATTATCAGAAGAGTTGTACAAGAGCCAATGACCACTTAAGAAGAACTACAGAAAGATCTCAAATCAGCAGGTACAATTGTTTTAAAGAAAACAATAAATAATGCACTCAAACTCCTTGGCCTGTATACACGCTCACCAAGCAATACTCTTTTGCTAAACAAAAAGTAAGTTCCAGTGCGTTCAAAGTTTGCTTAACAACATTGAGACAAGCACGCGAAATACTGAGAGAATATAGTCTGGTCAGAAGATATTAAAATTGAACTCTTTGAATGCCATATTATCCACCATGTTTGCAGACCAAAAGGCACTGCATATCACCCCAAAAGCACTATACCAAAAGTAAAGTTTGGACATGGGAACATCATAGTGTGGGGCTGTTTTTCAGCAAATGGTACTGGAAAGCTTCATATAGTTGAAGGAAGGATGAATGGACAAATGTACGGAAACAACATTCTTGATAAAAATCTGTTGCCATCTACTAAGTTGATGTAATGAAGGTGAACATTTCAGCAAGACAATGATCTCAAACACAGCAAAGAAAACTCTCAATTCTTTTCAGAGAAAAAATAAAGCTGCTAGAATAGCCCAGCCTATTGCCTGACCTTAATCCAATAGAAATGTTTTGGAAGTAAGTAAAGCTAAGAGTTCATACAAGGAGCTCATGGAACCTTCAGGATTTGAAGAATGTTTGTGTGGAACGATGGGTCAAAATCACACCTGAGCAATGCATATGACTGGTTTCTCCATACAGGAGGCATCTTGAAGCTGTCATCACCAACAAGGCTTTTATATGAAGTATTAAAGGGATCCTGTCACCTGAATTTGGCGGGACCAGTTTTGGGTCATATGGGCGGGGTTTTCGGGTGTTTGATTCACCCTTTCCTTACCCGCTGGCTGCATGCTGACCGCAATATTGGATTGAAGTTAATTCTTTGTCCTCCGGAGTACATGCCTGCGCAAGGCAAGATAAAATACAGTGGACCTACACCTACAGATGACATGGCTCCCCAAACCATCACTGATTGTGGAAACTTCACCCTAGACCTCAAGCAGCTTACATTGTGTGCCTTTCCACTCTTCCTCCAGACTATGGGACCTTAATTTTCAAATGAAATGCAAAATTTACTTGCCTTGTGTTGTGTGTCAATGACTGCCTTCTGGACACCTGTCAAGTCAGCAGTCTTCCCCATAATTGTGTAGCCTATTGAAACAGACTAAATGACCTTTTTAAATGATCAGGAAGCCTTTGCAGGTGTTTTTTGTTAATTTTTCTAATTTACTGAGATAATGACTTTTGAGTTTTCATTGGCTGTAAGCCATAATCATCAACATTAACAGAAATAAACGCTTGAAATAGATAACTCTGTTTGTAATGACTCTATATAATATGAGTTTCACTTTTTGTATTGAAGAACTGAAATAAATGAACTTTTTGATGATATTCTAATTTTGTGAGAAGCACCTGTATAAATATTTTTAAAATCAAACTTCGTTATAGATGGTTAGCCAATGTCAGTGTGGAATATCCTGATATTCTGACATTGTACATATATAATCTTGGGTGTGTTAATCTCAAAACACTAAAGACTTTTAATCAAAACCTAAGATATAAGCAAAATGAGGAAATACCATGCAGTAAAAAAATAAATAACAATACTGCATGAAAATAATATAGGGTACTTGATTAACATAATATTAATTAAAAAAGTAAAACCATCCCAACACATCACGGTGACCCTACTCCAGAGGGTCTTAACCTGTAGTATTAAAATCTTACTATATGTCTAATGACCTAAATATTAATAAGGGCAGATAAGGACAGAGGCCCTGAGTAATGGACACCCAGAAGTGAGGAGATATATAAATGTAATGTCCAGCTCAAAGAAAAGGAAGGCCTCGCCCTTATTTGCAAAGAGGCATGGTCTCCTTTTTCTTTGAGCTGGTCATTACATTTATATATCTCCTCACTGCTGTGTCCCCATTAGTCTGGGCCTTAGTCCTTCTCAGACTTTATTCACACTTACGACATAAGACATATGAAATAATCACCAAAAGGTGTCCACTAGGGTTGAGCGACCTTTAGTTTTTTAGGGTCGGGTTTTCTGAAACCCGACTGTCTTAAAAGTCGAGTCGACTGAAATCGGCCGACCACAGTGAAAAGTCAGGTTTCGGCCGAAACACGAAACCCCGTGAAGATAATTATTATTATTATTTTTTTATTTTTTTTATCTCTCTCTCTCTCTCTCTCTCTCTCTCTCTCTCTCTCTCTCTCTCTCTCCCCCCCCCTCCGTCCCAGAACAGAAAATTTCGATTTCCACATTCCAAATCGCTACTGCGCACAAGCGATAACATGACGATAGGCGTTCACTCCCCTAACACCTATGTCATCACTCTGCCCACGCTCATTCATTAAGGATAAATTTAATACACCGCACACTCTAGGGGTATAATCTGTGACAAACTCAGAATTAATTGAAGTGCCATAAGTTTATTATTCAATAATGCAGAAGGCGACCAGAAGTCACAACTGACAACGTTTCGACTCTTCCCGAGTCTTTGTCAAAAGGTCGCTGAAAAGAACAAAACATATATAAACAACTGTACAGAAAGCATATACAATAAACGTTACATTCCGTAGTGTGGTACAATAAGCCCGAAGTAGGGGAAAAAATACACATATATATACATATATACAAAACATAGCCTAATACAGGTATTATATCCTGTCCTGAGTGAGAGAAAGATAAGTCCTTAGTGAGTAGGATCATGGTTCTGTGTAAGCCGAAGCTGGACTCATGCAGATTGGAGGACGTGGGACCCAAGAAAGTACCAAACCGAAGATTACCTTAGCAAGGTGAATAAAGGAATAGTACAAATGGTATCCTTGTGGCTCATAGAATATCTATAAAGGATAGAAAGTGTTAGTAGGAACCGTATATGAGAAACAACTATAATCTTAGTAATAGAAAGGTTTACCTCATAGAATATAATGATAAAAATATGTAGGTGGTCTTTGACTTATTGTGTCACAAAAGTAATCTGTTGAGGATACATAGGGCAAGGAGAATAATGAGTTGTATCAATACTATGGTGGGACGCACAAAATAAGGGGTGTTTATAGGCAATGGTATGTGAAGTTACCTGGCAATGCTGGTGGGTAAGAGAATGATCAATTCTTATGCAGTGTGCTAGTAACGCAAGCCTAGTTTATCCTGTTAAGCTGCAAATGGAACCTAATTACAATGCATATAGTTAAAGTGTGTACAGGGAAGGACGCAGGTGGGAAGACATACTAGGTAGTGCCATGCAATGTTACCTGGCAATGTTTGTAAGCACCAAGGACATTAGCCTTGTAAGGTATGCTGCCAGCATAACACGGTCCTGTAGTGTCACCGGGAAAGTCTGCTATAGAGATATATGGTTATAGTGTGTAGGGATAATAAAAAAAGGGGGGGGGGAAGGGGGAAGAAACAGCAGCACTAGACTGTTACCTGGCAATGATGGTGTGCAGCTAGCCTTTGTTGTAACCAGGCCGTATGCGGGAGATCTCTGTAAGGGGATAATATGCATTATCTACTTTGTCATCTGGCTCTCTCAGCCAGGGGTGTAGATGATGCAGGCCAAGTGGCTGCATACACAGTGGTGGATCAGGGTATTTTACCTGGTGGTAGTGGGGTATGAGCGGCGCTCCTGCGCCCTGCTTCCTGGCACGTGGTGTGTATGGCGTCCCGGCCCTGCTATTTAAACACGGAGGGACCCGCGGTACCGGAAGTGCGTCATCCGGTACCGGAAGTCCCGCCGCTGCTGTGTAAAGTGTAGTGCGCATGCGCGGGCGTCGTCAGGGAGATGGAACGCTGTGGATTCACAGCGATAGTGGCGCCTGCGCTGTGCGGTAACTGAGGAGCCCGCTGTTTGGTATAGGTGGTTTAGTGTGCATGTATGGGCACTAACAGTGTGAACGCTGTCCACTACAGAGAGGATAGTGTCAGCGCTCATGGGTGAATTAATGGTTCTCCATTGTGGAGTGTGAGCGTACCATAGGTATCCTTGACAGATGAGCCATTAACTCTTGAATACGGCTGTAAAGGGGGAACCTATTAGTAGACCTTAGAGGTTACACGTTCTATCAAATAATGACCAAAAATTAGAGATAAAAATGATGAAAATGAAAATAAGGGTAAAAACTAAAAAATAAACAGTGGAAAATGAACTTTAAAATGAAAAAAATGTTTCAATGCCCCAAAGTAACAAAAAAGAATAAAGCAATGAAAAATGAAGAAATACTTAAATATAAAAGAATAATAAGGGGGGCAATGAAAAATTAATGATAAGGATACCACTAACAAAATGGAAAATAAAATAAAGAGATGTAAGTCAAAATAAAAATTGAAAATAAAAAAATAAAAAATAAAATTAAAAATAAGAGGTGACACAAAGTCAACCTAGGGGAGGAGGAGTTAGTCATACCGAATTATGAATAGACTCACCACCATGGTCAGCGGGTCTATGGAGAGGGAGAGAAAAAAGACATATCAATATCATGATCAAGACAACCAGTCAATTTCCCTGTTCAGGCCCTTTGGTGCTAGTGTATCAAGTGTATAGATCCAATACGTCTCTCTTGACCTGAGCAATTTGATGTGGTCGCCCCCCCGTCTAGGCCTAGGTACCTGCTCTATTACTTGGAATTTCAGTTGCGCTATTGTATGTCTAGCTGCAGCAAAATGGGCAGGTAAGGGGAGCCATGTTTTACCACACCTTATCGTGGATTTATGACTGGCCACCCGGTCTCTCACATGTTGTACCGTCTCACCAACGTACAGAAGGCCACATGGGCACTTGATTAAATACACTACAAAATTGGATTCGCAGGTAAAGAAGCCTCGTATGGGAAAAGATTTACCAGTCCTTGGGTGTGTAATATTGTCTGATCTGATAACGTTGGAGCAAGCAGCGCAATTCAAACAGGGGAACGTGCCGTGACGGCGTGTGCTAAGGAGTTGTTGAGTAAGTTCCCTGCGTGCACTGCCCACATCGGCCCTCACAATCTGATCCTTTATGTTTGGGGGCCGTCTTGTGCTCATCAGTACCGGTGTCTGGAATGAGGGGATGTTGGGATAAGCCTTACCCAACAGAGGCCAGTGTCTTCTGATTGTTGAGTGGACTTTTGGCATGAAAGGATGGTGAGTATGTACAAATGGCATGCGCTCTTGTTGTAATCTAGGTAGTTTGTCTTCGTCAGGGGTGTAAGAGAGTACCAGTTCCTGTTCTAAAAGTGCGGATGGGTATTCCCTATCCTTGAACTTCTGTGACATAAGGTCGAGTCTGGTATGGCGTATTTCCGGGTCGGATACTATTCTGGACACTCTTTTGAACTGGGAACGGGGGAGGCTGTCCTTGGTGGACCTGGGGTGACAGCTTGAGTATAGTAGTAGGCTGTTACAGTCTGTGGGTTTCGTGTGAAGATCCGTGCTCAGGACCCCCTGATGGTCCTTTAGGACCAGGGTGTCAAGAAAGGCGATCTGTGTGGTACTAAAGTTCATCGTGAACTGTAGTTCCTGGAAAATGGAATTCAGGTATCTGTGGAAGTTATCGAGTGTATCTGGGGTACCTGTCCAGATCATGAAAATATCGTCGATATAGCGGTGGTATTCAATCGCGTACTGTAGAAAAAGCTCATTATTATAGACAAAATGTTCCTCAAAAAAATGCATATAGGCATTAGCGTATGCCGGGGCTACATTTGAGCCCATGGCGGTCCCACGTGCCTGGACGTAGTAAGTATCCTCATAGAGGAAGTAATTTTCATACAGTACTACCCTCAATAGGTCAAGGCAGAAATTAATGGAGTTATGAGACATGTCCGACTTATCAAGTAGACTCCTTGTTGCTAGAATGCCCCTATCATGCGAAATGGAGGTATACAGGCTCTGTACGTCCAGAGTGACCAGTATACTGGACTTTGGTATTTGTTGAATATTCTTGATTATGCCCAAAAATTGGCTTGTGTCTAGAAGAAAAGATCTTGTCCCCTTGACTAGGGGTGTCAAGATTTTTTCTAAGAAAATTGAGAGAGGTGAGAAGATAGAGTCGGTGGAGGCCACAATGGGCCTCCCCGGAGGATTGCTGAGGGACTTATGGATTTTAGGTAGAACGTAAAAAACGGGAATTATTGGGTGCGGGTTTTTGAGATAGGTTGCTGTCTTGGTATCTATCGTTTTACTATCCAGGTAGGAAGTAAGGAGATCCTGTATCAGTTTAGCGATCTTAGAAGTGGGGTCTCTGGGAATAACCTTATAGGTCTCAGTGTCTGATAATTGTCGGAGTATTTCCGTATGGTACTGGGAGCGGTCCATAACGACAGTGGCTCCCCCCTTATCCGCTGGCTTAATGATTATATTCTTGTTAGACCGTAATGCTGTAAGTGCATGCTTCTCATCAAGGGAAAGGTTCGTGTGAGTGGGAAAGAACCCAAGTTTTTGTTGGTGAGTGAGCGATTTAATATCACGATCAATAAGTGAAATTACAGTTTCAGCTGCGTGATAGGAGTGGGGGGGTGAGAAGGTGCTAACATTCCGTAGACCCAGAGAACTGATGGATAAATCCGTGACATTCTCAGCAGAGGCTGAGGTGCCTGAACTCGCAGCAGCCCCAGTGCCAAAGTGAGTTCTGAGTCTAATGGATCTGTAGAACCTATTTAGGTCCTTTTCCAATTGGAACGAGTCCCAATGTGGGGTGGGGCAAAAGGATAATCCTTTTTGTAGCACTGATAATTCAGCGGGAGACAGGTTGTAGCTTGAAATGTTCATCACCAGGTTCGATGGCTTACCTGGCTGCGTGTTGCCATTCTTTCTCCGCGCCCGTCGGGTTGGTCTCCATGTTGGTACCCTCCCCTGCGTCCTTTCGCTAAAAAAGGCGGTCTGGTTGAGCCTACAGATGAGTCGCTGCCAGAGCTGTGTGAGTCGAATCTTCTTTGCATGGGGCGTCGTCGCCAGGGCGTATATGTGGTGGAATCGCTCCATCTGTAGACACGGTTGTTCAGATAGTCGTCGTTGTCTCTTTGGAACTTCTGCCTCTTCCGGTCCTGGAGATTCTTCTGGTGTTCAGTGATGATTTTGTCTGTTTTCTCCTTCAAGGTAGTCCACTCAGGGGTAGAGAGGGTAGCTGCTAGTTGGTTTTCGATGGCCAGGATATTTTTTCTAAGGTCAGATATTTCTTTCTGGAGGTACTCCACAGTAAGAATAATAATGTCCAATGAGCACTTGTTAAGTATTTTTTGATACTTGTCACAATACTCTTGATTGTCTGCAAAAAGAGTGGGTCGTAAATGACTCCTCAGTCCCCTAGGGATTTTGCTTTGGCGGTGATATTCCGCTAGGGTGGTACAATGCAGGTCGTACGAGATTAGTTTGCGTTTGGTTTTCTCATAGTCCCTAGTCCTCAAATCGGTTGCTGGTATCTTAAGGAACTCAGCAGAACTCGTGACTTGAGATAATATATTTGAACTAGTAGCTATGTCGTAGGCAAAGGTGTCGGTTGACATTTGGGCACCCTGTGCAACAACCAAGATAACTAGTAAATGGAAAAAGAATGGTGTGCACTAGGGATAGGGATAGGGCGAGGTGCAGGTGTAGAGGACTGATCGTCCTGATACACTAAGGATAAATTTAATACACCGCACACTCTAGGGGTATAATCTGTGACAAACTCAGAATTAATTGAAGTGCCATAAGTTTATTATTCAATAATGCAGAAGGCGACCAGAAGTCACAACTGACAACGTTTCGACTCTTCCCGAGTCTTTGTCAAAAGGTCGCTGAAAAGAACAAAACATATATAAACAACTGTACAGAAAGCATATACAATAAACGTTACATTCCGTAGTGTGGTACAATAAGCCCGAAGTAGGGGAAAAAATACACATATATATACATATATACAAAACATAGCCTAATACAGGTATTATATCCTGTCCTGAGTGAGAGAAAGATAAGTCCTTAGTGAGTAGGATCATGGTTCTGTGTAAGCCGAAGCTGGACTCATGCAGATTGGAGGACGTGGGACCCAAGAAAGTACCAAACCGAAGATTACCTTAGCAAGGTGAATAAAGGAATAGTACAAATGGTATCCTTGTGGCTCATAGAATATCTATAAAGGATAGAAAGTGTTAGTAGGAACCGTATATGAGAAACAACTATAATCTTAGTAATAGAAAGGTTTACCTCATAGAATATAATGATAAAAATATGTAGGTGGTCTTTGACTTATTGTGTCACAAAAGTAATCTGTTGAGGATACATAGGGCAAGGAGAATAATGAGTTGTATCAATACTATGGTGGGACGCACAAAATAAGGGGTGTTTATAGGCAATGGTATGTGAAGTTACCTGGCAATGCTGGTGGGTAAGAGAATGATCAATTCTTATGCAGTGTGCTAGTAACGCAAGCCTAGTTTATCCTGTTAAGCTGCAAATGGAACCTAATTACAATGCATATAGTTAAAGTGTGTACAGGGAAGGACGCAGGTGGGAAGACATACTAGGTAGTGCCATGCAATGTTACCTGGCAATGTTTGTAAGCACCAAGGACATTAGCCTTGTAAGGTATGCTGCCAGCATAACACGGTCCTGTAGTGTCACCGGGAAAGTCTGCTATAGAGATATATGGTTATAGTGTGTAGGGATAATAAAAAAAGGGGGGGGGGGAAGGGGGAAGAAACAGCAGCACTAGACTGTTACCTGGCAATGATGGTGTGCAGCTAGCCTTTGTTGTAACCAGGCCGTATGCGGGAGATCTCTGTAAGGGGATAATATGCATTATCTACTTTGTCATCTGGCTCTCTCAGCCAGGGGTGTAGATGATGCAGGCCAAGTGGCTGCATACACAGTGGTGGATCAGGGTATTTTACCTGGTGGTAGTGGGGTATGAGCGGCGCTCCTGCGCCCTGCTTCCTGGCACGTGGTGTGTATGGCGTCCCGGCCCTGCTATTTAAACACGGAGGGACCCGCGGTACCGGAAGTGCGTCATCCGGTACCGGAAGTCCCGCCGCTGCTGTGTAAAGTGTAGTGCGCATGCGCGGGCGTCGTCAGGGAGATGGAACGCTGTGGATTCACAGCGATAGTGGCGCCTGCGCTGTGCGGTAACTGAGGAGCCCGCTGTTTGGTATAGGTGGTTTAGTGTGCATGTATGGGCACTAACAGTGTGAACGCTGTCCACTACAGAGAGGATAGTGTCAGCGCTCATGGGTGAATTAATGGTTCTCCATTGTGGAGTGTGAGCGTACCATAGGTATCCTTGACAGATGAGCCATTAACTCTTGAATACGGCTGTAAAGGGGGAACCTATTAGTAGACCTTAGAGGTTACACGTTCTATCAAATAATGACCAAAAATTAGAGATAAAAATGATGAAAATGAAAATAAGGGTAAAAACTAAAAAATAAACAGTGGAAAATGAACTTTAAAATGAAAAAAATGTTTCAATGCCCCAAAGTAACAAAAAAGAATAAAGCAATGAAAAATGAAGAAATACTTAAATATAAAAGAATAATAAGGGGGGCAATGAAAAATTAATGATAAGGATACCACTAACAAAATGGAAAATAAAATAAAGAGATGTAAGTCAAAATAAAAATTGAAAATAAAAAAATAAAAAATAAAATTAAAAATAAGAGGTGACACAAAGTCAACCTAGGGGAGGAGGAGTTAGTCATACCGAATTATGAATAGACTCACCACCATGGTCAGCGGGTCTATGGAGAGGGAGAGAAAAAAGACATATCAATATCATGATCAAGACAACCAGTCAATTTCCCTGTTCAGGCCCTTTGGTGCTAGTGTATCAAGTGTATAGATCCAATACGTCTCTCTTGACCTGAGCAATTTGATGTGGTCGCCCCCCCGTCTAGGCCTAGGTACCTGCTCTATTACTTGGAATTTCAGTTGCGCTATTGTATGTCTAGCTGCAGCAAAATGGGCAGGTAAGGGGAGCCATGTTTTACCACACCTTATCGTGGATTTATGACTGGCCACCCGGTCTCTCACATGTTGTACCGTCTCACCAACGTACAGAAGGCCACATGGGCACTTGATTAAATACACTACAAAATTGGATTCGCAGGTAAAGAAGCCTCGTATGGGAAAAGATTTACCAGTCCTTGGGTGTGTAATATTGTCTGATCTGATAACGTTGGAGCAAGCAGCGCAATTCAAACAGGGGAACGTGCCGTGACGGCGTGTGCTAAGGAGTTGTTGAGTAAGTTCCCTGCGTGCACTGCCCACATCGGCCCTCACAATCTGATCCTTTATGTTTGGGGGCCGTCTTGTGCTCATCAGTACCGGTGTCTGGAATGAGGGGATGTTGGGATAAGCCTTACCCAACAGAGGCCAGTGTCTTCTGATTGTTGAGTGGACTTTTGGCATGAAAGGATGGTGAGTATGTACAAATGGCATGCGCTCTTGTTGTAATCTAGGTAGTTTGTCTTCGTCAGGGGTGTAAGAGAGTACCAGTTCCTGTTCTAAAAGTGCGGATGGGTATTCCCTATCCTTGAACTTCTGTGACATAAGGTCGAGTCTGGTATGGCGTATTTCCGGGTCGGATACTATTCTGGACACTCTTTTGAACTGGGAACGGGGGAGGCTGTCCTTGGTGGACCTGGGGTGACAGCTTGAGTATAGTAGTAGGCTGTTACAGTCTGTGGGTTTCGTGTGAAGATCCGTGCTCAGGACCCCCTGATGGTCCTTTAGGACCAGGGTGTCAAGAAAGGCGATCTGTGTGGTACTAAAGTTCATCGTGAACTGTAGTTCCTGGAAAATGGAATTCAGGTATCTGTGGAAGTTATCGAGTGTATCTGGGGTACCTGTCCAGATCATGAAAATATCGTCGATATAGCGGTGGTATTCAATCGCGTACTGTAGAAAAAGCTCATTATTATAGACAAAATGTTCCTCAAAAAAATGCATATAGGCATTAGCGTATGCCGGGGCTACATTTGAGCCCATGGCGGTCCCACGTGCCTGGACGTAGTAAGTATCCTCATAGAGGAAGTAATTTTCATACAGTACTACCCTCAATAGGTCAAGGCAGAAATTAATGGAGTTATGAGACATGTCCGACTTATCAAGTAGACTCCTTGTTGCTAGAATGCCCCTATCATGCGAAATGGAGGTATACAGGCTCTGTACGTCCAGAGTGACCAGTATACTGGACTTTGGTATTTGTTGAATATTCTTGATTATGCCCAAAAATTGGCTTGTGTCTAGAAGAAAAGATCTTGTCCCCTTGACTAGGGGTGTCAAGATTTTTTCTAAGAAAATTGAGAGAGGTGAGAAGATAGAGTCGGTGGAGGCCACAATGGGCCTCCCCGGAGGATTGCTGAGGGACTTATGGATTTTAGGTAGAACGTAAAAAACGGGAATTATTGGGTGCGGGTTTTTGAGATAGGTTGCTGTCTTGGTATCTATCGTTTTACTATCCAGGTAGGAAGTAAGGAGATCCTGTATCAGTTTAGCGATCTTAGAAGTGGGGTCTCTGGGAATAACCTTATAGGTCTCAGTGTCTGATAATTGTCGGAGTATTTCCGTATGGTACTGGGAGCGGTCCTACACACTATAACCATATATCTCTATAGCAGACTTTCCCGGTGACACTACAGGACCGTGTTATGCTGGCAGCATACCTTACAAGGCTAATGTCCTTGGTGCTTACAAACATTGCCAGGTAACATTGCATGGCACTACCTAGTATGTCTTCCCACCTGCGTCCTTCCCTGTACACACTTTAACTATATGCATTGTAATTAGGTTCCATTTGCAGCTTAACAGGATAAACTAGGCTTGCGTTACTAGCACACTGCATAAGAATTGATCATTCTCTTACCCACCAGCATTGCCAGGTAACTTCACATACCATTGCCTATAAACACCCCTTATTTTGTGCGTCCCACCATAGTATTGATACAACTCATTATTCTCCTTGCCCTATGTATCCTCAACAGATTACTTTTGTGACACAATAAGTCAAAGACCACCTACATATTTTTATCATTATATTCTATGAGGTAAACCTTTCTATTACTAAGATTATAGTTGTTTCTCATATACGGTTCCTACTAACACTTTCTATCCTTTATAGATATTCTATGAGCCACAAGGATACCATTTGTACTATTCCTTTATTCACCTTGCTAAGGTAATCTTCGGTTTGGTACTTTCTTGGGTCCCACGTCCTCCAATCTGCATGAGTCCAGCTTCGGCTTACACAGAACCATGATCCTACTCACTAAGGACTTATCTTTCTCTCACTCAGGACAGGATATAATACCTGTATTAGGCTATGTTTTGTATATATGTATATATATGTGTATTTTTTCCCCTACTTCGGGCTTATTGTACCACACTACGGAATGTAACGTTTATTGTATATGCTTTCTGTACAGTTGTTTATATATGTTTTGTTCTTTTCAGCGACCTTTTGACAAAGACTCGGGAAGAGTCGAAACGTTGTCAGTTGTGACTTCTGGTCGCCTTCTGCATTATTGAATAATAAACTTATGGCACTTCAATTAATTCTGAGTTTGTCACAGATTATACCCCTAGAGTGTGCGGTGTATTAAATTTATCCTTAGTGTATCAGGACGATCAGTCCTCTACACCTGCACCTCGCCCTATCCCTATCCCTAGTGCACACCATTCTTTTTCCACGCTCATTCATTGGCTGAAAAAAATGGCGCTAATCGCGTCATACGAAACGCGACTTTGGCGCCAAGATCGCGTACCGCATGGCCGACCCCGCACAGGGATCGGGTCGGGTTTCATGAGACGCCGACTTTGCCAAAAGTCGGCGACTTATGAAAATGAACGACCCGTTTCGCTCAACCCTAGTGTCCACATGTAATAAATCAATGGCACTTCATGTCAAGAATTAAATCCAAATGCTATATTTGGAAGGGTGGTGCATGACGGGAATTCATATTGAATCACTGTTTAGTACTATGTTATGATCTTCCTACCCTGCTCCACTGCCTTCCTATTACATCACTACCTCATAGTGTAACTACTATTTTTGGAATATACCTCCTTATTCTCTTTACTACCAGGAGTTTGTGGTGTCTCCCCTGTGAGACACTCTGCTTTTTTATTGTTTTTTTATTGTACAATTGGTTTTAATTCTAATCAATAAAAGTATACTATAATGGATCTCTTCAATTCCTCTGGAGTAATTGTGCACCAGAGTTTGGATTTAAGTCATTAGACGTATGGTATTATTGGAATACTAGCAGTTAAGAGTAGACTATCGAAATTACAGTATGTTAATCAAGTACTCCATGTTATTTTCATGCACTATTGCTATTTATTTATTTGCAGGTTCTTTTCTCATTTTGTTTGTATCTTGGTTTTTTCTCTCTTTAATGGCAACGTGAACATGCGCCTACACATTTTATGCATGCCAACTTATATTCCAGTTCATTTCTTTTGTTTTTTTGGTTTGGACTTTTAATCAAGTTTTACTTAGTTTTTTGTTTTTTTTAGTTTTAACGGCATCACTACTTTCCTAGTCTAAGCCTATGAAGCCCTAGGCAATGACACGGAGGCCCATTGACAATTAAAATAACCTAAAAGAAACAAAGTCCTCCAGCATTTATCAAGGTTTAATTAATGCATTTTACTTACACAAAACTGGATAAAAACATGTGAAATATAGCGATGACAAATGCAACAGACACAAAGAGACAACACTGAGCGGAAGTGTGTCCGAGATACAGTTTGTATGGCCAGTACCATGCACTGCTGCATATAGTGGAATATACATGATGATACCTGACACTCAATGTAATGCACAAATATATATGTACCATCCAACAAAGAAGGTGTCTGAACCTATCATATACAGAAATGAATAGCTGACTGATGACCTGAACCATCCATCACAGTGAATACAGAATAAAGTTGTTACAATCATTTAGAATGAAGAAAAAGGTGTAAAGTGCATAAATCAAAATCATGAAGTAGATTCAAAACAAAGTGCCAGTTGCAGAAAACGTGCAACAATGGAATAGACCACTAAGCAAATGCAGGTAATTTTTTTTTTTGGGGGGGGGTGTTAAAGTATCACCTGGATGTGTACTGGAGACAGAGCAAGATCCAATATATCATGCAAACATAATCCTAGAATGTCAATCATTATCAAGTATCAGGATAATCGAAAGCCCTTATCTGCAGACAAACATGAGGTGTATTTACCCATACAGTAATATACATGAGAGGTTATTCACAAGAGCATTATACTATGTGATGAATAGGAGTCCCAGAAAACAATTATAATCACAGCCATACAAAAGCAAAACATATGATCATGTTATCAAATCGTGGCAAAAAGTATAATTGCCCAAACCACTGATTGCGTCAGTGTTTCG
The DNA here is from genome assembly GCF_051348905.1 of Ranitomeya variabilis. Classification (NCBI taxonomy): domain Eukaryota; kingdom Metazoa; phylum Chordata; class Amphibia; order Anura; family Dendrobatidae; genus Ranitomeya; species Ranitomeya variabilis. Next base: position 477,051,899 of record NC_135237.1, read on the forward strand.
GCCAGTCTTCACAATGCTGCCCCCATAGCCGATCCCAGGAGCTGTAGGTAGAGGGTCTCCTTGAACAAGAAGAAATTGTGTTTAAGGGTGAAGTCCAGAGTTTGAAGAAAGTCCCTTAGCCCAGATTCAATTGTGGTCATGGAAAGAAAAAAGGAGAAGGCTTTGAAGTTGTCGGTGTGCCTTATTGAGGTATACAAAGCCTCAATGTCCATTGACAAGCAACATATCAGACACCAAAGTGGATGCTATCAACCCTCTGCAGACAATCAGTAGAATCCTTTAGGTAAGAGCGCTTCCTGGTGGATTCATCATGTCTTTATGGATCTTTGGTAACATATAGAGACACTAGGTACTATCCTAGTCTGTTTATTCCACATTATCTACAGGTGTGAGATTCCAAATAACAGGGAAAGAAAACAGATTTAATGTGTTATAGAAAGAGTTTTCTTGCTATTCTCCAGGTATAAACTTCATGTAAGTAACTAAAGAATGCAGTCCTTCAAAAGTGGAACATTATTCTAGGTCCTCCAAGAAATGTGGACCCTATTCTTATGAAAGCAACATCCTCAAAATAATTATTCCAGATGGGTGCAACCAATTTTTCTCACTCATATTCTGAAAGCAATTCAAATGATTATGTGTTAGGTGTCGAGATCCCGCCTCTGCACAGGGGGAATCTCAAACCATCTCCACTGCAGTCTCCCATTCGTCTCCAGCCGCAGTGGAGACGTCGGTCTCAGCGTCTAACTCAGGCTGATACTGGATGACTGGTTACTGCAGCCTTTCCAGCTTCTGCCATTTTAGCCAGTACTGAGCAGCGGCGAGCAGGCATGTTTGGGACTAAGTCCTGCTCTTCCCTTTCTGAGCATGCCCAGGGCAAGATCTCTCATTGGAGATCAAGGGTCACATGCTTAGATACTGCAGCACATCCCATTGGCCCTTTAGGAAGATCCTGAAGGTGTTCTTCTTCTGTGGCTGACTCCCATTGGTCCTTCTGGGAAGGTCCTTTTCTTGCTACAGCTATAAAAGGTTTGCATGGCCGCACGGCCATGCGCTAGTGTACATTTGGAATCGTGTGTGTGTTGATGAGTGCAAGTCGTTCTTTAAAATCCCCTCCCTTGTGTATGACTGTTTGCAATAGGTGGATGCTTGCTGTCTAGCGCCCGACTAAGCTGTCAACATAAAGACACACGATACAGCGTCTATTGCTGTATGCGCCAGTGCAGCGCCGTGCGCTTATAGAGCGCTTTCCTATCCCAAGTCTGGGTGGTTAGTGGCGTCCGCCAAAGCGGCACAGCATGCACTCTTGTGCTTTAAGTTATTTTCTGTTACTTTGACACCCCAGTTACGGTGTCGAGCGCAAGTGGTCTGTACGTACGCTAACCCTGTGTCTTGGGATAGAGTCCTGAGACTCCATGCTTGCGCTCTTGGTGCGGTACCACGGCCCTGTGATGCAACAGGGTCTGCTTCCTTCACACAGGGTGAAGTTAACCCATGTGTGTATCCACATTGTACCGCCATATAGTCCGTCATTACTCAGCAGCAGGTTCCATCTCTGCACGGTGGACCCCGGGCTGCGAATGCACCTTATACCATCTCTCTTATAATTTGGTGCGTTCCGCTAGCCCTACCATTATGTTAGGTGGTGATTTTCAGTGGTCTAAACTACTGGCCACTGTACACAAAAATAGATTACATGGGCTACTTTCCTCAGTACATTGATCATGGACAGTGCATGCCAAATAGAATAATAAGGTAATATATATACTCTAACCCTCCTGCTTATGGAAGAATCTGTCAGCAACTGTGTTCACTCTTATTTTCTGTTATGATTGTGCTCACACACTAACACACTGTACTCAACTGGTCCCTGTACAGACTAGAAAAGGTCCTAGCCGTACAACTAAATATACCTCCTTGAACTTGGCTCACTAAAAGGCAGTCTAGTGGTTTCTACTACCTCCCGAGGAAGCAGAGGGTAGGCTACAACACAAATCCAACAAAGGTACATGTGCATGGAGGCACGAGAACCCAGGGTGAGAAACTGAAACAAGTTCACAAAGTATAGACAGGGATAAATAAGGAGAATAAAAAAAACAAACAGAATAAGTGAAATCTCCCAGACCCAAACGTGAAGAAGTGAAAGGTGCTGGGGAGGAAAACTGAAAGATAAACAGCAGGAAAAACAACTGTGGCTTATTGGATAAGGTAAAATCTTAGCTGAGAAGCTGGAATTCCAAACACCAATCTACATGAAAGTATAGCCAGCAAGTGAAGTAAGTGAAAGCTGAACATTTAAAGCTTATCCCAAAATGTGATAGGACAGAGCCAAATGTGAAGATTGAAAACACCTGGAGAGAACACAACCATGAAAGGAAAACCAAGACAAAGGAAACATCAGCATTTGGACGGACAGAGATGAAAATGACTGTAACTCAACAGAGAAGGAAACTGGCAATGCAGCAAAAGGTCACTAAAGTGAATCCTGAAACCGTGCCATGATACTTCCTTGGAATTGAGTTAAACCTTGTTTATTCCAGAAGGTACAAGGACCAAAATGTTCATATGTTGATGTCACATTATAGTGACCAAAATTGGACTTTCTTATTAACTTTAAGCATAAATACATCTAGTGATCACATACAGGTGCAGACTTTCATAACACCTCAGCAGTGCCATAGACTGATCGACTCCATGTCATGCCGCATTTACTGAATATACATTTCAGTAGGCCAACATTTTGGATTTTAAAATCATTTTTTTCAAGCTAGTGTTATAAAGTATTCTAATTTACTGAGAAAATGACTTTGGGGTTTTTATTGGCTGTAAGCCATAATCACCAACATTAACAGAAATAAACACTTGAAATAGATCACTCTGTCTGTAATGACTCTATCTAATATATGAGTTTCACTTTTTGTATTGAAGAACTGAAATAAATTAACTTTTTGATGATATTCTAATTTTGTGAGATGCACCTGTAAATAGTTAACACCTAATAGAGTGTTATACAGGATTTTTTTAGGACTACACAATAATCTACTTGTCTACCTGGCTGTAGTATAGGTCTCAGTATTTCTTGTTAAAATATTGAAGTAACATCCAGTATCAATCTGGAAACATGGTAACTGTGTGGTGCCCAGAGCTTCACCTTAACTGCTCTTCTCCTTTGACAACTATAGGACACAACATGTCAACTGATTCTCCAATGGGATCTTCACTTTTGGTGTTGAATGTTAGTGATAATAAGACTTTAGGAGCAGATGGACAAAGTAAAGAACTGTTTTGAGGAGAATAAATCCAGATCTTTTTTCATGACACAAATGTCAACATTTTCATGAAGGGTTTCCTTTGATTATCCTCTGATGACCACAAACCATGTTCCTTTTTGCACTTGTGAGACACAACAACACCAGAGGTTTTAAATCTATCACCACAGGGTCACTAACGATGCAGGAATGATCTGTCATTACCATCCAAGAATTCTGTGTTTTCTCTCACTTTTGATGTAAGTTTGTAGTTGCCATGTTTGTAAAAAGTTAGCTGTTACATGATACTATAGTATTTGGCCATTATTGGATTTATTTCCTCAGGAGACAGTGAAGAGATTTTCTTTATAGCACTGATGAGGTTGATGCTTTTGACAGATGTTGACCTATGATAAAAGTTTACATCTTTCAATTACTTAGAGAATCCAACTCTCAGCTATTCTGCAGGTGCAAGATATTTATCTTGACTTGTGTACAAGAGTCAGAAGATACAAGGGAATAAGGGTTATCTCAGATAGTAGTGAAAATTTCAGTAACAATTACTAAATATTTTGTAATTTAATTTTTTTCTCCTCAATTGAATTGTTTTGGTACAGCCAGAACAATTTATTATCTGAAGTTTTGTTTGTTGAAGCATCACTCCAGTGATTTTTCTTTTTCTTATTGCACTGCTGGAGTGGTGTGTTAAACGTAAGTCGCCTGCCTCTGTCTCATACTCACCTGTCGCCCCCTTCATTCTTTTCCAGTATCTTCTAGAAAACATAGGAGGTCAGTTTTCAATACAAGTCTATGAAAGCCTCATTCTGGCTCTCGTAGACTTGTATTGAGAGCTTGTGACGTAAATTCTGACTTACGACCAATCAGAAGTTAAGAGCACCAGATGGCGCTGCGAGATCGGAACGGCATCTATAAGAGGTGAAGCCACCAGAAGTTGCATATAAGAATGGGGGTAGGTGGTTTACATTTAAAGTGCCACTCCAGTGCTGGAAAAAACCCCACTGGAGTGGTGCTTTAACTAGAGTAGAGTTAGAGTAGAGTAGAGTAGAGTGCGTTAACTAGAGTAAAGTTCGGTGTCCTTACCTAACTTAGATCTGCCTAGGGGTCTCCACACCCCCCTTCCCTTGTGCTTGGTTCCCTTCCCCTTATCCCTTTGTGTTGCACTTAGCCTTACGAACACTGAGCGTGACAGATAACATCCAGGCATGCAATTCCACTGTAGTGAACACCTTATTGTGTCAAAGCAGACACTCACCCTGGTTTGAGTTTCCACTTCTTAACTGCAGGGAACTTCTATGTAGATTTCCTTCAACCCTTCTCATCAGAAGAACTTCTTGTATGGGTGCTAAGTCCTGTGGATGGGAAGGGGTGTTCTTTGTTAGGTAATGCGCTTTTATAGTCAGCTGTCTGCTAGACACCTGTTCAGCTAACTTAACTGTGGTTGAATTCTTGAAAATTAGAACTTTAGCTTTGCTCCTGACATTTTCATTTGGGGTGTACATTTTTTGCTACATGGTCTTGAATGAATTTGTTAGGAAAATTACATTTTCAGTGTGTAAAATAACAAACTTTTTTGCTATTAAAAGACATTTGTGGAAGTATTTTGTTATATGGTATCCCATAGAAAATATTGATTCTGAAAGGAAGCTAAAGATTTTCTGACAAATCTAATTTATGTACTAATTTATGATGAGCACTGTATGTTTATTTCCCATTATGAATTTAGACAAAAATATTGTATATATCAAAAGGCCAAAAACTGCCTTAATTGGGACAGCATGAATTAAAGACTGTCACTATGAGATTTCACAATACAAATATAATTCTAGCTGGACTCTTAATATTACTCATTTTAATATTAGACATTGAAATGTTCACAAATGATTATGTAGCCATTCTAAAATAGATTTTACATGAAAGTATACCATCCTCATCTGGTCTAAGAGATCTATTTAGAAATGTTTGTAAATTAGTATTATGTCAGATCTGCTTTCTCACTTAAGCAAGTTATTTAAATGGTAAGTATTCAGTTGGTATTACATTTATCTAAAAGATGGGCTCAAAAGAAAAAGTGGCAAGTTTTTTAAAGCATTCCCACAACTAGACTGTCGGCTATTGTCTCTAATGGAATGTGCTCTACCCCAGTCTCCTGTAAATAGGCATCAATAAATGATTATGAACACTTGTAAACATTCTTTTCTCAGTACAGTAACATTCACTTCAGAAACATGTGTCCTACATTTCAAGCAATCTCCATGAACAGCAGCTCATCAGATCTAATTTTTTTTACAAACAATTCTGGATCTGATGTAAAAAAAAATCACAGATGTGCAATAAATGAGGAAGCAACCCTGGAGTTACCAATGTAAAAAGCTAATATTAACAAATGGTTACATATCATGTCCTTAGCTCACACTCCCACGAGGCCTCCAGGCTAATTCTCTAAAACTCTATTTCATTTTGGCATATTCCATGGAGGCTTCCATAATATTAAGATTACATTTTTAGCACATTATTTTTCGGAAAGAATTAAGATATTGATTAAAATCTAGATATGCACTTTAATGACTTGGATAGCAGTATCAAAATTCAGTATGATGGACAGGTCATCAATTGGTTTAAGGAGCTTTAGCAAGAAATGAAAAATGCATTAGTAAAAAAAACTAAGGACAATATGTCTCTCCAAATGATTAGTTAGTAGGGATGCATTTCTTATTTTCTGGAAGTAAGACAATTTTTTTGTTACATAGTTACATAGGTTAATAAAAGATCTAGGTCCATCAAAATCAACATTTCTCCACCAATTATGCATTTTTTGTCACTAAATTATATATAACCCACAGTGTTATGTGTGCTGAGGATATCATCCAGCCATTGTTCTAAAAGCTGTTATAGTTTCTGCCATTACTACCTCTTGTGGTTTGCACTGTCCAGTCTGACTGCTCTAACTGTAAAGAACCCTTTCCTATTTAGCTGCTAGAATCACCTTTCTTCCACCTGTAATGAGTGCCCCCGGTCCTTAGTATGGTCTTTGGAAAGAATAAGTCATGTGCCAGTCCTATGTATTGAGCCCACTTGTATTTATACATACAAATGAGATCTCTTCTGAGATATCATATGAGAGGCCTTCCATCCCTTGTTATAATCTAGTTGTCCACCTTTGAACTGACTCTAACTTCCGAATATTCTTTTTAAAATGTGAAGCCCAAAACTGGATCTCATATTCTAGATGTGGCCTCACAAATTTATAAAGGGGTAACAATTAGTGATGAGCGAATATACTCCTTATTCGAGATTTCCCAAGCACGCTCGGGTGTCCTCCGAGTATTTTTTATTGCTCGGAGTTTTAGTTTTCCTCACCGCAGCTGAATGATTTACATCTGTTAGCCAGCTTGATTACATGTGGGGATTCCCTAGCAACCAGGCAACCCCCAAATGTACTTATGCTGGCTAGTAGCTGTAAATCATTTAGCTGCGGTGAAGAAAACTAAATCTCCTATCCTAGCACTAAAAAATACTCGGAGGTCACCGGAGCGTGCTTGGGAAATCTTGAGTAACGAGTACCGTATATACTCGAGTATAAGCTGAGAATTTCAGCCCATTTTTTTAGGCTGAATTTGCCCCTGTCGGCTTATACTCGAGTGTTGTGAAATTGGATTTTGGGCTCCCCCGGTGGCCACTGGTGGAATTGAACTGGTGTGCATCATCCCCTCTGTTCACCTGTTTCCATCAGGATGTGGGAGTCGCTATTTAACCTTGCTCCTCTGTCACTTCCATGCCGGTCAACATTGTAATCAGAAGCCTTTCTGTGCATGTTCCTGCTTCTAGACAACTCCCAGCTAAGTTGGACTTTAGTCCTCGTTTGTTTTTGCATTTTGTTCCAGTTCACAGCTGTAGTTTCGTTTCTGTGTCTGGAAAGCTCTTGTGATCTGAAATTGCCACTCTGATGTTATGAGTTAATACTAGAGTCCTAAAGTAATTTCAGGATGGTATTTTGATAGGGTTTTCAGCTGACCATGAAAGTGCCCTTTCTGTCTTCCTGCTATCTAGTAAGCGGACCTCAATTTTGCTAAACCTATTTTCATACTACGTTTGTCATTTCATCTAAAATCACCGCCAATATATGTGGGGGCCTCTGTCTGCCTATCGGGGAAATTTCTCTAGAGGTGAGCCAGGACTATATTTTCCTCTGCCAGGATTAGTTAGTCCTCCGGCCGGCGCTGGGCGTCTAGGGATAAAAACGTAGGCTACGCTACCCGGCTACTGTTAGTTGTGCGGCAGGTTTAGTTCATGGTCAGTTTAGTTTCCATCCTTCCTAGAGCTAGTACTCATGTTTGCTGGGCTATGTTCTCTTGCCATTGAGAACCATAACAGTTTGACCGGCCGCAAAGGGTTAAATTAATTGACAGAGAAAGGAGAGAAAAGAGAAGTCTGCTGAAGATTTTTTTTTTTTTTTCCCTTCCCTTCAGTTCTGAGTGTGCTTGTAATTGAATCTCTTGCAAGTCTGCCTATATTGCAGCCTTTCTCTCTCTCTCTCTCCTTCTAATCCTGGAATGGCTCTGTGTTCACCTGTTTAAAATGGATATTCAGAGTTTAGCTGCAGGTTTGAATAATCTCACCACGAAAGTTCAAAATTTACAAGATTTTGTTGTTCATGTTCCTATATCTGAACCTAGAATTCCTTTGCCTGAATTTTTCTCGGGGAATAGATCTTGCTTTCAAAATTTCAAAAATAATTGCAAGTTGTTTTTGTCCCTGAAATCTCGCTCTGCTGGAGATCCTGCTCAGCAGGTCAGGATTGTGATTTCCTTGCTCCGGGGCGACCCTCAGGATTGGGCTTTTGCATTGGCTCCAGGGGATCCTGCGTTGCTCAATGTGGATGCGTTTTTTCTGGCCTTGGGGTTGCTTTATGAGGAACCTCAGTTAGAGCTTCAGGCGGAAAAGGCCTTGATGTCCCTATCTCAGGGGCAAGACGAAGCTGAAATATACTGCCAGAAATTCCGTAAATGGGCTGTGCTTACTCAGTGGAATGAGTGCGCCCTGGCGGCGAATTTCAGAGAGGGTCTCTCTGATGCCATTAAGGATGTTATGGTGGGGTTCCCTGTGCCTGCGGGTCTGAATGAGTCCATGACAATGGCTATCCAGATCGATAGGCGTCTGCGGGAGCGCAAACCTGTGCACCATTTGGCGGTGTCTACTGAGAAGACGCCAGAGAATATGCAATGTGATAGAATTCTGTCCAGAAGTGAACGGCAGAATTTAAGACGAAAAAATGGGTTGTGCTTCTATTGCGGTGATTCAACTCATGTTATATCAGCATGCTCTAAGCGTACTAAGAAGCTTGATAAGTCTGTTTCAATTGGCACTTTACAGTCTAAGTTTATTCTATCTGTGACCCTGATTTGTTCTTTATCATCTATTACCGCGGATGCCTATGTCGACTCTGGCGCCGCTTTGAGTCTTATGGATTGGTCCTTTGCCAAACGCTGTGGGTATGATTTGGAGCCTCTTGAAACTCCTATACCCCTGAAGGGGATTGACTCCACCCCATTGGCTAGTAATAAACCACAATACTGGACACAAGTAACTATGCAGATTAATCCGGATCATCAGGAGATTATTCGCTTTCTTGTGCTGTATAACCTACATGATGTGTTGGTGCTTGGATTGCCATGGCTGCAATCTCATAACCCAGTCCTTGACTGGAAAGCTATGTCTGTGTTAAGCTGGGGATGTAAGGGGACGCATGGGGACGTACCTGTGGTTTCCATTTCATCATCTATTCCCTCTGAGATTCCTGAATTCTTGACTGAATATCGTGAAGTTTTTGAAGAACCTAAGCTTGGTTCATTACCTCCGCACCGGGAGTGCGATTGTGCCATAGATTTGATTCCGGGTAGTAAATACCCTAAGGGTCGTTTATTTAATCTGTCTGTGCCTGAACATGCTGCTATGCGAGAATATATAAAGGAGTCCCTGGAAAAGGGACATATTCGTCCTTCGTCATCTCCCTTAGGAGCCGGTTTTTTCTTTGTGGCTAAGAAAGATGGCTCTTTGAGACCGTGTATTGATTATCGGCTTTTGAATAAAATCACGGTTAAATATCAATATCCGTTGCCACTGCTGACTGATTTGTTTGCTCGCATCAAGGGGGCCAAGTGGTTCTCTAAGATAGATCTCCGTGGGGCGTATAATTTGGTGCGAATTAAGCAGGGGGATGAGTGGAAGACCGCATTTAATACGCCCGAGGGCCATTTTGAGTATTTGGTGATGCCTTTTGGTCTTTCAAATGCCCCTTCAGTCTTTCAGTCCTTTATGCATGACATTTTCCGTGATTATTTGGATAAATTTATGATTGTGTATCTGGATGATATTTTGATTTTTTCGGATGACTGGGACTCTCATGTCCAGCAGGTCAGGAGGGTTTTTCAGGTTTTGCGGTCTAATTCCTTGTGTGTGAAGGGTTCTAAGTGCGTTTTTGGGGTTCAAAAGATTTCCTTTTTGGGATATATTTTTTCCCCCTCTTCCATCGAGATGGATCCTGTCAAGGTTCAGGCTATTTGTGATTGGACGCAACCCTCTTCTCTTAAGAGTCTTCAGAAATTTTTGGGCTTTGCTAACTTTTATCGTCGATTTATTGCTGGTTTTTCTGATGTTGTTAAACCATTGACTGATTTGACTAAGAAGGGTGCTGATGTTGCTGATTGGTCCCCTGCTGCTGTGGAGGCCTTTCGGGAGCTTAAGCGCCGCTTTTCTTCCGCCCCTGTGTTGCGTCAGCCTGATGTTGCTCTTCCTTTTCAGGTTGAGGTCGACGCTTCTGAAATCGGAGCTGAGGCAGTGTTGTCGCAGAGAAGTTCCGATTGTTCCGTGATGAGACCTTGTGCCTTTTTCTCACGTAAATTTTCGCCCGCCGAGCGGAATTATGATGTTGGGAATCGGGAGCTTTTGGCCATGAAGTGGGCTTTTGAGGAGTGGCGTCATTGGCTTGAGGGGGCTAGACATCAGGTGGTGGTATTGACTGACCACAAAAATCTAATTTATCTTGAGTCCGCCAGACGCCTGAATCCTAGACAGGCGCGCTGGTCGTTGTTTTTCTCTCGGTTTAATTTTGTGGTGTCCTACCTGCCGGGTTCTAAGAATGTTAAGGCGGATGCCCTTTCTAGGAGTTTTGAGCCTGACTCCCCTGGTAACTCTGAACCTACAGGTATCCTTAAGGATGGAGTGATATTGTCTGCCGTTTCTCCAGACCTGCGGCGGGCCTTGCAGGAGTTTCAGGCGGATAGACCTGATCGTTGCCCACCTGGTAGACTGTTTGTTCCTGATGATTGGACCAGTAAAGTCATTTCTGAGGTTCATTCTTCTGCGTTGACAGGTCATCCTGGAATCTTTGGTACCAGGGATTTGGTGGCAAGGTCCTTCTGGTGGCCTTCCCTGTCTCGAGATGTGCGAGGCTTTGTGCAGTCTTGTGACGTTTGTGCTCGGGCCAAGCCTTGTTGTTCTCGGGCTAGTGGATTGTTGTTGCCCTTGCCTATCCCGAAGAGGCCCTGGACGCACATCTCGATGGATTTTATTTCGGATCTTCCTGTTTCTCAGAAGATGTCTGTCATCTGGGTGGTGTGTGACCGTTTCTCTAAGATGGTCCATTTGGTTCCCCTGCCTAAGTTGCCTTCTTCTTCCGAGTTGGTTCCTCTGTTTTTTCAAAATGTGGTCCGTTTGCATGGTATTCTGGAGAATATCGTTTCTGACAGAGGAACCCAATTCGTGTCTAGATTTTGGCGAGCATTCTGTGCTAGGATGGGCATAGATTTGTCTTTCTCGTCTGCTTTCCATCCTCAGACAAATGGCCAGACCGAGCGGACGAATCAGACCTTGGAGACATATTTGAGGTGTTTTGTGTCTGCAGATCAGGATGATTGGGTTGCTTTTTTGCCTTTAGCGGAGTTTGCCCTCAATAATCGGGCCAGCTCTGCCACCTTGGTGTCTCCTTTTTTCTGTAATTCGGGGTTTCATCCTCGATTTTCTTCTGGTCAGGTGGAATCTTCGGATTGTCCTGGAGTGGATGCTGTGGTGGAGAGGTTGCATCAGATTTGGGGGCAGGTAGTGGACAATTTGAAGTTGTCCCAGGAGAAGACTCAGCTTTTTGCCAACCGCCGGCGTCGGGTTGGTCCTCGGCTTTGTGTTGGGGACTTGGTGTGGTTGTCTTCTCGTTTTGTCCCTATGAGGGTTTCTTCTCCTAAGTTTAAGCCTCGGTTCATCGGCCCGTACAAGATATTGGAGATTCTTAACCCTGTGTCCTTCCGTTTGGACCTCCCTGCATCTTTTTCTATTCATAATGTTTTTCATCGGTCATTGTTGCGCAGGTATGAGGTACCGGTTGTGCCTTCCGTTGAGCCTCCTGCTCCGGTGTTGGTTGAGGGCGAGTTGGAGTACGTTGTGGAAAAAATCTTGGACTCCCGTGTTTCGAGACGGAAACTCCAGTATCTGGTCAAATGGAAGGGATACGGTCAGGAGGATAATTCTTGGGTGACTGCCTCTGATGTTCATGCCTCCGATCTGGTCCGTGCCTTTCATAGGGCTCATCCTGATCGCCCTGGTGGTTCTGGTGAGGGTTCGGTGCCCCCTCCTTGAGGGGGGGGTACTGTTGTGAAATTGGATTTTGGGCTCCCCCGGTGGCCACTGGTGGAATTGAACTGGTGTGCATCATCCCCTCTGTTCACCTGTTTCCATCAGGATGTGGGAGTCGCTATTTAACCTTGCTCCTCTGTCACTTCCATGCCGGTCAACATTGTAATCAGAAGCCTTTCTGTGCATGTTCCTGCTTCTAGACAACTCCCAGCTAAGTTGGACTTTAGTCCTCGTTTGTTTTTGCATTTTGTTCCAGTTCACAGCTGTAGTTTCGTTTCTGTGTCTGGAAAGCTCTTGTGATCTGAAATTGCCACTCTGATGTTATGAGTTAATACTAGAGTCCTAAAGTAATTTCAGGATGGTATTTTGATAGGGTTTTCAGCTGACCATGAAAGTGCCCTTTCTGTCTTCCTGCTATCTAGTAAGCGGACCTCAATTTTGCTAAACCTATTTTCATACTACGTTTGTCATTTCATCTAAAATCACCGCCAATATATGTGGGGGCCTCTGTCTGCCTATCGGGGAAATTTCTCTAGAGGTGAGCCAGGACTATATTTTCCTCTGCCAGGATTAGTTAGTCCTCCGGCCGGCGCTGGGCGTCTAGGGATAAAAACGTAGGCTACGCTACCCGGCTACTGTTAGTTGTGCGGCAGGTTTAGTTCATGGTCAGTTTAGTTTCCATCCTTCCTAGAGCTAGTACTCATGTTTGCTGGGCTATGTTCTCTTGCCATTGAGAACCATAACACTCGAGTCATTCCCAGGGGTCGGCAGGGGAGGGGGAGCGGCAGCTGTCTAATAATACTCATTTGCTCCTGCCATGGTCCATGGACATCCCTCGTTCTCCGGGCGCTGACAGCTTCTTCCTGTATTGAGCAGTCACATGGTACCACTCATTACAGTAATGAATATGGACCCCACTCCACTCCCATAGGGGTGGAGCTGCATATTCATTACTGTAATGAGCGGTACCATGTGACTGCTCAATACAGGAAGAAGCTGCTGTCGCCCGGAGAACGAGGGACGTCCAGGGACCGCGCCAGGAGCAGGTGAGTATGGTGGGGCAGTGCGCTATATTCACCTGTTCCTCGCTCCACCGTCGGCGCCGCTGTGTCTTCTGTGTCCTCTGCAGTGACGCTCAGATCAGAGGGCGCGATGACGTGATTAGTGTGCGATCTGCCCTCTGCCTGAACAGTCAGTGCGGAGGACGGGGAAGACACAGTGGCCCTCAGCGGTGGAACAGAGGACAGGTGAATATAGCAAGTGCCGGGGGCCTGAGCGACGAGAGGTATGTGATTTTTTATTTTTTTTTAAATCGCAGCAACAGCATATGGGCAAATATCTCTATGGAGCATCTTATGGGGCCATGTGCAGTGTTATATGGGGACAAATATCTCTATGGAGCATCTTATGGGGCCATGTGCAGCATTATATGGGGCAAATATCTCTATGCAGCATCTTATGGGGCCATGTGCAGCGTTATATGGGGCAAATATTTCTATGGAGCATCTTATGGGGCCATAATCAGCATTTGTGCAGCATTATATGGGGGCAAATTTCTCTATGGAGCATCCTATGGGGCCATAATCAGCATTTGTGCAGCATTATATGGAGGCAAATTTCTCTATGGAGCATCTTATGGGGCCATAATCAGCATTTGTGCAGCATTATATGGGGCAAATTTCTCTATGGAGCATCTTATGGGGCCATAATCAGCATTTGTGCAGCATTATATGGGGCAAATGTGTCTATGGAGCATCTTATGGGGCCCTAATCAGCATTTGTGCAGCATTATATGGGGCAAATGTCTGTATGGAGCATCTTATGGGGTCATAATCAGCATTTGTGCAGCATTATACGGGGCAAATGTGTCTATGGAGCATCTTATGGGGCCATAATCAGCATTTGTGCAGCATTATATGGGGCAAATTTCTCTATGGAGCATCTTATGGGGCCATAATCAGCATTTGTGCAGCATTATATGGGGCAAATTTCTCTATGGAGCATCTTATGGGGCCATAATCAGCATTTGTGCAGCATTATATGGGGCAAATGTGTCTATGGAGCATCTTATGGGGCCCTAATCAGCATTTGTGCAGCATTATACGGGGCAAATGTGACTATGGAGCATCTTATGGGGCCATAATCAGCATTTGTGCAGCATTATATGGGGGCAAGTTTCTCTATGGAGCATCTTATGGGGCCATAATCAGCATTTGTGCAGCATTGTATGGGGCAAATGTCTCTATGGAGCATCTTATGGGATCATAATCAACATTTGTACAGCATTATATGGGGCATATTTTAATATGGAGCATCTTATGGTGCCCATCATAAACTGTGTGGAGCATTATATGGGGCGTATTTTGTATGGATTATTATATGGGGCCCATCATGAACTGTATGGAGCATTATATGTGGCTCCTGATTCAATATGGATATTCAAAAACACGTAACCTACTGATGTCTCAATTAATTTTACTTTTATTGGTAACTATTTTTATTTTTGACATTTACCGGTAGCTGCTGCATTTTCCACCCTAGGCTTATACTAGAGTCATTAAGTTTTCCCAGTTTTTTGTGGCAAAATTAGGGGTCTCGGCTTATACTAAGGTCGGCTTATACTCGAGTATATATGGTATATTAGCTCATCACTAGTAACAAAGCGATGGGATCAGGGAATTTTATCTCACCTTTTATACACCATAAAATCTTGTTTGCTATTGTAGCTACTGTTTGACATTGAGTACTGCTGCTCAGCTTACTTGTAACCAGAATGCCCAAGTCCTTGTCCTGTTCTGTAGTCCCGAGTATACTCCTATTTAGTGTATATCCAGCAATAGGATTACTCCATCCTAGGTGCATTATTCTACATTTTTCAACATTAAATCTTATTTGCAAAGTGTTTGGCCATTCAGCCAACTTATTCAGATAGTTTTGTATCAACGTCAGTTTTTAATATCCTACATAGTTTGGTGTTGTCAACAAAGACTTTATTCTCAATCCCTTCCATCGGGGTCATTAATAAAGAGATTGAAAAAATTAGTTCTAGCACAGATTCCTGCGGTCCGCACTGCTGACTATGTCCCATTTAGAGAATGTACCATTTATGACAACTCTTTGTTTCCTGTCATTTATCCATTTACCCATCTGCATATAGGTTCCCCTAGCCCCTGCTTTTAGAGCTTCAGTATAAGAAAATTATAAACAATAACACCAGTGCTCTTATTAACAGGGATAACCTATTATAATCATTTTATTTATGTAACACCAACATATTCCGCAGTGCTTTGCAAATTATAGAGGGGATTTGTACAGACAATAGACATTACAGCATAACAAAAATCACAGTTAAAAATAGATACCAAGAGGAGTGAGGGCCCTGCTCGCAAGCTTATAATCTATGAGGAAAAGGGGAGACATGAGAGGTGGATGGTAACAATTGCTTTCATTGTTCGGACCAGCCATAGTGTAAGGCTCGAGTGTTCATGTAAAGCTGCATAAACCAGTTAACAGCCTAAGTATGTAACAGTACAGACACAGAGGGCTATTAACTGTATAAAGTATGAGAACATCATGCAAGGAGCCTGATTATGGTTTGTTTTTTGAATGGGCCACACAGGGATAGTTAGGTTAATGCGTTGAGGTTGTAGGCGAGTCTGTACAAATGCATTTTTAGGACACACTTAAAACTGTGGGGATTGGGGATTAATCATATTAACCTGGGTAGTGCATTACAAAGAATTGGGGAAGCAAGTGAAAGTCTTGGAGACGGGAGTGGGAGGTTCTGATTATTGAGGATGCTAACCTGAGGTCATTAGCGGAGCGGAGGGCACAGGTAAGGTGGTAGACTGAGACCAGGGAGGAGATGTAGGGTGCTGCTGAGCCATGGAGTGCTTTGTGGATGATGGTAATAGTTTTGTACTGGATTCTGGAGTGTATGGGTAACCAGTGTAATGACTGGCAAAAGGTAGAGGTATCAGTGTAACGGTTGGTGAGGAATATGATCCTGGCAGCAGCATTCAGGACAGATTGGAGCTGGGAGAATTTGGTAAGAGGGAGGCCGATTAGAAGAAAGTTACAATAGTCCAGACGAGAATCAATGAGTGTTTTTGCAGAGTTGAAAGTAAAAAAAGGGCGAATTCTAGAAATGTTTTTGAGATGCAAATAATAAGAACGAGCCAGTGATGGGACATGGGGGTGAATGAAAGCTCGGAATCAAGTATGACCCCAAGGCAGCGGGCTTGTTGATTGGGAGTAATGGTGGAACCACACATGGAGATAGCAATTTCAGGCAAAGGTAGGTTAGTAGAGGGAGAGAACATGAGAAGTTTAGTTTTTGACAGGTTCAGTTTCAGATAGAGGGAGGGCATTATGTTAGTGACAGCAGTAAGACAATCACTGGTGTTTTCTAAAAAGGCAGGTGTGATATCAGGAGAAAAAGTGTATAATTGGGTGTCATCAGCATAGAGATGGTACTGGAAACCAAATCTACTGATTGTTTGTCCAATAGGGGCAGTATACAAATAGAAGAGGAGGGGGCCTAGAACTGATCCTTGAGGAACCCCAACAGTAAGGGAAAAGTGAGAGGAGGAGGAACCAGCAAAAGATACAGTGAAGGAGCAATCAGAGAGATAGGAGGAGAACCAGAAGAGAATGGTGTCCTTGAGGCAGATGGAGTGGAGCATAGTGAGGAGGAGCTGATGACCCATAGTGACGAATGCTGCCGAGAGATCCAAGAGAATTAGCATGGAGTAGTGACCATTAGATTTAGCTGTTAGCAGATCATTAGAGACTTTAGTGAGGGCAGTTTCAGTAGAGTGTAAAGAGCGGAAACCAGATTGAAGAGGGTCGAGAAGAGATTTATCTAAGAGATAGCGGATAAGACGGGAGTGGACGAGGCATTCGAGGAGTTTAGAGATAAAGGGAAGATTAGAGACAGGTCTATAGTTAGTGGCACAGTTTTGATCGATGGATGGTTTTTTTTAAGTAATGGATGTATGATGGCATGCTTAAATGAGGAGGGAAAAATACCAGAAGAAAGAGAAAGGTTGAATATTTTTGTTAGGTGAGAGGTGACAGCCTGGGAACGGGACTGGAGGAGGTGTGACGGAATGGGGTCACTGGTGCAAGTGGTTGGACGAGAAGATGCAAGGAGCCTGATAACTTCTTCTGCAACTGGTTCAAAGTCAGAGAGTGAGCTAGATGCAGTGGGGGAGGGAGGACAGTGTATGGTAAGAAAGAATTGAGAGACAATTTCCTGTCTGATGTGGTCAATTTTTTCTTTGAAGTAATTGGCCATATCGTCAGCACGGAGATCTGTGGTTGGGGCCTGCACTCTTGGGTTGAGTAGAGAATGAAAAGTGTCAAAGAGATGTTTAGGGTTATTGGACAGTGAGATGATGAGAGTGTTAAAATAGGTTTGTTTGGAGAGTTGAAGGGCAGAGTTGTATGTTTAAAGCATGAACTTATAATGGATGAAATCTTCGGGTAGATTAGATAAATGAGGATATAAGGCTGCTGGCAAAGCTCAGGATCCTGTGTGCAAAATCCATTTAGATTAAATAGATAACCAAATAGACAACAATAGTTTGCCGAGCCAATCCTCCTAGCAATCACCTATTTCCCACCTGAACTAATCCTGAGGAAATGAAATGCAAAACAATACAGTCCAAATGTAATGCTGAATATAATAGTGCCAAAAATCCAAAAATTAATGGCCTATACAGTACCTTATTTGCTTACAGCAATGCACTACAGACTCAACCACTGAAAGCACTACTACAGTATACCACAAGCTACAATGGTGAATAAAGGCAGTAAAACGTATTGCAAGCTACAATTCCATGAATTGACAATCAGCGTTGAAGATTAAATGATATGCTGCCAAACCAACAAAGTGTGCAATTTCAGTAAGCTGTTGGACTGACCTGCTGCTTCTCCCGTTCCCCTTTCCTGTCATAGAGGTCCAGCTCCAACTGCAAATACCGATGGGTAGATATGCAGCGGGAATGCAGGGCTTTGGGTAACACTGAGCAACCGCGCAGAGCCAGGGGAGCCAGGCTGGTGGCGTCCCTGGTTGTGCGGCAGAGAAAAAAGATGGCCGACAGAGGCTGACCAGCGTGTGACGTCACAATACTACAGGGTGTGTGAATGGCCAAAAGTGCTACCAATGTGTTTTGGGGAATACACGGTTCCCCTTCATCAGGGTTTCTGCATGCACTAGCACCAGACCCTACTTGCACACCAATAATCACCGCTCAGCATGTCATAATTCCACCCCTCCTGGTCCACCAATATTGGCCCTAATAGAATAACCATAAATAGGGATATGTTATACTTTATTACTAATCAGTGTAGAGTATTATAACATTTAATTTTTATTAGTTATTTTAAAATTGGGGACATTAATAAATTATTAAAACTAAAAATAAGAACATGGTAAATAGAAACATCTAATATATAAAGCTGAATGTGTGTATGTGTGTATGTGTGTATGTCCGGGATTGGCATCTGAACCGTCGCAGCTACAGCCACAAAATTTTGCACAGTCACACGTCTGGACCCCGAGAGCGTCATAGGCTATGTTGTGAGGTGAAATTTTAACCCCGCGCTTTCCAATTCACCAAACAATTTTTCCCCTATCTACATAATGGGGAAAAAATGAAAGTTAAAGTGTTGGAGGCAAATTAACAGCTGCCAGATGTTAACAAGGGGGACATAAAGAATGAGAGCGATGGCGCCAAAGAGTATATACTGTACAGTTGCTAAGGTGGGGCCCCGACATGGGATAATCACCACACCACCACGGGGATATGAACACACACACAAAATGCACCACACACTACCACGTGCTCGAACACATATACCACCCTCAGCGCACATTTCACCACACATACACCAACCTCGCCACATAAAAGTCGAAACACAAAAGTCGCCGCTCAAAACTCGCCACGCGCAAAACTCTCCACATGCAAAACTCGCCACACGTGCAAAACTCACCTCATGGAAAACTCGCCACACGCAAAACTTGCACACGTGGAAAAATTGCCACATTCACAAAAGTTGCAACACATGCAAAAATTGCCTCACACAAAACTCGCACATACTCAAAAGGCACCACACATAAAACTCGCCACGCGCAAAACTCGCCATGCGCAAAACTTGCTGCACACAACTTGCTACACTAACCTGTCACATGCAACTCGACACACAAAAAGTTGCTACACGCATGTCGCCACACAAAACTCATCTCACAAAAGTCGCTACATGCATGTCGCCACACGCAACTCAACACACACAACTTGACACACGAAACTCGCCCTAAAACACGCACAAGTCTGGTATTATCCTTCAAAAATAAAAATCTGATTAATAAGCAGACAAACTACAAGAGCAACAAATGCACCATATAGGAATCCGGCAGCTGTCAGTCACATGACCAGTCTATTATGTGTATGTGTGAGCTAATATATACTGCCAGGGGGTGGGCTTACTGTTGGCTGGGGATTTATCAGGCTGCCAATTTAGCTTACAAATACTGAGGTAAAAATACTGACCAAATAACGTGTGAACGAGGTCTAATACAGGAGGAGATGACATACAGATATATGCTATATACAGGAGGAGATGACACACAGGTATATAGTATTTACAGGGGAGATGACACACAGGTATATACTATATACAGGAGGAGATGACACACAGATATATACTATATACAGGAGAGATGACACACAGGTATATACTATATAGAGGAGGAGATGACATACAGGTACATACTACATACAGGAGGAGATGACATACAGGTATATACTATATACAGGAGGAGATGACACACAGGTATATACTATATACAGGAGCAGATTACCTACAGGTATATAGTATATACAGGAGGAGATGACATACAGGTATATGCTATGTATAAGAAGAGATGACATACAGGTATATACTATATACAGGAGGAGATGACACACAGATATATACTATATATAGGAGGAGATCACATACAGGTATATACTATATACAGGGGAGATGACACACAGCAGGTATATACTATATACAGGGGAGATGACATACAGGTATATACTATATACAGGAGATGACATACAGGTGTATACTATATATAAGGGAGATGACAAACATGTATATACTGAGGTGAAAATGAGAGGTGTGAGGGAAAATAGTGGAGTGATCGGAAAATGACAGATGTGAGGTCGAAATGACAAGTGTTTAGGGGGGAATGAGAGGAGTGAGGGGGAAAATAAGAGGAGTGAGGGGGGAAATGAGAGGTGTGAGGGAGAAAATGAGAGATGTGAGGGGGAAAATGAAAGAGGTGATGGGGAAAATGAGAGGCGTGATGGGAAAATAAGAGCAGTGAGGTGCTATAACTAACCACAGATATTTACTATGCCCAGGCAACGCCGGGCTCTTCAGCTAGTTATAAATAAATCAACACATTAGGTATAAATATAAGTATAAAAGTGGGATTTATTAATGCATAATTAAAAACTGAATACAAAAACTAGATGCTATACTGCTCACTAGCATAAAAATATAATAAATACAGAAGAATAAATATAGGGGGATGGGGACAAAGATTATTATGAATTGCCCACCTAGTTCTAAGGAATATGTATATACATTCTGTACATAGCAAATGTACTAAAGGAAAAAAAAGGGGGGAAGGAGAAGGGAAGGGTATGTTATTTAGGGGAGAAAAACGGAAAATATATAGACTGAGGGGGGGAAAGGGAGCAAATATTAAAAGGCATAAAGTTCCAAGTCAAAATTCAACCGTTGTAGTACATTTTACAACAAGATAATAAAATAGGGGATTTTCTGCCACCACGACCTAGATTCATTTATAGTCGAGCCCCTATCTTGGGATCAAAGTTGGCATCAACAATTAAGGGGATCAGTACTGAAGGGAATGGGTTCAGTTCAAACTCTTCAGATCAATGCGGATTAAACCAATGCACAGTTTGTTCATGCTGTAGACAATGATCGAAAAAAAGAGTAAGGGTACGATCCTTCAACAATTCAGAAGGCACACAAGAATTTCTTATTAGGGACACTATAACCCTGTCTACTAGGGGAGTCATTTATGTAGTAAGATGCCCTTGCAATAAATTATACATAGGGAGAACAATTAGGAAACCAATGGAAAGGGTAAAAAAATTTGTATAATATAAAAAAGGGATTTTTCGGTCATCCACTATCTAGACATTTTAAAGAATATCACAATCAATCCATTAAAGGCCTCAGCTTTTGGGGTATTGAAATTGTCCGCAAGAATAGGCGAGGAGGTAATTATACTAACAAGATGTCACGGGCAGAATTGAAATGGATATTTTTACTCAATAGCTTAGCCCCAAAAGGGTTGAATTTTGACTTGGAACTTTATGCCTTTTGATATTTGCCCCCTTTCCACCCTCAGTCTATATATTTTCCTTTTTCCATTTTTATACTTATATTTACACCTAATGTGTTGATTTATTTATAATGTTTCTTTCTACATTGTTCTTATTTTTAGTTTTAATAATGTATTAATGTCCCCAAATTTAAAATAACTAATAAAATTTAAAAGCATAACATATCCCTATTTAGGGTTATTCTATTAGGGCAAATATTGGTGGACCAGGAGGGGTGGAATTATGACATGCTGAGCAGTGATTATTGGTGTGCAAGGCTATAAAGTAGGGTCTGGTGCTAGTGCACGCAGACACCCTGATGAAGGGGAACCGTATATTCCCCAAATTGCGTTGGTAGCACTTTTGGCCATTCGTGCACCTTGTAGTGTTGTGACGTCACATGCCGGTCAGCCTCTGTCAGCCATCTTTTTTTCTCTGCCACACAACCAGGGATGCCACCTGTCGGAGCTCCCCTGGCTCTGTGTGGTTGCTCCGTGTTATTCAAGGCCCTGCATTCCCCCTGCATGTCTACCATCGGCATTTGCAGTTGTAGCTGGACCTCTATGACAGGAAAGGGGAACGTGAGAAGCAGCAGGTCAGTCCAACAGCTCTTATTGAAATTGCACACTTTGATGGTTTGGCAGCATATTATTTGATGTTCAACGCTGATTGTCAATACAAGGAATTGTAGCTTGCAATACATTTTACTGCCATTATTCACCATTCTAGCTTGTGGTATACTGTAGTAGTGCTTTCAGTGGTTGAGTCTGTAGTGCATTGCTGTACGCACATAAGGTACTGTATAGGCCATTCATTTTTGCCACTATTATATTCAGCATTACATTTGGACTGTATTGTTTGCATTGTATTTAATTTCCTCAGGATCCGTTCAGGTGGAAATAGGTGATTGCTAGGAGGATTTACGCCAAACTATTGTTGTTTATTAGCTTCAGTAAAAAGCTGTTATGCGGTACAGTATCAAATGCCTTTTCAAAGTCTACATTAGCCACATTACCAATATCCATATTTGCACTTACCTCCTCATAGCAACCCAACATGTTGGTCAGACACAGCTTATCTTTCATGAATCCATGCTGATTGTCAGTTTTTATATTGTTCTCTGCAATATATTTCTGCAGGTCATCTCTTAAAATGCCCTTGAAAACTTTGCACATTAATGATGTCAAACTTACTGGACTGTATTTGCCTAGATCCACCTTCTTACCTTTCAAAAATATCGGTACCACTTCAGCCATCCACCAATCATGTGGTGCCAACCCCATTACAAGAAAGTCTAAGAAGATGAGATACAACAGTCTGTCAGTTACTAAGCTCTATTCCCTTTGTACCTGTGGATGAATGTCATCTGGCCAGGGGAATTTGTCAATATTTAATTTGCTCACATGCTGGTGTACTTTTTTGTGTTAAACTAGTTCTATCATGTGGTGAACTTTGATTTTTGCCTTGTTGAATGATCCATAGAACAGTCAGTTTGTTGGTGAAAAACGTGCCTGTTTAATATCTCAGCTTTTTCTTTGTCCTCTATAATCATATTGTTATTTTCATCTTTTAAGTGGCCAAATCACTTGATTTCTTTTTTACATTTGTAATTGAGATCTTTATACTCCTGAAATGCTATTTCTGTACTCAAATAGTAATGTGACAAGGCTCGTTAAAGGGTCTACATTGACTTTTAGGATTGCTACTTCCAATGGGTGGCACTAGAGTTCTAGTCCTCTTCCTCTTTGAAGTGACTATTTGCATAGTTCCCAGAGGAGCTTTGCGGCTTTAAGTCCCCTCATCTCAGCTTGCTTAACATGTCACTCTCCACAAAGAGAAAGGTTACTACTTAGATCACGGTCAGACACCTCTCACACAGCCAAACCAGATCTCACACTTTGCACTGATGAGGGGCAGTACCCCGAAACACAGTGTCTGCAAATTGAGATTCTGGTTTGGGTTTTATCCTAAGTCATGTGACAAGGCTCATTAAAGGGTCGGCATTGACTTTTACGATTGCTACTTTCAATAGGTGGCACTAGAGTTCTACTCGTCTTCCTCTCTGAAGAGACTATTTGCATATTACCAAAGGGTTTAAGTTTTCAACAGGATTCAAGCAGTATTTACGTTAACATGCTCAATTTATGTTTGGTATCCCCAGTTACTATGACATGGTCCCAGTCTACACAATTAAGCTCTTCCCTTAATTTGTTTCAATCAGCTTTCCTAAAGCTCCATTTTTTACATTGCCTCTTTGAAATGATTTATGGAATATTACTTTGAAATTTACCATATTATGGTTGCTACATCCAAAATGATCCCAGACCTGCCAATCTGAAATTGCATTTGGTCTATTTGACAGAACTAGATCCAGCAGATCATCTCCCCTGGTTGGTTGATCTCTGTACCTGAGAGAGGTAATTATTCTGAACTGTGGATAAGAACGTAAAGCTTTTAGCACAGCCAGAAGATTCTATGTCCCATTGAACATCAAGATAGTTAAAATGCTCCATAATAAGAACTCTATTATTATTGTCTGGCTTTTTCATTTGCTGCAGCATTTGATCCTCTTCCTGCTCAGCTATATTAGGACGTTTATAGCAAACTCCAATTAGCAGCTTTCAATTATTGCCATACTCATGTTCATTTACCCATATTGACTCTACATTGTTGCAGCTCCCCTCAATGTCATCATTGAGCATATGTCTTAATTTGTATTTAACGAAAATACACACCCTCTACCTTTTTTGTCTTTCCTGTCCTTTATGAATGTAGTGTAACCCTTTACGCTTGTCGTCTAGTCATGACTTTCATCCAGCCAGGTTTCTGTAATGCCCATGATTGTAATCTGTGGCTGACATAAGAGTCTCCAATTCATTCATTTTGAGAATAGATCATTGTGATTACTTGTGCTGTTGTGTGTGTGATACTGTGACTAGTTAAAACAGTTGAAGGCTTGTAGGGGAAAGTCCACAGGACAAGTATGGAGAACTACTAGATCCAGGAGGAGTATGGTTTCAACTGGTGAACATGAGTAGATGAGATAAAGCATTGAGGTTTGGCACCACTTGTGTGTGGTTTACCATGTACGGTGCTAGACTTGAATTGATTAAATGTGATTGGTTGGCTAAACTTGATCACCTAAATCAAGTTGATCCATTTGAGGTGAGTCGAGGATGAAAAGAGCGCTGCTGGTTTGAAGGTCATGGACCAGAGATCAAGAGACATAAGAAAGAATTGCAGAGAATGGTCAACTGTTTATATGCAATTAATGTTGCATTCTACTTATCAAGGTGGCAATTACTATATTGGCCCCAAATTTATTACTTTATCTAGTGAAGCCATAATCCCCCATAAAGTTCATACAGTTCGATACTTAACAACCAGATTTGGAAACTTTAATGGATTCTGCCAGTAAGATCAGTACCCTCAAACCTCATAAATGAGCATGCAGGTCTTTGAGAGCTAAATCCATCAACACCTTTATATCTTCTATCTGTTGCTGCATTCCCAAGAAATTATAATTTTAATTAATATACAAATGATGCATTAAAGGGTACCTGTCAGCAGGATTATGCTGAGTAACCTACAAAAAGTGTCAGGTTCGCGCCGTTATAATGATCAAAATGATACTGTGGTTGATAAAATCCATCTTGTGGTTGTTGTTTAATCTATATATTCAGTTTTGAGTTAATGATATTCTCTTGCTTTGGGGTGGCCTATGGGAGGGTCTTTATGTGGTGCTCTGATTAGATATTCATCAGTATGGCTTCTGACAGGTGACATACAGGTATATACTATATACAGGGGAGATGACATACAGGTATATACTATATAGAGGAGGAGATGACATACAGATATATACTATATATAGGAGGAGATGACATACAGGTATATACTATATACAGGAGGCGATGACACACAGGTATATACTATATACAGGGGGAGATGACATACAGGTATATACTATATAAAAGAGGAGATGACACATAGGCATATACAGGAGGAGATGACATACAGCAGGTATATACTATATACAGGAGATGACATACAGGTATATACTATATACAGAAGAGATGAGATACAGGTATATACTATATACAGGAGGAGATGACACATAGGTATATACAATATACAGGAGGATAAATAACCAATATCCCACACTGGTGTATATTAACCTCAATAAGAACATGAATTCAACAAATTCTCCATATGGGAAGGAGAAAAACCAAGGCATCCATAAGATAAAATAATGTACAATATTTTATTAGAAAAAAACTTTTTTACATTAAAGTTTGATTTATCAGTAGATTTAATCAATACGGAGGGAATGTCAATTAAAAACAAGCAACAACAGGCAAAAATGAAAAATAAAGCACAGAATGTGCATTTTCTGACATAACATGTAAGTTACACTTACTTCCTACAGATATGGCTCTGTTTTAGCAATTAATATATGTCTTTAAATTCTGTGACACGTATTTAGCACATTTTCCTCTCTGGTCTTAGGTTTATTTAACTAAAGGTACAAATTTTTGCTTTAAAAGTGACCAATTGGTCTATTCATGACCATTGATCTTCAGTACTTTGCACTTTTTTGCGATTTTTGTACATTTTCTCATACCTTGGATTTCAGTCCCAATATCTCATGATTAGTCCCCTATCTAATTCTATATAATTGTGGTTGCTGTTATTTCACATGTTTTTGGATTACCATAGGTCTGCAGCATTTTGTATTTCACTGCAATTACTACAGATTATTCAATATTGCTTATCGTCTGGGGAATAGAAGGTCATAATTATATTATAATACTCATATAGCTCAGGTGCTATGCAGTGGCTTTATTTTTTATTTTTGCCCGTTGTTGCTTGTTTTTAATTGAGATTCCCTCTGTATTGATTTAACCCCTTCATGACCGTGGGATTTTCCATTTTTCTGTATTCGTTTTTCACTCCCCTACTTCCCAGAGCCATAACTTTTTTTATTTTTCTGTCAATTTGGCCATGTGAGGGCTTATTTTTTGCAGGACGAGTTGTACTTTTGAACGAAATCATTGGTTTTACCATATCGTGTACTAGAAAACGGGAAAAAAATTCCAAGTGCGGTGAAATTGCAAAAAAAAGTGCAATCCCACACTTGTTTTTTGCTTGGCTTTTTTGCTAGGTTCACTAAATGCTAAAACTGACCTGCCATTATGATTCTCCAGGTCATTACGAGTTCATAGACACCTAACATGACTAGGTTATTTTTTACCTAAGTGGTGAAAAAAAATTCCAAACTTTGCTAAAAAAAAAAAAAAAAAATTGCGCCATTTTCCGATACTCGTAGCGTCTCCATTTTTCATGATCTGGGGTCGGTTGAGGACTTATTTTTTGCGTGCCGAGCTGGCGTTTTTAATGATACCATTTTGGTGCAGATACGTTCTTTTGATCGCCCGTTATTGCATTTTAATGCAATGTCACGGCGACCAAAAAAACGTAATTCTGGCGTTTCGGATTTTTTTCTCATTACGCCGTTTAGCGATCAGGTTAATGCCTTTTTTTATTGACAGATCGGGCGATTCTGAACGCGTCGATACCAAATATGTGTAGGTTTGATTTTTTTTTTATTGATTTATTTTGATTGGGGCGAAAGGGGGGTGATTTAAACTTTTATGCTTTTTTTATTTGTTTCACATTTTTTTAACTTTTTTTTTTTACTTTTGCCATGCTTCAATAGCCTCCATGGGAGGCTAGAAGCAGGCACAACTCGATCGCCTCTGCTACATAACAGCGATCATCAGATCGCTGCTATGCAGCAGAAAATCAGGTGTGCTATGAGCGCCGACCACAGGGTGGCGCTCACAGCTACCGGCGATCAGTAACCATAGAGGTCTCAAGGACCTCTATGGTTACAATACTGAAGCATCGCCGACCCCCGATCATGTGACGGGGGTCGGCGATGACGTCATTTGCGGCCGCCCGGCCGGATGCGGTAGTTAAATGCCGCTGTCTGTGTTTGACAGCGGCATTTAACTAGTTAATAGCGGCGGGTGAATCACGATTTCACCCGCCGCTACTGCGGGCACATGTCAGCTGTTCAAAACAGCTGACATGTCCCGGTTTTGATGCGGGCTCACCGCGGAGCCCTGCATCAAAGCCGGGGACCTGACGTCGGACGTACCATCCCGTCCGACGTCAGGAAGGGGTTAATCCACTGATAAATCAAATTGTAATGTAAAAAAAAAATTTTCTAATAAAATATTGTACATTTTATTATCTTATGGATGCCTCGGTTTTTCTCCTTCCCATATGGAGAATTTGTTGAATTAATATACAGGAGAAGATGACATACAGCAGGTATATACAGTACTATTTACAGGGGAGATGACATACAGGTATATACTATATACAGGAGATGACATACAGGTGTATACTATATATAAGGGAGATGACAAACATGTAAATACTGAGGGGAAATGAGAGGTGTGAGGTGAAAATGAGAGGTGTGAGGTGAAAATGAAAAGATGTGAGTGCAAAATGAGAGGAATGAGGGAAAATAGTGGAGTGATCAGAAAATGACAGATATGAGGTAGAAATTACAAGTGTTAGAGGGGAATGAGAGGAGTGAGGGGGGAATGAGAGGAGTGAGGGGGAAAATAAGAGAAATGAGAGGGGAAATGAGAGGTGTGAGGGAGAAAATGAGAGAAGTGAGGTGCTAAATGAGAGGGGTGATGGGAAAATAGAGAAAGAGAAGTGAGGTGCTATAACTAACTACAGATATTTACTATGCCCAGGCAAAGCCGGGCTCTTCAGCTAGTTATATATATATTGAAAAAAAAAATCCCCTTCTGCAACTCCTGCAGGCATTGCATCTATAATGAGTATTTAATTATTTTCTCTGTATCCATAAATTCACAAAAAAAAAAAATCAGTTTGAAAATGGTGGCGGCCGCACCTGCATGGTAGCAGTGATGCTACAGCACTAGGTTTTTGTCCTGACGAAGAGGTCCTGTGTTGACCCCTAAACATGTTTTACTGTCAAAACGCTGTTTGGAGCTCTTTTTTCTCCCAGTTTCTACATTCAATAGAAATATAGAAATTTCATTACAGTATAATAATACAAGTTGCACAATCCTACAAATTGAAAAAAAAGTCAGTATTAAAAACAATACCTAAACAACACCAAGCTAGACTTTAATTCTACTCATACTGATAACTGAAGTCATAATATTTAGACAGGGAATAGCATTTCTATTTAACTTCCAATGCCCAAAACATCTTCTAAGTGTTTGTGTGGCCTGACAGATGCATCACAGACCACAGGAGCACTGCACCATTTAATACAATTGGCACAGTTCTTGGAGAATGTCATATTAAAAATATTTTTGTGAGTGAGAGAATGCAAAAATCTGCTATCTATTGTTCATGGGTTTACTGAGAAGCGATTCTCTAAAGTCTGTAGAATAATTATATATATTTCATTATACAAAAAAAATCTGTCTTGGAGCTTACGTATTTAGCAAGCTATTTGTTAGTGCACAGACCATACTTTAGGTCTACCACAAATTACCTTGGTGTATTATACATGGCTTCATTAATGTTGATGTAGCGTAAGTTTTGGGGCCAAAAAAGTGTGGACAAATCCGCATTTAGGGCTTATATAGCCTGTATAGAGCTATACAGCAGTCTCATCTAGGAGAGGTTGACATACAATTGTATCAGTAGCGTAACTACCGGGGGGCAGAGGGTGTGGTCGATCAGGGCCCCACCCGGAGGTATGCTACTGTAACTGTATCGGCGTACACAGAGCGCTCATACTGTTACACTTTGCAGCAGAGGAGGGAGAATTGCTCTCCCTGCTCTGCCACCCAGCTGCTATGGGGCCCCTGAGCAGGCAGGGGGGCACTGCCAGAAGTGAGACCCCTGCTCCCGTCATTGCAAGTTCAACTGTGTCAGCTGGATTCCTGTACTTCAGCAGGGATTTTGGCCCACTCCTCCATATAGATTTTCTCCATCTCTTTCAGGTATCCGGGCTGATGCTGGGCAACAATGAGTTTCAGCTCCCTCCAACGATTAATTTTTTTTTTTAATTTTATTTAACCCATTTATATAGCGCTATTAATTCCACAGCACTTTACAGACATTATTGGCACTATTCCTGATGGGACTCACAGTCTAAATTCTCTATCAGTATGTCTTTGGAATGTGGGAGGAAATGGGAGTACCCGGAGGAAAACCATGCAAACATGGGGAGAGCATTCACCATGCTTCTTTCTATTGGGTACAGGTTTGGAGACTGGCTAGGCCTCTCCAGGATCTAAAAATACTTCTTACAAAGCCACTCCTTAGTCTGGTTGTGTTTTTTGGGTCAATATCATGCTGGAAGACCCAGGCTCTACCAATCTTCAAAGCTTTTACTAT
This sequence comes from Ranitomeya variabilis, assembly GCF_051348905.1. Taxonomy (NCBI): domain Eukaryota; kingdom Metazoa; phylum Chordata; class Amphibia; order Anura; family Dendrobatidae; genus Ranitomeya; species Ranitomeya variabilis. The sequence continues at coordinate 477,081,603 of NC_135237.1, forward strand.
GGAAAGGAAGTTGTTGGCTAAAATCTCACGAAACATGACCTCTCCCATCTTCCCTTCAATACAATGCAGTCGTCCTGTCCCCTTTGCAGAAAAGCACCCCTCATAGTATGATGTTTCCCTCATCATGCCTCATGGCCAGGGCCGTTTCTTCAACAGGGCGGGCAGGGCGGCCACACGGGGCGCCGTGGGGCCGGGGGGCGCAGGAGAGGCCTCGGGCCCCGGTGGTCCCCTGCCCGCTGCTGCTGCTGTTTAAGGGCTGTCAGGGGCGCGGATGCCGCGCTCAGTGCTGAGCGCGGGCGCGCCCTGCCCGAACTCAGCTGCAAATCTGACAGCTGAGCGGTCAGATCATCGCCTCGCGTCGCCGCGCCCCCCCCCCCGCACCGCACATAATGGTTGCGGCCACCTCGGCGCCGCCACTCACCCATACCTCCCAACCGTCCCGATTTCAGCGGGACAGTCCCGCTTTGGCACCGGGGTCCCGCTGTCCCGCTTCGGGCATTTAAAATCCCGAATTTGCGGCCGCCGGTGAAGCCCCGCCCACTTCCGGGACGTAGAGAGAGCCTGTTTTTTTTTTTTTTTTATATAAAAGCTGCCTCCTGACCGCCCGCGCAACACCCCCCCCCCCTCCCGCCCCCTGTGCGGCGCTGCCACGCTGAAGGAGAGAGCCTGCAGCAATCAAGAAGAAAGGTCAGCGATTCACTACCTCTGGCTGTGTGTGCACGGAGCTCCGGCTTCTGCTCTTAGCTGCTATCCCGGCAGAGAAGGAGAGACGGGGGAGGTGCCGGGATAGTGCAGAGCTGTGAGCAGGAGACTGAAGACTTCAGCAGAGAGCTGCACATGGACATCAGCCGCCCCTGCATCACAGAGGAGATTGTGTGTGTGTGATGTGTGTGATGGCTGCGTGTGTGTGTGTGTGATGGCTGGGTGTGTGTGTGTGATGGCTGTGTGTGTGTGATGGCTGCGTGTGTGTGTGTGTGATGGCTGCGTGTGTGTGATGGCTGCGTGTGTGTGTGTGATGGCTGTGTGTGTGTGATGGCTGCGTGTGTGTGTGTGTGATGGCTGCGTGTGTGTGTGTGTGATGGCTGCGTGTGTGTGTGTGATGGCTGCGTGTGTGTGTGATGGCTGCGTGTGTGTGTGTGATGGCTGCGTGTGTGTGTGTGATGGCTGCGTGTGTGTGTGATGGCTGCATGTGTGATGGCTGCGCGTGTGTGTGTGTGTGTGATGGCTGCGTGTGTGTGTGTGATGGCTGTGTGTGTGATGGCTGCGTGTGTGTGTGATGGCTGCGTGTGTGTGTGTGATGGCTGCGTGTGTGTGATGGCTGCGTGTGTGTGATGGCTGCGTGTGTGTGATGGCTGCGTGTGTGTGATGGCTGCGTGTGTGTGTGATGGCTGTGTGTGTGTGATGGCTGCGTGTGTGTGATGGCTGTGTGTGTGTGATGGCTGTGTGTGTGTGATGGCTGTGTGTGTGTGATGGCTGTGTGTGTGTGATGGCTGTGTGTGTGTGATGGCTGCGTGTGTGTGATGGCTGCGTGTGTGTGTGATGGCTGCGTGTGTGTGTGTGTGTGATGGCTGCGTGTGTGATGTCTGCGTGTGTGTGTGATGGCTGCATGTGTGTGTGATGGCTGCGTGTGTGTGTGTGTGTGATGGCTGCGTGTGTGTGTGTGATGGCTGCGTGTGTGTGTGTGTGATGGCTGCGTGTGTGTGTGTGTGATGGCTGCGTGTGTGTGTGATGGCTGCGTGTGTGATGCATTTGTGTCAAAGCTGCATGTGTTTGTGAGCTGCGTGCGTGTGAGCTGCGTGCCTGTGTGTGAGCTGCGTGCCTGTATGTCATTATACAGTATGGAGCATCATGTGTGGTCATTATACAATATGGAGCATCATGTGCGGTCATTATACAGTATGGAGCATCATGTGCGGTCATTATACAGTATGGAGCATTATGTGTGGCCATTATACAGTATGGAGCATCATGTGCGGTCATTATACAGTATGGAGCATCATGTGCGGTCATTATACAATATGGAGCATCATGTGCGGTCATTGTACAGTATGGAGCATCATGTGCGGTCATTATACAGTATGGAGCATCATGTGCGGTCATTATACAGTATGGAGCATCATGTGTGGCCATTATACAGTATGGAGCATCATGTGCGGCCATTATACAGTATGGAGCATCATGTGTGGCCATTATACAGTATGGAGCATCATGTGCGGCCATTATACAGTATGGAGCATCATGTGCGGTCATTATACAGTCTGGAGCATCATGTGCGGTCATTATACAGTCTGGAGCATCATGTGCGGTCATTATACAGTCTGGAGCATCATGTGCGGTCATTATACAGTCTGGAGCATCATGTGCGGTCATTATACAGTCTGGAGCATCATGTGCGGTCATTATACAGTCTGGAGCATCATGTGCGGTCATTATACAGTATGGAGCATCATTTGCGGTCATACAGTATGGAGCATCATGTGCGGTCATTATACAGTATGGAGCATCATGTGCGGTCATTATACAGTATGGAGCATCATGTGGGGTCATTATACAGTATGGAGCATCATGTGCGGTCATTATACAGTCTGGAGCATCATGTGCGGTCATTATACAGTATGGAGCATCATTTGCGGTCATACAGTATGGAGCATCATGTGTGTTCATTATACAGTATGGAGCATCATGTGCGGCCATTATACAGTATGGAGCATCATGTGGGGTCATTATACAGTATGGAGCATCATGTGCGGTCATTATACAGTATGGAGCATCATGTGCGGTCATACAGTATGGAGCATCATGTGTGTTCATTATACAGTATGGAGCATCATGTGTGGCCATTATACAGTATGGAGCGTCATGTGTGTTCATTATACAGTATGGAGCATCATGTGTGGCCATTATACAGTATGGGGCACTGTGTGGCCATATTTTTTTGTTTATAATTATTGTATATGAAACAGTGTGATCGGCAGTGCTAAATGGGTGTGGTTGGGATGTGGATATGGGTGTGACTAATTATGAATGGGTGTGGTCAGAGGCGTGGCCTAAAATTTGCCGCGGCGCGCAAAGCGCGCCGCAAACTTTGTCCCTCTTTCCCATCTTCAAAAGTTGGGAGGTATGACTCACCTCCGCTCCGCGCTGGATGAACAGCGAGAATGAACAGCCAGGATGAGGCAGCTCGGCCACTCCCACACTGATAGCAGGGGCGCCGCGCTCTCGGCTGAGCACGGGCGCTCCCTGAGACAGTGATCAAAGAGCTAAGCACACACACTATCACTGTCAGACTAGGCTGCCTGGCTGTTGCCAATTTCAATGCTGGACAGGACAGGCTGCAGTCTAGTCTGACAGTGGTAGCAGTATAGCAAAAATGCCCACCCCCTGCCTATGGATTAGTCCTTCCCTTCCCAGCAGCCCCATTTAGCAGTCTGAGCGCGCTCAGACTCAGAGGGCAGAGGGCACTGACACACTGAACAGGTGAGGGGGTCTGAGGGATGGGATGGGTTGGGCTAGCCTTTTTTTTTGGATGGGGACCCCCACACCTGCCCCCCCCCCAACCACCCTTGGGGCATGCTGATTTGGCATGCCCCACAGCATGAAACCCGGGAGGGGGCCCAGCTGACTTACCTCATCTTTGGCAGTCTGGTGGCATCCTCACCCAGGCGAGAAGTGTTGGAAAGAGTTATGGCAGTAACTGTATACCTGGCAACCAATAATTTAGCTTTTCGAGGATCGTCAAATACATTGTTTACACCAAATAATGGACATTTCCTTGGGCTTATAGAGCTTCTTGGAAAATTTGAACCAGTAATGAGAGATCATTTAAAACGAATTACTTCCCAGGAAATCCATACACATTACTGTGGAAATTTAATTCAAAATGAAATTATCTGCTTGATGGCCTCTCAGGTGAAGAAATGTATTCTAGAAAAAGCCAAAAGATCTAAGTATTTTTCAATAATGTTGGACTGCACACAAGATGCAGGTCACACTGAACAGTTGTCATACACCTTAAGATTTGTTGATATAGATGATGATCACGTAGCAATAAAGGAACATTTTATTGGCTATCGTCCTGCTACTGATACATCTGGGGAAAGTCTCGCCAATCTCCTTTTAGAAGAGATTAGTAAATGTGACCTGGAATTAGAAAATGAACTGGCAGAAAAGCTGAATTATTCGGAAGCTATTAATGCTTTTGCAGCGGCTAAATCTAGAAGAGTCAGTTTCTCATAAATCTGCAACCTACAATTTTTAGGATCTGTTTCCAAAATAATTAATAGATATTATTTACCTACAACTTTGTTCTCACCGTTAATAATTAGCATACTTGTCCCTTTTCCCCAAGTTCTATATAAGTTAAAGGCAAATTATAATTTATTAAAAAAAGGGAAGATACAAGCCTGCTCTCTATTTATTACTCAAGCCCACAAAAATAATGTTTATTATTTTCGGTGCCGGGGGGGGGGGGGGGGGGGGAGAAATTTCCTACTCTCGCCCTGTGTCATTTTTGGGCTAGAAACTGCCCTGCTCATGGCTTTGACGGTGTTTTTGGGGTTGTACTCGTCCTTCTTTTTCCTCCAAATACGGCAAGTGGAGTTAATACCAAAAAGTTCTGTTTTGGTCTCAACTAATCACATGACCTTCTCCCATGCCTCCTTTGGATCATCCAGATTGTCATTGGCGAACTTTAAACGGGCCTGGACTTGTGCGCCCTGCAGGAATTTAATCCATGACAGCGTAGTCTGTTACTAACAGTAATGTATGAGACTGTGGTCCCAGTTCTCTTCAGGTCATTGACCAGGTCCACCCATGTAGTACTGAGCTGATTCCTGATCCTTCTCAGAATCATCCTTACCTCACAAGGCTAGATCTTACATGGAGCCCCAGTCTGAGGAAGATTGACAGTCATCTTGTATTTCTTCCATTTTCCAGTTGTTGCCTTCTCACCAAGCTGCTTGCCTCTTGTCCTGTAGCCAATCCTAGCCTTGTGCAGGTCTGCAATTTTGTCCCGGGTGTCTTTAGACAGCTCTTTGGTCTTGGCCACGGTAGAGAGGTTGGAATGTGATTGATTGAGTGTATGGACAGGTGTCTTTTATACAGGTAATGAGTTCAAACAGGTGCAACTAATACAGGTAATCAGTGCAGAGTAGGAGGGCTTCTTAACCCCTTCATGACCGGAAGTTTTTTTCATTTTTGCATTTTCGTTTTTTGCTCCAATTCTTCTCAGAGCCATAACTTTTTTATTTTTAGGTCAGTAAGGCCATGTCAGGGCTTGTTTTTGGCGGGATGAGTTGTACTTTTAAATGACATCATTGGTTTTAACATATCCCATACTGGAAAACGGGAAAAAAATTAAAATCAGGTGAAATTGAAAAAAATTGAAAAAAAAGCCGGATTACTCACCGGTAATGCTCTTTTAGTGAGTCCACGACAGCACCCTACTGGAGAGAGGGATCCGCCCCGCAGGAACAGGAAACCTATTGAGAAATAAATGGAGGCGGTCCGCCTCTCCTCCTCAGTTTTGATTTCAGAGTACCCGGAGGACCGCCAGTATTAGGCAAATATCATTTATTTCATTGTTTAAACTTATTTGCTTATGATTAAAAGGATTTTACTCAAATAATATGTATTTATATTAATCTAGGGAGGGATGTAAGAGGGTGCTGTCGTGGACTCACTAAAAGAGCATTACCGGTGAGTAATCCGGCTTTTTACTCTTCGCCACGACAGCACCCTACTGGAGATCTTTCAGAGACCATCACCTAGGGAGGGGACCACCGTGCTGAGGACAGTCCTGCCAAAGTCTAGGTCAGAAGTTGACGATAGGTCTAGCCTATAGTGGTTATAAAATGTAGAAGGATTTGACCACGTTGCCGCCTTACATATAGTTTCAATCGGGACGTCTCCCCTCTCTGCCCAGGAGGATGCCATCGCTCTGGTAGAGTGTGCCGTTATGCCTTCCGGAGGGTTTTCTTTCCTCGCGGAGTAAGCCAGTCTGATAGCCTCTCTGATCCACCGGGATAAGGTACTTTTTGTTACTCCATGACCCTTCTTGACGCCCTGGAAGGAAATAAACAGAGCCCTACTCTGTCGCCAGCTGCTGGTCTTTTCAATGTATTTTAACACTACTCTTTTAACGTCTAGAGTGTGATATTTTTGTTCTTCAGGAGTGGATGGATTACTGAAGAAAGTGGGCAAGATTATTTCTTGTGACCTGTGGAATTTTTTTGCTACTTTGGGCAGGTAGGAAGGGTCTGGTTTAAGAATTAGCTTATCCTGAAAGGTTAACAAAAAAGGTGGATCTATAGAGAGTGCTTGGATGTCACTGATTCTCCTAGCTGAAGTCAGTGCTACCAAGAGGGCCGTTTTTAGTGATAGACATTTAATTGGTATTGAGTCTATTGGCTCGAATGGAGAGTCTGTTAGGGCTTGTAAGACTAAATTTAAATCCCAGGGTGGAATCCTAGGTATGTTAACTGGATTCATTCTTTCGCAGGCCGTAATAAATCTGGATACCCATCTATCCCCCGCGATGTTATGGCCATAGAGGGCTCCTAGCGCTGAAACATGAACCTTTAAGGTGTTTACAGTTAGACCTAGTTCTCTCCCTTTTTGAAGAAACTCCAGGATAGAATGTATCGGAATTTCTGATGTGTCGGTAGATGTATGGAATTGAAAAATTTTTCTCCATACTCTTGTATAGATTTTTGTGGTGGAGGGTTTTCTACTATGGAGAAGCGTATCAATTAAACCCCCCGAGAATCCTCTCGATCTTAACATCTGCCTCTCAAGTTCCAGGCCGTCAGGTGTAGATTGTCCACCTGAGGGTGGAAAAACGGACCCTGGAAGAGAAGGTTGGGCGTTGAGGGGAGGACCCAAGGATCTGAGACCGACATGGTCTGTAACCATGAGAACCATGGTCTCTTGGGCCAGAATGGAGCTATCAGTACAACTCTCGCCCCTTCTTCCCTGATTTTGCGTATAACTTGAGGAAGCAATATGATCGGAGGAAACGCGTACGCCAGACTGAACTGCCAAGGGGCTTGGAGAGCGTCCAGAATGTCCGGATGATCCGCTGGAGATAGAGAAGCAAATCTCCGGACTTTTCTGTTTTTCCTTGTGGCGAAGAGATCTATCTGAGGACGGCCCCAAAGAGATATTATGTCCAGAAATATCTGCTGGTTTAGACACCACTCTCCTTGCCTCAGGGTGTGTCTGCTTAAGAAGTCCGCCTGCTGATTGCTTGCTCCCCTTATGTGCAATGCAGTAAGGGATGTTAGGTGACTTTCTGCTAGATTTAAGATTTCCGTAGCAGAAGACATCAGAGTCTCTGATCGCGTACCTCCTTGCCGATTTAGATACGCCACCGTGGTGGTGTTGTCGGACAGGACTCTGACGTCTTTTCCCCGAATCTGTGGGAGGAAATGGTATAAGGCGTATTTTACAGCATTCAGTTCTTTAAAGTTAGAGGAGCTGCAATTTTCTTCCCTGCTCCATAAACCCTGGCAATAATCGTTCCCCATATGAGCGCCCCATCCATGAGGACTGGCGTCAGTGGTTATGGTGTGAGATGGCGTTATTACCCATGGAACCCCACTCAACAAATGGTTTGAGTCTAGCCACCACTCTAAGGAAGTTAAAACCTCCTGAGATAAGGTTATTTTTGTATTTAGGTGACCAAATAACCGTCTATCCTCTTGTAAAATTTGATGTTGTAGGACTCGAGTGTGGTGTTGAGCCCATCTCACTGCTGGTATACAAGAGATAAGAGACCCTAGTAACGACATAGCTTGTCTTAGGGATATACGAGGATTAGTTATTGCGGCTAGGACTTTGTGTCTGATCAGTAGGATTTTTACCTGCGGCAGGAGACACTTTTGAGATATGGAGTCTAACTGGAACCCCAAAAACGCCTGACGGGAAAGCGGAGTGAGTCTGGATTTGTCGGTATTGATTATCCAGCCCAGGTCCTGTAGAGAGGAAATTGCGTGAGCCAAACGATCGGCACATTGAGTAACTGAATTTCCTATTACCAAAAAGTCATCCAGATAGGGCACAATCAAAGTTTCCTTCTGGCGTAGGTATGCCATCACCTCTAGCATTATCTTGGTGAAGATCCTCGGTGCTGTTGAGAGGCCGAAGGGTAAGGCCGCATACTGGAAGTGACGAACCTCGTTGTTGATTTTTACCGCCACTCTGAGGAATTTTTGGTATCTGTTATGAATGGGGAGATGATAGTAAGCATCCTTTAGATCAATGCCCCCCATCATACAGTTTGGGAAGAGGAGTTTTATGGTGGACCTAATGGACTCCATTTTAAATGTATAATTTTCAATGAATGAATTGAGTTTTTTAAGGTTTATGATGGTTCTGAAAGAACCGTCGGGCTTAGAGATTAAGAATAGGGGAGAATAGAATCCCCTACCCTCCTGTCCCACTGGCACTTGGACTAGGACCCGTTTTGATATTAGGGTTTGAATTTCAAGCTCTAAAGCCTGTTGCTGTATAGGCGAGCTGAGAGTTGTTATAATATAAGACTCGTGGGGTACACGAGAGAATTTTAATTTAATTCCATCTCGGACGATATTTAAAACCCACGAGCTAGATGTTATCTTCTCCCATTGGGTGGTGAAAAATTTAAGTCTGCCCCCAACTGGTATGTCCTCAGTATTTGTCTTTTGGGGGGTTGGGTCTTCTAAACATGGTACCTCTCTGCTTGTCGTCTTTAGGGGTCCATGTTGTAGACCTATCCGTTTGCCTCCTTTTGCCAAACGGCCTCCTTTTAAAGGCTCTCCTGTAAAACGGAATAGAGGTTTCAGGAAAAGCTTTCTTCCTGTCCTTTGCCTTTTTGAGTATCTCATCTAAGGTTTTACCAAAGAGGTACTCACCCTCACATGGGATTGCGCATATTTTAGACTTAGATTGCGCGTCCCCTTTCCAACTCTTCATCCATAGGGCTCTTCTTGCGTTATTTACAAGGCCCGCAGATCTTGCTGCTAAACGGAGTGAGTCGGCGGAGGCGTCTGCCAGAAAGGCCGCTGCTCCTCGTATCAAAGGGATGGCTGCTCTTAGTTTTTCCCTCGAGCTTTTCTTTTCAATTTGCTGGTCTAACTGATCAATCCAGATGATCATTGACCGGGCCGCGCAAGTGCTGGCTACTGCAGGTTTGAATATCCCTGTAGCCGCTTCCCAGGAACGTTTAAGGGATGATTCAGCCTTACGATCCAAAGGATCGACCAATAGTCCCGCATCCTCCACAGGTAGAGTGGATTGTTTGGAGGTAGAGGCTACAGCTGCGTCGACCTTAGGGACTTTGGTCCAAGTAAGAAGCTCCTCATCACTAAACGGATATTTGCGTTTTGAGGCTGAGGGTAGAAAGCCTCTCTGATCTTGCTTCTCCCACTCTCTTTTAATCAATGTTTTCACTGCTGGAATAACCGGAAAACATCTCCTCTTTCTGTCTGCCAAACCCGCGAACATTATTTCTTGCGCGGTTTGCGCACCCTTAGACTCCTCACACCCCATGGTATTTCGAATAGATTTTACCAAGTTGTCCACACTGTCCAAGGGGAAACATGAGCGTCCCTCAATCTCTGATGAGGATGATGACGCTGGACATGATGATAGGGAGGCATCTGACAGTATCGGTTGGTCACTGTCGGAGTCTGACACAAGTGTTGGCGTTTTAGATTTAGAACTACGCGGTTTTTCCTGGGTCATATTTTTTAGTTCTTCTCTAATAATGGCCCGTAGGTCCGTAATGGACACTGCTGCTCCCTGTGTTTCTTTTAAACAGTCCTCACAAAGTTTTTTGGGGTATGAGTCAGGGAGGGGCTGGTTACACAAGGCACATTCCCTGTGCTTCGTTTTTTGTCGTTTTTTGCTCTAAGCGTGTAAGTAGAGAGAGAAAGGGAAAAGAGAGAGATAGGGAGACAGCGTTAGCTTAATAGGTAGAGTTCACAACTCACCCAGTGAAGCAAATAATACCGGATCAGAAGGCCGAGATCCTGTTCTGGAACCGTCGCTTTTACGAGCGGTGTCCGAGGATCCTCTGGCGTGATCTTTGGCGGGGGGTACTGGAACTCCGGTTGTAGGGTCCATGGCACCTGGGGATGACATCTCTGCATCGCCGATTCAGCGTTAGTGAGCGCTTTAAATAGAGCGCCAAAACGTTTTTTTTTTTTTTTTTTTCTTGCGCATGCGCAGATCAGTGCCGGCTCCCCCGCCCTGGATCCGGCCTAGGCGCCCCGGAAGTCCAAGAACCACTTCCGGGGTAGCCTGTATGTGCGGCGGTCGGCGCACGCGCGGCCCGGGATTCAACGCCGGCCGCTGGAAGGTCACCTTACCCGGCTCCTGCTGCCGTACCGCACGCTGGGAAGGACGCCGGTCGGCCTTTCCCGGACCCGGCCGTCTGCCCGCTCCATCAGACGAGGGGGGAGCCGTCTAACGGAACTCCCCCGACGCTGCTTCTGAGCCGCAGCCCCTGCCGTTCTCACGGATACTGCGCAGGCGGCATGCAAGCCCAGGTATGTCTTCTCAGTAAGAGTCCTGTCGTTCCCGCAGGAACAGGAAACCTAAACTGAGGAGGAGAGGCGGACCGCCTCCATTTATTTCTCAATAGGTTTCCTGTTCCTGCGGGGCGGATCCCTCTCTCCAGTAGGGTGCTGTCGTGGCGAAGAGTAAAAAGTGCAATCCCACACTTGTTTTTTGTTTTGCTTTTTTACTGTGTTCACTAAATGCTAAAACTAACCTGCCATTATGATTCTCCAGATTGTTACTGTTAGGACTAGCGGAATGCACCAAGTAAATATAGATGTTATTATTGGTGCGTTCGCAGCCCGGGGTCCACCGTGCAGGAGGAACCTGCTGCTAGCAAATGATGGCACTATATGGCGGTATAAGTGAACTCTGTTACTTTACAGAGTCGCACAGAAAGAAGACACTGTGCCCTGTTAACATCACAGGGGAACACAGGTAACTGCTGAGCTCATCCACATGTTGATACTAGTGCATGGCCATGCGGTCATGCGAACCTTTTATAGCTGGAGCAACTTCAGGACCTTCCTAGAGGACCAATGAGAGCTGCTGCAGTACCTGAGCATGTGACCCCTGACCTGCATGAGAGGTCTTACCTTGGGCCTGCTCAGAAGGGGAAAAGCAGGACTTAAGGTACCTTCACACGAAACGACATCGCTAGCGATCCGTGACGTTGCAGCGTCCTGGCTAGCGATATCGTTTCGTTTGACACGCAGCAGCGATCAGGATCCTGCTGTGATGTCGCTGGTCGCTGAATAAAGTCCAGAACTTTATTTGGTCGTCCGATCGCTGTGTATCGTTGTGTTTGAAAGCAAAAGCAACGATACCAGCGATGTTTTACACTGGTAACCAGGGTAAACATCGGGTTACCAAGCGCAGGGCCGCGCTTAGTAACCCGATGTTTACCCTGGTTACCAGCGTAAAAGTAAAAAAAACAAACAGTACATGCTCACCTGCGCGTCCCCCAGCCTCTGCTTCCTGACACTGACTGAGCGCCGGCCCTAAAGTGAAAGTGAAAGCAGAGCGGTGACGTCACCGCTGTGCTGTTAGGGCCGGAGCTCAGTCAGTGTCAGGAAGCAGACGCTGGAGGACGAGCAGGTGAGCATGTACTGTTTGTTTTTTTTTACTTTTACGCTGGTAACCAGGGTAAACATCGGGTTACTAAGCGCGGCCCTGCGCTTAGCAACCCGATGTTTACCCTGGTTACCCGGGGGCCTCGGCATCGTTGGTCGCTGGAGAGCGGTCTGTGTGACAGCTCTCCAGCGATCAAACAGCGACGCTGCAGCGATCGGCATCGTTGTCGCTATCGCTGCAGCGTCGCTTCGTGTGAAGGTACCTTTAGTCCCAGAGATGTCTGCTCGCCGCTGACCAGTACTGGCTATAATGGCAGAACCTGGAAGAACAGGAGTAACCAGGTGCAGAGTATCTGCCTGAGCCAGATGCTGGGACCGACGTCTCTGCTGAGTAGGCTCCACTGAGGCTGGAGAAGAATGGGAGACCGCAGCGGAGGTGGCTCAAGATTCTCCCTGTGCAGAGGCAGGAACTCGACACCTAACAGTTACTAGTTCAAAGAAATGAAACATGAATAGATTCTTTTTTATCTAAGTGGTGAAAAAAAATTCCATACTTTGTTAAAAAAAAATTTAAAAATGCGCCATTTTCCGATACCTGTAGCATCTCTATTTATTGTGATCTCGGGTTGGGTGAGCAATTATTTTTTGCACACCGAGCTGACGTTTTTAATGATACCATTTTGTGCAGATACGATCTTTTGATCTCCTGTTATTGCATTTTTTTGCATTGTCGTGGTGACCAAAAAAAACGTAATTCTAGGGTTTTGACTTTTTTTCTCACTACGCAGATTAGCAATCAGGCTATCCCTTCTATTATTGATAGATCGGGTGATAATAAACGCGCTGATACCAAATATGTGCATGTTTTATATTTTTATTGTTTTATTTTGAATGGGGCAAAAGGTGGTGATTTGAACTTTTATATATTTTTATTTTTTATATTTTTAAAAACTTTTGGCATGCTTCAATAGTGGGAGACTCCATGGGGAAGCTGGGAAAGCTGCCATAGCCCGATCAGCTGTGCTACATAGAGGCGATGATCAGATCGCCTGTATGTAGCAGAATTGCTCACTTGCTATGAGCACTGATGTCACATAGGTAAAGTGAGTTCATTGGCCGGGAACTGGCAGGACCTGTCAGACGGCACCGCGAGCAGGAGAACTTTCTCATGCTCGCTGTGCCCTCAGACAGGGAATAGCAGTTCACAGGGAGACTGGATGACAGGCTGTATGGACACATCATGCATCCATGCAGCCTGCCATCTAGATGCAGCAGAGCTGGACCCGTTGTGGGACAAATGGATTAAAATCATCTCTGTGGAAAGGTAAGGAACACTGTTTGCTTTTTGTTTACCTCTTTTGCAGATGACAAGGGCATCGGGGGAATGCGCAAAGTCATAAGTATGGTTTATTTAAGAATATTAAAGGAGTCTGTGTCATTCTTTCAATGAAAGGACTTTTTTTCTGTGTGTCTGTGTTTTCTTACAATGTGACTATGGGGTTAGTAATGGGAGCATCTTATTGACGTCTCTCCATTACTAACCTCTGGGCTTGATGTCACCTGACAATACAAAGGTGATATAAATCCCTCCAACTATAACCCTACATTCCACTGCTACAGGCAAATGGGAAGAGCGAGGCTAAGTGCCAGAATTGGCATATCTTAGAGATGCGCCTTTTCTGGGGTGGCTGAGAGTTGATGTTTTTAGCCTGGGAGGGCAGTAACCATTGCCCCTTCCTAGGCTATTAATATCAGCGCACAGCTGTCTGAATTGCCTTTGCTGTTATTAATTACAGTTTAATTAGGTTAATTATACAGCTGTGAGCTGATATTAATAGCCTGGGAAGCTTCGTGGGTATTATCCCCTTCCCAGGCTATAAACATCTGGCCCCAGCCTTTGGCTTTCCCTCTGCTGGTTACAAAAATTGCCTGGGAGCCCACTCCATTTTTTTCTGAAAAATAATCTTTTATTAATTAAATACATGTACAGTAAGCTGCACACACAGTATACTAATTGTATTTGTCACAGACATCTCTATATCTACCTATTCTATTTGTATTTACTGTATGTAATCCATCTCTTCTATCCTGTCGGCTCCTGCACTGATTTTACAGAACAAGGCAGATTAATTGCCTTGCATGGACACTATATATATATATATATATATATATATATATATACATATGTGTGTGTGTGTCACTGACATCTACCGTATTTTTTGGATCATAAGATGCACTTTTTTCCCAAAATTTTTTGGTGGAAAAAGGGTGTGTGTCTTATGGTGGGAATATACTTACAAATACTATGGGGGCGATCCAAGTCCGATGCTGCAGGGTGATGCAGCCTCCCTTCCCAGGCTGGTGCGGCTGTGGTGCGGCTGTGGTGCGGCTGTGGTGCTCCTCTGTTGGGCGGCGGCAGTGCTGCTCCTCTGTGGGGCGGCGGGGCTCCGCCAGCATTTCGTGAAAGCCCGGAGGCCCGCGGATCCAGTGCTGCGATGCGATGGCCTCTGGAGAAATGGCCACCTTGGGCCGTTGCCAAGATCTGAATCTGAGCATGTGCTGCCCCCGGCGGCCATTTTCCCAGAGGCCACCGCATCACAGCACTGGATCAACGGGGGCCTCCAGGCTTTCACAAAATGCCGGCAGAGCCCCGCCGCCCCACAGAGCACCACCACTGCCGCCCCACAGATGAGCACCACAGAGCACCACCACTGCTGCCGCTCTACAGAGGAGTACCACAGAGCAGAACCACAGAGCACCACCACTGCCGCACCACAGAGCACCACCACCGCACCATCCTGGGATGGGATTTCCCTGAGGCCACCGCACCAGTCTGGACCACCGAACAACCCCTGTGCCCACTCCTCCACCTGTGCTGATATCCCCTTGGTAAGATGAATTCAGACTATAAGACGGATCCCCATTTGACACATTATATTTTTTCCCTATTTTCCTTCTGAAAATTTGGGGTGTGTCTTATGGTCCGATGCGTCTTACAGTCTGAAAAAATATGGTATATATCTATGTAATCTATGTGTATATCTCTATTCTATTCTAACCTGTCACTGTGATTTTATTGTAAGCTGCACTTTAATTGCCAGCTTTTCTTCTATCTATCTAGCTACCTGTCTATCAAATATTTCCTTTGAAAACATGTGTAAATGACATAGAGAATTGCTGTATGTAAAAGCTTATGTTAAAATCGCATTGCAATCGGATAGCAACCGCATTGCATTCGGATGTATATTGGATGCTAGGTGTGAAAATTGCATTGTACTCGCATGACACTTGTCCGTTTTTTCGGTCCTGATATCGGAACATTTTTTTCAGACGTATGGGTATGAGCCCTTTGGGTTATAGTTTCCAAAATGGTGTCACTTGTTGAGGGTCTTCACTGTTTAGGTACATCAGGGGCTCAATGACATGGTGTCCACTAATGCCAGCTAATTTTACATTCAAAAAGTGAAATGGTGCTCTTTCCCTTCCGACCATGCCGTGTGCCCACACAGTAGATTTCCGCCACATATGGGGTATTGGCATGCTCAAGAGAAATTGCACAACAAATTGTATGGTCCATTTTCTCCTGTTACCCTTGCGGAAGTTAAAAAAAATTTGGTCTAAAGGAAAATATTTGTAACAGAAAAGTAAATGTTTATTTTTTTTCCAAATTTCAAAAATTCCTTTGAAGCACCAAAAGGGTTAATAAACTTCTTGAATGTGGTTTTGAGTACCTTAAGGGGTTCAATTTTTAGAAAGGTGTCACTTTTGGGTATTTTCTGTCATATAGACCCCTCAAAGTCACTTTAAATGTGTGGTGGTGCCTAAAAAAAATGGTTTTGCAAATTTTGTGGTAAAAATGAGAAATCCCTTATAACTTTCTAACAAAAACAAATTATGTTTCAAAAATTGTGCTGATGTAAATTAGACATATGAGAAATTGCATGTATTATCTATTTTGTGTGATATGACGGTCTGATTTAAGGGCATAAAAATTAAAAGTTTGAAAATCGCTAAATTTTCAACATTTTTGCCCAATTTTTCACAAATAAACGCAAGTTATATCAATTATTTTTACCACTTTCATGAAGTACAATATGTGTCAAGAAAACATTCTCAGAATCAGTGAGAATCATTGAAGTATTCCAGAGTTATGTCCACAGAAAATTACAATGGTCAGAATTGTAAAAATTGGCCTGGTCAGGAAGGTGAAAACAGGCTTCAGGGCGAAAGGGTTAATCATTTACTCCACTTCTCTTTCTAGAATTTTCCATCCAGTGACTGACAGCTTCCTCTGTATAAACACATACAGAGAAAGCTAATAGTCACTGAAAGCTCCGCCCACTTGACTGAAATCCCAGAAAGAGCAGAGGTTTAAATGATTAAAACAAAATCTTTTTTTACAAAAATACTTGTCAATCTACTCAGATCCTCCTGCTCTATAACATGGTACCTGAAGATGGTGTCAGATTCCTTTTAAATCTTGATTCTGATCAAATCTATTTAGAACAAATCTTAAAAATATTAAAATAATAAAAGTAGCAAAAAGACAACATGTGAACATAGCCTTATACTTCCTGTTTTTCCTAGAGATGAAAGCTAATAACCTAGGGTTTCCCTAGGCAAAAAGCATACCTTGTGATCCATTTATTGTCAAGTGACCCTTCCAACAAGAAAGAAAAAAATAAAGTTTTAATTTTTCCTCTTCTGAGGCTAACTAGCTGGGTAATTGTAAGTTTTGATAGATACAATGTTCTAAGTTTACATAGTTACTGCCAATGTTACAACTCAAAGCAGCCTTCCACGGTCCGATTTGGAGCAGCTACTCCAGTTATGCAGGCCAATGAGTTGGTCATCACCAGCCCCTATGTATAGTTCTGGCCTTCACTACAGCTTCACCTGTCTTGTGTTTGCGGATTAGCTGCTGACCTATTGAGCCAGACAAGGGGTAACCTAACAAGCTTGGTTTGTTGGTTTGTGCAAAGGATTAATCGGAGTAAACCAACAGAAGAGATTTCTTGCAGTTTGAGGCTGTGTGCACACGTAGCATATTTTTCGCGTTTTTTTCGCGTTTTTTCGATATAAAAACACAATAAAACCGCGAAAAAAACGCTTACATAAAGCATCCTATGTAATAGAATGCATTCCGCATTTTTGTGCACATGCTGCATTTTTTTCCTGAGCGGAATTGCATTCCAGAAAAAAACGCAGCATGTTCATTAAAATTGCGGAATCGCGGCGATTCTGCACCCATAGGAGTGCATTGATCTGCTTACTTCCCGCACGGGGCTGTGCACACCATGCGGGAAGCAAGCAGATCATGTGCGGTTGGTACCCAGGGTGGAGGAGAGGAGACTCTCCTCCACGGACTGGGCACCATATAATTGGTAAAAAATAAAGAATTAAAATAAAAAATAGTCCTATACTCACCCTCTGATGGCCCCTGAAGTGTTCCCGCCTCTCCGGTGCATGCTCTCTCTTCCATTCCTATAGATGATGTGGTGGTTCAGGACCTGTGATGACGTCACTGTCTTGTGATTGGTCGCGTGACCGCTCATGTGACTCATGCGACCAATCACAAGACAGTGACGTCATCGCAGGCCCTTCACTGCACTCCAGCTATAGGAACGGATGCCGCAGAGGTCTGCAGGTGAGTATAACCATGTTTTTTATTTTTTTAGTATTTTTAAACATTCGATCTTTTACTATAGATGCTGCATAGGCTGCATCTATAGTAAAAAGTTGGTCACACTTGTCAAACAGTATGTTTGACAAGTGTGACCAACCTGTCAGTCAGTTTTCCAAGTGATGCTACAGATCGCTTGGAAAACTCTAGCATTCTGCAAGCTAATTATGCTTGCAAAACGCTAGTTTTCTGCGGGTATATGCATGCTAATTCTGCATGCGATATACCCGCGGCAGGAGGCGCAGAATTGCCGCGGAAATTTCTGCGGCAATTCTGCAACGTGTGAACTCAGCCTTAAGGGTTAATGCAGTTAGTGTGTGGTTAGGAAAATGGTCTGGAATACAACCAGGCTGTTATCCAGTTTTTAACTTTTTTCTTCTCCACTGTCTTTTTAACCCCAGTTTTTAACTTTTTGTATTCAATAAAATAAAATGTTCTCACTTTTTCTTTAGTCACTTTGTACTGCCACAGTAGATTATGTGTTTATTGATAAACTGCTTTCTGCCTATCTAAAATAGGATTATGGGATTAATGTTATCCAAAAGGGTATGCATAAACAAGCACAGGTCAAAAGATAGAAAATAAAAAGAATGTAAGGAATTTGTCACTGAACCTAACTGCTGATTGGCCTCTTGTATTTGGCCAGTTAGCTTGATTAGCTATTTGGCTAGAGCTACAACCACAGTACTTGGTCAGTTTTCCTCCAACACTGAATATGTGTCAGACAATGGAAAATTAGAGTTATAGCCCCATTGGGTACATTAACTGACAATGGCACAGCGACTACGGTCACAAAGGGTGCAAAAGCGACAAGGCCCATTCAGGAGGGAGGCCTGCCGATGTCAATTTCACCTGGATGTGTCTTGAGAAATGGGGACATTGTAACAAAATGGGAGACATTATACCAGGATAGGGACACTACACCACCATGGGGAACATTATACCAGTATACGGGACAATATACCGGAATGGGGACTTTATACCGGGATGGGAAATATTATATCAGGATAGGAGACATTATATCAGCCGCACAACCAGCTCTACCCTCTCCTAGTGTATCATCACCCATCCCCTGCAGACTGTGAGCCCTCGCGGGCAGGGTCCTCCCTCCTTATGTACCCGTGTGCCTTGTTTTTATGCTCATGTTTAATGTATTTGTCTATATTTGCCCCCTATTTCACATGTAAAGCGCCATGGAATAAATGGCGCTATAAAAATGTATAATAATAAAATAATAATATCAGGATTGGAGACTTTATGCCAGGATTGGATACATTATACCACAATGGGGGACATTTTACAAACATGGCGATATTATACCGGGATGGGGGACATAATGCCAGGAAGGGACCTATTGCAAAACAATGGGGAGACAAAAAGCGCAATAGGGTCTTATCCACGTTACATAGAGGAGAATATACACCAAATTTGCTCACCTGGTTAGGATGAGATTAGAGCATGTAGATAGCGGCTGCTGCAGATCCACAGGTCTTCACCGACCAGAGAAATTAATGTCTTCAAAAGGAGATTTGTAGTTAAATTTCCGCGCTGCCGCTAAGATGAATTTCAGGAGAGTATAGTTGATTCACAGTGGTTTTATTCAACGCGTTTCAGGGGTCTTATGCCCCCTTCATCAGGAAATACCACACAGAATATACAGGCATCACAGGTATAAATAGTTTTGCTAGGTTAAAAAAATGAGCTCCACCAGGTCAGATGACTCAGTGTCAAAGTTCAATGATAACACACCATTAACAATTCAAACGATTAGAGAGGTATATACAATGACAAAATACAATGACTTCTTTTATGTTTCTAGACAATAGTTCCAAATTTGCAACATTAAGGAGGAAATTAAAAATTTTGAAAAAAAAAAAAAAAAAATCTCTACTTAAATGGACAAGAACCTGTAAGAAAAAGAGCTGCTCCAGTTCAGAAGCGAATGCCTTACAGATGGACTACCGTGTGGAATCAACAAGTTGCTAATTTCTTATCGTGAATCCATTGGAATCTTTACATTAAATGTGGAATAAAATCATGTTTTATTATTTTCCATTAAAAAATATAAATATATATATGAAAATTAATTTGTCGTGGTTTGGGGTGATCTAAAATTACGAAAATTATAATTAGTGAGTTTAAAATTGCGTCATGTACATAAGAGTAACAATTTAAGCAGCAAACCAGCGCTCGAAGTGAGCGCAGAAACAAAATGAAAGTGACACTTCACCTGTCCAAGGACCAATAATAGATATATTTAACAAGAGACAATATAACATTGCCAAGGGAGGGGAATGAATGAATACACAGCACTCGGTGACCTCAAAGAACAGCAGATAAACTGGGACGCCTGGCAGCAGAGAAAAGGATGATTGAGTTAAGTGCTCCTGTCGGGAGGGGTCATTACACCCTGTGAAGCTGCCACAATCAGCACCAGCTCCCTGGATTTAATCTCAAGAGTCAAAAACCATTATTCAGGACACAGTTGTGATGGAGACAATTTGTATGTAATAAAGGAGTGAAAACGCTAGGGACCTAGAATGGGGGAAAATGTTATTGCATGGGGTCTAGGATGGGGGGAGATTATTATAAGAAGGAGTTAGGACGAGGGACATTATTACATGTGGGGCAAACACATATGTTTTTGTAGGAACTAGAACGCTACAAGGGCCCATACATATGACCCAAATTCAGGTGCAGGATTAGGTCCAAATTTTGCCCCGACCTATTGGACTTTAGTTACACCACTGTTAACTGATAACAATATTAATTTCTGTTTAGTACTATTAAATATGTGGGAGATATATTATATAAACAACAGAAATAAATAAATGAAATAAACAATATGTGGTATAATTATTACTTATTAAATGTATTGTAAATCATAGCAGTTTTTTAGTTGGAAGCGGAACCAGGTTAGTCTGTTAATGTAAATTTTTATATACAATACAGGAGGGATGTGAGAACTCAGAGAAACAAACAGCATTGGAGACGAACTCTGCTGAAGACCTAAAATCTATTGCAGGCTTAGGCGAAGATGGAGATATGGCAGTGATTTCTTAACATTAATTGACACTAATGCAGTGCAAACTATTTGGTGAAAGATTGTTTTAATGGCTGAAATACTATAACACAGGACTTAGATTGCAGGTGCAGAAATGATATTCTACACTCCCGGGAGAACTAAATTGTTCTTACTGTGAAATATCAATTAAAATTTATAGTCGCCTGTGCTGGTTCAATGTCCTTTTCATGGGAAGTTTTAACTCTGTTATTGAACTTTTGATTTTGCTTCAGAATGTATTATCCAGGCATTTACATTCACCACAGAAAACCATGCATCTATTTTATAAGCATAATGAAAGATTGCTGGTTTTTTTTTCTGTTTTTATGAGGTCATCGAAGTGACTTTTAAATGGGGCACCGGGCCAAACCTGATTCACACATCAGTTCATTAATTCACACAGCTGTCCAGAAACTTGGAATAATAACATGTGCAGCAAGGAATAGAGAGGGGTGAAACCTTTAAGACAATATTTCAATCAGCAGCCCTTGCTGACATCAGAAACAAGGAGCGGACAACTTAAACTTGTTGTGAACAGCAGCAATAGCAGAGCTAAAATAACATTTACAGTTTTCATTTTTTACTTAAGGCACGCAACAGTTTAAAGGGCCACTGTCACCCCCTCCAGCCGTTATAAACTAAAAGAGCCACCTTGTGCAGCAGTAATGCTGCATTCTAACAAGGTGGATCTTTAAGTTTTAGGTTCAAGTATACCCAAAATAAAGAGTTTTGATACTTAGCCACAATACCTGTCTCTAGCCAGGGAGGCGGGTCCTCACTCCCCAGCTTGAACCGCTACTCTGCCGTCACTCCAATCTTCAGGGGCTTTCGTCGCCGCCCCCTCAGCGCTGTTTACGCTTCAAAACCGGTGCCTGCGCTGTGTACTACTGTGCTGCGCAGGCGCAGTGAGCTCTGGCCATCTGACGTCACAGCCAGGCTTGCAGACTGCGCCTGTGCAGCCGCCCTGCTTGTGAATCCCAGCCCCGCACTCTGCATAACGCATAACACAGCGCGGGGCTGGGATTCCAAAGGTGGGTTGCCGCACTGCCCGCACAGGCGCATTATGCAAGCCTGGCTGGGACGTCAGACGGCCAGAGCTTACTGCGCCTGCGCAGCACAGTAGTACACAGTGCAGGTGCCGGTTTTGAAACGTAAACAGCGCTGAGGGGCGGTGCCGAAAGCCCCTGAAGATTGGAGTGATGGCAGAGTAGCGGTTCAAGCTGGGGAGTGAGGACCCGCCTCCCTGGCTAGAGACTGGTATTGTGGCTAAGTATCAAAACTCTTTATTTTGGGTATACTTGAACCTAAAAGTAAAAGAGCCACCTTGTTAGAATGCAGCATTACTGCTGCACAAGGTGGCTCTTTTAGTTTATAACGGCTGGAGGGGGTGACAGTGGCCCTTTAAAATGAATCAGGTGCTAAGAAGGTCACTTATAAAAAGTTTGTTTTTCTTATCAGTTTTGCGCTAGAGCCAATGGTAGGAAAATAATGAGAAGTTCATGAAAATGGTGAAGATTTAGAATAATTTTAGGGCATTTTGGGTAGCAAACCACACTTTATTTTATAGGCCCCTTCTTTCAGTGTTAGACTAGAGTACCTTGGGCCCATCAGAAGTAATCATTATTGGGACTTACTGTGCAGCTATATAAAAATAAAATAATTTTGTGGTAAAAGTGCAAATATCGTTGTATGATATAAAGCACAATGCTTTTAACCGATAAATAACTAACTTAATTTATTAAGTAAGGCCTCATTTATATGTCTGGTTTTTGCATGTCTTTCACGGATCGCACTCATACTCATGACATTCTATGGGCCAGGGGACAGGGAGCAAATGCCCCCAGGTAACTTCCCCAGCAGCTATGCAGGGCCGGCCGCCAGACCGCAGCATGTATGAGACATCAGCTTGCTCGCCCAGGCAGCGCAATGACGTCGTTGTCTCGTGCCACTCTGCAGGCCAGAAGAGTAGACAGAGGCTGCAGTGCCGAGAATCAGCACCTCCTTGTTTATTCTGCCGTGAATATACTGCATCTGGCTCAGTCTTAAGGTAACAATGTTTCTGTTTGTTTTCACTCACTTTTCCATAGTGCTTCAGCTCCTACTAATGCCCCTAATCCCTACACCTAGTAATGAACTGGTCATCTCTCCCTCCATCCCTCCCATCCATCTCACATCCTCAGAACTTTTGGCCAACATACAATATTTTCCAAACACAGACAGCCACCTCATGCCCTCTTCTGCTCCTTCTCACTGTTGACAATATCTCTCCAAATCCTGGTCCTCCTCACCGCTTTCCTACAGTCACTTCAACCTCTAATTCATGCTCTATCACACCTTTCCGTAAACCTTCTAACCTTACACCCATTCGCCCAGCCCCCGCTTCCCCAGTCCCACTAACAGCAGCCCCATGGAACGCTCGCTCTGTCTGCAATAAACTTTCCTGCATCCATGATCTTTTTATTACTAACAAACTTTCCTTCCTCACCATCACCGAAACCTGGATCACCCCCTCTGACACAGCCTCTCCAGTTGTACTTTTGTATGGTAGATTCCACCTTTCTCACACCCCCTGCTCCAGCAGCTAGCATGGCAGAGGAGTTGGTTTTCTCCTGTCTGATAACTGTTACTTTACCCAAATCCCACTGCCACCCTCTGTTACCCTCCCTTCATTTGAGGTGCACTCTGTGCACATCTACTCTCCCTCCAACCTTCAACTGGCAGTCATTTACTGCCCCCCCATAGCCAGCCACCACCTTCTTTGATCACTTCATCACCTGGCTACATCATTTCTTCTCTGCTGACATCCCTGCTATCATCATGGGCATCTTCAAAATTCCCAATGATACTCCCCTCTCAGCTGTCACTAAACTTCTATTTCTCACTTCCTCCTTCGGCCTCGCTTAGTGGTCTTCTGCAGCCACTCACTAAGTCCCAAAGATCGCCACACACTCAACCTCATCTTCACCCATCTCTGCTCCCTATCTAACCTCTCTAACTCATCTCTATCTTTCTGGCCACAAACTACTTACATTCTCCTCCCTTTTCTCTCCAGGTACACAATCCACAATCCCTACGCCACAAACTTGCACAGTCTCGCAGAAATTTTAAACACCTCTATCCACACTCACTCTCTGAATCCCTTTTCCCTCTTACAGACATAAGTTCTTTACACAATTTAGATGCTGCTGCCGCTTTCTATAAAATAACAATAGCTGTGGCTCTCAATTCGATCACTCCTCTCACACATGCCAATGCTCGCAAAATCAAAATGCAACCCTGGCACACCAGCCTGACCAAAGAACTGAGGCGGGCTTCCAGGGTTGCTGAGCAGAGATGGAAAAGATCCCACTGCAGCAAGCACTTCAGTGCACTCAAATAGTCCCTCACTACTTTCAAGGCCACACTCACTGCAGCAAAACAAACCCACTTCTCATCTCTCATGTCCTTCCTGTCTCAACCATAAACAGCTATTCAAAACTTTAATTTCTTTCCTCCATCCCCTAGCACATCTTCCTTTTCTATTCATCTCAGCTGAAGACTTTGCCTCATTATTCAAGCAGAAGATTGATAAGATCAGAGAAAGTTTTGGCCTACAACCCCCACAGCACCTCTTCTTAACTATTCAGCTCTCCTCCAAAACCAACTTCTCCATCATTACAGAAGGTCAACTTTTTGTTCTACTCTCAAGATCACATCTCATCACCTGTTCACTTGGCCTAATCCTATCCCACCTCATCCCAAACCTCACCACAGTCTTCATCCCAATCCTAACACATATCTTCAACCTTTTAACTAGCAACTGATGTTTTCCTCTCATGCTTCAAACATGCCTCAATCACACCCATCCTCAAAAAGCCCTGACTTGGAAACACTGTGTGTCTAGCTATCGTCCCATATCACTTCTCCCCTATGTCTCAAAACTACTGGAACAACACGTCCATTTTGAACTATCCTCCCACCTTTCCTCCTGCTCCCTCTGTGACTGCTTACCTTCTGGCTTCCAACTGCATCATTCCACTGAAACAGCCCTAATTAAAGTCACCAGTGACCTATTAACGGCCAAAGCCATGCAACAGTACTCCTCCTGGACCTGTCCTCTGCTTTTGACACAGTGGACCATACCCTCTTACTACAGACCTTCTCATCTCTTGGCATCACAGACTTGGCCCTATCTTGGATCTCGTCATACCTAACAGACCGGACACTCAGCGTCTCCCACTCACACACCACCTCCTCACCTTGCCCCCTATCTATTGGTGTCCCGCAAGGTTCAGTCCTAGGACCCCTGCTCTTCTCCATTTATACCTTCAGCCTGGGACAGCTCGTAGAATCTCACGGATAGCAGTTTCATCTTTAAGCTGATGATACACAGATCTACCTCTCTGGACCCAATATCACCTTTTTACTAACCAGAATCCCAAAATGTCGGTCTGCTATTTCATCTTTCTTTTCTGCTAGATTTCTAAAACTTTATGTGGACAAAACAGAATTCATCATCTTTCCGCCATCCCACTCGACCCCCTCAACTGACCAATCCTTTAAAGTAAATGGCTGCTCATGTGATAGAAATATATATATCATATAGATCTCACTTGCATGTATACTGCTCTATAATCATATATACTCATATACTCACAGCTAATATATACATTATAATCAATGGTTTAAAATGGCTGACATAAACTGATATAAGCCAGACAGACTGTATGGGGTTTTCCAGGCAAAAACAGGAACTTAGGCCAGATGTCCTGAAGTAATGTCTAGAACATCGCTAAGTCTTGCTGAAATAGCAGGATAAGGGTGACAGCTGCTTCCAAGAGTGCTAAATCAGCTTGTTGCCAGGTAGACGTCAGTCCGAATATGTCATGTACTCAGTTAAATACATTATGTACTCAGTCAGCCAATGAAATAATAGCTAGACAATATGGTAATTAACTAACCACCCCTAACAACAACCCTAACCACTCCTTTCTATATGCAATTATAAAACTATGTATGTACAATAAAGTATCAGTATTGATGGAATGTTATTGACACAACAATGGTGTGCAGTCCCATTCCTTGAGCGCTCAAAATACTCAGTCTTATTGGGAACGGCCACAGCACACACAGGGATAAATTTATCCAATCCAAATTTCCATATCAAATGGCCCCCAACTGCGTGGACGAAACTCACGGGACCCTGCTGACCGGAGAGACGGAGGTGTTGGCCCCGGCCTTGGTTCACGGGACGGAGACTGCGCAGCTCCATAAGTAAGGTAAGAAAATGTTATCATCTTACCTGAAAGTCCCCTGTGCCCAGTCCGGGTCTATACCTCTTGCCGGTGAGGTGTGGTCACCACCGCATTCCCAGGTAGTGTAAAAAGTCCAAAGCCTGTATCCAACAAACCCTGGGATATAAGTCAAGGTGTCTGCTGTGTGCCATGTATGTGTTCCATGTTTGTGTAAGATCCGGGAGAGAAGGAAGGAACAGTGACTGTTTTGTTTGTGGTGGCTGGGTAACAGACCGCAGGAGGTCAAATCGCTCGATAAGTTATTGCAGGATTCCCGTGCATAGGAGGAACAGGTAGTTCCGGGGCAGGTAGTCCCAGGCTCCAGGCACGGGCAGTGATAACTTAGAGGGCTACTGCAGATTCCCGTAGTGCCGGCGATCCAGTAAGGATGACCGGACCGGGGTGGTAGATTTCCCGCTTGTTGTGCTTCTCATTCAGGCGGCCCGGGCACAGGTGTGCCCAGTGCGATTGGCA
Organism: Ranitomeya variabilis; assembly: GCF_051348905.1. Taxonomy (NCBI): domain Eukaryota; kingdom Metazoa; phylum Chordata; class Amphibia; order Anura; family Dendrobatidae; genus Ranitomeya; species Ranitomeya variabilis. The sequence goes on from NC_135237.1 coordinate 477,107,709, forward strand.
GTAGTCTGTTCCCAGCGCAACCTGCACGTGTCACAGAATAAAAAGGGGCATCTCCCGGACGTCTATCTGTCTGTGCTTGAGTCACGTATTGCTGCTTTAAGAGCAAACAATTGTAAAAGAAAGTTTTTTTTCTCTCTCTTATGAACTTCCCCTTTTTTCCACTCTGCAAGCAGAGATATATGCATTGTAAATCACACTGTCACATCTGTTTTTTTTTTTTTTTTTTCCTGGCTGTTTCTGCAATGCTGGCTATGTGTAGCTATTTGTGAAGAAGTGAAACAAATTGTATCTATCATTTTTGATGCGACATACGTGTTTTCAGATACGTGATTTTAGTGACATTGGATACAATAGCATAAGAAAAGGGGAAGTGTGCGTCTGACTGCGTTGAGCGCAGAGAGAAGGAAAAAATATATATTTTTTTACTCTTTTGAAGGTCTTTATTCTGTTTTTTTATATTTTTTTAAAGTTTTTTTTAAGTTTTTTAAGTTTTCCAAAGTTATCCTTTCTGTCTCTACCTTTTTTTTTTTTTTTTTTTTTTAAAGTTCTTTTCTTTTGTATCAAAATTTTGAGTTTTTGATCGTGTATCAGGTTTTTGATGGTTTTCTTTTTTTTCGGAGTTTTTATATACTCATTTTTAGAAGTTTTTTGATGTTTTCTTTTTTTTCCTTTTTGTGTGTTTTTCATTTTTTGCTTTTGCCATGGGGAATAAGGTGGCCAAGCAACAGGAGGGTCTTTTACTTCCTGGAGAGCAAACAGCCCCTCAGATAGTGGCAGAACATGAAGGTGTTAAGTATGTGAAGAATTTTAGAAGGTATAAAGTATGTGAAAATCATAAGAATGGCAGATTTCAAGCTGCGGAATGGCATGACTTATATGTGTGTATAAGATGGGAGATATTTGATCTGCGCAGTCTGCTCTCAGCAGAATCCATGGTATAGGGAGTTATTTTTGCACAGTATGTGGCGCACCCCATCCCTCCCTATAGGGAGAAGGCATCATTGCTCCTCTCTATTCTTGTTCTTCTCTATCCTCCTTTTTCTCTGTCACTCTTTCTCTCCTCATTCTTCTCTCTCACTCTCCTTTCCCCTCCTCTTTCTCCACACTTTTCTCTCTCTCTCTCCTCCACACCTCCCATCTTCTCCTCCCTCTTTTCCTCACCCTCTCTCCTCCTTCTCTTCCTTCTCCACACCCATCTCCACTCCTCTCTTCTCCTCCTTCTCTCTCTCTCTTCCACACCTCTCATCTTCTCCTCCCTCTGTTCCTCCATCTCCTTCTTCTCCACACCTCTTTCTCCTTCTTCACACCTTTCTATCTCTATCTCCTCATTCTCCTTCTCCACACATCTTTCCTCCTTCTTCACTCACCTCTTCCTCCCATACTCTTTTCATCAACCCCTCCTTCTTCTTCTTCCTCCTCTTTTTCTTCTTCTGCTGGGCCAACGCCCAATTCAAACAATGTGGTGCTTACAGCACAAGGTTCCCCTTCTATGTCCCTGGCACAGTCCAGCCATTTCCAGTTGAGATATCGGGGAAAGAAGGTGAAAATCCCCCCATGCAGTGGGCAGCCCCCAGACACATCAGGTAGCAGACAGCTCAGTCCTGGGTGCAGAGGGGGGAGTACTGACATCACCATTTATTGATAATGTACAACTTCAGCACCGGTCAGAGCTGCCTACATTCACACCAACATAGAACTATAAGCCTAATCCATCACAGCTTCAGCAAGGGGGGAGACATCCTCACATAAAAAGGCAACTTCTAAGTCCAATATCAGCCAATGTATGACCCCAGTACACGCTATCACAACTATTCCTCTGATGAGGATGAAGAGGGAACATCATACATGCTGTCCAGTACTAGGAAAAGAAACCCACAGGCACCAAGAATGCAGGGGCAGATAGAGGCATCACCATTACACTATGTGCACTGCACTTCAAGTTAGATGACAATCTTCCAGACCCACGGATGCATCCCATGCCATTTTACCGAAGAATGTAGCAGAACTAGCGAACATATGCAGCCACCTGGAATGATCTCTGGGCCATAAATGGAAATAGAAGCAGGCGATGCACTCTGGCCAATCATGAAGGAACAATTCAAACTTCCAGCAGAATTAGATGTACACGCTTGGGAGTCAGGGCCACAGCTAATTGAACAGCTCAGAGAGTGGGCCAAAGGCAGATTGGCAGGAAAAGCCCTCAGCTTACATGACATGAGCCAAGACGAGACAGAGTCTGTAAATAAGTTTCATGGCAGAGTAATGCTAGTTTTCCAAGACTTGGGCTTCACCATTCATGACCAGATACACAGGCAAATGTTGGCACAGGCCTTTGTGCATGGACTGAGACAGCCAATCAGGAAACCACTTAGTGGCTAGGCCCGAGAACAGGTCAATGGCAGTGGACTGACCCAGCAAAATGGTTTATGTGCGCCTAGGAGGCTGTTTATTGCCGATTGTTGCCAAAACTGCCACCATTATGGCGCCACAAAGAGCGCGAAGAAGGAAATGGGTGCCGTGCTGCTGAGAACGCCAGAAGGGGAGCCAGAGGTGAAGATGCTGCAAAGTTCCGAGCGACACACCGGAAGAACCGCTGCAGACTCCAGAGAGGAGACACCGACCTAAATAAGGTTAGCAAAGGGGGAAGAAGTGATGGCAGAAGCAGCCGCAGCCCCTGTAATGCCCCAAGACCTTGGGTTGGATGCAGCCACCGGTCTCATGGCACCCCCGGGCCTCGCCACTGACGCACCTGCAGGCCCCATCTTACCACTGCAGCTTCAATCAGCAGGCTGGACCCCGCTGCAGCTACAGTGCCCATCATGCCATTGTCCACAGTAGCGAAAGGGACCGAGTCCCAACCAAGAGTGCAGAGGACGGCCCCTCTCATGGTGACCACTAACCTGGAAGCGCAACCACCCTATGAAGACAGAAGAAGTGTCAAGTGTTACATCTGTGGCAAGTTTGGCCATTTCCAGAACCAGTGCAAAGCCCCCACACCCCCAAAGAGACTGGACCCATGCAACCCAACAGTTGGTCCAGAGAAACAAGTCAAGGAAGAAGTGCAGAAAGCAGTGAAGTACCCCGTCCAAAGGACAGGGGCAAGCAAGCCAGGTCCACAAGACACTACGCTCCTGACATGTAAAACTTCATCTGCAGGACCAATAACTCAAATTACCCTTAAAGTGGATGGCGTTGTCAGATCCAACGTGGTGCAGCCAGAAGTGTGACGACACCTGTGGAACTCGCTGATCCCACCTGCCTATCAGAATCCTCTGTGCCTCGCATGGGCATTGATGGTCATGTCACACATTCTCAGCTTACAAGTCACTGAGCGTGTTCACGCAGCCAGGACACTCTATCCTGTCCCAGTTTGTGGTGTCAAGGACCTTCCACTCCACCTGCGGGGAGCGAACCTACTGCAGAAACTGAAGGCAACCACAGTGTTCCAGGAAGATGGGACAGTGACACTTTCTTCATTCCTGACACAAGAAGAGTCATGCTGGCGGCCCTACAAGAACATTAAACAACCGATGAGGCCTACCCAAGGAGGTACTGGATGGAGTACCAGAAAGTCTATGGTCTAAGGGACCCCAGGACATGAGAAAACCTCAAGTTGCCCCAGTACGGGTGTCACTCAAGCCATGTACCCCGTACCCTCATAAGGCCCAGGCCAGGCCTAGAGTCAAGCTGCCTCTGACCAACTGAAGGTCTACCTGGAAATAGGAATCATTGTTCCTTGCACATCGCCTTGCAATACCCCGCTTTTCCCGGTCAAGAAAAAGACTGTAAAAGGAGAGCCAGCCAAGTTCAGAATGGTACATGACCTGAGAGCTGTGAATGACGCCATGATGTTTGAAACTCCAATTGTGCTGAATCTGCACACTCTGCTCTCGAATGTGCCTGCCACAGCAAAAGTGTTCACAGTGACTGACCTGGCTAATGCTTTCTCCAGTGTTCCCCTTCATCCAGAATACCAGTTCCTGTTCGCCTTAACGCACCAGGGGGGACACCACACACGGACAGTGATGCCACAGTGGGCCCAGAACAGCCCTTCACAGTTCACCAAAGCAATGTCCACAGTCCTCACCAACTGGGTCACAGAACATGCAGAAGTAACCCTGCTACAATACGTGGACGATCTACTCCTTTGTGCAGTTGGCTTTAGCCCATCTCTTGTCTCTTCTACTCTACCTGGCGGAGCAGCACTGCAAGGTCTCAAAGAACAAAGTCCAGTGGTGTCTGAAGCAAGTTACGTTCCAGAGACACTGTATTGCTCACCAGGCGAAATGCCTGACAGATGACCGGAAGACCACAGTGGAGAAGATGGTTACTCCAAAGGTGCTACAGGCCTTCCTTGGTCTAGTTTCGTATTGCAGAGCCTGGATCCCTGATGCCTCAGACCTAATGCAGCCTCTGTGTGAATACGTCAGCGTGACCCCGTTCCTCCTGACAGATGCAGCCTTCAGCTCGTTCAAGAAGTTAAAAGACTCTGTAGTCTCAGCACCAGCACTAGGCCTACCTGACTATGAGAAGCCATTCCGTCTCTACGTGATGAGAAAAGAAGGCCTTGCTTCTGGAGCCCTGACGCAGCTTCAGAGGGGAAAGCAGAGACTTTTGGACTACTTTTCAGCTCACCTGGATCCAGTTGCAAGGGGAGCCTCTTCCTCCCGCATGAAAGCAGCAGTTGCAGCACACGCCCTCCTGGACAGGACTACTGACATCATTGGAAAAACCATTGGAAATCCTGGCTCCGCATGACATCTCAGCAATCCTCAACCAAACCCAGCCAAAACATCTCTCCACTGCCAGGCATCTTTGCCTCCAGTGCTCTCTACTCCTGCCCGACAATGTCACCATCTCCAGATGCACAGTCCTCAACCCGTCCACTCTACTCCCACTCCCAAGGGGGGATACAGATATGGACCCTCAGATAAAAAGTCTGATCAAAATCTGCATGATACCTTCTGCAGGGATCTGGATTTGCTCCGGAAGGATGGCCATGATTGCTTCAGCATCATGCAACAGGAAACAGCAGGACTACCCAAGGTGGCAGAAGAGCCACTGACCAAACCAGAGTTGATCCTCTACGTGTATGGCTCCGGATTTGCAGATGATGAAGAAAGATTCCACACAGGATGTGCAGTGACCAGCAATCAAGATATTATGTGGTCCAGAAGTCTGCCGCCTAGTCTGTCAGCCCAGGAAGCAGAACTGATAGCGCTGATGAAGGCCTACCAGATGGCAGAAGACAAGACTGAGGAAATGTATACCAATTCGAGGTACTCGCATGGCATAGCACACGACTTCGGACCCATCTGGGCTGCAAGGGACTTCATCACAGCAAGCGGAACAACCGTGAAGCATCATGGAGCCATTAAGGACCTACTGAACGCACTTCAACTTCCAAAAGTGGTGGCAGTACTAAAAGTCAAAGCGCATGGAAAACTAAACACAGTAGAGGCACGAGGCAACAACATGGCGGATATGGCAGCCAAATAAGCAGTCAAAGGAAGACAATATGGAGAAGTGGGAGAGGTCGTAAAGCCGGACGGCTACTACATGACGACTGAAGACAAGAAACCTGACCAAATGACGTCCTGTGATCTGCTCAAAAAGCTGCAAGAGCAAGCCCCAAAGGACAAGAAGGAATGCTGGATGTGGAAGGGAGCAACACATGAAGAAGGAAGGGTATACGCAATGGACTACAAACCCTGTTTACCCCGAAGCATGTACCCTATCGTGGTCCAGTGGGCACATGGGCCCACACACAGATTAAAGACACAGATGAATGATCTGATTGGTGCTTACTGGTTCGCTCCAGGGATCCCCACCCTAACAGCCAAGTTCACTAGCAGCTATCTGACCTGCAGCAAATGCAACCCTGGAAGAATTGAGAAAGTTCCCACATATCATCTTGCCAGACCACTGTACCCCTTCCAGAGGATCCAGATAGACCACATCCAAATGCCGCCAAGTGGAGGATTCAAATATGCCCTTGTGGCCGTGGACGTGTTCTCAGGATAGCCAGAAGCTTTCCCAGTGAGGAACCAGTCAGCAAAGACTACTGCAAAGAAGCTACTCTCAGAGACGAGATATGCAGCTATGGGGTCCCAGAAGTGATAGAGAGTGACCGGGGACCCGCATTCACAGCAAATCTCACACAAGAGATCTGGTCAGCAGTAGGGTCAGACTAAGGCCTACACATTCCCAATCACACTACTCAGTGTTAGGCACGCTCCCAGAGGCCCAGAAAAGCTGTCACCATATGAAATTTTGTTTGGGTCTAGTCCCAGGTTAGGGGTATCCTTTCCCTCAGCAGCTGATTATGCAATATGATACTTTGTCTGCTTATGTAATTGAACTCACCAAGAAACTTGCTAACATCCATTCTCGAGTTTTTTTCTTCATTGCCAGATCCAGATTCAGTGTCCAGTATACACTCCTTGAAGCCAGGAGACTGGGAGTTGGTGAAAAAAAAGTTTGTAAGGAGAACACCACTCGATCCCAGATTTGATGGTCCTGTTCAAGTGCTGCTGATGACACCAAACTCTGTGAAACTGGAGGGAAGACCCACTTGGATCCACTCATCGCATTGCAAGAAAGCTCCCCTACCAGAAGATGACACCCAAGCCAGAATGATGTTCTGGATGCCCTACCTGACCGAATAGATGACCTACCTGATAAAGACTACACATCGCTCACTACACATGCTGTTGACTAAGAGACTGATTGCAACGAACCCCCGTTAGGGACAGATCTCCTGACCGCCCATTTGCGAAAAGTCTGTATGGAGTGGCGCGCAGGCGTTAGGCTTGTGTCAGTTCACCGGCAGCACAAAAGAGTTGCAGCGCTTTGGGACAGGAGGCTAGGATTAGGGCAAGTGATATCTAAGGGGGGCTTGTGATAGAAATATATATATCATATAGATCTCACTTGCATATATACTGCTCTATAATCATATATACTGATATACTCACAGCTAATATATACATTATAATCAATGGTTTACAATGGCTGACATAAACTGATATAAGCCAGACAGACTGTATGGGGTTTTCCAGGCAAAAACAAGAACTTAGGCCAGATGTCCTGAAGTAATGTCTAGAACATCGCTAAGTCTTGCTGAAATAGCAGGATAAGGGTGACAGGTGCATCCAAGAGTGCTAAATCAGCTTGTTGCCAGGTAGACTTCAGTCCGAATATGTCATGTACTCAGTTAAATACATTATGTACTCAGTCAGCCAATGAAATAATAGCTAGACAATATGGTAATTAACTAACCACCCCTAACAACCCCTAACCACTCCTTTCTATATGCAATTATAAAACTATGTATGTACAATAAAGTATCAGTATTGATGGAATGTTATTGACACAACAATGGTGTGCAGTCCCATTCCTTGAGCGCTCAAAATACTCAGTCTTATTGGGAACGGCCACAGCACAAACAGGGATAAATTTATCCAATCCAAATTTCCATATCACTCACTAGTGATGAGCTAGTATGCTCGTTACTTGAGATTTCTGAGCATGCTCGGGTGATCTCCGAGTATTTTGGGCATGCTTGGAGATTTAGTTTGTGTCACTGCAGCTGCATGATTTGCCCCTTCTAAGCAGCCTGAACACATGTTGTGATTCCCTAACAAACAGCCAATCCCAACATGTATTCAGGTTGTCTAGCAGCTGCAAATCATGAAGCTGCGGTTTCACAAGCTAAATCTCTGAGCACGCCCAAAATACTCAGATCACCCGAGCATGCTCAGAAATATTGAGTAACAAGCATACTGGCTCATCAATACTGCTCACTCTTCCCAGTCCCACGAGCTCGCTGCCTTACGGTAATCCTTAACTTTGATCTCTCATTCAAACCACATATTCAAGCCCTTTTCACTTTGCTGCAGATTCCAGCTCAAAAATATTTCCTGAATCTGTACACTCCTCAACCAAGAATCTGAAAAAACCCTAGTCATTTCTCGCTTTACTACTGCAACCTCCTGTTTTGCGGCCTCCCTTCTAACACTCTCGCACCCCTCCAATCTATTCTAAACTCTGCTCCTCTACTAATCCACTTATCCCCCCCACTATTCCCCGGTCTCTCCTCTCTGTCAGTCTCTTCACTGGCTCTCCATTGCCCAAAGACTCCAGTTCAAAACCCTAACCATGGCATATAAAGCCATCCACAACCTGTGTCCTCTATACATCTGTGACCTAGTCTCCCAGTACCTACCTGCTGCATGCAGGTACCTCTGATCTTCACGAGATCTCATTCTCATGGGCGGCACGGTGGCTTAGTGGTTAGCACAGCAGCCTTGCAGCGCTGGAGTCCTGGGTTCTAATCCCACCTTGGACAACATCTGCAAAGAGTTTTTATGTTCTCTCTGTGTTTGTGTGGGTTTCCTCCGGGCACTCTGGTTTCCTCCCACATTCTAAAGACATACTGATAGATTGTGAGCCCCATTGGGGACAGCAATGATAACGTCTGTAAAGCGCTGCGGAATATGTTGGCGCTATATAAAAATAAAGATTATTTTTTATTATTCTCTACTCCCCTTTTATCTCCTCTTCCCACAATCGCATACAAGATTTCACCAGCTCATCCCTCCTACTCTGGAACTCTTACCCCAACATATCTGACTCTCCCTTGCCATGGAAACTTTCAAAAGGAACCTGAAGACATAACTATTCCGACAATCCTACAACATTGCGTTAACCCCAGATCCACCAAACTGCTTCATGATCAGCTCTACCCTCACCGATCCCTTGTAGACTGTGAGCCCTCATGGGCAGTGTTTTCCCTCCTCCTGTACCAGTTGGGAGTTGTGACTTTTATCACTTAAGATTACTGTACTCGTATTATTATGTATACCCATCATACTATATATGTGTGGAGAACTGGGGCCATCCTACTGTATATGTGGTGAGAACTGGGGCCATCCTACTTTATATATGGTTGAACTGGGGTCATCCTGTGTATGGGGGAACTGGGGCCATCCTACTATATATATATATATATATATATATATATATATATATATATATATATATATATATACTGTATATATACATATTTATAGGGAGAAATAGGGCCATCTTACTACATATATGGTGCAGTGCGATCCATCACTACTATATATGTGGGGACCTTCATAATACCGTAATTTTTTGGACTATAAGATGCAATTTTTTCCCAAAAATGTTTGGGAGAAAATGGGGGTGCGTCTTATAGTCAGAATATACTGTGGCGTGGTGACTGGTCATGTGATTAATGGGCAGTATGTATCACAGAGGTGGGTGGCCCTGTGATGGAAGTCTGGGTGTGTTCTGCTCAGCAGATCTACTGCTGAGGGTTTTTGCTATACATTGGGAGGCTTCCAGTCCAGTCACCAACATACCCACCCAAAAGGGTGTGTCTGAACACCTAAGATGGTTGTGTATTTGAGGACCTGCGGTGATGTCACGATCACCTGACTAGCCAGGTGATAGATACCTGAGTGTGGTTACAACTATGTAATAGAGGTGTGTTTGGCACATGGGTGAGCGTGTTTAGGAGTCTGTCAGTGTGGACAGATTTCCATGTGTCCAGGCTGTGGTCTGTAGTCAGTGAAGGAGAAGTGTTCCAGTGTGTGTGGCTCCAGACCAAAACCTGCTTGCTGGACATTGCACAGCCTGGGAAGAGAGTGCTGCTAGTCTGAGCCAGAGCAAGCAGACCTGTGAGATACCTCCAGAGTGGATGGTCTGATAACCATGAGTGATACTGACCGGGGTCAGTGAGAGAGGTCTGTGGGATACCTCTGAGGATAAGAGGCATCCGGGAACCTGTGTGGCCAACACCAACAGGTAACGGAAAGCGATCTGTGTTATACTGACCTGGGTCAGAGAAAGAGAGACTGTGTTTACTCTATGTTTATGGGATACCGGGTTCAGTGAGGGACTGTGGTTCCACTGTTGAGCTGAATGTGTATGGACGGCATTCAAGCTGTTGCCTACTACCAAGTTCCTGAGGTTGTGGTTTATGCTGGTGTGTAAATAAACCAAATAGACTGTTTTGTGAGAAAATCGTGCCTGTGTGCATTTATCCCGCGAGTGTCCTCAAGACATGCAGTAAGCGCTATGTTACAATACTTACAAAATGTAAGCAGTTCTTTGTTTGACGGCTTGTGACTATCCATCATCCTCTTGATTACATTCCAGAGGTTTTCAATGGGGTTCAGGTATGAAGATTGGGCTGCCCATGGCAGGGTTTTGATGTGGTGGTCCCTTAATTTTTGCCAGAGCTGTATATATGTGAGGACTAGTGTTGAGCATTCCGATACCGCAAGTATCGTGTATCGGCCGATATTTGCTGTATCGGAATTCCGATACCGAGATCCGATACTTTTGTGGTATCGGGAATCGGTATCGGGATCGATATTAATGTGTAAAATAAAGAATAAAAATAAAAAATATTGATATACTCACCCTCTGACACGCCCTGGTTGTAACCGCCAGCCTCCGTTCATAAGAATGAGCGCTTGAAAGTCCTTAGATGACGTCGCGGCCTGTGATTGGTCGCGGAGCGGTCACGTGACCGCAACGCGACCAATCACAAGCCGTGACGTCATCTAAGGTCTTTCAAGCGCTCATTCTTATGAACGGAGGCTGGCGGTTACAACCAGGGTGCGTCAGAGGGTGAGTATATCAATATTTTTTATTTTTATTCTTTATTTTACACATTAATATGGATCCCAGGGCCTGAAGGGGAGTTTCCTCTCCTTCAGACCCTGGGAACCATCAGGATACCTTCCGATACTTGGTGTCCCATTGACTTGTATTGGTATCGGGTATCGGTATCGGCGATATCCGATACTTTTCGGGTATCGGCCGATACTATCCGACGGTATCGCTCAACACTAGTGAGGACCTTCATACTATAAATGGAGAAATGGGGCAATCATACTATACATATGGAACTATGAGGACCTTCAAACTATATATATATATATATACACTCACTGGCCACTTTATTAGGTACACCTGTCCAACTTCTTGTTAACACCTAATTTCTAATCAGCCAATCACATGGCGGCAACTCAGTGCATTTAGGCATGTAGACATGGTCAAGACAATCTCCTGCAGTTCAAACCGAGCATCAGTATGGGGAAGAAAGGTGATTTGAGTGCCTTTGAACGTGGCATGGTTGTTGGTGCCAGAAGGGCTGGTCTGAGTATTTCAGAAACTGCTGATCTACTGGGATTTTCACGCACAACCATCTCTAGGGTTTATAGAGAATGGCCCGAAAAAGAAAAAAAATCCAGTGAGCGGCAGTTCTGTGGGCGGAAATGCCTTGTTGATGCCAGAGGTCAGAGGAGAACGGGCAGACTGGTTCGAGCTGATAGAAAGGCAACAGTGACTCAAATCGCCACCCGTTACAACCAAGGTAGGCCTAAGAGCATCTCTGAACGCACAGTGCGTCGAACTTTGAGGCAGATGGGCTACAGCAGCAGAAGACCACACCGGGTACCACTCCTTTCAGCTAAGAACAGGAAACTGAGGCTACAATTTGCACAAGCTCATCGAAATTGGACAGTAGAAGATTGGAAAAACGTTGCTTGGTCTGATGAGTCTCGATTTCTGCTGCGACATTCGGATGGTAGGGTCAGAATTTGGCCTAAACAACATGAAAGCATGGATCCATCCTGCCTTGTATGGAGCATCTTTGGGATGTGCAGCCGACAAATCTGCGGCAACTGTGTGATGCCATCATGTCAATATTGACCAAAATCTCTGAGGAATGCTTCCAGCACCTTGTTGAATCTATGCCACGAAGAATTGAGGCAGTTCTGAAGGCAAAAGGGGTCCAACCCGTTACTAGCATGGTGTACCTAATAAAGTGGCCGGTGAGTGTATATATATATATATATATATATATATATATATATATATATATATATATAGGGCAGCGAGGACCTCTGTTGTGAATTCGGTTTGTGGGCTCCCCCGGTGGTCTGTTATGGTAGTGTCTCTTATGTGCCTTCCTCCATCTCTGATTACCTGTCGCCACCCTCTTGGGGAGTTTCCTATTTAAGGCTGCTTGGCTGTTAGTCACATGCCGGTCAACAATGTGCTAGTAGCATTCTGTTGCATTCACCTGCCTCAAGTTCCAGTTCAGCTAAGTTGAATTTTGTTTCTTGTTTTGCTATTTTTGTCCAGCTATCTGCAATGTGACTCTTCAGTGCTGGAAGCTCTTGTGGACAGAAAATTGCTACTCCAGTGGCATGAGTTGTCACTGGAGTTTAAAGTAATTTCTGGATGGTGTTTTTGAATAGTGATTTTTAGGTCGACCGTGAAGTAACTCTTTCCTGTCCTTCTGCTATCTAGTAAGCGGACCTCACTGTGCTAAATCTGCTGTTCATCCTACGTATGTCATTTCCTCTGAACTCACCGTCAATATCTGTGGGGGCCTACTATCATCTTTTGGGGTTCCTCACTGGAGGTAAGGCAGGCCTGTATGTTCCTCTTATAGGGGTAGTTAGATCTCCGGCTGGCGCGTGGTGTCTAGGGCATCGTAGGTACATCCCCCGGCTACTGTAAGTGTTGGGTCAGGTTCAGGTCACGGTCGACCTTAGTTTCCATCACCCGAGAGCTAGTCCGTTTTGTATTTTTTTCCCATGGTCATTGGGGTAACCATAACAGTTTGACCGGCCTGCAAAAAATCTATGTGTTAAAATATGCACTAAAGTAGGAAGGAGAAAAAAAGGTTTTTTGTTTTTTTTCTGTGTTTGAAAGTGCACCTTAGTTTGATCATTTGTATTCCTTGCTTAAACTGCAGTCTTCAGCCTTTTTTTTTTCTCTCCTCTCCTCTTAACCTCTGAATGCTTGGGTTACACCCATTTGAAACATGGATCCACAGAGTTTAGTTGCGGGTTTGAATAACCTTGCTACAAAAGTACAGAACCTACAAGATTTTGTTATACGTGCTCCAATGTCTGAACCTAAGATTCCTCTGCCTGAATACTTTACCGGAGACAGATCCCGGTTTTTGAGTTTCAGAGAAAATTGCAAATTGTTTTTGTCTCTGAGATCTCACTCTGCTGGTGATCAGACTCAACAAGTTAAAATTGTTATCTCTCTACTGCGCGGCGACCCACAAAGTTGGGCATTTGCATTATCGCCAGGGGATCCTGCGTTGTTAAATGTAGATGCGTTTTTTCAGGCTTTGGGGTTGCTTTATGAAGAACCTAATTTGGAGATTTTGGCTGAGAAAGCCTTGATAGCTCTTTCCCAAGGGCAAGATGAAGCTGAGATATACTGCCAGAAATTCCGTAAATGGTCGGTGCTTACTAAATGGAATGAGTGCGCTTTAGCAGCTAATTTCAGAGAAGGTCTCTCTGATGCCGTGAAGGATGTCATGGTGGGGTTCCCTGTGCCTACAGGTCTGAATGATGCCATGAAATTGGCTATCCAGATTGATCGGCGTTTGCGGGAGCGCAAATCTGTGCACCATATGGCGGGGTCTTCTGAGGAAGAATCTGTGCACCATATGGCGGTGTCTTCTGAGCAAAGACCTGTGCACCATTTGGCGGTGACCTCTGAAAAGGCATTAGAGCATATGCAATGCGATCGTGTTTTGTCTAGAGGCGAACGTCAAAATTACAGGCGCAAAAATGGATTGTGCTTCTACTGTGGAGATCCAGCTCATGTTATATCAGCATGCTCTAAACGTATAAATAAGGTTGATAAAAAGGTTGATAAATCTTTTTCTACAGGTACCTTGCAGTCAAAATTTCTTTTGTCCGTGACATTGATTTGTACCTTATCATCTGTGACTGTGAATGCTTATGTGGATTCTGGCGCCGCTCTGAGTCTCATGGATTGGTCCTTTGCCAAGCGTTGTGGGTTTGATTTGGAGCCGTTGGAAGTTTCTATTCCCCTGAAGGGTATTGATTCTACACCTTTGGCTAGCAATAAACCACAATATTGGACACAAGTGACTATGCGTCTTACCCCAGACCATCAGGAGATTATTCGTTTCCTTGTATTATATAACCTACATGATGTCTTAGTGCTTGGATTACCATGGTTACAGATTCATAATCCCGTCTTGGACTGGAAATCTATGTCTGTGTTGAGCTGGGGATGTCGGGGTATTCATGGGGATGCACCTGTGGTTCCTATTTCTTCATCTACTCCCTCTGAGATCCCAGCATTTCTGTCAGATTTTTATGATGTCTTTCAAGAGCCTAAAGTTGATTCTCTCCCTCCCCACAGAGAGTGTGACTGCGCTATTGAATTGATCCCCGGTAGTAAGTTTCCTAAGGGTCGCTTGTTTAATTTGTCTGTACCTGAACATACTGCTATGCGGGAGTATATCAGAGAATCCTTGGAAAAGGGTCATATTCGCCCCTCGTTGTCTCCACTAGGGGCAGGATTTTTCTTTGTAGGTAAAAAGGATGGTTCATTGAGACCTTGTATCGACTATCGACTTTTGAATAAGATTACTGTTAAATACCAGTACCCGTTACCTTTACTGACTGATCTGTTTGCTCGTATAAAGGGGGCTAAGTGGTTCACTAAGATCGATCTACGTGGTGCGTATAATTTGGTGCGGATTAAGCAGGGGGATGAGTGGAAGACCGCATTTAATACGCCTGAAGGCCATTTTGAGTATTTGGTAATGCCTTTCGGTCTCGCAAATGCCCCTTCCGTTTTTCAGTCCTTTATGCACGATATTTTCCGTGAATATCTGGATAAGTTTATGATTGTGTATTTGGATGATATTCTTGTTTTTTCGGAGGACTGGGAATCTCACGTTCAACAGGTCAGGAGAGTTTTTCAGGTTTTGCGAGCTAATTCTCTTTTTGTAAAGGGCTCAAAGTGTAGTTTTGGAGTTCAGAGAATTTCCTTTTTGGGATATATTTTTTCCCCTTCATCTATGGAGATGGACCCTGTCAAGGTCCAGGCTATTTGTGATTGGATGCAACCTACTTCTTTGAAGAGTCTGCAAAAGTTCTTGGGTTTTGCTAATTTCTATCGCCGATTTATAGCGGGTTTTTCTGCCATTGCTAAACCTTTGACTGATTTGACCAAAAAGGGTGCTGATGTTGCTAATTGGTCCTCTGCGGCTGTGGAGGCCTTTCAAGAGCTTAAGCGCCGCTTTTCTTCCGCTCCTGTGTTGCGCCAACCTGATGTGTTACTTCCGTTCCAGGTTGAGGTGGATGCTTCGGAGATCGGAGCAGGTGCAGTTTTGTCGCAGAAAGATCCTGACTGCTCAGTAATGAGACCATGTGCGTTTTTCTCCCGAAAATTTTCGCCCGCTGAGCGAAATTATGATGTGGGAAATCGGGAACTTCTGGCCATGAAGTGGGCGTTTGAGGAGTGGCGTCATTGGCTTGAGGGTGCTAGACACCAGGTGGTGGTCCTCACTGACCACAAGAATCTAATTTATCTTGAGTCGGCCAGGCGTCTGAATCCTAGACAGGCGCGCTGGTCGTTGTTTTTCTCCCGATTTAACTTTGTGGTGTCATATCTGCCTGGGTCCAAGAATGTGAAGGCGGATGCCCTCTCTAGGAGTTTTGAGCCTGACTCGCCTGGTGATTCCGAACCTACCGGCATCCTGAAGGATGGGGTGATATTGTCAGCTGTCTCCCCAGACCTGCGGCGTTCTTTGCAGGAGTTTCAGGTGGATAGGCCTGATCGCTGTCCGCCTGGTAGACTGTTTGTCCCTGATGATTGGACCAGTAGAGTTATCTCGGAGGTTCATTCTTCCGCGTTGACAGGTCATCCTGGAATTTTTGGCACCAGGGATTTGGTGTCTAGGTCCTTCTGGTGGCCTTCTTTGTCTCGAGATGTGCGCATGTTTGTGCAGTCTTGTGATGTTTGTGCTCGGGCCAAGCCCTGCTGTTCTAGGGCCAGTGGGTTGTTGTTGCCCTTGCCTATTCCTAAGAGGCCTTGGACGCACATCTCTATGGACTTTATTTCTGACCTTCCGGTTTCTCGTAGGATGTCTGTCATCTGGGTGATTTGTGACCGTTTTTCCAAGATGGTTCATTTGGTACCTTTACCCAAATTGCCCTCCTCCTCTGAGTTGGTTCCTCTATTTTTTCAGAATGTGGTGCGTTTGCATGGTATTCCTGAGAATATAGTGTCTGACAGGGGTACTCAGTTTGTGTCTAGATTTTGGCGGACGTTCTGTGCCAGGATGGGTATCGATTTGTCTTTTTCGTCTGCATTCCATCCTCAGACTAATGGCCAGACTGAGCGTACTAATCAGACCTTGGAGACTTACTTGAGGTGTTTTGTGTCCGCTGATCAGGATGATTGGCTTGACTTTTTGCCATTGGCAGAGTTTGCCCTTAACAATCGGGCTAGTTCTGCCACTTTGGTTTCTCCATTTTTTTGTAATTCAGGGTTTCACCCTCGGTTTTCGTCCGGTCAATTGGAGTCTTCGGATTGTCCTGGAGTGGATGCTGTGGTTGATAGGATGCATCAGATTTGGGGACAGGTTGTGGACAATCTGAAGTTGTCCCAGGAGAAGACTCAACAGTTCACTAATCGTCATTTGCGTATTGGTCCTCGTCTTTGTGTTGGGGACCTGGTGTGGCTGTCTTCTCGATTTGTTCCTATGAAGGTCTCGTCTCCTAAGTTTAAGCCTCGGTTTATCGGCCCTTATAGGATTCTGGAGGTTCTTAATCCTGTGTCCTTTCGTTTGGACCTCCCAGCATCTTTTAATATCCATAATGTTTTCCATCGGTCATTATTGCGGAGGTATGAGGTACCGGTTGTTCCTTCTGCTGATCCACCTGCTCCTGTGTTGGTTGAGGGTGAATTGGAGTATGTGGTGGAAAAGATCTTGGACTCCCGTGTTTCCAGACGGAAACTTCAGTATCTGGTTAAGTGGAAAGGTTATGGCCAGGAGGATAATTCTTGGGTGACAGCATCCGATGTTCATGCTCCCGATTTGGTTCATGCATTTCATAGTGCTCATCCAGGTCGCCCTGGTGGTTCTGGTGAGGGTTCGGTGCCCCCTCCTTAAGGGGGGGGTACTGTTGTGAATTCGGTTTGTGGGCTCCCCCGGTGGTCTGTTATGGTAGTGTCTCTTATGTGCCTTCCTCCATCTCTGATTACCTGTCGCCACCCTCTTGGGGAGTTTCCTATTTAAGGCTGCTTGGCTGTTAGTCACATGCCGGTCAACAATGTGCTAGTAGCATTCTGTTGCATTCACCTGCCTCAAGTTCCAGTTCAGCTAAGTTGAATTTTGTTTCTTGTTTTGCTATTTTTGTCCAGCTATCTGCAATGTGACTCTTCAGTGCTGGAAGCTCTTGTGGACAGAAAATTGCTACTCCAGTGGCATGAGTTGTCACTGGAGTTTAAAGTAATTTCTGGATGGTGTTTTTGAATAGTGATTTTTAGGTCGACCGTGAAGTAACTCTTTCCTGTCCTTCTGCTATCTAGTAAGCGGACCTCACTGTGCTAAATCTGCTGTTCATCCTACGTATGTCATTTCCTCTGAACTCACCGTCAATATCTGTGGGGGCCTACTATCATCTTTTGGGGTTCCTCACTGGAGGTAAGGCAGGCCTGTATGTTCCTCTTATAGGGGTAGTTAGATCTCCGGCTGGCGCGTGGTGTCTAGGGCATCGTAGGTACATCCCCCGGCTACTGTAAGTGTTGGGTCAGGTTCAGGTCACGGTCGACCTTAGTTTCCATCACCCGAGAGCTAGTCCGTTTTGTATTTTTTTCCCATGGTCATTGGGGTAACCATAACAGACCTCCTATGTCCAGTTGAAACCAGAAGTTTACATACACTATATAAAAATACACATGTGCATGTTTTTCTCAATATTTGACATGAAATCAGAATAAACCTTTCCTGTTTTAGGTCAATTATGATTACCATAATTATTAATACACATCAAAATATAGAATAGGAAGCCATATGCCATAAAATAGTGAGAATTTTATTAGTACAATATTAAAAAATTATTTAAGGATAATAATAAAAGATCATTAACAAGGGGACAGCAATATAGAAAAAACAACCAACAAAAAAGGTACAGAATAGTGAGGGCAAATACCCATTTATGGGAATAGAGCTACTATCAAGTAAAAAATGGAAAACACATATTCAAAACCTAAATCATGGGGTAAGTACCTCCAATGAAGGTGTACCATATGTCATGTACTAGTCAATGTGATAAGCTCATCAGCAAAATTATATATATCCCATCATCAGGCTACATGGTAATGATGACTACCTATGTGTAGTTAAAGTGTTAATGCTATAACAGAAATCCCAGATAAAGCCTATTATCAGCATGTGCTGCTTACATGGTGTCAAAAGTTGAAAAAGAATATGGGATTGTATACAGGAATCAATGTAGCTGAAACGCAAAAAGCAAGTACTGTACCTTTAAGTGGCTGTGGCATCTTGACGCGCGTTTCGCATTTAAGCTTTTTCCATGAAATGTGCCAAATGCCAGAATAATGAGAGAGAGAAAATGATTAAAGGCATTTTTATTACTGCAAAATCAAAAGTTTACATACATTTCATTAGTATTTGGTACCATTTTCCTTAAACTGAATGACTTGGGTCAAACGTTTGGGATATGCTTCCACAAGCTTCTCACAATAGTTGGTCGGAATTTGGGCCCCTTCCTCCTGACAAAACTGGTGTAACTGATGCAGGTTTGTAGGTCGCCTTGCTCGCTCCTCCCTTTTGCAGTTTCGCCCATAAGTTTTCAATAGGATTGAGATCAGGGCTTTGTGATGGCCACCCAAAACATTAGCTTTGTTATCCTTAAGCCACTTTGTTACCATTTTGGCAGTATGCTTTGGATCATTGTCCATTTGGAAGACCCATTTCCATCCAAACTTTAACTTCCTGACTGATGTCTTGAGATATTGCTTCAGTATTGCCACATAATCTTCTTTTCTCATGATACCATCTATTTTGTGAAGTGCACCAGTCTTTCCTGCAGCAAAACAACCCTACAACATGATGCTTCCACCCCCATGTTTCACAGTTGGGATAGTGTTCTTAAGCTTCCAAGCTTCTCCCTTTTTCCTCCAAGAGTAACAATGATCATTATGCCCCAAAAGTTCAATTTTAGTTTCATCAGACCACAGGATATATCTGCAAAAATTAAGTTCTTTGTTTCTGTGTGCATTTACAAACATTAATCAGGCTTTTTATGTTTCTTTTGGAGTAATGGCTTCTTCCTGGTGGAGTGGCCTTTCAGGACATGTTTATACAATACTTGTGTCACTGTGGATATTGACATAATCTTACTATCTTCTGCCATTATCTTCTTCACAAGGTCTTTTGCTTTTGTCCTTGGGTTGATATGCACATGTCGGACCAAAGCACGTTAATTTCTGGGACACAGAACCCGTCTACTTCCTGAGCGGTATCATGGCTGGACGTTCTCATCTTGTTTGTACTTACGTATAATTGTTTGTACAGATGAATGAGGATTATGGTCAGGACTTTGACTAGACAACTCCAAAGTCTTAATTTTGTTTTTCTTAAGCCATTGACAAGTGGACTTGCTTGTGTCTTTTTGATCATTGTTCTGCTGCATAACCTAAGTGTGCTTCAGCTTGGGATCACGAACATATGGCCAGACGCTCTCCTTCAAGATTTTTTGATAGACAGCAGAATTCCTGGTTCAATTTACCACAGCAAGACTTCCAGGTCGTGAAGCAGCAAAACAGCCCCAGACCATCACATTACCACCACCATATGTTACTGTTAGTATGATGTTCCATTTTTGCCTAGTCTTTTACTTATGGTGGATTCATGAACACTGACCTTAATTGAGGCAAGTGAGCCCTGCAGTTATTTGGATGTTGTGGTGGGTTCTTTTGTGACCTCATCACTGCGCTCTTGGGGTAATTTTGATCATCTGTCCACTGTTTTTTGCTATTTGTGGATAATGTTTCTCACTGTGGTTTGCTGCAGTTCCAACGCTTTAGAAATTTCTATATAACCTTTTCCAGACTGCTAGATCTCAAAAACTTTGCTTCTCATTTGATCCAGAATTTTTTTGCATCGCGGCATGATGTCTAGCTTTGGAGGAGCTTTTGGTCTGCTTCACTTTGTCAGGCAAGTTCTATTTAAATGATTTCTTGATTGAGAACAGGTGTGGCAGTAATCAGGCCTGGCTGTGGCTAGGTAATTAGAATTCAGCTTCCCAAAGATGTGATAAACCACATATAATTTATATTTTAAAGTGGGGGGTAAGCACTTTTTCACCCTGGGCCCTGTAGGTTTGGATTTCTCCTCATCCCCCCCCCCCCCCCAATAATAAAGACCTTCGTTTAAATACATTTTGTGTTTACTTGTGTTTTCTATGTCAAATATTTTAATTTGTTTGGTGATCTGAAACATTTAAATGTGACAAAAAGGAAATCAGGAAGGTGGCAAACACTTTTTTTTATACAACTGTAACATGTCAGAGAATTCTGCTTCTTTCTCCACCAGGGCTGGTCATTCAGTCTCAAAACTCCCAATTTATGGGTATAATTTGTCTTCAGTGAATACGGATCTTCTCATTACAGAGTCAGGAGGTAAGAGTTATTGCTCATAAAGTTCTGTGAAGAACTGTAAGGCCACGTGCACATATTGTATATTTGGTGAGTTCTTTTACGTCAGTATTTGTAAGTCAAAAGTGGAAAAGTCAGAGGAAAAGTAAAATAGAAACCCATCACTATTTTGGCATTTTTCTCCCACGCCTGGTTTTGGCTTACAAATAATGAGGTAAAAAACTGACCAAATACTGAATATGTGAACATCCCAAAATGCTTTGCAGTCCTCTGGCTCCTCCTCCTTCACAGAATTTGAAAAAGCACCAACTGACATCTCCTATCTCAGTAATGGAAAAATCTGACTTCAGTCCTGGAGGAGAAAGGAGCAAATTTCTCTGATTAGATATATTGCAAAGTTGTTATTTTCATGTTTAGTATTCATTTTATGAAATAAAGATGTAACAAATAGACAGTTACTCTTTAACCTGCTCACAAGCTTTAGGCTATGTGCACACGTTCAGTTAGCAGAATTTTCCTGAGCAAATCCGGTCTACTTTCGCAGGAAATCCCCTGGCATTTTTTTTGCAGATTTTCCCCGGAGGTTCCCAATGCAATAATATAGCAGCAAATTTGCAAAAAATCTGCAAAATTAATGAACATGCTGCGTTATTTTCAGCGATGCGTTTTTTTTTCCAGAAAAAAACGCAACATGTGCACAAAAATTGCAGAATGCATTAAAATTGATGGTTAATTTAATGTAACCTTTTTTTAAGCGTTTTTGCAGCGGAAAACTGCCGAAAAAATGCAAAAAATCCGGAACGTGTGCACATAGCCTAAAAGTATCTAGACATCCAGGTTGGGAAGAATTTCCCGACCTTGAACGTATGGATACGTCCTTGCAATTTTTGGCACACAGGCTCTCTGCGCACGAGATCGCTGCCAAATGTTCAGCGAATTTGACAGCTCACACCATCTCTCAATGCCAGGAGCGGTGCCTGCACTAACTCCCAGCAGTTTAACCCCCTAAATGCTGCGATCAATGTCAATTGCAGCATTTAGAAAATGAGAGGAGGGGGCTCCCTGTGCTCTTCAATCGGTGCTCCCACGCAGGGCCGCCATCAGGGCATTACAGCCGTGACTGGCGTATGGGGCCCGGTGGGCAGAGGGGGCCCGCATCGGGCCCCCTCTCATCTGCTCTCCGGGCCCCTACCGGCAGCCGCAGGCTGAACCGGGTCCTTAGCGGCGGCCGGCACTGCAGCTGTTTAACGCTATTGACGTGCGGGCCCGCGCCCGCACGTCAATAGTTAACAGCCGCCAGCCAATCTGAGGCTGGCAGCTGACGTCAGCCGCAGCGTGCATGTCGCCGGCATCTGACGTCATTGTCAGTCGCCGGCGAGTGCACGCTTCAGCTGCGTGGAGAGAGCAGGAGCGCGGCAGGTAAGCGGAACTTGTTTGTTTTCTTTTGTTGTTTTTTTTTTTTTATTTTGAGTGGCGATCCGGGGGGCCCAGGGCAGGACGCTGGACACACTGGGGCAGAACGGCTGGACACACTGGGGCAGAACGGCTGGACACACTGGGGCAGAACGGCTGGACACACTGGGGCAGAACGGCTGGACACATTGGGGCAAAAGACTGGGGCAGAACGCTGGACACACTGGGGCAGAACACTGGGGCAGAACGGCTGGACACACTGGGGCAGAACGCTGGACAGACTGGGGCAGAACGGCTGGACACACTGGGGCAGAACGGCTGGACACACTGGGGCAGAACGGCTGGACACACTGGGGCAGAACGGCTGGACACACTGGGGCAGAACGGCTGGACACACTGGGGCAGAACGGCTGGACACACTGGGGCAGAACGGCTGGACACACTGGGGCAGAACGGCTGGACACACTTGGGCAGAATGCTGGACACACTGGGGCAGAACGCTGGACACACAGGGGCATGACTGGAGACACTGGGGCATGACTGGAGACACTGGGGGCATGATTGGAGACGGGGCAGAATGGTGATATGGGCATGATTGGAGACACTGGAGGCAGGATTGGAGACGGATGGGGCAGGATGCATACGATGGAGACAGATGGGGCAGGATGGGGAGATCATATGGGGCAGGATGGATACTCATTAGGGCAGGATGGGAGAACATATGGCTGACACCATGAATGAGACACACGGGGGCTAGGATGGCGAATATTATTACCATAGGGGCTAATTAAGGGATATTATTACTGCAGTGATGTATTTATTTTATTTTTTGAGTACACTGTTTTAAATGGACGGGCGGTCCTATTACTGTGTAGAGTGATACTATGTCGCCTTCTTCATGTGGTGTAATGTAGAAGTTGGGAAAATTAAGTAATGTGTTCTGCAAGTGGAACTCGAGATAACTGTGTTATTTCCTGCAGAGACGAGTCCTGGCTGGATTAAGTGATGGCGGTCTGTGCGGGATGAAAGATGAAGGACTTCACCTAGAGACGTCACTGGTGATTCAGTGTGTTACCTATACACTGACACTATGCACTGTATACTATATACAGAGGTCCTGTGTATAATGTCACCGGTGATCACTGGATTACCTGTACACAGACACTGCATACTAAGTACAGATCTCCTGTGTATAATGGCACTTATGGTGATAGTATTGTGTTTTTTTTATTATTGATCAGTATTGTAGTATTCAGTCACTATGTGGTGGTAATATGTGGTCTGGTCATGATGTTGTGGTATTTGTTCCTTGTATTTGATATTATTCGATCACTGTGGTGGTAATATGTCATCTGGTCATGGTGTGGCAGTATTTGTGCCTTGTAGATAGTATTGTAGGTCACTGTGGTGATAATATGGTGTCTGGTCATGGTGCTGTGGTATTTGCTCCTTGTATGTGGTATTATAGGTCATTTTAAACATTGAAAAATAAATAAAAATATACCTAAATTGTATTGCATATTTTAACAAATATTTAATAGGTTACAGTAGAGTAGGGCCCGGCCAAAAGTGTCTACCTTGTCATTTTGGTGGCTTAAAAAATCTTTTGGCCAAAACAAAAGCTGCCGGCTATATGTGTGATCTGGTGATGGGAACTGTCAATGTGTGATAGGTGAGAAGTGGAGATTTTCCAAGAGAGAGCTGTGGGACTGTGGACAGTTTGAGGGGTGGGGCGTGGAGGCGGGGCTAGGGGTGGAGCCTGGGCAGAGTCTCAAGGGGGCCCCGGAAATTTTGCCAGTATGGGGCCCCGAAATTTCTAGTGGCTGCCCTGCTCCCGCGACATCATCACGAGGGATCGATTGTTGCCATGGTGATCCAAACTTTTCATGATGATATCCGGATCACCAGGGCTAGGAAGCTAGTTAGACCATGTGCAGAACAAGCTTGTGTCTGTGCAGCACTAAGGGTATGTGCACACATTGCGGATTCGTGTGCAGATTTTTCCGCGCAAATTCTGAAAAATCCACAGGTAAAACGCCCTGTGTTTTACCTGTGAATTTACCACGGTTTTTGTGCGGATTTCACATGCGTTTTCACACCTGCAGATTCCAATTATGGAACAGGTGTAAAACGCTGAGAAATCCACACAAAGAATTGACATGCTGCGGAAAATAAACCACAGTGTTCCTGCATGGTATTTTCCGCAGCATGTGCACTGCAGATTTGGTTTTCCACAGGTTTACATGGTACTGTACAATGCATAACTGCTGCGAATCCGCAGTGTCAAATCCGCTGCGGATTCGCAGCCAAATCCACAAAGTGTGCACATACCCTTACAGTATATAAAGCATTGCAAAGCTGTTGCATTGCTATGCTATATAACAGCGTTTAGAGTTGTGAAAGTCCCATAGAGGGACTAAGTAAAAAAAGTTAAAACAAAGTAAAAAAATATATATATATATTTTTTTTTAAATCACAAAATAGTAAGAACAATAATTGTTGTACCCATAAATAAATATTTATTTGAAAAAAAACAAAACAAAAAAGTACACATATTTTGCATTGCCGCGTCCAGAACGACCTATAAAACTGTCTCACTAGTTAACCCCTTCAGTGAATACTGTGAAAAAAACAAGGCAAAAAGTATATGCTTTTTCATCATACCGCTAAACAAAAAGTGGAATAAAACGCTATCAAAAAGACAAATGTAAATACAAATGGCAAATCGGCATCTTATTCCACAAAAAAACAAGCTGTGATTAGGGTTGAGCGAAACAGATCGGTCAATTTAATAAATCGCCGACTTTCGGCAAAGTCGGGTTTCGTGAAACCCGACCCGATCCCAGTGTGGGATTGGCCATGCGGTCGGCGATCTTCGCGCCAAAGTCGCGTTTCATATGACGCGTTCAGCGCCATTTCTCAGCCAATGAAGGTGGACGCAGAGTGTGGGCAGCGCGATGACATAGGTCTCAGTCCCCACCATCTTAGAGAAGGGCATTACAGTGATTGGCTTGCTTTCAGCGGCGTCACAGGGGCTATAAAGGGGCGTGCACGCCGACCGCCATCTTACTGCTGCCGAAATGAGCATAGGGAGAGGTTGCTGCTGCTTTGTCAGAAGCAGGGATATTGTTAGGGAGGGAAGATAAACCCCCAAACTGCTTGTGCTGTAGCGATTTCCACTGTCCAACACCACCTTTTCTTTGCAGGGACAGTGGAGGCTAGATTTCTGTGCATCAGCTCTGTAGCTTATAAGGTTCCCTGATAGCTGTGTTGCTGTTTGTATGCCGCTGTGCAAACCAACTGCTTTTTTAAAAGCAAAAATCCTGTTGTTTTTTCCTTTCTGCACAGTTATCTTGTTTATTTGTCCACACTTTTGTGTGCAGCAGTCCTTTTTACTGCTGGCTGCCATACTTGTCCTGAGATCATTGTAGGGAGATTGTTATTGTAGCACAGTCCCTTTTTTTATATATATCTGCTAGCCACTGTCTGCCACTGAAACGGTGTAGTGTAATGCAGTGGGCCTTATTTTCCCAGCATTCTCCCACACCTATAAAGGGAAATTTCTATTGCCACTAAGGGCATCTGTCTCAGTCCTGTTTGTGGCATATCTGCCAGCCACTTTCTGCCACTCAAACTGTGTAGTGTAATACAGTGGGCCTGATTTTCCCAGCAGTCTCCCACACCTATAAAGGGAAATTTCTATTGCCACTGAGTGCATCTGCATCAGTCCTGTTTGTGGCATATCTGTCAGCCACTTTCTGACACTGAAACTGTGTAGTGTAATACAGTGGGCCTGATTTTCCCAGCAGTCTCCCACACCTATAAAGGGAAATTTCTATTGCCACCGAGTGCATCTGTGTCAGTCCTGTTTGTGGCATATCTGTCAGCCACTTTCTGACACTGAAACTGTGTAGTGTAATACAGTGGGCCTGATTTTCCCAGCAGTCTCCCACACCTATAAAGGGAAACTTCTATTGCCACTGAGTGCATCTGCGTCAGTCCTGTTTGTGGCATATCTGCCAGCCACTTTCTGCCACTCAAACTGTGTAGTGTAATACAGTGGGCCTGATTTTCCCAGCAGTCTCCAACACCTATAAAGGGAAATTTCTATTGCCACTGAGTGCATCTGCGTCAGTCCTGTTTGTGGCATATCTGGCAGCCACTTTCTGCCACTCAAACTGTGTAGTGTAATACAGTGGGCCTGATTTTCCCAGCAGTCTCCCACAGCTATAAAGGGAAATTTCTATTGCCACTGAGTGCATCTGCATCAGTCCTGTTTGTGGCATATCAGCCAGCCACTTTCTGACACTGAAACTGTGTAGTGGAATACAGTGGGCCTGATTTTTCCCAGCAGTCTCCCACACCTATAAAGGGAAACTTCTATTGCCACTGAGTGCATCTGCGTCAGTCCTGTTTGTGGCATATCTGTTAGCCACTTTCTGCCACTCAAACTGTGTAGTGTAATACAGTGGGCCTGATTTTTTCTGCATTCTCCCACACATAAAAAAGGGAGATTTATATTGCCACTGAGTGCATCTGCGTCAGTCCTGTTTGTGGCATATCTGCCAGCCACTTTCTGTCACTCAAACAGTGTAGTGTAATACAGTGGGCCTGATTTTTTCTGCATTCTCCGACACATAAAAAAGGGAGATTTACACTCACCGGCCACTTTATTAGGTACACCATGCTAGTAACGGGTTGGACCCCCTTTTGCCTTCAGAACTGCCTCAATTCTTCGTGGCATAGATTCAACAAGGTGCTGGAAGCATTCCTCAGAGATTTTGGTCCATATTGACATGATGGCATCACACAGTTGCCGCAGATTTGTCGGCTGCACATCCCAAAGATGCTCCATACAAGGCAGGATGGATCCATGCTTTCATGTTGTTTACGCCAAATTCTGACCCTACCATCCGAATGTCGCAGCAGAAATCGAGACTCATCAGACCAAGCAACGTTTTTCCAATCTTCTACTGTCCAATTTCGATGAGCTTGTACAAATTGTAGCCTCAGTTTCCTGTTCTTAGCTGAAAGGAGTGGTACCCGGTGTGGTCTTCTGCTGCTGTAGCCCATCTGCCTCAAAGTTCGACGCACTGTGCGTTCAGAGATGCTCTTAGGCCTACCTTGGTTGTAACGGGTGGCGATTTGAGTCACTGTTGCCTTTCTATCAGCTCGAACCAGTCTGCCCATTCTCCTCTGACCTCTGGCATCAACAAGGCATTTCCGCCCACAGAACTGCCGCTCACTGGATTTTTTTTCCTTTTCGGACCATTCTCTGTAAACCCTAGAGATGGTTGTGCGTGAAAATCCCAGTAGATCAGCAGTTTCTGAAATACTCAGACCAGCCCTTCTGGCACCAACAACCATGCCACGTTCAAAGGCACTCAAATCACCTTTCTTCCCCATACTGATGCTCGGTTTGAACTGCAGGAGATTGTCTTGACCATGTCTACATGCCTAAATGCACTGAGTTGCCGCCATGTGATTGGCTGATTAGAAATTAAGTGTTAACAAGAAGTTGGACAGGTGTACCTAATAAAGTGGCCGGTGAGTGTATATTGCCACTGAGTGCATCTGTGTCAGTCCTGTTTGTGGCATATCTGCCAGCCACTTTCTGCCACTCAAACTGTGTAGTGTAATACAGTGGGCCTGATTTTTTCTGCATTCTCCCACACATAAAAAAGGGAGATTTATATTGCCACTGAGTGCATCTTTGTCAGTCCTGTTTGTGGCATATCTGCCAGCCACTTTCTGCCACTCAAAATGTGTAGTGTAATACAGTGGGCCTGATATTACCAGCAGTCTCCCACACCTATAAAGGGAAACTTCTATTGCCACTGAGTGCATCTGCGTCAGTCCTGTTTGTGGCATATCTGTCAGCCACTTTCTGACACTGAAACTGTGTAGTGTAATACAGTGGGCCCGCATCATGCCTAAAACGTGTGTCAAAAACCACAACAGGTGTAGGACAGCATTGCAATCCGGTGAATGTAGCCCGGCGTGCAAAGCCTGAAAAGATATTCCATAGTAGGACGAGTGCAGTGTGGCAATTTTTTAACCAAGATCCGAATGATCAGTCCAAAGTAATATGTAAGAAATGCTCCAAGACCTTTAGCAGAGGGAAGAATCTACAAAGTTTAAATACAATGTGCATGCGTAGACATCTAACCAGCAGGCACTTGGAAGCATGGACTAACTACCAAACTTCCCGTACCGTTGATGCACCTCCTCATATTGAAGTTAGTCAGCAACGCAACTTTGCTTCCCTCACTGGAAGCCCACCGGTTATGGCACCACCAGTAACAAATGTGGAGGTATTGTCGCAAGGCCAAAGCAGTCAGGGAATCACAAGGTTCTTGGTTGGAAACACTGTAGGTAGGCCCACATCAAGAATACCATCACCAAGCCTCTCTCAATCTGCCATGTCAACAACCCCCCCGCTAGTTCCACCATATGCAGCTCTCCAGTCCAGCTCAGCCTACAAGAGACTCTAGATAGGAAAAGAAAGTACTCTTCCTCTCATCCGCGTACACAGGGTTTGAACGGCTACATTGTTCGACTAATCTCGTTAGAGATGATGCCTTACGGGTTGGTTGAAAGCGAAGCTTTCAACGCCCTGATGGCCTACGCAGTACCACGCTGTGACCTACCCAGTCGACACTTCTTTGCGAGAAAAGCCATCCCAGCACTCCACCAACATGTCAAAGAATGCATTGTCCATGCACTGAGGCAATCGGTCAGTAGTAAGGCGCACCTAACAACTGATGCATGGACCAGTAGGCATGGCCAGGGATGTTACATGTCCATCACGGCACACTGGGTTAATGTGGTGGATGCAGGGTCCACAGGGGACAGCCATAGTGGCACAGTTCTGCCTAGCCCACGGTCTAGGAAACAGTTGGCTGTAGGCGTTTGCACCTCCTCCTCCAGAATCGAAAGCTCGACCACAGAGCTCAGTCGCACGAACACTCCTTCCGCAGCTGCCAGTGTTGCACCCATGGTGTCCCATTATGGAACAGCTTGTGGTAAGCGTCAGCAAGCTATGCTGCAAATGAAGTGTTTGGGTGACAACAGACACACTACGGAAGTGTACATCTTGAGGCAGGCAAGGTAGTCGGTGATAACGGAAGGAATTTTATGGCTGCCATAGCTGTTATGACCTGGTGGTTACGGAGTGGTACTGAGATGACCTGGTGGGTAAAACCAATCATGGACAAGCTCAGAGGAGGTGGCAGCTCTACAGACAGTAATCACCTATATGACCTAGTGATTACGGAGCCGCACTGAAATGACCTAGTGAGTAAAACAAATAATGTACTAGCTCTGAGGAGGTGGTAACTTTACTGACCGCAATCCCTACTCCTAACGCCAACACTAGAAATAGCCGTGGAGCGTTCCTATCTCTGCCTAGACGCCTCTTCACAGCCTAAGAACTAGCTACCCCTGAAGATGGAAACGGAAAACTATCTCGCCTCAGAGAAACCCCCAAAGGAAAGATAGCCCCCCACAAATATTGACAGTGAGTGAAGAGGGAAATGACAAACTCAGAAATGAAACTAGATTTTAGCAAAGGAGGCCTCTACTATCTAAATAGACAGAGAAAGAAAAGGCTACTGTGCGGTCAGTATAAAAACTAAATGTCCATGCAGAGTTTACAAAAATAACCTCCACACCGACTCACGGTGTGGAGGGGCAAATCTGCAACCCCAGAGCTTCCAACTAGCCGGAATATTTCATGATGACAAGCTGGACAAAAGAGACATAACTTAAACTGAACAAAAGGTCATAGGCAGGGAAACAACCAAAAACTAGCAGAACTTATCTTAAGCTGAAATGGACTGGCCAACAGAGAACTTCCAGGAAAGGACTGAATCCACAGGAAGGAACATTGACAGCTGGCATCAACTACAGCCTAAAGCCCAGTTAAATAACAAGGCCAGGGCACCGATTAGTGAAAGCAGCTGCTAAGTTCCACTTGAAACCACCAGCGGGAGCCCAAGAGCAGAACTCCCAAAAATACCATTCATGACCACAGGATGGAACCCAAGAACGGAATTCACAACAGTACCCCCCCCCCCTTGAGGAGGGGTCACCGAACCCTCACCAGAGCCCCCAGGCCGATCGGGACGAGCCAAATGAAAAGCACACACCAAATCGGCAGCATGGACATCGGAGGCAAAAACCCAAGAGTTATCCTCCTGGCCATAACCCTTCCACTTGACCAGATACTGAAGTTTCCGCCTTGAAAGACGAGAATCCAAAATCTTCTCCACCACATACTCTAGCTCCCCCCCAACCAACACCGGAGCAGGAGGGTCAACGGAGGGAACCACGGGCACCACATATCTCCACAACAGAGATCTATGGAACACATTATGAATGGAAAACGAAGCTGGAAGGGCCAAACGAAAAGATACCGGATTGATAATTTCCGAAATCCTATAAGGACCAATAAAACGAGGTTTGAACTTAGGGGAAGAGACCTTCATAGGAACATGACGAGAAGACAACCAGACCAAATCCCCAACCCGAAGCCGGGGACCAACGCACCGATGGCGGTTAGCAAAGCGTTGAGCCTTTTCCTGAGACAATGTCAAATTGTCCACCACATGAGTCCAAATCCGCTGCAACCTGTCCACCACAGAATCTACCCCAGGACAGTCCAAAGGCTCAACCTGCCCTGAAGAAAAGCGAGGATGAAAACCAAAATTACAAAAAAAAGGCGAAACCAAGGTAGCAGAACTAGCCCGATTGTTAAGGTCAAACTCGGCCAACGGCAAGAAGGTAACCCAATCAGCCTGATCAGCCGACACAAAGCATCTCAAATAGGTTTCCAATGTCTGATTGGTTCGCTCCGTCTGTCCATTTGTCTGAGGGTGAAACGCCGAAGAAAAAGACAAATTAATGCCCATTCTACCACAAAAGGACCGCCAAAACCTAGAAACAAACTGGGTACCTCTGTCAGACACAATATTCTACGGAATACCATGCAAACGAACCACATGCTGGAAAAACAAAGGAACCAAATCAGAGGAGGAAGGCAACTTAGGCAAAGGTACCAAATGGACCATTTTAGAAAAACGGTCACAAACCACCCAGATGACAGACATCTTCTGAGAAACAGGAAGATCAGAAATAAAATCCATGGAAATATGCGTCCAGGGCCTCTCAGGGATAGGCAAAGGCAAAAGCAACCCACTAGCACGAGAACAGCAGGGCTTAGCCCGAGCACAGACCCACAGGACTGCACAAAGGAACATACATCCCGTGACAAAGAAGGCCACCAAAAGGACCTGGCAACCAAATCTCTGGTACCAAAGATCCCAGGATGACCAGCCAACACTGAACAATGAATCTCAGAAATCACCTTACTAGTCCATCTATCAGGAACAAACAATTTCCCCACAGGACAGCGGTCGGGTCTATCAGCCTGAAACTCCCGAAGCACCCGCCGTAAATCAGGGGAGATAGCAGAAAGAATCACCCCCTCCTTGAGATTACCAGCCGGCTCACGGACTCCAGGAAAATCAGGCAAAAAACTCCTAGACAGGGCATCAGCCTTCACATTCTTAGATCCCGGAAGATACGAGACCACAAAATCAAAACGAGAGAAAAACAAAGACCACCGAGCCTGTCTAGGATTCAACCGCTTAGCTGATTCAAGGTAAATCAGATTCTTATGATCGGTCAAGACCACAACACGATGCTTGGCACCCTCAAGCCAATGTCGCCACTCCTCGAATGCCCACTTCATAGCCAACAACTCCCGATTGCCGACATCATAATTACGCTCAGCAGGCGAAAACTTTCTGGAGAAGAAAGCACACGGTTTCAACACAGAGCCATCAGAACTTCTCTGAGACAGAACAGCTCCTGCCCCAATCTCAGAAGCGTCAACCTCAACCTGAAAAGGGAGAGAGACATCTGGCTGACGCAACACGGGGGCAGAAGTAAAACAACGCTTAAGCTCCTGAAAGGCCTCCACAGCCACAGAGGACCAATTCACCACATCTGCACCTTTCTTGGTCAAATCGGTCAGAGGTTTAACCACAGTAGAAAAATTAGCAATGAAGCGGCGATAAAAATTAGCAAAGCCCAAAAACTTCTGAAGGCTCTTCACAGATGTGGGCTGCGTCCAATCATAAATAGCCTGGACCTTAACAGGGTCCATTTCAATAGCCGAGGGAGAAAAAATGAACCCCAGAAAAGAAACCTTCTGAACTCCAAAAAGGCACTTAGACCCCTTCACAAACAGTGTATTAGCACGAAGAATCTGAAATACCATCCTGACCTGCTTCACATGAGACTCCCAATCATCGGAAAAAAACAAAATATCGTCCAAATATACAATCATAAATTTATCCAGATACTCCCGAAAAATATCATGCATAAAGGACTGAAACACAGATGGAGCATTAGAGAGCCCGAAAGGCATCAAAAGATATTCAAAATGGCCTTCGGGCGTATTAAATGCTGTTTTCCGTTCATCACCCTGTTTGATGCGGACCAGATTATACGCCCCTC
The DNA here is from genome assembly GCF_051348905.1 of Ranitomeya variabilis. NCBI lineage: Eukaryota > Metazoa > Chordata > Amphibia > Anura > Dendrobatidae > Ranitomeya > Ranitomeya variabilis. The sequence goes on from NC_135237.1 coordinate 477,140,169, forward strand.
GAAGGTCAATCTTGGTAAACCAGCTAGCCCCTTTAATCCGAGCAAACAAATCAGAGAGCAAAGGCAAAGGGTACTGGAATTTGACCGTGATCTTATTGAGAAGGCGATAATCTATACAGGGCCTCAAGGAGCCATCCTTCTTGGCAACAAAAAAGAATCCCGCTCCCAACGGTGATGAAGACGGGCGAATATGCCCCTTCTCCAAGGACTCCTTTACATAAGTCCGCATAGCGGCATGCTCTGGCACAGACAGATTGAAAAGTCGACCCTTAGGGAACTTACAGCCAGGAATCAAATTAATAGCGCAATCACAGTCCCTATGAGGAGGCAGAGGACTGGATTTAGGCTCCTCAAATATATCCTGGAAATCCGACAAAAACTCAGGAACTTCAGAAGAAGGGGACGAGGAAATTGACATCAGAGGAATGTCACTATGTATCCCCTGACAACCCCAACTAGTCACAGACATAGATTTCCAATCCAGTACTGGATTATGTACCTGTAACCATGGAAACCCCAGCACAACCACATCATGCAAATTATGCAACACCAAAAAACGAATATTTTCCTCATGTTCATGGCTAACTGTGTCCAGTACTGAGGTTTATTCTTGGCCAATGGCGTAGCATCAATCCCCCTTAAGGGAATAGGACTCTGCAAAGGCTCCAAGGAAAAACCACAGCGCTTGGCAAATTCTAAGTCCATTAAGTTCAGTGCAGCGCCAGAATCCACAAATGCCATTACAGAAAAGGACGACAATGAGCAAATCAGGGTAATAGACAAGAGAAATTTAGGCTGTACAGTACTGATGGTAACCGAACTAGCAACCCTCATAGTTCACTTCGGGCAATCAGAGATAGCATGAGTAGCGTCACCACAGTAACTCCTGCCGTTCTGCTCTTGTCAAAACGCTATCACATTGCATAGGCTCAGAACTCTGTCCAGAGGACACCGCCATATGGTGCACAACCTTACGTTCACGTAGGCGCCGATCAATCTGAATGGCCAGAGACATTGATTCGTTCAAACCAGCAGGTGTGGGAAACCCCACCATAACATCTTTAAGAGCTTCAGAAAGACCCTTTCTGAAAATAGCCGCCAGGGCATCCTCATTCCATTTTGTAAGCACAGGCCACTTCCTAAATTTCTGACAATATATCTCTGCCGCTTCCTGACCCTGACACAGAGCCAGCAAAAATTTTTCTGCCTGATCCACAGAATTGGGTTCGTCATAAAGCAATCCAAGTGCTTGAAAAAATGAATCTACATTGAGCAATGCAGGATTCCCTGGCTCAAGAGAGAATGCCCAATCCTGCGGGTCACCACACAGCAGAGAAATAACAATCTTCACCTGCTGAATGGGGTCACCAGAGGAAAGGGGTCTCAGAGCAAAAAAACAATCTGCAATTATTTTTAAAATTCAAAAATCTAGATCTATCCCCAGAAAACAAATCAGGGATAGGAATTTTAGGCTCAGAAACAGGAGTTTGAACAACATAATCTTGGATACTCTGTACCCTTGCAGCGAGATGATCAACACGCGCAGACAGACCCTGAACCTCCATATCAGTACCAAGCTCCTGCACCATCCAAAAATCAAGGGGAAAAAAAAAGACGAAACAAGCAACAAGGAAAAAAAACTATGACTCAGAACTTTCTCTTTCCTCTTTTGAGATGCATTTAACACTTTGTGGGTCAGCTGTACTGTTATGACCTGGTGGTTACAGAGTGGTACTGAGATGACCTGGTTGGTAAAACCAATCATGGACAAGCTCAGAGGAGGTGGCAGCTCTACAGACAGTAATCACCTACATGACCTAGTGATTACGGAGCAGCACTGAAATGACCTAGTGGGTAAAACAAATAATGTACTAGCTCTGAGGAGGTGGTAACTTTACTGACCGCAATCCCTACTCCTAACGCCAACACTAGAAATAGCCGTGGAGCGTTCCTATCTCTGCCTAGACGCCTCTTCACAGCCTAAGAACTAGCTACCCCTGAAGATGGAAACGGAAAACTATCTCACCTCAGAGAAACCCCCAAAGGAAAGATAGCCCCCCACAAATATTGACAGTGAGTGAAGAGGGAAATGACAAACTCAGAAATGAAACTAGATTTTAGCAAAGGAGGCCACTACTATCTAAATAGACAGAGAAAGAAAAGGCTACTGTGCGGTCAGTATAAAAACTAAATGTCCACGCAGAGTTTACAAAAATAACCTCCACACCGACTCACGGTGTGGAGGGGCAAATCTTCAACCCCAGAGCTTCCAACTAGCCGGAATATTTCATGATGACAAGCTGGACAAAATAGACATAAATTAAACTGAACAAAAGGTCATAGGCAGGGAAACACCCAAAAACTAGCAGAACTTATCTTAAGCTGAAATGGACTGGCCAACAGAGAACTTCCAGGAAAGGACTGAATCCACAGGAAGGAACATTGACAGCTGGCATCAACTACAGCCTAAAGCCCAGTTAAATAACAAGGCCAGGGCACCGATTAGTGAAAGCAGCTGCTAAGTTCTGCTTGAAACCACCAGAGGGAGCCCAAGAGCAGAACTCCCAAAAATACCATTCATGACCACAGGATGGAGCCCAAGAACGGAATTCACAACACATAGCCCTTTCCGAAATGAAACACATACCTTGCCTGGCTGACACCTTGAACCTTGTGGTGCAGTGCTTCCTCAAGAATTACCCTGATTTACCAGCCCTGCTCTTGAAGGTGCGCAGACTTTACTCGCACATCCGTCAGTCGTCCGTACACTCCAGCCATATGCTTAACCATCAGCGATCGCTGAATCTTCCCCAGCACCGCCTAATAATAGACGTTGCAACAAGGTGGAACTCTACACTGCACATGCTTCAGAGGCTGTGCGAGCAGAGGCGTGCTGTCATGTATTTGTGGGAGGATACACATACACGGGCAGGCACTTGGATGGCAGACATGGAGTTGTCTGGTGTGCAGTGGTTGAAGCTACAAGGCCTCTGTCAAGTCCTTCAGTGTTTTTTGGAATGCACACGGCTGGTCAGTGCGGGCGACGCCATCATAAGCATGAGCATCCCACTAATGCGTCTGCTGATGCAAAGTTCGACGCACATCAAGGAGCAGGCGTCTGCGGCCGAGGAGGAGGGAAGCCTTGATGACAGTCAGCCATTGTCTGGTCAGGGAAGTCTCCGGGACAAGGTGGCGGATGAAGAGGAGGAGGAGGAGGATGATGGGGCTGAATATTTATTTGAGGAGGATGCTTCTCAGGGGACAATAGAAACTGGTGGCATTGCAAGGTCAGGTACAGGGTTTTTGCGGGCCACAAGTGAGGTAGATTTTCAAGAAAGTGCTCCTCAACCCAGCACAAGCAGTGAATTGACACCTGGAACTTTGGCCCACATGGCAGAGTATGCCTTGCGTATCCTAAAATGGGACCCCCGCATTATCAAAATGATGACAGATGACGATTACTGGTTGGCCTGCCTCCTGGATCCACGATACAAAGGCAAATTACAAAATATCATGCCACATGAGAACCTTGAGCAAATATTGGCTACCAAACAAGCAACTCTTGTAGACCGTTTGGTTCAGGCATTCCCAGCACACAGCGGCGCTGATGGTTCTCACACGAGCTGTAGGGGGCAACATGGCAGAGGTGCTAGAGGTGCACAAAGCCGAAGTGGCATTGGACAGAGGGGATTTCTCACCAGGTTGTGGAGTGATTTTGCAATGACCGCAGACATGGCAGGTACTGCTGCATCGCTTCAAAGTGATAGGAGACAGCATTTGTCCAGTATGGTTACCAACTATTTTTCCGCCATTATCGATGTTCTGCCTCACAGGTTATTCCCCTTTGATTACTGGGCATCTAAACTAGACACCTGGCCCGAATTGGCAGAATATGCATTACAGGAGCTCGCTTGCCCAGCTGCTAGTGTGCTCTCAAAAAGAGTCTTCAGTGCTGCTGGTTCAATACTGACCGAAAAAAGGACACATCTGGCTCCCGAAATGTTGATGATCTAACCTTCATTAAAATGAACCAATCATGGAATTCGATTTATTTTGCCCCACCTTCCCATGCTGACACGTAGCTTGCCAGAAAAATTTCTTGTTTTTGGCCTCCTCTTACTGACTGCTCCAATTCTGCCATTTGGAGGTGCCAAATGTAAGGGGTCGAGTTCCCGCCTCTGCATAGGGGGAATCTCGGGCCATCTCCGCTGCTGTCTCCCATTCTTCTCCTGCCACATTGGAGCCTGCTCAGCGGAGACGTCGGTCCCAGCGTCTTGCTCAGTCCCACTCTGTACAAAGAGTTACTGCTGCTTTTCCTGCTTCTGCCATTGTAGTCAGTGCTGGGCAGCGGCGAGCAGACGCTTCTGGGACTAAGTCCTGCTCTTCTCGTTCTGAGCATGCCCTGAGTAAGATCTCTCAGTGGAGATCGAGGGTCACATGGTCAGATACTGCAGCTAAGTCCATTGGTCCTTTCAGGAAGGTCCTGTAGGTGCTAGGACTAAGTCCTGCTTGGCACACACTGAGCATGCCCAGGGCAAGATCTCTCAGTGGAGATTTAGGGTCACATGCTCAGGTATGGCAGCCTCTCATTGGTCCTTCTAGGAAGGTATTTTACTTGTTGCAGCTATATTAGGCTTGCATGGCCGCACAGCCATGCGCTAGTATTGCTTTCATTTATGTACTTTGCGCCAGTGTGGTCTTGTATGTGTGTGTGTTCAGGGACCCGGCTGAAATAAGCCCCTAGAATGCTGGCACCTCCGGCGAGGAGTTCGTATGCTTGTGTGTTCAGGGACCTGGCCGAAATAAGCCCTTAGAATGCTGGCACCTCCGGCGAGGAGTTTCGTGTGTGTGCAAGACCACTGACTGCTCTTGTTTAGACAGTTAGCCTGTGCCTCTGTGGAGTCTGACAGGGCGCAGCGCTTTGTGTTCACGGCTGCTCTGTGAAGTAACAGAGTTAGCTAACACTGCCATTAGTTCCGCTATTTGCTAGCAGCAGGTTCTCCTGCACGGTGGACCCCGGGCTGCGAACGCATCTATCCTAATAAAATATATACTTTCATTAGGTGCGTTCCGCTAGCCCTATCATAACACCGAATGTCCACCATAGGCCATTTGTATACCTCCCTAAATGGGCTGACTCCCTCCACAGGGCCGTGGTCACAACGTGGCGCAAGCACCCGTGCGAGTGCCGTTTGCCTGGACAGGTGGGTGTGCCCACTCTTGGGCCATGGCACTGGCACAGGGTCCCTTATAGTACAATGAAGTGTCTCTGACAGTGGTGGTGCACAACCAACGTCAGACACACCATCGTAATATGAGGGGCCCTGGGCCAGTACCGCCGCCCACGAGAGAGTGTTCCCCCCAGCTCTAACTGTGCTCTACCACTTGCAAAACTTTCCTCTCCCTGCCCCACCACTGTGTAGTCTGTGCTGTTAAATCCTTAAATGGCACTGCCATAACAAATTTGTTTTAATGATAGATGATAGTAAAAATATACAGGAGCCCTGGCCTCCATTTAGACCCCTTAATACTTTGCGCCAAGTACCCCTGTCTGCAACTCTGCAGAGGAGCCCACCCCTGTACCTCGCTATGCCACCAGTTTATTTATGACCAATTCCTTGCCTGACATTTAGCCCACTTTAGTATTTTGGCCTACTAACTGTGTCAGCCACTTCTAACAGTTGACCTCCGCTGAACAAAGCTATGCCACCTCTATACTCCTGTTACCAATTGTGAACTGCTTGTAGCCAACTTACTTATTTGTGCCTAGTAACTGTGTCAGCCTCTCATAACAGTTGTCCTCCCACGCTGAAACAATCTAGGCCGCCAGGTTAGTCCCGCTAGCAGTTTAGAACTGCATGAAGCCACCGTTTTTTATTTTAGGCCTCTGTCTGTCTGTCTGTCTGTCTGTCTGTCGGCGCCACACATTACAACAGTCCCCAACTGAAACAAGCTAGGCCGCCAGGTTAGTCCTGCTAGCAGTTTTTGAACTGCATTTAGACACCTTTTTCTAGGTTAGGCCTCTGTCTGTTTGTCTGTCTGTCTGTCGGCGCCACACATTACAACAGTCCCCAACTGAAACAAGCTAGGCCGCCAGGTTACTCCTGCTAGCAGTTTTTGAACTGCATTTAGACACCTTTTTTTAGGTTAGGCCTCTGTCTGTCTGTCTGTCTGTCTGTCGGCGCCACACATTACAACTGTCCCCCCCCTGAAACAAGCTAGGCCGCCAGGTTAGTCCTGCTAGCAGTTTTGAACTGCATTTAGCCACCTTTTTTATGTTAGGCCTCTGTCTGTCTGTCTGTCTGTGCCACACATTACAACTGTCCCCCCCTGAAACAAGGTAGGCCGCCTGTGTACTCCTCTTACCAATCTAGAACAGCATTTAGCCTACTTATTTATTTTGTCCTAGTAACTGTGTCAGACTCTCACAACAGTTGTCCTCCACCGCTGAACCCAGCAAGACCTCCTGTGTACTCCTCTTACCAATTGTGAACTGTATATAGCCTTCTTTTTTAATTTACGCCTACTCAGTGTGTCAGAGCCACTAATTACACTTGTCCTCCTCCGCTGAACCACGCTATGCCGACTGTGTACTCCTATTCCAAATTTTGAACTGCAATTAGCCACCTTTTTTAATTGTAGGCCTACTCTGTCTGTCTGAGACACTTATTACAGTTGTCCTCCGCTGAACAAAGCTATGTCGCCTGTGTACTCCACTAACCAATTTTGAACTGCATTTTGCCTACTTTCTTATTTATGCCTACTAACTGTGTCTGCCTCCCATTACAGTTGTCCTCCACTCAACAAAGCTGAGCCTCAGTTTTCATCCGATGTCAGATATTTAACTGCATTTGGCCTACTTGTTTGGTTGGGCCCTAGTAATGGTGTCTGCTGCTCCTTGGTGTTTTCCTCCACTGAATATAGCTGAGCTTCAATCTTCAGGCTTTTGGCCTACAGGATTTTTTAAACTGCATTTGGCCTACTTGTTTGGTTGGGTCCTAGTAACGGTGTCTGCTGCTCCTTGGTGTTCTCCTCCACTGAATATAGCTGAGCTTCAATCTTCAGGCTTTCGGCCTAAAGGAAATTTTAAACTGCATTTGGCCTACTAGTTTGGTTGGGCCCTAGTAATGGTGTCTGCTACTCCTTGGTGTTCTCCTCCACTGAATATAGCTGAGCTTCAATCTTCAGGCTTTCGGCCTATAGGAATTTTTAAACTGCATTTGGCCTACTTGTTTGGTTGGGCCCTAGTAACGGTGCCTGCTGCTCTTTGGTGTTCTCCACACTGAATATAGCTGAGCTTCAATCTTCAGGCTTTCGGCCTAAAGGAATTTTTAAAATGCATTTGCCCTACTAGTTTGGTTGGGCCCTAGTAACGGTGTCTGCTGCTCGTTGGTGTTCTCCTCCACTGAATATAGCTGAGCTTCAATCTTCAGGCTTTCGGCCTAAAGGAATTTTTAAAATGCATTTGACCTACTAGTTTGGTTGGGCCCTAGTAACGGTGTCTGCTGCTCGTTGGTGTTCTCCTCCACTGAATATAACTGAGCTTCAATCTTCAGGCTTTCGGCCTATAGGAATTTTTAAACTGCATTTAGCCTACTTGTTTGGTTGGGCTCTAGTAGCGGTGTCTGCTGCTCCTTGGTGTTCTCCTCCACTGAATATAGCTGAGCTTCAATCTTCAGGCTTTCAGCCTATAGGAATTTTTAAAATGCATTTGGCCTACTTGTTTGGTTGTGCCCTAGTAACGGTGTCTGCTGCTCCTTGGTGTTCTCCACTGAATATAGCTGAGCTTCAATCTTCAGGCTTTCGGCCTACAGGAATTTTTAAACTGCATTTGGCCTACTTGTTTGGTTGGGCCCTAGTAACGGTGTCTGCTGCTCCTTGATGTTCTCCTCCACTGAACAAAGCTGAGCTTCAATCTTCAGGCTTTCGGCCTGTATTTAGAATTTTATACTGCATTTGGGCTACTAGTTTGATTGGGCCCTATTAACGGTGTCTGCCACTCCTTGGTGTTCTCCTGTGCTTTTCTCCTGAGCTTCAATCTTCAGGCTTTCGGCCTGTACTTAGAATTTTAAACTGCATTTGGGCTACTAGTTTGGGTGGGCCTACTAACTGTCTGCCACTCATTACCGTTGTCCTCCACTGAACAAAGCAATGCCGCCTGGTTAGTCCTGTTACCAATTTTGAACTGCATTTAGCCCACTTAATTATTTGGGCCTATATCTGTGTTTCCTCCTCATCCTGCCCATTTCCCAGCTACTGCTACATGAGCCTGCTGGTACATTGACCCAGACCACTACATTCCCCTTGCACTCTACACAGCCAGAATCTGACCCTGCTGAAAGTCAGGTTCCCCTTCCCGCATACTACACCACCATACACGGGGACAAAGAGGAAGGCGCAGATGAAAGTGCAGGTTCCTTCATCAGGTGGGGGGGCATACTCGTTGGCGATGTCACAGGCACAGGGCCCCTCAGAGTACGCAAAAGTGTCGCTGCCGGTGGGAGGCGCCCCCGCCGTGCAAACACATCGCCGTACTTTGATGGGCTCTGTGCCAGTGCCAATGCGAATGAGTGGGCCCCCCCTGCTTGCTCAGGATCACAGCACTTGCAAAGTTGAAATACTGACCTCTCCCAGCTCCACCGCCGTGATGTAGTCCGCGTTTCCTGGGCCCATGAAAAACTTGAGCCAGCCCTACCCCCCCACAACTTTAGCCAAATGACCCCCAATTTTCAATGCCTAACTATTATTGTAAGGTAAATTAAGATTCACAAGCTTAAGTGACACAAATTGATGTTTTTAACATTAAAATGGGCACTGTAGGTGTTTTCCGGACCTCCACTCACTGCCGACTTTGCTCCCCCATTGACTTACATTTGGTTTCGTGTTTCGGTCGATCCCCGACTTTGCGCGATAATCGGCCGATTTCACTCGACTCGACTTTTGACAAAGTCGGGTTTCGCGAAACCCGACTCGATCCTAAAAAAGTAAAAGTCGCTCAACCCTAGCTGTGATACAGCTTAATTAGCAAAAAAATAAAAAAAGGGATAGCTCTAAGAGTAAAGTGATGCAAAAATAATTCTTTTTTTCTATAGTTTTTATTGTGTAAAAGTGCCAAAGCATAAAAAAATCAATGTGGTATCACTGTAATCATACTGACCAGAAGTATGCTCAGTATTCTGCTGCAGTCTTGGCCTCTTCCTCCTGCTCACTAACAACAGGGCTACCTACCTCCCCGCCATGAAAGGATGTGACAGGACCACCACTGGTGTCACTAAGCAACTCCATGAGCCATAGTCTTGAATGGCAGCATTTCCCAAATTACTGGCCTTTGAAATGCTGCGATTCTGGCAAGTGGCGATAGATAGTTTTAAAAATCTGATGGCCGTGACTGTCTCACAGTACGTTGTTCCCAGCATCTACTACTTTTCCAGCTGTGCACTGTGCAGCGCCATCAGTGGCAAGGTCCACATAACCACCAATATGTAGACCAGTAGGCACGGTCAGAGACGTTACATCTCCCTAACTGCCTACTGGGTAAATGTTGTGGCGGTTGGGATAGAAGGAAGGTGTTCTAACCCTTGTCCTACTACCACCGAGGATTATTGGATGTTTTTCTGCTCTGATTGCTTCCTGCTCCTACTCCACGTCCTCCAATGCCTCCTCATCCTGTACCAATAAGGCCATGCACCATCAGGCGGAAATGACAGCAGGTTGATCTGAAACTCCTCTGTTTGAGGGACAACTCCCACAACGCGCAGTAGTTGTGGATGGGGATCAAACAGCAGACAGATAAGAGATTAATGCCAGTAAACCTCAAGCCTGGCAGTGTACGATAAGGGGCAAAGTCTCCTGGCAGCTCTCGACCTAGCCAGTTTGACACACACCCCTTGCCTGGTGCATGTGCTGAACTTAGTGGTGCAGATCATCCTGAAAATCTTTTCACACATGCTGCTGCTTAAAGTGTGGGCAGTGTGTCTGTGCATTTAGTGTTCTCATCTTGATGCTGCTCACCTGTTTGCGCTGCACCGTCACGTCTGCCTTTCTGCTCACCGCCTTGCGTGCAATGTATCGACAAGGTGGAACTCTACCTTACATATGCTGTAGACACTGTGCAAGCAGCAGGAGGCAACAGTGGAGTTTCTGCTGCAACATCCACGGATGAGTCGCTCTGTGGAGCAACACCATTTCACAACCAATGAGTGTTCCTCCATGTGGGACCTTTGTGCCATGTTACGCTGCTTTGAATTCTACAGCAACATAGCCAGCGCTGATGACGCCATCATCAGTGTTACTATCCCACTTATATGTCTGCTGGAAAAATAACCAATTCAGGCAATGGTGAATGAGGTGGTGGCACAGGAGGAAGAGGAGAAGGAGGAGCAGGGCCAATTGATGCAGTTATCAGGCCAGTCATCCAGACATGTTACTGTCTCAACAGCAGCAAGATACCCAACTATAGAGCCAGGGGACAGTTTGGGAGGATGATGATGATGAGGAACAATCTTATTCACAGCAAGGTGGCACTCAGAAAAGCTAACGGACATAATTGTAGCTTGGCTGGAGGGATATAGAGGACTTAGACCATACACCTCGCACCAAGGACAGCTTGTGATTGCCTCTGTGCAGCCTGACACACAAAAGCCAATGCATGCTGCTGTGCCTCCACAATGACAGCCGAGTTGCCAGTATGGCTATCAGTGTAGATTACGAGGTTGCTACCCTGCTGGATCCCCACTACAAGGACAACTTACCATCATTAGTTCGGTCACTGGAGAAGGATTTCAAAATGTGTAAATACAAGTACACATTGGTAGAGAAACTACTGATGGCTTACCCACCTTACAGCGGGGTCTCAGTAGAAGAACAAGACAGAGGAGGAGAAAGTTGCCAACGCAACTGGTGCACCGCCACCACCTCGTAAGGCAGGCTTAGCATGGCCGAAATGTGGGAACATTTTCTCAGCACGCCACAACATCCAGCACCACCATATGATACAGTTCGTATTAGCAGGAAGCAGCATTACAACAACATGGTGGAAGAGTACCTGTCCACATGTCTTCGCGTACTAACTACTAGGTCAGTCCCATTTAACTTCCGGGTCTCAAAGTTGAACACATGGCCTGAGCTTGCCCTTTATGCCTTGGAGGTGTTTACCTGCCCTCCGGCAAGCGTACTGTCAGAACGTGTGTTTAACACAGTAAGGGGTGTGATCACATCTGCCTCTCCACATTCAAAATGGGAACACTAACATTCTTTAAATTGAACAAGGCATGGATCCCACCAGATTTGTCCATACTTTTGGATTACTAGACACCTATAACAGCTGCACACAGCTAGTATTTAACTCTATTTGTCATTCATTTCATATGAGTGCCTCAACCCCAAATAAAAAAACAACTGTGTTGGCTACCTCCTCCGCCTTTTCCACCTAAGACCACACTTTCTCCACCAGTTGGACCTCCGCCCCTTGGTTGTAGCATGTTAGTTTACGTTGAGTTTATCCTATGTTCTTTATAGTCACTCACCTAAAAAAAGAAAAAAAAATACCCCCAAAAACATAAAGAATGTTGAATTACTCCTCCCTTGCCTCTTCCACATACACCATCATGTCCAGCTCTTCCTCCACTTGGATCTACTCCTCATGGTTCTAGGTTGCTAGTTTTAGTTTTGTTAATTCTAGTTTCTCTTCAATAAACAAAAATAATTGCACTCTGTAGTGCTAAAGCATGTCAATATGAAATATATGAAATATGAATAGGATCCTGCAACAGGTAAGATCTTGTTGCAATTAAAAACCACTCCGCCCTGCAGCATGTGGTGGTTTTTAATTGCACCAGGCTCCTACCTACCCATAAATTCAGGCTTTGAAGAGAGGTATAGACATTTACCCAGGAATTCAGACTTCAGTCTTAGAGCGGTATTTACACTATACACTTAGGTTCCCAGCAGTTCTGAGACCGCCTTGTTGTTGGCTGATGGGCATGCCTGAATTTGCTAAGTTATGTGCTCAGTTTTTTCCCATTATCTGCAATTCATATTTCATATATTTCATATTGACATGCTTTAAGACTAAAGAGTGAACTTTTTTTGGTTTATTGTATATGGAGATTGCTGCTCCTACCGTGTTTCCCCGAAAGTAGGACCCCCCCGAAAGTAAGACAGGGTGGGGGTTACGGGGGGGTCCTTCAATGTAAGGCCTCCCCCGAATGTAAGGCAGGGTTGGGGGGCCGCTGTGAAATATAAGGCCCTTACCTTTGGGCCGCCGCTGTCCCCCAAATCCTCTGCCAGGGGATTGAAAATTGCAGCGATGTCCGTTATTCCTTCGGTGGTCGGTGGGCGCGGCCATCTTGCTTTGGCCGCGCGTGCGCAGAAGCGGCGCTCTGCTGGCCGCGGCTTCAGGAAAATGGCCGCGGGATGCCGCGCGTGCGCAGATGGATATCGCGGCGGCCATTTTCCTGAAGCCGCGGCCAGCAGAGCGCCGCGGCCAGCAGAGCGCCGCTTCTGCGCACGCGCGGCCAAAGCAAGATGGCCGCGCCCACCGACCACCGAAGGAATAACGGACATCGCTGCAATTTTCAATCCCCTGGCAGAGGATTTGGAACCTTGGACATGCGCACACCACTACGCCACCAACGGAAAACTACGCAAGATCTGGGGGAGGACACCACACGTTGGTAACGTATTTCGGCAGCTAATGTAAGACCTCCCCCGAAAGTAAGACAGGGTGGGACTTTTGGGGGTAAAATTAATGTAAGACAGGGTCTTACTTTCGGGGAAACACGGTAGTATGCACCTGTTCACACTAACTTGGAAGTGCCAGTCAGTCTTTTATCACTAGTTTCTTTTCAGTTAGTTCCATAAAAAAAATCCTCCCCCCCCCAAAAAAAAGAGAAACACTAAAAAAATTACCAAAAAAATACAAAAACAGTGCTCCAGCTACACCACCACATCCACCTCCTCCTCCACTTAGACCTTTTCCTTTTGGTTCAAGATTATTTTTTATTTCTGCTTTGCTTAGCATAGTGACAGGAAGCAGCTGTAGTGAGAGACAGTATTAGGTTTTGTGTGTGCGCAGTTTTCCAGTATCACTCCCTATGTGTACTCTGCACACGTGCCTGTGATAGTACTGTGCGTATTGAAAAGCTTTTCTAATCTGCAAACGTGTTTGTGGGAGTCATGTCATGTGCGTCAAAAAATTGTTTTCTACTCTTATGCACCCATGCCGCTGATAGTACTATGAGTAGAAATATTTTTTTCTACTCTTATGCACCTATGTTTGATAGTATTGTGCATACAAACACATTTTTCTACTCTTATGCACCCATGACTGTGATAGTACTATGCATTAAAGGGAACCTGTCACCCCGTTTTTTCCGTATGAAATAAAAATACCGTTAAATAGGGCCTGAGCTGTGCATTACAATAGTGTATTTTGTGGACCCCGATTCCCCACCTATGCTGCCGAAATATGTTACCAAAGTAGCCGTTTTCGCCTGTCAATCAGGCTGGTCTGGTCAGATGGGTGTGGTGTCTTCCCCCAGATCTTGCTTAGTTTTCCGTTGGTGGCGTAGTGGTTTGCGCATGCCCAAGTCCAGAATCCACTGCACAGGGGAGGGAAAAGAGTGCGATCTGCGCTATTCCCCTGGTGATCGGTGGGGGCGGCTATCTTCCTGTGGCCGCGCCTGCGCAGATTGAGCACTCTGCTGCCCGGGGCTTCAGGAAAATGGCCGCGGGATGCCGCGCGTGCGCAGATGGAGATCGCGGCGGCCATTTTCCTGAAGCAGAGATGCGAACTTGTATCCTTGTTTTGTTATAACTGTTGGTATTGGTCTATTGCATTCACTGGGTGGTGGGCGGTGGTGTTCAGTCTAGGGCTGAATCAGGAGTCAGGGTGAGGGTGGAGGCCTGAACATGCACACCTTCAGTGTAAACTTCAGGTAGAGGGTCAGACAGGGTTTCCCTAGTCTGAGGGAAATTGCAGGGGCCCGGGTTATTAGCTCTCGCCCTCCTTGTATCCCCGTGACAACAGTGTAATGAGCACCATATATTGCTTCATACAGTATAATGAGACCCATATAATGCTCCAAACAGTATAATAAGCCCAATATATTAGTCCATACATAATGAGCTTCATATATTGCTCCATACATAATAGGCCCCATATAATTCTCCATACAGTATATGATGGGCCCCATATAATGCTCCATACATAATGGACTCCATATAATGTTCCATACATAAGGGGCCCCATATAATTCTCCATACAGTATATGATGGGCCCCATATAATGCTCCATATATAATGAGCCTCATATATTGATCCATGCAGTATATTATGGGCCCCGATATAATGCTCCATATATACTGGGTCCCATATTATTCTCCATACATAATGGGCCTCATATAATGCTGCATACATAATGAGCCCCACATATTGCTCCTTACATAATGGGCCCAATATAATGCTCCATACAGTAAATGTTGGGCCCCATATAGAAAAATATTTAGTATTGAGAGTCCTCAGTGGTTGATACTTTTTAATGGCTAACTGAAAAGATGGTATCAAATTGCAAGCTTTCGAGACTACACACGTCTCTTCATCAGGCAAAGAGTCGACTAAAAGAAATTCTGAAGAATCACATATTGATGCACAACATAGCACTGCAAAAAAAGGGAAAAAAACATGGATAAGATAGGTAACATGAAGCAGAATTACCATGAGTGATAAACAGTCATGTCCATAAAAATTGGGCCAGTTCTTAGATAAGGAATGTTTTATTGTCCTCTGATTGGGGTTGGTTCTGTTGTGATGACCCCACATGGTCTGAGGGGCAAGCTCCTTAGTTGATGTAAAAAGATACAAATCCATGTGACACATTCATTCCTGCAGTGAGACTGTCAAAGGTCGTCATCAGTTTATATTCCCAGACTTTTCTGTCTCTCTTAGATTTGAAGCTACCTTTTAACACAAGTAATTTCATGTCCATAATGTTATGATTGGGGAGACAGAAATGTATTGCCACAGGTAGATCCATTCTTTTTTCTCTTATTGTATGGCTGTGAGAATTCATCCTTGTTCTAAGCTTTTGCCCTGTCTCCCCCACATACAGACCCCCAGTTGGACATTTAGTACAAATAATTAGGTACACCACATTAGAAGTGTCGCAGCTGAAAGTACCTGGGATCTTGTAGTCCTGATGTGAATTGGGGATCTTTATCTTGTCCGTGGTCATTATAAATGGACAGGTTTTACATTTTTTCTGATTGCAAGGAAAGGTACTATTCTTCTTCTTCTTCTTCTTCTTATTATTATTATTATTATTATTATTTTTCTATCTACTGGCTAACACTGGCTAACACGGTACCAAGATATATATTTTTCCTGGGCCCCATATAGTGCTCCATACAAAATGGGCCTTATATAATGCTGCATAGATAATGAGCCCCACATATTGCTCCATACAGTATATAATGGGCCCCATATAATTCTCCATACATAATGGGCCTTACGTAATGCTGCATACGTAGCAAGACCCACATATTGCTCTATACATAATGGGCCCCATATAATGCTCCATACAGAATGGGCCCCAAATATTGCTAAATATATAATGGGCCCCATATAATGCTTTAGTATATGATGGGCCCCATATGTTGCTCCATGTATATGGGCCCCATATAATATTCCATACAGAATGAGCCCCAAATATTGCTCCATAAATAATTGGCCCAATATAATGCTCCATAGAATAAATGATGGGCCCCATATAATGCTCTGTACAGAATGGGCCCCACATATTGCTAAATATATAATGGGCCCCATATAATGCTTTAGTATATGATGGGCCCTATATAATGCTCCTTTCAGAATGGGCCCCATAAATTGCTCCAAACATAAAAGAAATTAAATATTCTCCTCTCCTCGCTGGTTGCTGCTCTGCTCCAGACTCCTTACTATCTGCATTGTGATTGTTCAGAGCAGAAGGCATGCTGTAATGACGCCATAGTGCCATAGTGATCTCTGACCTGAAACATCACAGAGTCAGAAAAAGCGGAAGACACCGCAACTGTGAAGGAACGGAGAGGTTAGTATTGCAATTACCAAGACCCTGAGCAACTTGGGACAGGACCCACTCACGGGCGCTGGCATGAGGCACCAATAGAGCGCCAGTGTCCTCAACAGCGAGTTGGCCCCCTGCTTGCTTAGGGCCCTGGCACTTGCCTGGGAGCACCAGGTGCTGATGCCAGCTATGCACAGGGTCAATCAGGAGAGATGAGAGCATGGGGGCTTATGCAACGCCTCTCTCAGGCTTCCCATGCATTCCTTTACTGGTTCATAATGTTACAGCAACCATAGCCATAAATGAAAAAAATGTAATCCAATATGACTGATATAATGACCATTCGCAGTTTGTTTTTAATCCAATCCACTTGACAAACTTTTTCGAATTTGTCCCAAAATGTGTCCTTTTTGGGGGGATTCTATGTTATTTTAAGTAATTTCCCTATCCAAATTTGTTTGCAGGCATTTGTCCTGCTTTTATCCCCATTTTGATATTTTGCAGCCACTAGCCCTTTCTATGACCATTTCACAGCAATTTTAAAACACCAAATTTCAGGTTGCCATTGACTATTGGGTTCAGGTTTAGGGTCAAGTTCGGGGTCATCTTCGGATACCGAACCGGCATTTTAACTACTACGGGTCCATTCATCCCTAATGGTCACCTAATATCACCTGCAGAGTTCTCAGTATGTTCATGTAAGACAAATCTGATCTCAAGAGAACATGCTGAGCCTAGTCACAGTTGTGTCTTTTTTTGCAGGTATTTGCTCTTTTCACGCCATGAGGCAGACATGTTTTCATTGGTAAATGTTATAGAGCTAATTACTCTAGCAAACCAGAATTTTGTTTTTAAATCAATATAACAGACCTACTAGTCTTATTATCAATCTTGACCTCAGCATTTGAATCCCACACAACTTCTCTAATGTCCAACCAAATGTTGCCAAGAACTAATTTGATGTTTTAGTATTTGTTCATTTCTAGGTTATTATTTCATTACAACAGTCCCAATTACTAAATATCTTGGTAGACTGATGTACAAATAATGCTTGTATTCCTGTAAATGGATCTGTATTTTATGAGCAACCATAGGTGCACTTCATGAATGTCATTTCTGTAGGTGTCCTCAATCTCACCTCTTCTAAAATAGGCCCTACTACCAATTATCATGGAAAGTAATTGAAATAGCGAACTGATGTTTTTAATTACATTTTAACTATAATAGGTGATGAATCGCAAACACAATGCTAATTAACTTCACACCAAGTCTTAATATGCCTCCCAGGTACTATAAAACAGTATTTGCAGTGTAAATGTGCATGTATTTCGTTACCTCGACGATACTGTACACTATGAACTCATAATTACTCCTTGGAGAAGTTAAGTAAGGAGTATTGGAGCTGAGAGGAGGAAACACTTTCAGAAAGGATGTGAATAAAGACACATTCCTGACTTACTATCATCACAAGATAAAATTATATTGACTGAAATTTCCTGGAAATAGGTTCACAATGTGTTTGTTGGGTTTGAGTGGCTTTGGGATGACAGTTTATGTATTGATTATGTGTAAGTCTGCAGAGGTTGCACTGAGAAAAGCTTTATTATTCATATGTTTTAAGTATGTAAATCATTGGAGCCAAATCCTACTAAGTGTGTAAAGTGATATCTTAACTCAGAATATATGGACATTTCCTATCATGAACAAGTCTGAAGGTCCACATGAGGACATTTAATATGAAAAATATCTGTTTTATTCTTAGCTCTAGAGGAAATGACACTGCTAGCAAACACAATATTAACAAGATCATTCTCTCTATATTTCTACATGTAGTCAATGGAATAAGCAATGCAGTTTCAAAGGGCCCCCCTATAGGAACAGTGTGCGCCAACCTTTCCCTTAAGTAGTTGGTTTTCCAAGAGCCTAACAGTTAAAAATATTGTAACAAAGTGGTGTATCACAAGGTGTGAGAATTTTGTGTACTTAAACTAAAACAAAAGCTATTGACAATTTTAGAGGCATATTTTTTCCATGAATCCATAAATTTGAGGCTGAAAAGTTTTAGGAATTTTTTTTCTTAAATGGCTTAGTTTTACTTCAACAGCCTTTACGCATCATAATATATATTTGTTCCAAATATTACATTTGATGGATCATGAATATAGCCCTATCTCTGCACTCCTGTACAATCTTCTCAATAGGATTTATGCATAACCTGCAGAAGCCAAATGATGCATATTTCATGATACTTATTGCAAAAAAAGTAGCCAAAAGCACATACAATTACCGTATTCATGTTGTAAAAAATCATTATCTAAGCCTTAGATTCTAAGGTGTCCATATCCTGCAGAAACCCGTTAAAACACGAACTGCATTTAGTATTAATTTATAATATACACAGGTGCTTGAACGTTTGTGAAGGCTACAATATTTTAATATCTTTGCATTAATTTGACCTAAAATTATCAGGTTCTTCACACAAGTCATAAATGTAGATAGAGAGCCAGATCAAGCAAATGAATAAAATATTAGTTTGCGCACTCCATACAAAACAGCTTTAACTCTGTTATTTTGGCATACAAAACAGGAAATTATACAACAGAGCTGAGCTGTCTTGATTAGTTTCAAGGTTCGGTTCTATTCGCTGAACGTTTAGACGTTTGCCGAACATGTTCCTCATAGAATATAATATAGCCACCTCAGTGTATAATGCAAACCCTTCATAGGGTATAATGCATCCCCCCATAGAATATAATTTTGCACCCTCATAGGTTATAATGCAGCCCCCCTCCTATAGAATATTGCAGCCCCACCATAGGGTATAATGCAGCCCCCTCATAGGGTACAAAGCAGCCCTCCTCATAGGGTATAATGCATCCCCCCTCATAGGGTATAATGCAGCCCCCCTCACATAGAATAATGCAGTCCCTCTCATAAGGTTTAATGGGGCCCCCTCATAGGGTATAATGCAGCTCCTCTCATATAGAATAATGCAGCCCACCTCATAGATATAATGCAGCCCTCCTCATAGGGTATAATGCAGCCCTCCTCATAGAGTAAAATGCAGTCCTCCTCATAAGGTATAATGCAGTCCTCCTTATAGGGTATAATGCAGTCCTCTTCATAGGGTATAATGCAGCCCACTCATAGAATATAATGCAGCACCCCTTACAGGGTATAATGCAGCCCCAGCATAGGGTATAATGTAGCCCTCCTCATAGGGTATAATGCAGCCCCCCTCATAGGGTAAAATGCAGCCCCCTCATAGGATATAATGCAGCCCCCCTCATAGGGTCTATGCAGCCCCCCTCATAGGGTATAATACAGCCCCCTCATAGGGTATAATGCAGCCTCCCTCATATGGTATAATGCAGACTCCCTCATATAGTATAATGCAGCCCCCCACATAGGATATAATGCAGCCCCCTAATAGGGTATAATGCAGCCACCCCTACAAAATATAATGCAGCACCCTCATAGGATATAATGCTGCCCTCCACAGAATATAATGCAGCCCCTCATATGGTATAACACAGCCCCCCTCATAGGGTATAAAGCAGCCCTCTCATATGGTATAACACAGCCCCCCTAATATAGTATAATGCAGCCCCCCTCGTATAGGAAAATGCAGCCCCCCCACAGAATATAATGCAGCCCCCTCATAGGGTATAATATTGCCCCACCACAGAATATAATGCAGTGCCCCATCGTAGAGTATAATGCAGCCCCTCCACAGAATGCAATGCAGACCCTTATAGAGTATAATGCACCCCCCTAATAGGGTATAATGCAGCCTCCCATCATAGAGTATAATGCAGCCCCTCCACAGAATATAATGTAGACCCTCATAGAGTATAATGCAGCCCCACATGGAATATAATGTAGCTGCCCCTCCATAGAAAATAATGTAGCCCCGCAGTCCTACAGTCTTATGGTCATCAGGACTCACTGATATATATATATCTAAAAAAACAAACACAATGCTCACCTCTCCTCCTCGTTCCAAAGCTGATTCCATCTCTGCTCCAGTATCGGCAGTCTGCCCCACACAGCAGGTACGCGATGAAGTGACATAATTGCGCACCTGCTGTGCCAGAAGCAAAGGGGAATGATGGGAGAGGGAATATTAACTGACACTCTCTCCTCCATTATTGCTTTCAACTGTATCGGTATCTATGATGCTGATACAGTTGAATACAGCCCAAACTGGGTGGTGGCGCCGCCACCGAGCCCCCCTGACTTACAGGCCCCATAGCAGCCACGTGGGCTGGGGAAGTGGAGGCCCTGGTCTGCGGCTAACACTGCCCGCTATTAAAGTGACATGAATATTCACCCCTCTCCATGCCCATAGGGGCATGGGGAAGAGTGAATATTCATTTCTCTTTAACAGCGGGCACAGGCTTTAGCTTTAACAGCCGGCTTCTGCCTCCTGTCACCTGCTGCTTCTCCGCTTGCACTGGGCCCCCCTGACTCATGGGTCCTAGAGAAGTTGTGTGGTGTGCCACTATTAGCTTCATACCACTTGCTGTGGGCTCCTGTAGCAGCGGGGCCCTAGGCAGCTGCCAGCCCTGTGGGCCAGTAGGTGTCAGTGCCTGGGCCCACCAGAGCATCCTCCAGTTCTCCGATGGGCCAGTCTGAGCCTGTCTGCATCCCATTCTCAGACAGTGGGTTGTCATAAAGTTTTCATATTTAATAGTCAGTGAATCTAATGTTTTCCATCGATATTATACAGCTAGAAAGTTTGCTGCCATCTATAAAATTCTGAGCCTGCTGGATATTTTGTAGTATACAAAAGATCCCATGTCTTCACTATAAGGGAGACATTAGAAGTTGACATGGTGGCACGCAATGGTTCTTACATGATCTGAAGGAACCAATGAACATGTAAGCGGGTTTTCGCTTTCCTGTCCCTCAGTCCAGGCTGAGTCTGTACTTGGTCTTTCCATCTTATAGATTATAACAGATATAGAAATATAGTAAGTGGAGATCTCAGCACCCATTATTTCTACACTAAGAAGCAGAATTTCATTAAGGTGTTTATAAATGTTTGAGGGGATTAGAAACCCAGCACTTCCTCTTCCTAGAAAAGGGCTACTCTTGTCCATAGGCTGTACCTGGTATTACAGTCCAGTTCCACTGATATGATAGGAATCTCATACAACCACTTAACGAATTCAGCAAACACTTTGTCTGAGCTTTCTAATGACTTTATTAAGTTACCACAATATTGCATATTGATTGTAACTGACCGCTGGTCTCTTCCTAATTTCAAATTATATTCAGAGACATCTTGGCTTCTCAAATCGGGACAATACTTTTTTGCATCTGCACTTCATGATAGTCTGTTTATAGATTAATCAGATGTACAATAGGACTTTAAATCTCTTAATGTCCACCAATAAGACATACAACTGACCTGCGATATAAGAGACTAGGATCCCCCTTCGGGTGTCGATCCAGCTGCTGACAGCTGTCCGTTATAGCTGACAACTCTCTGCATCAGACACGATCAGTGTTGGCACCGACCTTCGACGTTCTACCCCTTAAATACTGCTCTAAATAGTCAATACAGCATCTAGATAGTTAACAGAGTGTGAGGGCTCCCTCTTTAACCCCATAAGCACCCTGAGATCCTGATTGCGTCCTGATGTTTCCCATGGCAGTTCATGACCAAAAAAAGGCCTTAAAATCTTTTGGCTATAGCGGCCTGTTCAGAAGTTAAAAACTTTTACTTGGTGTGAGTATCTTTCCAATTGTTCTTTTATTCTATCAATTCTGTCGCGACAAACACAGCAGTGGAGGTGGCTCATAAGTTTCGTAATAGTGTGATCTCAGACATTCATGCAAGCACCCTGTAATACACATTACACAAGTCTTCAATGGTGGCCCGAAAAAAGTTGAAGAAGCTTTGATTTCAATATCATCATAAGAAGTATCGGCTCGACAGTAGAAGATTGGAAACGTGTGATTTGGAACAGTGAGAAAAAAGTCAATAGACTGCCAAGTCTATACTATAGTTTAGTGGAGGAAGCCTGATGATAAGAGGTTGATTCAAAGCCAAAGATATTGGCTACTTAACAAGGATCGATGATGCTGAGCTATAGCTGAGTATCCTACAAGATGAGTTATTTCATAGTAGTAGTACTGTAGCTATGAAAAGAAGTATAGTGGTTCAGTAGGTCAATGACCTGAAACATACATATATTTTGGCAAAGAAAGCATTCAACGACAATGATGCAGAGGAGCTGGTTTGGCCCTCAAAGTCCCCAAACCTCAACCTAATTGAACAATTGTGGGTAGAGTTGAAGAAAAAGCTGTTTACATACTGTGAGGCAGTGACCCCTGTTACAGCTAGGGGGCGCTGTATGTGCTCTCCAGAATGTGTATGGAAGCGTAGTAAGGCCATGAGGGTGTACTACAGACACAGGTGTGGCTGTAATTAGAATAGTGAAGCAGTTATTGATTAAAAGCCCTGTAGTAGAGGGGGAGGTGTGTCAGTTTTGATTTGGAGGCAGACAGAGCAGTTGTCTGCAGAGCTGTTTCTGTGTGGAGCAACACAGGGGCAAAAGGAACTGACACCCTGCATCTTGGGCTGTCTTGTGTTTACCCGGCTGCAATCCGGAGGATAAAGAGTGCAGTGCACTGAATGAGTACAGAGACTTGATATCGGTGTGTGGTCACCCAGAGGAACTGGACAGATGGAAGTTCGGCCTGTTTATTGACTGCATCATATAGCCATGTATGACTAATGGACTGTATGAAGAAGCTGTATAATGTATAGACTGTGTGAAGTAACACAATAAAGGAACGTTTTGTTTGAACTTATTTGGGTCACTGCCGTTTCACTGTGTGTGGTCCTACCGCTGCATCACAATACCAAAATGAATCGACTCGTTTGCACAAACTTTGGGAAAGGTTAGAAAAGACCTGGGATCAGATTTCACGTGAGACATGCTTGAATGTGACTGAGAGCATGCCCAGAAGGATTCATTTAGTGTTGAAAGCCAAAATTGGATTTACAATATACTGAGAAAATAATAAATATTCAAAATTAGATTTTTAGTAGAAAAACAGAAAAAAATGCTGCGACATTGCAAGAATCGCATGACTAATCATGTATTAAATAGTTGCAAGTCAAATGTGTACATGAGATAGCCAAGTTACATGCCTATAAAATGGTGGAAAAATGTTTAGAATTGAGAGTCCTCAGTGGTTGATACCTTTTAATGGCTAACTGAAAAGATGGTAACAAATTGCAAGCTTTCGAGACTACACAGGTCTCTTCATCAGGCATAGACTAATACAAATTCTGAAGAATCACATATTTATGCACAACATAGCACAGAAAAAAAAAAACCATGGATCCATGTTTTTTTTTTTTTTTTTTTTATTTCTGTGCTATGTTGTGCATAAATATGTGATTCTTCAGAATTTGTATTAGTCTATGCCTGATGAAGAGACCTGTGTAGTCTCGAAAGCTTGCAATTTGTTACCATCTTTTCAGTTAGCCATTAAAAGGTATCAACCACTGAGGACTCTCAATTCTAAACATTTTTCTATCTACTGACTAACACGGTACCAAGATATATATCTTTCCTGTATAAAATGGTGGACTTTCAAAGAATAAGGAGAACCCTCCACCTCATCACCAAATGTACCAAACCAAGACCTTCAGTAGGAGAGTCCAAGGTCAGTGCAGGAAACGGCATATACCTCTGCTCACACACAGATATCACATAGTCACTTGGCAGATTTTGGGGTATTTTATGTGAAAACCTTGAAGTCTTTATGTATTTTACAGATATATAAGAATCTGAACATGCAGCCCCAGTGACAGCTGACATGTGAGACCCTCCTCATTATATATGTAAGTATTATAATAAATAACAATCGTTAGAATTTCACCATCTCCTATCCTGTATACTCCCATAGAGACTAATGTGATGTACTAGGAGGATTATTGTATAATACTAATATCCTTTTCTTCCAGAAAACCTTATGTTCAGCTGCCTGCTGCCAGGGGAACTCTGTGAAGCAAAACGTCACCTATATTCAGGTATGTCATCAACAGTGACTATATAAAGGAGCCGCCGGTTGTTCTCTATAAAATGTTGAGGACAGGTCTCTGTTCTACATGAAAATGTTTCTGATGATTGAGCTTTATACTATTTTGTTGTTTTACTTAATTCTAGAATGAATTTCTCATAAAAGTCGATGACAACTACATGTGCATGGACGATGCTCCTATCATGGTATAGGACATGGTTCATGTCTTGCTCTATCAGGGTTAATATTGCTGGCCTCTCTTTGAATCTGGGATGGGTATTTATACTCACTCCAGACTGGGATTCCCTGTCAGCTATACTTTTGTTTAGTCGGTTTGTCTGACCCCTTGAGTGTGTGCTTGGTTTGCAATTGCTTGTTTGTTCTGCTGACTTTCTGACGTTTGGCTTCCTTTTCTAACTATTCCTCCATCTCACCCTTTAGTTACCTCGTTATCTCTTGGTTTTGATCTTGGCATGTTTAACTACTCTCCAGTGTATATGGTCTCCTCCTCACCCCGTTGTCTGGCGCCACCCTCTACCATCTCCTTCCCTGTCACATGGTTCAGGTCCTGTTTGCTTCCCGGTGAGTTCCCCGCCACTCTGCTCTCAGCTCCCTTGCTGCGGCGTGCAGCTCTCCCCATAGTAGTAATACCCGGGAGTCATAACCTCTCTACTGTAGTCACATGACTGCTACAGCCAATCACAAGCCCAAAATGGTCAATTAACTGAAAAACAAGACATCATCCCTTGTGGTCCCAGTGGAGAGCACTGGAGCAGCCTGCACTGGAGTCAGCTCATCACAAGCACTATCAGTTCTGCCACAACAAACACGGCAGTGGAGGTGGCTCATATGCTTCATAACAGTGAGATCACAGGCATGCATGCAAGCACTGTGTGACACACATTACACAAGTCTTGAACGGTGGCCCGAAAAAAGATGAAGAAGCCTCGATTTCAATATCATCATAAGAAGCATCGGCTCGACTTTGCAAAACAGTTCGAAAAGTGGACAGTAGAAGATTGGCGTGTGATTTGGAACAATGAGGAAAAAAGTCAATAGACTAGGCTCTGATGGGTGCAAATGGATCTGGAAGAAACAAAGGAAAAAGGGGCTAATGAATCAAAAAATTGAAGAGACTGTCAAGTTTAGTGCAGGAAGCCGGATGATATAAGGTTGATTCACAGCCAAAGACATTAGCTGCGTAACCAGGATCGATGGAGCTGAGCTATATCTGAGAACCCTACAAGATAAGTTATTTCATAGAGTCGAGTACTATAGATATGAAAAGAACATCATAGTGGTTCAGCAGGTCAATGACTGAAACATGCATCAATTTTGGCAAATAAAGGGTTAAATGACAAGGATACAGAAGAGCTGGTTTAGCCCTCACAGTTCCAAGACCTCAACTTAATTGAGCAATTGTGGGTAGAGTAGAAGAAAAGCTGTATACATACCCAAATGAATCGACAAGTATGCACCAACTTTGGGAATGTTTAGAAAAGACCTGGGATAAGACATGCTTTAACCTCATTGAGAGAATGCCCAGAAGGAAACAGTCAGTGTTGAAAGCCAAAATTGGATTTTCAAAATATTGACAAAATAATAAACATTTGCAGCGCCCCAGAGTCCTGGTCGTTGCAGTAACGTCATTCTTCCACCAGGGGGAGTGATATTACGTCTGAAGGCAATAAAGGAGATCTCTTTACCAGGTATCACAAACCACACAACACACTTCACACTCCAGGCCGCCAGGGGGAGCTATGCTCCTATCTATTAGGGCACTCCTCACAATTAGGTAAAACTGGTAGTCTGGACAGAAAGTGAGGCAGAAGGAGGGAGAAGCTGGCTGGAGTGAGTTCCAGCCAGATCCAGACTGCGGTCTGAGGAGGACGAGGGTCTACGGAGTTGCGCCTGCCCCACATGCGGCAGCATCCTAAGAAAGAGACATTAAAAGAGAAGTGTATTGCAGAGGGTGAGAAACGAAGTCATAGCAAAAAGGAGAGGAAACCAGAAGGAGTTCTGGCTTGTGAAAGGCTGCCTCCTTCTGAGGAACAAGAATCCAGTGGCCAGCATACCGAGGGAGTAAGGATCTCTACGCTTTACTTCAGAGACTGGCAGGACAGTTAATTCCACATTAGTTGCCCGACCTTATACCCAGGAGGCACGGTGGCAACTTGTGGGGGACGGGGCGTGGTAGAGTCCCTGTAAAAAGCCTCAGGCCACCAGTCATACGGGTTTGTCCTATCCTATCCATCAGGGGGACAGAGAGAAAGATATTTAACATCCAGAATAGTTGTGAGGACCTTACCGAGAAGCTCAGCAGGGAGGTACTACAACACCCAGGCACTAGAGGAAGGCTATTGATTTCCACCTGGATAAGGGGACTCTGGATTTGCCATCGGACCGGCCGACCCTGCCTACCCTGTGGTCCGTACCCTGGACTGTGGACACTGAAGCCTTCAGTAAAGGTAAAGAGACTGCAACCTGGTGTCCCCGTTATTCACTGCACCTCACACCATTCACCATCTACATTCTGAGAAGCCCTATGGATACACTTCACCTGTGGGAAGGTATACCATCAAGCTGCCATAACATCACCCCAGTGGACCCCTAAGCAGCGTCGGTCATCCTGACCGAATACCACAGGTGGCGTCACGAACATTATCCCTTTAAAGACCTTCCCCCATTTTACAACGGACGTCCCCTAGGGCCACGGACCGGGTATTTCCTTACACACTGTACATTGGTACGGCATTGCTGTGGACAGTGAGCTAAAAGGGGATGTTGCGTGTAACGAATGGAAACGGAGGCGCAGAAGTTGAAGTTCACATTCGTTTTTATTTAGGTTTAATGTGGTATGTCCCCTCGAACAGGGACAAAGTGGGAAGCCTAGGGGACACGGGTGCTATCTCCAGTTAGACCCCGAACTCGTGGCAGCTGTCCCAGTGGGAAAATCGGACAAGCGGGGTTAGCGGGAGACGTGGAGCTAACCAGGTGATACTGGGTGTACGAGTAGAAGCTGGTTCCAATGGTACTGGCATTGTTTGGAGATGATGATGGCAGATTGGAGGGACGAGATGGGATTGCGTAGATAGAACAGTTGTCGTCCAGGATAGCCGGGTAACTGGTAGCTGATGATCTGTGGAAACAGACAGTATAAGCGGAGTGCTAGCGAAAGCACTTCAGGAACAGGAACACATGCAGACAGGAACCGGAAGTAAGCAACAGTTGCTTGTTGCTCCGGCGCCCTCCCTATGGTGTAGGAGCTAGAAATAGCAATGAATAACATGCCATTGGCTAGAAGCATATTTTAAAAAAGAAGTAGAAAGCACTGGCACTCCTGATAGTTCCTAGTGGGGGAACAAAATTGCTGAATGTAGAGTGCTGCTGGTGATTGTAACAGGTTTTGTGTAGACCTGTAAAGTATATTAAATGAAAAAAGTGGTATTCACCTGTGCTGTCTACAAAAACGAACAATAAAATGAAACATAGATGAATAAATGAATAAGAGAGCACTTACTTAATGAGTAATCATTGGTTATGCAGCGGATGTTGTAATAGGTCCTTAAAGTACTACCAGAATCTTAGGGGAATGAGAAGGAAAAAAAAAAAAGTGTAAATATTTGTATTGGTGAATATAGTGAGACTAAATAGATTTATAATATCTACTCACTCAGATATTAAATGGAAATGTGCAATGAAGAGACGTGATCCCTGTGTATCTGCAATTGATGCGGGTATTGTGATGACCACGGTTGCTTAATCTTCAGAGGTTTATAGTAGATGCCCCTGCTTAAATAAATGTACAACCTTTATAGGTATGGTTTTAAATAAATGCGGTCTAATTTTCCCAGTACACAATAAACTTACTGCTGGTGGGAGTAGCGCAGGATTCCGTTAGGTTAAGGTACTAAGATGACCGTCAGGTGCTGGCTGACAAGGATTACTGTGATTAGAATTGATTGCCCATATGTTGAGATGAGGAGAAATGCTCCCCTAGTATGTTGGAGCACTAATACGCCACAATTGCTATGTGCACATAAAATATGCTGTACTCACTGTGGTGCTGAGTGCGGAGGGAAGCGGTTCCGGAAAGTCTGAGCCACCGCTAGGTGTACCACTATAACAGAGCGGTGGGTTAAGGAGAGAGTGGCGGCAGGAGCCGCTCGACCGCGAGACCTCGCTTGCCCCGGCCGGATGCAGCGCTGAGGTATTGGTCGGAGAGGCTGGGCGGAGCTACTGGTGATGTCACTACGGGGCTAAAGAGGACAGGTGTGCAAGTATAGCTAGTCAGCCAACCAGCGTGTTTCAAGGGCTCTGGCCCTCTTCATCAGCCAACCATAGCGGTACACCTAGCGGTGGCACAGACTTTCCGGAACCGCTTCCCTCCGCACTCAGCACCAAACTCCTGGGGTGCCACACTACCTTGCAATAATACATTGCTGGGGGAATGCAGTTGACAGAAAGAGTGTTAAACACTTGGTTTGATTACTGTAGTAAAATCTGTGTGAGAGAAAAGGAAAAACCAAATGAACTCAGCCTTAAGTTAAAAAAGCAGAATGACATGCTTTCATTTGTAAGCCAGGGTTTTTAACAAAGAAAAGTTTTGTAAGTTTCTACCAAGGAAAACTGATTACAATGTATTGTACATTCACACACTTCTTCCCTGGTGGTGGTATAATATGAGTAGTGTAAATCTCATCGATGAGCTGTAAATTACCATGACACATGGCTTTTATTCATTCACTGTATTAAAACGATAACTTACTGACTGCTGTAGGATTTGTGTTTCTATCTTGGAAAAACGTTTATGATTCCTCTCTGTGAATTACAAATTATGAGACTGAATACTAGACTATAACACTTCCTTTCCTGCAAATATTTTAACAGATGTAGCATTCGCCAACTTGATGGTTCTGTCATTAATTCTTTATTAATAATACCCTTGACCCGAGCACTATGTCCAGCTACCGCCCCATATCTATGATCCCATTTGCTTCCAAACTACTTGAGCAGCATGTCGATGCTGAACTTTCCTCTCACCTTGCATCCAACTCTCTCTTTGACAGCCATACAATGTAACATCGTCTCATGTACAGCACCATGGAATCAATAGTGTTATACCGTAAATACTTGAGTATAAGCCAAGATTTTCAGACCATTTGTCCCCCTCTCGGCTTAAACTCGAGTCATACCCAGGGGTCTGCAGGGGAGTGGGAGCGGTGACTGTCTAATTATACTCACCTGCTCCTGGCGCGGTCCTTGCAGGTCTCTGGCTCCCTGGTACTCCAGCTTCTTCCTGTACTGAGCGATCACATGGTACTGCTCATTACAGTAATGAATATGCGGCTCCACCTCCCATAGGGGTGGAGCCACATATTCATTACTCTAATGAGCTGTAACGGTGAGCGGTAACAGTGACCGCTCAACACAGGAAGAAGCAGCAGCGTCGGGGAAGCAGGGACTGCACCGCGCCAGGAGCAGGTGAGTATAATGGGGAGGGGAGCGCAGCGCTGGGCGATATTCACCTGCTCCTCCTTCCAGCCGCCGCTCCATCTTCAGCGTCTTCGGCAGTGACGCTCAGGTCAGAGGGCGCGGTGACGTAGTTAGTGCGCGCCCTCTGCCTGAATGTCAGTGCAGAAGATGCTGAAGATGGAGCGGCGCCGGAACGAAGTCAGGTGAATATTGAAAGGGCCTGAACGACGGAGAGGTGAGTGTGTGGTTTTTCTTTATCGCAGCAACAGCAAATGGGGCAAGTGTCTGTATGGAGCATCTTATGGGGCCATAACGTTTGTGCAGCACTATATGGGGCAAATGTCTGTATGGAATATCTTATGGGGCCATAACGTTTGTGCAGCACTATATGGGGCAATTATCTTTATGGAGCATCTTATGGGGCCATAATCAACATTTGTGCAGCATTATATTGGGCAAATGTGTCTATGGAGCATCTTATGGGGCCATTATTAACCTTTATGCAGGATTATATGGGGCATATTTTAATATGGAGCATCTTATGGGGCCATCATAAACTTTATGGAGCATTATATGGGGCAAATGTGTCTATGGAGCATCTTATGGGGCTATAGTCAGCATTTGTGCAGAATTATATGGGGCAAATGTCTCTATGGAGCATCTTATGGGGCCATAATCAGCATTTGTGCAGCATTGTATGGGGCAAATGTCTCTATGGAGCATCTTATGGGGTCATAATCAACATTTGTGCAGCATTATATGGGGCATATTTCAATATGGAGCATCTTATGGGGCCCATCCTGAACTGTATGGAGCATTATATGGAGCTCCTGATTCAATATGGATATTCAAAAACACTTAACCTACTGATGTCTCAATTAATTTTACTTTTATTGGTATCTATTTTTACTTTTGACATTTACCGGTAGCTGCTGCATTTCCCACCCTAGGCGTATACTCGAGTCATTAAGTTTTCCCAGTTTTTGGTGGCAAAATTAGGGGGGTTGGCTTTTACTCAGGACGGCTTATACTCGAGTATATACAGTAAATAATAATTCTGAATCTGAAGAGTCTCCATCCCCTGAGATAAACTGCAGCACCATACTGTCAGAGGAGTCTCAAATGGGACAAATCTATCACACATTGATTGTCCCAAATACCTTGCAGAAGAGAATCAAATCTGGAGCCAATCAATTGCCACTACAGACTATTTCTTGTAGGTTGAATTACAAAATACCATTTAGACCACATATTTTATAGCAAAATTCAATGTGGACATGTAAAGATATTTACATGGAGGGTGAACATTCAGAATAAATTCCTCTGGTGGACCAAATGAACCCCAGGGTGAGTGACAGAAATTTCAGCGGAAAAGTCCTGCGAGCCAGAGACACGGGTAATGCACATCCGCCACTGTTGGAATGAATGGGCGTTGATCTGCAGTACCACACCTGCCACTACTATACCGCTGACAGTACTTTGCTATTCCACTTTGCAACTGATCACATCCATCCAATGCTAGCACAATAGCCCGTTGTTGCATTGATATTGATTACTCATTAACTCCTTTAACTAGTGTAGACCCCAGACCATAAACCTACACAAATACAAACCTTACAATCAATTACTGTAAGGTCAGACTAGACCTGTATATTTTGTGGTTATGTTTATAAATCAAGAGAAAAGTCTTTAAACCCTTCACGACTAGTGTTGAGCATTCCGATACCGCAAGTATCGGGTATCGGCCGATACTTGCGGTATCGGAATTCCGATACCGGGATTCCGATACTTGCTGCGTATCGGATACCGGAATCGGAAGTTCCAAGATTCAAAATGCAGAAATTCAGCCAATGAGAATGATTCCAAGTGTGGGCACATCCTGTTTAGCATGGAGGGCATGAAACTACTGGCAAGGCTGTGATTGGCTGCTGAAATGATGTCATGCTGCAGTTTAAAAGTCGCTGGTGCCATTTTGCGATCACTCTGCTGTGAATTCAGTTAGTGACAGGACGCTGTTTGCTGACTGAGGGACAGTTTAGAGATAGCGATTTGCTTCTTTGTGCTTTCCAAAGGCTAATTTAGCAACCGCTGTGTTCACCTACTATTCACCTTGCTTTTGCCTTGTAGCGCTGTTTTCACAGCGATCTGCAAGGTCTGTGTGTGTGTGTGTGTGAGTGCAGCCCACTCTCTAGTCTGAGTGCAGCCACATAGGCCATCCATAGCTGGTTGTATTCAGTTCAGGGAGGGTGGTTCATTGCCTCATACTGTTCTTTTTTTTTTTTTTTTTTTTCAAGTAGTGTAGTCTGCTGCTAATTTATTCAAAAAAATCCTATTAGTGTCTTTCCACCCGTCTCCAGCTAATTTGTGGAAAAACACTACATAGGATAAAGTAGAGGAGGGTTTTTGGGCCTTGCAGCGCCGTTTACGGCTGTCTGCACGGTCTCCGTGTGACTGCAGCTCGCCCTGTAGTCTGTGAGCAGCCATAGCCTGGTTGTCTCCAGCTCAGGGTTGTTCACTGCGTCATACCGCCAAATCAATTTTAATTTTTTTTCAAGTAGTGTAGTCTGCTGCTAATTTATTTAAAAAAATCCTATTATTGTCTTTCCACCCGTCTCCAGCTAATTTGTGGAAAAACACTACATAGGATAAAGTAGAGGAGGGTTTTTGGGCCTTGCAGCGCCGTTTACGGCTGTCTGCACGGTCTCCGTGTGATTGCAGCTCGCCCTGTAGTCTGTGAGCAGCCATAGCCTGGTTGTCTCCAGCTCAGGGTTGTTCACTGCGTCATACCGCCAAATCAATTTTAATTTTTTTTCAAGTAGTGTAGTCTGCTGCTAATTTATTTAAAAAAATCCTATTAGTGTCTTTCCACCCGTCTCCAGCTAATTTGTGGAAAAACACTACATAGGATAAAGTAGAGGAGGGTTTTTGGGCCTTGCAGCGCCGTTTACGGCTGTCTGCACGGTCTCCGTGTGATTGCAGCTCGCCCTGTAGTCTGTGAGCAGCCATAGCCTGGTTGTCTCCAGCTCAGGGTTGTTCACTGCGTCATACCGCCAAATCAATTTTCTTTTTTTTTCAAGTAGTGTAGGTTGCTGCTAATTTATTTTAAAAAATCCTATTAGTGTCTTTCCACCCGTCTCCAGCTAACTTGTGGAAAAACACTACATAGGATAACGTAGAGGAGGGTTTTTGGGCCTTGCAGCGCCGTTTACGTCTGTCTGCACGGTCTCCGTGTGACTGCAGCTCTATCTGTTGTCAGTTCAGCCCCAAAAAAATAAATAAGTAATAAAGTTCACCAAACACACCAGTTACACCACTTTACATTTGTGTAGGCCACATTAGCTCATATTAAAGTCTAGTCCACACTTTAGAAAATTAGTGTTTCTTATACCTGTTAGGAGGAGTTGCTCAGGAATAAGCACACAAATCCGTTAGTACTTTTCTGCTTATCTTTATCAGTCAACCAAGATGAAGAAGGCAGTGAGTAAGGCACGTGGGCGTGGGCGTGGGCGCGGAGCAGGGAGGGGACGTGGGGATTCTGTGCCTGCTGCGGGCACCGGTGACTCATCAGCACCCACTTTCACCAGGCAACAGTCGTTCATGCGCAGCTTTGTGTCAGAGCGCCGTACACCGCTGCTGCGTCAAGACCAAATTGAAGCTGTTGTCGGATGGATGGCAGCTAATGCATCAACTTCCATTAGTGCCACATCCTCTCAGACACAGAGCACTGGAGAGCAGCCATCTGTCTCTTCACCACCTGCCAAATTGCCCAGGCAGACAGAGAGCCCAGGACAGGAGCCGTCTCTACTTCTGTTCTCTGAATCTCTTGGCTTGGAAACAGGGGGCCAGCCAAGCAGCATTGGAGAAATGGAAGAAGAGGCAGGGTGCAGTGATGCCCAACAGCTTTTTCTGTCTTCCTCTGAAGAGGCGGGTGGGCCAGTGGCTCCGGTCACCACATCGCAGGCCGCATCAGCTGATGATGACACTCAGGTGCCACTTACTGGTGCGTGCTCTGCTGCTGAGACTACCCAGGAGGAGCAGTTGGGGGCAGAGGGTAGTGTAGATGATGAGGTCCTCGACCCATCTTGGCGTGAGGGACAGGAAGGTGGTGGGAGCAGCTCTGAGGAAGAGATTCCCCGTACGGCCCAAAGAGGGAGAGGGAGGGGGAAGACTGCGGATCCTGCAGCCTCCGCTTTGGCACCCGTTAGGAGCATGTCTCTTCCAAAAGCCAAAAAGGGCGCTCCCAAGACTTGCAGTGCCTGGTCCTTTTTTGACACAGTTGCAGATGACATTTGCTATGTCAGATGCAAGGTGTGTCATCAAAAAGTCAAAAGAGGGAAAAATGTCAGCAACCTCAATACCTCCAACATGTGGAAACATGTGCGCAACAGGCACCCGGCGGAGTTAGAAAAACACACTGAAGAGGTAGGCCAACCAACAGCGGCAGCTACCACCTCTTCAGCTCGTGTTGCCTCTTCCTCTAGCTCACACGCAGCTGGTTCGGCTTCCTCCCAGGATCGCCATGGAAGAACCTCTGGCCCTGTTGTCCAGAGACCCGCTGTAATTCCACCCGCAGCACCACTTTCCCAGTCATCCACACACTCCCAGCCCAGTCTACAGCCATCGGTAGTACAGGCATGGGAGAAAAGGCGGCCTTTCTCGTCAAACCACCCACGAGCACAGGCTCTGACTGCAGGCATTGCCAAACTTCTGTCACTGGAAATGCTGTCATTCAGGCTGGTGGAGACTGACAGCTTCCGTGACTTGATGTCATTGGCAGTCCCACAGTACAATGTGCCCAGCCGCTTTTACTTCAGCAGGCAAGCCGTCCCTGCCCTGCACAAGCATGTGGAGGGACACATAAAACACGCGCTACTGAACGCCGTCAGTAGCAAGGTCCACCTCACCACCGATGCGTGGACCAGTCAACATGGACAGGGGCGATACCTTTCCCTCACTGCCCATTGGGTTAATGTCGTTGAGCCGGGTACAGACCGTGCGAGTGGCGCAGGACGTGTCCTGCCCACTCCAAGGATTGCAGGAATCCATTCTGTACGCATTGACTCCTCCTCTTACACCAGTTCCTCAGAATCATCGCTGCAGGAGCCGTCACAGTCCACCTCCACATGGACCCGTGATGAACGTGTACCTGTTACGACCGACATGAGCACAGCCGTGGCCAAACGTCAACAGGCCGTGTTGAAATTAATTTTTTTGGGGAATCGTAGCCACACAGCGCAGGAGCTCTGGAATGCCATCAAGCAGGAGAGCGATGTGTGGTTTGTGCCAGCGAATCTCCAGCCAGGCATGGTAGTGTGTGATAATGGCCGAAATCTGGTGGCAGCTCTGGGCCTCGGCAACCTCACTCACATCCCATGTCTGGCACATGTGCTCAATTTGGTCGTGCAGAGCTTTTTGAGGGACTATCCGGATCTTGATGCACTGCTGCACAAGGTCCGCCTAGAGTGTGCTCACTTGCGGCGTTCCAGCACGGCAAAAGCGCGCATTGCGGCTCTGCAGCGCCGACACCGCCTGCCGGAACATCGCATCATATGTGACCTACCTACCAGGTGGAATTCCACGTTACATATGTTGGAGCGGTTGTGTGAGCAGCAGCAAGCAGTAATGGAGTACCAGCTGCTTCAGGCGCAAAAAAGTCGCAGTCGGCGCCGTACAGACTTCACAACCACAGAGTGGGCCACTATGAATAACGTCTGCCAGGTTTTGCGTCCCTTTGATTATTCCACGCGGATGGCGAGTGCAGATGATGCACTAGTCAGCATGACTGTCCCCCTTATCTGCCTGCTTGAAAAATCACTGCAAGCGCTAAGGGATGATGTTGTGGAAGAGGTGGAGGATGAGGATTCACCATTTCCATCATCTTCTGGACAGTCAGCGCCACGTGGTTCCTCACAAACGCGTAGGCAGGGGACAGTTTGTGAGGAGGATGAGGAGGAGTCAATGGAGGAGGAAGACGTCCGTCCAGAGGAGGGAGTTACCGAATTGTCCAGTACTCAGTGTGTACAGCGAGGGTGGGGTGATGACGAGCAGGCAGAGATCACGCCTCCAGCAGGGGACAGCGTTTCTTGGGCAGTTGGCAGTCTGCAGCACATGGTGGATTACATGCTGCAGTGCCTGAGAAACGACCGCCGCATCGCCCACATTCTCAACATGTCTGATTATTGGGTGTTCACCCTCCTCGATCCTCGCTACCGGGACAACGTAGAAAGCCTCATCACACCGTTGAACCGGGAGCGAAAAATGCGGGAGTACCAAGACACACTGGTCAATTCCATCATCTTCTCCATTCCAACTGAGAGAAGTTCTGCTAGTGCATTCCAAAGCAGCTCAGTGCGTCCAGGCAGTGGTGGAGGCTCTGCACAAAGAGGGAGCAGAAGCAGTGCCTCTGCCCAAGGCAAGACCAGTATGGCCCAACTGTGGCACAGTTTTCTGTGCCCCCCACAAAAGTCTACACCATCACAGATGGCTCCAGTCAGCAGGAGGCAACGGTTCCGTCAGATGGTGACAGACTACATGTCTTGCCCTCTTGCTGTACTCCCAGACGGCTCTTCCCCTTTCAAGTTTTGGGTCTCAAAGCTGGATACATGGCCAGAGCTAAGCCAGTATGCATTGGAGGTGCTGTCTTGCCCTGCGGCCAGTGTAATATCGGAACGTGTCTTTAGTGCTGCAGGTGGTGTACTAACTGACCGTCGCATGCGACTATCCTCCGATAACGTTGACCGGCTTACTTTCCTGAAAATGAACAAGGCCTGGATCTCGCAGGAATTTGCCACTCCTCCTCCTGATTAAATAATTAGGTCACTGTATACGTTATCCAGGTCTCCTGTTGTGTTCATCTTTCTACCACCTGAACTTAAATTCCTGGGCTCCAACACCGCCAGTTGAGGCTCAGAAGTGCCGTCTGCACAGTCAAAACATACGACCCAGTGTTATTGGGTTTCAGTAACGTCAGCTGATCCCCAGCTGTGTAGCCGGCAATGTGTCATGCGACCGCCACGCTGACACAACAACTGAAATGTAAGGGAATCTGTCCCCCCCCCCAAGGCGTTTGTTACTGAAAGAGCCACCTTGTGCAGCAGTAATGCTGCACAAGGAAAAGGTAGCTATTTTTGTTTAGCACCTTGCACACGCAGAACTTAACACTTATAAAATGTGTCCACTGATACCGTAACACCGTCCCGGAGGTGGGACTTTCCTTCGTAATGTGACGCAGCACAGCCGTCATTCCTACCCCTCCGGCGCCGCGCACCCGCTCCTCAGCGTTGTTTGATTCCGTCCCGGAGCCTGCGCTGTTATGTTATCCCGTGGCCAGGCACACTTAGCGCTGCCCGTCTTCTGGCATCATTTGGTGTCAGGATGGCTGCGCATGTGCGGCCGCGCTGGCAGAGAGCCCGCCTCGCAGTGTCTTCTGATTTAATCCCACTGGGGGCCTGGGATCCATGGACATGCGCAGTGCATATCTGAACCTCCACCTCTCACTCATCTCCCTATGGCTTCTTCAGACTGTTCGGTGTCAGCTGGTCCCTAATAGCATGCCACGGCCATGACACCGCACAGTCTTAAGAAGCCGTAGGGAGGGGAGTGAGAGGCGAGGATATGCACTGCGCATGTCCATGGATCCCAGGCCCCCAGTGGGATTAAATCCGAAGACACTGCGGGGCGGGCTCTCGGCCAGCGCGGCCGCACAGGCGCAGCCATCCTGACACCAAATGATGCCAGAAGACGGGCAGCGCTAAGTGTGCCTGGCCACGGGATAACATAACAGCGCAGGCTCCGGGACGGAATCAAACAATGCTGAGGAGCCGGTGCGCGGCGCCGGGGGGGTAGGAATGACGGCTGTGCTGCGTCACATTACGAAGGAAAGTCCCACCTCCAGGACGGTTTTACGGTTGCAGGGGACACATTTTATAAGTGTTTAGTTCTGTGTTTGCAAGGAGCATGATGAAAAGAGCCACCTTTTCCTTTTGCATCTTTTGTGCTGCACAAGCTGGCTCTTTCAGCTACAAACGCCTTGGGGGGGGGTTAAAGGTTCCCTTTCGACTTTCTCAGGCTTCGGCCTACATTGTGTTCCTCTGCTTTTCCACCTGTCCCTGGGCTCCAACACCGCCAGTTGCCGTCCAGAAGTGCTGTACGCACAGTCAACAGTCGCTCCTCTGTTATTGGGGTTCAGTAACGTCAGCTGTTCCCCTGCTGTGTGTGTGGCAATCCCTCCTACCTCCTCCAACCTCCTCCTCCTCCTCCACCTGTCCCTGGGCTCCAACACCACCAGTTGCCGTCCAGAAGTGCTGTACGCACAGTCAACAGTCGCTCCTCTGTTATTGGGGTTCAGTAACGTCAGCTGTTCCCCTGCTGTGTGTGTGGCAATCCCTCCTACCTCCTCCAACCTCCTCCT
Organism: Ranitomeya variabilis; assembly: GCF_051348905.1. Classification (NCBI taxonomy): domain Eukaryota; kingdom Metazoa; phylum Chordata; class Amphibia; order Anura; family Dendrobatidae; genus Ranitomeya; species Ranitomeya variabilis. Next base: position 477,178,160 of record NC_135237.1, read on the forward strand.
CCTCCTCCACCTGTCCCTGGGCTCCAACACCGCCAGTTGCCGTCCAGAAGTGCTGTACGCACAGTCAACAGTCGCTCCTCTGTTATTGGGGTTCAGTAACATCAGCTGTTCCCCTGCTGTGTGTGTGGCAATCCCTCCTACCTCCTCCAACCTCCTCCTCCTCCTCCACCTGTCCCTGGGCTCCAACACCGCCAGTTGCTGTCCAGAAGTGCTGTACGCACAGTCAACAGTCCCTCCTCTGTTATTGGGGTTCAGTAACGTCAGCTGTTCCCCTGCTGTGTGTGTGGCAATCCCTCCTACCTCCTCCAACCTCCTCCTCCACCTGTCCCTGGGCTCCAACACCGCCAGTTGCCGTCCAGAAGTGCTGTACGCACAGTCAACAGTCCCTCCTCTGTTATTGGGGTTCAGTAATGTCAGCTGTTCCCCTGCTGTGTGTGTGGCAATCCCTCCTACCTTCTCCAACCTCCTCCTCCTCCTCCACCTGTCCCTGGGCTCCAACACCGCCAGTTGCCGTCCAGAAGTGCTGTACGCACAGAGCCAAACACCTCGCAAATGTGTTAGTGGGGTTCAGCACCGCCAGCTGTTCCCCTGCTGTGTATACGGCAACGTGTACTGCGACCGCCACGCAGGCACAACAAGTTAAATTTAAGGGAACCTGTCCCCCCCCCAGGCGTTTGTTACTGAAGGAGCCACCTTGTGCAGCAGTAATGATGCAAAGGGAAAAAGTGCCTCTTTTCGTGGTGCTCCTTGCAGATGCTGAACCTAACACTTATGAAATGTGTCCCCTCACAGCGTTCAACCGTCCGGTAGGTGGAACTTTCCTTTGTCATGTGACGCAGCACAGCCGTCATTTTTACCCCCTTGGCGCAGTGCGCCGCCTCCTCAGCGTTGTTTGAATCTGTCCCGGAGCCTGCGCTGTTAGGTTACCCCTTGGCCATGCACACATTTCGCGCTGCCCGTCTTCTGACATCATTTGCTGTCAGGCTGGCTGCGCCTGTGTGGGTGCGCTGTCCGAGATTCAGCCTCGCAGTGTCGTGTAATGTAATCCCACCGCGGGCCTGGGATCCGTGGCCATGCGCAGTGCATATCCTCGCCTCTCACTCCCCTCCCTACGGCTTCTAAAGACTGTTCGGTGTCAGCTGATCCCTAATAGCATGCCACGGCCGTGACACCGCACAGTCTGAAGAAGCCGTAGGGAGGGGAGTGAGAGGTGAGGATATGCACTGCGCATGGCCACGGATCCCAGGCCCGCGGTGGGATTACATTACACGACACCGCGAGGCTGAATCTCGGACAGCGCACCCACACAGGCGCAGCCAGCCTGACAGCAAATGATGTCAGAAGACGGGCAGCGCGAAATGTGTGCATGGCCAAGGGGTAACCTAACAGCGCAGGCTCCGGGACAGATTCAAACAACGCTGAGGAGGCGGCGCACGGCGCCAAGGGGGTAAAAATGACGGCTGTGCTGCATCACATGACAAAGGAAAGTTCCACCTACCGGACGGTTGAACGCTGTGAGGGGACACATTTCATAAGTGTTAGGTTCAGCATCTGCAAGGACCATAATTAAAAGAGCTAAGTTTACCTTTTCCAGCATTAGTGGTGTACACGATGGCTCTTCCAGCTACAAACGCCTGGGGGGGGGTTAAAGGTTTCCTTTCAACTTGCTCCAGTGCAGGCTTCGGCCTACACTCCGCTCCCCCTGCTCCTCCTGCTGACCCTGGGCTCTAACACCGCCAGTTGGGGCCCGGTACTGCTAGCTGCACAGAGAAAAACACCAGCCAATGTGTCAGTGGGGTTCAGCACCGCCAGCTGTTCCCCTGCTGTGCAGCCGGCAACGTGTCCTGCAACTGCCACGCAGGCACAACAGACCCAAAAGCTGCCGCCAGTGCAGGCTTCGGCCTACACTCTGCTCCATCTCCTCCTCCTGCTGACCCCGGGCTCCAACACCGCCAGTTGGGGCCCGGTACTGCTAGCTGCACAGAGAAAAACACCAGCCAATGTGTCAGTGGGGTTCAGCACCGCCAGCTGTTCCCCTGCTGTGCAGCCGGCATCGTGTCCTGCAAAAGCCACGCAGACACAAGAACTGAAATTGAAGGGAACCTGTCCCCCCTCCCCCAGGCGTTTGTACGTTTTAAAGGCCACCTTGTACAGCGGTAATGCTGCATGTGTGCAAGGTGGCTCATAAACGTATTCTCCTCGCACATGTGGAACTGAAAACACGTCTAAAATGTGTCCTCTGTGTGACCATTTAACCGTCCCGGTGGTGTGACTTTCCTTTGTAATGACACGCTGCAACCCCCTTGGTAGCGCTGCCCATCTTCTGGCATCATTGTTTGGCTGCCTGCGCCTCTGCAGCCGCCCTGACCCACACAACGCCCCTCGTTGTCTTATTTATTGGGACTGCGAGGGTGTGATTGACGGGCATGATCAGTGCATCAGTTCGCCTGTCCCTCATCTCCTTCCGCCTTCTGCGGACTGTGCGGCTTCATGGCCGTGGCATGCGATAAGGGATCAGATGACGCCGCACAGTCTGAAGCGGGTGTAAGGACCCGAGTGTGAGAGGCGAACATATGTGCTGCGCCAGGCCCTGAATCCCAGCCCCGCAGTGTTTTAACAATGTTAAGACACTGCGGGGCTGGGATTCATGGTCATCGCGAACCGCACCGGCCGACATTAAATGAGGTCAGAAGATGGGCAGCGCTAACAGCGCTAGGCCAGGGGATAATACGACAGCGCAGACTCCTGTACAGCAAATAACAACGCTCAGGAGGCTGCACCCAGCACCAAGGTGGGATTCTTGACATCTGTGCTGCGTCTCATTACAAAGGGAACTCGCGCCTCCAACACAGTTTGACTGTTTAAAGGGCTAAATGTTATACGTGTTTCATTCAGCGTGTGCAAGGAGCGAAATTAAAAGAGCAACCTTTGACTTGTGCAGCACTACTGCTGCATAAGCTGTGGCTCTTCTACTTTGTAACCCCTGAGGGGGGGTTAAAGGTTACCTTTGAAATCGGTTCAATTAGGCTTCGGCCTACACTCTGCTCCCCCTGCAGAGCCCTGGGCTCCAACACCGCCAGTTGGGGACCGGTACTGCTAGCTGCACAGAGAAAAACACCAGCCAATGTGTCAGTGGGGTTCAGCACCGCCAGCTGTTCCCCTGCTGTGCAGCCGGCAACGTGTCCTGCAACTGCCACGCAGGCACAACAGACCCAAAAGCTGCCGCCAGTGCAGGCTTCGGCCTACACTCTGCTCCATCTCCTCCTCCTGCTGACCCCGGGCTCCAACACCGCCAGTTGGGGCCCGGTACTGCTAGCTGCACAGAGAAAAACACCAGCCAATGTGTCAGTGGGGTTCAGCACCGCCAGCTGTTCCCCTGCTGTGCAGCCGGCATCGTGTCCTGCAAAAGCCACGCAGACACTTGCTCTTGTACCTTCTGCTCCCCATCCTGGTTCCAGTACCGTCAGCTGGTTCCGGGCAGAGCCTTTGGCTTAGGTGCCTCCCTCTGGGTATCCGAGTTCCACCAACGTCAGGTGGTCCTTGGTAGTGCTTTCAGGCACGGGTACCTCCTGCTTAGTAACCGGGTTCCAGTAACGTCAGCTGGTCCTCGGTAGTTCCATTGGCTCTTGGACCTTCGGGTAGCCATCCGAGTTCCAGTTCCATCAGCTGGTTCTCGGCATTTTCTCAGCCTTCTTGTACCTTCTGCTACATTTCCAAGTTCAAGAGACTAAACACGATGACCCGGAAGACCACCCCTAAGATGACGACGACACCAGAGACGACAACCACCGTGATGACGACGACCCTGGAGACGATGACCCCGAAGACCACCCCGATGACGACGACCCCGGAGACGACGACGACCTGGAAGACCGAGAAGCAGAAGAACAAGAGGCTGCAGAACAAAGAGCAGAAGAACATTAAGCATAACACTAAATATCAGAGCAAAAAATATTATCTAAATTATAAGCAGAAGAAGACTAAGCAGTGTATGGGGGTGAGTCCATTCCTCCTCGTGGTGCCCCTGGATAAAGCCTGATGCTGCAGGCCAAACTGAACGCGGACAAATGTAACTGTTTTGTGACAGGCAGAACGGAAGGTGTAATCTTCAAACTTTTATAGATAACAACTACGGGAATGCCTGTCACAAATAAGAATATGATGAAGAAGTAGAATATGATGAAGATAATAGTAAAATAAAAAGAATATGAACAATGTAACCAAAAAAATAATAGGTAGAAGATGAAGAAGAAGATGAATAAGGTGAAGAAGTTGATGTCAAAGAAGCTGATGATGAGGATAATGAAGAAGAAAGTGTGGGAGAAGTAAAAAAGAAGGTGAAGGGCGTGGAAGTAGTGAAACATCAATATCTGACAAAATAAAAAAAAAAATTAACATAGTCAAAATCTTTCTACCGCCGAACGTCATAAAAAAACCCCAAAATCCTGCTATTCTATTACATTGGGCTAAACCTCTGTGCCTTTAATGTCTCCGCCACGTCCCCCAATACATCCTACATTATTCTTAGTTGTTTTCCTTCATGTAGAATTAACCTACAAGTTTATAAAGGGTTTATTTTAATTCCGATATTTTCGTCCCATTGACTTGCATTGGGATCGGGTATCGGTATCGGATTGGATCCGATATTTTGACGGTATCGGCCGATACTTTCCGATACCGATACTTTCCGATATCGGAAAGTATCGCTCAACACTATTCACGACCTATGACGTATAGATACGTCATAGGTTGCTTCCCTGCCTTTGATGCGGTCTCCGGAGCTGAGTCCGCAACTTTTCCCACATGTCAGCTGATTTAAAAGTAGAAAGAAATGTTTTAAAAAGTATTAAAAAATATAAAAAATATAAAAGTCCAAATCACCCTCCTTTTGCCCCATTCAAAATCAAACAATAAAAAATACACATATTTGGCTTCGCTGTGTTCAGAAATTCACGATCTATCAAAATATAAAATCAATTAAAACATTAGGTGAATGGTGTAGCAAGAAAAAAAATCAAAACACCAGAATTACGTTTCTTTGGCCGCCGTAATATTGCAATAAAATACAACCGACAATCAAAACATTGTATCTACCCCAAAAGGGTATCAATATGAACGTGAGCTCGGCGACCAAAAAATAAGCCCTCACCTAGCCCAGATCCCGAAAAATGGAGACGTTTTCTTACAAACTTTGGATTTTTTTTGTTCACCACTTAAATAAAAAATAACCTAGACATCTTTGGCGTCTATGGACTAGTAATGGCCTGGAGAATCATAATTGGAGGTCAGTTTTAGCATTTAATGAACATGGTAAATACAACCCCCCCAAAAAAAAAAAACTGTGGGATTGCATTTTTAATGCAATTTCATTGTACTTGGCGCTTTTCTCCCGTTTTCCAGTCCACTATGTGGGTAAATCAATGGTGACGTTCAAAAGTAGAACTCGTCCTGCAAAAACAAGCCCTCACATGGCGATATTGACAGAAAGATAAAAAAGTTACGGTTCTGGAAAGAAGGGGGGGAGGGCGAAAAACGAAAACGCAAAAATGGAAAATCACAAGGTTGTGAAGGGGATGAATACTTAATGATTACGTTTGCATGTAAGATCAAATAGTAGGAGAAAAACAAATTTCATTTTGTATTTTCTACGATACTACAAATGTTTCTTAAGATTGCAAAACACTAAGTGAAGAGTCAGACGACCGTATAACTCAGACAAGGATCACAACGCAATGATTGGACTCGCCGGCTGCTCTACCAACCAGAGCATGATGGCTGCATAGAAAGCCATGCTGTCATGCTCAGGTTGGGAGAGCAGCCGGCGAGTCCAATCATTGCGTTGTGATCCTTGTCTGAGTTATACGGCCGTCTGACTCTTCCCCGAGGCATCACTCAGAGATCAGTGAACAGTCTCAGTTTCATCAGTGTTTTTTATAAGAATTTCATAAGGCTAAGTTCTCACGATGAGCTTTTGGGGAGTTTTTGATGTTGCATATTTTCTACACCATTTCTACACTCTTTAAACAAAATCCTTTTTTTACTTGCATTTTTTTTAAATACCCAACATAAAAAAAAAACTTATGAAACACACATTGTGTGAACGTAGCCTCTGAGTTTGCTCAGAGTTATATCAGTTTTTCTCATCTGCAACAAAAAAATAAAATACTGGGGGCTTTTCAAGCTTCTGCTATCAAACAGTTTGTGAACACTACCAATACACAGATGGCATCTGATTGCCGTCTGATTATTTTTCACAGACTCATAGACTTGCATTGGTGAGTATGATCTGTGGCTCAAACGAAAAACAGAAAAGTCTCTGATTTTGTGGACAGCTCTGGTTGTGAAAAGAGATAAACTTATGACAGCTCCATGGACTACAATGTCTTTACGTACAAATTCTACCTGTGACAAACACAGAACTTGCATATGAAAAAATGCTGTATTTATGTCCAATGGCCTTAGTGTCTATTCAGTCACTTTCAGTATAAAAGCTTTCATATAATCACTGGCATTACATTTTTCAGAGCTACGTTTTTTTATGATTTACTGCCACCTAGTGGCATTTTCTGAAATATACTATGAGGAGGCACAAATTTGTGTCCATGTCTAACAAAAAATTATTCTCAGCCAATAAAAAATGTATACTTTATTTATACCTTATTAAAAAGGAAAGCTTATATGTGTTCCTGGTCAAAAAGCAACTATAAAAATGCATGTACATAGAGACGTTTGCTTTTAGACAGTCTTGTGGACAAACACAATGCCACGTATAAGGCCGGGGTCACACTAGAGAGGAATACAGACGCATGACAGGCGCAAATAAACGCATTGCACACTGACCAATGTTTCTCTATTGGGCAGCTCCTATTTGCCGTATATATTTCAGCCATATTTTATGGGCTGAGAAAATTGCAGCATGCAGCGTTTGTCAGTGTATTGCGCAAAAAATCCGCAAATTAAAGTCTATGGGGGCGAGAAAAATACGGATTAGACACGGGTCATGCATGTGACTTGCGAGAAATACGCACCGGTGTTCTATAGAAAAGCCGGTAATTCAGCGCGGTGTACAGTAAAATCACACTAACAGGTTAGAATGGAATAGCTAAAATAAATGTCTACACATAGTATAGATAGATATATATAAATTCATTTATATACATATATATATTATATACAGGTCCTTCTCAAAAAATTAGCATATAGTGTTAAATTTCATTATTTACCATAATGTAATGATTACAATTAAACTTTCATATATTATAGATTCATTATCCACCAACTGAAATTTGTCAGGTCTTTTATTGTTTTAATACTGATGATTTTGGCCTACAACTCCTGATAACCCAAAAAACCTGTCTCAATAAATTAGCATATTTCAACCGTCCAATCAAATAAAAGTGTTTTTTAATAACAAACAAAAAAACCATCAAATAATAATGTTCAGTTATGCACTCAATACTTGGTCGGGAATCCTTTGGTAGAAATGACTGCTTCAATGCGGCGTGGCATGGAGGCAATCAGCCTGTGACACTGCTGAGATGTTATGGAGGCCCAGGATGCTTCAATAGCGGCCTTAAGCTCATCCAGAGTGTTGGGTCTTGCGTCTCTCAACTTTCTCTTCACAATATCCCACATATTCTCTATGGGGTTCAGGTCAGGAGAGTTGGCAGGCCAATTGAGCACAGTAATACCATGGTCAGTAAACCATTTACCAGTGGTTTTGGCACTGTGAGCAGGTGCCAGGTCGTGCTGAAAAATGAAATCTTCATCTCCATAAAGCATTTGACCCTGCCCTTGATGAAACACAGTGGACCAACACCAGCAGCTGACATGGCACCCCACACCATCACTGACTGTGGGTACTTGACACTGGACTTCAGGCATTTTGGCATTTCCTTCTCCCCAGTCTTCCTCCAGACTCTGGCACCTTGATTTCCGAATGACATGCAAAATTTGCTTTCATCAGAAAAAAGTACTTTGGACCACTTAGCAACAGTCCAGTGCTGCTTCTCTGTAGCCCAGGTCAGGCGCTTCTGCCGCTGTTTATGGTTCAAAAGTGGCTTTACCTGGGGAATGCGGCACCTGTAGCCCATTTCCTGCACACGCCTGTGCACGGTGGCTCTGGATGTTTCCACACCAGACTCAGTCCACTGCTTCCTCAGGTTCCCCAAGGTCTGGAATCGGTCCTTCTCCACAATCTTCCTCAGGGTCCGGTCACCTCTTCTCGTTGTACAGCGTTTTCTGCCACATTGTTTCCTTCCAACAGACTTACCATTGAGGTGCCTTGATACAGCACTCTGGGAACAGCCTATTTGTTGAAAAATTTCTTTCTGGGTCTTACCCTCTTGCTTGAGGGTGTCAATGATGGCCTTCTTGACATCTGTCAGGTCGCTAGTCTTACCCATGATGGGGGTTTTGAGTAATGAACCAGGCAGGGAGTTTTTAAAAGCCTCAGGTATCTTTTGCATGTGTTTAGAGTTAATTAGTTGATTCAGAAGATTAGGGTAATAGGTCGTTTAGAGAACCTTTTCTTGATATGCTAATTTATTGAGACAGGTTTTTTGGGTTATCAGGAGTTGTAGGCCAAAATCATCAGTATTAAAACAATAAAAGACCTGACAAATTTCAGTTGGTGGATAATGAATCTATAATATATGAAAGTTTAATTGTAATCATTACATTATGGTAAATAATGAAATTTAACACTATATGCTAATTTTTTGAGAAGGACCTGTATATCAGTGAGACACACATACATACATATATATTATATGCAGTACGTCCGCATAAGACCAGTAGTGTTTGGGGAGAGATGTAAGGTATGCGGGTATCTCCGTAGTGGCAACCTGAATGCACTCCCTCTGACATCTGCCCTCACAAGATTTACTCCATCTCAGAATTCTCCCAGAGGACCACTCTATATGTGGGGAGAGGTAATGCAACCAAGGTATCCCTAGAAGAATCTCGTCTATTCCCTCAGGAATGACAAGAAGGGAAATGATCTCCTGATGGGATGGAGACATAGATAACGTAAGCGGGATAGTCTGGTGTGTAATCTGTGAGGGCAGTGTCAACCCATTCACCACTCTCACTGTCACTGATTTGGCGAGCATCACCAGGAGTATTGCGTGCCATTGGGTGAAGGCAGAGGACATGAAATTTCCCTCCGCCCCTGAATCTACACAAAGCTCGACCGCAAAAGTGGAAGGGCCAAAGGTATTTATCCCCTTAAAGGACAATTTGGAGGAAAACGTCGCTGTGTCTAGTGAACCTCCTCCTACAGTTACTAGACGCGGTCGTTTCCCTACTGCAGTGGACATTTCCTGGTATAATGTCCTGATTGCTGGCAGATATTACAGATCATGGGTATTTGAGCATCCCGATTCCCGAGACTTTGGACCCGCTCGAGAAACCTCTATGGCCTCATAGGGCTCGGATGCCTGAACTGGAGACTCCAGAGGCTTGGCAAAGGTAGGTGCCAACCGGAACCTCTGCATACACCGGACTCGCTCCAACCGTCGCTCGATAAAATGGAGGTCAATGTGAGTGGATATAGTTATTAACTCCTCCAGTGTGGCGGGAATCTCCCTAGTGGCCAGGGCGTCCTCACATGGTCAGCCAGTCCTTTCCAAAACACAGGAATAAGGACTTTATCCGGCCACTCCAGCTCAGATGCCAAAGTCCGGAAGTGGACGGCAGACTGACTGACCATGGATGAACCCTGTGTCAATGCCAGCAGTTGGAGCGCCGAATCATGGGTGACACGAGGTCCCATAAAGACCTGTTTCAGAGTGTCCAGGAACCTTGGAGCACTCTGCACCACATGATCATCACACTCCCACAGCGGCGTTGCCCACTCCAACGCCCTGTCCGACAGAAGGGATATAATAAATCCCACTCTAGCCCGTTCCATGGGAAACAGCCAGGAGCTCAAGATGTACAGGTCCTTCTCAAAAAATTAGCATATAGTGTTAAATTTCATTATTTACCATAATGTAATGATTACAATTAAACTTTCATATATTATAGATTTATTATCCACCAACTGAAATTTGTCAGGTCTTTTATTGTTTTAATACTGATGATTTTGGCCTACAACTCCTGATAACCCAAAAAACCTGTCTCAATAAATTAGCATATCAAGAAAAGGTTCTCTAAATGACCTATTACCCTAATCTTCTGAATCAACTAATTAACTCTAAACACATGCAAAAGATACCTGAGGCTTTTAAAAACTCCCTGCCTGGTTCATTACTCAAAACCCCCATCATGGGTAAGACTAGCGACCTGACAGATGTCTAGAAGGCCATCATTGACACCCTCAAGCAAGAGGGTAAGACCCAGAAAGAAATTTCTCAACAAATAGGCTGTTCCCAGAGTGCTGTATCAAGGCACCTCAATGGTAAGTCTGTTGGAAGGAAACAATGTGGCAGAAAACGCTGTACAACGAGAAGAGGTGACCGGACCCTGAGGAAGATTGTGGAGAAGGACCGATTCCAGACCTTGGGGAACCTGAGGAAGCAGTGGACTGAGTCTGGTGTGGAAAGGCGTGTGCAGGAAATGGGCTACAGGTGCCGCATTCCCCAGGTAAAGCCACTTTTGAACCATAAACAGCGGCAGAAGCGCCTGACCTGGGCTACAGAGAAGCAGCACTGGACTGTTGCTAAGTGGTCCCAAGTACTTTTTTCTGATGGAAGCAAATTTTGCATGTCATTCGGAAATCAAGGTGCCAGAGTCTGGAGGAAGACTGGGGAGAAGGAAATGCCAAAATGCCTGAAGTCCAGTGTCAAGTACCCACAGTCAGTGATGGTGTGGGGTGCCATGTCAGCTGCTGGTGTTGGTCCACTGTGTTTCATCAAGGGCAGGGTCATTGCAGCTAGCTATCAGGAGATTTTGGAGCACTTCATGCTTCCATCGGCTGAAATGCTTTATGGAGATGAAGATTTCATTTTTCAGCACGACCTGGCACCTGCTCACAGTGCCAAAACCACTGGTAAATGGTTTACTGACCATGGTATTACTGTGCTCAATTGGCCAGCCAACTCTCCTGACCTGAACCCCATAGAGAATCTGTGGGATATTGTGAAGAGAAAGTTGAGAGACGCAAGACCCAACACTCTGGATGAGCTTAAGGCCGCTATTGAAGCATCCTGGGCCTCCATAACATCTCAGCAGTGTCACAGGCTGATTGCCTCCATGCCACGCCGCATTGAAGCAGTCATTTCTGCCAAAGGATTCCCGACAAAGTATTGAGTGCATAACTGAACATTATTATTTGATGGTTTTCTTGTTTGTTATTAAAAAACACTTTTATTTGATTGGACGGGTGAAATATGCTAATTTATTGAGACAGGTTTTTTGGGTTATCAGGAGTTGTAGGCCAAAATCATCAGTATTAAAACAATAAAAGACCTGACAAATTTCAGTTGGTGGATAATGAATCTATAATATATGAAAGTTTAATTGTAATCATTACATTATGGTAAATAATGAAATTTAACACTATATGCTAATTTTTTGAGAAGGACCTGTATAGCGCACTGGCTCATGAATCCCCCGACACAGCTTACTGTCACCAGCAAAGTTATCCGGTAATGGGAGACGGGACACGGGACAATGTCGGAGCAGGGGTGGCAGTGGACAAACTGGCTGCAGCCACGCTGGCAGCCTGAACAGCGACTGCGGTGACATCCACGGCCGAGGTTGTGCGCTCTAGAGCTGCCAACCTACCCTCCAGCTGCTGGATGTACCGTTGCAATCGCTGATCGTCAGCTATTACAAGCCAGACCCTGGCGCTAGTGTAATGTTAGGACCGGCGGAACGCACCAAATAATAATTAGAGAGGATATTAGGTGCATTCGCAGTCCGGGATCCACCGTGCAGAAAAGACACCTGCTGCTCGGTAATGACGGACTATATGGTGGTATAATGTGAATACACACACGGGTTAGCTTCACCCGGTATGAAGGAAGCGAACCCTATTGCGTCACAGTGCCGCGGTACCGCACAAAGAGCACAAAGAGTCACAGAACTCTGTCTCAAGACTCAGGGAAAGAGTTCCTCTAGACCTCTTGCGCTCGGCACCGCTACTGGGGTGTCATAGATTAAACTGAACTAAGAATTTACTGCACAAGAGTGCGTGCAGTGCCGCTCTGGCGGATGTCACTAACCACCTAAACTTGGGCCAGGAAAGCGCACTATTAGCGCACGGCGCCGTACCGGCAGTCACTGCTAACAGACGCAGTATCGTGTGCTAGATGTGCGTGATAGCACTGTCAGGCACTAGGTAGCTTCCACCATTCGCGAGCAGTCAACAACTCTAGGGATGGGAATGATTCGGAGCTTTCATCCGTCGACAGGCATACATCCACACACACACGTTAGCAAGTTTACACTAGCGCATGGCCGAGCGGCCATGCAAACCTTTTATAGTAGTAGTGCTCCTGGACCTTCCTGATAGTCCAATAGGAGCCGCAACAGGACCTGAGCATGTGACCCCCGACCTCCATTGGGAGGTCGTCAAGTGGGCATGCTCAGTATGAGAAAAGCACGACTTAGTCCCTGAAAGGCCTGCTCGCTGCTGATCAGTGCTGGCTACAAAGGCAGAGCCTGGAAAGGTAGCAGTAACCAGTAGCACAGTATCAGCTTGAGCCAGACGCTGGGACTCATGTCTTTGCTGAGCAGGTTCCACTGTGGCTGGAGGAGAATGGGAAACCACAGCAGACATGGTTCGAGATTCCCCCTGTGCAGCTGCCGGAATTCAACATCTAACACTTATATCACTACACTGGAGCACCGGGTGTGGCCACTCCCACCCATGTGACAATGAGAAGAATTTGTCCCATGCCTTCTGTATTGGGTTATCTGCTTGTTACAAGTGGACATTAATTGTATTGCACAAAGAAAACAATCCTTTAGCCAAAAACTGACTTTTTATTTGCATTTCACAACTTTTTACAATATATTGATTTTTTTTTTTTTATACAGCAGTTTTTCAACTGCCTGACCTTAATGGTATAATATAACAACTGTAAGATCTTTACAATCTTACATTATTGATGATATAATAACAAACATTTACTGAACAAGGCATAAATATATTACATTCAAAGTCTCACAAACAGGAACAGAAAGAGATGATATTGCAGAAAAGAAATTATCTGGCCGTGAACTTACATAGAATTGTCAAAATGCAATTAATTATCTCCTGGGATTCAATGGGAAAGGTAACAGTTCTTATTCCAATTCATTTTACAGCGCGCACCAGTCAGAAAATAACCTACTGACTACTGTGTGCGAGTGTAGTGGGCATGTTTTGTGGAGGACATTCCATCAGCTACAGTTAAAGAGGTTGTCCACTACTTTAACATGGCTGACATATCTTAGGTCATCAATGTGTGATTGGTAAAGATGTCACACCCGGCAACCCCGACGATCAACTGTTTTGGGTGTCAGTGTCGGCCATAACTGCTCTGTTATGGAGCTGCACAAACAGCCATATAACATCCCTCATTGTAATCCTGCCCTGATACTAAGGGTATGTGTCCATGGTCAGGATGGCCGGCGGTATCGCCGCAGCGGCGAAGCCGCTCGGCGCTAAGCCCCACCCCCTTTCTGGGACGCGATCATGCCGGATGTGTTAACTCTTCACATCCGGGATCATCGCTCTCTCCCATAGCGCCCTGTGATATGCCTTGCGGGGACGCTGCGTCCCCGCAAGGTGTACGGACATGCTGCGATCTGAAAAGACGCGCAGCATGTCCGGAGTCGCAGGGAAGACGGATGCGGGTTTCCACGCATAGTGGAGACGGGATTTCCTAAAATCCCCTCCACTATGCTGGAACATCTGGACGCTGCGTTTTTGACGCTGCAGCTCTGCGCAGCGTCAAACACACAGCATTTACTGACCGTGGAAACTCACCCTTATGCGATGACTGTTGAGCATGACCCTTGTGTACACAACAAAAATTGAAGAGAAATTTAAAAAACAACAGAAATGCTAGCATGTTATATGAGCTCAGAGGCCAAGAATTTTTATTATATATAAATATATAATGCAAAAATTTTGGGACACTTGAATTCTTTCCAGAAAATTAAGTATTTCTCCAAGAAAATTATTGCATTTAAACATGTTTAGTTATACACATGTTTGCTTCCTTTGAACCCATTTGAACAACACAAAACATTAAGGCTATGTGCACACAATGCGGATTTGCTGCGGATCCGCAGCGGATTTTTCTGTGCAGAAACGCTGCAGATCCGCACTGTGATTTACAGTGCCATGTAAATCAATGTAAAAAAAAAAAAAGTTGTGCAGATGGTGCAGAAAAATCAGTGCGGAATTGCTGAGGATTTAAAAGAAGTGCATGTCACTTATTTTGTGCGGATCTGCAGTGTTTCTGCACCCCTCCATGATAGAAATCCGCAGTGGCAAAAACTGCATAAAATCCACACAAAATCCGCATCAATTCCATGGCAAATCCGTACAAGATCCGCATAAAAACCGCGGCAAATCCGCAGCTGCGGATTCTGCCAGGAGATGCGGATTTTGTGCAGAAAATTCTGCACCACATTTCCTACATGTGCACATAGCCTAAGAAAAAAAAGCAAATTGGATGTAATTTTACACAAAACTCCCAAAATGGGCAGGACAGAATTGTTGGCACCTTTCCAAAACTTTGGGAAAATAACTTTGCATATGATGCTCATTCAAACTCACCTGTGGCAAGTAACAGGTGTAGGCTATATGAAAATCACACCTGAAACCAGATAAAAACGGAAGTTGACTCAATATTTGCACTGTGTGTCTGTGTCTGCCACACTAACCATGGAGAACAGAAAGAGGAGAACTATCTGAGGACTTGAGAAACAAAATTGTTGAACAACATCAACAATCTGAAGGTTACAAGACCATCTCCAGAGATCTTGATGTTCCATTGTCCACGGTGCGCAATATAATCAAGAAGTTTACAATCCATAGAACTACAGCTAACCTCGCTGGACTTGGACGGCAAATGAAATTGATGAAATGTTGCAATGCAGGGTAGTCTGGATGGTGGATAAGCAGCCCCAATCAAGTTACATAGAAATGCAAGCTATACTGCAGGCTCAGGGTGCATCAGCGTGAACTGTCCATCATCATTTGAATGAAATTAATTGTTATGGCAGGAGACCCAGCAGGACCCACTGCTGACTCAAAGTCATAAAAAAGCTATACTGCAGTTTGCCAAAATATATGTGAGTAAATCAATATTCTTCTGGGGAAACGACCATGATAATGTTTTTTGTTTAAGCACATAATTCAACTGTGTACCGGAAAAGGAATGACAGTACCTACAGTTTAATATGGTGGAGGTTCAAAGATGTTTTGAGGTTATTTTTCTGCCTCTGGCATTGGGTGCCTTGACTATGTGCAAAGCATCATGAAATCAGAAGATTACCAAAGGATTTTGGGTTACAATGTAGTGCCAAGTGTCAGAAAGCTGGGTTTGTGTCCCAGGTTATAGGTCTTCCAGCAGTACAATGACATCGATAGTACTTCAAGAAGCACCCAGAAATGGATGGAAACAAAGTACTGGAGAGTTCTGAAGTGGCCAGAAATGACTAAGTCCTGATCTAATTTCCATTGAACACCTATGGAGAGATCTTAAATTGCTGTTGGCAGAAGACACCCTTCAAATATGAGAGACCTGGAGCAGTTTGCAAAAAAGAGTGGCCCCAAATTCCAGTTGAGTGTCGTAAGAAGGTCGTTGATGGTTGTAGGAATTGATTGATTGCAGTTATTTTTTCCAAACAGTGTGTAACAAAATATTAAGTTGAGGGTGCCGACAATTTTTTCCGACCCATTTAGGAAGTTTTGTGTGAAATTATGTCCAATTTGCCTTTGTATCATTTGTTTTATTTTGTGTTGTCCAATACACACAAAGGAAATAAACGTACATACCAAAACATGTAACTGTAATAATTTTCTGGGAGAAATACTTCATTTTCTGGAACAATTTCAAGGGTGCCAACACTTTCGGTCCTGACTGTATAACACATACATATATCAGTAACATAATTTGATTGAAAGAATAGTTACTTTCTAAAGTTGGGCCAAATGATTCACAGCACCCTTGTACATCAGTCAACATTGGTAGTCCATGGCTGCTGGACCAGAGCTCAGTAAACCTCCTCCAACCCATTAGTATCCTCAGCACCTGTTATGACTATCAGGCATGGTGCGATGTTATGCATGTGTTGCGCCACAACAATGATGTTGCACAAAACTTTCTAATAAGAAGAGTGGTTGAGGATGCCAGCAGGTAGAAGTAGGTGCACAGTTCTTTGGTGTGACAACCACTGACTAACCATGACTGGACCATGGTTCTGTAAGTCTTTCTACTCAACTCAAACAAATTAATAAAAAACAATTAGATGTCTTAGAGTAAACTATTAAAAAGGCATAGAGTACGTTATTAAGTTAGTACCATTTCATACCGTCTTGAAGACAGAAAATCTCATGATTTCTGGAGCTAAGAGGACATGCAAGCAAGGATACCTCGGTTGCCAAACCAAACATTTTTCTTTTATTTTGCAAAGCCCATGTTCAGTGTTAGTGTTCTGGCATTGCCGTACAATTAAATGCATTTACCTGTCTTTATTCTCTTATCAATACACAATAAAAATGCCTTTACTCTGTCACATAAATATATCCAGTTATTGGCACAATAATTACCTCTTAAAATACTGAAAAAACTGAAGTAATATACATTTAGCATAAAAAAATAAATAAAATAATTTCATGGCATAAAGGGAGCAGGGCATTATCCTCTATTCTCTAGTACAAAAATAACCAAGCTGATGCTTACTTAATCACTTTTTTATATATGGGAAACTCCAAATGAGCAGCATGTAAAAAATGATAGTTTGCCAAGGTTCATTTTTAGTGATGAGCGAACGTACTCTTATAAGGTGTCATTTGAGCATGCTCAAGGGCTAACCGCGTGTCTTCGGCGTGCTCGAAAAATGTTTAGTCCCCTCACCTGCATGTCTTATGGCTGCTCAACAGCCACAACACACACAGGGATCGCTTGTTTGTTATGCAATCCTTGTATATGTTGCGGCTGTCAAACAGCCGCGAGACACGCAGGCGAGGGGACTAAAACGTATTATTCAAGCACGCTGAAGACACTTGATTAGCACATGAGAATGCTCAAATAACACCTTATCCGAGTACGTTCGCTCATCACTATTCACCTTGTAATGATGTGGTTATAAGTCACCTTATAGGCCAGTTCAGAGGAATAGAGGTAAGGGTTACAAATTCTGACATCAGGATGAACTTACAGATGGATTTACTTAGTCTGCATCCAGGTTGGAAGTGCCGAATTGTTTCATAATTTTTATTCAAACTGTATTACAAAAATGAATTTTAGCCCAAAATGGCTGCATTTAATGTGAAGCTGTCACCGCCGAAGGTGTTATTTAACCTGCTAATCTGTGATTAAAAAGCATTGTCTGACAGGCTTATTGGAAGTGTGGCTACATGGAAAAAAATGTGATTATATTCTCCCTGCAGCCACTTGCTGCTAGAAGCTGTTACAGACACCATTCACTAGTGAGCTTGTGGCAATCACTCCCTGACACACTGATTCACAGCCTGCCTTACACACACTGCAGAGCAGGCAGTCAATCAGTGTGAGCGGGAGGGATTACTGCCACACTCGCTGTATAAGTTCACTCACACTAGCGTATAAGGCTACTTTCACACTAGCGTCGTGCACTGCACGTCGCTATGCGACGTTGCAGCGCACCGACGCATAGTGTGGAAGCGCCGCACAACGGGGGCAGCGGATGCTGCTTTTCCATGCATCCGCTGCCCCATTCTGAGCTACGGGGAGGAGGGGGCGGAGTTCCGGCCGTGCATGCGCTGTTGGAATTGCTGCACACAACGCACAAAAAAACGTTACATGTAACGTTCTTTTGTGCCGACGGTCCGACGCAACACGACGCAACCATCGCACGATGGTTGCGACGTGTGGCAATGCGTCCCACTGCGTCGCTAATTCACTTCTATGGAGAAAAAACGCATCCTGCAAGCACTTTTGCAGGATGCGTTTTTTCTACAGAACGACGCATAGCGACGTGCAGTGCACGACGCTAATGTGAAAGAGGCCTAAGGCTTCTTTCACATTTCCGTCGGTACTCGGCCGTTGCCAAGCGTTGGATAGACGTATCGACGGAAGTTTGTGAATTTGTGAGTGACGTGAGCAGCGGACTCAGTGTTTCAACGCGTCCGCTGCTCATTGTAAAGGCCCGGGGAGGAGGGGGTAAAAAATGTAGGACACAACGTACGAAAAAACGTTCCCTTGAAAGATTTTTCGATACGACGGCCCGCCAAATACCGGCGCATCCAGTGCACAACATATGGAACGTGTGTCCATACGTCGCGATGCGTTGGTAATACAAGTCTATGTGAACAAAATGCATCCTGCGGGCAACTTTGCAGGATGCGTTTTTTCCACAGAACGACGCATTGTGACAGTCTGCAAAAGACGGAAATGTGAACGTAGCCTAAATCGGACAAGTGCATTCTGATAAAAAGGCATTGCACTCGGACCAGTGTTATTTAATAAGGCAGTGCAGATCAGCGTATTTTTTCTCAGCTGTACTTGGCATGAGTAAAAAATATTTCACTCTGAAATCAGATTGGAGGGAGAAAAAAAAATCAGATGCCATACAGGCCATCAGAATAGTGTCCGGATTTTATGGATATATTGCAATTCTGTAAGATGGGAAACTGTAGATGGTCCTTTAATGAATAGCAGCTGAGTAAAGAAATGAGTTGCACATGGATGTCAAGTGAGGAAAAAAATGGTCCCATTCCTCTGAATGGGAATGAGACCGATTTTATATGCGCTGGTGTGAGTGAGCCCTATATGTGACCGTAACCTCTCCCTGCACTGACCCAATCACTGGACGCGAGCTACTGCAGGGAGCCTATTGATTTATTTTCTCCTTGTAGACTCACAGACAAGATTTAATGCAACTTACCGGCAGACTACCACTATATCTTCAGACAAATATCATTTTTTGAAGTCACAGGTTTCCTTTTAAGTAAAGGTAAATTGCCCCTACTGGTGTCCATATCATTTAAAGGGACTGTGTCAGCACAGGGTGAGTGTTCAAACTGAATCCCGCCACTTGTGCTTCATGCATGATGGGGCCAATCATTTATATACACCTTCAAACCTGCTTGTTTTCCCTATATCTCCACCTTCCTCTTGTTTGATCAACAGCTCTGGCTTCATAGAGCCAGAAAATGGCAGAGGTAGAGGGAAAACAAGCAGGTGGGAAGGTGTATATAAATGATTGACCCCACTGTGGAGCACTGAGCAGCTGTACTTGGTTTGAACAGTCATTCTGTGCTGACAGAGTCCCCTTACTTACGTAGGGATTGCGCATTGAAGCAGATCAAGCATTTAGGAGAGCAGCAGATAAAGACATTACTTGCTTTTTACGTGAATTTGGAAAAGAAAGTGAAAATAGGGATGCACTTTCTGGCATTGTGTCTGGGTTGGGTTCTGTAGCCTGGTATTTCTGGGAATATCATCAGAAGTACTTCAAAATCAGCAATAAAGATTTTTAGTTTGAAGCTATTTTCACATTGAGTTTTTCCAGGAGTTTTTCTTTTTTTTTTTTAAAGGGACTCTGTCCTTTAAAACTGTTTAAACAGCCGTTCGGTGCTAACAGTCGGTCAGTGTGTCATGGCAGGGCCAATCCTTTTAATACACCTTCCCAACCTGCTTGTCTTCCATATATCTCCGCCCTTCTCTGGCTCTATGAAGCCTGAGCTGTCAATTAAATAAGGGGATGGTGGAGATAACGGGAAAACAAGCAGGTGGGGATGGTGGAGATAACGGTAAAACAAGCAGGTGGGGCGGTGTATATAAATGATTGGCTCCTCCGGGACTTAGTTTGAACAGTCATCCTGTGCTGACAAACTCCCTTTCAGCCGAAACTCTCCAAAATCCTATTTAACAATCTTTCAAACTAAATACCCAACACATCTTGACTAGTGATGAGCAAGTATACTCATTGCTCGGGTGGTCTCCGAAAATTTGTGACTGTTTGGAGATTCAGTTTTTGTTGACACAGCTGCATGATTTACAGCTGCTAGCCGGGCCTGGGTACATGTGGGGGTTGCCTGGTTGCTAGCGATTCCCCACATGTAATCAAGCTGTCTAGTAGCCGTAAATCATGCAGCTCGAAAACCCAAGCGACGAGTATACTCGCTCATCACTAATCTTGACCAAAATCTCCTTTCTTTTCAGACTGGATAAGAGGGAACTTGGAATAGCTTAATACCTTCTAGAGATGGATATATTTCATAAAATAACTCAATGAATCAAGGTTTGCAAACTAAAATCATATTATCATGGTGGACCAGTTTTGGTATGGGACAAGATATAGACCATGATTATCACATTTCAATGCAGCAAACAATCAGCCCTGAAATACAATTCTATGCTTTACATTTTACAGCTTTCACCACACAATCCCATTTGCTGTCTTTGCGTTCCATCTTCTGCTGTTTATTCGGTTTATTATGTTGACAGCTGTCCTGCTGGTCTTCATCATCCGCCTCTGATACGATCTCCATTTTCTGAATGATCAGCTTGATGAGTTCATGCTGCTTCTGCATTGCTGTGGACAGGTCCTTCAATCTAAAATTGTGAATATATTAGTCAGCTTCAATTATCCACAGTGTTTTCACCAAAGTTTACTTGTAAAAATAAACCACGTTTTAGATTTCAAACTCTATAAATGATTAAATAGATCTTAGCTCAGATCAGGCTGAGGGACTTGAAGTAAAAATCCATGTCAGAATTGTGGCAAAACACCCATTTGAAGATTTTTCTGCCTAATATTGAAATTGTAATTTTAATAGACATTCTGGCATGGATTTTCACAGTAAATATACCAGCCTCATAAAGGCTAAGAGATCTATCTAACATGAATACAGTGTGTATTGGTAAATCTGCTGACAGTTCCTCATCAACCCTTTAAATTCCAAGTGCCGTAAATTTATGTCACGTGGTCCTGGGTTTTAAACTTGTACCACAGTAAATTTACGATGCAAGGTTAAAGTTCCTGTAATATAGCAGATGTAGGTCTGGTCCGGGACTCTCAGACACATCCTCGAACCCTGAGGAAAAGATTAAAGTGGCTTACTATTCCTACTGTCTTTTCCTTTGCTAAATACAGTTGCAACAAACAGAAGCATCAACACTGCTGATGCTTTTGTAGGATTTTGTGATCACATTATGGCTAGGTCTCTACCGAAAACAGCAGAACTGATGGATTCTAGCAGACCCATATCATATCTGACAGTGAATATTAAATCACTGTAGTAGGTTGTTTACCCCTGTGAATTGGCCTTCTATGGAAATCAAGGTTACAGTGGAAAAAATGAGCAATGAAGAAAAAAAAATCTTTCTAACAGATATTTTATGATTTCCTGGGGGCAAGTTTGTAAAATATATGTAAAAAAAAATACGCAATCAAAATTAAACAGTAATAAAAAAAAGTCTCCTTCACAAAAATAATAAAACATTAAGTAAAAAAATATATATTTTATGATACATATAATAAAAGCCTCCACACATTTGGCATCAACATGACCGTCATAACTTGGAAAATTTAATCAACAGGTGAATGGTTAAAAATTGCAACAACAAAAAACTAAACAAATTTAAACTAAATGTAAACTAAACTATATTTGCAATAGAAAAAAAGGGTTAGTTTATTTCTATCAATTAACAAACCACAAGGTGTCTGAACAAAGGTGACATCTAAATAAAATCAATATTTGGTATGACAACCCCATGTCTTTAAAACACAATTGATTCTTCTAGGTATATGTGCTCACAAAGTTAGGGATATCGTAGGTTTATAGTTAAGTATCTACATGCTATTAACCCTCATACGCTTTCAAACTCCCTACACTCATCATTGTCCCCAATCTCTTCTTTTTCCTGTCCTGATCTGGCTGTACATCACTTCAATGACACTCTTAGAAGCACCCTGGACCAAGTAGCTCCCCTCACCCTCAGAACCTCCAAACACAGAGTAAAACAGCCCCGGCTCACATCGCAAACCCGATTTCTCCAGCGATGCTCTAGGTGTGCTGATCACTTATGGAGGAAAACTCGCACACCAGAAGACTTCACACACTTCAAATTTATGTTAAGAACCTATAATTCTGCCCTTCACCTCGCCAAACAGACCTACTTCACCACTCTGATCTCCTCACTATCCAACAACTCCAAGAAACTTTTTGACACCTTTCACTCCCTCCTCAGGCCAAAAGCACAAGCCCCTATCACAGTCAATTGTGCTTATAACCTGGCCTCCCACTTTATAGAGAAAATAGATAATATCCGTCAGGAAATCCGCTCCCAGCAACCAACTGCAGTGACTCCCATCCCTTCCTGCATTTCCCCTGGCTCACTCTCCACATTCGATCCCATCACAGAAGAAGAAGTCTCCAAGCTCCTCTCTTCTCATCCGACTACATGCACTACCGACCTCATTCCCTCTCAACTCCTCCAGTCTCTCTCTTCAGTCGTCACAACTCACCTAACTACAATCTTTAATCTCTCCCTCTCCTCTGGCATTTTCCCCTCCTCCTTCAAACACTCTATCATTACTCCATTACTAAAGAAACCCGCCCTCGACCCATCCTGCACATATAACTACAGACCAGTCTCCAATCTCCCCTACATCTCAAAACTCTTGGAGCGCCTGTTCTACTCCCACCTTACCCATTACCTCTCCACTCATTCCCTCCTAGACCCTTCACAGTCCGGTTTCCGCCCCCTACATTCGACAGAAACTGCACTCATCAAGGTGACCAACAACCTTCTGACAGCAAAATGTAAAGGTGACCACTCTCTGCTCATTCTTATCTACCTTTCTGCAGCTTTCAACACTGTTTACCACCCTCTCCTACTCTCTAGGCTCCAGTCACTAGGCATTAAGGACACTGCTCTCTCCTGGTTCTCTTCCTATCTTTCTGATCGCTCCTTCAGTGTTCTGCTCGCTGGCTCCACTTCACCTCCTCTTCCTCTCACTGTCGGGGTACCTCAGGGCTCAGTCCTTGGCCCCCTTCTCTTCTCCCTCTACACGGCCCCAATTGGACAGACCATCAGCAGATTTGGCTTTCAGTACAATCTTTATGCCGATGAATTGACACACAACTATACACATCATCCCCTGACCATACCCCCGCTGTACTACAGAACACCTGTGACTGTCTGTCCGCAGTCTCCAACATCATGTCCGCCCTCTATCTGAAACTCAACCTCTCCAAAACTGAACAACTTCTGCTCCCGCCATCTACTAACCTCCCTAAAACTGACATTTCCCTCTCTGTAGGAGGCACCATAATAACACCCCGCCAGCAGGCGTGCTGTCTGAGTGTTATGTTTGACTCTGATCTCTCCTTCACATCCCATATACAATCTCTTGCCCGCTCGTGCCGCTTACACCTAAAGAACATCTGTAGAATCCGCCCTTTTCTCACCATGGAAACAACAAAAACCCTCACTGTCACCATGATCCACTCCCGCCTGGATTACTGTAATGCTCTATTAATTGGCTTCCCCTTATCCAGTCTTTCCTTAATGCAGCAGCCAGGGTTGTCCATCTAGCTAATCGGTATTCATATGTGTCCGCTCTTCGCCAGTCGTTACACTGACTGCCCATTCATTATAGGATCCAATTCAAAGTACTTGTTCTCACCCACAAAGCTCTCCACAGTGTGGCACCCCCTTACATCTCCTCCCTCATTTCGGTCTATTGGCTTAACATACCACTGGGCTCTGCAAACGACTTTAGACTAACCTCTGCACTAATTCGCACCTCCCACTCCCGACTCCAAGACTTCTCCCGTGCTGCGCCAATCCTGTAGAATGCTCTACCCCAAGATATTAGGACCATCCATAATTTGCATAGTTTTAGGCGCTCCCTAAATATGCCTATATGCAATTATGCTTTAGGCCGGTGTCACACTTGAAACTGCAATGCAAGAAACTCACGCTAGTCTCTCGCCTCAATACCCGGCACTGCCGCCGGTGGTTCAGACCGGAGGGTTCAGCTGCATAGAAATACATGCAGCCGCACACTCAAGTACCGAGCGCCGGCGGTAGTGCCGGGTATTGAGGCAAGAGACTCGCACGAGTTTCTCGCATTGCAGTTGCAAGTGTGACACCGGTCTAAGTCCTATACTAGCTATACTATTGTGAGAAAAAAAATTATCTTCATCAAAATCGTGCCGGCACCTGCACAGTGGCATCTGTCGATGATAGATGCTACTGCGCAGGTGCGGTCTGGTGCCATTTTGATGGATCAAAAAAAAAATTTTTTTTCCATAAAAATGGCAACTGTGGTGGCTCTTGTGCAGGAGCACCTATCGGAACGCGATAGATGCTACTGCACAGGTGCCGCAGCTGGCGCCATTTTGATGGAGGTAATTTTTTTTTCTACCCACGATAGTGTAGGACAAAAGCATAAATGCATATAGTCATATTAGGCATGTATCATGGCCACGGCTGTCACCATTTTGATGAATGTATATATTTTTTTGTAACCCCACAATATGATATGCAGTATAAATAGAGGCAGATGAAGATGAAATGATCTCTAAAAAAACAAAAGTTAAAGATGACAGAGTTTCTTTGCATTGTAGGCAAAATATATATATTCTCATTTTTTACATTTTAAGGTGTAACACTAGCGTCCAGACTGGTTGGCGCGGCTGTGTGTGGGTGTGGCCCCACTGAACCACTGACCAGACTACTCTGGAAGGGTTGTGATTAAGTAGCTTCCTAGGTGTTCGCTGGAGCCTCTGATGGTGAGGTCAGACTTGTGCGGCAGGTAGCTATCAGGTACCACCCCTGGGTGGTTTATGGCTGTGGCTGCTGAACCCCCCAGGGGTACACAGGCAAGCCGGCAGGCACAGCTGTGACACTGGCAGATGGATGGGTATGGCAGAAACATTGGTGGGCAGATGGGCACAACTGAGACATTGGCAGGCAGGCAGTCACAGCTGGCTCTCTGGCAGGACAGGCAGACAGGGCTGATACTCCGGCAAGACAGATAGGAAGCGGTACACTGGCAGGTATAAGGAAATGGGTAGGAACCTGTTCAGAAGGGCTGGTATATGGAAACAAGTAGGAACTGTTCGGCAAGTTGCAGAAGGAAGGTAGAGCAATACCGCAAGAGCAGATGCAAAAGCAGAACCACAGGAAGCAGAGCAAAGAGCATAGAAGGAGGCAGAGCTAAGATCAGAGAAGGAGGAGACGGAGCCAAGAACAGAACCCCTGGAGGCGGAGCCAAGAGCAGATCTGCTGGAGGTGGAGCCAAGAGAAGAACTACTGGAGGTGGAGCCAAGAGCAGAACCACTGGAGGCGGAGCCAAGAGTCAGAAGGAACATAGCCACAGGTTTGTGGCGAGCAGAGCAGAGAAGCACAGAGCCACAGATTGTGGTGAGCAGAGCAGAGAGGTGCAGAGCCACTGATTGTAGCAAGCAGAGCAGAGAGGTGCAGAGCCACTGATTGTGGCAAGCAGAGCAGAGAGAGAGAACACAGAGATACACACCGCAGAATGGAAATGGCAAACAAGCAAGGAAACAACAGGAATGGACATAGACCGGAGTTCAGACAGGAACAGACACGGATACATGAACTGGACACAGATATAGGCCTGCGTATTGCAGCCCTCAGAGACTGAACAGGACCTGGCAGCTCAGTAGCAAATATTAACTGAGGGAAATAGTTTGCTCAGGCGTCCTCCAATGGGTGAGTATGCCTTAAGTGTCAAAGGCCTTTGGCCGGGGACACCTTAGGAAGGTGCACACAGTCTCAATAAAAATATGGAATGGCCAGCGCCGCCCCTATGCACACAGCCAGGGGGCATCCACAGAGCAGACAGACATGAGGCACACAGCATGGAGCCGGCAGCAGATACAACTCACAGCATGGCCCAGGGTGAGTGAATTGATGTATCAGGCAGGTGGGAGATGGAAGGCCATGCAGTGATGCCGGCAGGGTTGTTACATAAGGGCATCCTTGGAAATTTGTGTGATCAGGTAACTTTGACCAAGGTTTCAGACCTTAATTATCCTGTTAGGGTTATGGCTTGTTCACTATCTTCGTTAGCAAAGGCCAGGTGATGCAAATTTCCCAGCTTTATACAAACCCAGCCTCCTCTAACATCGTGCTATATAACAGCAGCCATGAGTTCTTCTAAGCAGCTGCCTAGCACTCTGAAAATAAAAATGGTGGAGGCCCACAAAGAAGGAGAAGGCTATAAGACGATAGCAAAGCATTTTCAAGTTGCCCGTTTCCCAGTTCTAAATGTAATTAATAAATGGCAGGTAACAGGAACAGTTGAGGTCAAAATAAAGTCTGGAAGACCAAGCACATTTTCAGTAAGTTCTGCTCATGGGATCACTAGAGAGGCAAATCAGAACTCCCGTTTGACTGCAAAAGACCTTTAGAAAGATTTAGCAGACTCTGGAGTTGTGGTACATTGTTCTACTGTTCAGAGACACCTGCCCAAATATGACTTTCATAGAAGAGTTATCAGAAGAAAACTTCTCCTGCGTCCTCTCCATAAAATTCAGCATCAGAAGTTTGTAAAAAAAACATCTAAACAAACCTGATGCATTTTGGAAACAAGTCCTGTGGACAGATGAGGTTACAATAAAACTATTTGGATACAATCATAAAAGGTACAGTGGGGGAAATAAGTATTTGATCCCTTGCTGATTTTGTAAGTTTGCCCACTGACAAAGACATGAAAAGTCTATAATTTTAAAGGTAGGTTAATTTTAACACTGAGAGAATATCAAAAATAAAATCCAGAAAATCACATTGTATAAATTATATACATTTATTTGCATTTTGCAGTGAGAAATAAGTATTTGATCCTCTACCAACCATTTACAGTTCTGGCTCCTAGAGACCAGTTAGATTCTCCTAATCAACTCGTTACCTGCACTAAAGACAGCTGTCTTACATAGTCACCTTTATAAAGACTCCTGTCCACAGACTCAATTAATCAGTCAGACTCTGACCTCTACAACATGGGCAAGATCAAAGAGCTTTATAAGGATGTCAGGGACAAGATCATAGACAAAGACAAAAGGACAAGATCATAAACAACGCTGGAATAGGCTACAAAACCCTAAGTAAGACGCTGGGTGAGAAGGAGATAACTGTTGGTGCAATCGTAAGAAACTGGAAGAAATACAAAATGACTGTCAATCGACATCGATCTAAGGTACCACGCAAAATCCCACCTCATGGGGTATCCTTGATCATGAGGAAGGTAATAGATCAGCCTAAAACTACATGAGGGAAATTGTTAATGATCTCCAGGCAGCTAGGACCACAGTCACCAAGAAAACCATTGGTAACACATTACGCCGTAAAGGCTTAAAATCCTGCAGTGCCCGCAAGGTCCCCCTCCTCAAGAAGCAAGGCCCATCTGAAGTTTGCCAATGAACACCTGGATGATTCTGTGAGTGATTGGGAGAAGGTGCTGTGGTCGGATGAGATGAAAATTGAGCTCTTTGGCATTAACTCAACTCGCCGTGTTTGGAGGAAGAGAAATGCTGCCTATGATCTAACGAACATCGTCCCCGCTGTCAAAAATGGAGGTGGAAACATTATGTTTTGGGGATGTTTGTCTGCTAAGGGCACAGGACTACTCCACTTCAATGGGAGAATGGATTGAGCCATGTACCATAAAATCCTGAGTAACAACCTCCTTCCCTCCGTCAGGAAATTAAAAATGGGTAATGGCTGGGTCTTCCAGCAAGACAATGACTCAAAACATACAGCCAAGGCAACAAAGGAGTGGCTCAAAAATAAGCACATTAAAGTCATAGAGTGGCCTAGCCAGTCTCCAGACCTTAGTACTATAGAAAACTTATGGAGGGAGTTGAAGCTCTGAGTTGTTTTCAGTTTTGAGTTAATGATATGTTCGTGCTCCTGGGCAGCCTGTGGACAGGGGGTCTTCATGTGGTGCTCTGCTTAGGTGTTCATGTGTTTGGCTTCTGACAGGTCACTGATCCCTCACTGACCTGCCCCCTTGTTTACATAATGAATATTAAAAAATATAGCTTGAAAGAAAAAAAACCCTTCTGCAGGTGGAGCGCCCGCTAGTGCCTAGGGTACTCGGTTCCGGGTCCGGTGGCCATTAAAGGGTAAGTCACCGTGGCCCTGTGCATCCAAGTTAAAGGGAAACTTTTTAAAGGGGAATATTTAAAATAAGGAATGTTCATGACGCCACCTGTGTTATGCGGTCAGGGATGACCAACACTGCTTAAAGGTGTCCTCTGGGAATGGTGGTACTGCAGCAAGGGTGGTATGGCTTCCCAAAGGTGAAGCTTGATCCCCAGGGCTCCCAGTGAAGTATGAAAAAATGGTGTGGTGCCAGGAAGAATTAGAGAACACGAGGTTGCAGTCTCATTATCATTTACTGGTGGTTTTCGGCCACAGTCCAGGGTACCGGTAACAGGTGATGGTGAGGACCAGTCGGCCTGGAAGCGATTAGGGATCCCCCTTTTCAGGTGAGGTTGGAAGGCTTCCTCTTGTGCTGTAAGGTGAGTCCCTTACTGCCTTTGGCTCCACACAAGGTCCTCTCTCTCTGTCCTAAGACAGTACCCGCATGGCAGGCAATGCAAGCCTTTTTACAGGTCTCTCTAGATATGACTCCGGGCTCTATATGTTGCTGTGCCTTTGGGTGTGGGTGCGGACAGACGACCTGAAATCTTCTGCCCTCCGGTTTCTGCTGTGGGGCATACAGTCCCACACAGCCTTGGACTCCTGATGTCCGGTTCCTGCACTTCAGCGTGGAGGGAGCCCAGTCGCAGCTCCTCTCCAGCTCCTTACTTCTCCTGTGCTTTTTCTCCTCTCACACATTCTATCGACACAACACTGTCTGACTCCTCCACTCTGACCAGGAGCTGCAGAACCACCTGTCTGCACAGCTCCAGCTTTTTCTCTCCTCACTCTCCTCTCTCCTCCAACTGTCTGCTCCGACTGTCTCCTCAGACTACCTAACTCCTCCTCCAAGCCAGAACATATATCTGGGGAAGCTCCCCTTAAACTGGGTTCAGAGCTCCCCCTTCTGGCCTGGAATCAGAACATGTTGCATGTATGTGCCACCTGATAAAGGGATCCTCCTCGCTTTCAGGCATGACATCACTCTCCCCGAGAGGAAGGCAACACCACTGTAATAATCAGCTTCCTGGGGTGATAAACAGGCTGGTGCCAGCGGTGGTGCCTGCGCTGCAGCATGATTTCATATCTATTGTGTATATAATGATTTTGTTTGACCTTATTCTTATATTCATTAAAAAAATCAGTTTGAAAATGGTGCCGGCTGAACCTGCGCAGCAGCAGCTATCAGTGATCCGGCAGCTGGTCCTGCACAGGTGCGGCGGTGCCATATTGCTAGAGAAAAAAAATGTCCTCCTTCAAGATGTCGCTGCCAGCACCTGTGCAGTAGCAGTGCAGTAGCAGCTATCGGCGATTTTGTAAGCTAGGGGGCAGGTCAGTGAGGGATCAGTGACCGGTCAGAAGCCATAGACATGAATACCTAAGCAGAGAACCACATGATGACCCCCCCACAGGCCCGTTCTAGAGCATGAGCATATCATTAACTCAAAACTGAAAATAAAGATTACAACAACCACAAGACTGATTTCATCAACCAAGGTATCATTTTAATCAGTATAACGGTGCCGACCTGACACTGTAGGTTACTGTGCACAATCCTGCCGACAGGTTCCCTTTAATAACTTTATTGGCTGAATCATAAATTATTTTAGAGTTATTACAAATCAGACAAAAAAGCAGATAAATATAAAAAAACAAACCTATTCTTCTGCTTCCAAAGTTCCACTTCCATTGTGGCATCATTGCTGGGAGCTTCAACTCTAAAATCATCACAAGAAAGGAAATAGCTGAACATGCTCTAAAAAAAAATGAAAATATTATTATTTTGGCAAACAGAGGGATTGAGATGTGGGCATAATTTTTCTAGTCGAAAATTTACCATTAAACGTATACAATTTGAACCATGGCTCAAGGAATCTCATTCTGCCCCCAACTTTTATTGCAAATAGGAAAAGGTATATTTCATAACAAGCTGCCTGAATCCACCTCACTATACATTTACCTGGGTTCTTACCATTGGAAATTATTCGTTTTCTACATTTCTTGCATTTTGGATGAAACTTAATTATCCACATAAATGGAAGTTAATTCAAGTTATTAAAAAGCGAAGTCAGCAAAACATGCTATTGGTGGGATTGGCCAACAACAATGCTATTTGTATGGGGGCTTGCCGACTGTCCATGTGGGAAGATTTTAGATGAAAGAGGGACCAGCATTTTAGATTTATATATCATTTGTTGCCATGCAAGATAAGCCACTGCTAGAAGGGTGAGGAAGCGGCTTTGTCTGCTTTTTCCAGTAAAAAAATATTTATTTGAAAAAGTATGTGCATTATATTATGGAGTCATGTGTTGATATTATTGACCAACACATGCCTAATGCTGACCATATGAATATATATGTCTATCTATCTGCAGTCATTTGCTATTTTCCCAAGACATCTTCATGAATATATACAGATAGTGTAGATTCCATGTTTATTCAAGACTAACAATTTTGACAGGAGCTTATCTCACAGGAAGAAAATATTGGAAAAAAAAAACTAAATTCACATTTTCAATTCTTTGTGGAGATGTACCTTAAAGGGGTTGTCCTATAATTATGTTCCTTCCAACATGAGAGGTACATGCACATAACATTTGGTCAAAAGCTGTGACACCAAAACAGTTAGAGAGAGGCATCCTATCATTCCATCTCACCCCGATCCCCCAATCGATCATGAAGGCCTTTGTGTCTGTTAATAAACCTATGTAGTCCTGCTATAGAGCTTAATGGAAGATCATGGAAAACACATTGGCCACACTGTCCTGCATCTGGTGGGGGTATGTGTGTCTTTGTTCCTTTATTCAGGGGGGTTCCCTAATACACAACCCTGCTGACAGGCTGGAGACTGGGCTTCTGGAATATTCTTCAGCAAATGTTTAAGAGGCAGGGTCTGAACACTTCTGCCCATCCAGAGGGCTGATCCCAGGAGAGGCAGAATAATAAGCCACATGTTTAGTGAGGGAGTTGGTGCAGTAATGTCAAGGGACTAAGATCTCTTGCTGAGGTACTGGTCCCCATGTATGGATGGCCTTTGGAGATTGGAGATCAGTTGCTGGCTTGAGCCGGATACATGTGCTATAGTAGTGGGATCAGTCGTCTGGATTTGAGGAACTATCCTAAGGACTGTTGCCACCTGGAGCTGGACACACATGCTACGGTCATGGAATCCGTCATCTGGAGGAGCATGGACTTTGACTATATACTATACTGGTGGGAGATACAAAAGCTATGGGCCAACCAAAAGATAGTAGACAGAGCGTATCGCGTATCGCTTGGTTTAGGGGCAGTCGAAGTACTGGCCTCAGGTTGGGATCTTGTGGACTGGGGGGCATTGCATTGTGGCTATCTACTCGGAATTGCTGTAAGACCATAGACGTAAGGAATAAAAAATAGTTGCATCGTTAACCTGTCTAGGTGATTACTACAACCCCCAAACTCAAATCCCTACAACAGTTATAAAATGTAATTTTGCCATGCACACTGAATTCCATAAAAATTAAAGAAACATAATATCTGTGTATTCCTGTTTTTTAGCTTTGTTTGTTATTAATTCCACCCCTGAAGTAATTTTTGTTTTGTTTTCTTTTGAGTGAAAAAAATATGCCCATTAAAATATAAGGAATAAAAGAACAGGTCAAATAAATTAATAAATAAAACATATAGATATAGAGAAATGTAATGCACTGCTCTTCTACCCATTGAGGCCAATATTATTAAACCTTAATGAATGGAATCCTGTAGCCAGCGTGAATAAGTGTAATCTGCATTATGAAGAAATAGTTGAACATGTGCAAAAAATCATTGATAAATTCTTCTAACATGATAATGCAGAACAATACTCACTGATTTGATAACCATTCCCCATATTCTTGGCCGATTGGGGTAAACAATCGCACTGACTTGATCCACTCGCTTCAAGAACCAGAAAGGCAATTTCTTCTCTAAATTTGTATGGAGATTCACCTAATTATAGCGAGATACAAATAAGTGCTACAACAATTGATAGATATTTCACCTCTTGAATACAGTGATTAACACTGATCGAAACACAAATGGAAAGTCTAGTCTAAGCAAAAGCTTTATTGTGTCACCTACATCCAGATGAAGTACAAATTGTCCAGCAAATAACAAAGTTGTATTGGATATAAAAAGTATAAATACTACATTATTACCAACAGTGCTGTTGGCAGAAGAAGGATCTTGAAGTTCCATCCCCAGACCCGCCTGGAAATGCTAATTAACTGAGCATGCATTCCTTTTAGGGCCAGGAAAGCCCCAACTTAGTTGGCATTGTACCCAAAAAATCAAGACAGTCCCAGCATGTTCAGGAATAATGACAACTATACAAAAGGCAAAGGGGTAAAACCACAGTTGTTCATGTATTTAAATTAAGTCTGTTGGAACAAAATAACACCCTTGGTGTCTCCGACCAACTTAGTGCATCTTACCACCTACTTGCTTTCCATTTATCTACTTCCTCCTCTTCCTTGATTGATGGATCTGGCTTTATAGGAGCCTGATTATGGTGGAGACAGATGCAAAACAATTGTGTGGGAAGGTGCACTGAACTCCTTGGCCATGCTAAGGGTGCAACAGGGGAACCTACGTTTTCTTTGAAAAGTAAATTTGTGCTGGCAGACTAGTATTAAAGAGAAGCAATTGAGGAAAAAATATATCAGCTCACCAGTCCCCAGATCTGATCAGTTACTATCAAAGGGAATCTGTCAACAGGTTTTTGCTACCTTATCTGAGAGTAGCATAATGTAGGAAAAGAGATCCTGATTCCAGCGATGTATCACTTAGATTACTGGGTGCTGCAGTTTTGACACAATCAGAGTTTTTAGATGTAGCATGTTTCAGAGCTCAGGAAGTTGACCCCACCAACACCACAGCTTTCTGTGGATATTGTCTATTGACAGTAACCTGCTTATCAGAGAAGGGGATGTGGTCAGACCAGGGCTCATGTGCACTGTAGTCCAGGCAGTGATAATCTCCCGGTGATAAAGTCTTCATTGTATGGAAGCAACAGCACACAGCCTAATATTTAACACATCCCTGGAATCTGTGCCTCAACTCCTATCTTATGACATAGCAAACACTTGCTAATTCCCTTTAATAACCCTCTGTAGGTTTAAAACGTGTAGACTATGTGTTTCTGAATTATATAACCTGCTTCTCATTGCTTTTAAGGAGTTTTTTTGTACATTAAAATTACATTTTAAACTTGTTTTCTCTTTAGCTGATGTTAGAACTCCCTCACTTAAAGAGAGTCTGCAACAAGTTTTATGGCCACAAGAGCAATCACAGCTCCAGGTAGGATGGTAAAATCCAAGAGTAAGCATACTGTACCTATGTGGTTGCATATACACTTTGAAGATATTTAAAAAGGAAATGGACCTTGATTTATTATTGACAAAGCAAACACGTGTTCTAAAGATGAGTTCTATTCCCGCCATCTCTCTGCAGTAAACTCTGCCTAATGTCTCCATTTTTGGCTTTGAATATTGTCTCCCCTGTTCTAACATGCATGGAAATCTTCCTGTACTGGAGCGTACGTTGTACTCTTCCCTGCTGTGTGCAGTGGCCTTATTGGCACACACTGTGTATGTCAATGGGGTTGTAAATAACAAAAAAAGCTCGGCACTCAAATGAAAATGTATTGTCCAATGTAGACCAATGAGGCAAATGCCACCACCATACAACAAAGAAAAAATCCAATCAGAAGAGAAACCAATCGTATGTACAATTAAATTATGTCTATCACTTAATTGACAAAAAAATCCTCCCCCAAAAAATTTTTTGTGCAATAAATGACAATAATCTCATAAAAATTAAACATTTTATTGAAAAATAATAAGAATAAAATATATTTAAAATAATTAACAGCTGATAATAGAAGCACATATGATCATGTATGATACAGGTATTACCTGTATCATACATGATCATATGTGCTTCTATTATCAGCTGTTAATTACCTGTATCATACATGATCATATGTGCTTCTATTATCAGCTGTTAATTACCTGTATCATACATGATCATATGTGCTTCTTTATCAGCTGTTAATTACCTGTATCATACATGATCATTTGTGCTTCTATTATCAGCTGTTAATTATTTTAAATATATTTTATTCTTATTATTTTTCAATAAAATGTTTAATTTTTATGAGATTATTGTCATTTATAACAAAGAAAAAATACAGGATGACCCGATTGAAAGACAGATTAACCTTTGCAACGTTTCGGCACAAACATGCCTTTCTCAAGCTGAATCTGCTGTAGAAGGGGGTCAAAGGTAATGGGACCTAGTCTCCTTTCATGCCTGAATGGTGTGGGGGCACCAACCACGAGTGCCAGAGTCAGAATGACAGCTCTGTGCTGTGTTGTGTATAAATATGTGATTCTTCAGAATTTGCTTTAGTCTGTGCCTGATGAAGAGACCTGTGTAGTCTCGAAAGCTTGCAATTTGTTACCATCTTTTCAGTTAGCCATTAAAAGGTATCAACCACTGAGGACTCTCAAGTCTAAATATTTTTCATTACACAGAAATTCTTAAAATTCACCTGCATTGCAATTCTCTTAAGAGCTGCATTCCGCTGTATTTCTGCGATGTCACCAACAGCCAAACCAATCTATGGGTTCATTAAAAAAAGAACACAGTTACTCCAGACACAATTCAACATAGGTAAAAAAGGACTCATATTTATTCTTTCTACTACCTATTTTATCATAAAAACACCAAAAACGATCCCATAAGGATATTTAAGAGAATATCCCTGATTATGTGTCATTTCTAAAACAGTAGTATTATTTTTGACATTTCCACTTCTTTCCATCTTTTCTCATATTTACATATACAGGGTGGTTCAAAAGTAGGTGGACAGAAAATAATAACATTTATTTTGACTTATATATAAAATTATATTTACTAACACAAGCATAACAATGACAATTAAATTTTATTCTGAACAATAATACAAAAGCCCTTAAATTTTATCAACGCAGGTGCTCAAACTGTTTTCCATCACAATTTGCACAGCTTTGAAGTCTGCCTCTTAAGCATCGACAAACATTTTTCCACAAGTCTCTTTGGGTGTTAATTTCTTGAAATGCATCTCTTATCTAATTTTTCAAATCACTGACACTTTTTGGTTTTCGACTATAAACTTTGTCCTCGAGTAATCCCCAAAAGAAAAAATCCATTGGGGTCAAGCCTGGTGAACGTGCCGGCCAACCAAGTGGGCCTCTTCGGCCAATCCATTTATTAGGAAATGTTTCATCAAGTTACTCGCGGACTACTCTTGAATAATGTGGAGGGACCCCATCTTGTTGGAAATAAAGGTCATTTGAATTAGGCTGTTGCTGTAACTGGGGAACAACTTGATTCATTAGAATTTCGAGATACTTATCTCCTGTGATTGTTCCATTAAAAAATGGTCCAAAACTTGAAATACCACCCTAAACATTGACACCAGGCTCATTTAGTTGTTGCTCTAATGTTAAATGCATGTTCTCATTATACCAGTAAATACAATTATGTCTGTTAATATGGCCAGATAATTTGAAAGAAGCTTCATCTCTCCACATGATCTTATCTAAAATTACTGGATTTTCTTCAATTTCGTTAAGCATAATCTCACTAAATTGCAGCCGCCTGTCTAGATCATCTTCCAATAAACCATGAATTAGATGTGGACGATAAGCTTTACACCCATTTTCCAAAGAGTCTGTGAAGAATGAAAAGTGGAATCTGATTGGTTGTTAAGGGCAACTGAGTCAGTTTCACTTTACACCTTGTTTGATAAATCTCCCCCTTCATAACCCTATTACACATACTGTCCACCTACTTTTGGACCACCCTGTATATGCTCTAAATGAAAATACTCAATAAACCAGTGTCATCCTGCTCCATTGTATAATTCTTGGAGTTAAAGAATATGTGTTAGTCATTTATTCTTAATTTAATTTAATTTAATTATGTAAAGGGTCTTTCCCCTACTTTAAAAGTTATTGTTAATGGGTCCAGGAGGAAAGCGGGTAAGGAAAAGAATCCTATACTCACCTCCAAGACTGGAGTCGCTCTTCCACTTTCAGTATTGTGCCCTCAGGATATCAACATCTAGAAAAGGCATAGCGTGACTGCTGAATGACTGCAACCATCACATTCTGTCCAAGCAGAAGGAACTGGCATGGACAGATTGTGAAGGCTGCAGCCAATCAGCTTTGCAGTGGTTAAATTATGCTTCCTCCAGATGATGATGATGACCAAAGACCAACAAGGGACAAAGTATCAAGTGCTAAAGCATGGTCTCGGTCTTAGAGGTGAGTCTAGGTTTTTATTTTTTTCCCACAGCCTGGGCTCATTGACAATGGCTTTCAAACTAAGGAAAAGCTCATTACGCTTATGTGAGAGATAGTATGTTTCCTTAACCTTCGGGAAAAATTGTAGCCAAACCCCTTAATAGTTCATGTTAGTTTTTAATGTATCTCCCATGCTTGGCTGTATATGGAGGCTCTACACATGGGTGACAAACACCCATGTGCACAATAAATTTGTTGCAGCAGCAAGAACGAATGTGACTGGAGAAATCAGACAAAATTGGTAGCCCGAGATCATCTGTGTATGTTTGGTGGACATATACTATACATTTTGGGTGAATATACGTTGTTCGATACAAAATGTTTTCAAGTCATGCAAGACATCTAACGCACAGGTCCTGATTTATATCTATACTAATATTTATGCTTGCTTCATTCTTTATATATAACTTTTTACATTTATTCTTGTAGAATATTTTTTACATTTGCGTATTTTGTTATCATAAGGATTTTCAATATTTTCTTACTAAAGAAATTATCTAGCTGGATTTCTTGGGACGAACATAAAGTCTCATAATTTGTTGTGCGTATATCTTTAAGTATCAGAACAGAAAAAAAACAAACAAAAAACAAACAGATAATACAAACCAAGGAATTGCACACAAATCCACACACAAACACACATAGACCCATACATAAACACACGCACACACACATACACACATGCGCTCACACTATATCCCTGCTTTGATCAGTTCCATTTTGCTAGAAACAAACTGATGAATTACCATCAACAATTTTTTTTGCACTATATGAAGTATAACTCACTAGTAAGTTCATCAGAAGGATTGGGATTAATAAAGTGAACACAATCAGATGAATAAATGTTATAATTGGATATTCAATGCGATCTTCAAGAAGTGGTTCCAGAAAACTATCATGGTAGTTGATGTCTCCAAGCATCATGGTAAATGTCTGCATTAGAGAAAGAATTGGAGTCTTGAATGCCGTCTATAAAAGAAACAAACAAAAAAAGGTTAATTAAAATCACATCATACAGTTACGTCGCAAAATAATATATAAAGATACTGCTATAATGACCGAGAACTGATAAGTAGGTAGAAAAATAAAGGAAACTTAAGCAATGAATACTTAATGTAGGATAAAAAATGATCGAAAGAACAGTCTATCTATGCTTCTAAGACTACTGAAAACATTGTGCATATTGTACTTGAATCCTAGACATTATAGCATGGTAATGCCGAGCATTAAAGCCTAGGTTGGGCAGAAGCCAGCTCAACTATCTAGTCGGCACTATGAAATGTCTTATTATTTGTACACCGAGAAAGATCAAATTGGCTCCTAGTTTAGAGGGAACATGTCAGGCAATTTTCATGCTGCCCAAACCATGGAAAGTATAAATCGCAGCCTGACTTCACAATTGCAGCTGGATATTTTTTTCTCTGAAATATTCCAGCATTTCAGAGAAAATCCAGAACAGTTTCATTGCCAGAGAACAAACTAGTCCAGGTGCTGCCCCCATTCTGGCTTTTCCCAGCCCCACAACAGGTGATTGACAGGTTTTCCCTAAAAGATACACGACGGAGGGACCTGCCAATCAGCTGCAGCAACACTGGGAAGAGTCGGCTGGGGGTGGAGCCAGACCAGTCTTGTCTCCAGCTATGGTACCTGGCCGGAATGTCAAAGCATATTTTCTTTGAAGAGAATTATATTGTTGCAATTGTACAGCCAGACTGCAATTCGTGCTGCCCACAATTTGGGCACCATGAATCACATGACAGATTCTCTACA
The DNA here is from genome assembly GCF_051348905.1 of Ranitomeya variabilis. Classification (NCBI taxonomy): domain Eukaryota; kingdom Metazoa; phylum Chordata; class Amphibia; order Anura; family Dendrobatidae; genus Ranitomeya; species Ranitomeya variabilis. Next base: position 477,216,576 of record NC_135237.1, read on the forward strand.
TTAGCTACAGTACCTCATAATCAATCAGAAGTATTTTGTCTATAAATTGGAGGCTCAAATCCCGGGATAGACATGTTTGTTCATTTAACTGTAAGTTGATAGCCTGAGAGTGGCATGTATAATAGAACAGGGACCCATCAGAGGGAGATCACATTGTCGTGGCTGACGGGCATACGTGAATTGGCCAAATTATGCGCTAAGAAGCTTTGAGCTTTGTTTTTCTAAGTACATCTCCTTGGATGGTAAAGTCTAGATTTAATGTTTTTAATGATTTCAGTGTTTTCACATGCCCTAAACGTTTGCAGACTGCTGCTGTGGTTTCTTTTTCTATATAATCTCGTCGTCACAGCTTGCACCTCTTCACACTTAAAAGGTGCTGGTCAGGTTTTTCTGTATATTCTGTCTGTAAATTGACAATTTACTGTATGTCAATGGACTATATACTGTAAAATAAGATATAGTATCTGCCAATAATTTCCATTTGATCTAACTATACATGTTTTATAGCTGTTGACCTAAACTCTATCAGTAAAAAGGTCCCAATAGCGTGCTTTTAGCTCAGGTGAATGAGCATACAGACCCTGGTTCATCAAGGCTGTCACTTTGCATATCAGTATTGACGAAGGATCTGCTGGAGTGAGATGCAGCACATTCATTAAGATAATGACATATCAGCCACCATAGAAATGTCGCTATCTTCAGAAAACCATCCTTCTGTTGACACAGTCCGAGGAAAAAATTGGACATGTGCACAGGCCCATAGAGTAACATTGGTCTGATTACACTAGGACCGAAATAAAGGTTCTCTGCATTTGCCCTTAGTCTGCTAAAAAACATCTAAGAACTAACTTAAAAATCAAACATACCTGTGGAGACAGCACTACGTAGAAGCTTAATCCAAATCCCAAAATCAGGAAGAAGAAGATGAGTATAATTCGCACAAGTGTTCTCAGGATCTCCCAAAACATCACTATATAAATTCCACATGTTTCAAACCTACAATGATTTTTAATAAATGACATTGTTAGTTACCAATACTGCCATTATCTTTTTGTTATTTGAATGGCAATGTTTAAGAAAGTGCATTATAAAATTACATTACAAACTGCATTACGCCCCACTTTTCAGTTTTTGAATTTCCACAAAAATTTAAAATAACCAATAAATTTCGTTCAACTTCACAATTGTGTTCCACTTGTTGTTGATTCTTCACCAAAAATTTACATTTGGTATCTTTATGTTTGAAGCATGATATGTGGGAAAAGGTTGAAAAGTTCCAGGGGACTGAATACTTTCGCAAGGCACTGTAAGTAATATATTTATAGGAATGTACATTGGCTCTCCAGGTTCGCCTATGTTTTTTATATTGTTTTTAAATTTACCTCTAGGTTGCATTGTAACCAACTCAAAATTCATTGACCTGGCATACTTTTGAAATACTGTACTTTCATGTAATTCTTTAGCTGAATGTATTATTTATTACCACATCCAAGTCATCAATTGAAATGAAATGCTACCATTTTCTAATAAAAAGAAGAAATATTTTAGAGGTGTATATACTAAACTGTTTTCTCTATATACAGTCAGTACCTCTCGCTCTATATGTCTTGAGATAGTGACAAGATAGTGGTCAAGGATTGCCACAAAGGTGAAGAGTGAGTGGCCACAGGGAAGGTTGCTCAAATTAGAAGTAACACATTATTTTTCCTACTTTTTCAAGCGGTGTTAGTGGTCCACATGCACAGTCAGGGAAGCTGATGTCTAGTTAATTTGTGTTTTGTGCCTGGACATAAAGGCTGTAAATTTATTTTGTACACTAATAATGGAGAAGCCCTGGTTGAACCAAACTTCTGTGTCCCTGACTTCGACCGTACTTGATACCATTTTGCCCACCGCTAAGTCACTAGCTTCCACAAGGTGTATACATTATATTTGGATGTGAAGTAGCCTTTACCCTGGCAAGGAAGAATAGCGCTCTATTGTTATACTTTTAAGTTAGATAATAAAGGGAAAGATTCTATGGCTGGATAATATCCTAAACAAGTCACAGCTTTGTTTGTCCTGGGTGTTATAGAACACAGTCTCCGCAATCAGGCAGAACATTTAGGCCATATTCAAACGTCCAGTATTTGGTCAGTATTTTACAACAATATTTGTTGAACTCCTGGTTTCGGCTCACAATCCGAGGAAAAGTATAATAGACACACGCCAACACTTCTGTATTTCTCACTCACTCCTGGTTTTGGCTTACAAATACTGATGTTAAATAATGACCAAATACTGAATGTGTGAACGTGGCAGAATAAAGAGACTCTGAGAGCAAGAAAGCCAAACATTGGTGACATTGTCCTATCAGATGGGGCAAAAAAATGTTTATTGAAGAATTTTGGATTAAATTAGTAGTCTAATTTTTCAGTTTTATACAAATAATGCTCAATTGACCCATCTGTTCTCCTGACATGTCTAGTTTAGTAAATGTATACCATGTGAGAGCACTGTGCCATTTCTCTTTTATATCTCCTATAAAAGTATAATAATTGGCAACTGGATGCTATCGTTCCCCTGTATCCCTCCATTGTTTGACACTTAACCATGATTAGGCAGATACTATGATAAAATCTATTACATGTATGAACTATTATGTCTTATTACCTCTGAAGATAAATCAAAAAGTTGACCCACGATGTGAACACAGCCATTGCTGCACATTGCCATTTCCAACCTTCTACGTAAAGGGGATTTGTGCAGAGAGATGATGCAAAAAGGATGGCGGTAACATGGATTGCCCAGTCTAAAATATTACTACTGTCCATTAGATACTTGAGTTTCTAAAATGTAAAAACATATACAACGTAAGCAATGATAACAGTTCAGATAATAAAAAAATAAATGCTTAAACTACTTACCGTACTCCAGTTCTATTTATCATTGTATACCCAAGACTAAAAGTATAAACCCACAATACATATTTTAGTGGTGATTTTTCTTGTAAACATTTTTATCCTCTGTTCTGCATTCCTTCCTGTATTTGGCTTTAAGATTGCATAAAATACATTAAAAAACTGTGTCTGTGAACACACTTTGTCACCAGGTTCATAAATGGTTTGGTGTCATTTGTTAAACTTTTTTTTGGACAAAGATAAAAGTGTTCATGAAGAAAAGAATAGTAAATAAAAAAGACGACCTTCCTTTTTTATCTTTTTTCCTAGTCCTGGCTAAAAGAAGTTATCAGAAACTATATTATGTATTTATGGTCTATAGAAGAATGATGCATTCAATTTAGCTTCCCTCTTTTCAGTTTTAATTTTGGAAAACAAATCTAGTTTATATATTTGACATGAAAATTAGAAATTTAGGGGGTATTGTTTACTAAGAAATATTGTTCTTTGGCATCTTTAGGTCTTTGACCTTATATTACTGGTGTTATGGGAGTGCCCTAGGTTAAAGAGCATCTGTCACCAAGATTATGGTGCTCAATCTGAGAGAAGCCTAAAGTAGGGAAAAAAGGATTTGCTCTCTCCCGGACCAGAAGTGATAATGTGAGTGTTAATCACAGTTTAGTGTATTGTTGGAGATTTGTGATGTAATATATGATCTGGCCTTTAGAGAGAGCAGCAGTGAGCGGCTGAAGTTGGAGCGTGGGGTTTTTGGGAGTTGGTGGGCGCTTAGGTGGAGTTGAGGGAGAGTCCGGGTGAAGGTGAAGCTGCTGATGCTTGGAGAAAGTCTGGAAAGGGTGGTGCAATTTTGGATCTGTTGTTAGTGACTCTGGGATGCGTTGTTCGGATTTGCATGAGCTGACTTGGTGAGGACAACCAAGCACACAGCATCTTGGGCTAGGCCATATGAGGCCTTAACTCTAAGGCCATGTTCACACTTTGCGGTTTTTACCGCGGAACCGTGGCGATTTTGGTGCTGCGGGTCCGCAGCAGTTTCCATAGCGTTTCCATTTACATGTAAACCCTATGGAAACCGCAAACCGCTGTGCACATGCTGCGGGAAAAACCGCGCAGAAACGCAGCGGTTTAAAACCTGCAACATGTCACTTCTTTGTGCAGAATCGCTGCGATTCTGCACCCATAGGAATGCATTGAACCGCTTACTTCCCGCATGGGGCTGTGCCCAGGTTGCGGGAAGTAAGCGGTTAATGTGCGGGTGGTACCCGGGGTGGAGGAGAGGAGACTCTCCTCCAGGCCCTGGGAACCACATTTGGGGAAAAAAAAGAATTAAAAAAAAAATCATGTTATACTCACCTCTCAGCGCTGCACGCGGCCGGCTGGTCAGAGTTGCTGTGCGAACAGGACCTGCGGTGACGTCGCGGTCACATGACCGTGATGACGCCCGGGTCACATGACCGTGACATCACGAAGGTCCTTCTCGGCACAGCATCTTTGGAACCGGAGCGCCGCGTGCAGCGCCGAGGAGATCCGGACATCGGAGGGTGAGTATAACCAATTTTTATTATTTCTAACATTACTATTGATGCTGCATATTGCTGCATATGCAGCATCAATAGTATAGGAGTAATCCCGCAGCAGAAACCGCGGAACAAACCGCGATAAATCTGCAGGGATAACCGCAGCGGTTTTGCCCTGCAGTTTTATCAATTCCGCTGCGGGAGAACCCGCAGAGGGACGCCACAAAGTGTGAACATGGCCTAAGGATTTAGGGAAACCCTGTGTTGAAGAGATTGGCATTCCCTAACAGCTTTAAGGTGCCATTTCTGATAATTCAGTACCGAGCCAAGAAAGGAACCTTCTACTTCAGTCTTAGGATGTACCAGTACCGTCTTACATCTGAATATATATGCACATATATAAATAGCCTTATAGAGGTCCAGTTAGGAGAAAAGGACTCTTCTGTAAGAGACTGTCACGGGATTACTGCGACAGAGAGGAGCCAGAAGACCACAGTCTCAGATTGCTCCTACTCCTGTGCTGAAAATAAGTACTTCACCTTCTTTTAAACAGTGTAAATTTCTTTTGGCAGTACAGAGGTTAATTGGCCATGCTGGTAGCTCTGGGAGCCTGGGCTCTCAACTGAGCATGGTTAGACACTCCTATCCTCTACATAATCTGGGTTCTAACTGACACACATTGTCAGAGTTAGCTTATGCTGCATGGCTGGGAGAATTGGAGTTAGTGGTTAGTGAGTTTGATGGGTTTATCAGTGACTGTTGCTTGGGTTAGTAAGTGTGATAATTCCCTTTTCTTCTCTTTCCTACATTTTTCCCCATCCTCCACTCCTCAGTGCATTCCTCTGTTATTAATGAATTAATACTTGTATGCCTGTTATTTTTAGTTGCCCCTGTTCATGTTGCCTTGTTCGTCTGTTTGGTGTCCTGCGGTGCACTGCTACTCCCCTCTTCCCTGGTTGGGGAAAGGGTACAGACGGAGGGCAGATACAGGAGATAAGGCAAAGTATGTGGCCCTGGCATCTTCATCTTCAGAAGCAACCCAGGGAATAGGGCGAGCTAGGGCACCCCCTAGCAGAATGTACAGGGAAGGAGCCCCTGGTCCCGGGTCACCCGACAACCGATTCGTGACAAAGACACTTCAAAAACTGCTCCGAGATGGCGATTACTAACGTACTGGCACAATACTGTTGTTTTATTGATTTAAGCATAGAAAATGTTAATTGCGTTGTAATTTGCTTGCATACAATTGTTAATTCTGTTTGTGTACCTGTATATTCTTAGTCGGTGTTATTGAGAGGAACTGCTGTCATTGGATTTGATACTTATACCCTGTTTACCTACCATCCTTTCCTTTGTTTTTTGTAAATTACTTAGTAAATATTCATATTATATTATCTAATCTGTTTGCATGTCTGCCTGTGGCTGTCCGTTGTCCACATTTCAGTGATGTCGTAACCACCGATGACCAGACCGCTGAGGCTACTGATTGGCTGTAGGATCAGGCGGCTGAAACATAATTTCCTCCAGTCTAGCTGAGAACAGCAGGGAATTAGCTAGATTTTGCTTCATGGTACCAGGGTGTCTGGAAGTCAGGTACATTTCTGTCATACCTGAAATCAAATCTAATTTAGAAAATAACCTGTACATAACATAACATACCTGTTGAAAGATTTGAACAATTTCTTTTATAATCCCAAAGATACTCATGAGCATCACAATGCCCATGCAAGTGCGTGTGAAATACGAGTCCTGAAAGTAAACAAGATTAAGATATAAAGATTTAATCAATTACTGTGTCATCGTCGTACTGTGTTATGGAACATTGCAAATATAAGCTAATCCAGAAAAATAAAATTTCACTTTGCAAACTGTACACATTAATAAATAGATATCTTAGATTAATTTTTGCTGTTGCATTTACTTCGAAAACTCATGAAAAATGGCTGTAAAATAAATACTGAAAGTTTAAACTCAATTTCTGACACGTGTTTCCTATTTTTCTTAAAAAATGTCCCTAATGTCTGCAAATAAAAAGGAATATAAAATAGTCCTGAAATTTTTTTTTCACATTGTCTGCTTGCTCCTTAACCCCTTTCTGACCTCAGATCCCCTGCTTTGATGTGGGCTCCGGCTGTTTTGTACAGCTGACTTGTGTGCGCAATAGCGGCGAGTGGAATCGCAATTCACCCGCCGCTATTAACTAGCTAAATGCCGCTGTCAAATGCATTTAACTAGCGCTTCCGGACGGAAATGCGCGCATCGCTGACCCTGTCACATGATTGGAGGTCAGCGAAGTGTCGGCATAACAACCAGAGGTCTATTGAAGACCTCTATGGTTGTTGATGCCGGATTGCTGTGAGCGCCACCCTGTGGTCAACGCTCATAGCAATGCAACAATTCTACTACATAGGAGCGACCTGAGCTTCGCTCCTATGTAGCAGGGGCCATCGAGTTGTGCCAGCTTCTAGCCTCCATTGGAGGCTATTGAAGCATGGAAAAAGTAAAAAAAAAGTTTTAAAAAATATGAAAAAAAAAAAAAAAGTTTAAATCATCCCCCTTTCGCCCCATTCAAAATAAAACAATAAAAATAAAATCAAACCTACACATATTTGGTATTGCCGCATTCAGAATTGCCCGTTCTATAAAAAAAAGGATTAACCTGATTGCTAAACGGCGTAGCGAGAAAAAAATTAGAAACGCCAGAATTACGTTTTTTTGATTACATTAAAATGCAATAACGGGCGATCAAAAGAACGTATCTGCACCGAAATGGTATCACTAAAAACATCAGCTCAGCACCCAAAAAATAAGCCCTCACCAAACCCGAGATCACGAAAAATGGAGACGCTATGGGTATCAGAAAATGGCACATTTTTTTTTTTTAGCAAAGTTTGGAATTTTTTTTCACCACTTAGATAAAAAAAAACCTAGTCATTCTTGGTGTCTAGGAACTTGTAATGACCTAGAGAATCAAAATGGCAGGTCAGTTTTAGCATTTAGTGAACCTAGCAAAAAAGCCAATAAAAAAACAGTGTGGGACAGCAGTTTTTTTGCAATTTCACCACACTTGGAATTTTTTTCCCGTTTTCTAGTACGTGACATGCTAATGTCACTCAAAAATATAGCTCATCCCACAAAAAATAAACCCTCACATGGCCATATTGATTGAAAAATAAAAAAGTTATGGCTCTGGGAAGGAGGGGAGCGAAAAACGAAAACGAAAAAATGAAAATACCCCTGGTCATGAAGGGGTTAATGTAGAGAAAAATCTCAAGGACACTTCATTATACACAGCACACTATGTACTGTAGTTCATATTGCAAGCAACAATACTTCATTTTTATAGATGATCTCAAGAAGAAATTCTACAATGCACAGAGACGACAACAGCGTTCCATACATAGAGTGTAGCAAATGTGATGTTGACAAAAGAAATTCCTTCATCGACAATAGTGACATTATAATTAAAATTCATTCCTTCATTAGAATCATAGAATGTTAGAGTTGGAACGGACCTCCAGGGTCATCGTGTCCAACCCCCTGTTTAATGCAGGATTCACTAAACCATCTCAGACAGATGTCGGTCCTGCCTCTGAAGACTTCCATTGAAGGAGAACTCACCACCTCTCTTGGCAGCCTGTTCCACTCATTAGTCACCCCCACTCTCAAAAAGTTTTTTCTAATATCTAATCTGTATCTTCCCCCTTTCAATTTCATCTTCTCCAAATTAAGTGTGATACTACGCGTCCTGTTTATATTATTTTCTTTACACTGTACAATGCTAAATATTTTGGTTGCACCATAAGAAAATTAAAATCCTTAATAGCAGAACATAATGTATATCAGATACAGTTAAACAAAAAACTGTCAATTCCTCAGGTGCAACCAAACATTTCTTTGAAAAACACAATGGCAATTTAAATATCTTGCATTTTACTGGATTAAAAAGGGTTAACCAACCAGAGCGGGGTGAAGACTTGAGGAAAGCATTGATCAATAGAGAAGTCTTTTGGATACTAGAATTGAACACCCACTTTTCTAATGGTACAGTATGAACTAACTGTGGCAGGTTTATTTGGATACATATTTTTAGCTCTTTACTTTATTATTTTGTTCAATCTATATTGTTTTTGTATGTATTCTGTATTTATGATGTCATAGGAAGAGGAGCGGCTTTTGGTTTTAAAGTGATTGCTTGTTTGGCACGTGTTATGATTAAGACTGGTATACGGTCGAAACACAAACATGATTTTTACCAGCCTCTCTGTATCATGCACTTTTTAATATATAAGCAATAACATTTGGATTGTTTATGGTTCCAACAGCTTTATTTGTTTTTCTTCACATTAGAAGTGAATGTTGGTTGTGCTCGGTAGCCAACATTGAAAAGAGAGAACGATGAGTGTGCCATATTAAACAGCAGTAATAGCAAACTAATATTACTTTTGAATCATAAGCTATACAGTGCCAAAACCTCTTTCGGATGTACAGTACAGACCAAAAGTTTGGACACACCTTCTCATTTAAAAAATTTTCTGTATTTTCAGGACTATGAAAATTGTACATTCACACTGAAGGCATCAAAACTATGTATTGACACATGTGGAATTATATACTTAGCAAAAAAGTGTGAAACAACTGAAATTATGTCTTATATTCTAGGTTCTTCAAAGTAGCCACCTTTTGCTTTCATGACTGCTTTGCACACTCTTGGCATTCTCTTGATGAGCTTCAAGAGGTAGTCACCGGGAATGGTCTTCCAACAATCTTTTTTTTTTTGGTTATGCACCAGTTCAGATTATATTGTTGTTCAGTCAGTTTTCTTATATTTAGTATATACTATTTTTCTGGCTTGAACGCCTCGCCCTTCACCATGCTGTGATTTTAATTACATCCATACACAGTTGGTTCTGAGCTTCCTATATAAGCAGGCTTTACCATGTTATTAGCCATAGGTAAGTGTTCACACTAGGCAGTCAGCTCAGTTAGCCATCCGATCTGAGATTACCTTGGCATTTGGTGGATGGGCTCACAATGTTTGGCCAAATATTGTGCTAAGAATCTCATGTGTTTTTCCATAAATTTCCCTAGCCATTATGCTATTCACATTTCATATATTGCACATTTCCTTGTCTTAGCACAGTAAATTTTGAGTGCAGCCATTGATCTATTTGCTATGACTTTTTTTGGTTATGCACCAGTTCAGATTATATTGTTGTTCAGTCAGTTTTCTTATATTTAGTATATACTATTTTTCTGGCTTGAATGCCCCGCCCTTTGCCATGCTGTGATTTTAATTACATCCATACACAGTTGGTTCTGAGCTTCCTATATAAGCAGGCTTTACCATGTTATTAGCCATAGGTAAGTGTTCACACTAGGCAGTCAGCTCAGTTACCCATCCGATCTGAGATTACCTTGACGTTTGGTGGATGGGCTCACAACGTTTGGCCAAATATTGTGCTAAGAATCTCATGTGTTTTTCCATAAATTTCCCTATGCTATTCACATTTCATATATTGCACGTTTCCTTGTCTTAGCACAGTAAATTTTGAGTGCAGCCATTGATCTATTTGCTTCAAGAGGTAGTCACCGGGAATGGTCTTCCAACAATCTTGAAGGAGTTCCCAGAGATGCTTAGCACTTGTTGGCTCTTTTGCCTTCACTCTGCGGTCCAGCTCACACCAAACCATCTCGATTGGGTTCAGGTCTGGTGACTGTGGAGGCCAGGTCATCTGGTGTAGCACCCCATCACAAGCTGCTGCAAGATGCTGTGGTAGCCATGCTGGTTCAGTATGCCTTCAATTTTGAATAAGTCCCCAACAGTGTACTGTATGTATGTACCAGCAATGAATTCAGTGAGACAACATTAATACCTGAAGCTGTAAAGGTTTCACTTCTGCAGTTGAATTTGTGCCATTGGTTTTGGGTGTTCCAGCGTTTACAATCAGAAGGGTCAGAGGAATAAGCCCCAATGAGTAAATAGCCAAGTTTACCAGATGTGCTTTAAATCCATATGCTCTCCTGGAATACAAGCAAAATTGTAAATTAGCCAAAATAAACTATAGGGGCATAATTATGATAGGTCCAGGGGTTGCAATCGCTCCCCGGCCCTGTAGGTTTCCACTGGATGGGAAAAATATTAAGAAGTAGTGGCCCCAACAATCTCACTTACTATTCCACAATAAGGAGAAGTTTGTATCAATCAGCTATCAACATCCTAAAATGTTAATTTATATCCAAAATAATCCTAAGTAAGTCTTCATTCACATTGCTTTATTTCAGATCCATTTTGCGCAGAACCATAATATGGTGCGATGAAGCCATAGTGGGCTTCAATGTGCCTTCAATTATATACAAAGGCATACAGAGTGGACCATATGGCTTGCCATACATAATATGGGAATGTTGTGCACTTGAAACCCTAGACAGATCCATCCATATGTTATTTTAAAGGGCAAGTGAGTGGCTGAAAAGCTAACATCAGTCCTTTTGCATAAGCCACATGAGGATGTAACTCTGAAAACTGCCAATTGTCCTGCACTGTTTAAGTAACTCATGTAAAAGTGAATAGGACTTCAGGAAATTATAAAAATAGGACATTTTATAGCACAGCTCACTCCGAATTTCCAGAATCCTGTCCTCTAATGACTGGTGCTGAAGGATGGATATTCCAGTCTTAGCCACCCATTTATGTCCTAGGGATGCAATAGATGGGCAAACCACCTTTCTGCTAATGGGGGTAGGGCTGGGGTGTGAATTGCTAACTTTCACATTAGCTGATAACATACATACAGTGGTAAAACTTTATAGAGTCCCAATGAACTAGTCCCTCCATATATCAAGTTTTTAATAATACTTGTCTGCTCACATGGGGCAGAGTCAGAGATTGGGATGGTTCACCCCAGTTCTCCAGAAGTTAACAATTGATTTGGTGAATTGGAGGAGTCACAGGATCTCATCTAGATTCTCTTTACTGGGTTTAACTGTATTAAACTCTGCTGGAACAGAGGAGCCCTAATTGTCTCCCTATCAGAAAATATGTTTTTTTAAGTACAGCAAAGACGTGATGTGGTCACATCATCAAACTGCTGGCATTGTGCTGCAGGCACATAAATATCAGAGGGGCAAAAGACAAATGCAAAGGTGACTGCACCATTTTGAAATGGCAGTATAGAGGGGTAAGCATTGTGAAGTGAACAGTCGAAGGGGTATCGTATGGGGGACTGTGTAGCATGGGGAGGACCATGGAGAGGGATAGTGTGGGGGAATTGCAGTGTGATCAGGGGACATAGTGTACTGGGGCAGTGTAGAGAGAGGAAAGCATGGGAAGAGAGAGTGAGGAGAAGATTGCTTGGTAGTGTGGATGCCATAAAGAAAAAACATCATAGATTCCATAGTTCATAAAATGAGAACAGTGTGGCGGTTATAGTTTATAAGGGAGGTCAGTGAGGCGGTCATCATATTTTACTTTATGAGGTTAAAGGGAACCTGTCACCCCCCCAGGGCGTTTTTAAGTAAAACAGCCACCTTCAGCAGCACTAAGGCTGCATTCTGTGGGGTTAGCATCCCTAAGAATGCTGAAATAATCACTTTTATAAATTGCCCGCCATACCTCTACTGTCTCCAGGAGGTATGTTTTCACTCTCGTGTCAACCACCTCAGAGACGTCAAATCATCCCCCTGTGTCCTCCTCCGGTGACATCACCTTCGCCTTCATGTAGCCGAGGCCCCAGATCCCACCCCACAGTGTGTTATGATATATTCACACTGTGGCGCTGGGAATCTGGCACCTGCACAGTGGAGTGGGTCACCGTGCTCCATTGAAGATAGTGCCAAAGTCTAGCGAGACTTCGGCACTATCTTCAATGGAGCACGATGACCTGCTCCACTGCGCAGGCACCAGATTCCCAGCGCCACAGTGTGAATACATCATAACACACTGTGGGGCGAGATCTGGGGCCATGGCAGCTTGCACGGCGCATGGCCGAGAAATAATAGCAGAGCGCAGGCGCCGGGCATGTATTTTGAACACAGGAAGCGGCGCACAGATGCAAGAGTTAGATGATTGACTGCTCTGAGGTGGTTGACACTGGGGAGAAAGCACACCTCCTCGACACAATAGAGGTATGGCTGGCAATTTATAAAAGTGAATATTTCAGCATTCCTAGGGATTCTATACATAAGAGCCACCTTCACAGAATGCAGCCTTAGTGCTGCTGAAGGTGGCTCTTTTACTTACTGTTCATAGTAACATAGTAACATAGTTATTAAGGTTGAAAGAAGACTTTAAGTCCATCTAGTTTAACCCATAGCCTAACCTAACATGCCCTAACATGTTGATCCAGAGGAAGGCAAAAAAACCCATGTGGCAAAGAGTAAGCTCCACATTGAGGAAAAAAATTCCTTCCCGACTCCGCATACGGCAATCAGACTAGTTTCCTGGATCAACACCCTATCAAGGAATCTAGTATATATATCCTGTAACATTATACGTTTCAAGAAAGGTATCCAGTCCCCTCTTAAATTTTAGTAGGGAATCACTCATTACAACATCATACGGTAGAGAATCCTCTTTCGCATAGAGAGGTTATATTTTATGCAGGAAAAATAATGAGAGGCAATTACTTATTCAGTAGCACAATATAGCTTATTTTGGGTACTTCATTAGTGGTCATTTTTATTCAGGGGACCAATAAACTGTTATTTTTAAGGGCACCTTATCAGTATGATTCAAAAGCTCAGAAAAGTGGCAAAAACCACAGATCTGTCTGGTCTGTTATTCTTTTAAGTATCTCCGCCACGGTGTGCGGTTTGTCTCCTAGACAAATTAGCTTCAGCAGAGCTTGTTGCCACTTTGTTGAGGCATTGCTGCAGAGGACGTGGATGATGTGCTCTGAGGTACCACATGGGAGATGGAGGATGAGGAGGAGCAGGAGGGGGTGCAGGAATTGTTGTAAGAGGGGGAGGAAAACCTCATAGAAGTAGGGCCAGCAGTCCTCTGCATCGGGAGCACAAGCCCTGTGTCAGGGTGTGACTTGGCCCTAGCCTCCACAATGTTAAACAAGTATGTCATCAGGGAAATGTAGCTTCCCTGTCCACAAGTGCTTGTCCAGTGTCAGTCATTAAGTGGACAATGCCAGTAAGTGTGTTGGTAAGGGCATGGGTGATGTTCCAGGACACGTGCTGGTACAAAGCAGGAACACTACACCAGGACAAAAAGTGGTGGCTTGGGACAGAGTACTGAGGGATGGCTGCCGCCATGAGTCGGCAGAAATCCTCTGTGTCTACTAGCCTAAATGGCAACATTTCCATGGCAAGCAGCCTGGAAATGTGCCTGTTTAGGATTTGGGCCTGTGGGTTTGCAGCTGGGAAATTTATTTTCCATTCCAAGCACTGGGGCAGGGAGAGCTGAATGCTGGGCTGGGACAAGGATTTGGAAGTGCCTGATGATAGTGCATCAGAATGTGCAAGAACAGGTGCAGGGCAGGAGACATCTGTGCCAGTGTTTTGGACAGATGATTGGGAGGCACCTAGCACAGGGGAAGAGGCAGTGGTGTCACCCAATGGCATCAATTGTGTACCCAGTTTTTTTTGCTCACCAAGTCGGGTGCTAAGATGACATGTGTCTGATCATGATGGAGGTGGATAGGTTCTTAGTGGTAAGGCCCCTGCTGATCTTAGCATGGCACAGGTTACAAATGGCCATTTTGTTTGTCTCAGAACTCTCTTTAGAAAAAAAGTCCCAGACTTGAGAACACCTAACTCTTTGACAAAGAAATTCAGGACTGGCGGTGCTCTGGGGAACAGTTGCCCACTTTCTCCCTCTGATCATCACACTGCCTGTTCTTTTCTGTTTCAGTGATGCTGATCTCTCCCCCTCAACGCTGTTGGCCTCGCTCTGCATGCCAGCTTCCCAGGGTGGGTCAGTGACTTAGTCGTCCACCACCTTATCTTCCACCACTGCACTCTGGTCCTTCTGACTTTGTGACTTAATAGCAATAAGACTTAGCGGCAACTGTGTCTCATCATCATCTTTTTCCTTTTCCCAAATTTGCCATTGCCCACCGCCATGATCTTGTGGCCATGGTTTTGTGCATCACTAAGCAGCATGTCATCATGTCCCTCTTGGAGCATGCAGGTTGAGAGGCCACAATCAAATGTTGTGGTAAACAGCTCCTCAGAGTGCCCTAATGTGGGATCACTAGTCTCCTGGGACTCAACATGGTGGGAGGAAGGAGGATCAGGGTGAGGATTCAGTGACCCAGACTTTAGGCTGGTGATAATTTACTCTGTGGAAGACTGGGTGGTGCTGCCAACTGACTGCATAGGTGTAATCCCTGTCTACAGACTGATTTCTGTCACTCTTACAAACAATTAGCCCTTAGAAGGGCTGTTAGTATGATGGCTCAGCTTCAGTATCAATTTCAACATTACAGAACTCTGATTCATTATACTGTGTACACAGGAATAGACAAGCAATCTCTGCCTCCAATATGAAGTGTCACACAGCTGTGCAATGGTGTCAATGTGCTGAGCCGGGCGGCACCTGCCCTTTTATAACCTCTGTCACATGGCCAGCCAATCACAGTAATGACATAACAAAGATGGCTTTGGCATTGTGGGCAGCACGGTGGCTCAGTGGATAGCACTGCAGCCTTGCAGCGCTGTAATCCTGGGGTCAAATCCCACAAAGAACAACAATTGCAAGGAGTTTGTATGTTATCCCTGTGTTTGCATGGGTTTCCTCTGGGTACTCCGGTTTCCTCCCACATTCCAAAGACATACTGATAGGGAATCTAGATTGTGAGTCCCATCGGGGACAGCGACAATAATGTGTGCAAACTGTAAAACGTTGCGGAATATGTTAGCGCTATATATAAGAAAAAAATATTATTATTACTGTGACTCACAGGCAGCCCCACATGCTTAATGGCTGCATAACAGCAGATGCAGGGCAGGGATTTGAGTTTTACATCTAGCACCGCCCATTACTCGCTGAGTAAAGAGCACATTTGAGCACTATGATAACTGAGTGATAACAGTATCACCCAGCACATTCGCTCATCCCTAATTATTACATGTGTATCTATGTTAGTAGTGTAAGAATGGTGTAGATGATGGTTTGTTCCCTGAAACGCTAAAGGGTTAAAGGTATTTAATGTGTATGTATGTTATACAAGGATGACACCCACTGGAGCTGCAATTAGCTTAGACAGGGTTAACTTAATGGCCTAGGCAGTGGATTGCCAGAGAACCCCTCCATGCGAGTACTCCCTTTGCCTGCCTGGAAACCTCGAGATAGACGTCTGGGCCAGGGGGCACAGTCCTCCTGCGAAGCTGCAGGAGAAACTGGACTCAAACAGTGAGAAGCAGAGTGAGATGGAGTCCAGAATTATCTAGGAATAGGAACACCTATAACATAACTTACAGGAAAATATGCCTATAATTTTGGTTCTAGATTCTAAATCCTAAATAACAATATTACACTGTCATATTACATACTTACCATTTCATGAGCAAGTATTCTTTGCAAACTGGATGTGACAAGAGTTCCACACGGTTGTGTTGTACCATAGCCTATGGTAGTAATTGTGAAAAAATTACAGCTTGCCGCTTATTTCTTTACAATTGAACACACTGAGAGAACATGACATTTACAGGTTGGAAAAGATGGTTACAGCTTTAACGAGTTCAATGATGGTTTAAATACAACTAGCTCCCTTTAGTTATGGCAGTCTCTAGAAGCTGAAACGGCCTTCCAGGAACTGAAGCTAGCCTTATGTAAATATCCAGTGTTGGTGGCATCGGTTTTCTCTAAGGAGTTTATGGTCCAGTTGGACATGTCAGATGTTAGGCTGGACGCTGCCTTATCACAAGGGTTGAACAGCACCCCATAATGTATCTAAGTCGGAAGCTGTCATTCTGCTAGATGAACTACGCCATAGTGGAGAAGGAATTATTGGCCATCAAGAGGGTGTTGAACATTCTAATGTGCTATTAGCCAGGAAATCAAGGCTAGTATCATACCATGCTCTACTGAGGTAGATGCGGGAGAAGAAGGGGAACAATTCCCCAGTGACCAGGTGGTTCCTAGCACTTCAGGATTTTATCTTCCATGTAGAGCATAGGCCCGGGAAACTACATAGCAACATGGATGTTTTTTTGAGGATCCACTGTTTGATTGCGGAAGGTGCTCCCTGGCTTTGGGAACGGGGAATATGTAAGATGGCTTCCTGACAGATCCTCGAGGAGAGATATGTATCATCAAGGCTGGTAGCATCAGTGATGTATGTCTGGAAAAGCAGGCTCCAGCACATATAGTGCTGAGAGAGTTACTAAGGCATGTACACAGCCTGGTTTTACGAGCAGTCAAAGAGATGGGTGAGACTGGCTGCTCACTAGTGTTGAGCATTCCAATACCGCAAGTATCGGGTATCGGTATCGAAACGGTACTCCGATACAGAGATCCAATACTTTTGTGGTATCGGGTATCGGTATCGAAACAACATTAATGTGTAAAATAAAGAATTAAAATAAAAAATAGGGATATACTCACCTCTCCGACGCAGCCTGCACCTTACCGAGGGAACTGGCAGCCTTCTTTGCTTAAAATACGCACGTTTACTGCCTTCCGTGACGTCACGGCTTGTGATTGGTCGCGTGCCGCCCATGTGGCCGCGACGCGACCAATCACAGCAAGCCGTGACGTAATTTTCAGGTCCTGAATGCCTAATTCTAGGCATTCAGGATTTTAAAATTACGTTACGGCTTGTGATTGGTCGCGTCGCGGTCACATGGGCGACGCGACCAATCACAAGCCGTGACGTCACGGGAGGCAGGAAACGCGTGCATTTTAAAATTACGTCATGGCTTGTAATTGGTTGCGTGCCGCCCATGTGACCGCGACGCGACCAATCACAGCAAGCCGTGATGTAATTTCAGGTCCTGAATGCCTAATTCTGCATTCAGGACCTGAAAATTACGTCACGGCTTGCTGTGATTGGTCGCGTCGCGGCCACATGGGCGGCACGTGACCAATCACAAGCCGTGACGTCACGGAAGGCAGTAAACGCGCGCATTTTAAGCAAAGAACGCTGCCGGTTCCCTCGGTGAGGTCCAGGCTGCGTCGGAGAGGTGAGTATAGCAATATTTTTTATTTTAATTCTTTCTTTTACACATTAATATGGATCCCAGGGCCTGAAGGAGAGTTTCCTCTCCTTCAGACCCTGGGAACCATCAGGGATACCGTCCGATACTTGAGTCCCATTGACTTGTATTGGTATCGGTATCGGATTAGATCCGATACTTTGCCGGTATCGGCCGATACTTTCCGATACCGATACTTTCAAGTATCGGACGGTATCGCTCAACACTACTGCTCACATATCCCCACCCCAGGGGCATGGTGCAGCAGATAAAAAGGAGACCTGTTGTCTCATTCAGTGTCTGTGCAAGGAGGTGTATTGCTTATCTTTCCTAAGGACTCTAAAGCTGGACTCTAACCCAAGCAAGTGAACCTGCACTACTGTATACTGTATACTACTTTATGTTTCAATTTGTACCGGAAAAGGCAGTTTTGTTTTGATATCCTAAGCGGTTTGTGGAAGCCTTAATAAACTAGCATGGACGTTTTATTGAAACCGTTTCTGTGCCTACCTGAAACCGCAACTGAGTGAGTAGAAATCCTACACCATTCATACAAGTTAGGAAGCCTAAGGCTATGTGCACACGTTGCGGATTGGGGTGCAGAATTTTCCGCACAAAATCCGCATCTCCTGGCAGAAAACGCAGGTGCGAATTTGCCGCGGATTTTATGCGGATTTTGTGCATTTTTGATAGGGAATTGATGCGGATTTCTATTATGGAAGGGGTCAGAAACGCTGCAGTTCCGCACAAAAGAAGTAGCATGCTACTTCTTTTGTTCCGCAACGGTTTTCATGCAGATTTTTCCGCACCATTAGCATAGCTCTTTTTTTTTACAATTGATTTACATTGTACTGTAAATCATTGTGCGGAACTGCAGCGTTTCTGAACAGAAAAATCCGCTGCGGATCCGCACTAATTCCGCATCATGTGCACACAACCTAAAAATTGTTAAAACCGTTATACTGCAGTGTGTTGTCTACCTCTGCTTACTATCTACTTTCAAGTAGCCAGGCCGTTGAAATAATTTGGACATTAAAACGTTTGCCGACGGATCCTCCTCTTTTTTTTACTGTAAATCCTGTGTGAGGTTTTTAATGGATTTCAAATAAATGGAAGTTTTGAAATACATTTTTAATTTTGGGGCTGGATTTCTCCACTTTAAAAAAAAAAAAAAGCCTGTGTTTGCATTACAGAGCTGAAAACATGTTCAATTGAATTGTAGCTTAACTCACAGTGCTCTAAATATATTTTCCAGGCAATTAGAGACTTTTTAATTATGTGAACATACAAATTTTTCCAACCATGAATTGAACTTTGGGGAAAATTTGACGATTTAGAATTTCAGATGATTCGCTCATCTCAATCCCCCTAAAATAACCTCATGACTCATACAGTATATCAAAGCAAAGTGAGAAACACAGTGACTTACATTTAAAGTTGTGAGAGGCTCATAATAAACTTTGTTGGCTGCCGGGTTTTTGTTGGCCTCCACTTTTACATAACCTTTCCTGGATTTCTTAAAGGTGAGAGGGCATTGTAGGTAGCGGAAGTTGTACTCAACCTTATAGACAACAAAAAAAAGTTAATTGGAATTTGCTAATTATGATATCTAAATCTCTGCTGCCTACATTGATATTCATCCATGCACAGATTCAAATATTTGCTTTCTCCTGAGAATGCAGAAAATGTTTCATCATACGATCATATTTAGTTCACACCTGATTGTTAGTCCCTTGCTCATAAACACCGGACTTTAATTTCACCTTTAAATAATCTGATAATCCTAAAGATTTACATACTTTCCCCACTCACAGACATGCAATAGTAGATCATTTTCCTCATTTAAAAATATCACAGTCTAATATTTTGGACTCATTTGTTTTACTTGGTTCCCTATATTCAGGACTAATGTAGTTTTAGGTAGAATTTAGTTAGTAATTGATGGTTATATGCACATAGGCTGTCCTTGTTGTCACCACCACACGTCCTTTTTACTCAGTACGATGTGCTGATAGTAACAACGATTATTTTAAGCAAGTGAAAATATAATTTCACATGACGAACAAACATTTTGCTTGTACATCAGGTGATTGGCAGTCTGCTTATACTGCATGGTTTTCTGGAAACGAGCGTTCTTAGACTGCTCGATGATTGGGAACAAGAGTTCCTAATTGCACTTTAACATTGATTTCCAAAATAAAGAACACAAGCCTCCTCAAGCCTAAAAGATATATTTAATAACATTTGGGACTCTCGGCCATTTGAGTGATTATGTCCTCACACATGGTTTCGCAGCATTTGTTTTGGACAACCCAGGAGTAGTGTTGAGCGATACCGTCCGATACTTGAAAGTATCGGTATCGGATAGTATCAGCCGATACCCGAAAAGTATCGGATATATGCCGATACCGATACCCGATACCAATACAAGTCAATGGGACACCAAGTATCGGAAGGTATCCTGATGGTTCCCAGGGTCTGAAGGAGAGGAAACTCTCCTTCAGGCCCTGGGATCCATATTAATGTGTAACCTAAATTCCTAGAATGAGGAGTTTAGGGCCTGAGAATGACATCGCGGCTTGTGATTGGTCGCGTGGCAGTCACATGAGCGGCACGCGACCAATCAGAAGCCGTGACGTCATGGAAGGCCCTAAACACGCTCATTTTAAGCAAAGGAGGCTGCCGGTTAACAGCGGTAAGGTGCAGGGGCCTCCGGAGAGGTGAGTATATCAATATTTTTTATTTTAATTCTTTATTTTACACATTAATATGGATCCGATACCGATTCCCAATACCACAAAAGTATCGGAACTCGGTATCGGAATTCCGCCGATACCCGATACTTGCGGTATCGGAATGCTCAACACTACCCAGGAGCAAACCTCCATACACATTCACCATTTCTCAGCTGCATCATTTTTCATTGTGCTCACTGTCAGAGACAAAACAATAAATTATAGTACCAGATGGTGATTGAATAAGATTTGTTTGCATTTACGACAGATAGCACCATAGCCTCACTTATCCCAACAACATTTAATGGGATCTTTTGTGTTTCTTTGTTGCATTTATAATTATGTCAGAAAGAATAGCACTAGTTCTCTGTCTTATGTGTCAGTGTGTCTTTGAGTAGTATGCATCAATATATACAGTACTTTGCAAAAGTTTTTGGCAGGTGTGGAAAAACTGCTGCAAAGTAAGAATGCTTTCAAAAATTGAAGTGTTAAGAGATTATTTTTATATTTTTGTCAATTAATAAAATGTTAAAGTAAAAAAAAAAAAAAACAACGCTAAATTGATATATGGTGTGGTCTCATTTTGCCTTCAAAGCAGCTTCTTTTCTAGGTACACTTGCACACAGTTTTAGATGAACTCAGCAAGAAGGTTGTTACAAACATCTTGGAGGACAAACCACAGATCTTCTGTGGATGTAGACTTGCACAAATCTTCCTGTCACTTCATGTAATCCCGTACAAACTCGATAGTGTTGAGATCAGGGCACTGTGGGGGCCATATTATCACTTTCTTGACTCCTATTTCTTTACACTGGAGATAATTCTTACTGACATTATCTCTATGTTTAGAGTTGTCCTGCTGCAGAATAAATTTGGAGCCAGACTCCTCCCTGATGATATTGCATGGTAAACAAATATCTGCCTGAATTTCTGACTATAGAGGACTGTTAGGGTTAGCGGAACGCACCGAGTATAGATAGGTAGCTACAAGGTGCGTTCGCAGCCCGGGGTCCACTGTGCAGAGATAACTGCTGCAAATTAACTGCGGATAACCTCTGAGCTCACACGTGGGTTAAGCTTCACCCCATGTGAACTAGAAGCAATCTCTGTTGACTCACAGAGTCGCGCTGTACACAAAATTATTACCCTAACTAGGGTTGGGCTTGCTCTGGAACTCTTCTGAGCTAACCGCACACATAAAGGAACCAGATCCTAAGCCAAGGATATTTGCCCCCACTGACGCTAGCTGCCTGTCTGAGTGTACAGTCCCAAAGCTACAGCCTCAAACCACATATATATGTATAGAGTGGTATAGTATCCACTGGCATAAGCCAAACACATTTGATACTAGCGCATGGCCGTGGGGCCATATCAACCTTTTATAGTTGCAGCTCTACAGGACCTTCCTGGTGGACCAATAGGAGCTGCAACAGGGCCATAGCATGTGACCCCCGACCTCCAATGAGAGGGACTCCCGTGGGCATACTCAGTGCGTGAAAAGCAGGTTAGTCCCAGAAAAGCCTGCTCGCCACTGACCAGTGCTGGCTACAAGGGCAGAGCCTGGAAAGGCAACAGTAGCCATTCGCACAGTATCAGGCTGAGCCAGACACTGGGACCGACGTCTCCGCTGAGCAGGTTCCACTGTGGCTGGAGGAAAATGGGAGACCGCAGCAGACATGGATCGGGATTCCCCCTGTGCAGCGGCAGGAACTCGACACCTAACAGAGGACACCATTAATCTTGACCAAATTTCCAGCTCCACTTGATGATATGTGGCATCAAACTAGCAAGTAATCACCAAGCTTCACTGCTGTCCAGCTACCCTCTGTTACAGCCAAATATTTCACATTTCGACTGATCAGTCCAGAGCAACGGTTTCCAAATTCCTATGTTTTAGTACATAGTTGAGTCATTGACCGTGCTTCCATGTCGAAGGTATAGTTTTTATTCTAAAATAAAAACCACTTTTGGCCAGACTTCTCTGAACAGAACATGAATGTAGCTGGTTGCAGCCATCTCTGAGCTGCTGGCACTGCTGGACATCTTCCTATTTCATGGGAAAGTAAGTATAATGCCTTTTTGCTTGCTGCACTAATTTTCCATGGTCAACCATTTCTGCTTTTAATGTTGGCTATCCATAATGTAATAACATCAGAAATGCATCCGATTGGATCCAAATTTATATTGAAGCAGATCACTGACCTAAAATATACAGGCAAGGTCATTATGAACTATTTTCAGCATGAAGAAGAAGTGATGATATGGCCACAACAGAGCCCTGATCTCAACATCATCTGTCTCGAAGACAAGATAGAAGGATTTGTGCATGCGTACACTCTGGTTCTCCAAGATGTTCGGAACAACTTTCCTGCCGAGTTCCTTCAAAAACGGTGTCCAACTGTACCTAGAAGAATTGATGATTTAAAGGGAACCTATCACCTGAATTTGGCGGGACCAGTTTTGGGTCATATGGGCGGGGTTTTCGGGAGTTTGATTCACCCTTTCCTTACCCGCTGGCTGCATGCTGGCCACAATATTGGATTGAAGTTCATTCTCTGTCCTCCGGAGTACACGCCAGCGCAAGGTAATATTGCCTTACACAGGCGTGTACTCCGGAGGACAGAGAATGAACTTCAATCCAATATTGTGGCCAGCATGCAGCCAGCGGGTAAGGAAAGGGTGAATCAAACTCCCGAAAACCCCGCCCATATGACCCAAAACTGGTCCCGCCAAATTCAGGTGATAGGTTCCCTTTAATGCTATTTTTAATGCAAAGGGCGGTCTCCCCAAATACTGATTTGATCTAGATTGTTCTTTCACTTTGCACTTTCTTTACTGCTAAAGATAAACAACATGGCTTTCTTAATTTGCAGCTTTTTTTTTACACCTGCTTAAAACTTTTGTGCAGTAGAGTGTATGCACATAGGGCAATTTACAGCAATAAACGATAGCTAACACAGTGTGCGCTTTGAGAACTCACATAATAATCCAAGTTTTTCTTGTCCCCTTGTGATTCACTCATACATCTATCCAATAGAGTCTAGAAGACAAAGTAAAATCACAACATGGTTATGGCTAAGCTCATAAGTAGAGAGATTTTCTGCTGCCCCCAAAAATATTGCATGTGGATTTTGCTGTAAGGTTTCAGGCAAATTTTCCAACAGATTTCACCCTTTACATCTACAACATAATTGTTGGCGCACCCTAAATACTATGCAGGTTTTTATTCAGCTTTATTTAGCTAGGGAAATTAAAAAAGCTTAAAGAGATATTTCCATCTCCGGGATCTTATCCTAATATGTAGTAGGTAATAATAATAATAATAATAATAATAATTTTATTTATATAGCGCCAACATATTCCGCAGCGCTTTACAACTTATAGAGGGGACTTATACAGACAACAGACATTACAGCATAACAGAAATCACAGTTCAAAACAGATACCAGGAGGAATGAGGGCCCTGCTGCTCGCAAGCTTACAATCTATGAGGAAAAGGGGAGACACAAGAGGTGGATGGTAACAATTGCTTTAGTTATTTGGACCAGCCATAGTGTAAGGCTCGGGTGTTCATGTAAAGCTGCATGAACCAGTTAACTGCCTAAGTATGTAACAGTACAGACACAGAGGCTATTAACTGCATAAAGTGTATGAGAACATGATGGAGGAACGTAATTATGTTGTTGTTTTTTATTAATAGGCCACACAGGGATAATTAGGTTAATGCGTTGAGGCGGTAGGCCAATCTGAACAAATGAGTTTTTAGTGCACGCTTAAAACTGTGGGGATTGGGGATTAGGTAGGTAGTGCATTCCAAAGAATCGGCGCCGCACGTGTAAAGTCTTGGAGACGGGAGTGGGAGGTTCTGATTATTGAGGATGCTAACCTGAGGTCATTAGCAGAGCGGAGGGCACGGGTAGGTTGGTAGACTGAGACCAGAGAGGAGATGTAGGGTGGTGCTGAGCCATGGAGTGCTTTGTGGATGAGGGTAGTAGTTTTGTACTGGATTCTGGATTGGATGGGTAGCCAGTGTAATGACTGGCACAAGGTAGAGGCATCGGTGTAACGGTTGGCGAGGAATATGATCCTGGCAGCAGCATTCAGGACAGATTGGAGCGGGGAGAGTCTGGTAAAAGGTAGGCCAATTAGTAGAGAGTTACAATAGTCCAGACGAGAATGAATAAGTGAGACAGTAAGAGTTTTTGCAGAGTCGAAAGTAAGAAAAGGGCGAATTCTGGAAATGTTTTTGAGATGCAGATAAGAAGAGCGAGCCAGTGATCGGATGTGGGGGGTGAATGAATATGGTATAATAATAATATTAGCAAATACCTCCAATTAGAAATGTAGTATAGTTTTTCTGATTCGCTGTGTCTCTTTTCCTCATGTGCAGGCATTGCAGGACCTTAGGTATCCATGGTTAAGACCACTAACCCCTACTCACATCACTATATCAGTGGTCGTAACCATGGATACCTAAGGTCCTGCAATGTCTGCACATGAGGAAAGAAACAAATCAGAAAAACCAAAGGTTTTGCCACTGTTCTTGAGATACCGCCCTCATCTTTTAGGTGTTGTACACACATTGTTGATTTGGTGCTTTTTGGTGCATTTTTGCCATGCAGATTTGCTAGCAAAACCTAAAGTAATCCTGATGCCAACAAAGTGAATAAGAAACCATAAGTCTCATATACATAAGTCTGCAGATTTGGTGCAGAAAATAATCTTCAGCATGTCAATTCTCTGTGCATTTTTGCCAGTGTTTTTCCCCATTCACCTCACTCAAATCGCTCAAAAAATGCACCAAAAAGTGTGTTTTTGCAGCTACGTTTTTCCTCCAAGAGATGCAGAAATGGTGCTGAAATGTCTGCATTCATTTACTCAACGTGTGCATATAGTCTCAGGGTGTGTGCACACGTCAGGATTTCTTGCAGAAATTTTCCTGACAAAAACCGGACATTTCTGCCAGAAATCCGCATGCGTTTTTTTCGAGTTTTTTCATGCGTTTTTTACGCGTTTTTGGTGCGTTTTTGGTGCGTTTTTTCCCAAATGCATAGAATAGCGGGAACAATGCAGAAAATCCACAAAATTAATGAACATGATGCTTTTTTTTACCGCAATGCGTTTTTTTCGCGAAAAAAACGCATCAATGTGCACAAAACATGCAGAATGTATTCTGAATGATAGAATTCATAATGTATGCGTTTTAAATGAGTTTTTATAGCATTTTTAGCATGAAAAACACAAAATAAAATGCAAAAAAAACAGAATGTGTGCACATAGCCTCACTCTATACCTCCAAGCAGAAGCTGCCTTTTAACCGCTTTAGGGCTTGTTCACACGCACGATCCTTTTTTTGCTGCGGATCCGCAGCCGTTTTCCATGCAGGGTACAGTACAATGTTACCATATGGAAAACAAAAACCGCTGTGCCCACTATCCTTTTTTTCGCAGGCAAATCCGCGCGGATTTGCCTGCAGAAAAAAAGAAGTACCATGTCTATTCTTTCTGCGGATTCCGCTCCTGTTTTCAACATGCACCAATAGGAAAGTGCTGTTGAAAACCCGCAGAGGAATCCGCAGAAGAATCCGCAAGAAAATCAGCACTGCAAAAGCACCGCGGTTTTGCACTGCGGATTTTCAAAAACAGGACCTGAAAAATCCGCAGGAAAAAAAGGATCGTGTGAACATAGCCTTAGGGTTTTCGAATCTCAAAAATATGCAACTATGCAAAAAAAAAGTCCTATTTACCAGCTTAGTCTTTCTGCACGGCTGAATTTTGTACTGCTGGACACAATTGAATTGTCTATTAGTCTTTCCTGTAGTCAGGTTTGATAAAAATATATTTAGATTATGTGTATTACAAGTTCACAGCAAATATGTTTCAAACAGATTTGTGGATTTTTCTTTGAGTATGCAATAAATCTGTGGCAAGAACCCAGGAGAAATCTGCACTATATGAATTATGCTGTAGACTTGGTAATATGCAGCATGCCATAATCTCATGTATGAATGAGCAAATAAAAAACAATTAAAGGGAATCTGTCACCAGGTTTTTACCACCTGATCTGGGAGCAGCATAATGTGCAGACAGATCATGATTCCAGCGACGTGTCACTTACTGGGCTGCTCAGTTTAGCTTTGATAATATCCTGTTAATAAGTCATTTATTTTATCACTAGAAGACTACTAAATCTGCCCAGTAGTCAAGCATATTCATGAGCTCTATATAACTCCGCCACCCACACTGATTGGCAGCTTTCTGTGAACACTGTGCATAGGCAGAAAGCTGTCACTCAGTGTTGTGGGCCGGGTTGCGCAGCGCTCAGCATTCAGAGAACTACAACATCTGTAGCAGATAAAGTGATTTTAACAAAATGACAGCAAAACGCCCAGTAAGTGACACATCACTGGAATCAAAAAATAAGCTCCTACATCATGCTGCTCTCAGATTACATAGCAAAATCCTGGTGCCAGATATACTTTAATATAAGCACACATTACAGATGTATATTTTTGGGGAGCTGTTCGATAAACCCTCACCTTTAAGCTTTCTGGTAGATAATTTACCATTTCCAGAATCGGACACTTATAAGCAGAAGTGTCTGAAAATGTGACAAGCACTTCTTCCCACCTACAATAAAACAGCAATGATATGAAATTATTAAGTATACAAATATACAGATATAGCGAATATTAAAAAAAAATGTCAAACACCACATGAATATTATCGTTGACACTTGTTACATCTCTATATGCACATTTACATACAGCTCTGGCAAAAATTAAGAGACCACCACAACAAATCCCTGTCATGGGCAGCCCAATCTCCAGACCTGAACCCCATTGAAAACCTCTGGAATATAATCATGATGATGATGGATAGTCACAAGCCATCAAACGAAGGAGAACTGCTTACATTTTGCGCCAGGAGCAGTGTGAAAGACTGGTGGAAAGCATGCCAAGACGCATGAAAGCTGTGATTAAAAATCATGGTTATTCCACAAAATATTGATTTCTGAACTCTTCCTGAGTTAAAACATTAGTATTGTTGTTTCTATATGATTATGAACTTGTTTTCTTTGCATTATTTGAGGTCTGAAAGCACTGGGCTTTTTTTTATTTTGACCATTTCTCCTTTTCAGAAAATAAATACAAAATGTATTGCTTGGAAATTCGGAGACATGTTGTCAGACATTTATAGAATAAAAGAGCAATTTACATTTTACTCAAAAATAGACCTATAAAGAGAAAAATCAGACAAACTGAACATTTTGCAGTGGTCTCTTAATTTTTGCCAGAACTACAATGACTTTTTCGAAGGTAACTTAATAATAAACAACATTATAATAAAATCTCTCACACAATACACACACGGTAGATACAATAAAATAAAAGGGATCCTAAGTGAGAAGACTTCATTCATCCATAGCTAGCATCAGTCATGTCCAATGTTTGTGTTTGGTGCTGCAGATTAGCTTCTGTAATTTGCAACGCCAGATACCACACATGGCGCTATATCTAAAAGAAAGCTGCCGAGTTTTTCTAAACTCATAGAAATGGTTTACTACATGGCTCAATTGCTTGTATAACTCCCATAGATGGGAATAGAGAGAACTTCTGTCCCGTTTAATATCCACACTGATTTAGTAGCCTTGTTACCAAATAAAACTGGAGAGGAGAATCTCCTTTTTTGAGCAAACAGTGCTTCTCAAAAATGGTACCTGTACCAATCGGACATGTTATGGTCCATCCTGTGAATAGTTGCTGGTTGTTGACTATAACCTTACCCTTGGGAGTTATTTGGTAGATTCTCCATGCACCACTCCTATTACTCCATGATGGACTTTGAAGGGCTCTTCACCAAATGAATGAGTAGTCCAAACAGAAAAATTAAAAGCAACAAAGCTATCTCTAACAAATATTCTTTATTGATCATGTCATATATAAAAAAAATCAGGACAATGTTTTGGCCATAAATAGCCTTTGTCAAGCCAGAAGAAAAAAATTGATTTGGCTTGACAAAGGCTGTTTGTCACAGAAATGTTACCGTGGTTTTTTAAATGTGATGTAACCAGTCCAGAATTATTTAAGGGATAACTCCAATACCTTCCCAAGACATTATTTCCAGAATCCGATGTTCTACCTTTCACTGTGAATTGCAGTGGAGACCACATCCTTTCTTCCTGCACGTATTGCCTCATGGATGAAAGAGGCCTCAACTGCATTTAGAGTTAACGCTGCTCCACTTTCCAGCAGAAGACCAACTGCTTTGGAATGTCCCTCAAGGGCGGCTAGATGAAGAGCTGTGTTCTACATTAATGAAGATATTTCTGTTAGTTGTCTTCTAATGCATAGAAGGACTTCATTGATCATCTTTTTTGTCTTCATATAAAATTAACTTTATGAATGGTTATAATTTATGAATTAATATCCAAGTCCTTCCTCACATGTCCATCCCCTTTTTTTCTTGCCTAGTTGGCATTCTGTCTTTAATCTACCTGCAATTCGCATCATTTCATTCTCCCATGGTCCCACAACCCAATGCGCCAATTTTATAAATGCTGCAAGGGCCTGGAGACAATAACTCGTAAAGATGTATTCACGTAAAATGGAAAGCCGATGAAGATGTGATCTGGCATAATACAGAGCTGATAAAGGTGTGGTCTGGCACAATGGAAAGCTTGGGAAGGTGTGGCCTGGCACAGAGTTAGTGAAGGTGTGATTTGGCACATAGAAAAGTTGGTGAAGGCATGGTTGGGCACACAGAAAAGTTGGTGAAGGTATGGTTGGGCACACAGAAAAGTTGGTGAAGGTATGGTTGGGCACACAGAAAAGTTGGTGAAGGTATGGTTGGGCACAATGGGGATGTGGTAAAGGTTTGGTCCAACACAAAGAGTTACGTAAGGAGTGGTCTGACAATTAAATGCTGCTGAATGCATGGTATAGAACACAAAAGAGCTGGTGAAGGCACATTTGGGCACACAAAAGAACTACAGAGGGTGTAGTTTAGCACATAGGAAAGCTGACAAAGAAGTAGCCTGGCATATAGAAGAGCTGTAAAGGGGTTTTCCACTTTGGACAATCCCTTTTTGTCAGTAAGATCCATTTATAATAAGCAGAGTATATTATGACCCTCTATTATGAGTCCACCAGTTATCACCCTGTGATCTATGGAGAAACATGGCAGTAAGTGATCAACTTTCCTGTAGAATTACTATAGGTAAAATCAAAATTACGTTTTAATTTTTTACATTTTTTCCACCAATGACACAGATGCTCTTTGAAACCAGAATCCTCTGTGGTTGAAAAATGGGGACACTTAAGAGAAGACCCCATTATTTTAACTGAAAATTCCACACTTAAATGCAAAAAAAGGGGTTTTCTAAACTGAACAAACCCTTTCACATATAACTGATCTTACTAATAAATGCGTATAATGATTAAGATACCTTTTCTTTGTCAGGTTTATCAATAAGTGCAATAGATGTATCCAGAAGAACCCTGATGGTACGAGTATAGCCTCCAGAAGCAGCATAGTGTAAGGCTGTCCACCCCCGATAATCACTGAAAATAGAAGAACCCAAAGCAACGTTGTTTAGGTAAAACGGAAAGTAAGAAGTAAATCATAGCAAAAAAATAAACAACATATTACAAGGGTTTTTACTTCTTTTTTTTTTTATAAGATAGTGGAAAGTTTGACATCTATATGACATGACTGTTGTTGAGCAGTTGAACATTTTTGTACCGCACTTTCCTTGATGACTGGTGAATAGAAATTGGTATAAAAACCTACTGGAGTAATCGCACAGATGTGGCACTTTCATTTAATGTGCAAGACCCATGCTAGATCAGGTTCCTATGTAAATCAATTTGCTCATCTCTACTTCTGGGTATTAGTCTAAAGGCAAGTCTAGGGACCAAGTTGGTGTAACAAGTGGAAAGTCAGAAAATGTTTCTATACATTGTTTTTCTATTAATTGTTCCTTTACAAAAGGTGACTATTATTTCAAGAAACTTGTGACATATCATCACTACAGCCCCATTGCCCAGACCCCCCACTGATTACTTGAATCTTACAGCTATAAGCGTAAATAGAGGAGTCAAGAACATGGCAACTGTATTCTGTATATATCATATTTAAAAAAAAAAAATGGTTAGTATCCTTTAAGTTTCATTCACACTGTTCAGCAGCTCTATTTTCCTGTCACAAGACTCCATGCTGGATCCCATTAAGCCACAATAGTCCGCTGTGATCTACCTGAGAATCTCCCTTATTTTAGATACATAGAGGCATTATCAGTGTGAGACATGGAGAGCAGACAGACAGTCATTACATGTCTCACACCAGTATCCTATCATTCAAAATAAGGTCAACAAGGCAGATACTCATGCAGGTCTTATGTGCAGCCTATAGAACTCATTTACTATATATATATATATATATATATATATATATATATATATATATATATATATATATATACACACATATGTATATATATATATATATATATATATATATATATATATATATATAGTACAGACCAAAAGTTTGGACACACCTTCTCATTTAAAGATTTTTCTGTATTTTCATGACTATGAAAATTGTACATTCACACTGAAGGCATCAAAACTATGAATTAACACAAGTGGAATTGTATACTTAACAAAAAAGTGTGAAACAACTGAAATTATGTTTTATATTCTAGGTTCTTCAAAGTAGCCACCTTTTGCTTTGATGACTGCTTTTCACACTCTTGGCATTCTCTTGATGAGCTTCAAGAGGTAGTCACAGGGAATGGTTTTCACTTCACGGGTGTGCCCTGTCAGGTTTAATAAGTGGGAATTCTTGCCTTATAAATGGGGTTGGGACCATCAGTTGTGTTGTGCAGAAGTCTGGTGGATACACAGCTGATAGTCCTAATGAATAGACTGTTAGAATTTGTATTATTATTATTATGAGTTAGATTGATTGGTAACAAGAGCGAAAAAAAAAAGTGAGATCTAAGAGCTAGCCTTCTATAAATGGAGACATACTTTGGGGATGCATTCGTGCAGGGGTGCATTTGTGCACTGTTATTCGTGTACATTTACTCAAAGTACTTTTTTCTAAGTACTCGGCAGTTATAACATGGCAGTTAGACAGGCCAGGAGACAGGTAAGAAAAACTAAATATATTCACTATTCATTTGAAACAGAACAAATACTCACCATATGTATTTGTATAATCTATATCCTGGCTGCTGTATTCACTCACATTCACCGCCCTTGCATAAACTCTTTACACTCCATCCATATTGGCCCCTCTGTCCTCTCCTCTCCTATGTATAGCACTCATGCTCTGTTCAGATTGTTTAACAGCGCTGATCCATTCAGTCCCACCATCCAACACAAGAGACGCTCTCACAAATCACTTAACCATCTGCTCACTCTTTCTATCCTCCTTCTCCTAGTTGCTGGAGACATCTCTCCCAACCCCAGCCCCCCATGTTATAGTCAGTCAAACCTCCCAACTGCTACACTCAGAAACCCCTCTAACCTTATTAATATTCCATGCATGCCTTCTGTCTCTTTCAATTGTGCCCTTTGGAATTCTCGCTCTGTGTGTAATAAACTCTCCTTCATTCATGACTTCTTCCTTTCTAACTCTCTTAATCTCCTGGCTCTCACTGAAACCTGGATCCAGCAGTCAGACACCACCACTGCTGCTGCTCTATCATATGGTGGACTACACTTTTCTCATACCCCAAGATCAGACAACAGAGCAGGTGGAGGCGTTGGTCTGCTCCTTTCACCCAAATGTACCTTCCAAATTATCCCCCAAGTACCCTCACTTGTATTCCCTTCCTTTGAGGTCCATGCTGTCAGACTCTACGTCCCCTTCTCCATGCGAGTGGTGGTGGTGTATCGTCCTCCCGGCCCCTCTCATCAGTTCCTGGATCACTTTGCCACCTGGCTTCCACACTTTCTCTCCTGTGACACCCCCACCCTTATCATGGGTGATTTCAACATCCCCATTGCTTCTCCCCTCTCCCCATCTGCTTCTCACCTTTTATCTCTAACCTCCTCTTTCGGCATCTCGCAGCATACTAACTCTCCAACACATGAAAATGGAAACTCCCTTGACTTGATCTTCTCCCGGCTTTGCTCAGTGGACGATTTCACAAACTCCCCTCTCCCCCTCTCTGACCACAACCTTCTTTCATTCTCTATCAAGAACTGCCATCCCGCTCAGGTCACCCCCACTTTCCACACTTATAGAAACATACAGGCCATTAACACCCAGAAACTTATGAAGAACTTGCAGTCCTCATTGGCCCCAATCTCCTCCATCTCATGTCCTGATTCTGCTCTGAAGCATTACAATGAAACCCTGCAAAGTGCCCTGGATGAAGCTGCACCTCCTATACATAGAACAACTCGGCACAGACGGCGACAACCGTGGCACACACTGCAAACACGTTTCCTGCAGCAGTGCTCCAGGTGCGCCGAACGTCTGTGGAGAAAATCTAATCTACCCGAAGATTTCATCCATTATAAGTTCATGCTAAAAACATACAACTCTGCCCTTCACCTCACCAAACAAACCTATTTCAACACCCTGATCACCTCACTGTCAGATAACCCTAAACGTCTCTTTGACACTTTCCAGTCCCTACTCAACCCAAGAGAGCAGGCCCCAACCACGGATCTCCGCGCTGACGATCTGGCCAATTACTTCAAAGAAAAAATTGACCACATTCGACAGGAAATCATCTCCCAATCTCTTCATACCATGCACTGTCCTCCCTCCCCCACTGCATCTAGTTCACTCTCTGACTTTGAGCCAGTTACAGAAGAAGAGGTAGTCGGGCTCCTTGCATCTTCTCGCCTGACCACTTGCACCAGTGACCCCATTCCGTCACATTTCCTCCAGTCCCTTTCCCCGGCTGTCACCTCTCACCTAACAAAAATATTCAACCTTTCTCTCACTTCCGGTATTTTTCCCTCCTCATTTAAGCATGCCATCATACATCCATTAATTAAAATACCATCCATCGACCAAAACTGTGCCGCTATTTATAGACCTGTCTCTAATCTTCCATTCATCTCTAAACTCCCCGAACGCCTGGTCCAATCCCGTCTTACCCGCTATCTCTCAGATAACTCTCTTCTCGACCCACTTCAACCTGGCTTCCGCTCTTTTCACTCTACTGAAACTGCCCTCACTAAAGTCTCTAATGACCTACTAACAGCTAAATCTAATGGTCACTACTCCATGCTAATTCTCATGGATCTCTCCGCAGCATTCGATACTGTGGATCATCAGCTCCTCCTCAATCTGCTCCACTCCATCGGTCTCAAGGACACCGTTCTCTCCTGGTTCTCCTCCTATCTCTCTGGCCGATCCTTAACTGTATGTTTTGTTGGTTCCTCCTCCTCTCACCTTCCCCTTACTGTTGGGGTTCCTCAAGGATCAGTCCTAGGCCCCCTCCTCTTCTCTTTGTATACTGTCCCTATTGGACAAACAATCACAAACAATCAGTAGATTTGGTTTCCAGTACCATCTCTATGCTGACGACACCCAATTATACACCTCTTCTCCTGTTATCACGCCGACCTTTTTAGAAAACACCAGTGATTGTCTTACCGCTGTCTCTAACATCATGTCCTCCCTCTATCTGAAACTGAACCTGTCAAAAACTGAACTCCTCGTGTTCTCTCCCTCTACTAACCTACCTTTTCCTGACATTGCCATCTCCGTGTGCGGTTCCACCATTACTCCAAAGCAACATGCCCGATGCCTTGGGGTCATCCTTGATTCCGAGCTTTCATTCACCCCCCACATCCGATCACTGGCTCGCTCTTCTTATCTGCATCTCAAAAACATTTCTAGAATTCGCCCTTTTTTTACTTTCGACTCTGCAAAAACTCTTACTGTTTCACTTATTCATTCACGTCTGGACTATTGTAACTCTCTACTAATCGGCCTCCCTCTTACCAAACTCTCCCCACTCCAATCTGTCCTGAATGCTGCATCCAGGATCATATTCCTCACCAACCGTTACACCGATGCCTCTACCTTGTGCCAGTCATTACACTAGCTACCCATCCATCCCAGAATCCAGTACAAAACTACTACCCTTATCCACAAAGCACTCCATGGCTCAGCACCACCCTACATCTCCTCTCTGGTCTCAGTCTACCACCCTACCCGTGCCCTCCGCTCCGCTAATGACCTCAGGTTAGCATCCTCAATAATCAGAACCTCCCACTCCCGTCTCCAAGACTTTACACGTACTGCGCCAATTCTTTGGAATGCACTGCCTAGGTTAATACGATTAATCCCCAATCCCCACAGTTTTAAGAGTGCCCTAAAAACGCATTTGTTCAGACTGGCCTACCGCCTCAACGCATTAACCTAACTATCCCTGTGTGGCCTATTAAAAATAGAAAAAAAACAAAACACATAATCAGGTTCCTTGCATCGTGTTCTCATACACTTTATGCAGTTAATAGCACTCTGTGTCTGTACTGTTACATACTTAGGCAGTTAACTGGTTCATGCAGCTTTACATGAACACCCGAGCCTTACACTATGGCTGGTCCAAATAACTAAAGCAACTGTTACCATCCACCTCTCGTGTCTCCCCTTTTCATCATAGTTTGTAAGCTTGCGAGCAGGGCCCTCATTCCTCCTGGTATCTATTTTGAACTGTGATTTCTGTTATGCTGTAATGTCTATTGTCTGCACAAGTCCCCTCTATAATTTGTAAAATGCTGTGGAATTGGTTGGCGCTATATAAATAAAATTATTATTATTATTATTATTATTATTATGGCAAGAAAAAAGCAGCTAAGTAAAGAAAAACGAGTGGCTATCATTACTTTAAGAAATGAAGGTCAGTCAGTCCGAAAAATTGGGCAAACTTTAAAAGTTTGAAGAGAAGGAATATAAACCAGCTCACCCGTGATGCATAAGTTGAGTTTCGGGAGCAGGGACCCGCTGTGTCCAGGCGTGTAGAATCCAAAAGAAAAAATGTCCAGCTTCACCGAATCCGGGAAAAAGGTTTTTTTATTCACAAACTTAAACATGGAGGATACAAACTTCAGCACAAAACCATATGGGTACGAATCTCCACGCGTTCCTGGAGACTAAGCTCCCTTAATCATGATCATGAAATTTATTCACATGATTGTGAATAAAGAAAACTTTTTTTCACGGATTCGGTGAAGCTGGAGTTTTTTGTCTTTTAAATTTTAAAAGTGTCCCCAAGTGCAGTGGCAAAAACCATCAAGCGCT
Organism: Ranitomeya variabilis; assembly: GCF_051348905.1. Classification (NCBI taxonomy): domain Eukaryota; kingdom Metazoa; phylum Chordata; class Amphibia; order Anura; family Dendrobatidae; genus Ranitomeya; species Ranitomeya variabilis. Next base: position 477,252,155 of record NC_135237.1, read on the forward strand.
ACAAAGAAACTGGCTCACATGAGGACCACCCCAGGAAAGGAAGACCAAGAGTCACCTCTGCTCCTGAGGATAAGTTTATCCGAGTCACCAGCCTCCGAAATTGCAGGTTAACAGCAGCTCAGATTAGAGACCAGGTCAATGCCACACAGAGTTCTAGCAGCAGACACATCTCTACAACAACTGTTAAGAGGAGACTTTGTGCAGCAGGCATTCATGGTAAAATAGCTGCTAGGAAACCACTGCTAAGGGCAGGCAACAAGCAGAACAGACTTGTTTGGGCTAAAGAACACAAGGAATGGCCATTAGACCAGTGGAAATCTGTGCTTTGGTCTGATGAGTCCAAATTTGAGATCTTTGGTTCCAACCACCGTGTCATTGTGCGACACAGAAAAGGCGAATGGATGGACTCTACATGCCTGGTTCCCACCGTGAAGCATGGAGGAGGAGGTGTGATGGTGTGGGGGTGCTTTGCTGGTGACACTGTTGGGGATTTATTCAAAATTGAAGGCATACTGAACCAGCATGGCTACCTCAGCATCTTGCAGCGGCATGCTATTCCATCCGGTTTGCGTTTAGTTGGACCATCATTTATTTTTCAACAGGACAATGACTCCAAACACACCTCCAGGCTGTGTAAGGGCTATTTGACCAAGAAGGAGAGTGATGGGGTGCTACGCCAGATGACCTGGCCTCCACAGTAACCAGACCTGAACCCTATTGAGATGGTTTGGGGTGAGCTGGACCGCAGAGTGAAGGCAAAAGGGCCAGCAAGTGCTAAGCATCTCTCGGAACTCCTTCAAGATTGTTGGAAGACCATTCGCGGTGACTACCTCTTGAAGCTCATCAAGAGAATTCCAAGAGTTGTGCAAAGCAGTCATCAAAGCAAAAGGTGGCTACTTTGAAGAACTTAGAATATAAGACATAATTTCAGTTGTTTCACACTTTTTTGTTAAGTATATACTTCCACATGTGTTAATTCATAGTTTTGAAGCCTTCAGTGTGAATGTACAATTTTCACAGTCATGAAAATACAGAAAAATATTTAAATGAGAAGGTGTGTCCAAACTTTTGGTCTGTACTGTATATATTATTTACATATAAGAAAAAAGTGTGGATTGTTTTGAAAGTTGGATAGCAGATGTCAAGGTATCATTTTACTCAGCTTTCTATGACTTACATTACCATATGCTGTAAATGGCTTAGGAGGTTGATCGTACTGAGAGATTCCCTTTATATTAATGGTACATAATTTAAAAAAAAAGTAATACAAATGTGTGTAGGACTCAGTATTCTGCCCAATTAGAGAGTAGTAGGGTGCTCCACACATATTACTGTCGGTATTTTACAGCAATGAAGAAAGAGGATGATCCAGCTTCAAAGCTTGCAAAAATTTATTGGATTAAAAAATATTAATAGATTGCATCATGAGTGTAAAGCTTTGTTAAAGAATGCAATGGTTGTTCAAAACGCGTAGCTGTCTCTACACTCATGAAGGAATCTATTAATATTTTTTAATCCAATAAATTTTTGCAAGCTTGGAAGCTAGATTATCTTCTTTCTTCATGTCTACGAGTGGTTCCTTGCAGATCCGTGCCTCCTGGGATGCCTAGCTCAGGTGAGCTGGTTAATCCTTTTTCTATTTGCAAAGTATTTTACTGCACCATGCTAAGAGAAGTATACATCTGAATAATAAATAACGTATATTTGCAGAAGTGATTTAAACATGGCAAATTTACATCTAGAGGAAACATTTTACTTAAAGTTTATTTACACACCTTAAAAGAAGCGCTCCCTTCTTGAGTAAAATAAAAATGATTCTATCATGTCCATTTTCTGCAGCCAAATGCAGCGGTGTCATTCCTTTTTCATCTGCATCATTTAGAAGCGTGGCATCTGGCACAAATCGTAGGAGCCGTTCACACGTGTTGTAACGGCCATAACTTTATAAAGAAACAGGAATGTGAGTTTATAAATATAAAGTCTAATCACTACTAATGTATACAAATAATAATAAAGAAATAGTCATATGTAAATGTATGAATTAATTCTACCTATGTGAACTGAGCCTTGAGTTCACAAATCTATGAATATTAAACCTGGATCTGTAATAGTTCCAGTATTCAGGATTGTGTTTAAATATGGTTAGTGACGTATTAAATTAGAAATACCATCTAAGTTAACATAAAAACTCAATGAAAAGGAATATGTCAGTAGGTTTTTGCTATAAATTTTGAGAACAGCAAGAAAGCTTGATTCCAGGGATGTAACACTTACTGGGCCGCTTGATGTAGTTTTGATTGAATACCTAAAGATTAGTCTGACTGTTGGTCACAGGAGCTGTAGATCAGGGAGTGTTAATTTCATGTTAATAAAACACTATTTGCATTGAAATTACAACACATACCTGAAAAAGTGACATATCCCTGGAATCAGGGGTCTCGATTAGTGATGAGCGAGTGTACTCGTTGCTCGGGTTTTCCCGAGCACGCTCGGGTGGTCTCCGAGTATTTAGGACTGCTCGGAGATTAAGTTTTCATCTCCTCAGCAGCATGATTTACAGCTATTAGCCAGATTGATTACATGTAGGGATTCCCTAGCAACCAGGCAACCCCCACAGGTACTCAGTGTTGTGAATTCCGTTCTTGGGCTCCCTCCGGTGGTTGTGAATAGCACTTTTGTGAATTCTGCCCTTAGGCTCCCTCTGGTGGTTTTGAGTGGAACTGCTGCTCCTTGGGTTTAGCATTAGCAGCTGCTTCCACTGATCATCTCTCCTGGCTCTGCTATTTAACCTGGCTCTGGGCTTCAGCCAGTGCCAGCTGTCAATGTTTCTTGGTTGGATTCAGATCTCTCCTTGGATTTCTCTGATCGCCGGTCCATTTCAGCAAAGCTAAGTCCTTGCTTGTTCTTTTGTTGTCCACCTGCTGTGGACTTAATCGCTCAGCTCATGTTATGTTTTTTCTTGTCCAGCTTTTCAGTATGATATATTCAACTTAGCTGGAAGCTCTGAGGAAGCAGATTTGCCCTCCACACCGTGAGTCGGTGTGGAGATTATTTTTGTAAACTCTGCGTGGAATTTTTTAGCTTTTAATACTGACCGCACAGTAGCCTTTTCTGTTCTGTCTATTTAGGTAGTTTTGGCCTCCTTTGCTAAATCCTGTTTTCATTCTGTGTATGTCATTTCCCTCTCCACTCACAGTCAATATTTGTGGGGGCTATCTTTCCTTTGGGGGTTTTCTCTGAGGCAAGATAGCTTTCTGTTTCCATCTTTAGGGGTAGTTAGTTCTCAGGCTGTGACGAGGTGTCTAGGGAGTGACAAAAACATCCCACGGCTACTTCTAGTGTTGGTGTTAGGATTAGGAACTGCGGTCAGTACAGATACCACCTCCTCAGAGCTTGTCCCATGTTGCCTCTTAACCACCAGGTCATAACACTCATAAATCATTCAGCTGCCATGACGAAAACTAAATCTCCGATTACTAACAAATACCCGGAGGTCATCCGAGCAGTGAGTACACTCGCTCATCACTAGTCTCAAGCCTTATATTATGCTGCTCTGAGATTAAACTGCAAAAACCTGCTGACAGATTCCCTTCTTGGAACACAGAGGCAGAGTGTATTATGAAGCGTGGTTCAGCAGCACAAAAGCCTGAGCAGAAGCAAGCACAGCACCAAGAACAGAATAGAGGTAAAAGGAGTAGTCAAGTGACAGTCACCAAGAAAGATGGGCATTGTTATAAGTGCAGTGCCAGCTTCCTCGTCAACCACCAGTGCACCAGAAAAGCAGCAGAATCTGTTTGTTGGTTGCTGCCCTCTCAAATTAGTTTGGCCCTTGCTGCAAAAACAGGAGCCAGAAGGACAGCGGAGTGAGCAAAGTCAGACTTAAAAGAACCATCAGATAATTTGTTATCCAGGGAAACCAGTTTAAAGATACTACTCTTTTAAGGAAAAAAAATGGAGCCAAGCTTGGTAATGCTATAAAATAGGCAAAGAAATTCATTTTTACCAGTTGCAGCCCCTATAGTTCCAGCAGTGCTCCTCTGCCAATGCCAGTGATGGTTTACACATGTGACCCTAGCAGAAAATTACTGGCCTCAGCAGCACGGCTGGCTCCAGGTTTTCGTGGGTCCCAGGCGAGAGCGTCTCTGTGAGCCTCTTTAATGCATACCACGATTCACGATACACAGTTATGAAATATGGGTATTTTACAATGCCAAAGATTTCACTTACTTCTTACATTACTTGAGTGATATCTATTGTACCTTCTACAATAGCTCAGAAACCGGCGAATGCTTGCAGCGCACAGTGCACGCACTGGGGGGAAGTCAAAAGTCTGCCGTCACACAGAGTGACTGCTGACTTTTCATTTAAGACCCGACCATGTTGCCCTCAATACAGTGTTATGGCCACCACACAGTCCTCAATACATTAGTATGGGCCCCATATAATGCCCAGTATAGTACAATGGCCCCATATGATGCTCCATACAATATATAATGGCCCCATATAGTGCTCCATACAGTATAATGGCCCCATATATTGCTACATACATTTAAAAAATAGCGTGTCGGTGTCTTCAATGATGAGTTGGCCCCCGGCACTTGCCTGAGTGGTGACGCTAGGATGGCTGAGCAGTCAACGACAGTCTACCTTGGCAGTGCATCTGAGGTCAGTGATTAGCTGAGACATTTAGGTGATTTACAAGAGACATTACAGTTGCAGTCTTGTAAACAAACCCTGGCAAGGAACAGTAGCAAGGAGGCACCCTGAAGGGAGGGGCTTCAAGGAAGTGAAGTGGTGCCTGAATGACGCCACCAGGCAAGACTCAAATACGGCATAGTAGAAGAGGAAGCAGAAACAAAGCACTGGCTTTATGGAAAGACAGAGAATTTTATGCCGGTAAATAAGACTATCGGTTAATGTAATGATAATAGGTACAAGGAGAGATAGATGGAACGTGTCACACAAGCTGTGTTCCAGAAGACGTTTCTGTGGGCCTTACCCTTCAGGGAGGCCAGAGCGATCTCCACTTGTAACTCTGGGCTGACATTATAAATGTTAGCAGCCCTCTGCAATCTGGTCAGACAATGGCTTATTCAGGCCATCAAATAAGGGCAGCATGCAAAACAACGTGCCCATAGGGAGGGCCCTTGCTGGGGTTCCACCATTAAATGTGGTACTGACATTAACATTACTACCATTGCTGTCAGCTGCCTCCATCTATGTGGCCATACCCTGCTCGTAGTGCCACTTTAAGTGGTGCCTGAATGACACTGCTGGGCAGGACTCAAATATGGTACAGTAGATGAGTAGGCAGAAACAAAACACCGGCTTTATTAAAATACAGGATTTTATGCTTGAAAAGAAGATTAAAGGTTCCTGTAAGAACTTCAATAATAGATACAAAGAGAGAAAGCTGGAATGTTTCACCCAAGCTGTGTTCCAGCAATTGGAACCCAAAATGAAATGCAAACAGTATAAACAATTTCTGCACACTACTCTCTTCTAAATTCCTATCTGGCTTCTGATAATCAAGCCACGCTGCTACAGCGCTTTAACTAAAGAAACCTGCTCTATATCCCAACTCAGTTGAACACTGGTGTCTCACTCACAGTTCTGCAGCACTAAGGAGAAAGTTTGCTGGCTTCTGCTTCATCCTGATGTAGTGGAGCTGAGTTTACTGTGTCGCACTCCTCTTTCAGGTTACAGTTCTGTCTTCGTCCGGGTCTGGGGTAGTCTCTTCCCACATTAAATGCTGATGGATCACTGGTACCACAGTGTTTCTTTCTCTCTCCAGATTACCGATGCTTGGGGGAAACAGTCTCAGATGTGCTATGCAACCCTTTCCTTCTAACATTGTCCTGATAGCCGTTCCTGCAGTCACCAGGAACTATCTTCTTCCATAAAGCCACTAATTTGTTTAACAGCCTATCAATATTCAGACAACCTTATTGTTTTGTCTTCCTGACACAGGTACGAGTCTCTCCCTGTCATCACATCTGGGACAGACAAACTTCCTGCTTCTTGTTCAAACCAACACACAGCAAGCTGCAGGGGGAAAGGACTAGTCCAAGTACACTTCAAATCAGAAAGGAAAATTGTCTCTTAAAGTCACAATGTAATTCAGTTCTTGGTAGAGACTTACCCCCTACAGAAGCATTACCTATCTTTGCCAAAATAGATTTTGATAATCAACCACCTCTTCAAATTTGCTTTGCTGAAGTTGCTCAGTAAACTGCTAATCTACTTGCAGTATATAGAGACATCTGCATCCAATAGAAAGTCTCTGCTGCAGAGCTCCCATTGAATAAAATAAAGGCAGCATACTGTGATTTCTCTGATATTGATGGTGCTTTCATGCTGCTGCAGTGCAGTATAGCGCAACCTCCACCAGGGGGAGCTTGTGAGGGAAGTGAGGCTGCACACACAGAATAGCAGCACAGGCACCACCAAGGGGCGAGAGAGTGGTCAGACAAGCAAAACCAAAAAACAGTCAGAAGCAGAAATACCAGAGGTAGCAGCAGTACATGTGGTAAGGAACAAGCCAGGGGATTCAGCAACGGTTAGAAGCGGATAAGACAAAGACAGAAGGCAGAAGCGAGTCCGAATACAAGCCAAGTCAAAAACCAGGGAATCAAACAAACTTACAGGGAAACACTGGGAAAGGTCAGACAGAGGGAGTCAACAGACACGAGGCAAGTCAGGGATCACAGCAGGACAAATCAAGATCTACCAGAGTCAGGTACAGACACCGAAGACAGAACTATAGCTGACACAGCCAGCAGGATGCATTGGAGCTAAATAGCAAAGCTGAACCCAGAACGAGGAAGAGCAAAGTTAACCCTTGACATAATCTGCCCAGAAAAAGAGCAGACAGGAATAAACCCCGGAACGGATAATGAGTGGCGCAGTGTGCTGGGCTGTTGTATGTATTGCTGGATTTCAGAAAGGTGTAGGACTCTGCTAATCAACTGCATGGCAAATTTCTAACTTATATTATAGGGTTGTCCAGGACTATGATATTGATGATCTTTCCTTAGGAATAGGTCTTTGGTATCAGAATAAACCCCGATCCTCCCACCGATCAGCAGTTCCCGTGGCCTCCAAACTTACACTGTGTTAGAAGCCAAACATCCACAGCTCCGTACACTGTCTAATGACCATTCTTGGGTAATATAGCTTAGCTTTAATTTACTTCACCAGGAATTAAGCTGCAGTACCAAAGAACAGCCACTACATAGTGTGCAGAGCTGTGGGCTATCTGTCTCCATAAAATGTGTACTTCTGTCCTGCAAACAGCTGATCGATGGGGGGCATGTGTTTGACCCCAGCTGATCTAATATTGATGACTGTCCTAAGAATAGGTCATCAATATTCTAGATGTGGACATGTTTTTAAGTATGAAGCTATATTACACTTTAACTGAACATTGCATCAATACGGTACAAAATAATATAACATACAAAGCCGCAAAGTGCAGAGCTGATCTTTTATTCTTGGTCTTAGAATACAGTGACACGTTAAGTCCAAGTAGATTGTTTACAGAATTCGGGACACCATGACGGCAGGCATAATGTAAGGGGGTGCAGCCGTCTGTATCTTCATCACTCACAAGACTCTTGATGTCTGCCCTCTAGCATAGAAATTATGGAAAAATATATAGTCAATGTAAGTAGGGAATAAATGAGAAAAAGAATATAAAGTCAGAACATACATATAAATATATATTAGATGCCAGCTTAAAAAAAACTTTTAGATATGAAAGATATTGGTGTACTTTGATCAACTCAGTCTTGAACAGTGTTTGTTGCCAATAAAGGCATCAATAAAGCAAGAAGGAACTACTTCCACTTTGCTGCTAATAAATACTTCAGATCTATATAAAAATATGGGCTAATTAGGTTCAGGACCCCTGTGACTCTGTTTCAATTACATAGAGGTCATAATTCTCCAACACTCCTCATGTTGCCAAAAAGTCAAAGAGGGTGTCCAACTTCAAAGCATTTTACACAATCAAGGAATGGGTAAAAAATACAGATTTACAGATTTATAAATACAATAATAAATCTTGCATAATATTTATTGCGTGCAGAAGGGGTGTCCTGATCTCCTGTTCTTCATCACTGTGATTGGACTAAATGAATGTCGCGGCATGGTAGAACACGTGAGCTGCATTCTCTTTAATGTCTATGGGCTGACAGACAGAGCTGAGCACTCTACTTGACTGTTTCCCACAGTGTCATGAGATGCAAACACTCAATCTCTAATCTCAGTGAAGAGTAGAGGGGGTTCAGACAGGCAATGCTATGGACAGATGATGGCACCTGAACAAGGTGTCCACAGCTCTGCAGATCCTTCAATTAGCAGTTATGTGGGGGTTCCAGGAGCTGAAACCCACCAATCTAACAATGATTGTCTTACTGAAAGATAGGCCTAAATATAAAAGTCCTGGAAAACTCTGCTAAGTAATAATTGCCGCCCACCAGACAGATGTGACCTAGAAAAGTATTATTAGTTGCAATACAAGTAAAACAATAACAATAAAGCCATTCACAATTGCCAACATTTACCTGTAGAAATTCTTCTCTGATGTTCTTTAAACCTCCCGGCTGTAAAACAGTCAGGTGAAGAAAATTCCTTCCATAATTATCTGTTAGCTTTACATCAGCTCCTAAAATGGGGTATAAAGCATATCCATGCATTTATAAGTCACAAAATGATAGAGTGTAATAGCATGGCTTACTGAGAAGTTATTTCTCCACCATATAGAAGTTTGTTGACTGTTATACTGTTATTCACAACACCTACATCTTAAAGGGAACTTGTCACCCCCAGGGCGTTTTTAAGTAAAAGAGCCACCTTCAGCAGCACTAAGGCTGCATTCTGTGAAGGTGGTTCTTATGATTCTGATCCCTAGTAACACTGTAATATTGACTTTTATAAATTGCGACCCATAACTGTATTGAGTCCCAGAGGTATGGTGTCTCCCCCTGTTTCAGCCACCTCCCAGCTGTCCAACATCCAGCTCTTGCGTCTGTGCGCTGCCTCCTGTGTTGCTGTTACATGCCTGGCGCCTGCCCCATCTCCCTCCTCCTCCTTCTCTTTCCTCCCTCGTCAGCGTCAGATGAGCTGAGCTCCCCACACGCAGTTCACTGGCAGGTCAGCTCATCAGACACATATATAATAAAAGACCCAACACAGGGCTCAGGCTCAACCACATCATTAGACTTACTGTCTGATGTGTTAGTGTTTGAACAGTCACTCACCTATAAGCCCAATTCAATGATAAATTTTATAGGGCCACACAAAATTCTCAAACAGGCAATAATATAGGTGGGACTGACAATATAGTTGACCCCTGTTAGAGTCCATGCCACCAGTCCACAATAAGCCAACCCTTATATTGAAAACACTAATTTGTAATGTCCATTTGATATTTAAGCACTTGAAACTACTGTTCCACCAGATGCAAAGTAAAACTACAACAATAAAATGTAGTAGTTAATAGTAAGGCCAAATTACAAAAATGCCAAATTGCAAAGATTGCGGTAATAGGGGACAAACACCCAAAGGGGAATCAGAACAGGGGCAGCTGGTAGTACCTACAGATCTATTCTGTGCAGTCGACAAGAATGACCTGCTAAGAAAAAATAAAGACCGGAGACATATTGGCCATATAAGAAGAGATTCATATTTGCGCATCCTAAAAAAATCAGGTTTGTTTATAAGACCATGTAAATAGTAAGTCCTCATTTAGACCTAACGGTGTGACACAGTTCAAATTAAAAATCCATTTGGCCTTTTGTTCCAAGGAGATGTTCCCACCCTTAATGTCCGGTTGAACACCTGCAAGTCCCAGGATCCTGGTTCCCCTCTACTGTGAATTATGTTCAGCCAAATAGTGAGAAGCAACTGACGTGAGAGTCTTTCCTTTCTCCTTGTCCTTTTTAGCCATTGTGATGTTGGAGAAGTGCTGCTGTATTCTTCTCTTCAACTCCTGCGTTGTTTGTCCAACGTATATCTTGGGACACGGACAAATTAAAGCGTAGACCAAGTTTTGGGATGCACACCAATTTATATTTCAGTTCATCTCTTTAGGTTTTAGTATAAAACCAGATAGTAGCCATAGATAACCATGTAACAAAAACACAGCCTTATAATATAACTAAGTCTTTTAAAAATTGGCAGAAGCTAAGTCCTCTGAGTGCCACATCCATAGGAATCTATAGCGCATTATAATTATTAATTCCAGCTATTGAAAAGAAATTGAGAAAATATGTGGTGTCAGCATAAACTGAAATAAACCAACTCTTGTGAATACTTTGTATCAGCTTGACGCTATTACACATTACATTAGTTTATTGTAGCTATTGTAGAAAAAAAGTATAATTCTAAATTGCATCATAAAGGTCTTTTTCTTTCTTTTTTTCTACATGGTTGTCTATGGTACATATCCACAACATCCCATTCTAAGGTTTACTGTTATTCAGATGCTGTCAGTGTGTGGTGTCATCTAATTAGTGGCCTTTGTGTATTTTTATACTTGTAGTTTTGCCCTTTTTTTTAACTATTTCTACTATTAAGACTCAGCTAGACTCGAAACGCGTCAGTATAATTTTTATGCCCATGCTATTTTAATGAAGTCAGAATACAGTTTTTTTCTTTTAAATTTGCTTGCTGGATTTAAAAAACACTTTTCACAACTCTAAATATTATTGTCTCCTGGTAGCCCAGGCACATCATTCCATTATTAATTATTTTGTCAAAGCCGTCATTGCCAGAACATAGCTGGAGAAACCACCACTCGTGTTTGTGCCCTATGATTTGGTTATATCCTATACAGGTCTATTCCATTTAAAACCCAGTGAGGCTCCAAGTTATTTTTCATAAGTGGTAGTGGCTCAATAGCAAAATAAAGTTGTTTTTTATTATTAAAATTACTTTATATAACCAAATCTAGATGACTGAATTAATTTGAGGCAAATTTAATTTTAAATTTTGAGGAATTTGCTGAACCCTTTAATTTTTTTTTGTTAAACTGCAGATGATTATATTGACTAGAGAAAAATCACATGATCTAAACGGGCTTCACCATAATGCCTTGAAGCTATAAAAACACATGATACAGCTAAGTCAATCAGGTGATTGGATGTGACTATCATGGCTTGCACAAAAGACTTGGTAGAGGAAACGTGGATATTCTGCACTACTGATGAGTAGATAAAAGATCCAAGGACAAGAGTTTGTATAAAAGTGGATTTTAATCTACGTGTTTCAAAGCTTTTGAATAGAACATGTATATTTATGTGGTTGTATCCTGAGGAATAAGTGTGTATACTTCAAAATGCGTAGATTAAAAAACACTTTTATACGTCAGTATCGCGTATTATCCACGTTTCCTCTTCCAAGTCTATTGTGTCGATTGGATGATCAGTGGATCTGCAGCAGCTCGAGTTTCTATACCAATACATTGTTGTGTGATCACAACTCCATCAGGTTAGCACAAAGTTTTATTTATTTACTATGATTTAATCTGGGTAAGACTCTGTTGTGCTTTTCTGTTCCCCTGCTTCTACACATGTATAGCCTGTACATAAGCAGAAGCAGGGAATGCTGCAGCCTTTTTGAGTTGACTTTGAATAAATCGTAGAATCATAAAATGCTAGAATTGAGTGAGAATGATAGTGAGAGGACATCACAGCCTAGCTATAAACCTGTTCACACCTGTTTTTTCTGTTTGGAAGTGATGGTTAGTCATTGATATTTATATACATAGGCTGTCTGACTGAGCACTCCACCCATCAGCCTATGGTGATTTTAATCACAGCTTGATCCTACTTACCCATATAACTGTAAGCCATCAGCCCAAGAGAGGTATAATTCTAGGTTAAGTACCCAGCAAAGAGGATCGCCTTGTTGATGGCTATTAGGCACACATGAATTGGCCACTTTATGCAATAAGTATCTTCATTTATATTTTTATATTTTTGCAAAACTGTGGTCTGGGACTGCCTTATACACTGTGGGGCAGAGCTGCATTATACTATGTGCCCGGGCTGCCTTATACACTATGAGGCTGCATTATACTATGGGGCTGCTGCCTTATACACTATGGGGATGTCTTATACTCTATGGCAGTGCATTATACTATGGAGCTGCTGCCTAATACACTATGGGGCTGCCTTATGCCCTATGGGGGAGCAGTATACTGTGGGGCTGCTGTCTTTTACACAATGGGGCTGCCTTATGCACTATTGGGGTGCATTACACTATGGGGCTACATTATACCTCTATGGGGGTGCATTATATTATGGGGCTGCATTATACACCTATGGGGCTGCATTATACCCCTATGGGGATGCATTACATTATGGGGGTGCATTATACTAATATGGGGCCGCATTACATTCCTATGGTTCTACATTATACCCCTATGGGGCTGCATTATACCGCTATGGGTGTGCATTATACTGCTATGGGGGTGCATTATACTGCTATGGAGCTGCATTATACTATGGTGTGCATTATTCCACTATGGGGCTGCATTATACTGCTATGGGGTACACTATACTATGAGGGTGCATTATACTACTATAAGGCTGCATTATACTACTATAGGGCTGCAATATACTATGATCTGCTTTATACTATGGGGCTGCATTATACCACTATGGGGTTGCATTATACTACTATGGGGCTCCATTATACTATTATGGGGCTGCATTACATTGTGGTCTGCATTATGCTATGGGGCTGCATTATACCACTATGGGGCTGCATTATATTATTATTGATGACTATGGGGCAATATAGAGAGACATGAGGCAAAATGGGAGGACACGTGGGGTCCAGAATGGGAGGATACGTGGGGCCCAGAGTGTGGGATATTATTACTGTCACTGGGGCTAATTAAAGGATATTATTTTTGAGGATACTGTTTTCAGTGTGGGGGAGGATAGGTCATGTTACTGTGCAGGGCTTCACGGTCGCTTATTTCTTCATCTGGCATAGTGTAGAGGTTGGTGAAAAATTGGGGATTGTGCTCTAAAAGACTGTGTTGTTTTCTGCAGAGATGAGTCCTGGCTGGAAGAAGTGATGGCAATCTGAACTGGATGAAGAAGAAAAGCGAAGATGAAGGACTTAAACTAGAGATGTCACCAGTGGGTCAGTGTGTTACTTGTACACTTACACTACATACTGTATACTATATACAGAGCTCCTCTGTATCGTGTCACTAGTGATCACTGTATTACTTGTACACTGACACAATATACAGTGCCACTATGTGTAATGTCACTGGTGATCACTGTATTACTTGTACACTATATACAGCATTCCTGTGTATAATGTCACTGGTGATCCCTGTGTTACTTGTACACTGACACTATATGCTGTATACAGAGCTCCCGTATATAATGTCACCGGTGATCACTGTATTATTTGTACACTATATACTATATACAGAGCTCCTGTGTATAATGTCACTGGTAAGCACTGTATTTCCTGTACATGAACACTAAAATACAGAGCTCTTGTGTATAATGTTACTGGTGATCACTGTATTACATGTACACAGGCACTGTATACTAAGTAGAGATCTCCTGTGTATAATGGCATTAGTATTGTGTTTTTTTTTATTAATTATCAGTATTGTAGTGTTCGGTCACTATGTGGTGGTAATATGTTATCTGGTCATGGTGTGGCAGTATATTCTCCTTGTATGTGCTATTATTCAGTCACTGTGGTGGTAATATGTGGTTTGGTCATTGTGTGGTGGTATTTGTTCCTTGTATGTGCTATTATTCAGTCACTGTGGTGGTAATATGTGGCCTAGTCATAGCATAGTGTTATTTGTTCCTTGTATGTGGTAATGTTGGTCACCATGCAGTGGTAATATGTGATTCGGTCATAGTCGGTGGTATTTGTCCCTTGTTTGTGATATTATTGGTCATTTTAAAAACTGAAAAATAAATAAAAATATACCTAAAATTTTATTGGGTATTTTAACAAATGTTTAATAAGTTACAGTGGAGTAGAGTCCGGCCAAAAGAGTCTACTTTGTCATAATGGCAGATTTAAAAAAATCTTCTGGCCAAAAGAAAAGCTGCTGGCTATGTATGTGATCTGGGTATGGGAACTGTTAATGTGTGATTGATGAGGACGTGGTGCAGAAGTGGAGTTTTTCCAAGAGGGTGATGGGACTGTGGAAGGTTCGACCCTGGGAGGAGTTTCAAGGGGGCCCCGAAAATTTAGCCAGTATGGAGCCCCAAAATTCATAGTGGCAGCCCTGGTCAGAGTACAGCTTTAATTTGTTAGCCTTACTGTAAGTATATCTAGAAAACAATAAACACTGAAGAAACTGTACAGATAGTGTGTGACAACACAACAGTAAAGATTAATGTGTGATTAAAAGAGAATTGTGCCAAACACATTTTTAAGGTGAATTGATGGTTTTGGAGTACTTTTGATTTGCCAGAAATCTATTTTCCGGGGTATATTCAGCAAATCTGGCAAACTTGAATTTCAAAAGATTCATTCATCTCAACAACCAAACAATATTATGGCCAGTTTTTTTGAGTTATTTCAGAGGCCTAAAGGTATTGCTAGGTAATGCTATGGTTGTCTTGATTCTCAACATTAAACAAGGGTGCTCTGAACAAAGTTTCTCTGTTGAAAGGATTAAAGTTTTATCAATTTGTGTGAACTGCATGCATCATCACAAGAGCAAGTTAATATCAGATTGAGAAAAATATGGCCTGATCAGTAGAAGTGTTTGCTATGTACCGTTTTCAAGAAGTAAATTTACAATCTTCCAAGAAGAACAGGAAGTAGCCATCAAAAGAGGCGTGCGTAACTCATTATCCACACTGTCAACATTTGCTCCCTGTAAATATGAGAACAATGTGAGTACACAGAGGAGAAAACCTGAGATAAAAGATGTAAAACCAATAACTGTATAGATAATCAATGGAAAGACTCTAACCTGTGATCATTAATGGACTAATGGCTGCATATCGCACCACCATAATACCATATAAATTGTAAAGTCACAAAATAAATATCAGTAAATGACTGAATATGAACATGAGGATAATTTATTACTTAAGAACTTCATGTGCTCAGTAGCTACAATAATTTTCCATTCACTTATCCGAACAAAATATGTAGTTTTATCTAGTATTAGATACTTTTATAGCGTTCTGATAGAAAAATACATAGATCTAAATGGTAAAATATACTAAAAATACCTAAGTTGCATATATATATTTAAAAAGCTGGTTGTATGTGCCACAACGTTTTCTACTAATATGCGTTGAATATTGACAAGCTCATGTTTTCAAAAAAAAAGCCAATTCAATAATAGGAGAAATTAGGTTTTTTCATATAGGTCTATGTAGTACCCTCTTTAGTTTTAATCAAGAAACCAGAATAAGAAAATTAACCTTAGCAGGAATGTAAGAAATGTTAACTGTATGCAAGATTAATGAGCTGTCCCTCTCTTTTGGAAATTCCCAGTCCATATACTTCTACCATTTCTTGGTGTGGACTAACAGAGTTGGATTTAGGCAAAGTGTAGCCATAGGCAAAAATAAAACAGTGACTATAGTTTGAGGGAGGATAATTCTATCAACATGAAGTTTCCTGTCATATGGTAATCTCCATGACATCTATGAACAGCTCCACAACTTGTGCCCCTCCAATCTACCCTACATTCTGTTGACTAATAAACTTTCTGAACCCTTAGTCTTCTGTCTCTTCCGTCTCCCACTCTTTTTATTGGCTACCTAAATTTCAGTTTAAAATAAAAATTATGTACATACCATCCATGTCTCCTCAGTTCTATTCTGACCCTAGCATGCTTCGATTTCCTGTACACCATTTTTTGTCCTCACAAGTCCTCCTTCTTTGCTCTCATGATTCACTTTCAAGATTACTCAAATGTATCCCTCTTATTCTAGAATTTCCTTCCTCAACCGGTCACATTCTCCTCAACCTTGAATTTACAAAATCAACCAGCACAAGATCTTTGTTTTCTCTCCTGGGTCTCCTCATCACACAACCATCTTTGAAGGGTTATTCCCACCATAACATTATTCATCACAAGGCACAGTAAAGGTATACTTTTTGATAATATGCAGACCTATCCCAAAAAAGCTTATTTCTTGTACCCCTATGTATTTGTCATCTCTATCTGCCACTCAGTAGCTTCACATAGCTGAATTGGCAATCATATTCTTATGCTTACAGAACTACATTTCCCATCAGCACTTTGCTTTTCCTTAATGCTGCAGACCCTTTGCCCCTTCTCCTGTGTGTTCTTGACTCACTTCTCTTAGTTAACATCAAACTAATGTAAATGAAAAATTCACCTTCTGCTTCTGTGCACTCGCTGCTCCTGTACAGTACTCAGTCTTACTAATTTTATATTTTACCCTCTACATCAGAATAGCTGCCTGTTTCATTTTACATCATTGTTAACTGGTTTCTCCCAGAGCTGAACTCTCCTCACTCCTCGACAGTGGAACTTGTAATTACTAGACAGAGCTGAACTGTGGTTGTTGCTTGCTGCTGACAGATCAGTAATGTAAAACTGTAAATGCTGGTCTGCTGTTGCATGTGGCAAAAGATCATTCTCTGCCATATGCTTCAACAGAGCAACATTTGCAATTTCACATCAGTGACCAGTCAGCAGCATCCAACAAACACAACTCTACCTGACTAAAAATTATAAGTTCCATTGTCGAGGAATGAAGGAGAGTTGAGTTCTGCAAGACATCAGCTACATTATCTATAAAAAATGGAGGCAGATATACTGATCTAGATGGCAAAACATATAATCGGATGGGCATTGTACTTTGCAGGGGCAGCAATTGCATAAAGCTTATTCTCTAGGTAGAATACAATCTATGTCAGAGGTGAAGGCAGAGCACAGCAATTATTGCAGTAAGCCATCTGAGAAAGACTGCACTGCACATGATTAGCCAGGAGAACTATAACTACAGCAGAAAGGTTCCAATGGCAACTGGAGAGTAAATAGTCTGGAGGGCATCCTTTTGGGGGTGATATGTGCAAAATCAGGCAGACTTAAAAATGAGTCATATTGGCACAAATTAATAAATATATGTAAATTATTATAAACCCACATTGTGATTTTTGCAAATAACTCTTTAAGACTTCTCCCATGCATTTCCATTGCCTTACTCTGGAAATTGTTGCCGAGTTGGTTAAACTCCTCCCTAACTTTGAAACCTTCAAAAACCACCTAAAAATACACTCTTTAGAAAAGCCTACAACCTACAATAACCCTGCAGCCACAACTCTATCATCTAAATAGCTTCTACCCTCACTTACTGATGCAGTCCACGTTTCTCTTCTGGATCATTAGTCCTCAAGGCAAGGTCCTGGCATGTCACTCATTTATTTGTGATTATTGTGCTTGACAAGCCCTTACTCAATCTAAACATCTTTACTCAACTCCCCTCTGGTGTGGTTCCAATGGTATCAACACTCACATTCAGGGGGCTCCCATGAGGTTGTTATGTCACTTGAGTCATGCTCCCAATGCTCCCTGGTGCCACTGTCCCTGCCTTCATAGAAGTATAGATAATCAAGAGAAAGTCAGGGCTGCGGTTGGCCCCTTACTCCCTCTTGATTTCTTATACATCTGAGGCCGGGGAAAGTAAAGCCAGTGCGCATTGGGCTCAGGGCTCTTATGATCTAAAAATCTCATGTGAGCCCTGGGAAGCTGACAGCGCTGGAAAGGCAGCGGCACAGGAGGGGAGTATAAGTGTTTTTATTTTACCGGGGGTAACCATTCAGAGTGAGAAGAGGTTGTCTTATTTATGGACAACCCCTTTCACGGTTCAGAGGGACATCTGAATCCAGTGCTTACTTAATCATTTATGTATTGAAGTAATATGCACATGCTGTGTGATGAATAGGGAGCTCAGTTTTGAATATTTTGGGGTGCGCAGAAGGGTGTTCTTTAAGTTTCATTCTTTGGGTTATGCTATTGACAGAATTATAAAACTTATTTAGAAATATGATTTTAATTTACTTGTGATATGATTTTGTTATGTTTACAGTGCTTTTGATTTGCTTTTTATTCGTGGTTGTGACTGGAATTAGATTTGTTGCTGTAACTAATGTCATTATTGATTAAGTACTTATTTTATCACAGTAAATTGACAAAGTCAATTATTACAGCAGTCAGCAGCCAACATTTCATTTGTTTACACAGTTAATTAAAAATGTAGTTACCATTGATATTAAATACTGTGCCAACTCCACATGATCAAACAGACATGATCTGTAACAGAAAAATGTAATAAGTAAAAGTAAATGCAAAGGGAAAATTTAAATGATTAATAGAAGCAAACACAATTAGATTATTTATATTATGAACACTTCTAACTAAGTTTTAGAAAGTATAGCAGGTCACCGCTTTTACTGAAGCATTCACACTGCACATTTTTAAGTATACTGTATAAAGAAAGTATAGTAAACAGTGTAATTTGTTTGGTATACTATATTATCTAATTAGGATGATATGTGTAGAAGTTAGCACAGAGCAAAGCAAATTTGTCCCAAAAATAACATTTTACGGACTATTCATCTCATCAGTGACATCATGACCAGAGACTATGCACACTGCATTCAAATTTGGTCCCCCGAGCAATGATAAGGGGGGGTCGAATTTGGTAGACGCTATACTTTCTTACACACGGCGTTTTCTAGAGTTTTAACACAATGTACAGATGTAGAAAGTAGGGATGAGCGAGTGTACTCTTTGGTCGGGTTTTCCCGAGCATGCTCTGGTGATCTCCGAGTATTTGTTATTGCTCAGAGCTAAAGTTTTCATCGCCTCAGTTGCACGATTTACGGCTTCCAGATACGCTGAATACATGTGAGGAATGCCTGTTTGTTAGGGAATTCCCACATGTGTTCAGCTTATCTGGAAGCCGTAAATCATGGAACTGAGGCGATGAAAACTATATCTCTGAGCAATAACAAATACTTGGAGGTCACCCGAGCGTGCTCGGGAAAAACCCAAGTAACGAGTGTACTCTCTCATCATTAGTAGAAAGGCTTTTATCATCTATAGATGATATCTCAAATGCCACCTTATGAGGAAAATATAGATGAGAAGGCGAGATAAGGGCTAAATAATTTTTTGTATTTTTCTGATATAGTATTTTCAGATACATATTCTGTTTCAATGCTGCCAGGACTCATAGAGAAAGTCTATGCTTCCGTCTCCCCACACACAAAGAAAGTGGCAGACAGTTCTCCCTACATAGAATAGACACTCAATCAGCACTCAGTGATGGGAAAGCATGACTCACATGACAAAGGGTATTGGCAAGTCATTCCAGCATATTCCTTTCCTTGCCTCCTCTCACATGCCCCCTTTCCCCCAAGGCCATGATTCCCTACATGACTTTGAAACCATGATTGGATGGAATCAATTGGCTACATTATCCTTTTATTAAACACACAACATAAATGAACTTTAGATAGCAATAGCTATCCCAAAATATCCCAACCAATGGAAGGATAATGGTCTTCAATGCCCCATAAGTCTATAAGTCTGGCGAGTCTACCATATGTAGGCCATGACAGCTCAGGTCTAGTGTTGAGCATTCCGATACCGCAAGTATCGGGTATCGGACGATATTTGCGGTGTCGGAATTCAGATACCGAGTTCCGATATTTACCGCATATCGGATACCGGAATCGGAAGTTCCCAGAATTCAAACAGCACGAATTCAGCCAATGAGGAATGATTACAAGTGTGGGCACATCCTGTTCTGCATGGTGGGCATGTAACTACTGGCAAGGCTGTGATTGGCTGCTGAAGTGATGTCATGATGCACTATAAAAATCACTGTCGTCATTTCGGGCTCACGTTGCTGTGAATTCAGTTAGTGACAGGATGCTGTGTTCTGACTGAGGGCCAGTTGAGATAGCGATTTGCTTCATTGTGCTTTACCCAGGCTAATTTAGCAACCGCTGTGTGAGAACCTTGCTTTTGCCTTGCAGCGCTGTTTTCACAGCTGTCTGCAAGGTCTCTGTGTGTGTGTGTGTGTGTGTGTGAGTGCAGCTCAATCTGTAGTCTGTGTGCAGCCACAGCCGGTTGTATTCAGCTCAGGGTGCTTCACTACCTCATACTGTTCTATCCATTGTCCTTTTTTGCTATTAGTGCAGCCTGCTGCACTGTTTTTTCAAATATTTCCTATTAGTGGCTTTCCACCCGTATCCAGCTAAATTGTGGAAAAACACTACACAGGATAACATAGAGGAGGTTTTTTGGGCCTTGCAGCGCCGTTTACTGCTGTCTGCATGCTCTCCGTGTGAGTGCAGCTCGCCCTGTAGTCTGTGTGCAGCCACAGCCGGTTGTATTCAGCTCAGGGTACGTCACTGCCTCATACACTAAAATACATTGTCCTTTTTTGCTAATAGTGCAGCCTGCTGCACAGTTTTTCAAATATTTCCTATTAGTGGCTTTCCACCCGTATCAAGCTAAATTGTGGAAAAACACTACATAGGATAACATAGAGGAGTTTTTTTGGGCCTTGCAGCGCCGCTTACGGCTGTCTGCACGGTCTCCATGTGAGTGCAGCTCGCTCTGTAGTCAGTTCTGCCCCCCCCGAAAAATAAAAAAATAAAGTTCAACAAACACACCACTTTACAGTTGTGTAGGCCACATTAGCTCATATTAAAGTCTAGTCCACACTTTAGAAAATTAGTGTTTATTATACCTGTTAGGAGCTGTTCAGGAATAAGCACACTAAGCCCTTAGTACTTTTCTGCTTATCTTTATCAGTCAACCAAGATGAAGAGGGCAGGGAGTAAGGCACGTGGGCGTGGGCGCGGAGCAGGGAGAGGACGTGGGGATTCTGTGCCTGCTGCGGGCACCGGTGACTCATCATCACCCAGTTTCAGCAGGGAACAGTCCTTCATGCGCAGCTTTGTAGGAGAGCGCCGTACACCGCTGCTGCGTGAAGACCAAATTGAAGCCGTTGTTAGATGGATGGCAGCTAATGCATCGACTTCAATTAGCGCCACATCCTCTCAGGCACAGAGCACTGGAGAGCACGCATCTGTCTCTTCACCACCTGTCAAATTGCCCAGGCAGTCAGAGAGCCCAGGACAGGAGCCATCTCTACTTCTGTTCTTTGAATCTCTTGGCTTGGAAACAGGGGGCCAGCCAAGCAGCATTGGAGAAATGGAAGAAGAGGCAGTGTGCAGTGATGCCCAACAGCTTTGTCTCTCTGACTCTGAAGAGGCGGGTGGGCCAGTGCCTCCGGTCACCACACCGCAATACGCATCTGATGATGACACTCAGGTTCCACTTTCTCGTGCGTGCTGTGCTGCCGAGACTACCCAGGAGGAGCAGTTGGTGGCAAAGGGTAGTGTAGATGATGCGGTCCTTGACCCATCATGCCGTGAGGAACAGGAATGTGGTGGGAGCAGCTCTGAGGAAGAGATTCCCCGAACGGGCCAAAGAGGGAGAGGGAGGGGGAAGACTGCGGAGTCTGTAGCCTCCACTTCGGCACCCGTTAGGAGCATGTCTCTTCCAAAAGCCAAAAAGAGCGCTCCCAAGACTTGCAGTGCCTGGTCCTTTTTTGACACAGTTGCAGATGACATTTGCTTTGTCAAATGCAAGGTGTGTCATCATAAAATCAAAAGAGGGAGAAATGTCAGCAACCTCAATACCTCAAATATGTTGAAACATGTGCGGACCAGGCACGCGTTGGAGTTACAAAAACACACTGAAGACCTAGGCCAACCAACAGCGGCAGCTACCACCTTTTCAGCTCATGTTGCCTCTTCCTCCAGCTCACACACAGCTGGTTCGGCTTCCTCCCAGGATCGCCATGGAAGAACCTCTGGCACTGTTGTCCAGAGACCCACTGTAATTCCACCCACAGCACCACGTTCCCAGTCATCCTCACACTCCCAGCCCAGTCTACAGCCATCGGTAGTACAGGCATGGGAGAAAAGGTGGCCATTCTCGGCAAACCACCCCCGAGCACAGGCTCTGAATGCTGGCATTGCAAAACTACTGTCCCTTGAAATGCTCTCATTCAGGCTGGTGGAGACTGACAGCTTCCGTGACTTGATGGCATTGGCAGTCCCACAGTACAATGTGCCCAGCCGCTTTTATTTCAGCAGTCAAGCCATCCCTGCCCTGCACAAGCATTTGGAGGGACACATAAAACACGCGCTACTGAACGCCGTCAGTAGCAAGGTCCACCTCACCACCGATGCGTGGACCAGTCACCATGGACAGGGGCGATACCTTTCCCTCACTGCCCATTGGGTTAATGTTGTTGAGCCGGGTATAGATCGTGCAAGTGGCACAGGACGTGTCCTGCCCACTCCAAGGATTGAGGGAATCCAGTCTGTACGCACTGACTCCTCCTCATACACAAGTTCCTCAGAATCATCGCTGCAGGAGTCACAGTCCACCTCCACATGGACCCGTGAACGTTTACCTGTTACGACCAACATGAGCACAGCCGTGGCCAAACGTCAACAGGCCGTCTTGAAATTAATTTCTTTGGGGAATTGAAGCAACACAGCGCAGGAGCTCGGGAATGCCATCAAGCAGGAGAGCGATGTGTGGTTTGTGCCAGCGAATCTCCAGCCAGGCATGGTAGTGTGTGACAATGGCCGAAATCTGGTGGCAGCTCTGGGCCTCGGCAACCTCACTCACATCCCATGTCTGGCACATGTGCTCAACTTGGTCGTGCAGAGTTTTTTTAGGGACTATCAGGATCTTGATGCACTGCTGCACAAGGTCCGCCTAGAATGTGCTCACTTGCGGCGTTCCAGCATGGCAAGATCGCGCATTGCAGCTCTGCAGCGCCGATTCCGCCTTCCGGAACATCGCATCATATGTGACCTACCAACCAGGTGGAATTCCATGTTACATATGTTGGAGCAGTTGTGTGAGCAGCAGCAAGCAGTAATGGAGTACCAGCTGCATCAGGCGCTAAGAAGTCACACTCCGCGCCGTTTAGACTTTACAACCACAGAGTGGGCCACTATGAAGGACGTCTGCCAGGTTTTGCGTCCCTTCGATTATTCCACGTGGATGGCGAGTGCAGATGATGCACTAGTCAGCATGACTGTCCCCCTTATCTGCCTGCTTCAACAAACACTGCAAGCGCTAAGGGATGATGTTGTGGAAGAGGTGGAGGATGAGGAGTCACCATTTCCATCAGCTTCTGGACAGTCAGCGCCACGTGGTTCCTCACAAAGGAGTAGGCAGGGGATACTTTGTGAGGAGGATGAGGAGGAGTCAATGGAGGAGGAAAACATCCGTCCAGAGGAGGGAGTTACACAATTGTCCAGTAGTCAGTGTGTACAGAGAGGGTGGGGTGATGAAGAGCAGGCAGAGATCACGCCTCAAGCAGGGGACAGTGTTTCTTGGCCAGTTGGCAGTCTGCAGCACATGGTTGATTACATGCTGCAGTGCCTGAGAAACGACCGCCGCATCGCCCACATTCTCAACATGGCTGATTATTGGGTGTACACCCTCCTCGATCCTCGCTACCGGGACAACGTACAAAGCCTCATCACACCGTTAAACCAGGAGCGTAAAATGCGGGAGTACCAACACACACTGGTGAATTCCATCATCTTCTCCAGTCCAACTGAGAGCAGTGCTGCTAGTGCTTTACAAAGCAGCTCAGTGCGTCGAGGCAGTGGAGGAGGCTCTGCACAAAGAGGGAGCAGAAGCAGTGCCTCTGCCCAAGGCAAGACCAGTATGGCCCAACTGTGGCACAGTTTTGTGTGCCTGCCACAAATGTCTACACCATCACAGGCGGCTCCAGTCAGCAGGAGGCAACGGTTCCGTCAGATGGTGACAGACTACATGTCTTGCCCTCTTACTGTACTCCCAGACGGCTCTTCCCCTTTCAAGTTTTGGGTCTCTAAGCTGGATACATGGCCAGAGCTAAGCCAGTATGCATTGGAGGTGCTGGCTTGCCCTACGGCTAGTGTATTATCGGAACGCGTCTTTAGTGCTGCAGGTGGTGTACTAACAGACAGTCGCATGCGACTATCCTCCGATAACTTTGACTGGCTTACTTTTCTGAAAATGAACCAGGCCTGGATCTCGCAGGAATTTGCCACTCCTCTTCCTGATTAAATAATTGGGTGACTGTCTACAGTATCCAGGTCTCCTGTTGTGTTCATCTTTCTACCACCTGAACTGTAATTCCTGGGCTCCAACACCGCCAGTTGAGGCTCAGAAGTGCCATCTGCACAGTCAAAACATACGACCCAGTGTTATTGGGTTTCAGTAACGTCAGCTGATCCCCAGCTGTGTAGCCGGCAATGTGTCCTGCAACCGCCACGCTGACACAACAACGGAAATTTAAGGGAACCTGTTCCCCCCCCAGGCGTTTGTTACTGAAAGAGGCACCTTGTGCAGCAGTAATGCTGCACAAGGAAAAGGTAGCTCTTTTAGTTTAGCTCCTTGCACACGCAGAACTTAACACTTATAAAATGTGGCCACTCATTCCGTAAAACCGTCCCGGAGGTGGGACTTTCCTTAGTAATGTGACGCAGCACAGCCATCATTCCTACCCCCTTGGTGCCGTGCGCCGCCTCCTCAGCGTTGTTTGATTCTGTCCCGGAGCCTGCGCTGTTATGTTATCCCTTGGCCAGGCACACTTAGCGCTGCCCGTCTTCTAACATCATTTGGTGTCAGGCTGGCTGCGCCTGTGCGGCCCCGCTGCCCAAGATCCCGCCTCGCAGTGTCTTCTGATTTAATCACACTGCGGGCCTGGGATCCATGGGCATACGCAGTGCATATCTTCACCTCAGGCTCTCACTCATCTTCCTCCGCCTTCTTCAGACTGTGCGCCGTCAGCTGATCCCTAATAGCATGCCACGGCCGTGACGCCGCACAGCCTGAAGAAGCCGGAGGGAGGGTAGTGAGAGGCGAGGATATGCACTGCGCATGCCCATGGATCCCAGGCCCGCAGTGGGATTACATTAGACGACACTGCGAGGCGGGATCTCGGGCAGCGCGGCCGCACAGGCGCAGCCAGCCTGACACCAAATGATGTCAGAAGATGGGCAGCGCTAAGTGCGCCTGGCCAAGGGATAACATAACAGCGCAGGCTCCGTGACAGAATCAAACAACGCTGAGGAGGCGGCGCATGGCGCCAAAGGGGTAGGAATGACGGCTGTGCTGCGTCACATTACAAAGGAAAGTCCCACCTCCAGGACGGTTTTACGGTGTGAGGGGACACATTTCATAAGTGTCTAGTTCAACGTCTGCAAGGAGCATAATTGAAAGAGCCACCTTTTCCTTTTGCAGCATTAGTGCTGTACAAGAAGGCTCTTTCAGCAACAAACGCCTGGGGGGGTTAAAGGTTCCCTTTCAACTTGCTCCAGTGCAGGCTTCAGGCTACACTCTGATCCTCCTCCTGTCCCTGGGCTCTAACACCGCCAGTTGGTGCCCGGAAGTGCTGGCTGCACAGAGAAAACACTCGCCACTGTGTCAGTGGGGTTCAGCAACGCCAGCTGTTCCCCTGCTGTGTAGCCGGCATCGTATCCTGCAAACACCACGCAGACACAACAGACCTAAAACTGCCTCCAGTGCAGGCTTCGGCCTACACTCTGCTCCCTCTCCTCCTCCTGCTGTCCCTGGGCTCTAACATCGCCAGTTGGTGCTCGGAAGTGCTGGCTGCACAGAGAAAAACACCAGCCAATATGTCAGTGGGGTTCAGTAACGCCAGCTGTTCCCCTGCTGTGTAGCCGGCATCGTGTCCTGCAAACGCCATGCAGACACAACAACTGAAATTAAAGGGAACCTGTCCCCCCCCAGGCATTTGTATGTATAACAGCCACCTTGTACAGGAGTAATGCTGCATTTGTACAAGGTGGCTCATTAAGCTATTCTCCTTGCACACGTCGAACTCAACACGTATAAAATGTGTCCCCTGATACTATTAAACCGTCCCTGAGGTGTGACTTTCCTTTGTAATGACACGCAGCAACCCCCTTGGCGCCATGCGCCGCCTCGTCATCAGCGTTGTTTGAATCTGCCACGGACCCTGCGCTGCTATGTTCAACCTTGCCCATGCGCAGGTTGCGCTGCCCGTCTTCTGACATCATTGGTTGGCAGGCTGACTGCGCCTATGCGGCCGCCCTGCCCGACACAACGCCCCTCGGTGTCTTATTTATTTTGACTGCGAGGGTGTGATTGATGGGCATGAGCAGTGCATATCTTCGCCTGTCACTCATCTCCTTCCGCCTTCTTCAGACTGTGCGGCTTCATGGCCGTGGCATGTGATAAGGGATCAGCTGACGCCGCACAGTCTGAAGCAGGTGTAAGGACATGAGTGAGAGGCGAACATATTTACTGCGCAAGGCCATGGATCCCTGCCCTGCAGTGTGAATAAATGAAAAGACACTGCCGGGATGGGATTCATGGCCATCGCGACCGCACCGACTGACATCAAATGATGTCAGAAGATGGGCAGCGCTAACAGCGCATGGCCAAGGGATAAAACACAACAGAGCAGACTCCTGGACAGCGAAAAGCGATGCTCAGGAGGCTGCGCCCAGCACCAAGGTGGTATTTTTGACAGCTGTGCTGCATCTCATTAAGAAGGAAAGTCCCGCCTCCAAGAGAGTTTGACTGTATAAGGGGCTAAATTTTATACGTGTTTCATTCAGCGTGTGCAAGGACCAAATTTAATAGAGCAATATTTTACTTGTGCAGCATTACTGCTGCACAAGGTGGCTCTTCTAGTTTGTAACACCTGAGGGGTGTTTAAAGGTTCCCTTTAAAATTGGTTCAATTAGGCTTCGGCCTACACTCTGCTCCTCCTGCTGTCCCTGGGCTCTAACATCACCAGTTGGTGCTTGGAAGTGCTGGCTGCACAGAGAAAACACTCGCCACTGTGTCAGTGGGGTTCAGCAACGCCAGCTGTTCCCCTGCTGTGTAGCCGGCAACGTGTCCTGCAAACGCCACGCAGACACAAAGCTGCCGCCAGTGCAGGCTTCGGCCTACACTCTGCTCCTCTGCTCCTCCTGCTGACCCTGGGCTCTAACACCGCCAGTTGGTGCTCGGAAGTGCTGGCTGCACAGAGAAAAACACCTGCCAATGTGTCAGTGGGGTTCAGCAACGCCAGCTGTTCCCCTGCTGTGTAGCCGGCATCGTGTCCTGAAAACGCCACGCAGACACAACAGACCTAAAACTGCCTCCAGTGCAGGCTTCGGCCTACACTCTGCTCCCTCTCCTCCTCCTGCTGTCCCTGGGCTCTAACACCGCCAGTTGGTGCTCGGTAGTGCTGGCTGCACAGAGAAAAACACCAGCCAATGTGTCAGTGGGGTTCAGTAACGCCAGCTGTTCCCCTGCTGTGTAGCCGGCATCGTGTCCTGCAAACGCCATGCAGACACAACTACTGAAATTAAAGGGAACCTGTCCCCCCCAGGTGTTTCTATGTATAACAGCCACCTTGTACAGCAGTAATGCTGCATTTGTACAAGGTGGCTCATTAAGTGATTCTCCTTGCACACGTCGAACTCAACACGTATAAAATGTGTCCCCTGATACCATTAAACCGTCCCTGAGGTGTGACTTTCCTTTGTAATGACACGCAGCAACCCCCTTGGCGCCATGCGCCGCCTCGTCATCAGCGTTGTTTGAATCTGCCACGGACCCTGCACTGCTATGTTCAACCTTGCCCATGCGCAGGTAGTGCTGCCCATCTTCTGACATCATTGGTTGGCAGGCTGGCTGCGCCTGTGCGGCCGCCCTGCCCGACACAACGCCCCTCAGTGTCTTATTTATTTTGACTGCGAGGGTGTGATTGATGGGCATGAGCAGTGCATATCTTCGCCTGTCACTCATCTCCTTCCGCCTTCTTCAGACTGTGCGGCTTCATGGCCGTGGCATGCGATAAGGGATCAGCTGACACCGCACAGTCTGAAGCAGGTGTAAGGACATGAGTGAGAGGCGAACATATTTACTGCGCAAGGCCATGAAGCCCAGCCCTGCAGTGTGAATAAATGAAAAGACACTGCGGGGCTGGGATTCATGGCCATCGCAACCGCAACAGCTGACATCAAATGATGTCAAAAGACGGGCAGCGCTAACAGCGCATGGCCAAGGGATAACACAACAAAGCAGACTCCTGGACAGCAAAAAGCGACGCTCAGGAGGCTGCGCCCAGCACCAAGGTGGTATTTTTGACAGCTGTGCTGCATCTCATTAAGAAGGAAAGTCCCGCCTCCAAGACAGTTTGACTGTATAAGGGGCTAAATTATATACGTGTTTCATTCAGCATGTGCAAGGACAAAAATTAAAAGAGCAATCTTTTACTTGTGCAGCATTACTGCTGCACAAGGTGGCTCTTCTAGTTTGTAACACCCGAGGGGGGTTTAAAGGTTCCCTTTAAAATTGGTTCAGTTAGGCTTCGGCCTACACTCTGCTCCTCCTGCTGTCTCTGGGTTCTAACACCGCCAGTTGGTGCTCGGAAGTGCTGGCTGCACAGAGAAAAACACCCGCCAATGTGTCAGTGGGGTTCAGAAATGCCAGCTGTTCCCCTGCTGTGTAGCCGGCAACGTGTCCTGCAAACGCCACACAGACACAAAGCTGCCGCCAGTGCAGGCTTCGGCCTACACTCTGCTCCTCTGCTCCTCCTGCTGACCCTGGGCTCTAACACCGCCAGTTGGTGCTCGGAAGTGCTGGCTGCACAGAGAAAAACACCCGCCAATGTGTCAGTGGGGTTCAGCAACGCCAGCTGTTCCCCTGCTGTGTAGCCGGCATCATGTCCTGCAAACGCCACGCAGACACAAAGCTGCCGCCAGTGCAGGCTTCGGCCTACACTCTGCTCCCCCTGCTGACCCTTTGCTCCAACACCGCTAGTTGGGGCTCTAGGAAGACAATCTTGAATAGGTCCCCATACTGGTTCCAGTACCGTCAGCTGGTTCCGGGCAGAGCCTTTGGCTTAGGTGCCTCCCTCTGGGTATCCGAGTTCCACCAACGTAGAATATGAAGAAGAAGAATAGTTGAATAAAAAGAATATGAAGAATGTAACAAAAAAAAATAATAGGTAGAAGATGAAGAAGAAGATGAATAAGGTGAAGAAGAAGTTGATGTCAAAGATGCTGCTGCTGCTGAGGATGATGAAGAAGAAAGTGTGGGAGAAGTAAAAAAGAAGGTGAAGGGCGTGTAAGTAGTGAAACATCAATATCTGACAAAATAAAAAAAATCTTAACATAGTCAATATCTTGGTAAATCCGAACGTCTTAAAAAAAAAAAAATTCCTGCTATTCTATTTGATTGGGCTAAACCTCTATGCCTTTAATGTCTCCGCCACCTCCCCCAATACATCCTACATTATTGTTAGTTGTTTTCCTTCATGTAGAATTAACCTACAAGGAATGAAAGGGTTTATTTCAATTCCGATATTTTCGTCCCATTGACTTGCTTTGGTATTGGGTATCGGTATCGGCGATATCCGATATTTTGGGAATATCGGCCGATCCAATCCGATACCGATTCTTTCCGATATCGGAAGGTATCGTTCAACACTACTCAGGTCATATTACCTCCAGTCAATTTCACACCTGTTCAGAGGCATCATAATAAAAACAAGCTTTGGTCTTATGTTAACCACTACCCACGGGCCCATCAAGGCTCCTTTCTGCAGGCATCCCACTTCATGCCATGACCAAATTAATTCACCTGGGGGATCCTGAGCCATTGCCGATCCTCCCCCAAGTCATCTCATATGAACTGTACCTCAGATGACTCCTCCCTCCAATCCTCATTGTCGTGACAATATTGAGAAAAATTCCATATTTACGGTACTAAATTATGCCATCTCAGCTGAAACATTCAAAATTACCTACTTATTCGCCACAAATACCCAACATAATAAACAATAAGGGAGGGAGGGTGCTAACTTTTGTGGAAACCTGAGCAGGTAAGCACTGCTGTCCCTTTTCTGCTGTATTAATTCTTGAACTTTTGTGGTGGCCTAAGGTTTCTTTTACACTTGCCGTGATTTTTTGCGGCCCGTTTTCTGCAGGCCGTATTGCTGTAATTTTCACAGTCTGCCGCAAAAACGGGCCGAAAAATGTTGCTGATCGCCGTTTTTCTGGTTTCAAATACTAGGGAAAAAGTATTGAAAAAAAAACGGCGTTCCACAAATATGGTCTTCACGGTGCACCACAAAAACAAGCTTACGCTCTTTTTGTGGCCCCATTAATTTTCAATGGGGGCCGTGTCCGTAAGCCATGAGAAATATCAAGCAAACTCAATATTTTTTCACTGCCGTAAATGCGGCCTTCACGGCCATGCGGCGTACGGTGCTCTGACAAATTTTTGTGGCCCATTTTTGCAACCCCATAGAAATGTATTGGGGCCGCAAGTGTAAAAGAAGCCTAAGGATCCCCAGCTTTCATAACCCCCTTCTGGCCACCACCTTATTTGACCTAAAACTGACCCTAATCTCCACCCCACCTTTTCCTCACGTCATATACTTATTTTAACCCCTTAAAGTCCTGCACAAACCCTGCCATAATGACCTCTCTTCCAAGTGTACCTGCCCTTACTTTACAAAGGGTATTGGCAAGTCACTGCAGCATATTCCCTTCCTTACTTCCTCTCACCTCCGCCCCCCGGGCCCCAAGCCATGATTCCCTACATGACCTTTAACCCCTGATTCCTAAGTGAAATAAAGCAAGTAGACACACCTGGATGGAAATAATTGGCCGCAGCAGCCTTTTATTAAACACATAACATAAATGAACATTAGATAGCAATAGCTATCCCCAAATATCCCAACCAATGTAATGGAAATGGTCCTCAATGCCTCATAAGTCTGGCGAGTGCACTATATGTATGCCATGACTGCTCAGGTCATATTACTGCTAGCCAATTCCCCACCTGCACAGAGGGACCATAATAAAAAAAACCTGGCATGTTATGTTAACCACTACACACAGGCCCACAACTCGCCATGACAGAATTAAATCCACCTGAAGGGTCCAGAGCCATTTCTGGCTCCCCTCGACCATCCCTTATGAACCATATCTCCAACTTCGAAGACTGCTGCCCCCACCTCCTTCGCCACCAATGTTTTGAACCTATCAAATATTTACATAATTCCCTAACTTTAGACCAAGTTTGATACCTTCTTGGATTGCCAGCAATCACACATCAAATTAAATTATTAAATGCACATCATGTCTCCAAAATTACCCCTCGAGTGATTCAAGTACAGAATGGTGGAACGCCACCGCCTCATTCCTTGCTATGAACTTGGCCACTGCCATGTTAATCTTTATCCTTGCCTTATTAAAACTAGCAACTGAATGGGCCCCCCGCCAAACTTTCTTCAGAATAATATCTGACGACAGTGTAAACACCTTCAGGAATATCACCCATAATCTAAGCAGATCAAAGTTAATATTTTGATAAACTCAAGGAAATGGAGATTATTACCCCCAATGACAAACACTAGAACATCAGTCCAGTCCAACCTGGTGAAACAATGGATCTCTGGAAGAGTTTGCCGCCACTCTATGCCACAAATTCCAAACCACTTCAGCAGTGGTTTCTCTCTTGCAAGCCCCAGTTGAAGCCTGGTAGGATGCACCGACGCCCGAAGAGCTACCCGAAAAACGAACTAGTGACCGATGATCCACACCAAAAGAGGGACTGCACCTGTGAAAATACAACAACGATATTGCTGATAAAAGCAATAACTGAAACACTATGCCAAAAACACTTAACATTCTGCCCTTTGCATAACCTCATAAACTTGGGCCCATGGCCCTATCTCATAGTCATGCAGGCTGAACATAGAACAGATTCCCATCTCCCCAAGCATTTAATAACCTCATCATTTAAACCAATTCTGGCAGCCTCTGTTGCAGCCCCTATCGTGAACGAATGACCACGACAATAAGACATATTCACTCCACCAGAAACTAAACATCTCTTTAAAGACTGCCAAAAATTGATAACGGGGTCAAAAAAGGGCAGCACAGTGTCTCATTGCTTAGCATTAAAGCGTTGAAGCACTGGGGTTCTGGGTTCAAATCCAACCAAGGACAACTTCTGCATTGAGTTTGCATATTCTTCCTGTGTTTGCATGGGTTTCCTCCGGGTACTCCGGTTTACTCTTACACTCCAAAGACATATTGATAGGGAAATTAGATTGTGAGCCCCAATGAAGACAGTGTTGATAATATCTGTAAAGTGCTGTGGAATTAGTGGCACTATATAAGGAAGTAAAATAAGTAAATAAATACAAAAAGATCCATCTGCCTGGATCAAAAAGGGGGAGTAAAGAGGATCCCGCCCAGGCACAAATTCCCTTAAACAATATATCAGGCACATAGGAGTCCCTGGGACTTTAAAAATGACTAATCTGAATCTCTTACTTTCTTGATTCATTTTGGATCTGCAAATGAAAATCTAGACTTTGGCACTGTAGAAAATAACATCTTTCTTTGTTAATCCTCCTATAATCCTTTTTTAAATGGTATTCAACTCCCCCAATCTGAAAGCCCTAACTATCCCCTGCACCAACCTTTTAAAACCTGTACCACCGTAAACTATTTACTAACCTCTATAGATCCTCTTGTTTTTAAACCAAATGCCCAAACCTACTAATAATAACAACAAACCCTCATCCTCTACATAGCCCAAGCCCTATCCTAAATTGCCCAAGTTCCTGTTTCTAAAGATACACAAATCAAACCCTTGCTGCTCGAATGGCAGGTCCCATAATAAGACCGAACATTCCACACCCGATTCCTCTGCCAACGGCTCCAGCTCCCAAAAATGTTTCTGGAAGTGAGAGAAGGCATCAGCAATGGAAATATCCACACCTCGTAAATGTTCAGCTAAAACACATGCACTCAGTCATAAACCCAACAGCACTAACCATTGCAATGACATAACCACACGGGTTGATGAAGCCGACATTGAATTAATTGCAACCCCTGCACACATGTTGTCACAGAAATATTTTACTTTTTTGCTTCTGAATCTGTCACCTCATAAGGTTTAAGATACCACAATGAGAACCAGTTTGAGCCAAACAAGATTACTGGTGAAAGTCAAATTTTTCAACTTACAGGCCAATTCCCATAACACCAACTGCCTTGACAGTAAGCTCCAAAACCATCACTACCTGCGGCATCAGTGAATTTTTCCAAAAGGCCCACAATAATCACAAGCTCTATCCATCAAGATCTTACGTTATATCTCCACAAAAATTCTGAGCAGACTCACAGGTCATCCCGCAATTCTAGCTTCAACCAGACAAAATGATAGAGCTCCCTCACGCCTGAGGTTGCCATTGTCAACCTATGACAAAACACTACCCATATGCATAATTCGTTGAATTTGCCCAGCAAGGACTGCAAATCCCTTAGAGTTATCCACTGAACCTTTCTAGCTTTCTCAACCTCAATTTTTCCTCCGCCGACCTACATTCCATATCTACGGAATTGATAACAATGCCCAGAAAACTGATATCCATGACTGAACCGACCGTTTTTTCTCCAGCTGGCTAGACACTAAACTTACAAGCCACACTTTCCATGGTATGCAACAGATGTGAACAATTCCTTGAGCCCACCGACCCAATACACAGAAAATCATCCAAGTAATCTATGAACGAATTAACCTCAGATACGTCTCTGACTACCCATTCTAAATACGTGCTAACCAGTTCGAAGTAAGCACATCACAGCGAACATCCCATTGGAAGACAACGATCTACAAAAAATGTTCCCTCTCAAAAACAACCTAACAGATGCATGCTGTCAGGATGAACCAGTGACAACTTAAATGCAGCTTCTATATCCGTTTAACAGCACTCCCTACCACACAAATGAACCCAATGGCTGGCTTTATCAAACTAGGTATAAGCCACTGAACATACTGTAGGTCACAATCAATACAGTCATTAACCAACGCCCCTTTAAGAATTGAAAAATGTTGTATTAACCAAAACTTATTTGTTTCCTTTTTTGAAACAACACCCTAAGGAAAATTCACAGATAACTCAAAGGAGGTTCTAGCAAAGGCCTAGCCATCTGCCCCAAAGTCATCTTTTCATCTACTTTTTCTATTACCACACCTGGAAATTGTAAAGCCGATTTCAAACTTCTTGTAGACAACCTGGATGAACCCTCAGCAAACACTATTTTAAACCCCTACCTAAAAAGCCTTTTCCAGTATATCAGCAGTCGCCCTATCTGGATATCTAATTAGGGGAAAATCTCTTCCACTTACACCAGAGTGTCACCTTTTCTCAGAACTATCGTCCCCTCTCTGCTTTGCATGCTTAAAATATTTTGCTGCTCCATGCCATCCGCCACAACTGGAGCACTCATGCTTCAACTCACATTTTGTGCCAAATTTACATTCCCCTCCCCCGAGGCATCCCTGAAAGGATGCTACCTTGACTTGACCGGTTGGCACTGTCACCCTCAACCATAAGGCAACAATAAGGCAAGATCTTTATGGTCACAGTAAATGATGGGCTGCACCGCCCCACTTTTCATCATACAGTAACTTTGCTTGACCCCTATATATCCTGTATGCCGCCAGAATCACAGCCATATAACAAAATAATACTGAAAAATTTGCAGGAGCTTTTTTCCCCGATAATGCTAGCTAATATTGCAAATGCCTGCAGCCAGTTTTAAGAAGTACCGACATCTTTTATTTATTTTTTTTAATCATCCTCTTTCTTTGAATCGTCTATTTTTTACTTTGTCTAAGTTAAAACACTCCAAAGGGAAAAGTGAAAAAATGTCCACGTATTCCCCTTTCCATATCTTCTTCCTCGCCTCTTGTTTTATATGAGCCTCCAATGACCCTTCAAAACAAAAGTACATTTCTCCCTTTGCCAAATCATCTAATCTAGGTGTTTCCTCTCCTTTATCTTTATCTGACACATCAGGTTGCGCCTGAACTGATACCCCTTTACCCGACACCCCCGCACCTGCACATGAACTACTAGCTACCCTCATACACGGAATAGGTTGATTTGTAGTACCCGTACCTGCACCCTCAGCCCAAGCTGCCAATGGGCCAATAACTTCCTGCATATCTCCAGCCCCTAGAAACATTGTAAAATCCCTTAAACCCTGTTAAAATTCCTTTATGCCTCCACCAAGCACCCTGCCAGGAAAAACCCTTAACCCCCTATTCTGTTGAGCAGTTAGCAAATGACTACAATTAAATAAATAGTTTGTTTCGCCTAGCTGCCTGGGTGCTTTGTCCCCAGCAGCTGAAGCTCCAGAAGCCAAATGGACAGCAGATGATGGTATCCGATCCATTGAAGAATGAGGATTACTTGATCTGGCTGCAGAGCCTTCCCTGACAACCAAAGGGCTAAATGCAGGAGTATCCATGCTGGGTCCGGACATAGAGCCATCGCTGACAACCAGGGGGCTCTATGCAGGAATTACAGCCGACATGTAATTGTTATTGGGGGCAGGCCAGCAGAAAGCTGCCCGGACATCTACATATGCAGAGGGATCAGAAGGGGTAGTCATCATGGTTCCCTGCTCACCACCCAGTTTTTGTTGCTGAGCAGGCACCAGGGAACCTGCTGACACTGCTCCTGAGACCCCGCTGATGCTTGCTGTAGCAGGGGAAGTTGACACCGGCCCCTGTATCAGGCTCTGCCAAGAAGGTGGATTACTCAAGGGCTGGGACCGAACTGCGACCTGGCCCAGAAGGTCCCTGGAGAGGCTTAGTTTACAGTGCCACAACCGGGGATGACTTCCAAACTAATGTGCGCAAGAGGCCTGGTCGTCCTTAGCTGGTGACATCTGGGCTGGCTGAATGGGGCCAGCTCCAAACCTCCAAGCAGGTTCTTCACTGATGCCTGCAGTCATTCTTCACCTCGAGAGTCTGCAGCCCTCATGAACTGTGTCAAGACCTGTTCCACAGCATCCATGGTAAGGGACTTCTAGATCCTGTGCTCGCTGTACTAATTATGGTTGCATCATCTGTAAGGGTCCCCAGCTTTTATAACCCCCATCTGGCCCCCTACTTATATGACCTAAAGCTAACCCTATACTCCACCCACACCTATTCCTCATGTCCTACATTTATTTTAATACCTTATATTCCTGCACAAACCATCTCATGATGGCCTCTCTTCCAGGCTTGCAGCCCACATCGGGCCTTACTTTTTCTATCAGTCCTAGTAGCCACATTTAAACAATGTTTTTAATGGAAAATACTAAATCAAAGTATAGAAAACTATATTTTTCCCTAGGCTCAGCACCTTCTCCTCTATGCTTTGATATGAATAAGGATCATAAGTGATCCGAAACAAATTGTGGAATATTTAAATTCAATGTGAAGTTAGATGGAGAAAATGTCTTTACTATATTAGTGCAATCGATATTCTTTGAAAGCAGCTACTGTACAGCATGTGTTGGATCCATGGTACTTGACTGGTGTATCGAAACACTGTTCTATAACGCAACTAAGACTCCATCTGTAGACGTTGTAGACAGCAAAACTAAATAGCAACCAATGAGTCACTCACCACCAGTCATACTTTGTTATATAATCCTGGCTGACAAATATTATTGCTGATCCACCATTATAGTTATACTATAAATCACATCCCTTGAGCAGATAGTCCACAAAATACCAGCTGGCGATCATAACCTACGCCTTAACAGTAAATATGAAAATACTAAAAGAACATTACAGCATATATACTGGTAAAATAGCAGTGCCTAAACATTTATTAAGGTTTTTGTTACTAAACGTTATTCTTAGTTTCTTCATAAGTTATACAATTTCCTAATATTTTTTCTGTATCAATTCCTTATGTTTACAGTGACACATCTAATATATAATTGCCTAGAATACTACTTCCTGCAATTTGTGCCAACTTCCGTGGCTTTGTCCGGAGCTAATGTCCGGAGCTAATGTCCGGAGCTAATGTCCGGAGCTAATGTCCGGAGCTAATGTCCGGAGATAAGTGACGTCACCAGTGTCCTACACCCAGGCAGAGCACAGGGGCCCCAGGCAGCATATGGGGCCCCAGGCAGAGCACAGTGGCCCCAGGCAGAGCACAGGGGCCCCAGGCAGCATATGGGGCCCCAGGCAGAGCACAGGGGCCCCAGGCAGCCTATGGGGCCCCAGGCAGAGCACAGTGGCCCCAGGCAGAGCACAGGGGCCCCAGGCAGAACATGGGGCCCCAGGCAGAGCACAGGGGCCCCAGGCAGCATATGGGGCCCCAGGCAGAGCACAGGGGCCCCATGCAGAGCACAGGGGCCCCAGGCAGCATATGGGGCCCCAGGCAGAGCACAGGGGCCCCAGGCAGCATATGGGGCCCCAGGCAGAGCACAGTGGCCCCAGGCAGAGCACAGGGGCCCCAGGCAGAACATGGGGCCCCAGGCAGAGCACAGGGGCCCCAGGCAGCATATGGGGCCCCAGGCAGAGCACAGGGGCCCCAGGCAGCATATGGGGCCCCAGGCAGAGCACAGTGGCCCCAGGCAGCATATGGGGCCCCAGGCAGAGCACAGTGGCCCCAGGCAGAGCACAGGGGCCCCAGGCAGCATATGGGGCCCCAGGCAGAGCACAGTGGTCCCAGGCAGAGCACAGGGGCCCCAGGCAGCTTATGGGGCCCCAGGCAGAGCACAGTGGCCCCAGGCAGAACATGGGGCCCCAGGCAGAGCACAGTGGCCCCAGGCAGAGCACAGGGGCCCCAGGCAGAACATGGGGCCCCAGGCAGAGCACAGGGGCCCCAGGCATTGCACAGGGGCTCCAGGCAGCATATGGGGCCCCAGGCAGAGCACAGGGGCCCCAGGCAGAGCACAGGGGCCCCAGGCAGCATATGGGGCCCCAGGCAGAGCACAGGGGCCCCAGGCAGCATATGGGGCCCCAGGCAGAGCACAGTGGCCCCAGGCAGAGCACAGGGGCCCCAGGCAGAACATGGGGCCCCAGGCAGAGCACAGGGGCCCCAGGCAGAGCACAGGGGCCCCAGGCAGCATATGGGGCCCCAGGCAGAGCACAGGGGCCCCAGGCAGCATATGGGGCCCCAGGCAGAGCACAGTGGCCCCAGGCAGAGCACAGGGGCCCCAGGCAGAACATGGGGCCCCAGGAAGAGCACAGGGGCCCCAGGCAGAGCACAGGGGCCCCAGGCAGCATATGGGGCCCCAGGCAGAGCACAGCGATATTTTGGACCACTGTGCGGTGTTTCAGACCCCCTGTGTGATGTCTGGGGCCCTGTTCTTAAGTATATTAAAGATTAAAGTAACGTATATTAAAGTATATTATAGATCAAATTTGACACGTTTATGAGCACCATTGAGTGATATACTCAAGAATGACATAATTTTTCAACATTTTATGGTTTCAAACTGTAAACACTCAGAGTTTTTTTTACCTCAACCAGAAAACCTTAACGGTTCATAAAAAACTTGACTGTTCAGGATATGATAAAAGTCATAGTATTCTGAATCTTTAACTTATAAAGATACCTTTACATGGGGTGATTATTGTTTCCAGAGAGGCTTTCGACCGATAATCGTACACATGGCTGGTGACAGGACAATACAATATAAACGTTCAAAGGTAAACACTGATAACATTAAAATCTAATATATAATTGCCTAGAATACTACTTCCGGCAATTTGTGCCAACTTCCGTGGCTTTGTCCGGAGATAATGTCCGGAGATAAGTGACGTCACCAGCGTCCTACACCCGCTTAGGGTGGACAAAGATATATGCCTTCGTGGTGCGCGGCACTTTTCTGATTGGTTGCCGCCTGCCGCGAGCGACCAATCAGAAATGTGCCGTAC
This sequence comes from Ranitomeya variabilis, assembly GCF_051348905.1. Taxonomy (NCBI): domain Eukaryota; kingdom Metazoa; phylum Chordata; class Amphibia; order Anura; family Dendrobatidae; genus Ranitomeya; species Ranitomeya variabilis. The sequence continues at coordinate 477,290,997 of NC_135237.1, forward strand.
TGTCAAGAATTGTCAAGAGCTGGTGAGTGCAGCCATTTTTTGTTCTTTCTTACTATTATTTATTAATTGTATTATTCTTACATTTGAATAAATAAAGTATATATGGATTCTAGACTCCCGATTCTTTAGAATCAGGCTGCCATCTAGTTATAAATATTCATTCAGTCCGTGGGCAGGATATATCAAGCTTTAGCTATTTTATCTCATCAAGGTATGTCTGACTCTGAAACACTTCGGCATTTCAGAGAAAAACATATTTTTGGAATGGAGAACGCACTATAGACTAGTCGAGCAGTCAGGACCCCTGCTGCTTCACCTTTCCCACTGCTCTGGATTGACAGGTCTTGGGCTATTCATGCAAGTAGGCAGAGACCTGTCAATCCAGGGCAGCAGGCAGGAAGAAGTCACCGGGATCCAGCTGTCCGTCTAGTCTACTGCGCGGTCTTGGTCCCAGGTGGTTTTTAAAGTATGTTCTTCTCTCAAACACTGCACCGTTTAAGAGTCAAACATACCTGGCTGAGCTAAAAAAGCAAGTGCTTAATACATGCTACCTATGGATTGGGCAGCATGTATCAGCTGACAGGTTCACGTTAAAGAGTAACTAAACTTTCTCAGCATTTTTGTTTATTTGATAGGCACTTTAATTTCATGAAGATCAATTGGGGTTCAAGTCCTAAGACCCGCCACAACAATCACTCACTAGACCCATGAACAGCGTGCAGCTCAGCAGACAGGAACTTGCTGCTCCTGTCTGAGCACATCCACAGAGTAGGATCTGGATTGAATAGAAAGCTTAGATTGTGTAGCCAGAGCACAGACTAGGATACACTTGAAAATCTTTGGGTAATTTGAAGAGGGCTCTGTCCTCAGGAGATGTCCTTGATATGTGACAGATTTGGAGCACTACTGCAAGGAAAAGTGAACAAAGATTACCAGTTGTAGATGTGCCAAGCTGATTTACTACTACTCAAAAAGACTGAATGCTATCATAAATTCTAAAAAGAACAAAAAATAAGGCAGCACTCCTTTTCTTCAAGACCTTCTCAAGCTTGAGAAAGGCTCATCCAGAGCTGAAATGTCGCCTGCCATGTGGGTCTGAATTAAAACACAGATTTCCACTTGAAGAAAAGGAGTGCTGCCTTATTTTTTCTTCTTTTTGGATTTATGCATAGTGGATGGATTGCAATTAAGGCCTGTGCACCCGAAATCCATTTATAGTGTGCTGCTTCACTTTTTTATCATAAATTCTAGTGATGCTTCAACAAAGTATTAGCTGAAAGGTGTTCATATTTATGCATTGTAACTGCAGCGCCCCCGGGTCCTGGTCGTTGCAGTAATGTCATTCTCCTCTAGGGGGAGTGATGTTACGTTTGAAGGCAATAAAGGAGATCTCACTACCAGGTAACACCAACACACAACACACTTCATACTCCAGTCCACCAGGGGGAGCTATGCTCCTATTTGTTAGGGCACTCTTCACAATTAGGTAAAACTGGTGGTCTGGATAGAAAGTGAGGCAGAAGCTGGCTGAGCTTCACTCAGGCAGCTGCTAGCTGAGATCCGCTCAGTTAGTTGGTCCCTGACAGGGGTGGGATCCTGTCAGAGGCCTAGACAGAAGGCCACAGAGCTGAGCCTGCCCCACATGCAACAGCTTCCAGAAAGAGACATAAATAGAGAACTATATTGTAAAGCGTGAGGAGAAGTCATAGCAAAAGGAGAGGAAACCAGAAGGAGTTCTGCCCAGCACAGGCTGCCTCCTTCTGAGGCGCAGGATCCAGTAGCCAGAACACCGAGGGAGCAACAGTCCTTTATGCCTTGCTCGAGAGACCGGCAGGACAGCTAATTTCATGTTACTGATCCGCCCCATACCCAGGAGTCGCAGTGGCACCCACGAGAGGCCGGGGCGTGCTAGAGTCCTTGTAAAAAGCCTCAGGCCACCGGTCATACGGGTTTGTCCTATCCTTACCATCAGGGGGACAGAGAAAGAGACATAACATCTAGAACATCTACAACAGTTGTGAGGACCTTATGAGAGGCTAAGCAATAAGGTACTACAACACCCAGGCGCTAGAGGAAGGCTACTGATTTCCACCTGGATAAGGGGACTCTGGATTTGCCTTCAAACAGGCCGGACTCTGCCTGCCCTGTGATCAGTGCTCTGGACTGTGAATGCTGAAGCCTTCAGTAAAAAGGTAAAGAGACTGCAACCTTGTGTCCTCGTTCTTCACTGCGCCTTTCACCATCCACCATCTACACACTGGGAAGCCCTAAGGATACACTTCACTTGTGGGAAGGTATACAATCTAGCTGCAATAACATCACCCCAGCGGACCCCTTAAAGCAGCGTCGGCCATCCTGACTGAATACCACAGGTGGCGTCACGAACAAGTTCCCTTTAAAGACCTTTCCCTTATTACAGCGGACATCCCTAGGGCCACAGACTGGGTCAGCCACTGTGACATCCCACTTGAGAACCGAAGGACTCGATACCGATTACCCCACTGCCCTACTGGGGGCGCTCCATAACAATGCTACTCACTTAGGAGCGATCAGAGGTATCGCAGGAACCGTTTCTATTAAAGTCTGGCTGGTTTATTTCAGTCCTCAAAAATCACATCACAGGAAAACTTAAATACAGCCTTTATCCGGCACAAAGTAAAACATATAGTAACAAGACCATACCATAGTGTTGGCTAGCCCGCCTGGCCAAGAGTTCAGCTTCTTAGTCCTTTAGCAAAGGCACTCGATCCAGGAGATCTGCACACCTCCATACACACAGCCATGTGTCAAACAATCAGCTCTCAATTTGCAAACTGAACCACACCCTGGGGTGGCGATATGATGATCAGCTGTCTCTCCCAACTTTTCAACTCCTTAAAATCAATGTGTCATGTCCGATTAACCCCTTTTAATCCTATATGTATATGTACTAAAGCATTACTCCAAGTTTATCTCCCAAACACTAGGTGTCTGATAGCCACCTTACAGCATCCACATTATTTTAGTTCTTTATATCTCTTTTTCCAGGCAAAAAGTTTTCAGTTTGGTTTCCAATTGAATTGCATGCATTATAGGTGTCAATAAAGGTTCACAAATGATTCTTCTTGGCAAGCTTGTTTTACATAGCAAAAACTTGGCAATTAAACAGAGGTGTGTAGACTTTCTATACACACTGTAACTTGCTGTTGCAGGTAGAAAAAAATTACAGTAATTAACCCTAGAACGCATGACGTTAAAAATATACATATTAACGTATTGGGGGCCTTTTAGGCCCCCATGCACATAATCTAGAAAAACACACTTAACCCTAGAACGCATACCTGGGGCCTCGCAGGCCTGCCAGGTTACTTGTTGTCTATTTTCTGTAAAATTACTTTAGTTAGAATTTTGAAAATCTAGGTAATCCTCAGGTATATAGTTGTTAGTAATTTCCAGTTATTCATATATTTTTATGTTACAGACATTTCGGTATAACAACCTTTTTTTGGGACTACCCCATATTCACGCACCTGGGGCCTTTTAGGCCTGTACTAGGTTTACATGTGATACTCGGTCTTTTTGTCTGTATTGTTGCTGGGGAAGAACTTTTATGACTCTGCTATTGCTGGGAAGAGTGTGGATTCTGCATGACAACATGGTCATGTGATCTTGGAAGGGAGGCTCCCTCACAAAGTCATGTGTCTCTGACCTCATCGCAGGTCTTTTTGTCCTAATTTCTTGAGAGACTTTGGAGGAAGAAGTCAGCTTTCTTTTGTCTGGAAATAGAAACTTTCTGAGCTCCAAAACCAGAGGCTTCTACTGCACTACAAGAAAGTGATCTGTTGAAGGTAAGAGGAGGGGGGCTGCACTTTACCCGCTTTATATTGCTTGGCGTGCTGGGACCCTAACAAAGAGTCTTATCACATACTGTTTACAGTGCACAAGCCTGATTATAATATTTTTTTTTCTTTTTAGTTTACTGACATCTAAAATTACAATGGCACAGTCTACTTCCAGGGGATTGACTGACCATGAAATCGAGGAGATTGTTTTCAATAGTGATGAAGAAAGTGACATTTCTTTGTCTGATGAGTACATGCCACCAGCTAATGTATCAACTTCATCGTCCAGCGATTCTTCAGATGATGAAGAAGTAGTGGATCCAGCAGAACGTTCAAATAGAACATCTAAAACGAATATTTTTTGGAACAGTACTGCTGCGGCTCCTGCACGTACACCATCACATAACATAATTAGAGTTGCTCAAGGAGCTGTCGGAATTCCCCAATTCATGTCCAAAAGTGATGTTTTCTGTAAATTTGTTTCGGATGATATTGCAGATGAGGTAGTTTTGTGTACTAACGTAGAAGGAAAACGTATCGTGTCAGGAAGAAAAAAAACATGGAAAAATATAACTAAAGAGGAACTATATGCTTATATTGGCCTTACTCTTCTGGCAGGGTCGACAAAATCATACGATGTTCCAATCAGAGAGTTATTTCAGAACCCATTTGCAGATCCACACTACAAAGCTACTATGTCCATCAATAGATTTGAGGGTACTCGGAGATGCCTTCGTTTTGATGAAAAGAGAACTCGCCCTGTGAGGTTGGCAACCGATAAATTAGCCCCTATTAGCTATATCTGGAATCTTTTTATCAAGAACTGTACAAAGCTTTACCATTCCAGTGATAATGTGACAGTGGACGAGCAACTTCTTGCCTTGAGGGGACGTTGCAAATTCATTCAGTATATGCCCAGTACGCCAGCTAAGTATGGCATAAAAATTTTCTAGATGTGCGATTCAGCAAGCTATTATGGGATGAATGGTCTGATTTACTGTGGCAAAGAAGCTGATGCTCCAGTCCAGAAAGACCTATGTTCCGACATAGTAATAACACTTGCTCTACCAATTTTCAATTCAGGAAAAAATATGCATCATGATGGAAGTATTGACACCAATGACAGGAAAAAAAAACCTGAAATCATACTGCATTATAATAAGACAAAAGGAGGTGTCGACAAGATGGACGAAATGATTGGAGAGTATTCGTGCAAAAGGCAGACTAAACGGCCTCTTGCCCTCTTTTCCAATATCCTTGATGTGTCAGCCCTCAATAGCTACATTGTTTATTGTCAAACTAATCCAGAATTCCATGCCAACAGGAAAGACAAGAGACATCTATTTTTGACAGAACTTTGTTATGAACTTTTGATGCCTACTATGATGGAGAGAAGCAGCATGATATGCTTATCAAGGCAAATTACGGAGGAAATGATCCGATGCGGAATACGCTTTCTGGAACATCCAGAGCAAAGACAAAAAAAAAGAAAGCGCTGCTATATTTGTCCAGCAAAGAAGGAAAGAAAATCGGAGCGTTTCTGTTCTACTTGCGGACAAAATGTATGCAAGGAACATTCAGTCGAAAAAATAATATGCGAGAATTGTTGGGGGAATATGTAAAGTTACAAATAAATATTCCTGCACCAAGTTTGCTACAACCAAAAAATGTTTTCATAAAAAAATTGCATATAGAATGCCTATATTTGGCGTGCCCGTTTACTTACTTTTTTGTTGTTTTATGCACATAATTATGTTTTGAAATATACACATCTTAGGCTGTGTTCCCAGTAGCGCTGGGGTTCGCCAGAAGGGGATCCATAATGGATCTGACCTCCTGGTAACTCCAGCTAAGGCTGCCGGAATCCGCCAGCCTTAGCTGGGGTCACCAGGAGGTCAGATCCATTACGGATCCCCTCCTGGCAGACCCCAGCGCTAGTTGGAATGCATCCTTACCTTGCAATTGTAAAATAAATTTTGAAAAGTATTTTTATTTGAGTTATTCCGTGTTATTTGCACACAGGCCTAAAAGGCCCCAGGTGCGTGAATATGGGGTAGTTCCAAAAAAAGGTTGTTATACCGAAATGCCTATAACATAAAAATATATGAACAACTGGAAATTACTAACAACTATATACCTGAGGAATACCTAGAGTTTCAAAATTCTAACTAAAGTAATTTTACAGAAAATAGAAAACAAGTAACCTGGCAGGCCTGCGAGGCCCCAGGTATGCGTCCGCCAGCCTTAGCTGGGGTCACCAGGAGGTCAGATCCATTACGGAATCCCGTCCTGGCGGACCCCTGCACTAGTGGGAATGCATCCTTACTTTGCAATAAACTTTGAAAAGTATTTTTATTTCAGTTATTCTATGATAATTGTAAACAGGCCTAAAAGGCCCCAGGTGCGTGAATGTGTGGATTTCTATGGGTATGCGTTCTAGGGTTAAATAACTTTCACAAGTTTATTTCAAAATTGCTCAATAAAATATGAATAGTGGGCAAAATTTTAATTATAAAAATCTTTTTTTTCCAAAATTTCACACAAAGACATGAAAACACACAAAAACGCATAGAAATCTATAGCAAACTAGCTGCAGCTACATTTTTATTCTAACTTTCTTTTCTATTATATTAGTCTTCCAAACAATTCTGACATGTTATTTTTTCAGAAGTGTGTTCTTTGCAAACAGTTTCCTTACAAGTGGAACAATATCGCTCAGTTTTCCTCTCTATGTTTCTTGGACACATGAAACAACGCTTTCGTTTTCTTTCTCCTGGCTCTGGAATAATCTGAAACTGTACGCCACACCGTTTCATTGCTTCTTTAGTTTGCTTTGGCAAGCATTTCAAGTCGCTTCGCTCTATCACGTGAGGCATTACAAGTTCATGACAAAGGTCCTTCAAGAATATGCGTCTCCTGTGCATGAAATTCCAGATGAGTTTCTGTATAAATAATGAATGAATTTAGGGCTGCTACATCAAGCATATTTGAAAATAGTACTACAGGCCATCGTTTTGTTTGCCTCTTACACGAATATTCTCCCACCATCTCATCCATTTTATCTACACCTCCTTTGGTTGTATTGTAATGCAGGATGATTTCTGGTTTCAATTTTTTGTCATTGCTGTCAACACTGCAATCGTGATGCATGGTACTGAGTAAAATTACAGATTTCTCCTTCTTCGCCTTGTAAGATACCAAAGTCGCTTTGTTATTGAATCCAAAGACACTCTCATAAAGTGCTCGCTGACGATTGTGTTTCAGTGCTTCTGGAATTTCTCGTCTGTTTTGCTTTATAGTACCAACAAGTGTAATAGCTTTTGCAAGCAGAAAATTGCTTAGTTCAACATTGGTGAAATAATTGTCCATGGTAATGTTTCTACCTGAATTGATTATTGGAACAGCAAGAGTTTTGACTATTTCAGACCCCAGATCCCAGATCCCACTATTTCAGACCCCAGACAGCTCATTACTGTGTTCCGAAGGATCTGAGGTGATCATGGCCTTATCACTCCCTCCAAAAATCACATGACATCCTCACATGTTATTATCCACACCCTGGCCCCTCCACCAGCATTACTGAGTACAAATAAAGTAACTGGGGACACAAACACTACTGAGAACATGATAAAAATAGCGGGGGCCTAAAAGGACCCTAATTCATACAGATGTAGTTCTCACCAAACAAGCATTGTTACACCATAATGCCTATGAAAAAAATTATATGAACAACTGGATATTATCAACAACGACATACTTGAGGAATACCTGGAGTTTCAAAATTCTAACTAAAGTAATTTTGCAGATAATAGAAAAAATGTAAGCATGCGGGCCTAAAAGGCTCCCAATATGCGTTCTAGGGTTAAACAGTAAAGGTCTTTAATCCGGTACCTGACACTCCAGAATTGAAAAAAATTATTAGAGATACTGCTCCATATGTAACTAAATGAGTGGACAAGGGAAGCAGATGGTGAGTAGGATGACATAATCAGCATAATAAGCATTTAAACCATAAAGTGATTAATTTAATTACATGCCGTCCTTAGACTGCAGACACATCTGGGTAGCTTTCTCCTTACTAAATTAAACTGCACAAGTATTATACAGTATATGATCAAAATATCAAAATGTATTGAGCTTTTAACAAACGTTTTGTGAATTACAGCAAAACTGGATTGTGTATATATATATATATATATATATATATATATATATATATATATATATATATATATATATATATATATATATATATATATATGTACTAATGTGTAATCTACACACATGATCAGGAGAATTATTACAAACTCTCACCAATTGGTTGCTCCAAGGTCTTTGTTATTGCATTAGACTCCTCAAACCTTTCAGCACTGCCTTCTTCAAGAGTGATGTCCGCACAGAGGGACAGAGTATTTATGGGGGGCCCGATGCCAAATTGGATGTCTATACAATCACTGATGTGGTGCCTATTGCGTGATTTTGATTTACACCGGTCACCCAGATCACTTTTGGGTTCGGCATCATGTATGGCACAATAGAAGGTATGATGGCTCAATGACGTTTCTAGCGTCACCCGCGTCTCTCCATTGGTCCATGTTGATGTTTTTTCATCCACTGTAGATTTGTTTTTTATTACCTCTATCTTGTCATTAGATGACTACATAAAGATAAATTATTACTTTTTCAATATTAGTGCACATGAACTATTGGGTTATTTATTTCTGTTGTAATTTAGGCCACTTTTGTGCCAACGACTTAATTTGGAGTCAGTAGATAATATTGAATGTTGCTATTCCTTGATATCAAAATGGCAGTGAGCAGCTTATTCTTATGTTAAGAGAAAGCAGACGTCTATAGTTCAAATTACTAAAGTGTTTTTTTTTAAGTTTGAAACTTTCAGATTCAGGATCACATACAGTGCCTTGTGAAAATATTCAGCCCCTTGGAACTTTTCAACCTTTTCCTACATATCATGCTTCAAACATAAAGATACCAAATGTAAATTTGGAACAAGTGCAACACAATTGTGAAGTTAAACGAAATGTATTGGTTATTTTAAATTTTTGTGAAAAATCAAAAACTTAAAAGTGGGGCGTGCAATATTAATCGGCCCTTTTACTTTCAGTGCAGCAAACTCACTCCAAAAGTTCATTGTGGATCTCTGAATGATCCAATGTTGTCCTAAATGCCTGATGATGATAAATATAATCCACCTGTGTGTAATCAAGTCCCCGTATAAATGCACCTGCTCTGTGAAAGTCTCAGGGTTCTGTTTGAAGCACAGAGAGCATCATGAAAATCAAGGAACACAACAGGCAGGTCTGTGATACTGTTGTGGAGAAGAATAAAGCCGAATTTGGATACAAAATGATTTCCAAAACTTTAAACATCCCAAGGAGCACTGTGCAAGCGATCATATTGAAATGGAAGGAGTATCATACCACTGCAAGTCTACCAAGACCCGGCCGACCCTCTAAAATTTCATCTTAAACAAGGAGAAGACTGATTAGAGATGCAGCCAAGAGGCCCATGATCACTCTGGATGAACTGTAGAGATCTACAGCTGAGGTGGGATAGTCTGTCCATAGGACAAGAATCAGTCGTACACTGCACAAATCTGGCCTTTATGGAAGAGTGGCAAGAACAAAAGCCATTTCTCAAAGATATCCATAAAAAGTGTTGTTTAAAGTTTGCAACAAGCCACCTGGGAGACACACCAAACATGTGGAAGAAGGTGCTCTGGTCACATGAAACCAAAATCAAACTTTTTGGCAACAATGCCAAACAATATGTTTGGGGTAAAGGCAACACAGCTTATCAGCCTGAACACATTATCCCCACTGTCAAACATGGTGGTGGCAGCATCATGGTTTGGGCCTGCTTTTATTCAGCAGGGGCAGGGAAGAAGGTTAAAATTGATGGGAAGATGGATGGAGCCAAATACAGGACCATTCTTGAAGAAGCCCTGTTGGAGTCTGCAAAAGACCTGAAACTGAGACGGAGATTTGTCTTCCGACAATACAATGATCCCAAACATAAAGCAAAATCTACAATGGAATGGTTCACAAATAAATGTATCCAGGTGTTAGAATGGCCAAGTCAGAGTCCAGACCTCAATCCAATCGAGAATCTGTGGAAAGAGCTGAAAACTGCTGTTCACAAACGATCTCCATCAAACCTCACTGAGCTCGAGCTGTTTGCCAAGGAAGAATGGGCAAGAATTTCAGTCTCTCGATGTACAAAACTGATAGAGACATACCCCAAGCGACTTGCAGCTGTAATCACAGCAAAAGGTGGCACAACAAAGTATTAAGTTAAAGGGGCCGAATAATTTTGCACGCCCCACTTTTCAGTTTTTGAATTTCCACAAAAATGTAAAATAACCAATACATTTTTGTTCAGCTTCACAATTTATGTTCCATTTATTTTTGACTCTTCGCCAAAAATTTACATTTGGTATCTTTATGTTTGAAGCATGATATGTGGGAAAAGGTTGAAAAGCTCCAGGGGGCCGAATACTTTCGCAAGGCACTGCATATATTGCATTTTGGCTAGGAATTTGTTTTATAGGGAATCTGTCAGCAGGATTGTGCACAGTAACCAACAGACAGTGGCAGGACAGCCCCATTATACTGATTAAAATGAAACCTTGGTTGATGAAAACTGTCTTGTGGTTGTTGTTTAATCTTTGTTTTCAGTTTTGAGTTAATGATATGCTCATGCTCATAGGCGGTCTGTGGGGGTCTTTATTTGGTGCTCTGCTTAGCTATTCATCTGTTTAGCTTCGGCCAGGTCACTGAATGATCAGTGACCTGCCCCCCTTTTTACATAATGAATATTATATATATTTAAATAAAATTAAAAAAATAAATAAATCACCTTCTGTAAGCAGACTTCGGTGGCAGCATGATCACATCTATAATGTACATTTAATTATTGTTTTGATGGTATATATAAATAAATAAATAAACAGTCTGAAAATGGTGCCGGAGCAGTAGCAGCTATCGGCGATTCGATAGCTGCTACTGCTACATCTTGCTAGTGAAAAAAAAATTGTCTCCTCCAAGATGGTGCCAATGGCGCCTGTGCAGCAGCGTCTATCAGCAGGCACAGCCAACACCATCTTAGTGGATACAATATTTTTTTCTCTAGCAAGAAGCTGCCAGTGCCTGTGCAGTAGCAGCTATCTTGGAGAAGGCAATTTTTTTTCTCTAGCAAGATGGGTCCGCTTGCGCAGTAGCAGCTATCGGATTGCCAATAGCTGCTACTGCGTAGGCGCAACTAACACCATTTTAGTGGAGACAATCTTTTTTCTCTAGCAAGATGCACAGGCGCTGGCAGCATCTTGGAGCAAGCAATTTTTTTTCCTCTAGTAAGATGGTGCCGCTTGCGCAGAAACAGCTATCGGATCGCTAATAGCTGCTACTGTGCAGGCATGGCTGTCGCCATTTTTAAGACTGAATTTTTTTCTTAATTTATGTATGCCATCAAAAACAATAATTAAATACACATTATAGATGCGTTCATGCTGCAGCGCAGGTGCAGGCGCCTGCCTGCCTGTAGGTTATTAATATTAATTTTATATACGAGTCATTATGTAAACTAGGGGTAGGTCAGTGAGGGATCTGATAAAACATTAGAAAGCTCTGTGTAATATATTTGCTCATATGAGCGAGCACTTAAGGTGTTTTTTTTAATCAACAGCAGAAAAAAACATTTTTAAGGAGTCTTTCAACCAGCGCCTATTGAGCTTCATTAGGCCGGCCAAACGCCAGACTGCCTCTCACCTCTCCAGCCATTTTCCAGGTTCACACAAAATACTGTAGCAGAAGAAAAGACACCCAAAAAAGTTCATGACTTAGGTTTTCTGACAAATAGCTTTTTGCTCATGTGTATGCAATTTTAAAAGGATTGGCCATTATTAATTTTATTATCTCTTCATCATCTGAACATTTATGACTCCAAGCTACATATAATTCCTCATCATTGTAAGCTCCAGTGTCATCCACTCCCAGGTGAATTGTCATCAAATTTTACCTTACAATGAAAACACCCCACAGGAACTAATAAAAAGAGGCATCTGCGACAATTCATTTGATTAACTTACCAGAAGAGTAATTAGCTTATTTTCTTAAGATAACTGACTAGATTATTATAGTATATACTTTTACAGACTGTAAAACCCTACTATAAAATAGTTTTCATGTAAGCTTACTTACTTATGAAGTGGAGTTTCTTTATTTCCATCTGGCAAGTCCAAAATGTTGTTTTCTCCGGTGTATGAGGACACCATGAATTTCACAATTTCAGTTGCTCCTTGAGTGGCAGCAAAATGAAGAGGAGTGGCGTTATCGATCTACAAAAGAAAAGTACAAGTTACGTTTTTATCAACACATAGAGAAGTGACAACTACATGACGATCTGAGGTGACTTTAAAGAGAATCTGTCATGAGTTTTATCATCACTAAAACACAAACTTACCTTTGTGGTCTCGAATATACTTGGTAGCCGAATCATTAAGACTGGCTTTCTCCACATCATCATTAATGAATGACTTGCTGGAATAAAATGGGCCAAATTCATTCAAAGGTGCTTGTGACACAATGAATTTGGTGCATCTTCTCAGTGATATGCTCCTCCATGTGCATCACTAGAAATGCTACTCCATTTAGAGACTGGGGTAGCACTTCTGGTGTACAGAGCACCAGCACTTTTAAAGCCAGCACTTCTCTTCAGCTTCCATTAATTTTGGAGGACTTGGTTAAATCTGGCGTGAAAACATCAAAAGTCACCAAACACATTGATAAATTGCCATCTTAGAGTTTCAAAGAAAATTAACTTTGATCCATTATCTAAGTTATCTGGTATAATACTCCAGCACTCTACAGTAAACCCTACATAATGCCTTTTTCCTTGGCTATTTACTGCTTCACTACGTCATTCACTTTGGCGGTAAACCTGCTGCAGGCACTGTAAGCCTAAGTAATGCAGACTCTTCTGGTCATAATGCATATGGAGATGCTGAATGAACTGTAAGTGAAAGTGGAAATAGCCCACAACAATGAGAGTACTGTACATATGTCGAGCTGGGAATGCACAGTACATGCATTGAATTTCACTGCCTAAAACAATAACTTAAAGTAGCTCTACTGCCACTAGTTAAAGCTAAGCCGGAGGCATTTGATAAGATCTGCTGTGGAGAGCTGGCACACTATTAGGATTGGCTTACCCAGACATGATTTTTTGCATAATGGATCAAACTTAATTTCTCTGACATTCTATGGGCGTTTTGTAGCCACAAAGGTTTACTTGCATAGACAGGGCTCTTTGATTAGTGATTAGCGCTGTTGCTTTGCAGCATTGGAGTCCATGGTTGAAGTCTGGACAAGGGTATAATGTTTGTGTAAGGGTGGGGTCACACTTGCCAATTCAATGAACTCACATTAATACCCTGCACTGCCACCGACACTCGGACCTGAGTGTGCGGCTGCATGTATTTCTATGCAGCTGCACACTCCAGTCCTGAGTGCTGGTGGCAGTGCTGGGTATTGATGTGAGTTCCTCGCATTGAACTCACAAGTGTGACCCCGGCCTAAGGAGATGGACATGTTTCCCATGTTCTCCCTTTGAAGAAACAAGTATAATGTTGGGCTATGTAATGTGAATAGTGTTATATGTTAATGATGTTTGTATGTGTACTGATTTGCATTGTTAGTCATTAAGCTGTATTCTGCCCAGCAACAGGTAGTTGACAGGGACAGTGACAGTTAAGAGTTGTGTCTAGCCCAGAGGGAGAGAGGAAGTGGCTGTGTAGCAAGATCAGAGAAAACTTCCTGTTAGTGATGCAGATAGGGCCTGAAGTACATAGCAAGTGGACCTAAGGTCCAATGTGAGCAGTTCCGCATTCTAGGCTGTACCTGAGGAGAGAGTAGACAGAAAAAAAGAGATAGCGGGATCCAGAGCACAAGTGACTAAAAGACAGAGTGATCTACTGGAGATGGTTCCTGAGAAAGGCCTCCTAGCTGCAAGTCCCATAGTTTATAATTCTTGAAAGTGACAGGTCTAGACACAACTGAGTATGTGAGTTTAATAAAGTGTCCCAGTGGGAGTTCCATAGCATCAGCATTATAAGTACCGGCCATACTGGCACCATTAGGGTAAGGAAGAATCAGAACCGCGAGACGAGTATATGACTATTACTATGCAGGGCTTGGTTGTGGTGAAGTAGTGAGAAAACAGAGGACAAGTAGAGAGATAAAAGAGGAAAGGTGAAGATAGAGAACAATAGAGGAAAGAAGAAAGGAAACTGTTTGGAAAATGCTTCAAGCTGTAAAGGAAAAGATTATGAGATTTTGTATCTGCTATCTATTGTATAAATTACAAAGTTCCCCTTCAATAAAAAGTTTATTTTTAAAAGGTGGTCTCCCTCGTAGAACTGAGAAACATCTGGTTCTAAAAAACCAGTGTCATTGGTGACATGCAGCCTGCATAGATGCAGTGCCCTCACAGCACAAGTCCACACACCCAGAGAGGATCCCCCAATATCATGTAACTTGACGCCGCACAAGAGACAAGTACCTCACCCATGGCTACCATATCACGCTATCTTTGTTCCAGTCATTCCTTTCAGTCCTAATTCACAATGTGTCAGAAATTATAATCTGGTTAAATAGCAACTACCTGTTTACGGTCAATTTTTGCTCCATATCCAATGCATGCTTTCACAACTTCCAAACGCCCATTTTGTACTGCCACATGCAGTGGACTGCTTTTTTCATTATCTGTGAAATTGATGTGATCTTCGATGCTAAATCCAAATTCTTCACCTAAAATAAAAGTTGTTAAAATGTGAATATATGATGGTTTATAAATACATAATTTTAAGTAATAATGATAATGCTAATGAATGATACCTTTCTTTAGAACCAGCTCCATGCATTTTAATGACCCAGTAAAAACAGACATATGTATCGGGAAGCATCCTATCTTGTTTCTCTTGCACAACTTTGCACCATGATTCAACTTTAAGACAAAAACAAAATGGTGTTGAAAGATAAATAAATCACCCAATAAGTGGTTACTATACAGTCAGAAAGCATAATCTCTGCTGGATGCAAAGTATAATCTGTCTCTGGTAGCAGAGATGCCTTAAAGGGAACCTGTCAGCAGATATTGCTGCTATAAGATGCGGCCACTGCCTTTCAGGGCTTATCTACAGCATTCTATGATGCTGTAGATAAGCCCTTGATCCGACCTGCAAGTGAAGAAAAATAAGTTATATTATACTCACCCGGGGGGCGGTCCAGTCCGATGGGTGTCGCAGGTCCAGGTCTGGCACCTCCCATCTTCTTGCGATGCCGCCCTCCTGCTTCTACTTCGCTCCCCGGCATCAGTGCTCCTGCGCAGGTGTACTTCTCTGCTCTGTTGAGGGCAGAGCAAAGTACTGCAGTGCGCAGGTGCCGGGCCTCTCTGACCTTTCCCAGCACCTGTGCACTGCAGTATTTTACTCTGCCCTCAACAGAGCAGATAAGAACACCTGCGCAGGAGCACCGATGCCGGGGAGTGATGAAGAAGCGCTGGACCCGGACCTGCGACAGACATCGGACTGGACCGCACAGGACCGGGTGAGTATAATATAACTTATTTTTCTTCACTTGCAGGTCAGATCAGGGGCTTATCTACAGCAGATACCAAGCATGTATAGTTTATGTTTTATTTAACCCCTTCCTTTCTGACATCTGACGTAATAATCCGTCCTTGTGCCCTGGGCCTATATGACCATGGACAGATTATTACATCATTGCGATCGCCTGCACACTGGTGGTGTGCAGGCGATCGCCATGGGGTGTCAGCTCATTCTGACGGCCGACACCCAGTGCTAAATGCACTTTAACCCCTGAAGGCTGTGATCAAACGTGATCACAGCATTCTGAGAGCCGACAGAGGGATGACAGACCCTTTTCTTTTGGATCAGAGACCTCACGGCGTGACACGGGATCCCAATTGTTGCCATGGTGACCCGATGTCGTCATGATGCTATCCAGGTCACCAGAGCTAGGGAGGTTGCTTGATCATGCGCAATGCATGATCACTGATCATTGATCAGCAATGTTCCCTGTCAGCAACGCTCCCTGTCAGTGCAGAGCTGCTGCATCCCCATACTATACAAGCAATCAGCTTGTAAAAATTGATGGTCTCATAGTGGGACAAAGTAAAAAAGTAAACAAACTATTTAAATAATTGTAAAAATATAAAAAATAAAAAAATAAAAAGATATTGTATCTATAAATATTTGTATAAAAAATATAAATAATAAAAGTACACATATTTGGTATCGCCGCATCCGCAACAACATGACCTATAAAACTGTCCCAATAGTGAACCCCTGTTGTGAATACTGTAAAAAAAATAAAAAAAGACAAAAAACAATGCTTTACTATCATACCGCCAAACAAAAAGTGGAATAAAATGCAATCAAAAAGACGGATATAAGGCTATGTTCACATTTGCGTTGTGCGCCGCAGCGTCGGCGACGCAACGCACAACGCAAATGTGAACGCATGCTCAACGCATGCGTCCTTTTTTTGCTTGATTTTGGACGCACAAAAAATGCAACTTGCTGCGTCCTGTGCGCCCTGACGCGTGCGCCGCAGCGACGCATGCGTCACAAAACGCAAATGCAACGCATGTCCATGCGCCCCCATGTTACATATAGGGGTGCATGACGCATGCGGCGACGCAGCGGCGCCCGACGCTGCGTCGCACAACGCTAATGTGAACGTAGCCTAAATAAACATGGTACAGTTGAAAATGTCATCTTGTCCCAAACAAGCTACCATACAGCTCCATCAGCGGATAAATGAAAGTTATAGCTCTCAGAATAAAGCGATGCAAAAATAATAATTTTTTCTATAAAAGTTTTTATTGTGTAAAAGCGCCAAAACATAAAAAAATTATATAAATGAGGTGTCAAACTGCCTTATCAATTTTACCACACATGGAACGGCATAACCCCCCCAACAAAAAAAATCCTGAATTGCTGATTTTTGTTCATTCTGTCTCCCAAAAATCAGAATAGAAAGCGATCAAAAAAACTGTCATGTGCCTGAAAATTGTACCAATAAAAACGTCAACTCATCCTGTAAAAAACAAGCCATCACATTACTCTGTCGGCCCATTTATGGAAAAATTATAGCTCTCAAAATATGGTGATACAAAAACTAGTTTTTGCAATAAAAAGCGTCTTTTAGTGTGTGACAGCAGCCAGACATAAAATCCCAATATAAATCTTGGTATCGCTGTAATCTCACCGACCCGAAGAATAAAGTCGTATAATCACTTATACCGCATGAGGAATGGCGTAAAAAAAAAAAGAAACCAATTTTTCACCTGCTGATTTTTTTCATTCTACCTCCGAAAGATCGCACACATTTATCCTGTGCTTTGTGCTAAGCGCTTACACTGGGATTTCCATGTAAATCTCTGAAATTTGTGATTCAGACGAAATCTCTAGCGGAGTATTCCCTATAATGAGGTAGATGGAGGCACCGTGGACGCCATCTTACCTGTGATCTGGCAGTGTCCGTCTTTTTAGGATTGCATAAAAGTGCTGTCGGCCACAGTTTTTTGCACTTTTGAAAAGAAGTACACCACTGAACAGAGGCCAGACATAGTCTAGAGTAACTCTGCTGCCTCATTATAGTGAATGGATCCCTCGGGGTTTCATCTGAGTCATGTTACTGAGAGATTTAGATGCAAACCCCAAAGTAAGTACTCAGCATAGAGCGCCAGATAACTGTGATCCCTAACGTTATGTAAAATGTTCCCAATAAAAGCTTCAACTAAATCCACAAAAAAAGCAAGCCCTCAATCAGGTCTGTCATCTGTAGTGTTGAGCATTCCGATACCGCAAGTATCGGGTATCGGCCGATATTTGCTGTATCGGAATTCCGATACCGAGATCCGATACTTTTGTGGTATCGGGAATCGGTATCGGGATCGATATTAATGTGTAAAATAAAGAATAAAAATAAAAAATAGTGATATACTCACCCTCTGACGCGCCCTGGTTGTAACCGCCAGCCTCCGTTCATAAGAATGAGCGCTTGAAAGTCCTTAGATGACTTCGCGGCCTGTGATTGGTCACGGAGCGGTCACGTGACCGCAACGCGACCAATCACAAGCCGTGACGTCATCTAAGGTCTTTCAAGAGCTCATTCTTAGGAACGGAAGCTGCCGGTTACAGCGGTAAGGTCCAGGCTGCGTCGGAGAGGTGAGTATATCAATATTTTTTATTTTTATTCTTTATTTTACACATTAATATGGATCCCAGGGCCTGAAGGGGAGTTTCCTCTCCTTCAGACCCTGGGAACCATCAGGATACCTTCCGATACTTGGTGTCCCATTGACTTGTATTGGTATCGGGTATCGTATCGGCGATATCCGATACTTTTCGGGTATCGGCCGATACTATCCGATACCGATACTTTCAAGTATCGGACGGTATCGCTCAACACTAGTCATCTGTTAACGGAAATGTAGTGGGCTTCCATGTTACTGGTAGCACAAAGGCACTGGAATAGTGAAAGGGCTCCTCACCCGCCAAAAGAAATTCAGCAAATTCTGTGCTCCAAATTCAAATGCCCTCCTCCCTTCTGATCCACACAGTGAACCTAAACCACTTTCAGCAACCACATGTTTGGCATTTCTGAAGTGATGAGAGCCCGCCTAACTTATGGGTGCATGTATCCAGTAGCACGGGCTGGGCATAATGTACTGGTCACTACAACGGCAGTTTGCAACATTCATTGCTGCTTGCTTCTGGAAAATAACCATGGAATCAAAATTGACACTACACCTATAGATAAATTCTCAAAGGGGTATAATTTCCAAAATGGGGTCACTTGAGAGGCGGTTCTGTTCTTCTAGCAAATAGTGGCTCTGTATATGGAGCCCTCAAACTGCTCTAGGAAAATCTGCGCTCTAGGAGGCAAATAGCGCAACGTTCATCCCGTGTCTCTCCATATGGCTAAGTAGTACTGCACAGCCACATATGAGGTATTGCCACGTTCAGTAGAAATTGTGGGACAAATTGTTGTGTCATTTTTACCCACATCTTGTGTGAAAATGTAATATCTGGTGCTAAGACAAAATTTTGGATGTAAAAATGTAGTCATTTTTTCTTCATATGATCACAGCATCCCTATATTCATTGAGAGGTGTAGTTTGTAAATTGAAGTCACTTATGGGGAGGGTTCTGCTGTTCTGGCACCTCATGGGCTCTCCCAGTTGATCATGGCACCTGCAAACCATAACAGTAAAATCTGGCGCTCCTTGCCTTCTGAGCTTTGCTCTGTGCCTGAAAAATATTTCCTGATTACATGTAGTGAAAAATGGACCTTAGTTTGTTGTAAAAAAAATCCTATAAGTTCTTAGAAAAATTAAAAACTTGGGGCTAAAACAACATTTTCATGGTAAAAATGTAATTTATTCTTTTTTCATCGCTCAATGTTATAAAATTCTGCGAGGCACATGTGGTGTCAATATGATCACTGGACAACTAGATGAATTTATTGGGGAGTGTAGTTTGAAAAATGAGTTTACATATAGGGGATTTCTGTTGTTCTGGCACCTCATTTTCACCAAATTTCCATTTTTTTCACAAATAAACACAAGTCATACCAAAGAAATTTTACCACTGTCATAAAGCACATTATGTCAAAATTACTGGGATCCGTTGAAGCGTTCCAGAGTTATTACCTCATAAAGGGACAGTAGTCAGAATTGTAAAAATTGGCCTGCTCATTAACGTGCAAACTACGATCGGGGGTAAAGGAGTTAAATAGTGAAAAAAAAAATTCCGAAATTTGTATGAAATTTTTTTTTCGTGTTTGTCATCATTTTCTGAGACCCTTACCCTTTTCATTTTTTGTAATCAGGGACTGGGTGAGGGCTTATTTTTTGTGCCATGACTTGACATTTTTATTGATGCAATGTTTTGATCACGTTTTATTGGCAGGGTCGGCTCCAGGTTTTCGTGGGCCCCGGGCGAAAGAGTCTCAGTGGGCCCCTTTAACACATACCACAATTCATAATGCACAGTTACAGCAGAGAAATATAGGTATAGTACATTGCCAAAGATTTTACTTCTTACATTACATGAGTGATATCTATTGTAAATTCTTCAATACATCAGAAACCGGAAAGTATAGTCCTCCATACAGTATTATGGGCATCACATAATGCTCCATGCAGAATAATGTGCCCCATATATTGCTCCTTACAATATTATGGGCACCGCATAGTGCTCCATACAGAATAAAGTGCCCCATATATTGCTCCATACAGTATTATGGGCACCACATAATGCTCCATACATAATGAGCCCCACATATTGCTCCATACAGAATAATGAGCAACATATATTGCTCCATACAAAATAATGGACCCCATGCAATGCTCCATACAGTATAATGAGTCACATATAATGCTCCATACAGTACAATGAGCCACATATATTGCTCCATTCAGAATAATAGGCCCAATATAATGCTCGATACAGAATAATGAGCCCCGTATATTTATCCATACAGAATAATAGACCTCATATCATATAGTGCTCCATACAGTATAATGAATCACATATATTGCACCATACAGAATAATGAGCCCCATATATTTCTCCATACAGTATATAATAGGACCCATATATTGCTCCATACAGTATAATGAGCCCCATGTATTACTCCATACTGTATAATGGGCCCCATATATTGCTCCATACAGTGTAATGAGCCCCAAATAATGGTCCATATAGTATAATAAGCCTCACATAATTCTCCATACAGTATATAATGGGCCCATATATGATGCTCCAGTGTATAGTGGGCTCCATATATGATGCTCCAGTGTATAATGAGCAACATACATGATGGGCCCCATATATGATGCTCCAGTGTATGATGGTCCCCATATATAATGCTCCAAATATAAAAAAAAATACTCACCTCTCATCGCTGGCTGCTTCTCTGCTCCGGACTCCTCAGCATTGTCATCTTCCAGCTCTCTGAACTGTGACTGCTAAGGCAGAGGGCGCACAGACGTGACGTCATCGCGCCCTCTTACCTGAACGTCACAGTCATCAAACTCCGCAGTGGTGGAGCTGGTAGAGGTAAGTATCACAAGTGCCGGGACCCTGATCAAGCGGAGGGGCCCACTCGCGGGTGTCTGCACTAGCACAGACACCGGGCCCCCATAGGGCGCAGGTGTCACCAAAGGCAAGTGGGCCCCCCACCTGCTCAGGGCCCTGGCACTTGCACAGGTACGCCGGCTGCTGACGCCGGCCCTGCCTATTGCATTTTATTGCAACGTTGTGGTGGAGAAAAAAGCATAATTTTGGCATTTTGGTTTTTTTTTTCTCGTTATGTTATTTTCTGATCTGATTAACTTACTGTATATTTTGATCGATCAGATATTTACGAATGCAACAATACCAAATATGTGTATTTGTTTTATTGTTTTATTTTGAACAGGGCAAAATGAGGTGATTTGAACTTGTGGGAGTTTTTTCACATTTTAAAAAACTTTTTTTCTCCCTGCTTACTGTATGTAATAGTCCACTTAAAAGGCTTGAACCTGCAATTGTCCAAACGCTTGTGCTCTACATAGCAGTGCTTCAGCATTGCTATGGTATAGCAGAAATGACTGCTCCATAGCAGATATTTGCTATGAACGCCGGCCGCGAGCTAAGTGGTTAACAGACGTGGGTGGAGCGTCGAGCCACCCGCAGCTCTTAAAGGCACATGAGTAAATCAGGTGTCATATGTGGGGAAAGATGTGGCTCAGCATCTGAGCCCGCATCAAAATCAAGTACACGACTTATAACAAATATACTGTATGTCATATGTTAAAAAGGGATCAAAACACCACTCCAGCATGTTTTTTTATTACAGCGCTGGAACGGTGCTACTAATCTAAGTAATCTGCACTTAGTTTCATGTTTGCAAGCCACAGTCTTCATTTTTATCATAGATGCTCTGGTCGGCCTCCACCAGTTTATGTTTAAAAGGACAGAGATGTGGAACGGATGGCAGAAAGAAGAATGGATGCCCGAAAGCAAGCTGTGGGGCACCCAAAAACGTGAGTGGTGAGGTGAGTATTAGTTTGGCGTAACTAGCGAATTTGAATCCCAAACAATCCTCTCATCACTATAGGAAAGAAATTAGACAATGACCAGAACAATTCATGCTCCGAAATTTTTATTTCAGTTCTTATAGTGTTGGAAAAATGCTGAATGAAGCGTGGATAGCAAGCTACAGAACATAAAAAGGCAGGGCAGTTCGTGAACATATTAGACTGGTATAAGCAGTTCTTTCACATCTATATTCCCTACTAGAGAAAGTCTATATACTGTAGGGGCCAGCCACATTGTCTCCATACAACTCAATATAATTTATTGTCCTCACAGATAAAAACACCATTTTATAGCTACTGATTGTTATCACTTATTACAGCTAGGTGTACCGTTCTGAATAATTTATGTGTGCTTGCTAAGTTTAATTGTTCTGTTAAATATTAATGTGTCTTGTCACCCATTGAGTAGAGCTGCTCTGGGAGTAATCCTCACTAAGAGGCTCTATAATCGTTCTACACCCTAATTTACAAAAATCAGCAAATAGATTTATTGATGCAACATAATCTGTAAACTTACCAGCATTAATAAAGCTTCTGGATTTTCCTTGTAGCATGCTTGCATAATTGGTGTGTTTCCCAGATCACCTTCTAGATTAACATTGGTAGTTGTATTATCAAGTAATGCCTGCAAAAGAGTGTGGAATATTTTAGATTTAGGAAAAAAAAAACAAATATCAGTAACACACATTTTAGTTTTTTTTTTCATAAATGTGTTTTAAAGAGCTGTATAATTTTGAAAAAAATTAATCCCAAAGGACCACTAAGATACATTCTAAAATATATTTCCCTCTCCATAACATTTTTTTCATAAATCAGACATATGATATATCTTTTCGATGGCGGCGGCTCTAGTAACAGTGGAAGCATTTTTTTTCTGCTTTTTTTTATCTATTTTTCATAAAACCTTTATGGGTATTTTTACATTTAAATAATTTATCTGATTTCACCTGTAAATCTGGCAGCCATATTAGCCCCATTTACAGGGCAAATTCAGCCTCCTGCATGCATAGCAGAGCTTACTGAGTCTCCAGAGAAATGGCAATGCCTACTCTCTCCCTTGGTCAGCATTATGTATACTACAATTAAAAAGGAAGGCATTGTAATGATGCAGCTGCTATAGTAGGCAGTGGTATATTTTTTGATGTGTCAGTTTATACTGGCTGGAAAATAAAGGAAATATACGGTATGTCTGTTTTTCACATTTTTTATGATCATTGGGGACAAGTCTACACACCCTTTTCTGCCATATGAAAGACACTAAAAGGTCCAAGTTTATTATATTTGGGAAGTTGTGAAATGATTAGTGATGAGCGAATATACTCGTTACTCGAGATTTCTCGAGCATGCTCGGGGGTCCTCCAAGTATTTTTTAGTGCTCGGAGATTTAGTTTTTCTTGCCGCAGCTGAATGATTTACATCTGTTAGCCAGCATAAGTACATACGGGGGTTGCCTGGTTGCTAGGGAATCCCCACATGTACTTATGCAGGCTAACAGATGTAAATCATTCATCTGCGGCAAGAAATACTAAATCTCCGAGCACTAAAAAATACTCGGAGGACCCCCGAGCATGCTCGAGAAATCTCGAGTAACGAGTATATTCGCTCATCACTAGAAATTATATATTATTATTATTATTATTTATTTATATAGCACCATTAATTCCATGGTGCTGTACATGTGAAAAGGGGTTACATACAGGGTTATAGATATCATTACCAGTAAACAAATTTACAATGACAGACTAGTACAGAGGGGAGAGGACCCTGTCCTTGCGGACTTACATTCTTCAGGATAATGGGGAAGAGACAGGAGGTTGGGGTGCTGCAGCACTGGTGATGGTGAGGCGGCAGCTCTGGTGGTGGTGAGGCGGCAGCTCGGGTGGTTGGTGAGGTGGCAGCTTGGGTGGTTGGTGGGGCGGCAGCTCTGGCGGTGGCGATACGGCAGCTCAGGTGGTTGGTGACGTGGCAGAAGTTCGGGTGGTTGGTGGGGCGGCAGCTCGGGTGGTTGGTTAGGTGGCAGCTTGGGTGGTTGGTGAGGCGGCAGCTCAGGTGGTTGGTAAGGCAGCAGCTCGGGTGGTTGCTGAGGTGACAGAATGGTTATTGCAGGCTGCAGGCTTTCCTGAAGAGATGGGTTTTCAGGTTCCGTCTGAAGGAACCGAGGGTGGTGGATAATCGGACTTGTTGAGGCGTAGAATTCCAGAGGATGGGGGATATTCAGGAGAAATCTTGGAGGCGGTTGTGTGAGGAATGAATAAGTGTGGAGGAGAGTAGGAGGTCTTGGGAGGATCGAAGATTACATGAGGGAAGATAGTGGGAGATTAGTTCAGAGATATAGGGAGGCGACAGGTTGTGGATTGCTTTATAGATCAGTGTTAGTAGTTTGAACTGGATTTGTTGGGGAATTGGGAGCCAGTGGAGGGGTTTGCAGAGGGGAGAAGCAGGGGAGTAGTGAGGAGAGAGGTGGATTAGCTGAGCAGCAGAGTTGAGGACAGACTGGAGCGGTGCAAAGAAGCGGGGAGGCCACAGAGGAGGGGTTGCAGTAATTGAGGCAGGAGATGATGAGGGCATGCACAAGAGTTTTAGTAGATTGTGGGCTGAGGAAGGGATGGATTCTGGCAATATTTTTGAGTTGGAGACGACAGGAGGTGGCAAGAGTTTGGACGTGTGGTTTGAAGGACAGGGCAGAGTCGAGAGTTACCCCGAGGCAGCGGATTTCAGGTGCAGGAGAGAGCATGATGCCGTTTACCATAATAGATAGATCAGGTAGGGGGGATACGCGAGATGGGGGAAAGATGATGAATTCGGTTTTGTCTACATTGAGTTTTAGGAAGCGAGAGTTGAAGAAGGAGGATATGGCTGACAGACACTCCGGGATTCTGGACAGCAGAGAGGCGACATCTGAGCCAGAGAGGTAGATCTGAGTGTCATCCGCATATACTGTAGGTGGTACTGGAAGCCATGGGACTTTATGAGTTGTCCTAGGCCAAGGGTATAGATGGAAAAAATTAGGGGCCCTAGGACAGAGCCTTGAGGGACTCCAACAGAGAGGGGGCGGGGTGAGGAGGTAGTGTGGGAGTGGGAAGCGCTAAATGTGTGGTCGGAAAGGTATGAGGCAATCCAGGACAGGGCAAGGCCTTTGATGCCGAGGGAAGAAAGAATCTATAGCAGTAGGCAGTGGTCGACTGTGTCAAAAGCAGAGGACAGGTCGAGAAGGAGGAGGATGGAGAACTGTCTGTTAGCTTTGGCTGTGAGTAAGTAATTAGTAATTTTGGTCAGAGCAGTTTCGGTGGAGTGATAGGGGCGGAACCCAGATTGGAGGTTGTCAAGGAGAGAGTTAGATGAGAGGTGGGAGGAACATTGACCATGCACATGCTGCTCAAGGAGTTTGGAAGCAAATGGGAGCAGTGATATGGGGCGATAGCTGGGCATAGCAGTTGGGTCAAGGTTAACGTTTTTGAGGATGGGTGTGATGGTGGCATGTTTGAAGTCAGAGGGAAAAGTACCAGAAGATAGCGATAGGTTGAAGAGATGGGTTAGGGCTGGAATGAGCGTGTTAGTGAGGTTGGGGAGCAGGTGGGAAGGGATGGGGTCAAGTGCACAGGTGGTGAGGTGTGATTTTGAAAGGAGTCGAGTAAGTTCTCCTTCAGTGATGTTGGAGAGGGAAGTTGTTGTGGAAGGGCAGAGGTCTGGTATATGGAGTGGTTGGGATGGTGGAATAGTAAAGGTTTGCCTTGCTTGGTTGATCTGGTTTTTGAAGTAGGTGGCAAAGTCCTCAGAAGAGATGAGGGGAGTTGGAGGTGGCAGTGGCAGGTGGAGGAGAGAGTTAAATATGCTGAACAGTTGTTTTGGGTTGTAGGCTAGTGAAGATACAAGGTTAGTGAAATAGGTCTGTTTAGCAGAAGTGAGGGCTAGTTTGAAGGCAAGTGTAGCTTGTTTGAAAGCAGTGAAGTCGTCTGGCAGGCGTGTTTATTTCAAACGCCGCTCCGCGACCCTGGATGCTTGTTGGAGTTTTTTGGTAAGGTTGTTATGCCAGGGTTGCCTATTGATTTGTCGCACTTTGCCATGCATGAGAGGGGCGACTGAGTCTATGGTTGATGTGAGGGTGAAGTTATAGAAAGCGGTGGCGCTATCCGTGTCATGGAGTGAAGATATGGAGGACAGGGGTAGAAGAGAGTCTGAGAGTCTGTGAATGTCTAGGTGTGCAAGGTTTCTGCGAGGATGTGGTAGTGGCTGGACATGGGGGGCAGGTGAGGAGGACAAGGAAGAGAAGGTGAGTAGATGGTGGTCAGATAGGGGGAAGGGAGAGGTTGTGAGTAGGGTTGAGCGAAACGGGTCGGCAATTTTCAGAAGTCGCCGACTTTTGGCAAAGTCGGGTTTCATGAAACCCGACCCCTGTGTGGGGTCGGCCATGAAGTCGGCGATCTTCTGAATCTGGAATCGGAATTCCGATATCGATTCCCGATATGTTTAAGATATCGGGAATTGGTATCGGAATTCAGATTTAAGTGTAAAATAAAGAATTAAAATAAAAAATATCGCCATACTTACCATCTGATGCGCCCTGGTACTAAGCGGGAACCTTCCTTCCTTAGAATCAGCCTTCCAGGACCTAGCGGTGACGTCGCGGGGACGTCGCGGCTTGTGATTGGTCGCGCGGCCGCCCATGTGACCGCTCGCGCGACCAATCAAAAGCCGCGACGTCACCGTGACGTCACCGAAGGTCCTGGAAGGGCTGATTCTTAGGAAGGAAGGCTGCCGGAAAGAAGCCGAGGGTGAGTATATTCCTATTAGGTATATACTCACCCTCGGACACGCCCTGCTTCTTTCCGGCAGCCTTCCTTCCTAAGAATCAGCCCTTCCAGGACCTTCGGTGACGTCACGGTGACGTCGCGGCTTTTAATTGGTCGTGCGAGCGGTCACATGGGCGGCCGCGCGACCAATCACAAGCCGCGACGTCCCCGCGACGTCACCGCTAGGTCCTGGAAGGCTGATTCTAAGGAAGGAAGGTTCCCGCTTAGTACCAGGGCGCATCAGATGGTAAGTATGGCGATATTTTTTATTTTAATTCTTTATTTTACACTTAAATATGGATCCCAGGGCCTGAAGGAGAGTTTCCGCTCCTTCAGACCCTGGGAACCATTGGAAACCCAATGCACTGCATTGGGTTTCGAGTTTCGGCCGACCCCGACCCTGACTTTTTTATAGGATCGGCCAATTTCACTCGACCCGACTTTTGAAAAAGTCGCGTTTCGTGAAACCCGACCCGATCCTATAAATGTAAAGGTCGCTCAACCCTAGTTGTGAGATTAGATAAGGAACAGAGGCGGGTGAAGATGAGGTCTAGTGTATGTCCGTCTGTGTGGGTGGCTGTGGAGGACCACTGAGTAAGTCCAAAGGATGAGGTAAGGGACAGGAGCTTGGAGGCTGCTGGCTGGCAGGTGTTGGGATATTAAAGTCACCCATTATGATGGTGGGGATGTCAGCAGAGAGAAAGTAAAGAAGCCAGGTGGAGAATTTGTCAATGAAGGCAGTGGCTGAGCCCGGTGGTTGGTGTATGACAGCCATTTGGAGATTAGAAGGAGAGTAGATACGGACAGAGTGAACCTCGAAAGAAGAGAGGATAAGGGAGGGTGGGGGTTGGATAGGGTTGAAGCAACAGTTTTTGGTAAGAAGGAAACCCACTCCCCCGCCATGTCTATTGCCAGAGCGAGGAGTGTGGGTAAAGTGGAGGCCACCGTAACTCAGTGCAGCAGGGGAGGCCGTGTCAGGGGGTGTCAGCCAGGTCTTAGTCAGGGTCAGGAAGGAAAGGTTGTGGAAAGTAAAGAGATTGTGCATCACGTGGAGCTTGTTGCAGACAGAGCGGGCATTCCAAAGTGCCCCAGAGAGAGGTAGCAGGGGGGTGGGGGTCAGTTGCACAGATTTTAAGTGTGAGGGACTGCGGCAGTTTCTCTTAGTGTGAGAAGGATAGGGGTGAGGATTAGTGGGATGTATGAGGCGGGGGGGGTTGGCAGGATTGGGGGATATGTCGCCAGCAGTGAAAATGAGAAAAAAATATATATATCTACAGGATATCTATCGATCTCTCTGTCTCTCTATCTAGCTATACTGTAGGTACTTGTATAAATTTTTTTATTTATTTATCCATAATTAAAAAATGTTCCATGGATGTACCATAAAGAATATATTGTGAACATCAACACATAGCAGCATATGTCACTACAGCAACTATAGCCTACGCGTTTCGACAAACGTCTTATTCATGGCTAGCTCCAGCAAAGAATTTTAAAACTTACCAAAAAACTTACTAAATTGGAATCAAACATCATGGATATTAAAAAGAAAAAATTCTTAAGAGACTCCGGGGACTACAGTGCTAATTTGGTTTATGATTGGAACAGAAAACCTTTTTCTATCCTAATGCGCCAAAGAAAACGCAGGGTCACTTTCAACAATGAGGATCAAGTTTCTGACACCTCTTTCATCACAACAGATGAAGTTTCAGATTCATCAGTGAGATCAAAGAGTGAATCTCAATTTTTGACACTAAAAAGAAGTAATATTTGGAATCCTATATATATCCCTGCAAAAAACGGAGGGAACGGGCGGGGAGGAAGCAAAAAAGGAAACCGCTACCCGACCCGCAAGAGAAATCAACGTTACTGAATATCCCAATATGGAATCTTTCTAGCTATATCATTTCCAGTCAGCAAATATAATTACTAAGTAAGGGTATGGGATTTTCACCCACGAATGAATTTGATGTCTTTAAAACTATTCTAGATGTGAACAGATTTGCAAGAAGCATCACATTAAGATGTAATTTCTCAAATGAAATGACGGAAATAACTGAACAATCTACTGAGACTAAAGAACAAAATGAGCTATGCTATACAGAGGAAATATCCCACTATAGGAGCTTTGAAGACCAACAGACTTTTCTCTGTTTCAAACATTTAGAGATAGAATCTAGGATTCCAATGGATAATCGCAATAGTGACTTCATAACCAATAACACATTTTTTTAATCCAGTACAATCGCGCCCCCCTCTCTTGGATCAATTCCAAGAATTAGTAGAACAAGAGCTAATACAATTAAAAAAAAGCTACTGAATAAAAAAATATTTCCCATAAAAATCTTGCTAGTGGGGAAAGAAGGGCTCTATCTCAAATTAAAAATAATCAATATCTCCTTGTGAGACAAGGGGAGGCACAATTGTGCTATTAAATGCAGGTCTTTATAAGAAATTGCTATTGGAAGATTTAGAAAACACTACTATGTATATTGAATTGAAAAATAATCCAACTCAGGAATATAAGCATTTACTCTATAATCTGATACAAGAGGGTCTGTATATGGGGGTTATAAATAATAAATTAGCAGAATATATATTTGTGGAATATCCAGTAGTCCCCATCTACCATGCACTACCAAAGGTTCATAAAAATGTTTTTCCACCCCCATTTAGATGGTGGGCATTGGTGGTCTGGGGGAAAGAATAAGTGCATGGGTAGATCACCATTTGCAAGCTCTGGTTATAGATAGCCCAAGTTACATTAAGGATATTAAACTTGTATTGGAGACATTTGACAAATTTGATTGGAAACAAGGTTATTGTTGGTTATCATGTGATGTAGTAGGACTTTATCCCTCAATTCCCCACGATATAGCTTTATCCAGTCTCACATAACATTTGGATAATTTTAATACATATGATACGGTCACTAAAGACTTCATTTTGGTGGCAACAAACTTTTTATTGAAACATAACTATTTCAATTTTGACAACCGCTATTTCCTACAGAGAACGAGTGTAAGCATGGGGGCAACATTTTCATCAAATTTAGCGAACTTGGTCATGGCAAGGTGGGAGGAGTTATAGCTATATAATGAGGATAACCCCTATAAATACAATATAATCTCGTTTGGCAGATTTATAGACGACCTCCTGTTTGTTTGTGATGGGGCTCAATCTGAAGCCATGAATTTTGTTTAATATTTGAATACTAATAACTTCAATCTAAAATTTACATTTTATGTTCATATTAACAAGATTAATTTCTTGGACATAATGTTATCAGCAAAAGATAAGAAATCAAAAGTCCAAACGGCTCCATATAGGAAACCAACTGCCAGCAACAGCATGCTAGCAGCGAGTTCATGTCATTCCCCACACATGAAATATAATATACCATTTGGGAAATTAGTAAGAGCTAAACGTAATTGTTCAGAACTGCAGGTAAATTATAATGAAATTAAAAAGGTTTGCGACAGGTTAATTGATAGGGGGTATGCAGACTGGACTTTTAATAGGGCAAAAGCCAGAATTGATGGTATAGAAAGGAGTACTTTATTAACTAGAACGAGGAATCATGAAAATAGGAATAATAAGAGGAAGTGTAATATAACTTTTTCAACTGATTATAGTGTGCAGTTTAGTGAAATAACGAAAATTATTAAAAAATATATCCCCATACTGAATCAGGATGCTAAATTTACACAAGTTATTACTGATCACACAATACGTTATGTAGCGAAAAAAGCTCCCACCTTGGCAAGAACTTTATCTCCCAGTCTTTTCAACCACAGTCTGCAGATGCAACTAAAGGTACCGTTACCTTACGTTACTAAACGACTTACCAACGATCACGACCAGCGATACGACCTGGTCGTGATCGTTGGTAAGTCGTTGTGTGGTCGCTGGGGAGCTGTCACACAGACAGCTCTCTCCAGCGACCAACGATCAGGTGAACGACTTCGGCATCGTTGAAACTGTCTTCAACGATGCCGAAGTCCCCCTGCAGCACCCGGGTAACCAGGGTAAACATCGGGTTACTAAGCGCAGGGCCGCGCTTAGTAACCCAATATTTACCCTGGTTACCATTGTAAAAGTAAAAAAAAAAACAGTACATACTCACATTCTGATGTCTGTCACGTCTCCCGGCGTCCACAGGGTTACGCACTGCTGCTCAGAGCTTCCTGCACTGAATGTGTCAGCGCCGGCAGTAAAGCAGAGCACAGCGGTGACGTCACCGCTGTGCTCTGCTTTACGGCCGGCGCTGACACAGTCAGTGCAGGAAGCTCTGAGCAGCAGCGCGTAACCCTGTGGACGCCGGGGGACGTGACAGACATCAGAATGTGAGTATGTACTGGTTTTTTTTTTACTTTTACAATGGTAACCAGGGTAAATATCAGGTTACTAAGCGCGGCCCTGCGCTTAGTAACCCGATATTTACCCTGGTTACAAGTGAACACATCGCTGGATGGGCGTCACACACGCCGATCCAGCGATAGACAGCGGGTGATCAGCGACGAAATAAAGTTCTGGACTTCTAGCTCCGACCAGCGATATCACAGCGGGATCCAGATCGCTGCTGCGTGTCAAACACAACGAGATCGCTATCCAGGACACTGCAACGTCACGGATCGTCGTTCTCGCTGCAAAGTCGCTTAGTGTGAAGGTACCTTAAAAAAGGAAAAGTAACTTGGCTGGATTGTAAGGGATTCTATAAATGTGGAGCACAACTCTGCTTAGTGTGTCAATACGTACAAAAAACTGATAAATTTCAATCATATTCTAATCCCAGAGATTATTATATTAAAGATTTCATAAACTGCAACAATACATATGTGGTTTACTTAATCGAATGCACCATATGCAGACTCCAATATGTGGGATGCACCACATGCACTTTAAAAACTAGAATCAGGCGTCATTTATCTGATGCCGGCAACCCAACAGTGATATCTTCATCTGCAGTCTCAAAACATTTTGCTAATTCCCATAAAGGGGACACAAGAGGCTTTGTCTTTTATGGAATAGAGAAAGTTTACAAACCATGTAGGGGTGGGGACCATAAAAGAAAACTATCGAACAGGGAGTCCTTTTGGATTTTCTCACTCGGTACAAGAATACCGCGTGGTCTGCATTACAGACAGGAGAATTGGATTCTACAATATTGATTGCTGTACATTTCCATGATATTTTTCCATTTTCATTGGTAATCCTAATTGATTTTAATATTATGTACATTGTATATGGATTTATGTCTGTTATTGTTCTGTCTGCACGTTATATATTCTATATATCTGTTAATGGGATTTTTTTTTTTTTGCAGCTATTACTGAGATCTCACCCATAGCAATTAGCTTGATTGGCACAAGCTGAGAGTGCTCACTTGGAGATTTATAAGAACTTTTCAGAACATATCCACACTAGCCATGAATAAAACATTTGTCGAAACGCGTAGGCTATAGTTGCTGTAGAGGCATATGCTGCTATGTGTTGATGTTCACAATATATTCTTTATGGTATATATTTATGGAACATTTTTTAATTATGGGTAAATAAATTCAATTTTTATACAAGTACCTACATCCCGCTGGATCTTCTTCACGTGTGTATTTCTAACCAGTTGCTTGGCTTTCTTCCTTCCGTGCGGGATCAGATGAGGAGTAGCCTGGACAGGCGAGCTGACATGTTTTTCATATTTGCAATAGTTTTAATAAATCACCCAAACTATACAGTATAAATTAGTGAAGTATGATGGGGGTGCGTACCTCTACTATATTGTTATGATGCATCTGAATGGCCATGTGAAGAGGCGACATCCTGTAGTAGTTCAGTATGTTTGGGTTCGCTCCTCGGCTCAGAAGCACTTTCACACTGTCCACCTGGTTCTTAAAAACTGCCCAATGTAGAGGTGTGCTGCCTTTATCATCCAATGTATTGAGGGCTAAAAACCGAAAATGAGAAACAAAAATATGGTTATTTCTACATTACCATGACTCTTTTCAGCATCTAAGACTTGATGGGACATATACAATCTATCAGGTTCAGTTATATCAGTTTTCCTTTGCTAAGGACTGTATCTATAGATTACGTTTTCAGACTGAGGTCCTGTGTGTTGATGTACTGTAGATAGGACCACAAGTGCCATATAAAATACAGCAGTGACTGACAGACAAAAATATGGAACCATATTGCCGCCTCCAATGTCAGTTATCAGAGTTTCTTTCACATCTATCTGCTAATAAGAAATGTAAAACTTAATAAAGGAATCATTATGTAGACTCCTATTTTTATTTTTATTTTTGCAGTAAGATTCAGGCTGTTAACCCTTGCAATTTTTTTCAGATGATATTAGATGATATCATTAGGATATCACAGAAAGCTGTCAATCAGTGGTGAAACCAGGATTACACAGAGCTCATGAATATGGAGGACTATAGCAACTAGTCCTCTAGTAATAATCTGACAGATATTAATAACAAAGTGACAGTACCTAATAAAATCCTAACAATTCATTCTCTTAGCAAGCTGATACATATAAGCTGCCTTTCATTAACCCCTTCACCCCCAGCCATTTCCTTTTTTGGATTTTCGTTTTTTTGCTCCCCTTCTTCCCAGAGCCATAACTTTTTTATTTTTCTGTCCATATGGTCATGTGAGGGCTTGTCTTTTGCAGGATGAGTTGTACTTTTGAATGACATGATTGGATTCACCATATAGTGTACTGAAAAACAGGAAAAAAATTTCAAGTGCGGTGAAATTGCAAAAAAAGTGCAATCCAACAATTGTTGTTTTTTTTACTATGTTCACCAAATGATAAAACAGACCACCATTATGATTCTAATTTAAGTGATGAAAAAAAAATTGTGGCATTTTCTGAGCTCCGTAGAGTCCATTTTTTGTGATCTACGGTTGGGTGAGGGCTTATTTTTTGTGCACTGAGCCGATGGTTTTTATTGATACCATTTTGGTGTAGATTCGATCTTTAGATCGCCGTTATTGCATTTTAATACAATGTTGCGGTGACCAAAAAACGTAATTCTGGCCTTTTCTCGTTACGACATTTACCATTCGGATTAGTTATTTTTATATATTGATAGATTGGGCGATTCTGAACACAGCAATACCAAATATGTGTATTTTTTTTATATTTTCTAATTGTTTTATTTTGAATGGGGCGAATGGGGAGTGATTTAAACTTTTATATTTTTTTACTTCTCTAAAATTTATAAAAACATTTTTTTTCACTTTCTTCAATAGTCTCCATGAGAGACTAGAAGCTGTGATCATCCAATTGCCTGTGCTACACACAGTAGGACTGTAGCCCCGCTCTATGTAGCTAAAATGACCACTTGCAATGAGCGCCGACAGCTGGGCAGTACTCATAGGTCATTATAACCCAAAAAGATATTCACCAGACCAATTTGAATAATCAATAATATTTTATTAAAATATAAAAATATATATCACCAGAGCATTTAATAAAAGATGGAAACTTTATTGTGCTAATAAAATGATTTATAATTTATTAAAAAATATATAACATTAAAATAATGGTACACAGAATATGGGGGTCAACCACAAACCTATGTATGCACAGGGCAGGGCATACTGAAACTGATTGGCACAAAAACAAATAAAAGGTAACTGTGACCTTAACCAAAGTGCATAATGTGCATATACCCAAATAATACTAAGTATATCAAGGAATTTATTAGCAAAAAAATTTTCATCCATTAACCACAATAAAAGTGCAATGTTCTATTAAATATAAATAAAACCAAATAAATTCATACAATCCAGTGACAAATCCATATAACAAACGGTTAGTGCAAACCAAAATATCTCAAGTAAAGTGCATAAATATATGATGAATGAATATGAGGTAACACAAACCGCAAATATTTTATATTAGGATCAACACAACTTGTGCCATATAACAAGTGCATAAAGTGTATAAAGCAAATGCCACCAGCAAAATAAATAATGGCCACAATACCAACCAGTATCAGGACGCCACTGCCCTGCACACTCCAACGCATGTTTCGCTTACCGCTTCGTCAGGGAGTCACTTATAGGTCTCCTGCACACCCCAGGTTGTCATGCCAACCCATCGGCGACCGGAGGTCATGTGACACAGGCGCCGATGGGAGGGGGTTTTGACAAGCTTCTGGCACGTGCATGTTAAATGCCACTGTCAGACTTTGACAGTGGTATTTAACATGTTAACAGCCAGGGGTGGATCGCGATTCCACCCACAGCTGTTAGGGGCACTTGTCAGCTGATCAGATCAGCTGTCATGTGTCGGAATTGGTTCAGGCTCAACACTGGAGACTGCACCAAAGAGGAGAAGGGGTTAAACACTGTAACAGTTTATTTTCTTGTGTCCTATGTCTAACATATGCCTCAATGAATTTAGCTCATCCTGTATTTGGTGGGCATATCAGGAACCTATATTATAAGTAATGTTTTTGGCACCATAGCCTTTCATATTGACTTTGTGGCCACAATATTAATATCTGCCAACTGCATTTCCTTAATAATTTAAAGAGGATTGATTAGTTATGAGGAAGGAGATGGAAGCGCACCAACTATAAGCTACATCCTAATTAGAATTTCAACATTATTTTTATGTGGCTAAATAGACCTGCACTTAGTATGACAGAAATGGAAATATACTCATTTTACCATATGCTAATAAAGGGTAGATTTTATAATTTCATCCAGTCAGGTCAGTGATATAGTTTTTAATTTAGTGGATTTACTTCTATTGTGGGTTCATACACTGTGATATTTATTTTGAGATTTGATGGTACGGCATGTCAGGGGCTCTGGTAATATGACATGGCGTGTGTCAACTATTTCAGAAAAATCTGCACTCCATTTTGGCGCTCCTCTCATTTTGTGTTTTGCAGTATACCTAAAAAGGAGTTTCTACATGGTCAGTTTTCTCTTATCCCTCTTGTGAAAATTAAAAATTTGGAGCTAATGCATCATTTTAGCTTAGAATTTTTTTTCCATTTCACAGTCCATTTTCATTGCCAACATCTCACAATAGTCACTATACCCCTAAAAAATTCCTGTCACATGTAGTCCATAGTCAATTCCAGCCTATGATGAAAAATTGCAACACATTTTCTAGGCTTTTTTTCTCTTGTTACCCTTGTAAAAATTTAGGGCTGAAGCAATATTTTAGTAAAAAAAAAAATTGTTTCCTTCCACTTCGCGTGAAATTGCGTGAAGCACATGAAGAGTTAACAAACTTCCAGGATATAGTTTCTGAAATGGGGCCTTGTTTCACGGTTTTCTGGGATATAAGTCCTTCAAAGTCAGTTCAAAAATGAAGTGGCACCTAAAAATATCGGTTTTTTAAATTTGATTGAAAAATTGCTGCTGAACTTTTAAGTCATTTAATATCTTAACAAAATAAAAAGAAGTTTCAAAAGTGATGAAGAAGACATGAGGTTAATGTTGGGTTTTTGACTATTTTATGTGGTACAACTTTTTAAGGGAATAAAAATTAAAAAGTTCAAAAATTTTGAATTTTTCTACATTTTCCATGAGGCCTGAAAAATATATTCTTAGAATCAGTGGGACATTTTGGAGAAGTCAATAGTAATGAATATTAGGATACACATGTCAGATTTGAATTGTTTGATTTTGTTAGAAAGGTGAAAATTGACTTTGGTGGGAATGAGTTAATATGACTTACACAGTAATTTTTTACAAAATTTTTGACTCTACCTGGTAGATACAGTAGGCAATAATGCCAACCAGCTTGTCGCATCTTCATATTTAAAGGACCTGTCCGATATATATGTAATTCCCTTTTTAAATATCTATCTTTAAAGGCAAACTGTCACCAGAAAAAATGCCATTAACATGCATATACGGACTTAATTTGCAGGTTATAGCATTATTAACCTGCCCGATGCCTGCACTTACCCGAACAAACCAGGGAGAAAATGCACTTTATTCCCGGCAGCGTTCTGGTTTCAGACATGGGGACGACTCTGGCGTGGGTTCAGTAACCTCGTCCCTGGCCCTGACTGACATTGGCTCTGCATTGGGGTCGGCTGTCAGTCAGGGCCACGGGTACGGTTACAGCCCCTGCTCTGTATACTCACAGCGGTGACTGAACCAGCACCATTGCCACCCCTGTGTCTGAAACCGATCAATGTGAGGGAGAATAAAGTTCATTTACCACAGCTTATGTCACCGCCACCCCCTTACGATGTCCTGTTTCATGGTAACACAAACCCCATTCTAATCCCAATAAATACACATGACACCAAATTTTTTGTTGGAATAAATGGCCGTGGCGTTTTATTTTGAGTTACTTGATAAAAGTATATTTTATTCCAATAACCATCAATAAACCGTTTTAATAAATAAGTTAATAATACTCCAATTCATCACAATCCACCCGAATTCAACGGGCGATTATCCCACAAACAAACGCCACGACAGTTCAAAATTAACAGCATAAATTAAGGGAGGGTGGGTGGGGTCTTCTGTCTTCATCAGGTGACTGGAGACAGCTGATGGAGCAGCTGATTAAATAGGAAAAATTCCTCCCGCTCTTTTCACAACAGCCAATCATATCCCGCAAAAATTGCGGGAATAAAACCAGAATAAACCAGCTGGAACCTGCTCACGCCAAGCGCAGCTTACTTGATAACTTAACCCTTTCAGACCAAGTTTAAAACTCCATAGAAACCTAGTGAAATGTAATACCATTACTTAAGAATAAGACCAGTGTGTGGTTAACATTAAAATATTACTATAGGGGTTGTGTTATCATGCGACCCCCCATGAATTCCTCAATGGGGAGGGCGTCCATGGTAACACAAACCCCATTCTAATCCCAATAAATACACATGACACCAAATTTTTTGTTGGAATAAATGGCCGTGGCGTTTTATTTTGAGTTACTTGATAAAAGTATATTTTATTCCAATAACCATCAATAAACCGTTTTAATAAATAAGTTAATAATACTCCAATTCATCACAATCCACCCGAATTCAACGGGCGATTATCCCAAACGCCTCGCCTTGAAAAGGTGAGGCCCCCCAAAACGCCAAAGCCATTTTTCAATCATAGATTGAAAATCCAAATTCAAAATGTCCAAACCCACTTCCGATAAGTGAACTAGATCACCCCTGTACATTCCGGGAATGACTTCCTCCAGCTCTACATGCCTGAAAGAAAAACCATCTATTAAATACATAAACTTTTCCATGCTTCTGTTCAGTCTCTTCCGGATTTTCTCAAGAAAAATCATATTGTTGTTAAACCACAAGAACCGTGGAACAATTTCTGAAAAAACTATAGAACAATTAAAAAATTCGGTTTTTAAAATAGAAATATCTCTCTTCATGGAAGCAATTAAATTAAGGGTGCTAACTTTGCCCAGATCGTTACCGCCCAAATGCAAAATTATTAGATCAGGCGAAGGCCAATGCTTCTTCAAATTTCTTATTTCTTCAATTAGGTCTCTCCATTGCATTCCGCGCCTACTAAACCAGAAAATTTGAATAAAAGAAGAATTAAAAGAAAGGTTTTTTGAATAAGATCGCACACTTGCCCTTTTTTCTGACCAAAAGACAAAGGAGTGCCCGATAATCCATACTGATAGCACACCTGAAAAAGGAACCAAATATTAGGAAATATACAAATCTGGACGAATATAAAGTTTAAACTTGTTTGAATCCCATCTGCCTATACTCTTTATTCTACCATCCTGAAGACCCAATCTCGCGGCCTCAGTCGCCGCCCCGATCCGGAAGGAGTGAGAAGAAATTTTTTGATCAGAGAGATTCAATACTTTCAAACATTTTTTAAGGATAAAATTAAATTGGAAAATAGTTGCGGGATCCCCAGTAGAGTGAATAAAAAATGGTCCACCAATTTTGGGGCGTAATAGCGCCCATCTCTTAGAATTGGCGACAGGACAAATCGCCCTGTCTTCTATAGAATTTAAACGTATAGATGAACCTCTACCCATCTGGTCCGTCTTTGATTTTTTAATAAATAATATAACATGTGACCGAAAAACTTAACATCATCAAACGACAGACCAGAGGGAAGAGATTTCTTCTGGGATACTAGCTCACTCACCCTGAGGGCCGCAAAAAAGGCTAAAGAGAATGCTGTAGAAAAAAGACATGTTTCAAATTCATTAGCACAAACTAAAGAAAGACTTGAGCATAGATCTTTTAGTAATGAAAAAGAAATAGGACGACGATCGTCCGGTTTAAAATACGTTTTCCTAAATCCCTTTAAAAACTGCCGAACCTGAAATATCTCTGACATCGGCCTTACATTTAGCATTTTCAGAAAGAAAGATATACCAGCTACATTCTTAGACAAAGCAGAAAATGACAATCCTTTTTGAACCAAATGCTCCAAAAAACTAAGCGCTATCCCTACCGAACAATCGCTGTAAGGATGATCCTTCACTAAACAAAAATCCAACCAAATCTTCCATGCCGCCGAATAATCGGCCCATGTTCTGTCAGCTAGGGATTTAGTAATAAAGTGAGAAATTATTCCAGAATTACATCCCAAATCCAATGCGGGCAAAAAACTCTGTCCTCCTCCTCTTTCAGGAAATCCCTCTTGAAAAGAAACAGCTGGCGGTGACAAACATATGCTGCGTTAGTAGAATTCTCCTTAGGGCAGGAAATTGCTTTTAACCATATATTAAACTCTAAACAAAGGAAAACAACCTGTTTAAGAATCCTAGCTGCCCACTTATTTTTGGATGAAAGAGTATTCAAAGCAAAAATTACACCTTGATTATTAGAAGAAATTAGAATTCTCTTGTCCTTCAATAACACTCCCCATAGCTGCAAACACAAATATATCGAAAATAAATCCAACACTGTCTGGTTATCCAATACCTTAAGCTCCAGCCAAAGAGAAGGCCACTCATCTGAGGACCAACGTGAATGTAGAGATACGCCAAAACCAAACTCGCTATCTGAATAAAAATTCAAACCAATATCTTGTGCCGGTACAAAAGAATCCTGCCACATAGTCCTACCATTAAAACTAGATAAAAATCTAAGCCAGATTTTTAAATCCTCTTTTAACGCCTTCCCCAGGCGTATATGAGATTTTGGGGAAGAATGACCGGATGTAGCTTCATACAAACCCCTAGAAAACACCCTACCCATGGGGATGATTCTTAATGCGAAATTCAATAGTCCTAATAAAGATTGCAACTCTTTTAAAGTGACCTTCTCCAAAATTAAACAGCGGGAAATTGCAGATTGTAGTTTAAACAATTTTTCAGCAGGTAAAGAACAACACATATTGTGAGAATCAATCAAGATACCTAAGAATTCAATTGACGTGCAAGGGGGAACTGTTTTCTCAAATGCAATTGGGACACCGAACTGTTCACATATTCCTAAAAACTTGGACAGCATGGACTGACATTTAAACGATGCAGCCGGGCCAATGAACAAAAAATCATCAAGATAATGTAACATTCCCCCTCCACAAAAATCAAACTCCACCACCCATTGAATAAATTTAGAAAAAGACTCAAAATAAAAACAAGACAGAGAAAACCCCATCGGGAGACATCTGTCGAAAAAGAATTTATCCTGAAATGAAAAACCCAGAGAATTGAAACCATCCGGATTAACTGGTAAAATTCTAAATGCCGATTTGATGTCCGATTTTGCCATAAGGGCATCGCGACCAAATGTCCTTAGTAAATCTATTGCTACATCAAAAGATGTATATTGAACCGAACAATTACAACTGCTCACCTCATCGTTTAACGATTCCCCTTTTGGATAGGACAAATGATGTATGAGTCTAAAAGACCCGCTGTCTTTTTTAGGAACAACACCTAACGGTGAAATCCTAAAATTTTCAAATGGGGGAGTGTTAAACGGACCAGACACTCTTCCTAAATTTAATTCTGCCCTGATTTTTTCTTCAACTACTTCTG
This sequence comes from Ranitomeya variabilis, assembly GCF_051348905.1. Lineage (NCBI taxonomy): Eukaryota > Metazoa > Chordata > Amphibia > Anura > Dendrobatidae > Ranitomeya > Ranitomeya variabilis. The sequence goes on from NC_135237.1 coordinate 477,331,772, forward strand.
GGAATTCAAGTGCAGATGGAAGATTAGCCACCATCTTGCAGCCCGCTCCTAAAAATGGGGGTACGAAAAATCCCTTTAAGAAACCTTCAAAGAGAAGCGAGCTACTCTCCTGATCGGGGTATATTTTTAACCATGGAACCATGTTTCCCAGGTTCACCGGGGTCGTTGCTTTTAGAAAAGGTTTCTCTATTGACAGGGTGTTGAATACCTTGCATTTGTTTTTTGTAACATTTGGCCATTGGATGAGTGCCCCCACAGAAGGAGCATTCATGCCGAAACCTGCAATTCTGAGCCCATTTACATGATGACTCATTATATGCAAAGCACACACCCTTTATTAACATGGGAGTCGGGGTCTGCCTATGGGATGGAAACCTCTGAGGCATCATTAATGAAATCCATAGCCCGACATCTTTATTACCCCAAGCTAAATTAGGGAACATTGACAGCTTTTGTCTGAAAGCCTCGTCGTAAAGGAGCCAGGCCATACCGCCAAAATTACGGTATGCCTCTAAAATACAATCTAAGTGCTGAAAAAGCCCAGAGCAGAGATTAGGATACTTTTCGCCTAGGACCGCAGAATAGATGGAAAAAGCTTGTAACCAGTTATTAAAGGATTTTACTGGGTTAGATTTCTTTTTGTCATCAGTGTCATCCTTTTTTTCATACCTATTCTGCTGATCCCTGCCAGACGGCAATAACGAAAACAAATCAACAAATGCTCTGCTCCAAATCTGCTCCTTTACTACAGGGCTCAGATGAAAGCCCAGAGGTGACACTTCACATGTTAATGATTCTTTCAAAAGAATCTCCGGCAGTCCTGGCTTTAAAACAATGCCAGAGCTGCTGGAATTCATTTCAATACTAGCAGATCTATGGGCAGCTGACAAAACATTGCTGCCTAAATAATCATCTAGAGCTTCCTTAATTAGCTCTTTCATATTTAGAGAGTAGACAGACAGAGGGACAGATATAATCTCACCATCTCCATGACGTCCCAGGTCCTGCGCGGCAGCACTACTAGCACTCAAGCCTACTCCTGTAGGCGAATGCGAGCGCTGATGAGGATGTCTTTCTTCCTGGCTGGGTGGAGGACCGCTGACCCACGACCTGGCAGCTGCGGCAGCAGCAGATGAGGTGCTGTAAACGGCATTGTCTGCGCTGCCCAGCGATGCGGCGTCCCAGGCTCCCTGGACCGCTGCAGCGCTTATACGGCTACAGCGGTTAGATAAATCGTCGCTGCTCCCCGCTGCGGCCGGAACTACTAAAGGCTCATCTGTTCTTGACGCGCCGGCTCTGACGACAGCTTCCGGCGCTGGGGCTTGTGACGTCTGCCGACCGGAGAGAAGATCCCGCGACGCGCTCCGAGACTTCCTCCTCGCTGAACTCCGACCTCCGGCGCGCCCACTCCTAGAGCGCTCAGGGACGCGCGAAGATGGCGGCACTGGAGAGTATACCACTCTCGCTCTCCGGTTCCTCTTGGGGCTCCGACTTGCTCGCGCAGGTAAAGGCACCTCTTCAAAAGGCTGGGAAGGAGGATGCGACTGTGGCGCAGAAGAAGCTTGGACCTGAGGCTCAGTGGTAGGTTTTATAGCCGGTCCCATAGATAAGCAACTCTGCAGCCACTCGGCGCCGCCCTCAGCTTCCGCCCTCCGGATCAGCTGCTGAAGTAACGAATCCATCAGCTGTCTTCTGTCTTCATCAGGTGACTGGAGACAGCTGATGGAGCAGCTGATTAAATAGGAAAAATTCCTCCCGCTCTTTTCACAACAGCCAATCATATCCCGCAAAAATTGCGGGAATAAAACCAGAATAAACCAGCTGGAACCTGCTCACGCCAAGCGCAGCTTACTTGATAACTTAACCCTTTCAGACCAAGTTTAAAACTCCATAGAAACCTAGTGAAATGTAATACCATTACTTAAGAATAAGACCAGTGTGTGGTTAACATTAAAATATTACTATAGGGGTTGTGTTATCATGCGACCCCCCATGAATTCCTCAATGGGGAGGGCGTCCAGTAGCAGTGATGGAGTAGTCCTGTGACAGTCCCCACCACCAGTATATTCAGTCACTACCACCACAGTCACTGCATCTGTCTCCGCCACCTCATTCACTGATTCAATATATCATTAGAGGGCAGTGATAAAGCAGGATGAGTGACAGCAGCATTACCTCACAGCTTCTGTCACTTCATTTTAGAGAGGTTGTGGGGCAGCACTGCTGTCACTCTTCATGCTTTTATCATTGCCTTCTAATGATGTCTGATTTCAGTGAGCGAGGTAGCCGGGACAGAAGCGGTGAGTGCGGGAGCGACCCCTGAAGATGTGAGCGGCCAGGAGAAAGCTGCAGTCACTTCTCCTTCTCTGCTAATGAAACTGTGGTAAGTGACTACAATGCTACCCCCTGATGATGTCCTGTTTCACTGAAGGGTGATAGACGCTGCCGGAAAATGTCTGTAGTTCTGTCCTCCTGCAATGTAGCGTTTGAGACTCGCCTCAAGCAACACATCACAGGAAGTAAAGTTAAAAAAAAAAGATTACAGGAATTACTTATGGGTTTTATGTGAATTTGTGCAGGTAAGATATGTCATCGGATTAAGGCCACCTCAACTCCTATGCAGATCTCTGGAGGACCACACACCCTGAGCTTTGGTGCACAGCATTTCAGTATGGCTCCCTAGCCAATATTGGCTACTAAGAAGGATTTTTATCCAAATCAGACAGCACATTTGGTAGAGAATAATAAAAATCAACCCTAGAGTCTCCTCGATTCCCCATGACTTAGGAATAACTTTTATAATTCAGCCCAGGTATAGAGCACAGTGTAGATCTTACATCTAATAACCTGAGGATCAGTCATAAAAATACTTCACAAGAATGACATCTGTTACCTCCTTTGTTATCTCTAATTCAAACAGGAAGACAAACAGTGTCTTATCTCATCAGATGCTTTCTATAAAATTGCGCATTCAGATAATTAAAGTGATATTGCTTTCTATGAAAGACAAAACATGGGGTTAATCGGAAGATAAAGCCTTTAACGCCTAACTGTCTTAATTTTTATTCCATCAATAGTTCTTGTGAAAATAAGTAACTTTGCAATATGTCTTATCAGTGAAATATGCTTCTTTCTCTGCCAGAATTAATCAGTTGTTATCACAATTATCAGTTCCTAGTGAGGTAAAACCTGTATTCAGTGAAGACAGACTTCATGTCAATTTCTCTTGCTTTTTATGTGCGGCTTCTCCCCATAGGTTTGCATTAGATGCGGAAAATCCTCAGGATAGCACTCGGCCCAATGTTATACTATGGGACAGTGCAGATCTGAGATTTTTTTCTTATGCCAGTTCGGCATGAGAAAACAATGGGCGCATGCTGCAAGAGTATCTGATAATCGGATCACACGCACCCATACTAGTCTATGGTTGCGTGTGAGACATCAGACTGCACTCAGATGTCATCCAAGTGCAGTCTGATATACGCGCAGAGACCGTGGAAAAGAAGGAGAAATTTAGTCCTCCGTCTTACTCTGTGATATGAATCTCTCATAGGAGACAATCAGATCACACTCAGATGACACTTGGCTCAAACTCTGACTGAGTTTGAGCAGAGTATCAATAGCATAATGGAACTGATTCTCTCACGTGAGCGAACATACGGCAGTGTGACCTCGGCCTTAGGGTTTACTCACAATTTGCATAATAATTTGGAGCACAATGTAGTGCCTTTTCCATAGTCTAAAAGTGGTACTGATACTTCAGGAAACGTTCAGGAAGCAAGCAAAAAAAGGTTTAGAGAACATCAGAGAAAAGCAGCAGAGTTTCCTGAATTGTCTTCTGCTTGAAAAATGGTTGTTTGCTGGAAAAGATGCAATGTGAACATACACGTTAGGTACCAATTCATCAATGCTGTTTTTCCAATTTTCTGGAGTAATTTACTTCTTTTTAGTGGCCTTAGCATTTTTGCCTTGTTCCCTAAGTTTTGCGCTATTCTTTGTTATCTTTTCTCCTTTTTAAATCTTTTTTTTCTGTTTCCTCAACAACTATGCTTACAGTATACAGATGTTTAAGGGTCTATGCATGCAAAGTCTTTTTCAGGCCGGTTTCACACGTCAGTGGCTCCGGTACGTGAGGTGACAGTTTCCTCACGTACTGGAGACACTGACACACGTAGACCCATAAAAATCAATGCATCTGTTCAGATGTCATTGATTTTTTGCGGACCATGTCTCCGTGTGCCAAACACGGAGACATGTCAGTGTTCGTGGGAGCGCACGGATTACACGGACCCAATAGAGTCAATGGGTCCGTGTAAAACACGGACCTCACACGGACATTCTCCGTCTGGGGTCCGTGTGCGTGCAGGAGACAGCGCTACAGTAAGTGCTGTCCCCCCCACTGGTGCTGAAGCCGCGATTCATATGTTCCCTGCAGCAGCGTTTGCTGCAGAGAAAATATGAATAATAGTGTTTAAAATAAAGATCTATGTGTCCGCCGCCCCCCCACCCCCTGTGCGCCCCCCCGCTGTTCAGAAAATACTCACCCGCTCCCACGTTGGCTGTTGCTCCTTCCTGGTCTGGCCGCGGCTTCCACTGTATGCGGTCACGTGGGGCCGATCCTTTACAATCATGAATTAGTCGGCTCCGCCCCTATGGGAGGTGGAGCCACATATTCATGACTGTAAATGATCGGCCCCACGTGACCGCATACACTAGAAGCCGCGGCCAGACCAGGAAGCAGCGAGGGAGGCGGGTAAGTATTTTCTGAACAGCGGGGGGGCGCACAGGGGGTGGGGGGGCGGCGGACACATAGATCTTTATTTTAAACAGTATTCTTCACATTTTCTCTGCAGCAAATGCTGCTGCAGGGAACATATGAATCCGCGATGCAGGGTACCACACGCGTGGGTACCACACGCTCCGTGTGGTACCCACTCGCCATACGGGCGGCACACGTGTGCCGCACGTATGGCCTACGCGAGTTCCCAGGCACACGGACACGGATAACTCCGGTACCGATTTATTCCGGTACCGGAATTATCTGGACGTGTGGGACAGCCCTCAGGCAGATTCTGCTCAGAATGCCTGTTAAAAAGCGCTGCAAAAGCACCACTAAGGGCTCGCTCCCACTTACGATGAAATCAGATGAGTGTAATCTGATAAAAAGCATGCCGCGATTGCATCCGTGAATCGAATTGCACATTGCGAGTGAAACATCGCACTGCACTTGGATATCACCCGAGACGTCAATGTGACGTCATTGTGAGCGTCATGGGAAATTTTCCCAAGACGCTAGCGCTGATGTCAGAAAGGTGAAGTGAGTTCATTGGCCGTGAACTCCCAGGACCCATCAGATGGCACCGCGAGCAGGAGAACTTTCTCACGCTTGCGGTGCCCTTAGACATGGAATAGCAGTTCACAGGCAGACACTGAACACATGGTGCTGGAGTGGCCATCTCAGTCTCCTGACCTTAATATCATTGAGCCCCTCTGGGGAGATCTCAAGCGCGCAGTTCATGCTAGACAGCCCAGGAATTTACAGGAACTGGAGGCTTTTTACCAAGAAGAGTGCGCAGCTTTACCACTGAGAAAATAAAGAACCTCATCCACAACTACCACAAAAGATTTCAAGGTGTCATTGATGTTAGAGGGGGCAATGCATAGTATTAAGAAATGGGTTATGTGAACTTTTGATCAGGGTCATTTGGATGTTTTGGGTTGTCATTATGATTTAAAAAGAGAAAACACAGTAGTTTGACAATAAATGGCTTCACCCAAACACTAACCATGAGTGGAGAAAAAGTTTTGGTGTTATCATTCATATTCTCTGAAAAAAAGGCCAAGAAAGCAAATTTTCTGCTGAGGTATGTAAACTTTTGAGCACAACTGTATGTGTGTGTATATATATACTGTATATATATATATATATATATATATATATATATATATATATATATATATACATACATATGCCATGAAGGGGTTAAGGATCAGAATTTTGTTGCAGCATCTCCCCCTTTAATGCTAGCTCCGGAGCGCGCATATTTCATCAGCTGTCATATGCCCCTAACAGCCGAGGGTAGAATCACAATCTGACAGCGGCATTTTAGGCTACTTTCACACATCCGTCGGTACGGGGCCGTCGCAAACAGTCGGCCCGACGTACCGACGGACGTTGTGCTAAATTTAGCTCAACGTGGGCAGCAGATGTAGTTTTACAACGCATCCGCTGCCCATTGTGATGAGCGGGAAGGAGGAGGCGAAGTTCCGGCCGCGCATGCGCAGTCAGAAATGGCGGAACCGACAGCCAAAAACCGTTTTACATTGAACTTTTTTTGTCACGACGGACCTCTAAAACACTACGCAACCGTTGCACGACGGATGCGATGTGTGGCCATCCGTTTCAATCCGTTGTCCATTAAAGTGTACGGCAAAAAAACAGATCCTGCTGGCACATTTGCAGGATCCGTTTTTTTGCCATAACGACGGATTGCGACGGAGGCAAAAAGACGGAAGTGTGAAAGTAGCCTAACATGATGGCGCCAGAAGCGTGTCACTAGCTCCCCCATCGGCGCCCCTGTCAAATGTTCGCGGGGTGCCGATGGATTGGCATGACAACCCGAGGTCTCCAGGAGACCCCCGTGGTTGCCATTGCTGATCTGCTATGTGTAGCAAAAGCGATTAGGAGATTGCAGCTTCAAGTCTCCTGAGGATACAACTGAAGCAGGTGAAAAGTGTAAAAACAAATGTTTTTTACTTTTTTAAGTTTTTTAAATATTTTTTAAAAAGTTCAAATGACCCCCATATTGACCCATTTCAAATAAAACAATTAAAAATATATATATATATTTGGTATCGCTGCATTCAGAAATGCCCGATCTATCAAAATATAAAAAGAATTAATCCAATCGGTAAACAGTCTAACGAGAAAAAAAAATGAAACACCAGAATTACCTTTTTTTCTTGTAGTCGCAACTAGGGTTGAGCGAAACGGGTCGATCATTTTCAAAAGTCGCCGACTTTTGGCTAAGTCGGCGTCTCATGAAACCCGATCCGACCCCTGTGCTTGTCGGCCATGCGGTACGCGACTTTCGCGCCAAAGTCGCGTTTCAATGACGCGAAAAGCGCCATTTCTCAGCCAATGAAGGTGAACGCAGAGTGTGGGCAGCGTGATGACATAGATCCTGGTCCCCACCATCTTAGAGAAGGGCATTGCAGTGATTGGCTTGCTGTCTGCGGCGTCACAGGGGCTATAAAGGGGCGTTCCCGCCGACCGCCATCTTACTGCTGCTGATCTGAGCTTAGGGACAGGTTGCTGCCGCTTCGTCAGAAGCAGGGAGAGCGTTAGGCAGGGTCCACTAACCACCAAACCGCTTGTGCTGCAGCGATTTCCACTGTCCAACACCACCTTCGGTGTGCAGGGACTGTGGAAGCTATTTTTTTTTTTTTTTCCCCTCAGCGCTGTAGCTCATTGGGCTGCCCTAGAAGGCTCCGTGATAGCTGTATTGCTGTGTGTACGCCACTGTGGAAACCAACTGCTTTTTTCAAAGCACATATCCTCTTGTTCCTTCCTTTCTGCACAGCTATCTTTTTTGTTTGTCCACACTTTTTATTTAATTTGTGCATCAGTCCACTCCTATTGCTGCCTGCCATACCTGGCTTACATTACTGCAGGGAGATAGTAATTGTAGGACAGTTTTTTTTTTTTTTTTGTTTTTTTTTTGTGGGAGATTAAGATTGGCATTTCTGCTACAGTGCCATCCCTGTGTGTGCCATCTCTCACTGAGTGGGCCATAGAAAGCCTATTTATTTTTTCCGTGATTTGTGTTCTAAAATCTACCTCAACACAAAAACACTACATCAATCAGTGGGAGAAAAATATTGGCCTCAGTCAGGGCTTGTGTGCCACTGCTGTGTGTGCTATCTCTCATTCAGTGGGCTATAGCAAGCCTATTTTTTTTTTTTTTTAATATTATTTGGTTTCTAAAGTCTCCCTGAAAAAAAAAAAAAACCTAAAAAAACAGTGGGAGAGTAATATTGCCCTTTCAGCTTGTGTGCCAGTCTTGACTCCTGGGTGTGCCACCTCTCTCCCTCTCATTCAGTGGGCCATAGAAAGCCTATTTATTTTTTTTTTTTAATATTATTTGGTTTCTAATTCTCCCTGAAAAAAAAAAAAAAAACCTAAAAAAACAGTGGGAGAATAATATTGCCCTTTCAGCTTGTGTGCCAGTCTTGACTCCTGGGTGTGCCACCTCTCTCCCTCTCATTCAGTGGGCCATAGAAAGCCTATTTATTTTTTTTTTTAAATATTATTGGGTTTCTAAAGTCTCCCTGAAAAAACAAAAAATACATAAAAAAACAGTGGGAGAGTAATATTGCCCTTTCAGCTTGTGTGCCAGTCTTGACTCCTGGGTGTGCCACCTCTCTCCCTTTCATTCAGTGGGCCATAGAAAGCCTATTTATTTTTTCCGTGATTTGTGTTCTAAATTCTACCTCAACACAAAAACACTACATCAATCAGTGGGAGAAAAATATTGGCCTCAGTCAGGGCTTGTGTGCCACTGCTGTGTGTGCTATCTCTCATTCAGTGGGCTATAGCAAGCCTATTTTTTTTTTTTTTTTTTTTAATATTATTTGGTTTCTAAAGTCTCCCTGAAAAAAAAAAAAAACCTAAAAAAACAGTGGGAGAGTAATATTGCCCTTTCAGCTTGTGTGCCAGTCTTGACTCCTGGGTGTGCCACCTCTCTCCCTCTCATTCAGTGGGCCATAGAAAGCCTATTTATTTATTTTTTTTAATATTATTTGGTTTCTAATTCTCCCTGAAAAAAAAAAAAAAAACCTAAAAAAACAGTGGGAGAATAATATTGCCCTTTCAGCTTGTGTGCCAGTCTTGACTCCTGGGTGTGCCACCTCTCTCCCTCTCATTCAGTGGGCCATAGAAAGCCTATTTATTTTTTTTTTTTAATATTATTGGGTTTCTAAAGTCTCCCTGAAAAAACAAAAAATACATAAAAAAACAGTGGGAGAGTAATATTGCCCTTTCAGCTTGTGTGCCAGTCTTGACTCCTGGGTGTGCCACCTCTCTCCCTTTCATTCAGTGGGCCATAGAAAGCCTATTTATTTTTTCCGTGATTTGTGTTCTAAATTCTACCTCAACACAAAAACACTACATCAATCAGTGGGAGAAAAATATTGGCCTCAGTCAGGGCTTGTGTGCCACTGCTGTGTGTGCTATCTCTCATTCAGTGGGCTATAGCAAGCCTATTTTTTTTTTTTTTTTTTTTTTTTTAATATTATTTGGTTTCTAAAGTCTCCCTGAAAAAAAAAAAAAAACCTAAAAAAACAGTGGGAGAGTAATATTGCCCTTTCAGCTTGTGTGCCAGTCTTGACTCCTGGGTGTGCCACCTCTCTCCCTCTCATTCAGTGGGCCATAGAAAGCCTATTTATTTTTTTTTTTTAATATTATTTGGTTTCTAATTCTCCCTGAAAAAAAAAAAAAAACCTAAAAAAACAGTGGGAGAATAATATTGCCCTTTCAGCTTGTGTGCCAGTCTTGACTCCTGGGTGTGCCACCTCTCTCCCTCTCATTCAGTGGGCCATAGAAAGCCTATTTATTTATTTTTTAAATATTATTGGGTTTCTAAAGTCTCCCTGAAAAAACAAAAAATACATAAAAAAACAGTGGGAGAGTAATATTGCCCTTTCAGCTTGTGTGCCAGTCTTGACTCCTGGGTGTGCCACCTCTCTCCCTTTCATTCAGTGGGCCATAGAAAGCCTATTTATTTTTTCCGTGATTTGTGTTCTAAATTCTACCTCAACACAAAAACACTACATCAATCAGTGGGAGAAAAATATTGGCCTCAGTCAGGGCTTGTGTGCCACTGCTGTGTGTGCTATCTCTCATTCAGTGGGCTATAGCAAGCCTATTTTTTTTTTTTTTTTTTTTAATATTATTTGGTTTCTAAAGTCTCCCTGAAAAAAAAAAAAAACCTAAAAAAACAGTGGGAGAGTAATATTGCCCTTTCAGCTTGTGTGCCAGTCTTGACTCCTGGGTGTGCCACCTCTCTCCCTCTCATTCAGTGGGCCATAGAAAGCCTATTTATTTTTTTTTTTTAATATTATTTGGTTTCTAATTCTCCCTGAAAAAAAAAAAAAAAAACTAAAAAAACAGTGGGAGAATAATATTGCCCTTTCAGCTTGTGTGCCAGTCTTGACTCCTGGGTGTGCCACCTCTCTCCCTCTCATTCAGTGGGCCATAGAAAGCCTATTTATTTTTTTTTTTTAATATTATTGGGTTTCTAAAGTCTCCCTGAAAAAACAAAAAATACATAAAAAAACAGTGGGAGAGTAATATTGCCCTTTCAGCTTGTGTGCCAGTCTTGACTCCTGGGTGTGCCACCTCTCTCCCTTTCATTCAGTGGGCCATAGAAAGCCTATTTATTTTTTCCGTGATTTGTGTTCTAAATTCTACCTCAACACAAAAACACTACATCAATCAGTGGGAGAAAAATATTGGCCTCAGTCAGGGCTTGTGTGCCACTGCTGTGTGTGCTATCTCTCATTCAGTGGGCTATAGCAAGCCTATTTTTTTTTTTTTTTTTTTTTTTTTAATATTATTTGGTTTCTAAAGTCTCCCTGAAAAAAAAAAAAAAACCTAAAAAAACAGTGGGAGAGTAATATTGCCCTTTCAGCTTGTGTGCCAGTCTTGACTCCTGGGTGTGCCACCTCTCTCCCTCTCATTCAGTGGGCCATAGAAAGCCTATTTATTTTATTTTTTTAATATTATTTGGTTTCTAATTCTCCCTGAAAAAAAAAAAAAAACCTAAAAAAACAGTGGGAGAATAATATTGCCCTTTCAGCTTGTGTGCCAGTCTTGACTCCTGGGTGTGCCACCTCTCTCCCTCTCATTCAGTGGGCCATAGAAAGCCTATTTATTTTTTTTTTTAAATATTATTGGGTTTCTAAAGTCTCCCTGAAAAAACAAAAAATACATAAAAAAACAGTGGGAGAGTAATATTGCCCTTTCAGCTTGTGTGCCAGTCTTGACTCCTGGGTGTGCCACCTCTCTCCCTTTCATTCAGTGGGCCATAGAAAGCCTATTTATTTTTTCCGTGATTTGTGTTCTAAATTCTACCTCAACACAAAAACACTACATCAATCAGTGGGAGAAAAATATTGGCCTCAGTCAGGGCTTGTGTGCCACTGCTGTGTGTCCTATCTCTCATTCAGTGGGCTATAGCAAGCCTATTTTTTTTTTTTTTTTTTTTTTTTTAATATTATTTGGTTTCTAAAGTCTCCCTGAAAAAAAAAAAAAAACTAAAAAAACAGTGGGAGAGTAATATTGCCCTTTCAGCTTGTGTGCCAGTCTTGACTCCTGGGTGTGCCACCTCTCTCCCTCTCATTCAGTGGGCCATAGAAAGCCTATTTATTTTTTTTTTTTAATATTATTTGGTTTCTAATTCTCCCTGAAAAAAAAAAAAAAACCTAAAAAAACAGTGGGAGAATAATATTGCCCTTTCAGCTTGTGTGCCAGTCTTGACTCCTGGGTGTGCCACCTCTCTCCCTCTCATTCAGTGGGCCATAGAAAGCCTATTTATTTTTTTTTTTAAATATTATTGGGTTTCTAAAGTCTCCCTGAAAAAACAAAAAATACATAAAAAAACAGTGGGAGAGTAATATTGCCCTTTCAGCTTGTGTGCCAGTCTTGACTCCTGGGTGTGCCACCTCTCTCCCTTTCATTCAGTGGGCCATAGAAAGCCTATTTATTTTTTCCGTGATTTGTGTTCTAAATTCTACCTCAACACAAAAACACTACATCAATCAGTGGGAGAAAAATATTGGCCTCAGTCAGGGCTTGTGTGCCACTGCTGTGTGTGCTATCTCTCATTCAGTGGGCTATAGCAAGCCTATTTTTTTTTTTTTTTTTTTTTTTAATATTATTTGGTTTCTAAAGTCTCCCTGAAAAAAAAAAAAAACCTAAAAAAACAGTGGGAGAGTAATATTGCCCTTTCAGCTTGTGTGCCAGTCTTGACTCCTGGGTGTGCCACCTCTCTCCCTCTCATTCAGTGGGCCATAGAAAGCCTTTTTTTTTTTTGGTTTTTTTAATATTATTTGGTTTCTAAAGTCTCCCTGAAAAAAACAAAAAAAACATAAAAAACAGTGGGAGAGTAATATTGCCCTTTCAGCTTGTGCGCCAGTCTTGACTCCTGGTTGTGCCACCTCTCTCTCTCTAATTGTGGGCCATAGAAAGCCTTTTTTTTTTTTTTTTTTAATATTATTTGGTTTCTAAAGTCTCCCTGAGAAAAAAAAATAAATAAATTAGGTGGGAGATTAATATTGACATTAGTGCTTGAGTGACAGTCCTGCGTGTGTGTCATCTCTGTGATTTTGTGCCACAGAAAACAGAGTGTGTAACATTGTGCCTGATTTTCCTTGTGGTCTCACCAACCTGTTAAGGGATATTGAAATCATACTGAAGTTATAGCTCACCGTGTAAGTTGTTTGACAGCAACAAATAAAGTTACTTTGGTTAAGATTTTAAAACAATGAAGAAGTCTGGTGCAAGAGGTCGTCGTGGGCGTTCATTGTCAGCTGGTAATGATGGTAGTGGTAGTGGAGCATCAGGTGGTCGTGGGGATAAAAATATTCCACCTAAGTCTGGAGCTGTGGAGCCAGTTTCGTCGTCAGGCTACACAAGGCCTCGAACGCTCTCTTTTCTGGGAGTAGGAAAACCGCTTTTAAAGGCGGAGCAGCAACAGCAAGTTTTGGCTTACATTGCAGACTCAGCCTCTAGCTCTTTTGCCTCCTCTTCCGAAACTGGTAAATGTAAAAGCAGCGCGTCGCTTGTGGATGTTCACGGTCAGGGACAAGTCGCTTCCTTGTCCTCCTCAGCAAAAACTACAACAAGAGAGAAGGATGCAGCAGGCGACACAACGGGTCACTCCATGGAGCTCTTTACACATACCGTCCCTGGCTTAGAAAGTGAAACATTTAACAGGCCATGCCCATTACAAGTATATTCTGACATGGAGTGCACTGATGCACAGCCACAGCCAGAGTACTATGCTGCTCCTTTGACTCAGACCACCACATTGCCCTCTCAGGGTACAGATCCACAATCAGACCCTGATGAGACTATGTTGCCCCGCCACGAACGCTATACCACCGACCGACACAGTGACACAGACGAAGTTGCACACGAGCTCGAAGAGGAGGTAATAGATGACCCAGTTATTGACCCCGATTGGCAGCCATTGGGGGAACAGGGTGCAGGCGGCAGTAGTTCAGAAGCGGAGGTGGAGGAGGGGCCGCAGCAGGCATCAACATCGCAACAGGTTCCATCTGCCGGGCCCGTATCTGGCCCAAAACGCGTGTCAAAGCCAAAACCTGTTGGAGCACAGCGTTGCCATCCGGTTAAAGCTCAGTCTGCAATCCCTGAAAAGGGATCCGAGTCTAGGAAGAGTGCAGTCTGGCATTTTTTTAAACAACATCCAACTGATCAGCGCAAAGTCATCTGTCAAAAATGTTCAACTAGCTTAAGCAGAGGTCAGAATCTGAAAAGTCTAAATACTAGTTGCATGCATAGACACTTAACCACCATGCATTTTCAAGCCTGGACTAACTACCAAACGTCCCTCAAGGTTGTAGCACCCTCGGCCAATGAAGCTAGTCAGCAACGCAACATCCCTTCCGTCACTGTAAGGCCACCATTTTCCGCACCACCGGCAGTATCTGTGCAGGTTTCTTTGCCAGCCAAAAGCAGTCAGGGTCAGGGAATCACCAGTTTTGTAGGAGGAAATATTGCATCTAGGGCACCGGCGGAAACAATACCGTCTCCAACCGTCTCTCAGTCTGCCATGTACACCGGCACACCCGAAAGTTCCACGATCTCCAGCTCTCCAGTCCAGCTCACCCTACATGAGACTCTGGTTAGAAAAAGGAAGTACTTATCCTCGCATCCGCGTACACAGGGTTTTAACGCCCACATAGCTAGACTAATCTCGTTAGAGATGATGCCCTACCGGTTAGTTGAAAGCGAAGCTTTCAAAGCCCTGATGGAGTACGCTGAACCACGATACGAGCTACCCAGTCGACACTTTTTTTCCAGAAAAGCCATCCCAGCCCTGCACCAGCATGTTAAACAGCGCATCGTCCATGCACTCAGGCAATCTGTGAGTACAAAGGTGCACCTGACTACAGATGCATGGACCAGTAGGCATGGCCAGGGACGTTATGTGTCCATCACGGCACACTGGGTGAATGTGGTGGATGCAGGGTCCACAGGCGACATCAATTTAGGGACAGTTGTGCCTAGCCCACGGTCTAGGAAACAGTTGGCTGTAGGCGTTCGCACCCCCTCCTCCTCCTCCTCCTCGTCCTCCTGCAGAAGCTACAGCTCTTCCACAGAACGCAGTCTGCCAACCACTCCATCGGCAGATGACACTGTTGCACACCAGTTGTCCCATTATGGGCCAGCTACTGCCAAGCGTCAGCAGGCTGTATTGGCTATGAAGTGCTTGGGCGACAATAGACACACCGCGGAAGTTCTGTCCGAGTTCTTGCAACAAGAAACGCAGTCGTGGCTGGGCACAGTAGATCTTGAGGCAGGCAAGGTAGTGAGTGATAACGGAAGGAATTTCATGGCTGCCATCTCCCTTTCCCAACTGAAACACATTCCTTGCCTGGCTCACACCTTAAACCTGGTGGTGCAGTGCTTATTGAAAACTTATCCTGGGTTCTCCGACCTGCTCCTCAAAGTGCGTGCACTTTGCTCACATATCCGACGTTCGCCTGTACACGCCAGCCGTATGCAGACCTATCAGCGGTCTTTGAACCTTCCCCAGCATCGCCTAATCATAGACGTTGCAACAAGGTGGAACTCAACACTGCACATGCTTCAGAGACTGTGCGAACAGAGGCGTGCTGTTATTTATTTGTGGGAGGATACACGGGCAGGCAGTAGGATGGCAGACATGGAGTTGTCAGGTGTGCAGTGGTCTAAGATACAAGACATGTGTCAAGTCCTTCAGTGCTTTGAGGAATGCACACGGCTGGTTAGTGCAGACAACGCCGTAATAAGCATGAGCATCCCCCTAATGCGTCTGCTGATGCAAAGTTTGACGCACATAAAGGAGCAGGCGTCTGCACCAGAGGAAGAGGAAAGCCTTGATGACAGTCAGCCATTGTCTGGTCAGGGCAGTGTACAGGACGAGGTAGCGGGCGAAGAGGAGGTGGAGGACGAGGAGGATGATGGGGATGAGTATATTTTTAATGCCGAACCTTTCCCGGGGGCACAGGAATTTGGTTGCGTGTCACGGCCGGGTTCTGGTTTTTTGAGGGACACAAGTGACGTAGATTTGCCTGCAACTGCCCCTCAACCAATCACAACCGGAGATTTGACAACTGGAACTTTGGCCCACATGGCGGATTATGCCTTACGTATCCTAAAAAGGGACACACGCATTACGAAAATGATGAACGATGACGATTACTGGTTGGCCTGCCTCCTTGATCCACGCTATAAAGGCAAATTGCAAAATATTATGCCACATGAGAACTTGGAACTAATATTAGCAACCAAACAATCAACTCTTGTTGACCGTTTGCTTCAGGCATTCCCAGCACACAGCGCACGTGATCGTTCTCACACGAGCTCCAGGGGGCAGCAGACTAGGAGTGTTAGGGGTGCACACATCAGAAGTGGCGTTGGACAGAGGGGTTTTCTGACCAGGTTGTGGAGTGATTTTGCTATGACCGCAGACAGGACAGGTACTGCTGCATCAATTGAAAGTGACAGGAGACAACATTTGTCCAGTATGGTTACTAACTATTTTTCATCCCTTATCGATGTTCTCCCTCAACCGTCATTCCCATTTGATTACTGGGCCTCCAAATTAGACACCTGGCCAGAATTGGCAGAATATGCATTGCAGGAGCTTGCTTGCCCGGCAGCAAGTGTCCTATCAGAAAGAGTATTCAGTGCTGCAGGTTCAATATTAACCGAAAAAAGGACTCGTCTGGCTACCCAAAATGTTGACGATCTAACATTCATTAAAATGAACCACAACTGGATTTCGAAATCTTTTGCCCCACCTTGCCCGGCCGACACCTAGCTTTCCTATGAAAAGCTCTTGCCTGTGAATTACTTTTCTAATGTCTAATTTGCTGCAGCTGATTGTACAGCATACGACATGTTTACACCTCCCTAAATGGCAAAACTCCCCACACGGGGCCGTGGTATCGCGACTTGGCGCAAGCACCCGTGAGACTGCTGTTTGTCTGAAGAGGTGGGTGTGCTCGCTTTTGGTTGACGGCATTGCTACTGGGTCCCTCATAGTACAATGTAGTGTCTCTGGCGGTGGTGGTGCGCACCCAACGTCAGACACACCGTTGTAACATGAGGGGCCCTGGGGCGGTCCCGCCGGCCTCAAGAGAGTTCCCCCCTACCCCAGCTCAAAATGTGCTCTACCACGTGCAAAATTATGTCGCACAGCTCCACCAATCTTTAGTCTATTCGCTGACATCATTCAATGTCTGGCACTGACAATACAAATTTGTAGACATCTATGATGCAACTTAAAGTAGTCTGTGTCTGTGTCCTATATTGGCACCATTAAATAGTTACTGCCAAATTACTATGTCAGAAACTCAGTAGATGAGCCCACCCCTGTACCTAAGTATGCCACCTTTTTTTTTTGTTTTGGTTGTTTTGCGAGACATTAACATCTATTTATATTTTGGGAGTACTGGGACAGACACTCCTTGCACTACTCCTCCACTCACCACCAAGCTACCTGTGTATCCATGTAACCGCTGTAAAACTGCCATGAGCCTATTGTTTGTTATTTTAGGCCTTTGATAGCCTGTCTGCGGTCCCTACTTTAAATACTCCTCCACTCACCACCACCAAGCTGCCTGCCCGTGTATCCATGTAACCGCTGTGAAACTGCCATGAGCCTATTGTTTGTTATGTTAGGCCTTTGATAGCCTGTCTGCGGTCCCTACTTTAAATACTCCTCCACTGACCAGACCACTGCTGCCCGTGTACCCCTGGAACCAATTATAAAGTGCCTACAGCCAGCCCATTTTCTTATGTTAGGCCTTTGAAGCCTGTCTGCGGTCCCTACTTTAAATACTCCTCCACTGACCAGACCACTGCTGCCCGTGTACCCCTGGAACCAATTATAAAGTGCCTACAGCCAGCCCATTTTCTTATGTTAGGCCTTTGAAGCCTGTCTGCGGTCCCTACTTTAAATACTCCTCCACTCACCACCACCAAGCTGCCTGCCCGTGTATCCATGTAACCGCTGTGAAACTGCCATGAGCCTATTGTTTGTTATGTTAGGCCTTTGATAGCCTGTCTGCGGTCCCTACTTTAAATACTCCTCCACTGACCAGACCACTGCTGCCCGTGTACCCCTGGAACCAATTATAAAGTGCCTACAGCCAGCCCATTTTCTTATGTTAGGCCTTTGAAGCCTGTCTGCGGTCCCTACTTTAAATACTCCTCCACTCACCACCACCAAGCTGCCTGCCCGTGTATCCATGTAACCGCTGTGAAACTGCCATGAGCCTATTGTTTGTTATGTTAGGCCTTTGATAGCCTGTCTGCGGTCCCTACTTTAAATACTCCTCCACTGACCAGACCACTGCTGCCCGTGTACCCCTGGAACCAATTATAAAGTGCCTACAGCCAGCCCATTTTCTTATGTTAGGCCTTTGAAGCCTGTCTGCGGTCCCTACTTTAAATACTCCTCCACTCACCACCACCAAGCTGCCTGCCCGTGTATCCATGTAACCGCTGTGAAACTGCCATGAGCCTATTGTTTGTTATGTTAGGCCTTTGATAGCCTGTCTGCGGTCCCTACTTTAAATACTCCTCCACTGACCAGACCACTGCTGCCCGTGTACCCCTGGAACCAATTATAAAGTGCCTACAGCCAGCCCATTTTCTTATGTTAGGCCTTTGAAGCCTGTCTGCGGTCCCTACTTTAAATACTCCTCCACTCACCACCACCAAGCTGCCTGCCCGTGTATCCATGTAACCGCTGTGAAACTGCCATGAGCCTATTGTTTGTTATGTTAGGCCTTTGATAGCCTGTCTGCGGTCCCTACTTTAAATACTCCTCCACTGACCAGACCACTGCTGCCCGTGTACCCCTGGAACCAATTATAAAGTGCCTACAGCCAGCCCATTTTCTTATGTTAGGCCTTTGAAGCCTGTCTGCGGTCCCTACTTTAAATACTCCTCCACTCACCACCACCAAGCTGCCTGCCCGTGTATCCATGTAACCGCTGTGAAACTGCCATGAGCCTATTGTTTGTTATGTTAGGCCTTTGATAGCCTGTCTGCGGTCCCTACTTTAAATACTCCTCCACTGACCAGACCACTGCTGCCCGTGTACCCCTGGAACCAATTATAAAGTGCCTACAGCCAGCCCATTTTCTTATGTTAGGCCTTTGAAGCCTGTCTGCGGTCCTTACTTTAAATACTCCTCCACTCACCACCACCAAGCTGCCTGCCCGTGTATCCATGTAACCGCTGTGAAACTGCCATGAGCCTATTGTTTGTTATTTTAGGCCTTTGATAGCCTGTCTGCGGTCCCTACTTTAAATACTCCTCCACTGACCACCAAGCTGCCTGCCCGTGTATCCATGTAACCGCTGTAAAACTGCCATGAGCCTATTGTTTGTTATTTTAGGCCTTTGATAGCCTGTCTGCGGCCCCTACTTGCAATACTCCTCCACTGACCACAATGCTGCCTGGAGTGCCTGCCTGTGTATCCATGTAACCGATGTAAAACTGCCATGACTGCCTACTGTTTGTTATTTTAGGCCTTTGATAGCCTGTCTGCAGCCCCTACTTGCAATACTCCTCCACTGACCACACCAATGCTGCCCGTGTACCCCTGGAACCTATTTAAAAGTTCATAGAGCCTAGTTATATATTTTATTTACTATTAATAAGGCCATGATGGACTACGCTGTACCACGCTACAAGCTAACCAGTCGACACTTCTTTTGCAAGAAAAGCCATCCCAACCCTCCACCAGCATGTAGAAGACCGCATTGTCCATGCACTCTGGCAATCTGTGAGTACAAAGGTGCACCTGACAACAGACGCATGGACCTGTAGGCATGGCCACGGAAGATTACGTGTCCATTACGGCGCAATGGGTTAATGTGGTGGATGCATGGTCCACAGGGGACAGCCTACTAAGTCTGTCTGCAGTCCCTAATTCAAATTGTCCTCCACTGTCTAAATCGGAACTTCCACCTTCTGGCTTTCGGCCTATAGTATCAGAAATTAAACTGCATTTGGCCTTCAACTTTGGTTAGGGCCTACTAACGGCTTCTGCCCCTCCCTGGTGTTGCCCTCAACTAAATAAAGCTGAGCTTCAACCTTCTGCTCCAAATTACCATTTTGAAAAATGCAATAGGCTTTTCAGGCCTACTAAAGGTGTCTGTCTGTGTGCCCCTGCCTGGTGTTGTCCTCAACTAAATAAAGCTGAGCTTCAACCTTCCGGCTCTCATTATGTGGTTTTAAAAAAAAAAATGGTGGTTAGGGCCTACTAACGGCTTCTGCCCCTCCCTGGTGTTGCCCTCAACTAAATAAAGCTGAGCTTCAACCTTCTGCTCCAAATTACCATTTTGAAAAATGCAATAGGCTTTTCCGGCCTACTAAAGGTGTCTGTCTGTGTGCCCCTCCCTGGTGTTGTCCTCAACTAAATAAAGCTGAGCTTCAACCTTCCGGCTCTCATTATGTGGTTTTAAAAAAAAAAATGGTGGTTAGGGCCTACTAACGGCTTCTGCCCCTCCCTGGTGTTGTCCTCAACTAAATAAAGCTGAGCTTCAACCTTCCGGCTCTCATTATGTGGTTTTAAAAAAAAAAATGGTGGTTAGGGCCTACTAACGGCTTCTGCCCCTCCCTGGTGTTGCCCTCAACTAAATAAAGCTGAGCTTCAACCTTCTGCTCCAAATTACCATTTTGAAAAATGCAATAGGCTTTTCCGGCCTACTAAAGGTGTCTGTCTGTGTGCCCCTCCCTGGTGTTGTCCTCAACTAAATAAAGCTGAGCTTCAACCTTCCGGCTCTCATTATGTGGTTTTAAAAAAAAAAATGGTGGTTAGGGCCTACTAACGGCTTCTGCCCCTCCCTGGTGTTGCCCTCAACTAAATAAAGCTGAGCTTCAACCTTCTGCTCCAAATTACCATTTTGAAAAATGCAATAGGCTTTTCAGGCCTACAAAAGGTGTCTGTCTGTGTGCCCCTCCCTGGTGTTGTCCTCAACTAAATAAAGCTGAGCTTCAACCTTCCGGCTCTCATTATGTGGTTTTAAAAAAAAAAATGGTGGTTAGGGCCTACTAACGGCTTCTGCCCCTCCCTGGTGTTGTCCTCAACTAAATAAAGCTGAGCTTCAACCTTCCGGCTCTCATTATGTGGTTTTAAAAAAAAAAATGGTGGTTAGGGCCTACTAACGGCTTCTGCCCCTCCCTGGTGTTGCCCTCAACTAAATAAAGCTGAGCTTCAACCTTCTGCTCCAAATTACCATTTTGAAAAATGCAATAGGCTTTTCAGGCCTACTAAAGGTGTCTGTCTGTGTGCCCCTGCCTGGTGTTGTCCTCAACTAAATAAAGCTGAGCTTCAACCTTCTGGCTCTCATTATGTGGTTTTAAAAAAAAAAATGGTGGTTAGGGCCTACTAACGGCTTCTGCCCCTCCCTGGTGTTGCCCTCAACTAAATAAAGCTGAGCTTCAACCTTCTGCTCCAAATTACCATTTTAAAAAATGCAATAGGCTTTTCCGGCCTACTAAAGGTGTCTGTCTGTGTGCCCCTCCCTGGTGTTGTCCTCAACTAAATAAAGCTGAGCTTCAACCTTCCGGCTCTCATTATGTGGTTTTAAAAAAAAAAATGGTGGTTAGGGCCTACTAACGGCTTCTGCCCCTCCCTGGTGTTGCTGTTGTGAATTTGGATTCTGGGCTCCCCCGGTGGCTACTGGTGGAATTGAACTTGTGTCATCATCTTCCCTGTTCACCTGTTCTCATCAGATCTGGGTGTCGCTATATAACCTGGCTTCTCTGTTAGTTGCTTGCCGGTCAACAATGTTATCAGAAGCCTCTCTGTGCTTGTTCCTGCTCCCAGACATCTACTAGATAAGTTGGACTTTCGTCCTTGTTTGTTTTTGTTTTTTGGTTCCAGTTCACAGCTGCAGTTTCGTTACTGTGTCTGGAAAGCTCTTGTTGATCAGGAATTGCCACTCTGGTATTATGAGTTAATGCCAGAGTCCTAAAGTAATTTCTGGATGGTGTTTTGTTAGGGTTTTCTACTGACCATGAAAGTGTGCTTTCTGTCTTCTGCTATCTAGAAAGCGGACCTCAAATTTGCTAAAACTATTTTCCTGCTGCGTTTGTTATTTCATCTAAAATCACCGCCAATATATGTGGGGGGCCTCTGTCTCCTTTTTGGGCATTTCTCTAGAGGTGAGTCAGGTCTTATATTTCCCTCTGCTAGCATTATTTAGTTCTCCGGCCGGCGCTGGGCATATAGGGATAAAAAGTAGGACATGCTACCTGGCTACTTCTAGTTGTGCGGTAGGTTTAGTTCATGGTCAGTACAGTTACCATCTTCCAAGAGCTTGTTCCTATATAGGCTTATGCTAGTTCTCTGGCCATGGAGATCATGACAGTTTGACCGGACCACTAAAGGGTTAAAATCCTTGGCTGAGAAAGGAGAGAAATAAGAAGTCTGCTGAGAGTTTTTTTTTTTTTTTTTTTTTTTTTGTGCTCTTAATTGGATCACTTGCCAGTCTGTCTATGCTGCAGTCTTTCTTTTTTTTCTCTCTCCTTCTAATCTTTGAATGGCTCTGTGTGCACCTGTCTATAATGGATCTTCAGAGTGTAACTGCAGGTTTGAACAATCTCGCCACGAAAGTACAAAGTTTGCAAGATTTTGTTGTTCATGCTCCGGTATCAGAGCCGAGAATTCCTTTGCCGGAATTCTTCTCAGGGAATAGATCTGGCTTTCAGAATTTTAGAAATAATTGCAAGTTATTTTTGTCCCTGAAATCTCGTTCTGCTGGAGACCCTGCACAGCAGGTTGGGATTGTGATTTCCTTGCTCCGCGGTGACCCTCAAGACTGGGCTTTTTCATTGGCACCAGGGGATCCTGCGTTGCGCAATGTGCATGCGTTTTTTCTGGCCTTGGGGTTGCTCTATGAGGAACCTCATTTGGAACTTCAGGCAGAAAAAACTTTGATGTCCCTATCGCAGGGGCAAGATGAAGCTGAAATTTACTGCCAAAGATTCCGTAAATGGTCTGTGCTTACTCAGTGGAATGAGTGTGCCTTGGCGGCTACTTTCAGAGAGGGTCTCTCTGATGCCATTAAGGATGTTATGGTGGGGTTCCCTGTGCCTGCGGGTCTGAATGAGTCCATGACAATGGCCATTCAGATCGATAGGCGTCTGCGGGAGCGCAAACCAGTGCACCATCTGGCGGTGTCCACTGAGAAGACGCCAGAAAGCATGCAGTGTGATAGAATTCTGTCCAGAAGCGAGCGGCAGAATTTTAGACGGAAAAATGGGTTGTGTTTCTATTGTGGGGATTCTACTCATGTTATATCAGCATGCTCTAAGCGTACTAAAAAGCTTGATAAATCCGTTTCCATTGGCACTTTACAGTCTAAATTTATTTTGTCTGTGACCCTGATTTGCTCTTTGTCATCTATTACCACGGACGCCTATATCGACTCTGGCGCCGTTTTGAGTCTTATGGATTGGTCCTTTGCCAATCGTTGTGGGTATGATTTAGAGCCTTTGGAGACTCTTATTCCTCTGAAGGGGATTGACTCCACCCCATTGGCTAATAATAAACCACAATACTGGACACAAGTAACTATGCGTATTAATCCGGATCACCAGGAGACTATTCGTTTTCTGGTGCTGTATAATCTACATGATGATTTGGTGCTAGGATTGCCATGGCTGCAGTCTCACAACCCAGTCCTTGACTGGAGAGCTATGTCTGTGTTGAGCTGGGGATGTAGGGGGACTCATGGGGACGTACCTTTGGTTTCCATTTCATCATCTATTCCCTCTGAAATCCCTGAGTTCCTGTCTGATTATCGTGACGTCTTTGAAGAACCCAAGCTGGGTTCACTACCTCCGCACCGTGAGTGCGATTGTGCTATAGATTTAATTCCGGGTAGTAAATACCCAAGGGGTCGTTTATTTAATCTGTCTGTGCCTGAACATGCTGCTATGCGAGAATATATAAAGGAGTCCTTGGAAAAGGGACATATTCGTCCATCGTCATCTCCCTTAGGAGCCGGTTTTTTCTTTGTGTCAAAAAAAGACGGCTCTTTGAGACCATGTATTGATTATCGGCTTTTGAATAAAATCACGGTTAAATATCAATACCCATTGCCGTTGCTGACTGATTTGTTTGCTCGCATAAAGGGGGCCAAGTGGTTCTCTAAGATTGATCTCCGTGGGGCGTATAATTTGGTGCGGATCAGGCAGGGGGATGAGTGGAAAACCGCATTTAATACGCCCGAGGGCCACTTTGAGTATTTGGTGATGCCTTTTGGTCTTTCTAATGCCCCTTCAGTCTTCCAGTCCTTTATGCATGATATTTTCCGCGATTTTTTGGATAAATTTATGATAGTGTATCTGGATGATATTCTGATTTTTTCGGATGACTGGGACTCTCATGTCCAGCAAGTTAAGAGGGTTTTTCAGGTTTTGCGGTCTAATTCTCTGTGTGTCAAGGGTTCTAAGTGCGTATTTGGGGTTCAGAGAATTTCCTTTTTGGGATATATTTTTTCTCCCTCTTCCATTGAGATGGATCCTGTCAAGGTTCAAGCTATTTGTGATTGGACGCAGCCCTCTTCTCTTAAAAGTCTTCAGAAATTTTTGGGCTTTGCCAACTTTTATCGTCGATTTATTTCTGGTTTTTCGGATGTCGTTAAGCCATTGACCGATTTGACTAGACAGGGTGCTGATGTTGCTAATTGGTCCCCTGATGCTGTGGAGGCCTTTCAGGAGCTTAAGCGCCGTTTTTCTTCTGCCCCTGTGTTGCGTCAGCCTGATGTGGCTCTTCCTTTTCAGGTTGAGGTCGACGCTTCTGAGATCGGAGCTGGGGCAGTGTTGTCGCAGAAAAGTTCTGACTGCTCCGTGATGAGGCCTTGTGCCTTCTTTTCCCGTAAATTTTCGCCCGCTGAGCGGAATTATGATGTTGGGAATCGGGAGCTTTTGGCCATGAAGTGGGCGTTTGAGGAGTGGCGCCATTGGCTTGAGGGGGCCAGACATCAGGTGGTGGTATTGACTGACCACAAAAATTTGATTTATCTTGAGACCGCCAGGCACCTGAATCCTAGACAGGCGCGCTGGTCATTATTTTTTTCTCGGTTTAATTTTGTGGTGTCATACCTACCGGGTTCTAAGAATGTTAAGGCGGATACCCTTTCTAGGAGTTTTGAGCCTGATTCACCCGGCAACTCTGAGCCCACAGGTATCCTTAAGGATGGAGTTATTTTGTCAGCCGTTTCTCCAGACCTGCGGCGGGCCTTGCAGGAGTTTCAGGCGGATAGACCGGATCGTTGTCCGCCTGATAGGCTGTTTGTTCCTGATGATTGGACCAGTAGAGTCATCTCTGAGGTGCATTCTTCTGCATTGGCAGGTCATCCTGGAATTTTTGGTACCAGGGATTTGGTGGCAAGATCCTTCTGGTGGCCTTCCCTGTCACGAGATGTGCGAGGCTTTGTGCAGTCTTGTGACGTTTGTGCTCGGGCCAAGCCTTGTTGTTCTCGGGCTAGTGGATTATTGTTGCCCTTGCCTATTCCTAGGAGGCCTTGGACGCACATCTCGATGGATTTTATTTCAGATCTGCCTGTTTCCCAGAAGATGTCTGTCATCTGGGTGGTGTGTGACCGTTTTTCTAAGATGGTCCATTTGGTTCCCCTGCCCAAATTGCCTTCTTCTTCCGAGTTGGTTCCCCTGTTTTTTCAAAATGTTGTTCGTTTGCATGGTATTCCTGAGAATATCGTTTCTGACAGAGGAACCCAATTTGTGTCTAGATTTTGGCGGGCATTCTGTGCTAGGATGGGCATAGATTTGTCTTTTTCGTCTGCTTTTCACCCTCAGACTAATGGCCAGACCGAGCGGACTAATCAGACCCTGGAGACATATCTGAGGTGTTTTGTGTCTGCTGACCAGGATGATTGGGTTGCTTTTTTGCCATTGGCGGAGTTCGCCCTCAATAATCGGGCCAGCTCTGCCACCTTGGTGTCCCCGTTTTTCTGTAATTCGGGGTTCCATCCTCGATTTTCCTCTGGTCAGGTGGAATCCTCGGATTGTCCTGGAGTGGATGCGGTGGTGGAGAGATTGCATCATATCTGGGGGCAGGTGATGGACAATTTGAAGTTGTCCCAGGAGAAGACTCAGCTTTTTGCCAACCGTCACCGTCGTGTTGGTCCTCGGCTTTGTGTTGGAGATTTGGTGTGGTTGTCTTCTCGTTTTGTCCCTATGAGGGTCTCATCTCCTAAGTTTAAGCCTCGGTTCATCGGTCCGTATAAAATATTGGAGATTCTTAACCCTGTTTCCTTCCGTTTAGACCTCCCTGCATCCTTTTCTATTCATAACGTTTTTCATCGGTCGTTATTGCGCAGGTATGAGGCACCGGTTGTGCCTTCCGTTGAGCCTCCTGCTCCGGTGTTGGTTGAGGGTGAGTTGGAGTACGTTGTGGAGAAAATCCTAGACTCCCGTGTTTCCAGACGGAGACTCCAGTATCTGGTCAAGTGGAAGGGATACGGCCAGGAGGATAATTCTTGGGTCACTGCATCTGATGTTCATGCCTCCGATCTGGTTCGTGCCTTTCATAGGGCCCATCCTGATCGCCCTGGTGGTTCTGGTGAGGGTTCGGTGCCCCCTCCTTGAGGAGGGGGTACTGTTGTGAATTTGGATTCTGGGCTCCCCCGGTGGCTACTGGTGGAATTGAACTTGTGTCATCATCTTCCCTGTTCACCTGTTCTCATCAGATCTGGGTGTCGCTATATAACCTGGCTTCTCTGTTAGTTGCTTGCCGGTCAACAATGTTATCAGAAGCCTCTCTGTGCTTGTTCCTGCTCCCAGACATCTACTAGATAAGTTGGACTTTCGTCCTTGTTTGTTTTTGTTTTTTGGTTCCAGTTCACAGCTGCAGTTTCGTTACTGTGTCTGGAAAGCTCTTGTTGATCAGGAATTGCCACTCTGGTATTATGAGTTAATGCCAGAGTCCTAAAGTAATTTCTGGATGGTGTTTTGTTAGGGTTTTCTACTGACCATGAAAGTGTGCTTTCTGTCTTCTGCTATCTAGAAAGCGGACCTCAAATTTGCTAAAACTATTTTCCTGCTGCGTTTGTTATTTCATCTAAAATCACCGCCAATATATGTGGGGGGCCTCTGTCTCCTTTTTGGGCATTTCTCTAGAGGTGAGTCAGGTCTTATATTTCCCTCTGCTAGCATTATTTAGTTCTCCGGCCGGCGCTGGGCATATAGGGATAAAAAGTAGGACATGCTACCTGGCTACTTCTAGTTGTGCGGTAGGTTTAGTTCATGGTCAGTACAGTTACCATCTTCCAAGAGCTTGTTCCTATATAGGCTTATGCTAGTTCTCTGGCCATGGAGATCATGACATGTTGCCCTCAACTAAATAAAGCTGAGCTTCAACCTTCTGCTCCAAATTACCATTTTGAAAAATGCAATAGGCTTTTCAGGCCTACAAAAGGTGTCTGTCTGTGTGCCCCTCCCTGGTGTTGTCCTCAACTAAATAAAGCTGAGCTTCAACCTTCCGGCTCTCATTATGTGGTTTTAAAAAAAAAAATGGTAGTTAGGGCCTACTAACGGCTTCTGCCCCTCCCTGGTGTTGTCCTCAACTAAATAAAGCTGAGCTTCAACCTTCCGGCTCTCATTATGTGGTTTTAAAAAAAAAAATGGTGGTTAGGGCCTACTAACGGCTTCTGCCCCTCCCTGGTGTTGCCCTCAACTAAATAAAGCTGAGCTTCAACCTTCTGCTCCAAATTACCATTTTGAAAAATGCAATAGGCTTTTCAGGCCTACTAAAGGTGTCTGTCTGTGTGCCCCTGCCTGGTGTTGTCCTCAACTAAATAAAGCTGAGCTTCAACCTTCCGGCTCTCATTATGTGGTTTTAAAAAAAAAAATGGTGGTTAGGGCCTACTAACGGCTTCTGCCCCTCCCTGGTGTTGCCCTCAACTAAATAAAGCTGAGCTTCAACCTTCTGCTCCAAATTACCATTTTGAAAAATGCAATAGGCTTTTCCGGCCTACTAAAGGTGTCTGTCTGTGTGCCCCTCCCTGGTGTTGTCCTCAACTAAATAAAGCTGAGCTTCAACCTTCCGGCTCTCATTATGTGGTTTTAAAAAAAAAAATGGTGGTTAGGGCCTACTAACGGCTTCTGCCCCTCCCTGGTGTTGTCCTCAACTAAATAAAGCTGAGCTTCAACCTTCCGGCTCTCATTATGTGGTTTTAAAAAAAAAAATGGTGGTTAGGGCCTACTAACGGCTTCTGCCCCTCCCTGGTGTTGCCCTCAACTAAATAAAGCTGAGCTTCAACCTTCTGCTCCAAATTACCATTTTGAAAAATGCAATAGGCTTTTCAGGCCTACAAAAGGTGTCTGTCTGTGTGCCCCTCCCTGGTGTTGTCCTCAACTAAATAAAGCTGAGCTTCAACCTTCCGGCTCTCATTATGTGGTTTTAAAAAAAAAAATGGTGGTTAGGGCCTACTAACGGCTTCTGCCCCTCCCTGGTGTTGTCCTCAACTAAATAAAGCTGAGCTTCAACCTTCCGGCTCTCATTATGTGGTTTTAAAAAAAAAAATGGTGGTTAGGGCCTACTAACGGCTTCTGCCCCTCCCTGGTGTTGCCCTCAACTAAATAAAGCTGAGCTTCAACCTTCTGCTCCAAATTACCATTTTGAAAAATGCAATAGGCTTTTCAGGCCTACTAAAGGTGTCTGTCTGTGTGCCCCTGCCTGGTGTTGTCCTCAACTAAATAAAGCTGAGCTTCAACCTTCCGGCTCTCATTAAGTGGTTTTAAAAAAAAAAAATGGTGGTTAGGGCCTACTAACGGCTTCTGCCCCTCCCTGGTGTTGCCCTCAACTAAATAAAGCTGAGCTTCAACCTTCTGCTCCAAATTACCATTTTGAAAAATGCAATAGGCTTTTCAGGCCTACTAAAGGTGTCTGTCTGTGTGCCCCTCCCTGGTGTTGTCCTCAACTAAATAAAGCTGAGCTTCAACCTTCCGGCTCTCATTATGTGGTTTTAAAAAAAAAAATGGTGGTTAGGGCCTACTAACGGCTTCTGCCCCTCCCTGGTGTTGTCCTCAACTAAATAAAGCTGAGCTTCAACCTTCCGGCTCTCATTATGTGGTTTTAAAAAAAAAAATGGTGGTTAGGGCCTACTAACGGCTTCTGCCCCTCCCTGGTGTTGTCCTCAACTAAATAAAGCTGAGCTTCAACCTTCCGGCTCTCATTAAGTGGTTTTAAAAAAAAAAAATGGTGGTTAGGGCCTACTAACGGCTTCTGCCCCTCCCTGGTGTTGTCCTCAACTAAATAAAGCTGAGCTTCAACCTTCCGGCTCTCATTAAGTGGTTTTAAAAAAAAAATGGTGGTTAGGGCCTACTAACGGCTTCTGCCCCTCCCTGGTGTTGCCCTCAACTAAATAAAGCTGAGCTTCAACCTTCTGCTCCAAATTACCATTTTGAAAAATGCAATAGGCTTTTCCGGCCTACTAAAGGTGTCTGTCTGTGTGCCCCTGCCTGGTGTTGCCCTCAACTAAATAAAGCTGAGCTTCAACCTTCTGCTCCAAATTACCATTTTAAAAAATGCAATAGGCTTTTCCGGCCTACTAAAGGTGTCTGCCCCTCCCTGGTGTTGTCCTCAACTGAACAAAGCTGAGCTTCCACATTCTGGCTTTCGCCCTATACTATCAGATATTAAACTGCATTTGGCCTACTAGTGTGGTTAGGCCCTTGAAACAGTGTCTGCTGCTCTTGGGTTTGCTACTCCACTGAACAAAGCAATGCCGCCTGTTTAGTCCTGTTACCAATTTTGAACTGCATGTAGCCTACTTTATTCTTTGGCCCTATATCTGCTTCCTCCTCATCCTGCCCATTGCCCAGCCACTGCTAAATGAGTCTGCTGGTACATTGACCTAGACCACTACATTCCCCTTGTACTCTACACAGCCAGAATCTGTCCCTGCTGAAAGTAAGGTTCCCCTTCCCGCATGTTATACCACCTTACACAGGGACAAAGAGGAAGGTGCAGATGAAAGTGCAGGTTCCTTCATCAGGTGGGGGGGCATACTCGTTGGCGACGTCACTGGCACAGGGCCCCTCAGAGTACGCAAAAGTGTCGCTGCTGGTGGGAGGCGCCCCCGCCATGCAAACACACCGCCGTACTTTGAGGGGCCCTGTGCCAGTGGCAATGCGAACGAGTGGGCCCCCCCCCTGCTTGCTCAGGATCACAGCACTTGCAACTTTTAAATACTTACCTTTCCCTGCAACACCGCCGTGACGTAGTCCGCATTTCCTGGGCCCACGAAAAACTTGAGCCAGCCCTACTCCCCCCACAACTTTCCCCCAATTCCCTATGCCCAACTATTATTATACAGTTAATTAAGATTGGCAAGCTTCAGAAACAAGAATGGATGTTTTTGGCATTAAAATGGGCACTGTAGGTGTTTTCCTGGCCTCCACTCACTGCCGACTATGCTTCCCCATTGACTTGCATTGGGTTTCGTGTTTCGGTCGATCCCCGACTTTTAGCGATAATCGGCCGACTGCACTCGACTCGACTCTGGACAAAATCGGGTTTCCCAAAACCCTACTCGATCTTAAAAAAATGAAAGTCGCTCAACCCTAGTCGCAACATTGCAATAAAAGGCGACCAAAAGATCATATCTACCTTAAAATGGTATACATAAAAACGTCAGTTTGGCTTTCACCCAGCCCCAGATCCTGAAATATGAAGACACTACGGGTCTCAGAAAATAGCCCAATTTTTTAACAAACTTTTTTATTTAAGTGGTAAAATAATCCAACCTTAACATGTTTGGTATCTGCGAACTTGTAATGACCTGGAGAATCATAATAGCAGGTGAATTTTAGTGTTTACTGAACATGGTAAAAAAAACAAAAACAATTGTGCAGTTGCCCTTTTTTTTGCAATTTCACTGCAATTGGAATTTTTTTCCCCACTTTGCAGTACATTATATGGTAAAATCAATGGTGATGATGCTGATGAACAATGTTTTTCTCGGTGCAACTGTGCTCTTCTTTTTTTCTGAGTCTGTTGAGACTCACCCATTTAAGTCTATGGATGTGTTAAAAAAAAAAAAAGGTCCCACTCGGAACATCCGAGTGGCATCTCATCCTTACAATAGATTTCTTTTATGTACCTAGGAAACTGTATTTGATCATGTATATTTTTAATGTATTTGTATGAAAACGAATTGCACATGAATGTCACACAGACATAAAAAAGGGACACACGAACAGAACATAATTTGAAAATTAGAAAAAAAATTACCCACAAAACTCCAATGATTTTTGATACATTCATCTGTAACCGCCCTAAAGCTAAGAAAGGATATTAACCATGTGTAACTAAAATTTGGCTCTTACGATCTGAGCTCCAGCAATGTCATACATTAGGCAATGAACACACAGTTGTAATCTCAAGGGAGAAATGAGAAATTTACCTTCTTCAGAAGTCTGGTTGATAATCATTAACATCAACTCCAAGTGTCCACACTTTGACGCACAATGAAGTGCTGTGCCCTCATATTCATTTCTAACCATCAGACTTGATGGGTTCTTCAGTATGAAACTCCGGACGCGGCACATGTTGCCCTCTTGAATAAGCTGAAAAATAGCAGAAATAATAAAGGTTATTCACTTATGCAGTATATATTTTAGTGGCTCAGTAGATAGCACTGCAGCCTTGCAGCACTGGAGTCCTGGGTTCAAATCCCACCAAGGACAACATCTGCAAGGAAATAATAGAATGGCGGCTGACAGCACTACCGTAGAATATGGCTGCACGTCCTAGCTCCACAGGATCCAAATGGAGAGTTACATACCAAAAGTTCAAAGTGAAGGACAGCATCCAATCCAGGTGAAGATCATAAATATTTTATTGTGCCATAAATGCAATGTTTCAACCCCTGAGGGTCTTTGTCAAGCATACATAACAGTGACAATGACGGCCTTAAATAGGAAGTAGACACCTATCCCCAATTAGGTCCGCCCATAAAAATTTACATACAACATATCCGGTGATCATAATAACAAAAAATGTGCAAATAATATCATATACATAGTTAAAAACACATCATGATGTCCGTAGAAAACACATTAATTGATAATTCCATCCATGATCTATTTAGTGAGCACATGTGTCAGGTTCAACATAAACAAACAATGTTAGCTGTCAGTTCTGGACCTATCAGCATAGTCACACATGAAGTTAGACTGCCAATAGCTACACCCGTTTCTCACCCCCAGACAGCCCGCCACTACAAAAGGCCAATCCTATGTCTTGTTGCTCTAACGTTAAAGCCAATCCTGGCTCAATACCTGCATTTTAGCCAGCGACCCGCAGGACCTGATGACGGAGTCCGCAATTGTTCACATGACTGACCGGAAGCAGGAAGCAGGACCCATAGCTACTGCGCATGCCCACCGACTCCATGGCAATGCTGTACATAAACAAAGGACAGCGCCGCAGCGTCGGTAGCGAGGTCCACCCATCAAAAGGAGGGATGGCTGTTCTTAATCCCGGAGTCAATCCAAGCTCCATCTAGAGGCCCAAAAACTTAATCGCTGGAACTATAGCCCGCAATCAGTGGCTAAAATGCAGGTATTGAGCCAGGATTGGCTTTAACGTTAGAGCAACAAGACATAGGATTGGCCTTTTGTAGTGGCGGGCTGTCTGGGGGTGAGAAACGGGTGTAGCTATTGGCAGTCTAACTTCATGTGTGACTATGCTGATAGGTCCAGAACTGACAGCTAACATTGTTTGTTTATGTTGAACCTGACACATGTGCTCACTAAATCGATCATGGATGGAATTATCAATTAATGTGTTTTCTACGGACATCATGATGTGTTTTTAACTATGTATATGATATTATTTGCACATTTGTTATTATGATCACCGGATATGTTGTATGTAAATTTTTATGGGCGGACCTAATTGGGGATAGGTGTCTACTTCCTATTTAAGGCCGTCATTGTCACTGTTATGTATGCTTGACAAAGACCCTCAGGGGTTGAAACGTTGCATTTATGGCACAATAAAATATTTATGATCTTCACCTGGATTGGATGCTGTCCTTCACTTTGAACATCTGCAAGGAGTTCTCCCCGTGTTTGCGTGGGTTTCCTCCGGGCACTCCAGTTTCCTCCTACATTCCAAAGACATACTGATAGGGAATTTAGCTTGTGAGCCCCATCAGTGACAGCGATGATAATGTGTGTAAAGCGCTGTGGAATATGTTAGCGCTATATACAAAATAAAGATTACTATTAATATATTACATGGACAAGTTATTGAAGGGATCTACTACATCTTCAAAAAGTATTCATACCTGTGAACTTTTCCACATTTTTTCATGTTACACCCACAAACGTAAATCAATTCTATTGGGATTTTATGTGATATACCAACACAAAGTAGTATTAGTGAAGTGTAAAGGAAATGATACATGATTTTTAAAATATTTTAAAAATATAAATCTGAAAATTGTGACATGCATTTGTATTCAGCCCCCTGAGTCAGTGCTTTGTAGGACCATCTTTCGCTGTAATTACTGCTGCAAATCTTTTCGGATATGTATCTACCAGATTTGCACATCTAGTGTTTGAAATTGTTTCCCATTTTTCTTTGCACACTCGCTCTAGCTTGGGCAGATTGGATGGAGAGCAACTATGAACAGGAATTTTCAAGTCTTGTCACAGATTCTCAATGGGATTTAGGTCTGGACTGTGACTGAGCCATTCACACTCATGGATATGCTTTGCTCTAAACCATTCCATTATAGCTCTGGCAGTATGTTTAGGGTCGATAACTTGCTAGAAGGTGAACCTATGCCCCAGTCTCAAGTATTTTACAGCATTTAATAGGTTTTCTTCCAGGATCAACCTGTATCTAGCTCCAATCATCATAACATCAACTCCAACCAACTTCCCTGTCCCTGTTGAAGAAAATCATTCTCACAGCTTGATGCTGCCACCACCACCATGTCTGGTGGGGATGGTGTTTCCAGGGTGATGTGCAGTGTGAATTTTCCACCATACACAGCAATTTGCCTTTAGCCCAAAAAGTTATCCTTTCATCTCATCTGACCAAAGCATCCTCTTCCACATGCTAGCTGTGTCCACTTCATGGCTTTTTTTAACAGATTCTCAATGTGATTTAGGTATAGACTGTGGTTTTGCCATTCAAAAACAAGTATGCTTTCATTAAAACCTTTCCATTGTATCTTTGACAGTGTGTTTAAGGTCATTATCCTGCTGGAAGGTGAACCTACACCCCAGTCTCAAGTCTTTTATAGCATCTAACAGGTTTTCCCTGGTTTGCCCTCTATTAAACTCCATCCATCTTCTCATCAACTCTGACCAGCTTCCCTGTCCCTTGAAGGTGGGGATGGTGTTTACAGGGTGATTGCCACGATCCAATTTTGGATTTGTGGCAGATCTCGTTTGCCTCAGTTTAAAGGGCACCTGTCACCCAGTTTTTTCCGTATGAGATAAAAATACTGTTAAATAGGGCCTGAGCTGTGCATTACAACAGTGTATTTTGTGGACCCCGATTCCCCACCTATGCTGCCAATATACGTTACCAAAGTAGTCATTTTCGCCTGTCATTCAGGCTGGTCTGGTCAAAAGGGCGTG
The DNA here is from genome assembly GCF_051348905.1 of Ranitomeya variabilis. Classification (NCBI taxonomy): domain Eukaryota; kingdom Metazoa; phylum Chordata; class Amphibia; order Anura; family Dendrobatidae; genus Ranitomeya; species Ranitomeya variabilis. Next base: position 477,365,718 of record NC_135237.1, read on the forward strand.
GTGTCTTCTCCCAGATCTTGCTTAGTTTTCCGTTGGTGGCGTAGTGGTGTGCGCATGTCCAAGGTCCCGAATCCACTGCACAGGGGAGTGAAAAGAGCGCGATGTGTGCTATTTCAGTGGTGATCGGTGGGGGCGGCCATCTTCCTTTGGCCGCGCGTGCGCAGAAGTGGCGCTCTGCTGGCCGCGGCTTCAGGAAAATGGCCGCGGGATGCCGCGCGTGCGCAGATGGAGATCGCGGCGGCCATTTTCCTGAAGCCGAGATGCGAATTCTGCTTCAGGGAAATGGCCGCCGCAATCGCCATCTGCGCACGCGCGGCATCCCGCGGCCATTTTCCTGAAGCCGTGGGCAGCAGAGCGCTCCATCTGCGCACGCGCGGCCAAAGGAAGATGGCCGCCCCACCGATCAACAGGGAAATAACGCACATCGCGCTGTTTTAACTCCCCTGTGCAGTGGATTCGGGACCTTGGGCATGCGCAAACCACTACGCCACCAACGGAAAACTAAGCAAGATCTGGGGGAAGACACCACGCCCTTTTGACCAGACCAGCCTGATTGACAGGCGAAAACGGCTACTTTGGTAACGTATTTTGGCAGCATAGGTGGGGAATCGGGGTCCACAAAATACACTGTTGTAATGCACAGCTCAGGCCCTATTTAACAGTATTTTTATTTCATACGGAAAAAACGGGGTGACAGGTGCCCTTTAAGACCTTTTTTCCTTTCTGGTCATCTGGGGTTAGTATAGTTTTTCCCCCTCTGGTGGCCGCTGGTGTTATTGCATTGCTGCTTGGTCAGCTGATGTTTGTGGTGACCACTCCCTCCATCCTTTAAGAGGTCACATGGTGCATCAGCTGACTGTCGGTGTTAGTTCATTCTTCAGCGACCAAGCTGGGAGTAGGAGCTTGCTGGGAACTGTTGTTCTACTGCTGTGTCCAGTGAATCTGGTGTTTCTTCCTGTTGTGCTGTGTCCTGCAGCATTAAGCTAAGTTTGGTTTCCCTTTACCTTTTCTGTATACCCTGTTAACTGTTGTATTTATACACTGGTGCAGTCCACCTCCCTTGGGGGGGAGAGGGGGCCACTGACAGGGCCTGCACAGGAGACAGGGATACGCTGGCGGCTCAGGCCTCCTGACCATCATAGGTAGCCCTGAGATAAGGGAAAGCCAGGGCCCCATATTAGTGGCAGGGACAGGTGCGGGTCCCAGTATGCCGTCCTGCCCCTTTATTGCTGGTAATGGCGTGACATTAACACCGACCGTCACATTTTTTCTGGTGAGCCATGGCCCAAATGCAGGCCTTTGCCCAATTACTGCAGACTCTCACCGATGAGTGTAAGGTGCTGCGTGGTGAGGTGGTGCAGCAGCTGCAGCAATTGTTGGGGTTTTGGGCCTCGGCTCAGGTACAGGCTCAACTAGAACCCAAGATATCTCTCCCAGATAGGTTCTCTGGAAGGAGAGATACATTTTTGTTTTTTAAGGAGGCCTGCAAGTTATACTTCAGGCTCCGCCCTTGTTCATCAGGGAGTGAGGAACAACGGGTGGGAATCATAGTTTCCCTTCTTAAGGGTGATCCCCAATCCTGGGCCTTCTCCCTCCCGACCGGTTCTCCATCTCTACGGTCAGTGGACGAGTTTTTTGCAGCTCTGGCGCTGGTATATGGTGACCTGGACGGCGTCTCCTTGGCGGAATCCCGACTCCGCAAGATCAAGCAGGGGGGTCGGCTGGCGGAGGACTACTGTTCAGAGTTCAGGAGGTGGGCCACTGACACACAGTGGAATGACCCAGCCCTTAGGAGTCATTTTGTGCAGGGTCTGTCCCCTAGGTTGCAAGATACTCTGGTACAGTACGTCGCCCCCAAGTCATTGGAGGCCGCCATGTCCCTTGCCATCCAGGTGGATAGACATTTGAGGGAGAGGCATACACCAAATGTGCCCCCGGTAGTCCTTGCTAGGGAGGACACACCTGACAGGTGGACGAACCCATGCAGGTGGGGAGAGTTGCTTCCCAAACAGGGTTGTCTGCGGTTCGTCGTGGTGCGGGGGCATGTTTTTACTGTGGGCAGACTGGTCATTTTATCAATGTCTGCCCAGCTCGCGCCAAGAAACCTGTTCCATCTAAAAAGCCACGTCCCCCTGGTTGTGTGGAAGGAAGCGACCAGGGAGTGTATATTTCCTCCATTTTCTCGTCTCAGTGTACCTTACCTGCTGAGGTGGTTGTAATTGGGGTAACTGAGAATATTCCGGTGCTTGTGGACAGTGGAGCAGGAGTCAATTTGGTGGTTGCTCATTTTGTCCAGACCCATAGCCTGATGAGTAGGTCGCTAGCTAGACCCCTAAGCGTTCAGGCCATTGACTCTGTCCCGCTCAGCCAGGGGAGCATTACCCAAGTCGTAGACAATATACATCTGCGTATAGAAGCTTGTCATGAAGAGTCCCTGTCATGCTACGTCTTGGAGAGCATACCAACTCCCATTGTCTTAGGTCTCCCTTGGTTGAGAAAACACAACCCGGTCATAGACTGGCGGTCCAGAGAAGTAGTCAGCTGGGGTCAGTCGTGTAAGGACTGCTGCCCGGTAGCTATGATCTCTGCCGTCCTTCTACAACCTACCCCTTCTTCTCCAGTGGGGGCAGTAGAGGTGCTTGAAGGGAGTAGGGGCAGGACTCTACCCTCACTACATTCTAACCTGATATTTCAGAGACCTCTTAGGAGGAGGGGTCAGAGGAGGGTGGGGGTTCCCTCGGTGCATTGTGGGGGTGTGAGTTTGGAGACACAGGGGAACGCCTCTGTTACCACTTCTGTAAAGAGTTCATCATCTTGTGGCAGACGCATGCGTGAAAATAAACGTTCAGGTCCGGACCTGTGTGTGAGTGATTACATATGGGTGTCCACCAAAAAGATCAGGTGGAAGTGTGGATCTGGAATCTGGAGTTCAAGGGTAATCGGGCCATATCGGGTGTCAGCCATTGTCGGTCCAAAGACTTACCAGTTGGAGTTACCCTCTGTAATGCCCATAAACAACTCATTCCAAAGGTCGGCGCTCTGGAGATTTGTGCCGCCTACGTTGTCATCTCCATCGTGCTGTGTCCACCATAACCCTGAGGGTCAGGTGACTGAGGAGGTGAACTCTGGTGAATCGAGACTTTCTCACTGTAGGTTGTTTACTGGTGAGGTCCAGTGTTGAGGGTCCAGAGGCCCCTCATTGAAAGGGGGGTACTGTCACGATCCAATTTTGGATTTGTGGCAGATCTGGTTTGCCTCAGTTTAAGACCTTTTTTCCTTTCTGGTCATCTGGGGTTAATATAGTTTTTCCCCCTCTGGTGGCCGCTGGTGTTATTGCATTGCTGCTGGGTCAGCTGATGTTTGTGGTGACCACTCCCTCCATCCTTTACAAGGTCACCGGGTTCATCAGCTGACTGTCGATGTTAGTTCATTCTTCAGCGACCAAGCTGGGAGTAGGAGCTTGCTGGGAACTGTTGTTCTACTGCTGTGTCCAGTGAATCTGGTGTTTCTGTCCTGCAGCATTAAGCTAAGTTTGGTTTCCCTTTACCTTTTCTGTATACCCTGTTAACTGTTGTATTTATACACTGGTGCAGTCCACCTCCCTTGGGGGGGAGAGGGGGCTATTGACAGGGCCTGCACAGGAGACAGGGATACGCTGGCGGCTCAGGCCTCCTAACCATCATAGGTAGCCCTGAGATAAGGGAAAGCCAGGGCCCCATATTAGTGGAAGGGACAGGTGCGGGTCCCAGTATGCCGTCCTGCCCCTTTATTGCCGGTAACGGCGTGACAGTGATGTGCAGACTTAGTTTTACGCCACTCACAGCATTTTGCATTTTGTCAAAAAACTTCTACTTTTGCCTCACCTGACCAGAGCACCTTCTCCTACAAGGTAGCTATGTCCCTTATAAGGCTTTTTTGCAGACAGAACTTCTTATGGCTTGCTTTTAAACTAATTTATACTACGAATAGTTGTCTTGTGGACAGATTCTCCCACTTGAGATGTGGATCTCTGCATCTCCTCCAGAGTGATCATGGGGCTCTTGGCTACTTCTCTAACTAGTGCTCTCCTTGCTTGAGATGTCAATTGTTTAGGTGGACAGCTATGTCTTGGCAGGTTTGCAGCTGTAGCTGTGCCATATTCCTTCCATTTTTGGATGATAAATTGAACAGTGTTCTGGGAGATGTTGAGAGCTTGAGCTATTTTTTTTATAACTTAACCCTGTTTTACACTTTTCCACAACTTTATACCAGATCTCTCTGGTGTGCTCCTTGGTTTTCATGATGTTGTTTGATCCCTAATGTTCTCAAACAAACCTCTGAGGCATTCACAGAACAGATGTAGTTATACTGAGAATAAATTAAAAATATTGAGGCAAAAGGTCACTCAAGATTTTATTTATGGATATCAGACTACAGATGGCTCAATACAAATGCATGTCAAAATGTGCAGAATTATATTTTAAAATATTAAGAAAATCATGTATTTTTTTTAGACTTCTCAAATACTTCTTATTGTGTTGGTATATCACATAAAATCCTAATTAAAAAACATTTCAGTGAACTGGTCTTACATTAAAAAAATGTGGAAAATTTCATGGGGTATGAATACTTTTTCAGTGTGCATATGTGTCTCTCAAATTCTTGCTATATACTAAGGAAAGCCAGGTTCAAAAAAGTGTTAAGTCTTAGCACTACAGATCCTGATGAGGTGCTCTTGGCTAGCTGTGCATATAACCAGGCTATGCTTTCAGTCTCTCAGCTTGGAGAGAGAAACAAGTTATATCTCGCTGAGTGGACACTGCACAGGCCATGTGCTTCAAAACTGCAAGTATCACTGGTTGCTATTGATAAGTTGTTTTGTGTGACTAGCCTGGGCCTAGGGACTTTGTTTATCATTATGTTTTTCCTGTGCTGTGCAACCAGTGAAATAAAATTGACACAGATATCAGTATAACCATATTTTTGATTGTGTGCCACAAGAAGACTGCGCCATACCTTTTTACCCTGGGAAGGGAAAACCCACACAATGGTTACGTCACAATATGCAGATAACCATATCTCATTCAGATAACGACTTGTCACCAATAATATTTAGAGCAATGTAATAAAAGTACAATAACTGCAGCGTCATGCTTTGTAATGATAATAAAATCTTGGCTGCCATTATCCTTACAATGTTATAGTGGCCTCAGGTTACCATATTTTCAACACAAAATGCTCTTCTATATACTATTGTAACCTGCAACCATATTCACTGTATAACTCCACAGATGCAGGTCGTCACAGTGCAGTATATGTGATTGATTGAATCAGCATAAGCATTAAGACCACCCCTCCCCCTTACACATTAAATGGGTGTCGGACTATCGTTGCTTTGGCAATCGTTCATCCGACAGAAATGTCAGTCATCTCTCTCATACACAGGAGCACTTGCTCAAACAAGATATCTGTCGGCCGCTTATCTCCAGGAGAACAATGTGATTGGTAGTTCGAAATTGGACATGCCTGTTGTGATTCGGTTCGTGGGCTCCCCCGGTGGTCTCTTGTGGTACTGGTGTCCTGCAAGCTTTGCCTTCTCAGTTCACCTGTTCCTATCAGGATGTGGGAGTATCCTATTTAACCTTGCTCCTCAGTCATTCTAATGCTGGCCATCAATGTATCCAGAGTGATTCGGTTGCATGTTCCTGCTCCCAGTTTTCTGCTCAGCTAAGTTGGACACTTTAGTCCTTAAGTCTATTTTTGGATGTTTTGTCCAGTTTGCACTTATGTGAATCTCTGCAGCTGGAAGCTCTTGTTGGGCTGAAATTACCACTCCAGTGGCATGAGTTGTCACATGAGTTAAGGTAATTTCAGGATGGTGTTTTGAAGGGTTTTGCAGCTGACCGCGAAGTCCTCTGTTGTATCTTTCTGCTATTTAGTTAGCGGGCCTCTCTGTGCTAAATCTGCTTTCATACTACGTGTGTCTTTTCATCTGCTCTCACCGTTATTATATGTGGGGGGCTGCTATCTCCTGTGGGGACATTCTCTGGAGGCAAGCCAGGACTGTGTTTTCTTCTACCAGGGGTAGTTAGTTCTCCGGCTGGCGCGCGGCATCTAGAGACAACGCAGGAATGCCCCCTGGCTACTTCTAGTGTGGTGTGTAGGTTTAGCATCGCGGTCAGCTCTAGTTTCCATCACCCGAGAGCTTGTCCGTTTATTCTATGCTTCTGATGTTTCCTTGCCATTGGAAACCATAACACATGCCCCATCAACATTTCTGCAACCGATTGGCTGGTGTCACCATGCAAAATAGTGTTAACCGAACATGTCCCTATCGGCAGATGCGGCTGACATTAGTTTAATCTACATGGGTGGCTTTATCCCCTAGAATCAGGGAGAAATACTTTGAGCATCTTATGAGGGTAACTCTATTATATTTTTATGGTATATGATATATTCTTTACATGACGCTCATAAAACTTCTATCTTACACATAGAAAATGATATATAACTTCTAGCAGTTGATTCCAACTCTTTGTGAAAGGACTTGATTTATCTCACAAGTACTCACTGAATACACTTTTACAGTGGCATACCACCAATGGCGGCACACCACGCAGCTGTTATGGGGCCCGTGAGTCAGGCCTACCCCACCTGGGATTGCACGTACAACTGTATCAGCATCCTGGATGCTGATACAGTTGAAAACAATGATGAAAGAGGGAGCCGTCCATGCTGTCCTCTGCATCTGAGCTCTGATGTCTTAGGGTACTGTCACACAGTGGCACTTTTGTCGCTACAACGGTACGATCCGTGACGTTCCAGCGATATCCATACGATATCGCTGTGTCTGACATGCAGCAGCGATCAGGGACCCTGCTGAGAATCATACGTAGATCATAGCAGATCGTTTGGAACTTTCTTTCGTCGCTGGATCTCCTGCTGTCATCGTTGGATCGGTGTGTGTGACACCGATCCAACGATGCGTTCGCTTGTAACCGGGGTAAACATCGGGTTACTAAGCGCAGGGCCATGCTTAGTAACCCGATGTTTACCCTGGTTATCATCGTAAAAGTTAAAAAAAACAAACAGTACATACTCACATTCCGGTGTCCGTCAGGTCCCTTGCAGTCTGCTTCCCGCTCTGACTGACTCCCGGCCGGAAAGTAAGAGCAGAGCACAGCGGTGACGTCACTGCTGTGATCTGCTTTCACTTTACGGCGGCACTCAGTCAGAGCGGGAAGCAGACGGCAAGGGACCTGACGGACACCGGAATGTGAGTATGTACTGTTTTTTTTTTTTTACTTTTACGATGGTAACCAGGGTAAACATCGGGTTACTAAGCGTGGCCCTGCGCTTAGTAACCCGATGTTTACCCTGGTTACCCAGGGCCTTCGGCATCGTTGGTCGCTGGAGAGCGGTCTGTGTGACAGCTCCCCAGCGACCACACAACGACTTTCCAACGATCACAGCCAGGTCGTATCGCTGGTCGTGATCGTTGGAAAGTTGCAGAGTGTGACAGTACCCTTAGTGCAGCAGGTGCTATGACATTACTTCATGACACCTGCTGTGCCCAGAGACTGGAGCAGTGGGAGAATGATGAGTGGTATTTATTTAATTATTTTAAAGCCATTATACTTTAAAGTACAAAGGGGGTGCATTATACTATATGTATGGAAGGCTATATAGGGCTTATTATAATATTTGGAGGGCTATGTGGGTGCGAGTATACTATTTGAAGAGCTACATGGGGGCCATTATACTATGTGAAGGGCATTATACTATATTAAAGGCTGTGTTTGGCCTCATGATACTGTATACATAAAATTATACAATGTGGAAGATTGTTTAGGGGCCATTATACTGTTTGGAGGTCTAGTAGGGGCCATTATACAGTGTTGAGGGTTGTTTTGGGGACATCTTACTGTGTGAAGAGGTATGGGAGCTGCTATACTGTATGTTGGTTCATTATAATGAATGGAAAGCTGTGTTGGGATCACAGTTGGGGAATTGCAGCGCCCCAGTGTCCTGGTCGTTGCAGTACTGATGCTTCGCCGCTAAGGGGGGCTATGGTACGTCTGATGGCACTGAAGGAGTTCACCTGACCAGGTATCACAGACACCAATACACTTCACAGTCTGGCCTCCAGGGGGAGCTAAGGGTGCTATGTATTAGGCCACTCCTCACAATCTGGTAAAACTGGGGGTTAGGTAGGAAGTTAGTTAGAAGCTGACTGGGTTGGAACCAGGCAACATCCTGTGGCAGAGGGTGTTGCAGGGGAAGATTCAGGGGGGTCCCTGTCAGGGGTCGGATCCTGACAGAGGCCTAGCGAACAGAAAGAAGGTTACGGGACCGCGCCTGCACTTCATTGCGGCGGTACCCCAAGAAAGGACAAGAAGCGAGGTTTATTGTGCTGAGTGAGAAACGAGATCAACGCAACAAGGAGAAACACCAGTAGGAGTCGTGCTGTAAGACGAGGCAACATCCTACTGAGGCGCGTAGCCGGTGGCCGGAAACGCCGAGGAAGTATTGAGCTCCAGGCCTTACTTCAAATCTACGGCAGGACAGTCAGTTATAGATGGGCTGTCTCACTCAAATCACCTAAGAAGACATAGGGGGCAACATTTGGAGAGGGGCGACACTAGGGTCCCGGAAGAGCTCCGAGCCTACCCATCATACGGGTGCGTCCTAGCCATATCATCTGGGGGGATGAAGAAGAACATCATAATCGAGTTGTGAGGGAACTTCAGAAACAGACACAACAGTTGTGGGGACTATCCCGTAAGCACAGCAGGGGAGGACCACAACACACAAGCGCTAGAAGGTAGGCACAGATTTCCACCTGCAAAGGGAACTCTGGAGGTGCCATCGGACCAGCCGGACTCAGGTAGCCTGGTTAACCGTATTCCGGACTGAGGATCCTGAAGCCTTCAGTAAAGAGGTAAAGAGACTGCAACCTGGTGTCCTCGTTATTCACCGCGACTTGCACCGCACCACAACATCATCACATCCTCAACTTTCACTGGACGCCCCTCAGCAGGGCCACGGACCGGGTCTAGCCACCGTGACAACCCCAGAACTGAGACACAGAAGCCCGGTACCCGGTACCCCTCGGCCCTGCGGCAGTGGGGGCGCTCCAGAATCACACTGTGTTGAGGTCACCATACTTTGCTGAGGCGGGGTACAGTAGAAGCATCATACTGTGCATGCGGAGGGTACTGTGGGGTGATCATACTGTGTTTGTGGAGGCACGTTTGTTGGAATCATACTTTATGAAGGAAATGAAAGGGGAATCTAGGGGCTTTAGTAGAAGGAAAATTACTTTGTAAGGGCTGCAAGTTATGAGATATGCATTTTTTTTGGGGGGAGGGGGGATTAGAACTTTTGCTATAGTTCGCCATGATTTCTATGTATGCCTCTGCACTTTGTTGGTTTCTAAATTGGACTGACGCAAAATACACATAAAAAACACTGCTGAATATTATGCGCTAAGTTTATGCTTAGCGCATAATGATTTGAAAATAAAGTTTGGGGATTTGTTTTAACTAAAAACAAGAACCTCGATATAAGAATATTTTTCTATTGTGTATTATTGCAGTTTGTAAAGCAGTAGAAGGAATAAAACACGTGGTAACAGTGAGTCACATTGGAACTCATTCAACGGCCATGCAAACAGAGATCTGATTGAAAACAAAACAGGACACTGGAGCAGAACATATTACTCCAAGCATAGTTCTAATTCTATACTGGAAATTAGGACACAACTTATATTTTACAGCGTAATATAAGAAAATGATACTGTGGAAAATGCTGTGTACCAATCAAAAGTGCACACAATAATATATTTTATTTTCTTCTGAAAGATTCTCCAACACATTGATGCATAGTCAAATATATGCTGCACTTTTGTGATGGAGTAACTTCTATCAGTAACTAAATCAATAACTAAGCTTGTGCCATATTTTTGTTCAGGCACAGGGGGAGGAGAATGAAACACCACTTAGAAATTATTAAACGTGTGCCCCACTCTAATAAAACTTTAAAACATAAGTTGTGTTTCTATATGGTACATAAGGCCATATTCGCATCTGATGGATGTTTTCTACAGTGTATTTTCCAGCAACAGCACAATCACAAATAAGTCACATATGCAGCACACTGGTGATGATGACCCAATTTGGCCTTGTACATGAAAACTCTCCCCCCACCACCATTGCCAAAGCCAAAGGACAAATTGGCTATACTACCGACAATATGGCCGAGGTCACAATTTTTAATGCAATGTGAGAAACTCGCGCAAGTCTCTCGCATCAATACCCGGCACTGCCATCGGCACTCAGGACCAGAGTGTGAGGCTGCATGTATTTCTATGCAGCCGCACACTCTGGTCCCGAGTGCCGGCGGCAGTGTCTGGTATTGATGCGAGAGACTCGTGCGAGTTTCTCGCATTGCACTCGCAAGTGTGACCCCAGCCTAAGTTTAAGGCTACGGTCACACAATCAGTATGTGGTGAGTATTTTACATCAGTGTTTGTAAGCCAAAACCAGGAGTGGAACAATCAAAGGAAATGTATAATAGAAACATATGCACCACTTCTGGATTTTTCACCCACTCCTGGTTTAGCCTTTTAAATACTGATGTGAAATGCTGATCAGATATTGATAGTGTGACCGTAGCCCAAAGGCTTGTTCAGACAAGTGTATTATATGGACGTGTGCTGTCTTAGAAAAAATCGTACCACATTCCGTCCAATGTAACATGGTAGGGCTATACAGATGATAGTTTTTTTCATTTGAACCGAGGGCTGGAATGAAAAAAAATTGCAGCATGAACTATTCTTGCCTGATTCTAGGATGAGAGTTGCCTCTTCAGTTTGTCAATTTGTTGGGTATGTGGACCCTATGCTGAACATCAGTGTGGCATCTGATTTTTAGCATTTGGCCATATTCAGATGGTCAGTATTTTGGTCAGTATTTTACATCAGTATTTATAAGCCAAAACCAGGAGTGGGTGAGAAATACAGAAGTATTGATGTGTTTCTCTTATACATGCGGCATCCATGTATCTGAGCCTCCTGATGATCCTAAATGGTGAAACGCGTTGAGGCATGTTTGGACATCATATATGATGAGTACCTCTTTTTGACTTACTGTTATCATCATGATATAATATATAACACCAGTTTTTGATCTGTGCTGTGTGTTATTTTGTTTTTCATCCTGCCTTAAATTGGTTAACATGGCCACCCTTTGGGTGTATTGTATGGCTAAGCCCATGAAGGTATTAGATAATCTTCAGGGATTCCTAGGGTGAGCCGCCGCTGAGTGGGGGCGCCATATCCGCTGAACATTAGGGTGCCAACCCCCGCAGCTAGGCAGGATTTCATATCAGCAGCGAACAGTTGAGTGAGGTACTATATGTTTTTATGCACTTCTGCATTTTTGTTAATGTGTCATTCATCCTTTCACACTAATCGAATATTGCCATCTGCCACCCATCAATCCTCCATTGGCAATCCCTGTCCCTTTTCATTTTCCTGTGGTGTTTAAATGGTGGTCTTTCTGAGACACCAGCCAGGGCTGAACCCAAGAGATTTAGGGACAGTCGTCGAGCAGCGGGGCGCCAGTCTCGTATTATTTGTTAGGGTGCCAACCTCCGCTGATAGGCAGTCTAAATCAGGCTTAAGTGTCAGGGTCATTTAGTCAGCACTAGTGTTGAGCGATACCGTCCGATACTTGAAAGTATCGGTATCGGAAAGTATCGGCCGATACCGGCAAAGTATCGGATCCAATCCGATACCGATACCCGATACCAATACAAGTCAATGGGACTCAAGTATCGGACGGTATTCCTGATGGTTCCCAGGGTCTGAAGGAGAGGAAACTCTCCTTCAGGCCCTGGGAACCATATTAATGTGTAAAATAAAGAATTAAAATAAAAAATATCGCTATACTCACCTGTCCGACGCAGCCGGGACCTCAGCGAGGGAACCGGCAGCGTTGTTTGTTTAAAATTCGCGCTTTTACCTGGTTACGTGAAGTCCCGGCTTGTGATTGGTCAGGGCGGCCATGTTGCCGGGACGCGGACCAATCACAGCAAGCCGTGACGAAATTACGTCACGGCTTGCTGTGATTGGTCCGCGTCCCGGCAACATGGCCGCCATTAACCAATCACAAGCCGTGACGTCACGGGAGGCTGGACATGCGCGTATTTTGAAAAGCGCGCGTGTCCAGCCTCCAGTGACGTCCCGGCTTGTGATTGGTTAATGGCGGCCATGTTGCCGGGACGTCACTGGAGGCTGGACACGCGCGCTTTTCAAAATACGCGCATGTCCAGCCTCCCGTGACGTCCCGGCTTGTGATTGGTTAATGGCGGCCATGTTGCCGGGACGTCACTGGAGGCTGGACACGCGCGCTTTTCAAAATACGCGCATGTCCAGCCTCCCGTGACGTCACGGCTTGTGATTGGTTAATGGCGGCCATGTTGCCGGGACGCGGACCAATCACAGCAAGCCGTGACGTAATTTCGTCACGGCTTGCTGTGATTGGTCCGCGTCCCGGCAACATGGCCGCCCTGACCAATCACAAGCCGGGACTTCACGTAACCAAGTAAAAGCGCGAAATTTAAACAAACAACGCTGCCGGTTCCCTCGCTGAGGTCCCGGCTGCGTCGGACAGGTGAGTATAGCGATATTTTTTATTTTAATTCTCTTTTTTACACATTATTACATTAATGTTGTTGCGATACCCGATACCCGATACCACAAAAGTATCGGATCTCGGTATCGGAAATTCCGATACAGCAAGTATCGGCCGATACCCGATACTTGCAGTATCGGAATGCTCAACACTAGTCAGCACGGTTGCCTGCATGTTGATTGTATTTACTTCATGGTTTTAAAGTGACTAATTAAAGGATAAATCTTTTCTTCAGTATCATTGTGATATAAGGTTTTTTTGTTGTTTTTCTTGATTTTTTTTTACCTTATTTAAAATAATGTTCTTCAGTTTTTTCTATTATACTTTCCTTTTGATTGTTCCTCTCCTGATTTTGGCTTACAAATACTGAGGTAAAATACTGACTAAATGCTGAACTTGTGAACGTGGCCATACTTTGCCATTATTAATATAGGAATAAATTCTTTAACTGTAGACGCATTAAAACAGATCATACACGGGTCGCACATGGACATCACACAGATGTTATATGGGTGTAAAAAACAGAAACACTGATTATAATATGGATGAAAATCCACAGTTTTGTGGATGAAGATTGGAGGATATTTCATATGCTCATCTCACCTCGGCCTAAGACTGATGATTTACCTATAACGTAGCTTAGCTTTGAACCCATGGTAAACCTAAACTTGTTTTTTAGGGTAATGGATATAATTTTTATTTCCGGATATTTGAGAGGGAGGCATCTAATAATAGAGCAGGGCAGAGGTATGGAAATGACATTTGCCTCTGGGCTGCTTATTCTGCCTGTGCTGCGCTGCTCATGGTCACACTCATGTTACAGTTCCTCCATACAATCTGATTATAATGTGTACTAAGAATGTCATGTTCACTTTGGCTTAGTAATGATTCATCACTTTTGAGATGTGCAAAACAATTCTTTTGCTTTTTTGGCTACAGTAGTTGTATGTGCTGACAGACATCAGGAAAGCTGCAAGTAATTCTACAACCCTAGGGCATCTTTGCTGGATTTGCAATGCCATGGCAAGTATACAAGGCCAGCCTAATCTGTTGAGATCAAGTGACTCCTATAAGCCTATATATATATATATATATATATATATATATATATATATATATATATATATATATATACATATATACAGCATTGTAAACTCACATACCTTAAATATAAGCTTAGGGTCCTCCTCCATGGAAGTGCAGGAGTCAGAGTTTAAGATGACCCCATCATATGGCCCACTGTCCTTCTCGCCTGCTGGCTGGAACATTCTCCTGATAGACTTCTTCATATTTCATCTGTTATTTCCTTTTTCCTACAGATAAAAATGCCACAGTCACCATAGATATTACAGCAGGCTTGTGCAGGGGTCAGGTCTAGAGGAGTCTGTAAGTGACACAAAGGATTAATATATATTCCCTGCTCTTTCCTAAACTTGACCACCAACATGTGAAGGAACCAAGATGGAAATGTAAAGTTGCACTGATTTTGTGTGTCCCACTGCTGTTTGTCAGGATCAGAAATGTTCAATGCATGCTGCCGTGTGTAATGTAAGTAAATGGGAGGCTGCAGAACAGAAACTCCCTCGTCAAGTCCCGCCTAAGCATCAGAAGCCAACCTCACGAGCGAGTCCTGACAGGCGATGTGTAGGATTTCTCCAGAGTTACCGCACTCAGTGGATATCAGGCACCTTTTATAGTGTTCCTAACGTCATGTGTGGTGTCATGGACAGACCACGAGGTGACACATTGCAATGACTGGATAATCTTATTCTTCATCATACTGTACTGCTGGAAAAGAAGCTACAGACACAGAAAATATAATTTCTGCTATGTACTGTGGTCTGGAAGGCGCCTTTGTAACTTTTCCCTGTAATCTAGGCTGGATTTGTTGATCTAACTGTGATATGATTGTACTGTTTGTAATGTTTAGTTAGTGTTATAATATGCACAGGCGCCAAGGTTTTCTGCCTCTTTGACAACACTTACAGTAATTATAGACAACAGACAGCCTCTATACTGCAGTAATGTAGAACGGCATCTTATACAGCAGACAACTGTGCTGCATATTATGTTAATTATTACGTGTCACTTATAGAGCATCATCATATTCCACAGAGGATGCCAAACATCATCATTGTCCCCATTGGGGCTCACAATCTAGACTCCCTATCAGTATGTCTTTGGAGTGTGAGAGGAAACTGGAGAAACTGGAGGAAACCCACGCAAACACGGGGAGAACATACAAACTCCTTGCAGATGTTTTCCTTGATGGGATTTCAAACCCAGAACCCCAGTGTTGCAAAGCAACCATGCTAACCACTGAGCCACAATGCTGCCCCAATATTTTGTACATATGGATAGATAATAGTGTATTACTTTGTAGGAACATTCCACTAGCTAAAAAAATTATTGCAAGTTGGCAGCTCTTCACGATTCCTTCACTTACACCCTCAGAGACTCAATTTTAAAGAGAGTCTGTCAGAAGAAGTTGACAGTATAAACTAAGCAGATAGCCTTGGAAGGGATACAATAAAATATTCTCACCTTTAGTGTTTTAATTGTTGCCTCTGTTCTATAGAATCTGAAGTTTAATCAAATATGCTAATTGGGGTGCATTGTGCATGGTTTCGCCTTTCCCCACCTTCCTTACTGGTGGTTGACATCACTTACTTGCCTGGAGTGAGCATTGTCCACAGAAAAAGCTCAGGCAAGCCAGCTCTGTCAGTTTACAATAAGGAAAAATTAGGGTTGTAACCTAACCAAAATAATCGTCCCAAAAGCACTAATTAACTACAAAACTAAGGAACAACAAATATGCAAGTATAAAAGTAGATATGTACAGTGCCTTGCAAAAGTATTCGACCCCCTGGAACTTTTCAACCTTTTCCCACATATCATGCTTCAAACATAAAGATACCAAATGTAAATTTTTGGTTAAGAATCAGCAACAAGTGGAACACAATTGTGAAGTTGAATGAAATGTAATGGTTATTTTACATTTTTGTGGAAATTCAAAAACTGAAAAGTGGGGCATGCAAAATTATTCGGCCCCTTTACTTTCAGTGCAGCAAACTCACTCCAGAAGTTTATTGTGGATCTCTAAATGATCCAATGTTGTCCTAAATGCCTAATGATGATAAATATAATCCACCTGTGTGCAATCAAGTCTCTGTATAAATGCACCTGCTCTGTGATAGTCTCAGGGCTCTGTTTGACGCACAGAGAGCATTATGAAGACCAAGGAATGCAACAGGCAGGTCCGTGATACTGTTGTGGAGAAGTTTAAAGCTGGATTTGGATACAAAATGATTTCCAAAACTTTAAACATCCCAAGGAGCACTGTGCAAGCGATCATAATGAAATGGAACGAGTATCATACCACTGCAAATCTACCAAGACCCGGCCGTCCCTCTAAACTTTCATCTCAAACAAGGAGAAGACTGATCAGAGATGCATCCACGAGGCCCATAATCACTCTGGATGAACTGCAGAGATCTACAGCTGAGGTGGGACAGTCTGCCTATAGGACTACAATCAGTTGTACACTGCACAAATCTGGCCTTTATGGAAGAGTGGCAAGAAAGCCAGAAGAAAGCCATTTCTCAAAGATATCCATAAAAATTGTGGTTTAAAGTTTGCAACAAGCCACCTGGGAGACACACCAAACATATGGAAGAAGGTGCTCTGGTTAGATGAAACCGAAATCAAACTTTTTGGCAACAATGCCAAATGATATGTTTGGCGTAAACGCAACACAGCTCATCACCCTGAACACACCATCCCCACTGTCAAACATGGTGGTGGCAGCATCATGGTTTGAGCCTGCTTTTCTTCAGCAGGGACAGGGAAGATGGTTAAAATTGATGGGAAGATGGATGGAGCCAAATACAGGACCATTCTTGAAGAAGCCCTGTTGGAGTCTCCAAAAGACCTGAGACTGGGATGGAGATTTGTCTTCCAACAAGACAATGTTCCCAAACATAAAGCAAAATCTACAATGGAATGATTCACAAATATAAGTATCCAGGTGTTAGAATGGCCAAGTCAAAGTCCAGACCTCAATCCAATCGAGAATCTGTGGAAAGAGCTGAAAACTGCTGTTCACAAACGATCTCCATCAAACCTCACTGAGCTCGAGCTGTTTGTCAAGGAAGAATGGGCAAGAATTTCAGTCTCTCGATGTACAAAACTGATAAAGACATACATCAAGCAACTTTCAGCTGTAATCGCAGCAAAAGGTGGAGCAACAAAGTATTAAGTTAAAGGGGCCGAATAATATTGCATGCCCCACTTTTCAATTTTTGATTTTCCACAAAAATTAAAAATAATCAATAAATTTCGTTCAACTTCACAATAATGTTCCACGTGCTGTTGATTCTTCACCAAAAATTTACATTTGGTATCTTTGTGTCTGAAGCATGATATGTGGGAAAAGGTTGAAATGTTCCAGGGAGCCGAATACAGTGCCTTGTGAAAGTATAAATTTTTTTTTCCAAAATAACAAACATAGACAAGAAAGGTGGGTGAGCAAATAAGGGAAAATTGCGCCATTGATGGAGACAATGCAGAGTTACATCTGAGCAAAATGTGACCACCTTAATTCTTGACACAGAATAAGTAGATAAGGCAATGGTTCCCAACTATTCTGACCTTGAGAGCCACATTCAGCTCTGCAAGAGGGTCGCGAGCCACATCCAGCTACTGCCCCCTCACAGTAGTGGCATGGGTATAATGATAACCAAAGTTTTTCCACACAAATCACAACTATACACACAAATCACAAATCACCAGTATACACATAAATCACCAGCAGTACACCAAGATCCTGGGGTACCCCCCCCCCCCCGACGTTCAGCATTCTCCCATGACTCACTCCCAACACAGTCACTTCCATCTTCAAGCACCTCCTCTGACCGGTAGTATCATCCTGTCAACAGCATACCATACTGTACTTAAATTATGTCTTAACCCCCAGGACCAGTAGAAGTATACCTAAATCTGCTCTTCTCTGCAGTGCTACTCACAAAGTTCACCATTTTGAGATGTGCTCTTCATACCAGTTTGCTAAATCTGGAGCTAATGCACCAAGCTGGCAGACGGCCGCAAGCCACAATTCACGGGACTGCGAGCCACATGTGGCTCACGAGCTACAGGTTGGGGACCCCTGAGATAAGGGATAATGATTTGTTTCAAAGGTGTAAGTGACATATATACCAAAAGGTGCATCAAAGATGAGCACGCAATTGATCCAAATATAACAAAGATATAATAGTATAGATTAAGGGGCCAGCAATATTAAAGTCCCATGCATTGAATTGCATAAGGTGAAAATGGTACATATGATAATGAATACATGTTCAGGCTCACCCACCAATCACCTAAAGCGTGTGTCACCAATTATTCATCAGGGGTTTTTTTTGTTTGTTTGTTTTTTTCAAAGGGCCAATAAGGGACGCAGGAGTATGCAAAACCATTGGGTGGAATGGTGAACTGAGCCTCTGGCCAGGCTCGGGCAATTCTGAGAACGGCAATCACCCTATTTGAATGGATTGATCGATATTCACTAGTGATGATCGAGTGTGCTCGCATATCGTGTTATCCGAGCATGCTTGGGCGTTATCCGAGTATCTCGGGCGTGCTCAAGTAATGTGTTCGAGTACCTGCGGCTGCATGATTTAATGAAAAGGAAGTCCCCGTATGTGTTGTGCTGTCTAACCCCTATACGACATGCGCCATACTAGTACGGCGCATGTCGTGTCTCTCCCTTTGATGTGGGCTCTGGCGCTGAGCCCAAATCAAAGTCGTGACATGTCAGCTGTTTGGCACTGCTGACATGTGCGTGCAATAGCGACAGGTGGAATCGCAATCCACCTGCCGCTGTTAACTAGTTAAATGCCACTGTCAAACGCCGACAGCGGCATTTAACTACCGCTTCCGGCCATCGGGCTGGAAATGCGTGCATCGCCGACCCCTGTCATGTGATCGGGGGTCAGCGATGCATCGGCATGACAACCTGAGGTCTCCTTGAGACCTCTATGGTTGCTGATGCCGGCTTGCTGTGAGCGCCACCCTGTGGTCGGCACTCATAGCAAGCCTGTAATTCAGCTGCATAGGAGCGATCTAATGATGCTCCTATGTAGCAGAGCCAATCCAGTTGTGCCAGCTTCTAGCCTGCCATGGAGGCTATTGAATCATGGCAAAAGTAAAAAAAAATGTTTTAAAAAATCTGAAAAAAATATAAATAATATAAAAAGTTGAAATCACCCCCCTTTCGCCCCATTCAAAATAAAACAATAAAAAACAATCAAACATACACATATTTGGTATCACCGCGATCAGAATCGCCAGATCTATCAATTGAAAAAGAGGATTAACCTGATCGCTAAATGGCGTAGCCAGAAAAAAATTCGAAACGCCAGAATTATGTTTTTTTGGTCACCGCAACATTAAAATGCAATAACAGGCGATCAAAAGAACTTATCTGCACAAAGGTGGTATCATTAAAAACAACAGCTCAGCACGTAAAAAATAAACCCTCACCTGACCCGAGATCCCGAAAAATGGAAATGCTACGAGTATCGGAAAATGGCGCATTTTTTTTTTTTTTTTTTTTTTTTTTTTAAGCAAAGTTTGGAATTTTTAAAAAAATAACGTAAACATTTTTGGTGTCTATGAACTCGTAATAACCTGGAGAATCATAATGGTAGGTCAGTTTTAGCATTTAGTGAACCTATCAAAAAAGCCAAACAAAAAACAAGTGTGGGATAGCACTTTTTTTTGCAATTTCACCACACTTGGAATTTTTTTCCCATTTTCTAGTACAAGACATGGTAAAACCAATGGTGTTGTTCAAAAATACAACTCGTCCCGCAAAAAATAAGCCCTCAAATGACCATATTGACGGAAAAATGAAAAAGTTATGGCTCTGGGAAGGAGTGGTGCGAAAAACAAAAATGCAAAAACGAAAAAGGGCTGCAGCGTGAAAGGGCTACAGCAGCGAAACATGCAGCTGCAGGGATTTGAACATATTACTCAAGCACGCCCAGGATACTCAGATAACACCCTTGCATGCTCGGATAACATAATACCAGAGCACGCTCGCTCATGACTAATATCCACGTATGCACCCCACCACTACATTTATTTGATTGGCCAGAGATGACTGATTGCTGTCCCCTTAAATAGGTGATAATTTGCTAGGTTCCAACAAACAATTCAAAGCTCTAGATCCACAGTACACAATTTGTAACAGGTACTCAACCTTCTTTGATGCAGTTATTAAGAATATCTTCATATATACTAGTGAGGATGTTCGCCATCTCAAGCACTAGCCCTCTATAACACTGGGTCTTGGCGGCACACCTGCTACCTCTTTTACCCTATAGCTATGTTCCTAACAGCCCTGGCTGGATCTGCACATTGTGTTGACCAGAACCTGACCATTTATATGACACATGAGCTCGAAGAACATATTGGGGACATGACACAGACAAACATTAATCAGGGAAAGATTGTGAATCACCAGCAACAGAATAAACTTCAGGCAAACTCAGCTCTATAAATTACTTCAGTCTTGTAAGGTTAATTTCAATAAATATATGTACAAAAGGTAAAATTATATACAAATAATCAAATATTTCAGATCAATTACCTCATACAATTTTCAGGTGCATGAGTGAAAAAGTCAATCCTTAGGGAAATCAATAGCTTTATCTCAGTAAATCCTCATAGGAAGTAAGAGAAAACTTTCCAATTTCCTCACTGTGAGTGTTCATAGGCTTATAGTCATTACACCGAGGAAGGGCAGCTACTTTCTGACCAATTATACATGATACTGGTACGGATCATTAGAGGATCTTGGTATAATTCTCCTTTATAGATATATTCTATTCATACAGTAATACCCTGTATTACTGACCTTGCCTCCTACAAAACTGAATGCTTAAAGAGAACCCCTCATCAGTTCAAAAGTGGTCAGTTTTATTTCTCATTTTATTTCTACCGTTGTCCAAAATAATCTGTTTTTTGTTTCATTTAAATCCACCATACGGTTCAAGGGATATGGGTCTTTCCATTTAGTGCTAAATTTTATAGACTTTATCAAGGGGGTGTGGCTCACATGATCCTCTGGGGCGTGGCTTTATGCTGCTCTGCCTGATTAGCCTGAGAGCAACGCCCACCCCCCTTGAAAAGGCCCATATCTCTGGAACCGTATGGTGGATTTGTAAAAGAAAAAAAGTAGAATATTCTGGAGTTCAGCAAGAATAAAGTATGAGTAAAAACTGGAAATTTCTGTTATGCATCGTAAATGGGTAATCCCATCTTCAAGATACTATCCTAATATGTTGTAGGTGTAATAATAATAATAGCATATGGCTTCAATTAGAAATGCAGGATAGTTTTTTTATACACTATGTCTCTTTCTGCATGTGGAGGCAGTGCAGGATCTTAGGTATCGATGGTTACGACCCGTGATATAGTGACAGTTAGCTAGTTTTTAGTGGTCGTAACCATGAATCCCTAAGGTCCTGCAGTGCCTCCACATGAGGAAAGAGACATGGTGAATAAAAAAAAACTATACAACATTTCTAATTGGAGTTATTAGCCAATATTTTTATTATTACACCTACTATGTATTGGGATAAGATCTTGGAGATGGGAATACATCTTTAACTGTAAGCTGTTCAGCCTCCATGGAGCGCTTGTCTCATTACATTTATGGTGATTGGTTAGAACCTTGCCACAAATGAGATTCAATTCATTCAATTCTAGCATTGGTCCAGCCACATTGACAAGTCAGGTTGAACAAATTAGTGAATCCTAGTCCCAATTAACATAAAGAAAGGACCTGGAAGTTTATTTCCAAGCCCAGAAATAACTTTATAATGACTTTTCAGGCACATTCCGCCCTGAAAACTGCCTAAAAACTGCCTCAATAAATGTTCAAATGAATGGATGTATGCATTTCTATATAAAACGACATAATGTCTATGTATTCAGTTTTTTGAGCATATTTTAACTGCTTCAGTTTCCAAAGACGCCAAACAGTTAAAAGAAGTGACCTGACCATTCTTCTGGCGATTTTTCACTCTGAAGATGCTGCATATTTTATAAGCGAAGTCAATGGGATGGCTTAAAAGATGCTGGAAAGAAGGATGGGTGTCACTGTTTTTGCAGCTTCCTTGCTTATAAAACCTCGGGGGGATCACTTAGGGTATGTGAACACAGCATCTTTTATATACATTGCAGTGCTTATGCTCATTCTTCTCTGTGCTTTTTTCAGGCTGTTCATGTTGGGTACCAATGTAACAAAAAAACTCAAGTCTAACCTTAGACTAATTGGGATATCTAGGACATGATTCACACCAATCAAGTTCTAGAGACTTTTTTTTTTCCAGGTAATAAAACCTTCAGTAGATTGATACTTGGTATTGGTTATATATTCCATAACACCTCAGCAGTGCCACAGGCTGATCACCTCCATGCCACGCTGCATTGATGCAGTAATTGATGCAAAAGGAGACGACCAAATATTGAGTGCATTTACTGAACATACATTTCAGTAGGCCAACATTTCAGATTTTAAAATCATTTTTCAAGCTGGTGTTATAAAGTATTCTAATTTACTGAGATAATGACTTTTGGGTTTTCATTGGCTGTAAGCCATAATCATCAACATTAACAGACATAGACACTTGAAAGAGATCGCTGTTTGAAATGAATATCTAATATATGAGCTTCACGTTTTGTATTGAAGAACTGTAATAAATAAAGTTTTTGATGATATTCTAATTTTGTGAGAAGCACCTGTATCTACCCCATATGTGCCAAATAATAGTTATTTATTCTGTATGAGTTAGATAATGTTTTTATTAAATGGACAACACATTGAATGCAATACTGGCAAGGAAATGTAATCTATTTTCTGGGTTCTCCTGCAGATAACAGCTGATCTCTGGTGTTCCTGCAGCAGGACTGTATGATCTCCTCTTTTAAGCCAGACTTGTATATTTGGTAAGGATATGTTTCCACAGTCAGGAAACGCTGCGGATTGAATGCTGCATACAGCTGCAGCGTCCAATCCGCAGCGGTCAGATGTTACAGCATAGTGGAGAGGATTTCATGAAATCTCATCTCCACTATGCGTTCAAAGATGCAGGTGGCAGACCTGCGTATACGCACATGAGGCGCGTCTTTATAGACCGCAGCACGTCTATTTATCTTGCAGAGATGCTCAGTCTCCGCAAGATAAATTACACAGTCTATGTATAGGATGCTGTGATTCCTCATGGTTCAATGAATCACCGCGAGTACAAAAGCCGACATCGCTTTTGGCAGAGCTGCGTCCAAAGCGCTGCAAACACGGAACGTGGAAACATAGCCTAATACTACAATAAAAAAGCACATCAGACTGAAAGTAAGATATGAGAGCACCCTGAAAAATGAATTACTTTATTCAGTGTCCATACAGTATTTATTTATAAAACCACGCATACTTCATCATTGGCTTTTCTTTTCTCTAGATGTCATGAGGTCTGTGAGTTATTATCTCATTTCAGTCCCAGATACAGTTGGTTACATTGCATTGCCAATTTAATTTGTTACATGATATCGTGAGAAGACTGGAAGAAGAAAACGTATCCAGTGCTTGCTATTATTAAATGTGTAATTTCCTGTTAACCACCTGACATATGTATTGGAATATTCCTCTATTGTTCTTACAGACTTTATTATATTACACACTTTACAGACAATAATGGTAGCGTTAGATTACCTTCTGTTCCACAAACATTACTTCTGTGCCAGCATTTTAAAAGGGCATTAAATAAAAACATAAATTATAGGTGTAATATATGTGATCATATTTGCATGTGAAATATTGGTTGTCCTTACAGCTACAAAGTGGGCCATTAAGGTTAAATCCCCCTGAGGCACAACTTTCTGTATAATACAGCTCATAAATTTAGCTAAAAATCTATCTGTACCAATGTTCCCGTGTGATATCGGATGCTCACAGAGGCAAGTCTTCAGCGACTATATACAGAAAGTGATTTCACTTTTTTCAGCCACTTGCTAAAAAACATTTTTGACTGCATCTATCTAATGAGGTTCTTGATGAAGTTAGATACTAATACCACGTTCACACAATGAGTATTTGGTCAGTATTTTACCTCAGTATTTGTAAGCCAAAATCAGGAGTGGAACAATTAGAGGAAAATTATGATAGAAACATGTCACCACTTCTGCATTTATCACCCACTCCTGGTTTTGGCTTACAAATACTGAGGTAAAAAACTGACCAAATACTGAACATGTGAACGTAGCTTAAAAGTGACCCAGGTGCTCAAGAGAGCTTGAAATGCGGTTTAAAAAAGATGTATTTCAAAAAATCCTTAGAGAAGACCTTGAAATGTGTTGTAGTGAAATAACTGATCTATGCAATATCCTAATTTGCATGTAGGGGAGAGGCTGGGATGAAGAAGATGTTGTGGCTACAAGGGGGTTGTTTGGAAGTTTTTTGTATTCGTGATTTGTGTGATAAAAAGTAATTTATTGGCCGCTGTTGGGTGTTTGGTTCTCCTACAGGCTATGCATAAAGCCGTCCCTGGGAATGCGGGAGGTCTGTCCACTAGGGAATCCATACAGTAGATAGGGATTCAGATTGCTCTATGCTAGGGATTAGTTAATAGAGCTGAGATTAGTCCACAGTTTGGGAGGGGCTAGATGGGATTTTATAGAAAATGTTTCCAAGTTACGGCCAGACAGAGACAGTCAGACAGACAGTCTAGTCAGAGTCTAATTCTGGGTAGAGCAGAAGTACAAGAGAATGGGTCCAGTCAGTATAAGTTTCCTAGAAGAATGAAGGCACAGCTTTGATTAAGTTTAGACGCAGGGACAGTCTTGGACCTAACGTCTGGAAGAGGTATAGGGAGTCGTGCCTCTGACTCCATGATGAGGAAGATGTCAGTCAGCTTTCAGAGTGAGGTGAAGATGGTGGGTCACAGGACTGGACGTGGACAAGGACTGATGGATCACAAAAAACAAGGTAACATCACTAAATAGAGACTTTGTTTTTGGGCTCATACTCATTTGTGAGAAAATGGTTTGATTACCAAACAGAAAAAATGGACGAGTGCTATGCGATTGCCCGATCTGACAGTGTGGGAAAATGTTCAGAAACTTTCCCACCCTACAGAGCTCATGTCTGGTCAGGCAGGGAGGCTGCGCAGGCAGCTTTTCATTAATTCTTCTGTGGTTTACAGCCCGGCCGGTAGCATTAGCTCCGCTCCAGGTTGTAAACTATTTAACCCCTTGATATGGATTACAGCGTGGGACTTGACTGTACGGTGCACAGGTATGGGATATTGTTGCTTTTTTATCTTGGAATTTTTTACAGTAGAACGAGGGCTTTGCTTGGATTGAGTGTGCAGTAAAGATGTTAAACCTGTGTTTAATTATTTAATTAAAAGACTTTATTCTTAATGTGTGTGTGTGTGTATTTTTAACCCTTTTATACTATTGAATTAATAATGGATAGGTGTCTTATTGACACATCTCCATTATTAACCAGGCTTGATATCACCTTACATAATCAAGGTGACATTAACCCCTTCCCGACCTTTGACACAGCGTATGCGTCATGAAAACCTGTGCCAATCCGACCTGTGACGCAGCATATGCGTCATGGTCAGATCGCACTCCTGCAGGTCGGGTGAAAGGGTTAACTGTAATTTCACCCGACCTGCAGGGACAGGGGGAGTAGTACTTGAGCCCAGGGGGGTGGCTTTGCCCCCTCGTGGCTACGATCGCTCTGATTGGCTGTTGAAAGTAACGTTTCACTTTCACTTTCAATCAGAGCGATAGTAATATTTCACCAATGAAAATTGGTAAAATATTACAATCCAGCCATGGCCAATGCTGCAATAGCATCAGCCATGGCTGGAGACCGTGATCTGCCCCCGCCACCACCACCGATCTCCTCCCCTCCATCCTCCGTCCTGTCAGCTGCTGTCCTCTGCTCCCCTCCGTCCTCCTGTCCGCTTCCCCTCCATCCGATCTCCCCCTGCTGTTTGATCCCACCCCTGCATACTTACCGAGCTCCGGTGTCCCGCCCGGTGTCCGTCCGTCTTCTCCATGGGCGCCGCCATCTTCCAAAATGGTGCCCGCTGAATCTGCCGGCCGGCAGATTTGTTACAAAAAAATAAAAAAAATAATAAATAACCCCCCCCCCTTATCACCCCCATAGGTAGGGACAATAATAAAATAAAGAAAATAATTTTTTATTCTTTTTTCCACTAGGGTTAGGGCTAGGGTTAGGGTTAGGGCTAGAATTAGGGTTAGAACTAGGGTTAGGGTTAGAATTAGGCTATGTGCACATGGTGCGGATTTGGCTGTGGATCCGCAGCGGATTTGCCGCTGCAGATTCGTAGCAGTTTTCCATCAGGTTTACAGTACCATGTAAACCTATGGAAAACCAAATCTGCTGTGCCCATGGTGCTGAAAATACCGCGCGGAAATGCTGTGTTGTATTTTCCGCAGCATGTCAGTTCTTTGTGTGGATTCTGCAGCGTTTTACACCTGTTCCTCAATAGGAATCCGCAGGTGAATTCCGCACAAAAAACACTGGAAATCCGCGGTAAATCCGCAGGTAAAACGCACTGTCTTTTACCTGCGGATTTTTCAAAAATGGTGCAGAAAAATCTCACACGAATCCGCAACGTGGGCACATGGTCTTAGGGTTGGGGTTGGAATTAGAGTTAGGGTCGGAATTAGGGCTAGGGTTGGAAATAGGGTTAAGATTAGGCTGTGGTTAGGGTTAGGGGTGTGTTGGGGTTAGGGTTGTGGTTAGGGTTGGGATTAGGGTTAGGATTAGGGTAAGGGTTGGGATTAGGGTTAGGGGTGTGTTGGGGTTAGTGTTGGAGTTAGAATTGAGGGGTTTCCACTGTTTAGGCACATCAGGGTTCTCCAAACGCAGCATGGCGCCACCATTGATTCCAGCCAATCTTGCATTCAAAAAGTCAAATGGTGCTCCCTCCCTTCCGAGCCCCGACATGAGCCCAAACAGTGGTTTACCTCCACATATAGGGTACCAGCATGCTCAAGACAAACTGGGCAACAATTATTGGGGTCCAATTTCTCCTGTTACCCTTGTGAAAATAAAAAATTGCTTGCTAAAAAATTTTTGAGGAAAGAAAAATGATTTTATATTTTCTTGGCTCTGCGTTGTAAACTTCTGTGAAGCACTTGGGGGTTCAAAGTGCTCACCACATATCTAGATAAGTTCCTTGGGGTGTCTAGTTTCCAAAATGGGGTCACTTGTGGGGGGTTTCTACTGTTTAGGCACATCAGGGGCTCTGCAAACGCAATGTGACGCCCGCAGACCATTCCATCAAAGTCTGCATTTCAAAAGTCACTACTTCCCTTCCGAGCCCCGACGTGTGCCCAAATAGTGGTTTACCCCCACATATGGGGTATCAGTGTACTCAGGACAAACTGGGCAACAAATAGTGGGGTCCAATTTCTCCTATTACCCTTGTAAAAATAAAAAATTGCTTGCCAAAACATCATTTTTGAGAAAATAAAAATGATTTTTTATTTTCACGGCTCTGCGTTGTAAACTTCTGTGAAGCACTTGGGGGTTCAAAGTGCTCACCACATATCTAGATATTTTCCTTGGGGGGTCTAGTTTCCAAACTGGGGTCAATTGTGGGGGTTTCTACTGTTTAGGCACATCAGGGGTTCTTCAAACGCAACGTGACGCCCGCAGACCATTCCATCAAAGTCTGCATTTCAAAAGTCACTACTTCCCTTCTGAGCCCCGGCGTGTGCCCAAACAGTGGTTTACCAGTTTGTCCTGAGTACGCTGATACCCCATATGTGGTAAACTTCTGTGAAGCACTTGGGGGTTCAAAGTGCTCACCACATATCTAGATAAGTTGCTTGGGGGTCTAGTTTCCAAAATGAGGTCACTTGTGGGGGGTTTCTACTGTTTAGGCACATCAGGGGCTCTGCAAACGCAACGTGATGCCTGCATTTCATAAGTCACTACTTCCCTTCTGAGCCCCGACGTGTGCCCAAACAGTGGTTCCCCCACATATGGGGTATCAGCGTACTCAGAATAAACTGGAAAACAACTTTTGGAGTCCAATTTCTCCTGTTACTCATGTGAAAATAAAAAATTGCGGGTTAAAAAATAATTTTTGAGGAAAGAAAAATGATTTTTTATTTTCACAGCTCTGCGTTATAAACTTCTGTGAAGCACTTTGGGGTTTAAAGTGGTCACCGCACATCTAGATTAGTTCCATGGGAGGTCTAGTTTCCAAAATGGGGTCACATGTGGGGGAGCTCCAATGTTTGGGCACACAGGAGCTCTCCAAATGCGACATGGTGTCCGCTAACGATTGGAGCTAACTTTTCATTCAAAAAGTCAAATGGCGCTCCTTCCCTTCCGAGCCCTGCCTTGTGCCAAAACAGTGGTTTACCCACTCATGTGAGGTATCAGTGTACTCAGTAGAAATTGCCCAACACATTTTAGGATCCATTTTATCCTGTTGCACATGTCAAAATGAAAAAATTGAGGCTAAATTAAATTTTTTGTGAAAAAAAAGTACTGTTTCATTTTTACGGATCAATTTGTGAAGCACCTGGGGGTTCAAAGTGCTCACTATGCATCTAGATAAGCTCCTTGTGGGTTCCAGTTTCCAAAATGGGGTCACTTGTGGGGAAGCTCCAATGTTTAAGCACACATGGGCTCTCCAAACGCGACATGGTGTCCGCTAAAGATTAGAGCCAATTTTTCATTGAAAAAGTCAAATGGCGCTCCTTCCTTTCTGAGCCCTGTCGTGCTCCCCAAACAGTGGTTTACCCCCACATATGAGGTATCAGCGTACTCAGGACAAATTGTACAATAACTTTTGGTGTCCAGTTTCTCTTTTTACCCTTGGGAAAATAAAAAAAATGTTGCTGAAAGATCATTTTTGTGACTAAAAGTTAAAGGCTAATTTTTTCCTTCCATGTTGCTTCTACTGCTGTGAAGCACCGGAAGGGTTAATAAACTTCTTGAATGTGGTTTTGAGTACCTTGAGGCATGCAGTTTTTAGAATGGTGTCACTTTTGGGTTTTTTCAGCCATGTAGACCCCTCAAACTGACTTCAAATGTGAGGTGGTCCCTAAAAAAAATGGTTTTGTAAATTTTGTTGTAAAAATGAGAAATCGCTGGTCAAATTTTAACCCTTATTACTAACTAGCAAAAAAAAAAATTTGTTTCCAAAATTGTGCTGATGTAAAGTAGACATGTGGGAAATGTTATTTATTAACTATTTTGTGTCACATAACTCTCGTTTAACAGAATAAAAATTCAAAATTTGAAAATTGCATAATCTTCAAAATTTTAGCCAAATTTCCATTTTTTTCACAAATAAACGCAAAAACTATCGACCTAAATTTACCACTATCATGAAGCCCAATATGTCACGAAAAAACAGTCTCAGAATCGCTAGGATCCGTTAAAGCGTTCCTGAGTTATTACCTCATAAAGGGACACTGGTCAGAATTGCAAAAAACGGCCAGGTCATTAAGGTCAAAATAGGCTGGGTCATGAAGGGGTTAAATACAACTGTTTACCAGCCAAAGTACCGTATGCACATTTGTTTGTTTCTTTGCTCTAATAGTCTAATATGAGATGCGCACTCATACACTTTTTTTTTGGGGGGGGGGATTTTACCCAGGATTTTTAGTCCCATCCTATTTTATAAAGCCAGGGGGCTGTGTTTTTTTCACCTTTAATATAAAAGATTTCTTTATATTTTTTGAATACCTGTTTTAATTATCTAATTTACATACTACACATCTGAAAACCATACTGCCCCACTGTTGCTGCATGTTCATTTTCATTCACGAACCTATGTGTAACAACTTCAAAACCTACATTTTTGGTTTCCTTAAGATATGTTTTTCATTTATTTAAAGGGGCGATTTTGTCAATACTTAAACAAATAAATTAAAATTAATAAAAAAATAGAATCATTAAAGAAAAAAATAAAATGGTAAGGTTTTCAACTGTTTGACTAGTCATATTTAACAATCTTACGCACCACAGCAATACTGCTGAATGTTGCCACAAATAACTTTCCATGTGTGTACCTACATAGAAACCTCTTTATTTAAGGTTAAACATTTATTGTTAAAGGTGGGAGAATTTGAATTAAAAATTATCTCCCATTTTATTTTTTGCTCACCTTTTTCAATATTACATTTTGGCAACACTACATCCCATAACTCTACTGTGGACAGTTGCATCAATTTTAGGCAGTGTTCCTACATCCTGGCATTAGTTTTTATGTGGTGTTTTTTTGCCAGGAGGGTTTCATGTGCTTTAACCCCAAGCAAATTATTTCAGTAAATTGAAACATTTTAAATATTTTACATTTTCAAATTGGAGACACATACATTCTGCACTGATATTACAGACAGGCTATTGTTGAATTATTCGTCTTGTCCATCACATAAACCCTGTCAGTGTCTAGTATTTCTAATTGATGACATTTTTTTTAAGGTTAGCTAAGTTTATTAACAAAGTTTAGAAACAAATTAAACACTATACTTACATTTAAAATGTATGCTAAACTCAAATATGGCGCGTGCAATGAACGTGGTAGGGCGATAAAAAATACCTAATATCACGGATAATAGTGCGTTAGCTGTGAGCTGCTGCATTTTTTCTGCACTGCTGGCTGTAACTGTCCCAGAAGTAGAAGTATGAAATGCAGGTCATATTTGTCCACCTTTGGTTCTCACAAGTGTATTAATAGAGAGGAAGTGGAGGCATAATGAAGTATATGTCCCATCACTCATCTCTACTTGCTTTTTGTTCTGCCTCATAGCAACCTGGTCAACAGTATATTGAGAGCTAAGGAACATACTAAGGCTACTTTCACACTAGCATTTTTTTTAATCCGTCGCAATCTGTCGTTTTGGGCAAAAAACGGATCCTGCAAATGTGCCCACAGGATGCGTTTTTTGCCCATAGACTTGTATTGCCGACGGATCGCGATGTATGGCCATAGGTCGCGTCCTTCGTGCACTGGATGCATCTTGTTTTGGCGGACCATCGGCACGAAAAAGCATTCAAGGGAACGTTTTTTCATACGTAGGGTCCGCCATTTCCTACCGCGCATGTGCGGCCGGAACTCCGCCCCCTCCTCCCCGGACTTTAGAATGGGCAGCGAAAGCATTGAAAAACTGCATCCGCTGCCCACGTCGTGACAAATTTTCACAACGTGCGTCGGTACGTCGCACCGACGCTTAGCGACAGACCCGTACCGACGCAAGTGTGAAAGAAGCCTAACCCAGTTCAACTTCTTCAAATTTAAATTTTTAACCACTTTCTGGCCTCGGATGGGAAAGTACATCTGAGGTCAGAACCCTCGCTTTGATGCGGGCTTCAGCTGTGAGCCCGCATCAAAGCCGAGACATGTCAGCTGTTTTGTACAGCTGACATGTGCCTGCAATAGCAACGGGTGAAATCGCGATCCACCCGCCGCTATTAACTGGATAAATGCTGCTGTCAAACACTGACAGCGGCATTTAACTAGTCCTTCCAGCCATCTGGACGGAAATTCGCGCATCGCTGACCCCGTCACGTGATCGGGGGTTAGTAATGCCTGACAACCAGAGGTGTATTGAAGACCTCTATGGTTGTTAATGCCGGATTGCTATGAGCGCCACCCTGTGGTCGGCGATCATAGCAATGCAGCAATTCTACTACATAGGAGTGATCTGAGCATCGCTTCTATGTAGCAGAGCCGATCAGGCTATGCCAGCTTCCAGCCTCCCATGGAGGCTATTGAAGCATGGCAATAGTAAAAATATATATATATATTTTAAAAAATATGAAAAAAAAAATATATAAAAGTTTAAATCACCCCCTTTTCACCAAATTCAAAATAAAACAATAAAAAAAATCAAATATACACATATTTGGTATGACGTAGCAAGAAAAAAATTAGAAACTCCAGAATTATGGGGTTTTTTTGCTTACCGCAACATTGCATTAAAATGCAATAACGGGCGATCAAAAGAACGTATCTGCACCAAAATAGTATCATTAAAATCATCAGCTCGGCACGCAAAAAAATAAGCCCTCACCCAATCCCAGATCATGAAAAATGGAGATGCTACGGGTATCGGAAAATTGCACAATTTTTTTTTTCTTTAGCAAAGTTTGGAACTTTTTTACCACTTAGATAAAAAATTACCTAGACCTGTTTGGTGTCTATGAACTCACAATGACCTGGAGAATCAAGATAGCAGGTCAGTTTTAGCGTTTAGCGAACCTAGCAAAAAAGCTAAACAAAAAACAAGTGTGGGATTGCATTTTTTTTGCAATTTCACCGCACTTGGAATTTTTTCCCCATTTTCTAGTACATGACATGGTAAAACCAATGATGTCGTTCAAACGTACAACTTGTCCTGCAAAAGATAAGCCCTCACATGGCCATATTGATGGAAAAATAACCAAAAAAAGCTGGGGTCATGAAGGGGTTAAAGAAAATAGCAGCCAGCCAGACTTTATTCAAGTAAGACATGTCATGGAGGAAATGAAGAATAGAATTCTAAAGCCAAGCTACTGTATGTTGCAGGCTCTGCAAGGTGTGATGTCATGGATTCTGTCAGTGTCGGAGGAGTCAAGGAGCGCTGGCAATTTCACACATAGAGACATGAGTCAGCCGAATTAGGGATGACAATGGTGATAATGATGATTCTGTGGTGAACAAAGCCTAGCACAGAATATGTGACATACATCAAAAAGATACTCTGGGACCAAATCAACTCTTTCAGCAGTCAGCACTGGAGCAGGTTCTGCCACACATTCTGTTGGTATAAGAGGCTCTACAGCACCTAATAGGTCTAGTTTTAGTGGTGGTGAGTAGGGTTGAGCGAAACGGGTTGGCCATTTTCAGAAGTCGCCGACTTTTGGCAAAGTCAGGTTTCATGAAACCCGACCCCTGTGTGGGGTCGGCCATGAGGTCGGCGATCTTCTGAATCTGGTATCGGAATTCCGATACCGAGTTCCGATATGTTTGCGATATCGGGAATCGGTATCGGAATCCATATTTAAATGTTAAATAAAGAATCAAAATAAAAAATATTGATATACTCACCCTCGGACGCACCCTGGTACTAACCGACAGCCTTCCTTCCTAAGAATGAGCGCGTGAATGACCTGCGGTGACATCGCGGCTTGTGATTGGTCGCGAGCGGTCACATGGGCGGTCACGCGACCAATCACAAGCCGCGACGTCATCTAAGGTCCTTCACGCGCTCATTCTTAGGAAGGAAGGCTGCCGGAAAGAAGCAGGGCGCGTCCGAGGGTGAGTATATACCTAATAGGAATATACTCACCCTCGGACGCGCCCTGCTTCTTTCCAGCAGCCTTCCTTCCTAAGAATGAGCGCATGAAGGACCTTAGATGACGTCGCGGCTTGTCCATGTGACCGCTCGTGACCAATCACAAGCCGCGACGTCACCGCAGGTCATTCACGCGCTCATTCTTAGGAAGGAAGGCTGCCGGTTAGTACCAGGGCGTGTCCGAGGGTGAGTATATCAATATTTTTTATTTTGATTCTTTATTTTACACATTAATATGGATCCCAGGGCCTGAAGGAGAGTTTCCTCTCCTTCAGACCCTGGGAACCATAGTATCCCATTGCACTGCATTGGGTTTCGTGTTTCGGCCGACCCCGACCCCGACTTTTTTATAGGATCGGCCGATTTCACTCGACCCGACTTTTGAGAAAGTCGGGTTTCGTGAAACCCAACCCGATCCTATAAAAAAAAAAGTCGCTCAACCCTAGTGGTGAGTCATATGTGTGGGCTTCTTATGTGAGTGAGTTCTTTATAATGTTGCAGCCAAATTATTCTTTTGCCCTCTGTAGGCTCTGCAAGAGGAAACTAAGGTGTCATGGCTCGTATAAACTAAAATACTATGTCTCTCTATCAGCAAGCCTCAAGTTGTCCTCCTTCCTCTTCTCGGACGCCCATCATTCTGTAAGCCAAGTGGCAACTTTAAGTACTATCTGAATGGTGTCATCATCACCACCATCATTACTGTCATCCACCTCTGTTGCGTGTCATACTCATAACACGCTATTTTATCCTTTTCTGTCACAATGGCAAATATCCATCCCTTATTATGCAGCAAGGAAACAAGTGTTTGATCCCATTCATTCTCTGGTTTGCCTATGAAACTAACATCTTGTCACATTGCTGGTGGTAAAGTCGCTTCCCTGAACAAGCCAATGCGAAACACGCATTGGGGCGGTTTTCATGGTGTCTCTCTGGGGAACTATAGGTAAGAACAATCTTTAATTTATGAGGTAGATAGTGTGAGATGGACTTTAATGCTTTAGAGCACTCTATAAATCCCACCCTGGTGGGCAGAACATGGTAATTCTTTAGCTCTTCCCTAATGCACTTATGCTATTTTAAGCACCAGCACTTTTTAAAGGATACATATACAGGTCCTTCTCAAAAAATTAGCATATAGTGTTAAATTTCATTATTTACCATAATGTAATGATTACAATTAAACTTTCATATATTATAGATTCATTATCCACCAACTGAAATTTGTCAGGTCTTTTATTGTTTTAATACTGATGATTTTGGCATACAACTCCTGATAACCCAAAAAACCTGTCTCAATAAATTAGCATATTTCACCCGGCCAATCAAATAAAAGTGTTTTTTAATAACAAACAAAAAAACCATCAAATAATAATGTTC
Organism: Ranitomeya variabilis; assembly: GCF_051348905.1. Classification (NCBI taxonomy): domain Eukaryota; kingdom Metazoa; phylum Chordata; class Amphibia; order Anura; family Dendrobatidae; genus Ranitomeya; species Ranitomeya variabilis. The sequence continues at coordinate 477,400,181 of NC_135237.1, forward strand.
AGTTATGCACTCAATACTTGGTCGGGAATCCTTTGGCAGAAATGACTGCTTTAATGCGGCGTGGCATGGAGGCAATCAGCCTGTGACACTGCTGAGATGTTATGGAGGCCCAGGATGCTTCAATAGCGGCCTTAAGCTCATCCAGAGTGTTGGGTCTTGCGTCTCTCAACTTTCTCTTCACAATATCCCACAGATTCTCTATGGGGTTCAGGTCAGGAGAGTTGGCAGGCCAATTGAGCACAGTAATACCATGGTCAGTAAACCATTTACCAGTGGTTTTGGCACTGTGAGCAGGTGCCAGGTCGTGCTGAAAAATGAAATCTTCATCTCCATAAAGCATTTCAGCCGATGGAAGCATGAAGTGCTCCACAATCTCCTGATAGCTAGCTGCATTGACCCTGCCCTTGATGAAACACAGTGGACCAACACCAGCAGATGACATGGCACCCCACACCATCACTGACTGTGGGTACTTGACACTGGACTTCAGGCATTTTGGCATTTCCTTCTCCCCAGTCTTCCTCCAGACTCTGGCACCTTGATTTCCGAATGACATGCAAAATTTGCTTTCATCAGAAAAAAGTACTTGGGACCACTTAGCAACAGTCCAGTGCTGCTTCTCTGTAGCCCAGGTCAGGCGCTTCTGCCGCTGTTTATGGTTCAAAAGTGGCTTTACCTGGGGAATGCGGCACCTGTAGCCCATTTCCTGCACACGCCTGTGCACGGTGGCTCTGGATGTTTCCACACCAGACTCAGTCCACTGCTTCCTCAGGTTCCCCAAGGTCTGGAATCGGTCCTTCTCCACAATCTTCCTCAGGGTCCGGTCACCTCTTCTCGTTGTACAGCGTTTTCTGCCACATTGTTTCCTTCCAACAGACTTACCATTGAGGTGCCTTGATACAGCACTCTGGGAACAGCCTATTTGTTGTGAAATTTCTTTCTGGGTCTTACCCTCTTGCTTGAGGGTGTCAATGATGGCCTTCTTGACATCTGTCAGGTCGCTAGTCTTACCCATGATGGGGGTTTTGAGTAATGAACCAGGCAGGGAGTTTTTAAAAGCCTCAGGTATCTTTTGCATGTGTTTAGAGTTAATTAGTTGATTCAGAAGATTAGGGTAATAGGTCGTTTAGAGAACCTTTTCTTGATATGCTAATTTATTGAGACAGGTTTTTTGGGTTATCAGGAGTTGTATGCCAAAATCATCAGTATTAAAACAATAAAAGACCTGACAAATTTCAGTTGGTGGATAATGAATCTATAATATATGAAAGTTTAATTGTAATCATTACATTATGGTAAATAATGAAATTTAACACTATATGCTAATTTTTTGAGAAGGACCTGTATATATATATATATATATATATATATATATATATATATATATATATATATATATAATGACTGCTCTTCCCACCTCTTTATGTGATACAGACAGAGAGACCCACATCTTGTTTATCCATCCCTCTCGATAATTTCCTTGTATTGATACAGTTTTTATTTATTTTTATGTGTGTTTCTAATTAATAAAATTAATATGTGTACAAAAATAATTGGACGGTTATTCCATGTTTTCTTTGTATTCAATATTGTTGAGGAATGCTCATATGGGTATCTCCAAAGTCCTATGAATAGAGAGGCAGAGGACTCTAACTGATATACTGTTATAGTGATCTTTCTGTATTCCATTATATTCTGTGTCTTCACAGCAACCATCTCAGAACAGATGGAATACCGGGAACGCAAAAAAGCATGGCTTAGCTGGACAAGGTCTTTAGTGAGGGGTCGGGTAACATTTTAGATTAAAAAATCCAAGCAAAAAATATAAGGACTTACTCAACAAGCGTACCCGCTGTAGGGGTTTAACTTACTTGGGTGCGACAGGAGGAAAACAGGAGGCTCGTTCCTTTAAAAGTTCATGTGTGTTCATTGCTTCATAAACCCCATAAGCACAAACAGAAAATAAACAGCCTTTAGATCAGGCAAACAAAACACAAAATGTCCATAGCAGGGCTCTGTTCAGCCAGGCCTGTGGGCACACAGGATGGGGTAGTGTCCAGTACTCAAGCTTGGTTTGGAGCCAAACACACAGGAGGCCTTCTCTCTAAGCTGGAAGACGGCGATGCTGAGGAGTGCAGAGCAGAGCAGTGGCCAGCAAGGAGCGGTGAGAATATAATTTTTTTTTTACTGTTTGGAGCAGTATACAGTATGGGGCCCATCATATACTGGAGCATTATATGGGGCCCATCATATACTGGAGCATTACATGGAGCTTATATATACTGGAACATTATATTGGGCCCATCATATACTGTATAGAGCAATATATGGGGCTCATTATACTGTTTGGAGCAATATATGGGGCTCATTCTTTATAGAGCATTATACGAGGCCCATTATACTGTATGGAGCATTATATGGGGCTCATTATGCTATATGGAGCAACACATGGGACTCATATTGTATGGAGAAATACATGGGGCTCATTATTCTGTATGGAACAATACATGGGGTCCATTATTTTGTATGGAGCAATATATGGGACTCATTATACTGTATGGAGCATTATACGGTGCTCATTATTCCGTGTGAAACAATATGTGGGGTTCATTATACTGTATGGAGCAATAGATGTGGATCATTATTCTGTATGGAGTATTATATGGGGTCCATTATTCTGTATGGAGCACTATGTGGTGCCCATAATACTGTATGCAGGACTATAGTGTCCAGTCCACATTGATAAGTCTGCAGTCACTCTGTGTGCTGTGCACTGCAAGGATTCGCCAGTTTCTGAGCTATTGTAGAATTTACAATAGATATCACTCATGTAATGTAAGAGGTAAGTAAAATCTTTGGCATTGTACTATACCTATATTTCTCTGCTGTATCTGTGCATCATGAATTGTGGTATGTGCTAAAGGGGCCCACTGACACTCTTTCGCCAGGGGCCCATGAAAATCGAGATCATTTGCTTAACTGTTCACAAAAACAGTCATTTTGACCAGGGGTGCACAAACTTTTACATGCCACTGTAAGCTTGCCATTGATGCAGTATCTTCAGTAAAATGGCGCCAGAGATCACGTTATGTGCGCACGCTGATTCCAGCACCATTTTATTGAAGTAATGTGCTGCAACGTCAACATAGCAGTGCCCAAGTACCAGCCATAGGTATAATGTCAACTGCCGGCCCGTGTGCACTGCTATGCTGAAATTGTAGCACAATTCTTCAATAAAATGGTGTCAGAATCAGATGTGTGCGCATACCGTGATCTCTGCGCCATTTTGTTAAAGTCACTGTGTTTTTGCAAATTTGCATACACAATGTCTTCGAGAAAATGGAGCTGTGGTGCTTTATGAACACGCGCTGACAACGGTGCCACACTGCTCAGGCGCCACCAAACACGGTATCTGACAGAAGAACAAATCATAATACATTTTCAATAATTAATTACATCATTTATAACAGGAAGAATATGATTTATAGATAATGCTAAAAATGTTTTCCTATAATATATTTTTGGATATATTTTTGGGTCGGTTCGTTTGGTTCTACACCAGTCTATACTTGCGTAATACTGTGGTTGATTGTTCCAGATGGCTGAATTAGCGCAAAGGTTATGATAGCAGAACTGAAATTAAAGACAGAAAAATCAAAAGAATAGTGATAATTAAGATTTATGTAAGAAGTCAGAAAATGGAACAAAATGGGGATTGTGTTGCATGAAACATAATTCATGAACATAATTTTCACTTTTCAAGAGATTATCTACCAGTCAGCTACATTCTGCTCAGTTCCTCTGAACCAGGGCCCTGAGAGCCATTCACAAGCTGAGTAGAATTTCCTCCAATTCCCCGTTGAGGCAACATTAATTAATGCAATCTGGTGCATTCTTTGGTGAATATTATCAGCTTAATTTATATTGTGTGTAAAGTATTTTTTTCTCAAAGTATCAACTCATAAAAATCAGTTTGGTGGAATGACACATGAAATAGTACTGCTGTGGGATTGTATTGCTATTTGTGAGTACCATTTCTACCTTATAACTTTTGGTAAGCTTTATCCCCTTTCCGACATCGGGCGTAATAGTACTCCAATGTTGGACTCCCCCTCAGCGCCGGTGCCCGCACCTTTCCGGGCACATGTCAGATGATATATACAGCTGACATGTGCCCACAACAGCCATGGGTGGAATCGCGATCCACCCGCGGCTGTTAACCTGATAAATGTTGCTGTCAATGTTGCATTTAACTTACGCTTCCAGCAAGTGCGACGGAAATCCGGCTCATTGGTGACCCCGTCACTTGATCGCGGGTCACCTATGGGTTGGCTTGACAACCAGAGGTCTCCATCGGACCTCTATACTTATCATATTTTAGTCACTGCGACATTGTATTAAAATCCAATATCTGCACCATAATGGTATCATTAAAAACATCAGCTCAGCACACAAAAAATAAGCCCTCACCCAACCCGAGATCATGAAAAATGGAGACGCTACGGGTATCAGAAAATGGTGCCGTTTTTTTGTTTGTTTTTTTTTAACAAACTTTGGAATTATTTTTCACCACTAAAATCAGCGATAACTTGGTTGGCAGGGCAGAAGCTCCGTGTTTTTATACAGGTTTTGAGGGAAAAGACAAAGTCACTTTAATATGCATACAATTTGTTTACTGTATTGTTTACTAGCCTGTTTCTATAGTCTCATATGTTGTTCTCAAATAGTTACTTTCCCCATGTCGTGTAACCCACATGTTTTTTCCAAACAATGAAATTCTACAAAGCTGAGATTTTCTATATTTGAGAACTACACGTGGCGCCTGCACAGTAGATTCTATTGTATTCTGATAGATGCTTCTGCGCTGGCACCATCTTGATGAAGTCTATCTTTATTTTGTCTTCTGTGACAAAATGGCACCTGTGCAGCAGCATCTATCGGAATGCAATAGATCATACTGCGCAGGCGCGGCCAGCAGCGCCATTTTGTTTGAAAAATAAATTCTTCAAACTATATGTGTAATTAAAGCGAAAATATTAATATACCCATGCCGGCGCCTCCCTGATGAATGTGATTTTTTTTTCAAACCATATTATATTCAGTATGTAAAATAGGGGGCAGATCAGTGAGGGATCAGTGACCTGTCATAAGCCATATAAATGCATATGTAATCAAAGCACCACATAAAGCCCCACCCTCATCCCCTCACACAGGCCTGCCCCGGAGCACGAGAATCTCATTAACTGAAAACTACAAATACAGATTGCACAGCAACCACAAGACTGAATTCATCAACCCAGGTATCATTGTAATCAGTATAATGGCGCTGACCTATCACTGTCTGTAGGTTACTGTGCACAATCCTCCTGACAGGTTCCCTTTAAAGGGTTGATCCCAAACTGTCAAACTATCCACAGCTCCCTGGAACAGCTCTGTACATTGTGCTCTAGTCCTAAACGGTGCTGCAGCTCCCTCTGCTTGACTTAGAATCTCATATTGATTAACAATCCTAAAGCTAGGTCAGGATGGTTAAGAGATGCACTAAACCTCCATAATGTTACTGAAACGCAACAACTGGTTAGCGTGTCAAGGTGCTTTTCATATCTATTTGATTCATTATACGTATGGGAAATGAACAATTTTTTTAATTTGTCATTAAAAAAAATTATATACCGTATATACTTGAGTATAAGCCGACCCGAGTATAAGTCGACCACCCTAATTTTGCAACAAAAAACTGGGAAAACTTATTGACTCGAGTATAAGCCTTGGGTGGGAAATGCAGCAGCTACCGGTAAATGTCAAAAATAAAAATAGATACCAATAAAAGTAAAATTAATTGAGACATCAGTAGGTTAAGTGTTTTTAAATATCCATATTGAATCAGGAGCCCCATATAATGCTCCATACAAAATACACCCCACATAATGCTCCATGCAGTTCATTATGGCCCCATAAGATGCTCCATATTAAAATATGCCCCATATAATGCTCATGCAGTTCTTTATGGCCCCATAAGATGCTCCATATACAAATATGCCCCATATAATGCTCCATGCAGTTCTTTATGGCCCCATAGATGCCCCATATAATGCTCCATGCAGTTCTTTATGGCCCCATAGATGCCCCATATAATGCTCCATGCAGTTCACTATGGCCCCATAGATGCTCCATATAACAATGTGCCGCATGTAATGCTGCTGCTGCACTAAAAAAAAAAATTACATACTCACCTCTCGTCGCTGCCCCCTGCTCCTCACTGTCCCGTCTCTCCGCACTGACTGTTCAGGCAGAGGGTGGTGCGCACACTGATTGCACCCTCTGACCTGAACAGTCAGTGCCGAGGACGCGGAAGACGGAGCGTTGGTGGAACACGGAAATGTGAATATGAAATACTCACCTGCTCCCGGCGCTCCTGACGCGGTCCCTGCATGTCCCACGGTCTTCGGGCACGGCAGCTTCTTCCCCTGTTCAGTGGTCACTGGTACCACTCATCAAAGTAATGAATATGGACTCCACTCCCATAGGGGTGGAGCCGCATATTCATTACTGTAATGAGAGGTACCATGTGACCGCTCACTACAGGAAGAAGCTGCCGCACCCGAAGACCGTGGGACATGCAGGGACCGCGTCAGGAGGACCGGGAGCAGGTGAGTATTTGACAGTCGTGGCTCCCCCTCACCCGCCGACCATGACTCGAGTATAAGCCGAGAGGGGCACTTTCAGCCCATTTTTTAGGGCTGAAAATCTCGGCTTATACTCAAGTATATATGGTAACTATTTATTACAAATACTAACTAGAAAAAAAGAATGTTCAGAGTATTTCTCTTAGATAGTAAGCGCTTATGGGCAATAACCTTTCTCTATCTCCCTAGTAGTTTACTTGAGTGTGTGTATACAGCTCTGGCAAAAATTAAGAGACCACCACATCAAAACCCTGTCATGGGCAGCCCAATCTCCAGACCTGAACCCCATTGAAAACTCCTGAAATATAATCAAGAGAATGATGGATAGTCACAAGCCATCTAACAAAGAAGAACTGCTTAAATTTTTGCACCAGAAGCAGTGTGAAAGACTGGTGGAAAGCATGCCAAGACGCATGAAAGCTGTAATTAAAAATCCTGGTTATTCCACAAAATATTGATTTCTGAACTCTTCCTGAGTTAAAACATTAGTATTGTTGTTTCTAAATGATTATAAACTTGTTTTTTTTTGCATTATTTGAGGTCTGAAAGCGCTGTTTTTTTTCTAATTTTGACCATTTCTCCTTTTCAGAAAAAAAAAACAAAATGTATTGCTTGGAAATTCGGAGACATGTTGTCAGAAGTTTATAGAATAAAATAGCAATTTACATTTTATTCAAAAACATACCTATAAAGAGAAAAATCAGACAAACTGATCATTTTGCAGTGGTCTCTTAATTTTTGCCAGAGCTGTATATATAATTTAACTTTTCCTAAAAGCTCTTGTATACTTAATTTACAATTTACAGAACAAAAGCCTAATTTAAATACTTTGTATTGTATCCTCTGCATTCTACAGATCAATTCTATGACAGTGTTATTAATGTACAATTGCATCTTAATTGGAGATTATAAATGGGGCATTAACCAGTAATGCTGTGTAAATGTTAGAAAACAAATCGGACTTACTGTTTGCAGCAGGATCCTGATAGCGTTATGTCCTCCTGATGTCCTGCGAAAAAGATTTCCAGAAATAAATGCCCGGATCCACAAAGATCTCCCTCCTTTATAGGTCTACGCCTATGGTCAAGCAGAGTCATTGGTCATGTCTCGTTGTGATTCATTTGTGTCAATATTTCTTCTCTGTGCCTGTTTTACAAACAAGATGGGAGGAGGAAGTGTATAAAAAGGGAGGCTGGCGAAACCTTTAAAAGGAAAAGAAAATCTATCTCCATTATGACTTTTAGACGTTCTTATTTTAAGGACAAGAGGTCCTGTAATGAGATAATGTGCAGTCTATTTGTTCCTGCCAGCCTCTTACAAGAAATATTTTATTAATTATACTTATTTTAAGTGAGATAATTGTCTGTAAAGGTAATTTTCAGTATACCTATGGGACTTAGTTTTATGGCTCGTATAAACCTGTGGCTTACCAGCTAAAGTGCTTGACATTTGCTTCAAAGATCAGCGTAAACATAGGAAGTACGTGTGATAATCGGGTTGTTATTTATAATCTTTGTGGTATTGCTATAAAACGTGCACGCATATTTCAGGATTCTGTAAGCGTGGGCTATGGTCATTATATACTCTTTTATCATTTCACCAATAGTAAAAATAATGTGTTTTTCTTCCCATCATATACAATGAATATTCGATAAGGCTATGACAAATCTATAAAGCAAAATAAAAAAAATATGTGCTTATGCCAGAAAGCTATGAGCAACATGCCCAATGCTATTACAGATTTCTTTTGATGATATACTCCTTGTTTGAGATATTATTTCCCCAAACTAGTGCCCCTCTTGTATCATGGGGCACAAATGCAATGCTAAAAAAAAAGCAGAACTTTTTTTTTTTTTTGCTGTCATACAGCTCTTTTAAAGAGAATGCTATTTACTTATTAAAAGGGAATCTGCCACCAGGGTTTTCCTAGTCCTTCTGAGAGCAGCATGATGTAATGATGTAGTGGCAGAGATCCGACTCCAGCAATATGTCACATACTGGGCTGCTTGCTGTCATTTTGATAAAATCACTGTTTCAGCTGCTGCAGAATGTTTTTATCTCTGAGGCCGGTTTCACACGTCAGTGGCTCCGGTACGTGTGGTGACAGTTTCCTCACGTACCGGAGACACTGACTCACGTAGACACATTAAAATAAATGTATCTCTGCACATTTCAGCGTGTTTTCACGGACCGTGTGTCCGTTTGCAAAACACGGAGACATGTCAGTGTTCGTGGGAGCGCACGGATCACACGGACCCATTAAAATAAATGGGTCTGTGTAAACACATACCGCACATCGATGCTGTCCGTGTGCCGCCCATGTGCCGACTGAGGACCACACGGACCATGCAGGAGACAGTGCTAGAGTTAAGCGCTGTCCCCCCTGCGTGTGGTGCTGAAGCCGGTATTCATTCCTTCTCCCCAGCAGCGTTTGCTGGAGAGAAGGAATGACAAATCAAGGTTTTGTGTTTTTTTTGTGTTTAAAATAAAGTTCCTGGTCACCTCCCACCTCCCACCCCCTGTGCGCCCGCCCATTTGCATTAAAATACTCACCCAGCTCCCACGATGCTTCCTCTCAGCGCCGACAGCTTGTCCTGTGTGAGCGGTCACGTGGTGCCGCTCATTACAGTGATGAATATGTGGCTCCACCTCCCATAGGGGTGAAGCCGCATATTAATCAGTGTAATGAGCGGTACCACGTGACCGATCATACAGGACAAGCTGTGGCACTGAGAGGAGGCATCGTGGGAGATAGGTGAGTATTTTAATGGAAACGGGCGGGCGCACAGGGGGTGGGAGGCGGGAGGTGACCAGAAACTTTATTTTAAACACAAAAAAAACAAAAACCTTGATTTGTCATTCCTTCTCTCCAGCGAACACTGCCGGGGAGAAGGAATGAATACCGGCTTCAGCACCCAAAGCAGGGGACAGCGCTTAACTCTAGCGCTGTCTCCAACACGGTCCGTGTGGTCCTCAGTCGGCACACGGGCGGCACACGGCTGCCGCACGTGTGCCACACTGATGTGCCACGTGAGCACACGGACACGGATAAATCTGGTACCGATTTTTCCGGTACCAGAATTATCTGGACGGGTGAGACTGGCCTAATGCTGAGCTCTGTATAACCCGCCCTCAGCTCTGATTGGCAGATCTCTGTACTCTGAAAGCTGCGAATCAGTGCTGGGTGCAGGGTTATACATGAATATGAATGACTACATAGCAGAGGTGGCTACTAAGTGGAGAAGGAAGCTGATTTCTCTGTTCAGATACATTGCAATGTTTCTTATAGTCTCCTATTGACTTATGCAAACTTTGCAACTTTGTTGAAAGTACAGTTCCCATTTAAAAACTTCACTGTGTTGGCCATATGGAAGACATACTCTTTCTTTTTGTAGTATTTATCGAGGCAGTGCAACATTATGTTTTTTATTCAGCTTCAAAAAATATCTATATATACACATATAAATGAAATGTAAACAAATTATTAATATGCTCTTTCTTTCATCTTCTACATTTTTATTATTATCAAAACTTCATGCTTTTGATAAGCCAGCTCTTTGAGGCGGCGAGCCTGTTGATAAAATAGTCTCAAAGATCAATGTAACTATATGTCATTCAACCCAGGGATGTAACGATAAAATGTAAGGGTGTTTCAGCTGAACAAGCTGTTGTAGGACTCACCCATGTGAGTAACCTAGTACTGTTAAACATCTGTGATAGTTGGGGAACCTTTTGCAGCTTTTGCAATGGGACCCAAAAGCTTCAAGGTACTGCACTGATTTAGTCTCCACCATTAAAACATCCATCACACAGGAGGCTAGTGCAGGCAAAAAGTGCCGCCTGTGTATAATTTACTCTCAGTATAACTAGAGTACAGCTGTTTTGTGAAGGCATCAGAGGTTTGTTTGAGAACATTAGGGATCAAACAGCATCATGAAAACCAAAGAACACACCAGACAGGTCAGAGATAAAGTTGTGGAGAAGAGTAAAGCAGGGATAGGTTTTAAAAAAAAAAAATAGCCCAAGCTCTGAACATCTTACGGAGCCTTGTTCAATCCATCATTCAAAAAGAGAAAGAGTATGGCACAACTGCAAACCTACCAAGACATGGCTGTCCACCTAAAATGACATCCCAAGCAAGGAGAGCACTAATTAGAGAAGCAGCAAAGAGGCCCATGATTATTCTGGAGGTGCTACAGAGTTCCAGAGCTTAGTCTACTCATGCATCATATAAGTCTTCTACAATGAATTAGACTGGAATTGAACCAGAAGGGAACTGAAGGTGGCTGGATACATAGTCACAGTAAGAAATGCTTCTGCTTGTTTCCACTATTACCCCTATGGTCTTTCATTTTCATTACACATTTTGGTATTGCCACATCCAGACATCCTGCTCCATAAATCTGTCACACTATTTAACCCCTTCAGTAAACACCGTAAAAAGCAGGTAAAAAATAATGCTTTTTCATCATACCACCTAACACAGAGTAGAATAAAATGCGATGAAAAAGAAGAATGTAAATAAAAATGATATTGCTGAAAGCTTCGTCTTATCCTGCAAAAAACAAGCCGCCATGCAACTCCATAAGCGAAAAAATAAAAGTTATAGCTTTCAGTATAAAGCAATGCAAAAATAGTTGTTTTTTTCTATAAAATAGTTTTTATTGTGTAAAATTGCTAAAAACATAGGTACTATATAAATGTGGCATAGCTGTAATCGTACTGATTACCTGAAAACTACATTTTTTTACATGCGGAACAGCATAAAAAAAAAAAAAAAGAACAATTCCTGAATTGCTGTTTTTTTGTTCATTCTGTCTGCCATAAATCAGAATAGAAAGTAATCAAAAAATGTCATGTGATCAAAAATGGTACCAATAAAAATGTCAACTTGTCCCGCTAAAAACAAGCCCTCATAAGACTCTGTTGGCCGAAATATGGAAAAATGATATCTCTCAAAATATGCGATGCTTTGCAATAAAAAGCATTTTTTAGTGTGTGACAGCAGCCAAACATGAAAATGACATAAATGTGGTATTGCTGTAATCATATCAACCTGAAGCCTAATCACTTATACTGCATGAGGAACGATGTAAAAAATAAACAAAACCAATTCTTCACCTGTTGCTGATTTTCTCATTCTGCCTCCCAAAGATCACAGTAAGGCTCAGCTTGCATTTATCCTGCACTCTATGCTGAGAGCTTACACTGGGATTTCCGTGTAAATCTTAGAAAACCACAGGTGGAACATTCCCTATTCACTGTGGACACCGTCTGGCCTGCAATCCAGCGGTGACCGTCATTTTAGTTGTGCAGAAAGGAGAGGTCGACAAACAGTTTTCGGCACTTCTGAAAAGTATACCACTGAACAGAGGCCAGATGAAGTTCAGAGTAACTCTGTTGCCTCATTATAGGGAATGGGCTTCATCTCACTCGCGTAACTCGGAGATTTAGATTGAAACCCCAATATAAGTGCTCAGCGTAGAGCGCAGGATAAATGTGATTCAAACTGTTATGTAAAAGGTTCAGAACAAAAGCTTCAAATCATTCCACAAAAAAGGCAAGTCCCCACTCAGGTCTGTCATCTGTTAATGGAAATATAGGCTTGCACATTACTGGTAGTACAAAGACTCTGTGAAAGCACTTTGGCCCTTGCCACTCAAAAGAAATCCAGCAAAGTCTGCACTCCCAAATCCAAATGTTACCCTCCCTTCTTAGCCCCAGTGTGCCTAAACCACATTTAGCATCCAGATATTTGGCATTTCTGTATCGATTAGAGCCTGTCTTATTTATGGGTGTGTGTCTCAAGAAACACGAGCTGGGCACTACAACATACTTTTGACTGCAACATACTTTGCACTACACTGGCAGCATACAATGCAGCTTACAATTTCCACTCGGCAACACCCACTGCTGATTGTTTCTCAAAAACCACAGAGTCAAAATCATCACTACACCTGTAGATAAATTCCCAAAGAGGTATCATTTCCAAAATGGGTTCACTTGAGGGGGAATTATGCTCTTCTAGCACTTAGGGGCTCTGTATATCAAGGCTGCAAACTATTCTAGGAACATCTGCTTTCTGGGAGACAAATAGCGCTCCATCCTTCCTGAGCCTCGCCGTATGGCTAAGCAGTACTGTAGGGCCACACTATTCAGCAGAAATAGTGGAACAAGTTTTGGTGCCATTTTTACCCATTTCCCCTTGCGAATATGTAAAATCTGGGGCTAGAACAAAATTTGGTGGTAAAAATGTTATTTTTCCTTCACAGCTCAATCGTATAAAATTATATGACCCACCTGTGGTGTCAATATGATCACTGCACTGATAGATAAATTAATTGAGAGGCGTAGTTTATAAAATGGGGTCACTTATGGGGGTTCTGCTGTTCTGGCACCTTAGGGGCTGTCCCAGTGGGTCCTGGCACCTGCAAACCAGATGGAGGGCTAACTCAGGAGATAAGGCTTCATCTTCAGAAGTATCCTAGGGATTAGGGCGAGCTAGGGCGCCCCCTATTCTTAGGGACAGGGAAGAAGTCCCAGGTCACCCGACAGCTGTGTGGTGATATTTGCTCTGACCATAACCATTTTTTCTGATCCGTTATAGATCCAATCGCTGTTCTGACAAGGCAACTGCGGCAGCTCAGTCTGGAGGTGGCAGACTTAAACATGCTGATTTTACAGTACCCTGCTACATCTGGTGTGGGACTCCCATCTTCCCAGCAAACCATAGTTGCTTCAGACAGTAAGGGATTTTTTCTGGCACTGGGCCATATATATGACCCCGATCGCATCTCCTTAGCAGAGTCCACAATGCGCCAACTTCAGCAACGAGACTGGCCGGCATAGGAATATTGCTCTGAGTTCCAGAGGTGAGCCACGGACACCAAGTGGAATGACCCCGCACTCTATAGTCAGTTCTGTGAAAGGCTCACAGTGTTGTGGATTCTGTTTTTGGGCTCCCTCTGGTGGTTACAACTGGTACTGGGTGACTTTGGTGGGTTGCGGTCTCTGGTTTCCACCTGTCTATCAGAGGCTGGGTGTTTCCTATTTAACCTGGCTTTCCTGTCATTCCCTTGCCGGCTATCAATGTATCAGTGTGTCTCTGTTACCTTTGCTACCTGCTCCTAAAGCCTTCAAGACAAGCTAAGTCTGGATTTCCCTGTTTCATGTTTGCTTTCATGTTTTTAGTCCAGCTTGCAGATATGTAGTTCTCTGCTGCTGGTTGCTCTAGTGGTCTGAAATTACCACTCATGTACCATGAGTTGGCACATGAGTTCAAGTAATTTCAGGATGGTATTTTGAAGGGTTTTAAGCTGACCGCGCAGTTCACCTTTTGTATCCTCTGCTATCTAGCTTAAGCAGGCATCATTTTGCTGAGTCTGTTTTCATGACTACGTTTGTGCCTTCCTCTCATTTCACCGTCATTATATGTGGGGGGCTGCTATTTCTGTGGGAATATTTCTCTGGAGGCAAGATAGGTCTGTGATTCTTCTGATAGGGGAAGCTAGATCTCCGGCTGACGCGAGACGTCTAGGGGCCCCCCAGGAACATTCCCCGGCTACTGTTAGTTGAGTGTTGAGGTTCAGGATCGCGGTCAGCTCAGGTTCCATCACCCTAGAGCTCGTCCTGTTTTTGCCCGTGTTATGTTGACAAATTCCCTGCCATTGGGATCATGACAGTATAGCCGGCCCACAAAGTGTTAATTGTTTGGGCTGAAGCAGGAGAAAAAGAAGTGTTGAAGGGATTTTTTTTTTTTTTTTGTTTCCCTCAGAGTTTTGCTGCCTAGCCCTTAATTGCTGTCTAGCTGCTTCTTACCTCCTCTTAACCCTTGAATGGCTCTGACCTTAGCTGTTTAACATGGATGTCCAGAGTTTGGCTTCCAGCCTGAATAATCTTGCTGCAAGAGTTCAAAACATACAGGATTTTGTTGTTCACACTCCTATGTCTAAACCTAGAATTCCTATTCCAGAGTTTTTTTCTGGAGATAGATCTACCTTCCTGCATTCCAGGAACAATTGCAAATTGTTTCTTTCTTTGAAATCTCGCTCCTCTGGAGACCCTGCTCAGCAGGTCAAGATTGTAATATCTTTCCTGCGGGGCGACCCTCAGAATTGGGCATTTGCATTGGCACCAGGGGATCCTGCATTGCTCAGTGTGGATGCGTTTTTCTGGCACTGGGATTGCTCTATGAGGAACCTAACCTGGAGATTCAGGCTGAAAAGGCTTTATTAGCCCTCTCTCAGGGGCATGATGAAGCGGAAGTATATTGTCAAAAATTTCGGAAATGGTCGGTGCTTACTCAGTGGAATGAGTGCGCCCTGGCTGCAAACTTCAGAGATGGTCTTTCTGAGGCCATTAAGGATATTATGGTGGGGTTCCCTGCGCCTACAGGTCTGAATGAGTCTATGACTATGGCCATTCAGATTGATCGGCGTTTACGGGAGCGCAAACCTGTGCACCAGTTGGCGGTGTCTTCTGAACAGGCACCTGAGACTATGCAATGTGATAGAATTCAGTCCAGAAGTGAACGGCAAAATTATAGGCGGAAAAATGGATTGTGTTTTTATTGTGGTGATTCAGCTCATGTTATATCAGCATGCTCTAAACGCACTAAAAAGGTTGATAAATCTTTTGCCATTAGTACTCTGCAGTCTAAGTTCATTTTGTCTGTAACTCTGATTTGTTCACTGTCATCCATTTCCGTTGATGCCTATGTGGATTCGGGCGCTGCCCTGAGTCTTATGGATTGGTCATTTGCCAAACGCTGCGGTTTTAGTCTGGAGCCTCTGGAAGTTCCTATTCCTTTAAAGGGAATTGACTCTACACCATTGGCTATGAATAAACCGCAGTACTGGACACAAGTGACCATGCGCATGACTCCCGTTCATCAGGAGGTGATTCGCTTCCTTGTACTGTATAATTTACATGATGTACTAGTGCTTGGTCTGCCATGGTTACAAACTCATAATCCAGTCCTGGATTGGAAAACAATGTCTGTGTTAAGCTGGGGATGTCAGGGGGTTCATGATGATGCACCTCTCATTTCAATTACTTCATCTACTCCTTCTGAGGTCCCTGCGTTTTTGTCTGACTATCGGGATGTTTTTGAGGAGCCTAAGCTCAATTCGCTCCCTCCTCATAGGGATTGTGACTGTGCTATAGAATTAATTCCTGGCAGTAAATTCCCTAAGGGTCGTTTATTTAATCTGTCAGTGCCAGAGCATACTGCTATGCGGAATTATATTAAGGAGTCCTTGGAAAAGGGACATATTCGTCCATCTTCGTCCCCTCTGGGAGCAGGTTTTTTTTTCGTGCCTAAAAAAGATGGTTCCCTGAGGCCTTGTATAGATTATCGCCTTCTGAATAAGATTACAGTCAAATATCAGTATCCATTGCCATTATTGACTGATTTGTTTGCTCGCATTAAGGGGGCTAGGTGGTTCACTAAGATAGATCTTCGCGGTGCGTATAATCTTGTGCGGATAAAGCAGGGTGATGAGTGGAAAACCGCATTTAATACGCCTGAGGGCCATTTTGAGTATTTGGTAATGCCTTTTGGACTTTCTAATGCTCCTTCAGTCTTTCAGTCCTTTATGCACAATATTTTCTGTGAATATCTGGATAGGTTTATGATTGTGTATTTGGATGATATTTTGGTGTTTTCTGATGACTGGGAGTCTCATGTTCTACAGGTCAGGAAGGTGTTTCAAGTCCTGCGGGCCAATTCTCTGTTTGTGAAGGGCTCAAAATGTCTCTTCGGAGTCCAGAAGATTTCTTTTTTGGGGTACATTTTTTCTCCTTCTACTATTGAGATGGATCCCGTTAAGGTTCAGGCGATTTGTGACTGGACACAACCTACATCTGTTAAGAGTCTTCAGAAGTTCTTGGGTTTTGCTAATTTTTATCATCGGTTCATTACTAATTTTTCCAGTGTTGTTAAACCTTTGACTGATTTGACTAAAAAGGGTGCTGATGTTGCTGATTGGTCTCCTGCGGCTGTGGAGGCCTTTCGGGAACTTAACCGCTGGTTTTCTTCTGCTCCTGTGTTATGTCAACCAGATGTTTCACTTCCTTTTCAGGTTGAGGTTGATGCTTCCGAGATTGGTGCGGGGGCGGTTTTGTCACAGAGAAGTTCCGATGGCTCGGTGATGAAGCCATGTGCGTTCTTTTCTAGAAAATTCTCGCCCGCCGAGCGCAATTATGATGTGGGTAATCGGGAGCTTTTGGCCATGAAGTGGGCATTTGAGGAGTGGCGTCATTGGCTTGAGGGTGCTAGACATCGTGTGGTGGTCTTGACTGATCACAAAAATCTGATTTACCTTGAGTCTGCCAGGCATCTGAATCCTAGACAGGCCCGTTGGTCGTTGTTTTTTTCTCGTTTCAATTTTGTGGTTTCATACCTGCCGGGTTCAAAGAATGTGAAGGCAGATGCTCTTTCCAGGAGTTTTGTGCCTGACTCTCCTGGAGATTCTGGTATCCTTAGGGATGGGGTAATATTGTCCGCCGTCTCCCCACACTTGCGACGTGCATTGCAGGAGTTTCAGGCGGATAAACCTGATCGTTGTCCACCAGAAAGACTGTTTGTTCCGGATGATTGGACCAGTAGAGTCATCTCCGAGGTCCATTCTTCTGTGTTGGCTGGTCATCCTGGAATATTTGGTACTAGAGACTTGGTGGCCAGGTCTTTTTGGTGGCCTTCCTTGTCAAGGGATGTGCGCACCTTTGTGCAGTCTTGTGAAGTGTGTGCTCGGGCTAAGCCTTGCTGTTCTCGGGCCAGTGGGTTGTTGTTATCCTTGCCTATCCCGAAGAGGCCTTGGACGCACATTTCCATGGATTTTATTTCAGATCTCCCTGTCTCACAGAAAATGTCCGTTATCTGGGTTGTGTGTGACCGCTTTTCTAAGATGGTTCATTTGGTACCCTTGCCTAAGTTGCCTTCCTCCTCTGAGTTGGTCCCTTTGTTTTTTCAGAACGTGGTTCGTTTGCATGGGATTCCGGAGAATATCGTTTCTGACAGGGGATCCCAGTTTGTGTCTAGATTTTGGCGGACGTTTTGTGCTAAGATGGGCATTAATTTGTCTTTCTCGTCTGCATTCCATCCTCAGACGAATGGCCAGACGGAGCGAACTAATCAGACCTTGGAAACTTATTTAAGGTGTTTTGTTTCTGCTGATCAAGATGACTGGGTTGCCTTTTTGCCACTGGCCGAATTTGCCCTTAATAATCGGGCTAGTTCTGCTACTTTGGTTTCTCCTTTCTTTTGTAATTCGGGGTTTCATCCTCGTTTTTCCTCTGGTCAGGTGGAGCCTTCGGATTGTCCTGGAGTGGATGTGGTGGTGGACAGGCTACATCAGATTTGGAATCAGGTGGTGGACAATTTGAAGTTGTCTCAGGAGAAGGCTCAGCAGTTTGCTAATCGCCGTCGCCGCGTGGGTCCCCGACTTCGTGTTGGGGACTTGGTGTGGTTGTCTTCTCGTTTGGTCCCTATGAAGGTCTCTTCTCCCAAGTTCAAGCCTCAGTTCATCGGTCCTTATAAGATCTTGGAGATTCTTAACCCTGTATCTTTTCGTTTGGATCTCCCAGCATCGTTTGCTATTCATAATGTGTTCCATCAGTCGTTATTGCGGAGGTATGAGGTGCCCGTTGTTCCTTCGGTTGAGCCTCCTGCTCCGGTGCTGGTGGAGGGAGAATTGGAGTATGTTGTTGAGAAGATCTTGGATTCTCGTGTTTCCAGACGTAAACTCCAGTATTTGGTTAAGTGGAAGGGTTATGGTCAGGAGGATAATTCCTGGGTGGTCGCCTCTGATGTTCATGCGACTGATTTGGTCCGCGCCTTCCATAGAGCTCATCCTGATCGCCCTGGGGGTTCTCGTGAGGGTTCGGTGACCCCTCCTCAAGGGGGGGGTACTGTTGTGGATTCTGTTTTTGGGCTCCCTCTGGTGGTTACAACTGGTACTGGGTGACTTTGGTGGGTTGCGGTCTCTGGTTTCCACCTGTCCATCAGAGGCTGGGTGTTTCCTATTTAACCTGGCTTTCCTGTCATTCCCTTGCCGGCTATCAATGTATCAGTGTGTCTCTGTTACCTTTGCTACCTGCTCCTAAAGCTTTCAAGACAAGCTAAGTCTGGATTTCCCTGTTTCATGTTTGCTTTCATGTTTTTAGTCCAGCTTGCAGATATGTAATTCTCTGCTGCTGGTTGCTCTAGTGGTCTGAAATTACCACTCATGTACCATGAGTTGGCACATGAGTTCAAGTAATTTCAGGATGGTATTTTGAAGGGTTTTAAGCTGACCGCGCAGTTCACCTTTTGTATCCTCTGCTATCTAGCTTAAGCGGGCCTCATTTTGCTGAGTCTGTTTTCATGACTACGTTTGTGCCTTCCTCTCATTTCACCGTCATTATATGTGGGGGGCTGCTATTTCTGTGGGAATATTTCTCTGGAGGCAAGATAGGTCTGTGATTCTTCTGATAGGGGAAGCTAGATCTCCGGCTGGCGCGAGACGTCTAGGGGCCCCCCAGGAACGTTCCCCGGCTACTGTTAGTTGAGTGTTGAGGTTCAGGATCGCGGTCAGCTCAGGTTCCATCACCCTAGAGCTCGTCCTGTTTTTGCCCGTGTTATGTTGACAAATTCCCTGCCATTGGGATCATGACATCACAGTAAGGGTGAAGGATGCCTTAGCTCTGTATGATACTCCTGACTTCCTTGAGCCAAGTCTCTGGTGATCGAGGTTGATCGCCATCTTTGCCAGAGACATAGGGAGTCACCTCGGTGTGTGGGAGGTCCGGGGTCAAGGGAGATCAGCACTGAGCCTACTGTGGAACCCATGCAGGTGGGGTTGGCACCTCACTCTGGTCAATTACCTTTTTTCCAGCGTAAGTGGTGTGTTCCAATTGTGGTAAAAAGGGCCATTTCATGGGCATGTCTCCCTCCCAATCACATAGTAAACAGCTGCCAGGAAAACTAGGTGGCCTTGGTTACAGTGAGGTTAGCAACCCGGGTGTACTCATCACCTCCGTGGGTAGGATACAAATTTTAAGGTGGGTGTGTCTGCATTTCTAGACAGTGGGGCGCGGTTTATTTTGATTGCTGCTAAGTTCATCCAACTCCAAAGCTTCATCCCTACATACTCTGTCCAGACCCATACCCATAATCGCCATTAACTTTGCCCCCTTGAGACAGGGACATTTTATTCAAGTCATCCGAGTCTTACAGCTTCAGGTGGGGGTCATGTACACTGAGGTGTTAGACTGTTATGTGGTAGAGGGTCTGCCCTTGCATGTGGTACTGTGACTTTCTTGGCTCACTCGGTACAATCCTGTGGTAGATTAGCAGACTCAGGAAGTGTCATGAAATCGCTCCCCATCATTCTTATGATTGCACCATTAATCTTGTTCCTGGTTCTAAGCTGCTCAAGAGCAGACTCTATAATATCTCTTGTCCAGAGAGACAGGATATGAAGGACTACATCACGGAAAGCCTGGATAAAGGTCATATCGGCCCATCCTCATCCCCTACTGCCGCGTATAACCTAATCCGCATTAAAGAGAGGGATGAGTGGAAAACAGCATACAATATGCCTGAGGGATACTATGAGAATCTGGTGATGCCTTTTGGGTTGACGAACTCGCCCACCGTCTTTCAACACTTTATAAATGACATCTTTAGTCACCTGGTAGGCTCACTCCTTCCTTTTTGAGCCCTGTCATGCACCCAAACTGTAGTTTTCCTCCACATATGGTGTATCTGCATACTCAGGAGAAATTGCACTACATATTTTGGGATCCATTTTCTCCTGTTACCCTTGTTAAAATAAAAAAAATGTGGAAGAAAATTTGAATTTTTATTTTTACAGCTCAACATTATAAACTTTTGTGAAACACGTGGGGGGTTCAAGGTGCTAACCACACATCTAGATACATTACTTGAGGGGTTTAGTTTCCAAAATGGGTTCATTTGTTGATGGTTTCCACTGTTTAGGCACATCAGGGTCTCTCCAAATGTGATATGGCGTCCGCTAATGATTCCAGTCAATTTTGTGATCGAAAAGTCCAGTGCACCCAAACAGTAGTTTCCCCCACACCCTGTGTTTCTGTGTACTCAGGTAAAATTGCACCACATATTTTGAGGTCCAGTGGCAGTGACCATGTGCAATCTTAATTGAGAGAATGGGAAGCCTGGAGGACGCCTGCACATCTCAATTATGATTGCACATGGTCACTGCCACTGCAGATAATCCTTGATAAAGGCCAAATAGGCCCGAAACATTGAGCTTATATGTTCATGCCACAATGTGCCTGCTTTAAATAAATTGGATCACGTACTGTAAGTTTACATAGTGTGCCAAAGGTTTTTCGTCAACTTGATATACTGTACATCCTTTGTTGACGGCACCCCTACTTATTGGTTGCATATGTCTTAAACTCTACTGTATGAAGTACAATATGTCACAAAAAAAAATTCTCAGAATCAGTGGGATCCGTTGAAGCGTTCCAGAGTTATTACCACAAAAAGTGACACTGGTCAGAATTTTAAAATTTGGCCCGGTCATGAATAAGAAAACATGCTTGGTGGCTAAAAGGTTTAAAATTCTGTTGCCTGCACCAACAAAATGCTTCTCAAAAACATTCAACAATTCTAAGATATTGCAGCCAGTTTTGGATCCAGCAGTTTTGCCATCTTGCACAGTAATTATCTTTCCTTTACAAAAAAAAATTGCAAACCATCACTAATACCATTTGTCAAAATGCTGATAAAGGTTCTTAGAAGATAAATATATTGTATAGTTTTTTTAACTCTGTAATATTCAGAATCAGAACTTCATTGATCAGAATTGTTTGATAGTGCTTTAAATAAAATACATTTTCTAATTTACTATGCATTATAGTTTGACACTGTTCCCCTGATGTTGTCAATTACCATATTTAATTGTTTATAGCTTGTTTTTAAAAAAAAACCCAAAACATTGGGCTCGATTCATCAGGACTAGCATACTGCATTTTCTCGCTATGCCATTCTTACTGGTGTAAAAGGTGCCACATTCATTAACATAGTGACTGAAGTATCATTTCTGCCAGCACTCTTGATTAATTTCGCAAGTGAGCATAGCCATGCCTTCTCTCCTCCTCAATTTCTCCCCTGCCCATTTATGCAGAGCTGATTCAAGCTGGCCTGAAAATGCCACAGTTCAAAAAATTGTTGCACAATAGGGAGCTGGACAATAATTTAGCAACTTTTTAAAATCTTTCTGGAAATAAGGTACAGCTCTGATCCTCCTCCAAGATCTGTGGAGGGGCTGAAGGGATGCATACAGAGGCAGTACAACAGAGCTGTCAGTGCCGAGATGACCTGAACTTTCTAATAATAATGGGAAAATTGTGCTCACTCTGCTCAATCTGCCCCATTCTACACAACAAAGCTGGGATATGAATGGCAGAAAACAGTGTCAGCCTATTATGTCAAGTTATTGTTAAATGGATAGTTTTTCTATTGTCTCCCTGTTAGCCATCATATTTTTATGCATATGGATTGGATTAAAATTTAAAATGAAGTGTTGAAAAAAAATTCAGGAGCCTGTAAAAAAAAAAATGTGATCAGGCTTGTGTCACCTTTTTTCTGAGATGCGTAACGGTTTTATGTTTCCATCAATGGGACTCTGCGAGGTTTTTTGTTTTGCATCTAGAGTTGATGATTTTAATGCTACCAATTTTTGGCACATAAAATACTTTTTATTGCGACTTTTTAGGGAGGTTTTGTGAGCAAAAAATAGATCAATTTCAGCATTTTGATTTTTTGCCCATTTACTTGATTTATCAAATGAGTTACCTACCGTATTTTGTGGACTATAAAATGCACCGGACCACGAGACACACCCAAAATTTGGGGGTGAAAAATAGGAATTAAAAAAAAAAAAAATTAAATAGTGGTGCGTCTTCTGGTCAGTTTTAGCGGTAGCTTACCTGGGAGGCAGTGGCAGTGGAGCTGGGTGACAGGAGGAAGTGTCACTGCTTCAGAACGCCGCCGTGGCAGGAGTGGGGTGATGCTGTGGCTCCTGAGCTATCATAAGATATCAGCGCCGGTGAGCAGAGTCCACTTTCATGTAGATTTCGGGGGCCTTCGGGATTGTGGCCGCTGGAGGCAGCAGTTGAGATAGGTGGCACTGGAGACCCTACAGCTAATTGCATAAATTTGGATGTATTCACATAAAACAAAACTGAAGTATCTGTAATTCCCTACAATCACATGAATCAGAGACATATTAAAAAGGTTACTCATTATCGGATGTTATAAAATAAATGGATAAATATTTATCACCACCTCTCAAACAGCTTTTACCGCTGTTATGTTAAATGAGCTTCTTGATTGTGAAATGCAGAACAGCTCATTCTATGAAGGATTTGGCTAATCTGACAGTCCTAGTAGTGAATCAGGCAATAAAATGTATTTTAGAGGTCAGTTGCATTCTGAAAGCTATATATTTTTTACTTTTCCAGTGACAGGTCTATATGAGAATTGTTTTTGCTCTATATGATATATTCTTCAAGTGTGTATGTATGGATGCATTTTAGGTCGGCACATTACGGTACTTGAATAATTTTTTGGAACAGTGAGAAAAAAATTAATCGTTGTTTTTACTGTCATTTTAATTGTATGGTATAAATTACATCTCTTCTTCTTTGAATGATTACGGTGATAGCAATTATATATATTCTGTATGTTTATTTTTGTCATTGAACATTAACAGTTTTAACCCCTGATTTTTCATTCTTGATCTAAAAGTCAAAGAGAAGGCAAAAAAGGGTAGTGGCAGGGGGGGGGGGGGACGTTCCCTTTTGTATTAATGTATAAATCAGGCAAGTAATAAGAGAAGCCTATACTACTTCTAACCTGTCGAGGTACTGCAGAAAATTATCACAATGTTAGAAACAGCTTGGCTGGACAGTTACATCTCACAGCTGGTGTGGTCTGCTGCTCTGCTGGATTGTGACTTTCCAAGGCTCATTGCCATTAGGATATAAAGGAGATCCAGGAGAAGACACTAGCCTGTGTTCATTTAATCCAGGAAACCAGAGCTGCTGGCTAGGTAGTTGTACAGATGCAGTAAAAAGGGTTTATGTCAAGGATACACAGCCGGGATGGGGGTCATGCAGATCCCACCGCTGTTGCCACTTTGTGACAGATGACATCAGAGAGGTCACACAGGTCCCACTGCTGCCACCAGTTTGTCAGGGGAACACCACTCTGCTTCCTCCAATCGTCAAGACAATTACACAATTGGCAATCGAGTGATGGATGAGATCGTGGCTGCTTCCACTACTACACTCCCCGACAGAAGTTATGTCACTTATCCATGTTAGGTAAATAAAAGCTTATAACCTGATGTTAAATTCATCCATTGGTTGTATAAATTATTCTTTTGAAAGCTGAAACCCTAAAAAATGTGGTTTAGGTTAAGAAAATAAATTGGCATCAATGCAGAAAAATTGATCAGTTAATAGACACAGAATGGTCAGATTTTGGCAAGACAAAAGTTTTGTCGCCTGGTGAAATAATGCACCCAATCCTAGTTTACATCCTCACCTGTGCTCAGTAAATGATCAGTTAATTAGTGTGTGTGTATATAAAGAAACCCAGCACCCCAGACGTTCACTTGAACTGAAACTTGAGCTCTGACAACATGTCAAAAATCCACCCTGTGACCAACGCCTAGATTATCAAGAGGCTGAAGACCAGATCCACTGCAGAGGTGGCTGGCACCAATAATGTGTCTCAGCGTCAAATACAAATAATTAAAAAAAGATTTGAAGAGACTGGAGATGTGTTTAACAAACACAGGTCCGGCAGACCCTGCAAGACAACTGCTCAGGAGGAATGTTTGTTGGTTAGAAAATCCAAAGCAAGCCCCTCTTCCACTGCAGCAGAGCTCCAACAGGCCTAGTCACCTCAAGTCACTGTGTCAACTAGAACAGTTTGTAGGATTCTGTCTTGAAATGGCCTCTATGGTCGAATCAGTGCTCAGAAGCCTGCACTAAACAGAAGGCAAATAAAAAAATGTGTGGCATTTGCAAAGTCCCACAACCTGCTAAACAGATGGATGCTGGAAATGTGGCAGAAGGTGGATTTCTCTGATGAATCTTCAGTAGAATTACACCACAGCCACCGCAAATACTGCAGGAGACCAACTGGAGCCCATATGGATCCAAAATACACCCAGAAAACAATTAAATTTGGTGGTGGAAAGATCATGGTCTGGGTTACATTCAGTATGGGGGTGTGCGAAACATTTGAAAGGTGGAAGGCAATATCAGTAGCCTAAAATATCAAGAAGTATTAGCTACCTCTTGTATTCCAAATCATAAAATGGGTCAAATTCTGCAGCAGGATGGTGCTACATCTCATACATCCATCTCTACAACAAAGTTCCTCCAGGCAAAAAAGATCAAGGTGCTCAAGGACTGGCCAGCCCAGTCACCAGACATGAACATCATTGAACATGTTTGGGGTAGGAAAAAAGAGGAAGCTTGGAAGACAAAACCATAGAATCTAGATGAACTCTGGGACGCATGTAAGACTGCATTCTTTGCTATTCCTGATGACTTTGTTAATAAATTGTATGAATCATTGTTGAACCGCATGGATGCAGTCCTTCAAGCTCATGGAAGTCACACAAAATATTAAATATGACTCTACTCTAATAGTACCACAACTTTATTCACCAATGTTATGCAACATATATTTGTATTTTAAGTTAATTGTTTGTTTGAATATCACATTACTTTCTGTGGGCGACAAAACTTTTGTCCTGCCAAAATCTGACCATTCTGTGTCCATTAACTGATCAATATTTCTGCATCAATGCCAATTTATTTTCTTATCCTACACCACATTTCAGAGGGTTTCATCTTTCAAAAGAATAATTTATACAACCAGTGGATGAATTTAATATTAGGTTATAACCTTTTATTTACATAACATGGATAAGCAACATAACTTCTGCCAGGGAGTGTAGACTCTTTATTAGGGAACTAACAGTGAG
Organism: Ranitomeya variabilis; assembly: GCF_051348905.1. NCBI lineage: Eukaryota > Metazoa > Chordata > Amphibia > Anura > Dendrobatidae > Ranitomeya > Ranitomeya variabilis. Next base: position 477,425,904 of record NC_135237.1, read on the forward strand.
TGTATGGTATATACACCTCTGATTCCAAAGCATAAAATATATGTATATACCCCCCGTAAGGTCACTGCCAGCTCCGTAATAACAAAAGAACTACAGGTGCATCTCACAAAATTAGAATATCATCAAAAAGTTAATTTATTTCAGTTCTTCAACACAAAAAGTGAAATTCATATATTAGATAGTCATTACAAACAGTGATCTATTTCAAGTGTTAACTTCTGTTAATGTTGATGAATATGGCTTACAGCCAATGAAAACCCAAAAGTCATTATCTCGTTAAATTAGAATACTTTGTAAAATCATTTTTTCAAGCTGATGTTATAATCAGAAATGTTGGCCTACTGAAATGTATGTTCAGTAAATGCACTCAATACTTGGTCGGGGCTCCTTTTGCATCAATTACTGCATCAATGCGGCATGGCATGGAGGCGATCAGCCTGTGGCACTGCTGAGGTGTTATGGAAGCCCAAGTTTGATATCAGCCTTCAACTTGTCTGCATTGTTGGGCGTAGTGTTTCTCATCTTCCTCTTGACAATACCTCTTAGATTCTCTATGGGGCTAAAGTCAGGTGAGTTTCCTGGCCAATCAAGCTGTTAGGGTTGGCAGAACGCACCGAATATATTTATTAGATGGGATTGGTGCGTTCACAACCCGGGATCCACCGTGCAGGAAAGAACCTGCTGCTAAGTAATTGGCGGCACTATATGGCGGTATGAACCAGCTCTGTTAGCTTCACAGATTGGCCGAGAAAGCAAAGCTCTGTGCCCTGTTAGACTTTCACAGAGGCACAGGCTAATCTAACTACCCAAATGAGAGCAGTCAGTGGTCATGCATGCACACAAAACTCCTTGCCGGAGGTGCCAGCGTTCCAGGGGCTTATTTCAGCCAGGTCCCTGAATACACACAAACACAATCTCCTCGCCGGAGGTGTCAGCATTCTAGGGGCTTATTTCAGCCAGGTCCCTGTGCACATACAAACACATGACCACACTGGCGCAAAGCACATAACTTAGGAAGATACTAGCGCATGGCCGTGCGGCCAAGCAAGCCTTAAATAGCTGCAGCACGTACAGGACCTTCCTAGAAGGACCAATGAGAGGCTGCTACAGAGCCTGCACACCTACAGGACCTTCCTAGAAGGACCAATAGATTTGGCTGCAGTACCTGAGCATGTGACCCTTGATCTCCACTGAGAGATCTTACCCTGGGCATGCTCAGTGTGTGCAAAGCAGAACTTAGTCCCAGAAAAGCCTGCTCACCGCAGATCAGTGCAGGGTACAATAGCAGAGCCTGGAGAGGCAGCAGTAACCCTTTGCACAGTATCAGTCTCAGTGAGACGCTGTAACCGACGTCTCCGCTGAGCAGGCTCCACTGCGGCCGATGCAGAATGGGAGACCGCAGCAGGCACGATTCGAGATTCCCCCTGTGCAGCAGAGGAAACTCAACTCCCAACACAAGCACAGTGATAGTTCACACTATAAAATAAATACAAAAATAAATAATAAAACCTATAGCAAGCTGGACCTTCCTATAACTGACAAATGGACAGGACAGATCTAAATATTGCTTACTATTCGCTCAAAGTTACACCCACATACCGCCACTTGATGTGCTCATGGGTCGGGAGATTGTTGCAGGTGCTGGGTCTGTTAGAATTTTATGAGATCACCAACTTCCTGGATATCTTCACCTCTGAAGGTTCCAGACAGTAGATATTGATGTCATATTTCTTATCATGATTTTACCGTTACATAGATATCAAACATTGTCTGGTTCCTATCATCTATTGGACTCATTAAGTTGGAGGGGTTCTAATGGCTCCACTGCGATGTGAGTGTATGTGTCAAGTCCTTTCCTTCGCTTGGAAAATCTGTATTCCATAAATATAGGATAGATACAAAACCCCAATATTCATATCTGGACAATGGAAACACAAAGGCTGGAACATTCTCTCCAAAATTCTTTGAACCAATGATGCTTCTTCCTTGGAACAAAGGCAGCCCTTGAACTGCTCCTCCTCTGTGTAAACAAATCTCAGACTGGTTGTCTCTTTCCCAGCAACTGTTGCTGCTGTAATTAGCTGGCCACTGCAGGAGGTCTTTGCTTCAAAGGGAGATTGAAGCTCTTCCTATGTTTCCAATTTCCTCATTATCTTTATGAGCTTTAATTTTTCTCTGACAGATTTATTTAAAAAGCTGGTGTAATTTACACCAATAAACTTTCATGAATTGTGCCATATTTTTGGTAGAAACTTATTCTGACTTGTCCGATGAGGGGCTTTGGTCTCACTAAAAAGAGCAGTTCTCAACAGAAAAAGGGCATAGCCTAATGTGTGGATACGCACAAAACAATGCACCAAAATTGTTGCGCACATTTCTGGCATATAGGTAGTGTAAATTTGATAATCTTAAATAAGATAGATTTATCAAACAACAGGAACTTTCTAAGAATTAGACATGTTTCATAAATATAAGCTATGAAACAAGGCGCACTGCTAAGATACAAGCAACTCTATAGAAAACAAATAAATGTAATACGGGGTGCAAGCGAGTGATAAAATAACCAAGTAGTGCCAGCAAAGAGAAAAGTATCACTCCAGAAATGCACACCACGCAAAAAATGAAATCATGATATATGGAAAAACACAGGAGTTTATTAACACACCACAATAAAACATACTTAAAAACTGTGAGCAAAGAGCCCCATCCATGTAGATATATATAAACACAATACAATAGTACATATAACCTAAAGTACCGGTACATGTAATAATTAACAATAATTTAAAGCCTGCCTGCACCCAAGACTGAGTGAAAACCATATGAGGTAAGCAAGAAAGGCACCAAGCTATCCAATATGCAGTTGGAAAACCTAACACCTGCCTGAACACATATGCGGCTCATGGGACACTGGTATGAGTCTGGAAAAACCAGCTGCAAAATAACGCCCCAGAGCACAAAAAGTAGACACAGGGCAAAAAAAATAATAAAATAGCTGCCAGACAGTGCTGAGATGGGATTTTACCAGGCACGAGAAGTCCGTGGGGCGGCAGGCAGATAGACTGGACAGGGACCAATGCAGCCCAACGCGTGTCGCCCTTCAGGAGAGGGCTTCGTCAGGGGAAGTGTTTTGACGTGTATCCTAAACCCTGTATAAGTACCACCCAAATAATGAGAAACACGGCACATATGTGACAGAAAGGCGGCGCCACCGGCCGCACGTGCGCATAACAGCGCAAAACCGTAGAGAAAAAAACTAAACTTACCGCCCAGCCATACGGGGAAGTAGAGGGGAGTAACCGCTGGCAGAATATGCGGTGAGAGCCCACAGCGCAGGCGCAAGAGCGTCAGAAGCCCCGCTTTGATGCGCTCACTAGCTGGACATGCGCAGAAGAGCGCTAATGTATGAGAGGAGAACAATACATCGCTCAGCCGAGCAAAGACACAGACAGGGAGTAACCGCTGTCAGTGTGAACAGCAGGGACAAGCCCATATGCGTACACTCAAGGGGAACCAGCTGCAAAAGTGCAATAGCGCCAAGAGCCCCATTAAAATGCCCCGACTGGAGCTGAATGTACAGACAGGGAAGAGATCCATAAATAAATAAATAAGCACCAGACAGGGGCCTTGGTGATGGTCATGGTAGATAGGACCAAGGAAAGAGATGGATGGTAATAACCCCAAAATTGTGTATAGCCGAAAGGTGATCAGCCCCAAGGCAAATAAATATACACAAAGAAGAGGAAAAAGGGGTAAAAAACACAAAAATGCACAGTTGGCCAGATAGAAAAATAAGAAAAGAGGGGAGATCCCAATTGCCACAGGGGTATTAAACCACAAAACAGCCAACCCCCGGGGGACATGCATGCAAACATGCACATGTGGTAGACAGCCCGCATACACACACACACACACACACACACACGACCACCTGACCATGCCATATATGCAAACAAACATGCAACCATGATAAACACAGACAAAGTAAGAAATATATAGAGAAATTTTAACCATAATCTTTATTAAGTAAATAACGATACAGCAAGACTGGTGTATAAATATATGTTGTATGCATGGACCGTTGGTTGTGCAAAGGGTAAGTATGGAAAATTGGTAATGATGTCCATACGAGAACATCAATGATGGAGGTCATATCCGCCCATATGGACAAAGACCTGTATAATGCATAAGGAGACCTCAAAGCCCAGTGGAAGATACATGCATGAGGCAAAAAGGACGGAAGGGATAGAAATACTAGTCCATCCTAACCCTATATCTACTGGGCAGTAAGGATGAAAACCAGCAAAATGCTGGCCTGCCTGGTATCCAAAGTACCATGAGATATAATAGAAAGTAAAAGAGATCCAGCCCTAACCCAATGTCCCATGAGCCGGAAATAACTATAGTACATGTACAATCCATAGGCCATACACAAAATCTGCAAGCAAACCCCTAGTCCTAGTACCATACCAAACCATATAGTTACAAGAGGATATAATGAATAAAATACCCCCTGTATAGCCAATCCCGGCAATAAATATAAGGTGCCGTGCATTTAGGGCAATCAAGTCAGAACTGTAAAAAACGAACGAGTCCAGGTGCACACATAGAAAGCGCAGATTATCCCATAAAAGGAGATCCAAAGCAGTTCCACTGAAATAAGGAAAATCCATTTTGTCCAGAGAAAGAAAATAATTCCCACACAGATGGAATGTGCCCAAAGTCCATAGAAAATGACTCCAGAAATAGGCGAAAGGTCCAGACCCATCCAGTCCGTAGATATAATGGACAGCAGGAGGGGAAGTCAGGACGAAACTCATCCAAGGAAGCCCGTAAATAAAAGTTCTTCGTTGAGACCTGTTGGGGCAACAGAAGACAAATTAAAGATCCAACGGGATTCGCAGCGTAGCAAGGACGGTTTAAGCGGGCCCCCCCTGTTGGAAGTCCGGACATGTTCCAGGCCGACCACCCTAGTGTTAGCTACACTACCCGCATGATGGATAAGGAAGTGGCCTGCCACCGGGGTGAGGACTTTGCCTTTAGCAGAATCATTGGAGGCCAAATTGATTGTGGAGAAGTGCTTCTGCACTCTCCGACGCAACTCCTGCGAGGTTTGACCCATGTATATGAGCTGGCATGGGCAGATGAGAGCATAAACAACGCACGTGGTCTTGCAATTAATATATGACAAAAGTCTATGCTGGCTACCATCCCTAGGATGAACAAAAATGTCCCTTGTGGCCCCCATATGTGGGCAGACACTACAACCCCCACAGGCAAACGAACCTCTGAGTTTGATACCTCGATTGGTACTCACAGTCTGCCTCCTGTAGTGGCTCCTAGATAACATATCCCTAAAGTTAGGAGCCCGTCTGGCAACCAACAAGGGTTGTGCACTGACCACATCTGCGGTATGGAGGTCCGTAGTAAGAATATCCCAGTGCCTGTGTAATATTGCCTTGAGATCACCCCAGTTGTTGTTATAACCCGTAATAAACCTAGGTTTGTCCTCACGTACCTTGATAGACGCTGGTAATAAAGAATCCTGGGTATGAAGTCTTGCTCGTTGGAATGCCTTTGAAATGCTTCTATGTGGATAATGCCTATCCTTGAAGCGATCCGTGAGACTTCGTGCTTCCACAAAGTCCACAAGGACATCCACAGGCCGCCGGGCCGGCCCATTGTGGCCAGCATCGGCAGCCTGTGTGAGAAAGCTTGCATCTATGTGGACCACTTCCTGCAACCATTGGTTAAAAGCTTACCATCTTTTGTTAAAGACTCGGCACACTTCATTAACATCTGTCGCTCCTTGAAGCTTCCGCCAGGGGCCATTTTGGTCACATGTGATGTCGAGTCGCTCTATTCAAACATTAGCCACGAAGATGGCATAACGGCGGTCCTATATTTCCTGGATATGGTGGAACATTCGGATCGCATGCACGACTCTAGTGGTGGACTTGCTCAATTTCATCCTGAGGCACAATTATTTTTTGTTCGACAGGACATATTACCTGCAAACGTCAGGCGTGGCCATGGGTGCCAGATGTGCACCTGCTCTGGCAAACCTGTTTTTGGGATGGTGGGAGGGGACGGTGGTCTACCCATCATCCACTTTCAGTAATAGAATTGCCCACTGGTCTCGTTATATCGACGATGTTTTCTTTGTTTGGGTGGGCACTATGTAGGATTGCAGGAGCTATATTGAGTCTTTGAACGTAAATATGCATAACATTCTACTTACGTACTCTATGTCATCCTCCGTAGCCACGTATCTCGACCTACAGATCAGGATTGAGGAGGGCGGCTCCATCTCTACCAGGTTGTTCCGGAAGCCGACGGCCACAAATAGCCTTTTGGACTACAGAAGTTTCCATCCACGACACACTCGGGATGGAGTGCCTATAGGCCAATTTCTAAGAATCAGAAGGAATTGCACGTCCGATATGGACTTTCGAATGGAAGCACAAAGTCTCACGGATCGCTTCAAGGATAGGCATTATCCACATAGAAGCATTTCAAAGGCATTCCAACGAGCAAGACTTCATACCCAGGATTCTTTATTACCAGCGTCTATCAAGGTACGTGAGGACAAACCTAGGTTTATTACGGGTTATAACAACAACTGGGGTGATCTCAAGGCAATATTACACAGGCACTGGGATATTCTTACTATGGACCTCCATACCGCAGATGTGGTCAGTGCACAACCCTTGTTGGTTGCCAGACGGGCTCCTAACTTTAGGGATATGTTATCTAGGAGCCACTACAGGAGGCAGACTGTGAGTACCAATCGAGGTATCAAACTCAGAGGTTCGTTTGCCTGTGGGGGTTGTAGTGTCTGCCCACATATGGGGGCCACAAGGGACTTTTTTGTTCATCCTAGGGATGGTAGCCAGCATAGACTTTTGTCATATATTAATTGCAAGACCACGTGCATTGTTTATGCTCTCATCTGCCCATGCCAGCTCATATACGTGGGTCAAACCTCGCAGGAGTTGCGTCGGAGAGTGCAGAAGCACTTCTCCACAATCAATTTGGCCTCCAATGATTCTGCTAAAGGCAAAGTCCTCACCCCGGTGGCAGCCCACTTCCTTATCCATCATGCGGGTAGTGTAGCTAACACTAGGGTGGTCGGCCTGGAACATGTCCGGACTTCCAACAGGGGGGGGCCCGCTTAAACCGTCCTTGCTACGCTGCGAATCCCGTTGGATCTTTAATTTGTCTTCTGTTGCCCCAACAGGTCTTAACGAAGAACTTTTATTTACGGGCTTCCTTGGATGAGTTTCGTCCTGACTTCCCCTCCTGCTGTCCATTATATCTACGGACTGGATGGGTCTGGACCTTTCGCCTATTTCTGGAGTCATTTTCTATGGACTTTGGGCACATTCCATCTGTGTGGGAATTATTTTCTTTCTCTGGACAAAATGGATTTTCCTTATTTCAGTGGAACTGCTTTGGATCTCCTTTTATGGGATAATCTGCGCTTTCTATGTGTGCACCTGGACTCGTTCGTTTTTTACAGTTCTGACTTGATTGCCCTAAATGCACGGCACCTTATATTTATTGCCGGGATTGGCTATACAGGGGGTATTTTATTCATTATATCCTCTTGTAACTATATGGTTTGGTATGGTACTAGGACTAGGGGTTTGCTTGCAGATTTTGTGTATGGCCTATGGATTGTACATGTACTATAGTTATTTCCGGCTCATGGGACATTGGGTTAGGGCTGGATCTCTTTTACTTTCTATTATATCTCATGGTACTTTGGATACCAGGCAGGCCAGCATTTTGCTGGTTTTCATCCTTACTGCCCAGTAGATATAGGGTTAGGATGGACTAGTATTTCTATCCCTTCCGTCCTTTTTGCCTCATGCATGTATCTTCCACTGGGCTTTGAGGTCTCCTTATGCATTATACAGGTCTTTGTCCATATGGGCGGATATGACCTCCATCATTGATGTTCTCGTATGGACATCATTACCAATTTTCCATACTTACCCTTTGCACAACCAACGGTCCATGCATACAACATATATTTATACACCAGTCTTGCTGTATCGTTATTTACTTAATAAAGATTATGGTTAAAATTTCTCTATATATTTCTTACTTTGTCTGTGTTTATCATGGTTGCATGTTTGTTTGCATATATAGCATGGTCAGGTGGTCGTGTGTGTGTGTTTGTGTGTGCGCGCGCGTGTGTGTGTGTATGCGGGCTGTCTACCACATGTGCATGTTTGCATGCATGTCCCCCGGGGGTTGGCTGTTTTGTGGTTTAATACCCCTGTGGCAATTGGGATCTCCCCTCTTTTCTTATTTTTCTATCTGGCCAACTGTGCATTTTTGTGTTTTTTACCCCTTTTTCCTCTTCTTTGTGTATATTTATTTGCCTTGGGGCTGATCACCTTTCGGCTATACACAATTTTGGGGTTATTACCATCCATCTCTTTCCTTGGTCCTATCTACCATGACTTATATCACCAAGGCCCCTGTCTGGTGCTTATTTATTTATTTATGGATCTCTTCCCTGTCTGTACATTCAGCTCCAGTGGGGGCATTTTAATGGGGCTCTTGGCGCTATTGCACTTTTGCAGCTGGTTCCCCTTGAGTGTACGCATATGGGCTTGTCCCTGCTGTTCACACTGACAGCGGTTACTCCCTGTCTGTGTCTTTGCTCGGCTGAGCGATGTATTGTTCTCCTCTCATACATTAGCGCTCTTCTGCGCATGTCCAGCTAGTGAGCGCATCAAAGCAGGGCTTCTGACGCTCTTGCGCCTGCGCTGTTGGCTCTCACCGCATATTCTGCCAGCGGTTACTCCCCTCTACTTCCCCGTATGGCTGGGCGGTAAGTTTAGTTTTTTTCTCTACGGTTTTGCGCTGTTATGCGCACGTGCGGCCGGCGGCGCCGCCTTTCTGTCACATATGTGCCGTGTTTCTCATTATTTGGGTGGTACTTATACAGGGTTTAGGATACACGTCAAAACACTTCCCCTGACGAAGCCCTCTCCTGAAGGGCGACACGCATTGGGCTGCATTGGTCCCTGTCCAGTCTATCTGCCTGCCGCCCCACGGACTTCTCGTGCCTGGTAAAATCCCATCTCAGCACTGTCTGGCAGCTATTTTATTATTTTTTTTGCCCTGTGTCTACTTTTTGTGCTCTGGGGCGTTATTTTGCAGCTGGTTTTTCCAGACTCATACCAGTGTCCCATGAGCCGCATATGTGTTCAGGCAGGTGTTAGGTTTGCCATCTGCATATTGGATAGCTTGGTGCCTTTCTTGCTTACCTCATATGGTTTTCACTCAGTCTTGGGTGCAGGCAGGCTTTAAATTATTGTTAATTATTACATGTACTTTAGGTTATATGTACTATTGTATTGTGTTTATATATATCTACATGGATGGGGCTCTTTGCTCACAGTTTTTAAGTATGGTTTTATTGTGGTGTGTTAATAAACTCCTGTGTTTTTCCATATATCATGATTTCATTTTTTGCGTGGTGTGCATTTCTGGAGTGATACTTTTCTCTTTGCTGGCACTACATGTTTCATAAATATATCATAAAGAGTTTTATTGCAGTTTGCTTCAGAATCTACGAAAAATGTCAACTAAAAGACTAAAGACTGGACACAGGGCTTCAAAACAAAAGGCCATGCAAATATATTTGCTTTCATTTCCATAGGCGTCAGTGTTCTGCATTCATAACTGTCTGCTTGTGTCAGACAAAGAAAAGCTCTTTATCACATATACTGTGCACTGACAATTGAAGCAATACAGGTCATCACTTGTTTTTTTTATGGCATATGGATGTTGTATAGTGAGTCCGATGTTACTCCCTATAGAAACTATTTAGTCCATATATTACATTATCATTACACTACTTAAAGAGATTATCTCATGTTATTTCAGGACTGCAACCTCCCTAGTCTCCCGGCTTCCAATTTGCTGGGAGGCAGTGCTCCTGTGTGATTTACAGTTTGGACCAGCACTCTTTGAATCAGCAAGTATCAGCAAGTTGAGGCATCTTTTGCTTCTACAGCAACAGGGTTTCGATCTAACCATCTTCAGAGCAGTACATGCTTAATGTCAAGAGAATCACAAAGTTGGTTATCTATATATATAAAGCTGAGTGTATATATATGTGTGTGCATGTATCAAGCCATGCCCATGTCATGTCTAGAATGGAGTTGCTACTGTGAGGCATGACGTCAAAGGAAAGGGAGGAGCCTCATGGATTGCACAGCTGTGCTCATAACAGATATTTGCTGTGCACGTGTGAGGGGAAGAGAGGAATGAGATGAGTGAAGTGAAAATGAGAGGATTGAGGGGAAAATACTGGAGTGAGGTAAAAATGAGAGGTGTGAGGTGAAAATGAGAGGTGTGAGGTGAAAATGAAGAGGTGTGATTGGAAAATGAGAGGAGTAAGGGGAAAATAGTGGAGTGATTGGAAAACGACAGGTGTGAGGTCAAAATGACAGGTGTGAGGGGGGGAAATGAGAGGAGTGAGGGGGAAAATGTGAGGTCTGAAAGTTAAAATGATAGGAGTGAAGGGAAAATGAGAAATGTGAGGGGGAAAATGAGAGGCGTGATTGGAAAATGAGAGAAATGAGATGCTGATGCAGTATGAGGCTGTGTATAGTAACTTTCGCCGTTAAAAGTCATATCCGCAGTCATTAAGGGGTTAATATTGTGTATAAAAAAACCTTTTGCTTCAACATAATGGCGCCAGTTGTGTTCCATTATAATTTGTTAGAACTAACCACAGTTAGTTACTGTGCCCGTGCAACGCCGGGCTCTTCAGCTAGTATATACAGTATATATTTAAGATGATATGACAACCTCCATAAGCTTTATCCCTAAAGTCACTAAAAGATAAATATAGTATTAAAACATTAAAACAAGGATGACATGACTAAACAAGAGCAAATGAACCCTCACATACAGTAAATTCTCATCTATGATGCCTGTTATGATCCTTAGTGGTTGAGGATCACAAATTACTCCAGCTAAGTAACAAACATAGGACAAGCTCTAGGGAGGTGGCAAGCTGGACTGACCGCAAATCTGAACCTAACCAAACACACTAGAAGTAGCCGGTGAACGTGCCTGAATTCCTAGACGTCTCGAGCCAGCCTAAGGAACTAACTACCCCTAGAGAGAAAGAAAGATCTCTCTTGCCTCCAGAGAAATAATCCCCAAAGATATAGAAGCCCCCAACAAATAATAACGGTGAGGTAAGAGGAAGGCACATACACAGGGGTGAAAGCAGATTCAGCAAATGAGGCCCACTAATACTAGATAGCAGAAAATGGAAAAGGGAATCTATGCGGTCAGTAAAAAACCCTTACAAAATATCCACTCTGAGATTTCAAGAACCCCCACACCAACTAACGGTGTGGGGGGAGAAACTCAGTCCCCTAGAGCAACCAGCAAGCGAAGAAATCACATTTTAGCGAGCTGGACTAAAAACATAATGAACACTGATAATCAAAAAATGATCAAACAAAAACTTAGCTTGTCTTGGAGAGACTGGGAGCAAGGTAGACACACGGAATCTGAAGAGCATTGAATTCATTGATAGCAGGCAAGGAACTGAGTATCCAGGTGGGCTAAATAGAAAACCAACCAAGGATAACGAACCAGCTGATGAAGCCAACCTGCAGAAGGACAACACTACACAGTACCGCTTGTGACCACTAGAGGGAGCCCAGAAATAGAGTTTACAACAGTACCCCCCCCTTGAGGAGGGGTCACCGAACCCTCATCAAGACCCCCAGGGCGATCAGGACGAGCTGCGTGGAAGGCGCGAACCAAATCGGCTGCATGAACATCAGAGGCGACAACCCAGGAATTATCCTACTGACCATAGCCCTTCCACTTAACCAGATACTGAAGTCTCCGTCTAGAGATACGAGAATCCAAAATCTTCTCCACCACGTACTCCAATTCGCCCTCAACCAGCACCGGAGCAGGAGGCTCAACAGAAGGAACCACAGGTACCACATACCTCCGCAACAAAGACCTATGGCACACATTATGGATGGCAAACGATGCCGGGAGATCCAAACGAAAAGACACCGGGTTAAGGATTTCCAAGATCTTATAAGGACCGATGAAGCGAGGCTTAAACTTAGGAGACGAGACCTTCATAGGAACATACCGAGAAGACAGCCACACCAAATCTCCAACACGAAGTCGGGGACCCACACCGCGGCGGCGGTTGGCAAAGCGCTGAGCCCTCTCCTGTGACAATTTCAGATTGTCCACCACATGGCTCCAAATCTGCTGCAACCTATCCACCACAGAATCCACCCCAGGACAGTCAGAAGACTCAACCTGACCCGAGGAAAAACGAGGATGGAAACTAGAATTGCAGAAAAAAGGCGAAACCAAGGTAGCAGAACTAGCCCGATTATTAAGGGCAAACTCGGCCAATGGCAAAAAAGTCACCCAATCATCCTGATCAGCAGAAACAAAACATCTCAAATAAGTCTCCAACGTCTGATTAGTTCGCTCGGTTTGGCCATTAGTCTGAGGATGGAAGGCCGACGAAAAAGACAAATCAATGCCCATCTTAGCACAAAAAGTTCACCAAAACCTGGACACAAACTGGGATCCTCTATCAGACACAATATTTTCAGGAATGCCGTGCAAGCGAACCACATTCTGAAAAAATAGAGGAACCAAATCGGAGGAGGAAGGCAGCTTAGGCAAGAGCACCAAATGGACCATCTTGGAAAAACGATCACACCACCCAGATGACAGACATTCTCTGAGATACTGGCAGATCCGAAATAAAATCCATGGAGATGTGCGTCCAAGGCCTTTTCGGGACAGGCAAAGGCAAAAGCAACCCGCTGGCACGAGAACAGCAAGGCTTAGCCCGAGCACAAATCCCACAAGACTGCACAAAGGAACGCACATCCCGCGACAAGGAAGGCCACCAGAAGGACCTAGCCACCAAATCTCTGGTACAAAAAATCCCAGGATGACCCGCCAACACCGAAGAATGAACCTCGGAAATAACTCTGCTGGTCCATCTATCCGGGACAAACAGTCTCTCTGGTGGACAACGGTCAGGTCTATCCGCCTGAAATTTCTGCAGCACTCGTCGCAAATCTGGAGAAATGGCAGACAAAATCACTCCCTCTCTAAGAATACCAGCCGGCTCAGAAACTCCCGGAGAGTCAGGCACAAAGCTCCTAGAAAGTGCATCAGCTTTCACGTTCTTCGAACCAGGCAGGTATGAGACCACGAAGTTGAAACGGGAGAAAAACAACGACCAACGAGCCTGTCTAGGATTAAGGCGCTTGGCCGACTCGAGGTAAATCAGATTTTTGTGATCAGTCAGGACCACCACACGATGTCTAGCTCCCTCGAGCCAATGACGCCACTCCTCAAATGCCCACTTCATAGCCAACAACTCCCGATTACCAACATCATAATTTCGCTCGGCAGGCGAAAACTTTCTTGAAAAGAAAGCACACGGCTTCATCACAGAGCCCTCAGAACTTCTCTGTGACAAAACAGCCCCTGCTCCAATCTCGGAAGCATCAACCTCGACCTGAAAGGGGAGAGAGACATCTGGCTGACATAAGACTGGAGCTGAAGAAAACCGGTAGAAAACGCTAGAAAAATTAGCGATGAAACTACGGTAAAAATTAGCAAAACCCAAGAACTTTTGAAGACTCTTGACAGACGTGGGCTGAGTCCAGTCATGAATAGCCTGGACCTTGACTGGGTCCATCTCCACAGCAGAAGGAGAAAAAATAAAACCCAAAAAGGAGACCTTCTGTACTCCGAAGAGGCATTTTGAGCCCTTTCTGAAATAAAGCATTGGCACGCAGGACCTGAAACACCATCCTGACCTGCTTCACATGGGACTCCCAATCATCAGAAAAGACCAAAATGTCATCCAGATAAACAATCATAAATTTATCCAGATATTCACGGAAAATGTCATGCATGAAGGACTGAAACACAGAAGGAGCATTAGAGAGTCCAAAAGGCATCACCAAGTACTCAAAATGGCCTTCGGGCGTATTAAATGCTGTTTTTCCATTCATCTCCCTGCTTAATGCGCACAAGATTATACGCACCACGGAGATCTATCTTGGTGAACCAACTGGCACCCTTAATCCGAGCAAACAAATCAGATAATAGTGGCAAAGGATACTGAAATTTGACTGTAATTTTATTCAGAAGGCGATAATCTATACACGGTCTCAAAGAACCGTCCTTATTGGCCACAAAAAAGAATCCTGCACCAAGAGGGGAAGAGGATGGGCGAATATGTCCCTTCTCCAAAGACTCCTTTATATAACTCCGCATCGCGGCATGCTCTGGTATAGACAAATTAAAAAGTCGTCCCTTAGGGAATTTACTACCAGGAATTAAATTTATAGCACAGTCACAATCCCTATGAGGGGGCAGGGCACCGGACCTGGGCTCATCAAATACATCCTGGTAGTCAGACAAAATCTCAGGGACCTCAGAAGGAGTGGAAGAAGCAATAGACACCAATGGAGTATCGCCATGAATTCCCTGACAACCCCAACTAGACACAGACATAGCTTTCCAGTCTAAAACTGGATTATGAGCCTGCAACCATGGCAGACCCAAAACGACAACATCATGTAAATTATGCAGAACAAGAAAGCGAATCACCTCCTGATGAACGGGAGTCATGCACATGGTCATTTGCGTCCAATACTGAGGTTTATTCTCAGCCAATGGCGTAGCATCAATTCCCCTCAGAGGAATAGGAAATTCCAAAGGCTCCAGGACAAAACCACAGCGCCTGGCAAATGACAAATCCATCAGATTTAGGGCAGCACCCGAATCCACAAAGGCCATAACCGAGTAGGACGACAAAGAACAAATCAAAGTAACAGACAAAATAAACTTAGGCTGTATAGTACCAATGGTGACAGGTTTAGCGACCTTTTATAAGCGTTTAGAGCATGCTGAGATAACATGAGCAGAATCACCACAGTAAAAGCACAACCCATTTTGACGTCTATGACTTTGTCGCTCAATTCTGGTCAGAGTTCGATCACATTGCATAGACTCAGGTCTCTGTTCAGAAAATACCGCCAAAGGATGAGCAGATCTGCGCTCCCGCAAACGCCGATCAACCTGAATGGCTAAAGCCATAGAATCACTCAGACTTGTAGGGGTGGGGAACCCCACCATAACATCCTTAATGGCTTCAGAAAGACCTTCTCTGAAATTTGCAGCCAGGGCACACTCATTCCATTGAGTAAGCACTGACCATTTCCGAAATTTTTGACAATACACCTCTGCTTCATCCTGCCCTTGAGAAAGGGCCAGCAACGCTTTTTCTGCCTGATTCTCAAGATTAGGCTCCTCATAAAGCAGTCCAAGAGCCAGAAAAAACGCATCCACATTAAGCAATGCAGGATCTCCTGGCGCCAGAGAGAAGGCCCAATCCTGAGGGTCGCCACGTAACAAGGAGATAACAATCTTTACTTGCCGAGCGGAATCACCAGAGGAACGAGGTCTCAGAGATAGAAATAACTTACAATTATTCTTAAAATTCTGAAACCTAGATCTATCTCCAGAAAACAACTCAGGAATGGGTATCTTTGGTTCTGACATAGGGCTATGAATAACAAAATCCTGAATACTTTGCACCCGTGCAGCAAGATGATCCACACTAGAAGTCAGAGTCTGAACATCCATGTCTGCAGCTGAGCTCAAAACCACCCAGAGTTCAAGGGGATGAAAGAAGCTAAACAGACTGCAGCAAAGGAAAAGCGGGAGGAGGAAAAAAAAAAAATGTATTCAGGTCTTCTTTTTATCCCACTTCTGCGATGCATTAAACACTTTTTGGCCTGCTATACTGTTATGATCCTTAGTGGTTGAGGATCACAAATTACTCCAGCTAAGTAACAAACATAGGACAAGCTCTAGGGAGGTGGCAAGCTGGACTGACCGCAAATCTGAACCTAACCAAACACACTAGAAGTAGCCGGTGAATGTGCCTGAATTCTTAGACGTCTCGAGCCAGCCTAAGGAACTAACTACCCCTAGAGAGAAAGAAAGACCTCTCTTGCCTCCAGAGAAATAATCCCCAAAGATATAGAAGCCCCCAACAAATAATAACGGTGAGGTAAGAGGAAGGCACATACACAGGGGTGAAAGCAGATTCAGCAAATGAGGCCCACTAATATTAGATAGCAGAAAATAGAAAAGGGAATCTATGCGGTCAGTAAAAAACCCTTACAAAATATCCACTCTGAGATTTCAAGAACCCCCTCACTAACTAACGGTGTGGGGGGAGAAACTCAGTCCCCTAGAGCAACCAGCAAGCAAAGAAATCACATTTTAGCGAGCTGGACTAAAAACATAATGAACACTGATAATCAAAAAATGATCAAACAAAAACTTAGCTTGTCTTGGAGAGACTGGGAGCAAGGTAGACACACGGAATCTGAAGAGCACTGAATACATTGATAGCAGGCAAGGAACTGAGTATCCAGGTGGGCTAAATAGAAAACCAACCAAGTATAACGAACCAGCTGATGAAGCCAACCTGCAGAAGGACAACACTACACAGTACCACTTGTGACCACTAGAGGGAGCCCAGAAATAGAGTTCACAACAGATGCCCAATAGTGATGAGCGAACGTGCTCGGATAACGTCTTATCCGAGCATGCTTGGGTGTAATCCGAGTATCTTGGGCGAGTCCTTGTGGCTGCATGATTTGCGGCTGTTGGCCAGCCTGAACACTTGTGGGGATTCCCTAATAAACAGGCAATCCCCACATGCAGACGCAGGGACTCGAACGTAATATACCAGCACACCCAAGATACTCGAATAAGACGCTATCCGAGCATGTTCGCTCATCACTAATGCCCGTATGCTTTAACCATTTATGTTTTTATAATCATTAACCATTTGCTATAATTGGTTTTGTTCTATCAGGTTGAGTATAGTCTTGAAATCTTAAATCATCAGAAGTATTTTACTTTTAAGTGGAACAGATTGTACTATGTTTTATTATTAATAATAATAATAATAATAATAATTTTATTTATATAGCGCCAACATATTCTGCAGCGCTTTACAAATTATAGAGGGGACTTGTACAGACTATAGACATTACAGCATAACAGAAATCACAGTTCAAAATAGATACCAAGAGGAATGAGGGCTCTGCTCGCAAGCTTACAATCTATGAGGAAAAAGGGGAGACACGAGAGGTGGATGGTAACAATTGCTTTAGTTATTCGGACCAGCCATAGTGTAAGGCTCGGGTGTTCATGTAATGCTGCATGAACCAGTTAACTGCCTAAGTGTGTAGCAGTACAGACACAGAGGGCTATTAACTGCATAAAATGTATGAGAACATGATACGAGGAACCTGATTAAGTTTATTTTTTGGGGGTTTTTTTGAATGGGCAACACAGGGATAGTTAGGTTAATGTGTTGAGGCAGTAGGCCAATCTGAACAAATGAGTTCTTAGGGCACGCTTAAAACTGTGGGGATTGGGGATTAATCGTATTAACCTAGGTAGTGTATTCCAAAGAATTGGCGCAGCACGTGTAAAGTCTTGGAGACAGAAGTGGGAGGTTCTGATTATTGAGGATGCTAACCTGAGGTCATTAGTGGACAGAGGGCACGGGTAGGGTGGAAGACTGAGACCAGAGAGGAGATGTAGGGTGGTGCTGAGCCATGGAGTGCTTTGTGGATGAGGGTAGTAGTTTTGTACTGGATTCTGGAATGGATGGGTAGCCAGTGTAATGACTGACACAGGGTAGAGGCATCGGTGTAATGTTTTAAGGCCGTTTTCCCACCATTGTTATGCCATACATACTTTATCTAAACACTTATGCTACTTTCACACATCAGCTTTTTTGCCATCAGGCACAATCCGGCGAATCTTGACAAAAATGGTTCCTTTTTTTTCCGCCGGATCCGTTTTTTTCCCATAGAGTCATATTAGCGCCAGATTACGCCTGATGGCTGCATGTTTCATCCGTTTTTTGCTGGATCCGTCAAAAATAATTTTTACGGTGGACGGAGAAAACAATCAGAGGAACTTTTTTCTGTCCGGCGAAAAAATGCACAGCGACGGTTCCAGCGATAAATGGATGGAACATGAGGTGAAATTAATGGATCTGGCCAGTATTTTTACACTGAGCATGCCCCATAGCTTCATTTTCCATTCCGAAGTGTCTCTCTCTCTCTCTCTCTCTCTCTCGAACAGGAAGTCCAAACTCCTCTATGCCGGGTAAACAAAAGCGGATCCAGACAAAAAACGGATCCAGTGCATCAGCTTTTCACAATTTGTACCGGATCTGTTTTTTTTTAAATTTGCTGGATTATGTCTGAAAGCAAAAAATTGATGTGTGAAAGTAGCCTTAATTATAAGATTAAACTTAAAAAGTATAATTAATTCTTTTAGTCTACGGAAGTATAACACCCTGACTAATCATTTGTGTTTTTTAAAAGTTACTTTCCTTTTTTGTCTTGTATTCACTTTCACTGCTGTTTTTGTGACTAATTCTTCAACACAGTCTACATAACTCATGAATTAAAGTAAAAAATTATCATTATTTTGAAAAAAGTCACACATTTAGCGAAATGTCACAAAAATCATGGAAACATTTTTGTCGTACATAAAATCACTCTAGAAAAGGATTGGAGAACATTTGTACCAAAAATGCTTTCACTTTTAGAAAAGTCACAAATGGTGAATCAGGCAAAAACTTCTGGAAATGCTAAACCCTCCTCTCAATGGCAAACTAAAAGAAACAGATGAACATATAAAAAGGCACAAATTAAAAGAAAAATCAGATACAGAAGCTAGGCAAAAAAATGTGCAAATGCAATAATGAATCGGGTCCAAAGTTTCTTGTGTTGAGGCACCTCTAGTGGTGTTCCTCCGGACAAATGCTGTTTTCACAAGACCTAGTTTTAAGAATTATTCCAGCAAAACCTCAAAAAAAGCATTTTATCAAGTAGGAGGTTGACTCTTAGGGCTCATACTTGTTTGCAAGAAAAGCAGACGCGTGCAATCTGATAAAAAATTGGATTGCACACTGACCAATGTTATTCAAAGGGTTACATCTCATCTGTAATTTTTTTCTAAGCTGATAGCGGACTGACAAAAAAAAATCACAGCTTACTGCGATTGTAGTCATATCTCGACAATGCAAGCCTACGCGTGCGAGAAAAAAATCGCACAGCACTCGGACCAAGCGAGTGCTGTCCGATTATACGCACCGGTGTCCTTTTTGCCGCACACAGTAAAATCACAGAGTGACAGGTTAGGATAGAATAGATAGATACACATAGAATGTTACAGATGTCAGTGACATATACACTCACCGGCCACTTTATTAGGTACACCATGCTAGTAACGGGTTGGACCCCCTTTTGCCTTCAGAACTGCCTCAATTCTTCGTGGCATAGATTCAACAAGGTGCTGGAAGCATTCCTCAGAGATTTTGGTCCATATTGACATGATGGCATCACACAGTTGCCGCAGATTTGTCGGCTGCACATCCCAAAGATGCTCCATACAAGGCAGGATGGATCCATGCTTTCATGTTGTTTACGCCAAATTCTGACCCTACCATCCGAATGTCGCAGCAGAAATCGAGACTCATCAGACCAAGCAACGTTTTTCCAATCTTCTACTGTCCAATTTCGATGAGCTTGTACAAATTGTAGCCTCAGTTTCCTGTTCTTAGCTGAAAGGAGTGGTACCCGGTGTGGTCTTCTGCTGCTGTAGCCCATCTGCCTCAAAGTTCGACGCACTGTGCGTTCAGAGATGCTCTTAGGCCTACCTTGGTTGTAACGGGTGGCGATTTGAGTCACTGTTGCCTTTCTATCAGCTCGAACCAGTCTGCCCATTCTCCTCTGACCTCTGGCATCAACAAGACATTTCCGCCCACAGAACTGCCGCTCACTGGATTTTTTTTCTTTTTCGGACCATTCTCTGTAAACCCTAGAGATGGTTGTGCGTGAAAATCCCAGTAGATCAGCAGTTTCTGAAATACTCAGACCAGCCCTTCTGGCACCAACAACCATGCCACGTTCAAAGGCACTCAAATCACCTTTCTTCCCCATACTGATGCTCGGTTTGAACTGCAGGAGATTGTCTTGACCATGTCTACATGCCTAAATGCACTGAGTTGCCGCCATGTGATTGGCTGATTAGAAATTAAGTGTTAACAAGAAGTTGGACAGGTGTACCTAATAAAGTGGCCGGTGAGTGTATATATATATAACACCATCTCTAGGGTTTACAGAGAATGGTCCGAAAAAGAAAAAAAATCCAGTGAGCGGCAGTTCTGTGGGCGGAAATGCCTTGTTGATGCCAGAGGTCAGAGGAGAATGGGCAGACTGGTTCGAGCTGATAGAAAGGCAACAGTGACTCAAATCGCCACCCGTTACAACCAAGGTAGGCCTAAGAGCATCTCTGAACGCACAGTGCGTCGAACTTTGAGGCAGATGGGCTACAGCAGCAGAAGACCACACCGGGTACCACTCCTTTCAGCTAAGAACAGGAAACTGAGGCTACAATTTGTACAAGCTCATCGAAATTGGACAGTAGAAGATTGGAAAAACGTTGCTTGGTCTGATGAGTCTCGATTTCTGCTGCGACATTCGGATGGTAGGGTCAGAATTTGGCGTAAACAACATGAAAGCATGGATCCATCCTGCCTTGTATGGAGCATCTTTGGGATGTGCAGCCGACAAATCTGCAGCAACTGTGTGATGCCATCATGTCAATATGGACCAAAATCTCTGAGGAATGCTTCCAGCACCTTGTTGAATCTATGCCACGAAGAATTGAGGCAGTTCTGAAGGCAAAAGGGGGTCCAACCCGTTACTAGCATGGTGTACCTAATAAAGTGGCCGGTGAGTGTATATATATATATATATATATATATATATATATATATATATATATATATACTGTATATATAACAGAGATAGATACATACAGCATTACATACAGTACATACAAATAGAATAGGTAGATGTACAGATATCTGTGACAAATATAATTAGTACAGTGTGCGCAGCTTACTAAACATGTATTTAATTAATAAATGATAATTTTTCAGAAAAAATGGTGTGAGCTCCCGCGTAATTTTCGTAACCAGCAGATGGAAAGCCGATGCCTTAGGGACAATGCTTATAGCCTGGAAAGGGGGTAACACCCATGGAGCTTCCCAGGCTATTAATATAGCTCACAACTGTATACTTAGCCTTTACTGGCTATTAAAATGGGGGACCCTAAAAAACCTTGATCATGTTCTCCAAGGTCATATGATCTCTTATTGATTAGAGAGTGAATAGGTCTATAACCTCTTACAGTATATATTGACTAGACACACATTGTCAGGCCTCCATTACTAGAAACATTGAGTCATATTCCCTTACGACTCTTTGTTCATTATATACCCGGCCTGTGTTCTAGGTGGTTTACCAAATCTTTGCACTATTATTATTATTATTATTATTTATTATTATAGCACCATTTATTCCATGGTGCTTTACATGTGAGGAGGGGTATACATAATAAAAATAAGTACAATAATCTTGAACAATACAACCCACAACTGGTACAGGAGGAGAGAGGACCCTGCCCACGAGGGCTCACAATCTACAAGGGATGGGTGAGGATACAGTAGGTGAGGATAGAGCTGGTCGTGCAGTGGTTTGGTCGATCAGTGGTTACTGCAGGTTGTAGGCTTCTTGGAAGAGGAGGGTCTTCAGGTTCTTTTTGAAGGTTTCGATGATAGGTGAGAGTCTGATATGTTGTGGTAGAGAGTTCCAGAGTAGGGGTGATGCGCGAGAGAAATCTTGTATGCGATTGTGGGAAGAGGAGATAAGAGGGGAGTAGAGAAGGAGATCTTGTGAGGATCGGAGGTTGCGTGTAGGTAAGTACCGGGAGACGAGGTCACAGATGTATGGAGGAGACAGGTTGTGGATGGCTTTGTACGTCATGGTTAGGGTTTTGTACTGGAGTCTCTGGGCAATGGGGAGCCAGTGAAGGGATTGACAGATGGGAGAGGCCCGGGAATAGCGGGGGAACAGGTGGATTAGTTGGGCAGCTGAGTTTAGAATAGATTGGAGGGGTGCGAGAGTGTTAGAGGGGAGGCCACAGAGCAGGAGGTTACAGTAGTGGAGGCAGGAGATGATGAGGACATGGACTAGAGTTTTTGCAGATTCTTGGTTTAGGAATGTACGGCAGTTCACTGCCTATGGCTTTGACCAAGAGAGATTTGAACTGTTTTTGTGGATGATGGGTTCAGGAGGCAGAGATTATGGGAATAAATGGCTCATAAATGGAGAAAGAAACTTACTTCTTTGATAAGGTTTATCACAATGTTTTTTATATATGCCTCTTCTATTAATTCATGCAAAGTTTGTTGAAATGACAGTGACTATTTAATAAATTAAAGTATTAAATTAAATATTTGTTTCCAGATCTACATACCAATTATACTGCACAGCGGTGAATATTGAAATACCGTATGTGAAATATGCTGCCATAGCACACTTCTGTTCTGACTATTGTAAATTAATCAGCCAACTGTGCTAATGTTTGGATACAGATGACAGTGGAGGAAAAGCACTAATCTGTATGGGGCTACTCACATCCTGTTCTGTAAACCGAGCAAAATTAGCAGAAACGGAGGTTTGTAGGGAAAGTACATTTTTATATCAGGAAGAAGGAAATGCAGTATTCCATTGAATTTCCTTATTTTCATTTAATTACTTATTTAATGATTCTTTTGAGGAAATGACAGAATATGATCTCTTACCTAATAAACAACAAATTAATAAATATTCATTTGCAATATTTCTTAATTGTGGGCAGGTTTTTTTTTAACTGAGGTTACGTTTAGAGACTAAACAGTAGTAATAATCTTGCAAAATAGTAGATGTTCAGGCAATCTGGATTGAAACACTGTAGATTTATAAAAATAAGTGTTCCAGGAAGAGTTGTTGGCACTTTGTTACTCAAGTAAGGGTACTGTCACACAGTCACACTTTGGACGCTACGACGGCATGATCCGTGACGTCGCAGCGTCGTATGAGTATCGCTCCAGCGTCGTAGACTGCGGTCACACGTTGCAATCACGGCGCTGGAGCGATGCCGAAGTCCCCGGGTAACCAGGGTAAACATCGGGTTACTAAGCGCAGGGCCGCGCTTAGTAACCCGATGTTTACCCTGGTTACCAGCGTAAACGTAAAAAAAACAAACACTACATACTCACATTCCGGTGTCTTTCCCCCGGCGTTCTGCTTCTCTCCACTGTGTAAGCGCCATAGCCGGAAAGCACAGCGGTGATGTCAGACGTCACCGCTGTGCTCGCTTTCCGGCTGGCAGGCGCTCACAGTGCAGAGAAGCTGAGATGCCGGAGGACAGACACCGGAATGTGAGTATGTACTGTTTGTTTGTTTTTTACTTTTACGCTGGTAACCACGGTAAACATCGGGTTACTAAGCGCGGCCCTGCGCTTAGTTACCCGATGTTTACCCTGGTTACAAGCGAACACATCGCTGGATCGCTGTCACACACAACGATCCAGCGATGTCAGCGGGTGATCAAGCGACGAAAGAAAGTTCCATACGATCTGCTACGACGTACGATTCTCAGCAGGATCCCTGATCGCTGCTGCGTGTCAGACACAGCGATATCGTATGGATATCGCTGGAACGTCACGGATCGTACCATCGTAGCGATCAAAGTGTGACTGTGTGACAGTACCCTAAGATTAATTGTCTACATTATGCTTACTAGAAAGAGCAGTATTGTTAATGGTATTATGCACTAAAACCTATAAAACACATTGTAAGCGTCGAGTATTCTTATAGTTGGTCTTGTGGTTTAAGCAAAGGTAAAAATGTTGTTCAGTAAAAACATTAGCATTATTCTACAAAAGTAAATTACCCTAAGGGCTCATTTCCACATGCGAGAAACACGTCAGTGTCTCGCATGTGGAAACCAAGCTCTGGCACCGGCACTCCAGAGCGGAGCGTGCGGCTGCATAGCAACACATGGAGCTGCACGCTCCGCTCCACTGTGCCGACGCCAGAGCTTGGTTTCCACATGCGAGACACGGACGTGTGCCTCGCATGTGGAAATGAGCCCTAAGGCTGTGTGCACACGTAGCAGATTTGTTGCGTTTTTTTCGCGGTTTTTCGCTATAAAAACGCTATAAAACCGTGAAAAAAACGCTACCATTAAGCATCCTATGTAACAGAATGCAATCCGCATTTTTTGTGCACATGCTGCATTTTTTTCCTGAGCGGAATCGCAATCCAGAAAAAAACGCAGCATGTTCATTAAAATTGCGGAATCGCGGCGATTCTGCACACATGGGAGTGCATTGATCTGCTTACTTCCTGCACGGGGCTGTGCACACCATGCGGGAAGTAAGCAGATCAAGTGCATTTGGTACCCAGGGTGGAGGAGAGGAGACTCTCCTCCACGGACTGGGCACCATATAAGTGGTAAAAAAATAAGAATTAAAATAAAAAATAGCGATATACTCACCCTCTGGCGGCCCGACCTTCTTCAGCGGCTTCCGAGGTGTGTGAAGGACCTGCGATGACGTCGCGGTCACATGACCCGCGGTCACGTGACCGCTACGTCAATTGAAGGTCCTGAACACACAGCATTAGGAACGGACGCCGCTGAGGTGAGTATAACCCTTTTTTTTTTTGTTTTTTTTTAATTATTTTTAACATTCTATCTTTTACTATAGATGCTGCATAGGCAGCATCAATAGTAAAAAGTTGGTCACATTTGTCAAACACTATGTTTGACAAGTGTGACCAACCTGTCAAACAGTTTTCCAAGCGATGCTACAGATCGCTTGGAAAACGCTAGCATTCTGCAAGCTAATTATGCTTGCAAAACGCTAGTTTTCTGCGGGTATATGCATGCAAATTCTGCATGCGATATACCCGCGGCAGGAGGCGCAGAATTGCCGCGGAAATTTCCGCGGCAATTCTGCTACGTGTGAACTCAGCCTTAAAGTGATCCTGTCAGCAGGATTGTGCTCAGTAACTACACACAGTGTCAGGTCGGCGCCGTTATACTGATTACAGTAATACCTGGTGATGAAATCTGTCTTGTGGTTGTTTAATCTTTATTTTAAGTTTCCAGTTAATGATATGCCCGTGCTCTGGGGCGGCCTGTGTATCTGGATGTGGTGCTCTGATTAGGTATTCACCAGTATGGCTTCTCACAGGTCACTGATCCCTCACTGACCTTCCCCCTAGTTTACATAATTAATATTATACTGTATATATATATCTTGGGAAAAAAAATCTCCTTCTGCATTCAGGTGCTGGCGGTGGCACCACGCTGCAGCATGATCGCATATGTAATGTGTATATAATTCATTTGTTTGAGGTTATCCTGAAATTCATAAAAAAAAAAATCTGTGTGAATATGGCGCTGGCCGCACTTGCGCAGTAGCAGCTATCGGTGATCTGTTAACTGCTAATGGGCAGGTGCCGGCGGCGCCATCTTTCTTGAGAAAATTTCCTCCACCAAGATGGCGCCTGGGCAGCAGCAGTTATCGGCGATCACGCACCATTTTCAAACAGATTTTTATTTTTTTAATGACTTTCAGGATAACCTCATGAAATGAATTATATACACATTACATATGTGATCATGCTGCAGGGCAAGTGCCACCGCCAGCGCCTGCCTGCAGAAGAGGATTTTTTTTCAAGATATATATATATAATATTCATTATGTAAACCTGGGGGCAGGTCATTGAAGGGATCAGTGACCTGTCAGAAGCCATACTGGTGAATACCTAAGCAGAGCACCACATACACCGACCTCCCACAGGCCGCCCCGGGGCACAAGCATATCATTAACTCAAAACTGAAAATAAAGATTAAACAACAACCACAAGACGGATTTCATCAACCAAGGTATCATTGTAATCAGTATAACGGCGCCGACCTGACACTGTCTGTAGGTTACTGAGCACAATCATGCTGACAGGTTCACTTTAATATTTCCATTTTCTATCATTACAGTGTTTTATTCTTACTTACTAGCAAAGTTGGACCAATTTAGTGTAAGCCCCATGACAAACAAGACTTTTTTACACTACATCAACACTTGAGCCACACATACAGCATTTTTGCTGTTACAGCGCTAGTGTCAAACTATAAAAATAAATCTTACGAATATTAGAGGCAATCTTTAAAAATCTCCCATTTTTTCTATAAACTTCTAGAGGAGACTTAAAGGCAGAAGCCAAGAGACACTGGGGCAATTACCGAAAATCCAACTCTGGTCCCTAAACTGGTTTTATATAATAATTGTAGGAGGGAAATTGTGGATTTTTCCGTGCTGCTGATATGTGGAAATGAAGCTCGAAAGCCAGGAGCTGTATTAACACAGTTTTTAATCAATGTGTTTTAAAGTACACACACTGCTTCCTTAGGATATTTTTTAGAACTTTTATTCTGGGTAAGATCCTATTGTGCTTATCTGTTCCCCAGCTCCTGTATATTCTTATAATAATTTGCATCATTGATAAATGATTTTTAATATTTAAAAAAAGAGAAAAAAATAATGTGTAGTTAATAGAGATTACGCCAGAAAAACATAGAAAAAGGTAAACTATGTTTTTTACTTTTTTATATTCTGCTGAAGTTGCTGTAAATTTTTTAAGGGGTCCATACCTCATAATGAATGTGGCACACCTTTGGGCTGTGTATGGGCCAGAAAATTATAATTATATAAGTCAGTTCGAAACTGCCATTCATTTTGCATAAATTTCAGATTCTTTTTAATTTTTTGGGGAATGAATTACAGTAAACTTGTTGTTCAGTGGTTGGCCATGCTTCATTATGCAGAGCTCCACAATTTTTCTTTTTACACCAGAAAACTGTTGGAGATGGATGGTAAATTTCTGCCATGAATTTGTTACTGTCTCCAGTATCTTCCTGTACTAATTTAATGCAATGTTGGGATCTACTAGGAAAACCCTGAACTTGATGTAACAAACTTCAAAATCTCTTGGTGGCCACTCAGACATGTACATCTGTTGACACGGTATCATTAAAAAAAAAAAAAAATTGTGTGCTTTTTTCAAACAAAATCTCATTCTGCACATCTTGGGATAAGGAAGGTCATATATGAATGTAAGGTCACATGATCGAGCAGTTATTAAAAATGGTATTATTATAGGACTAGATAAAGGGTCAAGTGCTCATTAATATTTATGAGCAGTTTATTTTGATTAGAGTGGGTTACTTACAAATGCTCCATAGACATACAAAAATTAAGAGACCACCACATGAAAACCCTGTCATGGGCAGCCCAATCTCCAGACCTGAACCCCTTTGAAAACCTCTGAAATGTAATCAGGAGGATGATGGATAGTCACAAGCCATCAAACAAAGAAGAACTGCTTAAATTTTTGCACCAGAAGCAGTGTGAAAGACTGGTGGAAAGCATGCCAAGACACATGAAAGCTGTGATTAAAAATCCTGGTTATTCCACAAAATATTGATTTCTGAACTCTTCCTGAGTTAAAACATTAGTATTGTTGTTTCTAAATGATTATAAACTTGTTTTTTTTTTTGCATTATTTGAGGTCTGAAAGCGCTGTTTTTTTTTCTAATTTTGACCATTTCTCCTTTTCAGAAAAAAACCCAAAATGTATTGCTTGGAAATTCGGAGACATGTCAGAAGTTTATAGAATAAAAGAACAATTTACATTTTACTCAAAAATATACATATAAAGAGAAAAATCAGACAAACTGAACACTTTGCAGTGGTCTCTTAATTTTTGCCAGAGCTGTAGACATACACCATTTTGGTGCAGCTTGGTTTTTGGGTCCTTATCCTTTATGGAATCTGACATTTTTTATGTCTGGATAGAAGTTGTATGCACAAAATGGAAGAATTTTTTAATCAAGATATTTTTAATGTTAGTTAATTTTTCTATTGCCTCAATAAAGCCATTGGTTGCTAAGTGGTTCATGTGGTTTGGGGTTAATAATGCTAAAATCGCTGCCTCTGAAGCAATAAATGTTATTACAAACCAATATAAAAGATGTTTACACTTGTAACAAACCTAGTTAAAAAGAACTCAACTCACGATGATTCAGCGAGAGAAATGTGGAGAGAGACATAATCATATTGAGAATGTTTTTTCTTGCTCCTTAATGTAATTTGCTGGTAAATTTGGTGTTTTGATAATTCCAATTTCCCTCACATCAACATTTAGTAATGTTTATGAAGTATTTTATCTTGTGGAGCAGATGTGGAATGAAGTAATATTGCTGACGCACATGTAATCCTGTATTTATTTCCTATAAAGGATAGCATTTGTACATTACTTATGAAGAAGTCAATGTCCATTTCATACTTGCCTCCATCTGACATTAAAAAAAAACCTTTTGACCCATTAATGGCTGCATTAGTATGTTTTTATGGTACCCATTAAGAGGGCGTAATGTTCAGTCTGTTGTCTACGGGTTCTCAGATTTAGTATACTAAAGAAGGGATAGACAGATTGATGGGTGGGCCTGGGAAAAACCCAGCAGTCTTGGTACACATTGGAACCACTGACAAAGTTAGAGGGAACTGAAATATCCTTACAAATTATTTCAGGGAACTAGAAGAGAAAGTGAAGTTCAGGACCTCCAAAATGATGATTTTAGAAATAATGCCAGTAACTGGCATCACCAGAAAACAGGAGGAGCTTCGGGAGTTAAATAACTGGCCGGAAGGGTTCATGTAGAACTAGGTGTCACGGGGAGACTAGGTGAGCGAGAGCTAAAAACCCGGGCCCCTGCAGTTTCCCTCAGACTAGGGAAATCCTGACTGACCCTCTACCTGGAGTTTACACTGAAGGTGTGCATGTCCAGGCCTCGAACCTCACCCTGACTCCTGTTTTAACCCTAGGCTGATACCTCCGCCCTCCACCCAGTGAAGAGGTAATATTTCAATACCCACAGTTAGCACAGACAAGGATAAAGGAAAATATACACCACGCCGCAGTCACTCAGGAAGACACTATAAATGTGCAGGGCAAAATAAATACAAATATAGGAAGGAGTAAATAAGACAGAGGAAAATACACCACCAGCAACGAATCTCCAACAACCAGCTCTCCACTCCAGACCGAGATAACAACGCACAAGACAGAAGCTATAATCGGCAACGCCCAATGAACAGGAGAACTATTTAAAGGCCATGGGAATGGCCCAGCTTCCAATCCGAGGATTAGGTAAATTAACCCCGGAACAGCTAGACAAAATGTAGCAGACGCCAATGAGCAAATAGTGGTCAAAAGCGGAATTACCGCTGTCTGTCGGACGACCTGGTCTGAACAGCGTCCGACATGACACTAGGCCAACTTCTATGTCTGCCACAGATTTTACATTAGGGACAGATTGAACCTCAATGGGAATAGGTTATCTGTGCTTATACAGTATGTGCATTTAGATGCCGATGCAGCCACCGAGTTATCCCAAGCAAAGCTGCACCAGGAAAATTCAGGCAGTCAGTCTCTTAAAGGGAACCTGTCAGCAGGATTGTGCACAGTAACCTACACACAGTGTCAGGTTGATGCCGTTATACTGACTGGTTGATGAAATCCGTATTGTGGTTGTTTTTTAATCTTTATTTTCAGTTTTGTGTTAATGATATGCTCGTGTCCTAAGGCGGGGTCAGTGTACATGGTGCTCTGATTATATATTCATAATGCAGACTGCTGACAGGTCACTGATCCCACACTGCCCCGCTTCTGCAGGCAGCTACCAGCCATGACATCTGAGCTACAGCATAATCGCATGGATACTGTGCACTTAATCCCTTTTGCTTATTTAATTGAGCAAGGGGAAAAAAAAGTCAATTTGAAAATGGTGCCCGCCGCACCTGCGCAGCAGCAGCTATTGGTATGTATTTGATCCCTATTCTGGCAGCCGCATCTTGGAGGAGGACATTTTTTTTTTGTTCTCCAGCAAGAAGGCGCCAACGGCACCTGCGCAATAGCAGCTAATGGATCTCTATACACACCGATAGCTGCTACTGTGCAGGTGCGGCGGGCACCATTTTCAAATTGACTTTTTTCAATTAAATAAACAAAAGGGATTAAGTGACCAATAACCATGTGATTATGCTGGCTGGCACCTGCCTGCAGAAGCTTTTTTTTTTTAATTCAGTATGTACTGATATTCTTTATGTAAACTAGGGGGCAAGGCAGTGAGGGATCAGTGACCTGTCAGCTTTATGAATACCTATTGAGAGCACCACAAACATGAACCTCGCCTTAGGCTACTTTCACACGGACGTTGTGCTAAATTTAGCACAACGTGGGCAGCGGATGCAGTTTTACAACGCATCTGCTGCCCATTGTGAGTTCCGGGGAGGAGGGGACGGAGTTTCGGCCGCGCATGCGCGGTCGAAAATGGCGGACCCGTCGCACAAAAAACGTTACATTGAATGTTTTTTTGTGCGTCGCGGCCACCAAAACACAACGCATCCGTTGCACGACGGATGCGACGTGTGGCCATACGTCGCAATGCGTCGCTAATGCAAGTCTATGGAGAAAAAACGCATCCTGCGGGCAACTTTGCAGGATGCGTTTTTTCTCCAAAACAATGCATTGCGACATAGGCCATAAGACGGAAGTGTGAAAGTAGCCTTAGAGCACGAGAATCTCATTAACACAAAACTGAAAATAAAGGTTAAGAAACAGCCACTAGATGGTTTTCATCAACCAAAGTATCATTTTATTCAGCATAACGGCACCGACCTGACAGTGTGTGAAGGTTGCTATGCACAATCCGGCTGAAAGGTTCCCTTTAAGACAGCTTCGCTGATGGTTTTGGGTGCCTTTGACCATGTTCTCCATTTCACTCTATACTGTTAGGTAAGAGAGAGCAAAAAGATTTGCTGCAGAAACCAAACCAAAGAATGAGCAGGTTATTTGAACACATAAGTGGTTGAAAAAAATGACATAAGACGAAATACAGTGGGGAAAATAAATATTTGATCCCTTGCTGATTTTGTAAGTTTGCCCACAGACAAAGACATGAACAGTCTATAATATTCAGCTGTCTCCTCACCCAGTGTCTTACTTATGGTTTTGTAGCCTATTCCAGCTTTGTGCAGGTCTATGATCTTGCCCCTGACATCCTTATAAAGCTCTTTGGTCTTGCCCATGTTGTAGAGGGTAGAGTCTGACTGATTAAATGAGTCTGTGGACAGGAGTCTTTTATAAAGGTGACTATGTAAGACAGCTGTCTCTAATGCAGGTAATGAGTTGATTGGGAGCATCTAACTGGTCTGTAAGAACTCTTAATGGTTGGTAGGGGATCAAATACTTATTTCTCACTGCAAAATGCAAATAAATTTATATAATAATTACAATGTGATTTTCTGGATTTCATTGTTGATATTCTATCTCTCAATGTTAAAATTAACCTACCCTTAAAATTATAGATTGTTCATGTCTTTGTCAGTGGGCAAAAGTACAAAATCAGCAAGGGATCAAAAACTTATTTCCCCCACTGCATATGCACAGCACAATCGTTTTGACATTAATGAGCATTATGTTGATTTTATAGCCCATACTTTAGAAAACAGGAATCATGCACTGCTCATTAGTCACACAATAAGACAATGTGTATATACAGTATAACTTCATACACTTAATAACAGTAAATTAGCTCCAGTGGTGCTCACCGTCGAAAAATTTCACTTGATATGGACAAAAGGTAGTAAATGAGGCACTTACCACATTCCATTTTTTTTTTCTTTGCGGCTCTACACAGTACACAGGGATTGTTCATTGTTGAGACAAACTTGGCTAACAGCAGTTTTTTCTGGCAAGCATGCTTCCTCTGAGCCATCATTAGCCAGGTTTGTTTCAATAATCTTTTTTGTTTTATGGTGAGTGCCCCATTTACTACTGTTTTTATATGTTAATTTTAAGGGCTCTTTTCTGGGATGTTTTTCAGGGAGATTCATGGCGAAAACCACTTGAAATAGATCACATGCGCATGTCCAAAGATTGATTAGAAGACTGGAGTAGCTTTTAAACTAGGATCTGGGAGGAGGCAGTGTAGCTGTGAAAATTAAGGATCAACAAATAAAGTTGCACTCTGTAATGCTATAGCATGAAAACATGAAATATGTGAATTTTGAACTGTATTTCTGCTCTAGAAAATAGGAAGAAACGAGACTACTTGCAGCAAAAATTGGCTTTCTGTCCGAGCACTCCACCGATCAGCCTCTAGCAGTTTTAATCAAGGTAGGATCCTATCTACTCATATAAATGTGGGCTTCAGACTAAAAGAGGACTCACATTAGGATAGGTTCCCAGCAAAGAGAATCACCTTATCGCGGCTGCTGGGTACACATGAATTGGCCAATTTATGTGCTAAGTATTCTCTTTTCTTCCTATTTTCTAGAGCAGTAATGCAATTCAAATTTCTCATATTTAATGTTTTCATTCTATAGCTCTAAAGAGTGCTACTTTATTTGTTTGCTGTATATGGAGATGGTTACTCTTAGTAAGCACCTATTCACACCTGATTTCTGTTTGGAAGTGACAGTCTTTTTTTGTGTGCAAATAATGGAGACAGATTAAGAAGACAGACAGTGGGGTGCAGTAAGCTGAATGAGGATATAGAGGGGAGTGGGACTAGCAAGGAAAGTAGAAGGGTGACTAGGAAAATAAATATTGAAATGGTATCAAATGATAGCTAACAAATGCAAGAAGTTTCACAAACAAAATGTATGAATTCGAGACTGCAATATCAACCAGAGATTAAGGTGTGGTTGGCCTTACAAAAACTTGACTGGACAAGAGGCACATTTACATTGCCTGTTATTCCTACAGATTGTATCGTTAACCACAACTGTGTAGTGTCTATTGTCCATAAGACACTTTTTATTAAGTCATTTATGTGAGCAAAAAAATTCTTGTTCAACTTTTGAAAATGATGTAATAGAAATTACTCTCACATGCAAAGATTAGACCGGCAAAAAAGAGGAATAGAAAGTCATGTCCTAAATATGTACGGCATTCAGTGATTGGTTAATCTTGTTATGAGGCAATGTTTCAGTAGCAGTTGGAGCTTATGAACAAGTTCTTTTTCATGTATTATGTTCATCATCATTATTCAAAATGCTGCTGCTCACATTTATTTTAATGTTTGCACAATACTTTATTAATTCATGTACTTGAAACAAGAAGTATCATTCTTGGATTATAAACAATGAACACACCTAAGCCTGAGATCTGTCTGTGTGAACACTATGTTTGTTTGATTTTCTGATTCATTTTTCAATATAATGATTGCTCTTCAACCATTTCATGATTCTCATCTTTTATAATAATCTATCTGACATTATTTACAAGTCTTGAGTAATGATCACATCATTCACTGTGTTTCTGTTCATATATAGTGCTGCTCGGCATTATTGGCACCCCTTCATCTTTTTCGAAGACAGTACAATATCCTCAGAAATAAATGGAAATGTATCAAAGCTATATCCTCAGGATTATTTAATTAGTGGTCCAAAGTAATCCAACAATAAAACTTTGTTTTTCAGATTAGATGTTACAATTTCAAAGAAGAAACAGAATAAACAGCATGTGCAGCAATAAAGGCACCTCTAATTAATACTTGGTTGCTCACCCTTTTTGCATTGATGACAGCCTCCAAACGTTTCTTGTAACCATCAATAAGCTACTAGCACTTCTGAGCTGGTGCTTTCTCCCACTCTTCCTTTTACAGCTTATTCAAACTCTTGAATGTTTGCAGGGTTCATTTTCCCAATAGCAGATTTCATCTCACACCAAAAATTTTCAATGAGTTTGAGGTCAGGACTCATTGCTAGTCATTTTAAAACAGTCCATTTTTTTATTTTTCAACCATTCCTTAGTACTTTTGTGTATGTGCTTTGGGTCATTTTCTTGCTGGAGGACCCATGACTCAAACCCAGTTGTCTTACACTGGGTAGGACATATTGCTGTAAAATCTCTTGATAAATTTCTGATTTCATGATTCCTGTGATACGTTCAAGACCTCCAGTACCAGACGCAGCAAAGCAACACCACGGCATTATGGATCCTCCACCAAGCTTAACTGTTGGTAGGGTGTATTTTCTTTACAAGCTTCATTGTACTGTCTGTAAGCAAAGTGCTGCTTTGCATTGCCCAAAAATTCTATTTTTGTTTCATGTGTCCACAAAACACTTTCCCAGAAGGATTGTGGTTTGTCAAGGTACTCTTTTGCAAAGATCAATGGTTCCTTCTTATGTATTTTCTTCAGCAATGGTTTCTTCCTTAGCCTTCACTCATAAAGCTCTGCTTAGTTTAATATGTGGCATACGTTGCGTGTTGAAACCATGACCCCAGGCTGTTCTAGGATGACCTTCAGGTCTTTGAATGTTTGACGTGGTGTTTTTTACACCATTTGCATCAACCTTCGAGGGCATCTCTTCCCCCCCATCCAGGGAAGTTCTTGTTGGTTCCATGCTTGGAAAACTTCTTAATAATATTGCACACTTTAGAAACTGGGATACCAAGGTCTTTGGAGATGGCCTTACACCCTTTGGAAGTCTTGTGTTTGTTAATAGTAGCAGTTCTGATGTCCTCAGACAGCTTCTTTGTCTTCACCATCACGATAAAGGAACAGAGCCTTCCATGTGGCTTTTTAAAACACTGAAGTCATCATTCATTGACTAATTCATGTCACATGGGCACCGACAATTAATCACAGGTGATTCTCATTTGTGATTTACCACAGGCAAGTCAAAATGTGTTTCCATACTAATTTAATGTAAAGGGTGCCAATACCAGTGTCACGGCAAGCTTTAGGTTTTTCTATTTTCCATTGTTTTTGTTTTCAATTATTGCTTATCATTTGCTCTTTTGTATTTAACACGAGTGCTCTATACAAAAATCTGCTTCACTTGATTTATTTTTTTCAGAAGATATTCCACATTATTTAATTAAACTTCAGGGGTGGCAATAATGATAAGCAGGAATGTACCTGAATCCTGACAAATAAAGTGCATGAATTAGAGATTACTGAACTTTACACTACACTCTGACTGCGTGAATAATACAACGGCTTAGACCACATTCAGAAAGAACACGAGAAAAAAAGGAAAAGAGTGTATTTTAGCTCAATCCAACTGAAGACCTATGTTCAATGTCGACATTGGGAAGCGCTGCTTACAATGTAGAGTCAGTATGGGTAAATATTTATGGGATGGAAATAATGTTAAGCTGCTAATTTGAATTTGCTACAAGCCTCCTAATATACCGTAGCTGATTAGGTAGAACAGAAGATGAAATGCTTCCATAAATAGAAAAGGCTGCAAATAATAACAAGGTCCTTATTATGGGGGAGTTAAATTATTAAGGGTATGTGCATACATTCAGGAATTGGCAGCTCTTTGGACACAGCACATGTCCGGTGCATCCAAAGCGCTGCCGGCTATTGAACGCAGGTGAATCTGCATGTGTTCATTGAACCATTCGGATTCACCTCGTCCATTACATTGTAGGGGTGAAATTTATCTTGCAGAGACTAGTGTCTCCAAAAGATAAAAAGACACGCTGTGGTCTGGAAAGAGGCGCCACTTGTCCATCTCAGAGGGTGAGCCGCAGGCACCGCAGACTGCGGGCGCAAGTACCCAGCGTCCAACCCACAGAGTTTATTTATCATGTGCACACACCCTTAGACTTTCAATGGGATATACTGGAAATAATTTCCTGGATCTGGTCCTTTCAAACAATCCAGATCATACCTGTAAGTCCGTGAGCACTTGGGCAGCAGCGATCACAATATGGTAAATGTAATGTAATATTCAACAAAACTTTTCAAAGGGGAAAAACAAAAACCTAGAACTTTAGAAAAGCTAAATACAGTCCTGGTAAATGGGTATACTGGAAATAGATGGGGAATTTTAATAATATGTTGCAAGAATTTTGTAGCAGTCACATGAGCGGTCGTGCGACCAATCACAAGCCGCGACGTCATCGAAGGTCCTAAACTCCTCATTCTTAGGAACGGAGGCTGCCGGTTACATCGGTAAGGTCCAGGGGCCGCCGGACGGGTGAGTATATCCATATTTTTAATTTTAATTCTTTATTTTTTACATGAATATGGATCCCAGGGCCTGAAGGAGAGTCTCCTCTCCTCCAGACCCTGGGAACCATACACTGGGAACTTCCGATTCCGATATCACAAAAATATCGGAACTCGGTATCGGAATTCCGATACAGCAAATATCGGCCGATACCCGATACTTGCGGTATCGGAATGCTCAACACTAATGGAGACACAGGGGGCAGAATGGAGACACAGTGGGCAGAATGGAGACACAGTGGGCAGAATGGAGACACAGTGGGCAGAATGGAGACACAGTGGGCAGAATGGAGACACAAGGGGCAGAATGGAGAAACAGGGCAGAATGGAGACAAATGGGGCAGGATCATTGGGCAGATTGGAGACAGATGGGGCAGGATCATGGGACAGATGGGGCAGGAAGGAGACAGATGGTGTAGGATGGAGACAGATGGGGCAGGATCATGGGACAGATGGGGCAGGATCATGGGACAGATGGGTCAGGATCATGGGGCGGGATGGGGAGATCATATGGGGCAGGATGGGACATCACATGAGGGCAGGATAGGAGAACATATGGCTAGAGCAAGGAATGAGACACACGGGGGCCAGGATGGGGAATATTGTTACCACAGGGGCTAATTAAGGGATATTATTACTGCATTAATGTATTTATTTTATTTTTTGAGGATACTGGTTTAAATGTGGTTGGGCAGTCCTGTTACTGTGCAGACAAACACTGTCGTTTTTTTCTTCATCTGTTGTAGTTTAGAATTTGGAAAAAAAATAAGTAATGTGTTCTGCAAGTGGTGCTCTAGATAACTGGTATTTCCTGCAGAGACGAGCCCTGGCTGGATGAAGTGACGGCACTCTGTGCTGGATGAAGTTTAAAAGCAAAGATGAAGGACTTCACCTAGAGTTGTCACTGGTGAGTCAGTTTGTTACCTGTACACTGATGCTATACATTGAATACTATATACAGTGGTCCTGTGTACAATGTCACCAGTGATCACTGAATTACCTTTACATTATACACTATATACAGAGCACCAGTGTATAATGTCACCAGTGATCACTGTATTACCTGTACACAGACACTGCATACTAAGTACAGATCTCCTGTGAATACTGGCACTTATGGTGATATTAGTATTGTGGGTTTTTTTTATTACTGATCAGTATTGTAGTATTCAGTCACTATGTGGTGGTAATATGTTGTCCGGCCATGGTGTGGCAGTATTTGTTTCTTACATGTGCTATTATTTGGTCACTATGTGGTGGTAATATGTGGTGGTAATATGTGGTCTGGTCATGGTGCGGTGGTATTTGTCCCCTGTATGTGGTATTATTGGTGATCATATGGTGG
Organism: Ranitomeya variabilis; assembly: GCF_051348905.1. Lineage (NCBI taxonomy): Eukaryota > Metazoa > Chordata > Amphibia > Anura > Dendrobatidae > Ranitomeya > Ranitomeya variabilis. The sequence goes on from NC_135237.1 coordinate 477,463,408, forward strand.
TAATATGTGGTCTGGTCATGGTGCGGTGGTATTTGTCCCCTGTATGTGGTATTGGTCATTTTAAAAATTGAAAAATAAATAAAAATATACCTAAATTGTATTGGATACTTTAACAAATGTTTGAGTATCCAATACAATTTAGGTATAATACAACAAATGGTTAGAGTAGGGTAGGGCCTGACCCTGTCGTGGTGGCAGCTTTAAAAATCTTTTCACTGTGGACAGTTCAAGGAGTTGAGGCAGGGCTGGGGTGGAGCCTGGGCGGAGTCTCATGGGGGCCCCGAAAATTTTGCCAGTATGGGGCCCCAAAATTCCTAGTGGAGCCCTGGGGTCGGTGCCACAGGATTGGTGATGTAAGAAGATGGATTTATGTAACTACTGTCCGGTAAGACATGTTCAACATTTTTGAAGGCTTTATAAGAGATGACATACAAAAATAAAGTATATTGCAGAGAACTGTATATTAACTGACAATCAGCATGGATTGATGAAAGATAAGTAATTTCTAACCAACATATTGGGTTTTTATAAGGAGAGAAATGAAAATCTGCTAATGTGATTGATGTCATGTATCTTGACTTTGCAAAGAAATTTGATACTATACAACAAAACAGCCTTGTACCCAAGCTTCAGAAGTAGGGACTATGCAACAATAATTGTACATAAGTAAAAAAACTGGTTAAGGCACATGAAACAAAGAGTTGTAAGTGATACATTTTTTAAATTAATTAAAAATCAGCCATGAGAACCACAAGAATCTGTGTAAGATCAAATCTTTTTAATTCCTTCATTACCTTTCTTTACTCTCAATCCCACCCACAAGGTCAATAAAGTGTCAGTCTTTGCTGATGACACAAAACTTTAGAGGATAATAAAACCTGAGCTGAGAGTGTTTTGACTATAAGTAAGCAAGTCAGCAGTACTCAAAGTCAAGCAACAGCTGCAAAAGGAAGCAAAATATTTTGGTTGTTTAAAAAGAGAGAGAAAATCTGGTGATCCAAATGTATTATTACCCATCTATAACTCACTTGTAAGGAGGCCACATCTTGGATATGGGATAAATTAAAGGGCTTCATATTTTAAAAATGATATTGGAAAGTTAGTCAGTTCAAAGTTGAATAAACAGGTTATTACATGGGATAGGAGTTCCCACCTATAATGAAAGGTTTGGCTTGCTTAGCTTAAAAAAAAAACATCTCAGAGGACATCTCATTTACACACATGGAAAAAATAGTTGGTACGTACCCTTCTGTAAAAGTTAGAAAAACCCACAACAGTCACTGAAACCATCACCATTTGTGATTCAACAGAAAAATGTAATAAAAAATACTAATCAAGAAGACGTGGCCAAAAATATTGGCACCACTAAAAATGCCATCATGAAGTGCATTGGTATTGTGACTTGATGTTGATAAGTAAGCCTGCCTTTAATTCTGTGATATTTTTTAACCCCTTAACGACCGCCGATACGCCTTTTAACGGCGGCCGCTAAGGGTACTTAAACCACAGCGCCGTTAATTAACGGCGCTGTAGAAAAAGTGAATAGCGCCCCCCAGAGTCGGATTTTTTCTGGGGTCTCGGTTACAGGGGTGACTGTTTACCGGCAACCGCAAAAAAAAAAAGTGATGTGTAATTCTCTGTCCTCTGATGTGATCGCACATCAGAGGACAGAGAAATAGGGGGATTCGGGGACCCTATCATACTTATTGGTGTCCCTGGGTCCTCCTGTGTCCTCTTCTGGCTGCCGGCTTCTTCCTTCTGTAAGAAAATGGCGGGCGCATGCGCAGTGCGCCCCCCATGATCTGCCGGCCGGCAGCTAGAGGAGTTGGGGCTAAATTTAGGGTTAGGCTTAGGGCTAGGGTTAGGGTTGGGGCTAGGGTTAGGGCTAGGGTTAGGGCTAAGGTTAGGGCTAGGGCTAGGGCTAGGGTTAGGGTTAGGGCTAGGGTTAGGGTTGGGGCTAAATGTAGGGTTAGGGTTGGGGCTAAATTTAGAGTTAGGGTTAGGGTTGGGGCTAAAGTTAGGGCTAGAGTTAGAGTTGGGGCTAAATTTAGGGTTAGGGTTGGGGCTAAAGTTAGGGTTAGGGTTGGGGCTAAAATTAGGGCTAGGGTTGGGGCTAAAGTTAGGACTAGGGTTGCAGCTAAAGTTAGGGTTAGAGTTGGGATTAGGGTTTGGATTAGGGTTGGCTGTTGTGAATTCTGTTGTGGGTTCTGCTCTTGGGCTCCCTCCGGTGGTTATTAGTGGTAGTGCTGCTGTTTGTCCTTCACAGCAGTCATCAGGTGCTTCCACTTTGGACGGGGCTATTTAGTCTGGCTTCACCCTTTAGTGAGTGCCAGTTGTCCATTGTTTTTCTGGAGGATTCACATCTCTGCTTGGTTTCTCCTGCTGGATTGTCCAAATCATCAAAGATAAGTCCTGGCTTTGTTTTTGCAGTCCACATGCGGTGGACTTTATAGTTCAGTGAATTGCTATGTTTTTTCTTGTCCAGCTTTGTCTGTGTAAGGATTTATTCAGCCAAGTTGGAAGCTCTGGAGTCACAGAGTTACCCTCCATGCCTTTAGTTAGGTGTGGAGATTTTTGTATTCTCTGTGGTGGATTTTTGTAGTAATTTAATACTGACCGCACAGTACTCTGTCCTGTCTTTTCTTTCTAGGTATCGTGGCCTCCTTTGCTGAATTCTGTTTTCAGTCTGCGTTTGTAATTTCCCTCTCCTCTCACAGTCAATATTTGTGGGGGGCTGTCTTTCCTTTGGGGATTTTCTCTGAGGCAAGATAGTTTTCCTGTTTCTTTCTTTAGGGGTAATTAGTCCTCCGGCTGTGACGATGTGTCGAGGGAGTGACAGGAACATCCCACGGCTACTTATAGTTGCGGTGTTAAGTTCAGGGTCTGCGGTCAGTATAGAGACCACCTACTCCAGAGCTCGTCCATGCTGCTCCTAGGCCACCAGATCATAACAGTTGGCATTAGGGTTACGTTTGGGATTAGGGTGGGTTTGGGATTAGTGTTAAGGTTAGGGTTGGGATTAGGGGTGTATTGGGATTAGGGTTAGGTTTGAGGTTAGGGTTGAGATTAGGATTAGGCGTGTGTTGGATTTAGGGTTCTGATTAGGGTTATGGTTGTTTTGGGGTTAGGGTTGCGATTATCCTTAGGGTTGTGATTAGGATTATGGATTGGGTTGGCATCAGGGTTAGGGGTGTGTTAAGGTTAGGGTTGGAGTTAGATTTGGGGGGTTTCCACTGTTTAGATACATCAGGGGGTCTCTAAACGCCACAGCCAATTTTGCACTCAAAAAGTCAAATGGTGCTCCCTCCCTTCCGAGCTCTGCCGTGCACCCAAACAGTGGTTTACCCCCACATATGGGGCATCAGTGTACTCGGGATAAATTGGACAACAACTTTTGGGGTCCAATTTCTCCTGTTACCCTTGTGAAAATAAAAACTTGGGGGCTAAAAAATCTTTTTTGTGGGAAAAAAAATATTTTTTATTTTCACAACTCTGCATTATAAACTTCTGTGAAGCACTTGGGAATTCAAAGTTCTCACCACACATCTAGATAAGTTCCTTGGGGGCTCTAGTTTCCAAAATGGGGTCACTTGTGGGGGGTTTCTACTGTTTAGGTACATCAGGGTCTCTGCAAACGCAACATAATGCCCGCAGACCATTCTATCAAAGTCTGCATTCCAAAACGACGCTCCTTCCCTTCCAAGCTCTGCCGTGCATCCAAACAGTGGTCCCCCCCACACATGGGGTATCAGTGTACTCAGGACAAATTGGACAACAACTTTTGGGGTCCAATTTCTCTTGCTACCCTTGTCAAAATAAAAATTTGGGGGCTTAATCTTTTTTGTGGAGAAACATTTTTATTTTTATTTTCACGACTCTGCATTATAAACTTCTGTGAAGCACTTGGGCATTCAAAGTTCTCACCACACATCTAGATAACTTCCTTGGGGGGGTCTAGTTTCCAAAATGGGGTCATTTGTGGGGGGTTTCTACTGTTTAGGTACATCGGGGGCTCTGCAAACGCAACATAACGCCCGCAGACCATTCTATCAAAGTCTGCATTCCAAAACGGCGCTCCTTCCCTTCCGAGCTCTGCCATGCGCCCAAGCAGTGGTTTACCCCAACATATGGGATATCAGCCTACTCAGCATAAATTGCACAATAAATTTTGGGGTCCAATTTCTCCTGTTACCCTTCTGTGAGACTGTTACCCTTGTGAAAGCAAAAATTGGGGGTGTAAAATCATTTTTGTGGAAAAAATATGATTTTTTTTATTTTCATGGCTCTACATTATAAACTTCTGTGAAGCAGTTGGGGGTTCATAGTGCTCATCACACATCTAGATAAGCTCTTTGGGGGGTCTAGTTCCCAAAATGGGGTCACTTGTGGGGGGTTTCTACTGTTTAGGTACATCAGGAGCTCTGCAAATGCAACATGACGCCCGCAGACCATCCCATCAAAGTCTGCATTCCAAGCGGGGCTTCTTCCCTTCCGAGCCCCGATTGGTGCCCAAACAGTGCCCCCACCCACATATGGGGTATCAGAATACTCAGGACAAACTGGTCAACAGATTTTGGGGTCCAATGTCTCCTGTTACCCTTGAGAAAATAAAAAATTGCAGGCTAAAAAATCATTTTTGAGGGAAAAAAAAGGATTTTTTATTTTTACGGCTCTACTTTTAAATTTCTGTGAAGCACTTGGGGGTTTAAAGTGCTCACCACACATCTAGATAAGTTCCATAAGTGGTCTAGTTTCCAAAATGGGGTCACTTGTGGGGGGTTTCCACTGTTTAGGCACATCAGGGGCTCTCTAAATGTGACATGGCATCCGATCTCAATTCCAGCCAATTCTGCATTGAAAAAGTCAAACGGCGCTCCTTCTCTTCCAAGCATTGCGGTGCGCCCAAACAGTGGTTTACCCCCACATATGGGGTATCAGCATATTCAAGAGAAATTGCACAACAGCATTTATGGTTAAATTTTTGTTTTTACACTTGAGAAAATAAAAAAATGGTTCTGAAGTAAAATGTTTGCAAAAAAAAGTTAAATGTTCATTTTTGCCTTCCACATTGTTTCAGTTCCTGTGAAGCACGTAAAGGGTTAATAAACTTCTTGAATGTGGTTTAGAGCACCTTGAGGGGTGCAGTTTTTAGAATGTTGTCACACTTGGTTATTTTCTATCATATAGACCCCTCAAAATGACTCTAAATGTGATGTGGTGCCTAAAAAAAAAAATGGTGTTGTAAAAATGAGAAATTGCTGGTCAACTTTTAACCCTTATAACTCCCTAACAAAAAAAATGTTGTTTCCAAAATTGTGCTGATGTAAAGTAGACATGTGGGAAATGTTATTTATTAACTATTTTTTGTGACATATCTCTCTGATTTAAGGGCATAAAAATACAAAGTTTGAAAATTGCAAAATTTTAATTTTTTTTGCCATATTTATGTTTTTTTCATAAATAATCGCAAGTAATATCGAAGAAATGTTACCACTATCATGAAGTACAATATGTCACGAAAAAACAGTCTCAGAATCAGCAGGATCCGTTGAAGCGTTCCAGAGTTATAACCTCATAAAGTGACAGTGGTCAGAATTGTAAAAATTGGCCTGGTCATTAAGTACCAAATTGGCTCTGTCACTAAGGGGTTAAATTTATGTCCTTTTTGGTGTACTGCTTTTGATTTTAGCATAGGGACTAGCAAGAAAATGAGGACACATGAAGTGGGTTGCAAATGTGCATATTTTAGCAAAAATATTGAGCAATACCTCATGTATTTCATTTTTTTTTTTTCACCTTTTTAGCTCACATTATTCCATTTTATGCAGTATGCAGCCAGGTTCTTTAGTGTTGGTTGGGTAAACTGGTGCGTCTATCATTGTGAGGTGCACTTAATACAGTGCTGGACTGATCTAATAGTATGGGTGTCACTAATAGTTGATTTCTCATTGTCCATCTGCCGCCACCACTCGCTTGGGGAAAGTATCAGCCACGGGTTACATCCAGCCTTCTGGTTGTTCCAGTATGTCCCATCGAACTAAGACAGCTGAAGGACTGAAACAACAACCCACAGGGTCCACCATGCCCTCCATAGCCCACTGTCCATCTGTCACCACCACTCGCTATTACTGCTTTCTGCATCCCTGTGATACAAACAGTGGTGAATGCATTGGTGGAGGAGAGTGACATTTGTATGTATATAGGAGGCTGTGTAGGGATCATACTGTATATGGGGGCTCTGTTTAGGCTCATGCTGTATATATAGTGGGGAAAAAAAGTATTTAGTCAGCCACCAATTGTGCAAGTTCTCCCACTTAAAAAGATAAGAGAGACCTGTAATTTACATCATAGGTAGACTACAACTAAGAGAGTCAAAATGAGAAAACAAATCCAGAAAATCACCTTGTCTGATTTGGCAAAATTTATTTAGCAAATTCTGGTGGAAAATAAGTATTTGGCCATCTAAAAACATGCAAGATTTCTGGCTCTTACAGACCTGTAACTTCTTCTTTAAAAGGCTCCTCTGCCCTCCACTCATTACATGTAGCAATGGCACCTGTTTTAACTTATTATCAGTATATAAGACAACTGTCCACAACCTCAAACAGTCACACTCCAAACTTCACTATGGAGAAGACCAAAGAGCTGTCAAAGGACACCAAAATTGTAGCCCTGCACCAGGCTGGGAAGACTGAATCTGCAATAGGCATGCAGTTTGATGTGATGAAATCAACTTTGGGAGCAATAATAAGAAAATGGAAGACATACAAAACCACTGATAATCTCCCTCAATCTGGGACTCCATGCAAGATCTCACCCTGTGGGGTCAAAATGATCGCAAGAATGGTGAGCAAAAATCCCACAACCACACGGGAGGACCTAGTGAATGACCTTCATAGAGCTGGGACCACCGTAAAAAAGGCTACCATCAGTAACACATTACGTTGCCAGGGACTCAGATCCTGCAGTGCCAGACGTGTCCCCTTGCTTAAGCCAGTACATGTCTTGGCCCGTCTGAAGTTTGCTAGAGAGCATTTGGATTATCCAGAGGAGTATTGGGAGAATGTCATATGGTCTGATGAAACCAAAGTAGAATTGTTTGGAAGAAACAAAACTCGTCGTGTTTGGAGGAGACAGAATGCTGAGTTGCATCCAAAGAACACCATACCTACTGTGAAGGAGGTGTAACATCATGCTTTGGGGCTGTTTCTCTGCCAATGGACCAGGACGACTGATCCGTATACATGAAAGAATGAATGGGGCCATGTATTGTGAGATTTTGAGTGCAAACCTACTTCCATCAGCAAGGGCATTGAAGAAGAAACACGGATGGGTCTTGCAGCATGATAATGATCCCGAGCACACCACCAGGGCAATGAAGGAGTGGCTTCATAAGAAGCATATGATGGTCCTGGAGTGGCTTAGCCAGTCTCCAGATCTCCACCCCATAAAAGAACTTTGGAGGGAGTTGAAAGTCCATGTTGCCCAATGACAGGCCCAAAAGATCAATGCTCTAGAGGAGATCTGCATGGAGAAATGAATGGGCCAACATACCACCAACAGTGTGTGCCAACCTTGTGATGACTTACAGAAAACGTTTGACACCTCTGTCATTGCCAACAAAGGATATAACAATATATTGAGATGAACTTTTGTTAATGACCAAAATAACTGACCACCATAATTAGCAAAATAAATCTTGCCAAATCAGACAAGGTGATTTTCTAGATTTGTTTTCTCATTTTGACTCTCATAGTTGTGGTCTACCTATGATGTCAATTACAGGCCTCTCATATTTTTAAGTGGGAGATCTTGCATAATTGGTGACTGACTAAATACTTTTTTTCCCCACTGTATCACCCACAACTCCCAACAGAAAGTTGGGAGTTATAAACACCCAGATCCAGGTGTGGCCATTAGCAAAGCAAACAACTGAGACCTTCTGCAGACAGATGCAGTGCAAGGGTCTGCACCCTCTGACACATGCATGACAATATGTTTGTTTCGAGGTACAAGCATAATGGGACTTAATGGGAAATCCGAGCATTTTTATGGCAGTCCTTACATGGAGATCTGATGGGCAGTGAGAATGTTGAAATGGATGGAAAAGTGCTGAATGGAAGGCAAACAGCATGGGTAAAGGCTGAGTCACACATAACGATATCGTTAACGATATCATTGCAACGTCACGCTTTTGGTGACGTAGCAACGATCCCGCTAACGATCTCGTTATGTGTGACAGCGACCAACGATCAGGCCCCTGCTGGGAGATCATTGGACATTGGGGAATGATCAGGACCATTTTTTGGTCGCTGATCACCCACTGTCATCGCTGGATCAGCGTGTGTGACGCCGATCCAGCGATGTGTACACTTGTAACCAGGGTAAATATCGGGTTACTAAGCGCAGGGCCGCGCTTAGTAACCCGATATTTACCCTGGTTACCATTGTAAAAGTAAAAAAAACCAGTACATACTCACATTCTGATGTCTGTCACGTCCCCCGCCGGCGTCCACAGGGTTAAAACTGCTTTTGGCAGGATCGCTGCTAATGCACGCACTGCTGCCGAGAGCTTCCCTGCACTGACTGTCAGCGCCGGCCGTAAAGCAGAGCACAGCGCTGACACATTCAGTGCAGATAAGCTCTCGGCAGCAGCGCGTGCATTAGCAGCGTTCTTGCCGAAAGCAGTTTTAAACCCGTGGACGCCGGCGGGGGACATGACAGACATCAGAATGTGAGTATGTAGTGTTTTTTTTTTTACTTTTACAATGGTAACCAGGGTAAATATCGGGCTACTAAGTGCGGCCCTGCGCTTAGTAACCCGATTTTTACCCTGGTTACCCGGGTGCTGCAGGGGGACTTCAGCATCGTTGAAGACAGTTTCAACGATGCCGAAGTCATTCCCCTGATCGTTGGTCGCTGGAGAGAGCTCCCCAGCGACCACACAACGACTTACCAACGATCACGGCCAGGTCGTATCACTGGTCGTGATCGTTGGTAAGTCGTTTAGTGTGACTCCAGCTTTAGACCCCTGGAACTATTTCTGACTCCAAGATCAATGCTGAGAACAATGGTGCCATACTTTTACTCCACTTTAAAGTCTGACAATAAAAAATTCAAAATGGACAAGAAATTTAAGTTTACAGTAAAAAAATGTTAAGAAACATTTTTTCCCCTTATAATGATTTGCATATAAGGCAAAAAGTAGTTTTAAAAGAAGTATATTTTAAATAACCCAAAATTAAATTATGTATTATAAAAATTGGAAATTTCAATGTAATTATGAGGAAGCAAGAAGTGCCAAAAATCAGTGACTCTGATCCACCCTGTATTAGACATAAAGGATTACTTCATACACTTTCTGTTCAAATTGTCATGTAGTGGTTCTCCTAGACTCATACAGGCTATGCACTAAGTGAAAAGCCAGCCAAAAATTAGAAGCAGTGTTATCCATACACCCGTGAAGGCAACAACTGTAGCGCCTCATTCAAATATTGTGAACAACTGATTCAAATATTGTGATCAAAGTATAGTGTATAGTGTGGTACTCCTACACTTATAAAAGCTCTGCACACAGTGCAAAGTGTGTAAAGAAAAAAAAAAAAATTGCAAGCAGGGTTATCCATACACCCTTGAAGGCGTCAACTGTAGTGCCTCATTCGAATATTTAGAAAGTGTAGTTGTGGTACGCCTACACTCAAAAAGGCTCTGGACACGGTGCAAAGTCAGAAAAAACCTTTTTAAGGAGGGTCATCCATAGTCTCTTGAAGGCAACAATTTGTGGGCTTCATTCAAATATTTTGATAGTGTTGTTTATATACTCCTATAATCATAAAGTCTTTGCACAAAATAGAAATTCAAGAAAAAATTATAAGGAGGGTCATCCTGTCATCTGTAGATCCTTGAAGGCAAAAACTGGCAGCCTCATTCAAGTATTGAAGATTAAATACACTTTATGTACTGTTGTCATCTGTTGGTGTGGAAAAGTTGGGGCTAATCCAAGCTTTGTTCATTTTTGTCAGCACTTTCTATTGACAGCTGAAAACGCCTGTTAAGACCCTTCCCCTCGGTAAAACTAAATACCCTCTTAGACAAGTTGCTAGCGACAAGGAGGCACAACACCTCCAAGTCATAGAGGGACAGCTCATGCCGGCATCCAGCTTTGGGACACAATAGCCGAAGGTCAGTGAGGAATTAAGGAGAGCAATGATTATTTTTTTTCCCAGGTATTGCTTGACCATCTTCAAAAACTTTTCCCTGCTTGTAAAAAAATAACCCGGTCAACAGGGTATGTGTGTTAGGAGGATGTTATGAAATTTGCCAAGGCCTTTGACAGTGTATTCATGCCTCTGCTGTACCTGGTATGTGTCTTCCTCGCTTCTCCTCCATGGATGCAAAGAGAAGCTTCCTGCTTGCCACTAGCATTTTTTATGGGAATTTTTTCAACACATTTTCCACATTGGCCTTTTGTTATAGCACCATTTTTTCAGACATCTCCAGCTCAGGAAGAAGCGATGCAAGGTTCTCCTTGTAATGTGGATCTTGCAGGGTGTACAACCAGTACTCTTTTTTTTGGCCTAGAAAAATGTAATGCTAGGCTCTCAGGAAAGACAACAGTACATAAAGTTGGCCACATGTGCCTACAGCCAACAGTTCCCTGTCTCGCCCATGATCACTACTCTCTATTTCCTCCTCACTCTCCACATCCTCATTGTTACCCAATCTGCGCAGAGCTGGGCTTGGTAATATCTTCCGGTCTCATGTCTTCCACTTGGTCTGCATAGAAATCTTCAGTTTTAAATGTGAGCAGTGACTGGTTAAGTAGGCACAGAAGCAGGATCGTGGAGCTTACTATGGCATCATCGCCGCTCACCATTCTGTGGAGTACTCAAAGTTTTGGAGAACCACGCAAATGTTAGGCTACGTTCACATTTGCGGTCTGCGCCGCAGCGTCGGGCGCCGCAGCGTCGCCGCATGCATCATGCGCCCCTATATTTAACATGGGGGCGCATGGACATGCGTCGCACTTGCGTTTTGCGCCGCATGCGTCCCTGCGGCGCCCGCGTCCAGGCACAGAGGACGCAGCAAGTTGCATTTTTGCTGCGTCCAAAATCAATGAAAAAAAGGACGCATGCGGCGCAAAACGCAGCGTTGTGCATGCGTTTTGCTGCGTTTTTGTTTGCGTTGTGCGTTGCGGCGCCGACGCTGCGGCGCACAACGCAAATGTGAACGTAGCCTTAGACAGCCATGCCCACTCTTCAGTTGTTATGTGCAGAAGCTGCCCAGAATACTGATTGGTATGTTGGAGTTGGTATTCAAACGGAGACCTCTGCTGCTCGTAAAGCCATGCCAGCATGTGCAGTGTAATTTTGCAGCACATGGTCACGTCCCACACCAGTCAATGAGGTGGGCACTTGCAGCACTTCCTGAGCAGAGGCAGCTGTAGCCAACTTGCAGAAATGGGCACTGACTTGGCATACCTTGACCAGGAGCAGATCTGGGCAGGTTTTCAAAAACTGCTGAACCACCAAGTTTAGCACGTGGGCCAAGCATGGTGCGCGTGTGACCTTGCCTAGCCTCAGAAATGTTGTCTCGTGCCTTCCTGCAAAATTCAAGTGGTTGCATTCCTCCTTGCAGAGAGCAATATGTAAAGCCTGACATGCCGAGGTGAGGAGACTTTTAAGCTGCAATACTCTGTGAAATATGCAAATTGACCCTTCAGAGATGAAGAGGACTCTAGTGTCACCCAGTAGCAATCCTAAAAGTCAAGCTTCAAAGTCTCCTCACCTCAGCATGTCAGGCTTGATGGGTCGCTTTCCGCAAGAAATAATGTTACATCTTGGATCCCGGTCAGACACCTCTCACCCAGCCAAACCAGATGTCACACTTTGCACTGATGAGGGGCAGTACCCCAAAACACAAAGTTTGCAAATTGAGATTTTAATTTTGGCTTATATTCTAAGTCATGTGGTAAGGCTCGTTAGAGAGTTGATATTGACTTTTAGGATTGCTACCTCCTAAAGACGGCACTAGAATTCAAGTCTGCCTCCTCTCTGAAGAGACCATTTCTCTGCAAAGTGGATGGGAGTGTTTTTTATGCTCCAGCAACAGGCATATTCGTACCTGCCTTACATGCTCAGTGTCTGCGTACACCATCATCAGCACTTCTACTTTCTCGTCCCTTACCGTATGCCTTATGCATTTTCTGTTAGGTCTCTGGAAAATACATTTATTTTTTATAAATATATATATATATATTGGTCACATGCAGCAGGCAAAACATTTTTTTGGGAGTTTAATACCACCGTAATGTAACACAGAGTACGTAAAACTGCCTGGATGACTAATTGGATCCAGAAACATTTTTTGAACTTTTTTTGATGTTTTATACTCCACCGTAATGTAACACTAACCACATTAAACTCTATGGATCACTAAATCAATACAGAACATTTTTGGGATGTTTTTTGGAGGTCTATATGCCATCTTAATGTAACACTAATCATGTAAAACTGTATGGATCACAATATAGTCAATTTATTCACCCCCAAAAAAATGAATGTGGTCACGTGCGGAAGATAGGGCTTTGCAATCCATTGCTAAATAAATAAGCCCTGCTGAGAGGCTGTATTCTGCCACTCTCCCTGCTCCTGCAACTGTCCCTAGGCTAAATGCAGGATGTATCTGATACAAACAGCAAAGCTCAGAATTAGCCTTTAGAAGGACTTTTAGTATGATGGTTCAGCATCAGCACCAGTACCAACACTAGAGGACTCTGATTAGTTAATTTGTACACACACAGGCCTGAATAACTGCTCTATCTCCAATCAGAACTGTTCCTGAACTACGCAATGGTGTCAGTGAGTTGAGCATGGCGGCGCCTGTCTGTTTATAACTAGGGTTGAGCGACTATCATTTTTTTAAGATCGAGTCTGGTTTTGTGAAACCCGATTTAGTCCAGAGTCGAGTCGAGTGAAGTCGGCCGATTATCGCTAAAAGTCGGGGATCGACCGAAACACGAAACCCAATGCAAGTCAATGGGGAAGCATAGCCGGCAGTGAGTGGAGGCCAGGAAAACAGCTACAGTGCACATTTTACTGCCAAAAACATCCATTCTTGTTTTCTGAAGCTTGTCAATCTTAATTAACTTTATAATAATAGTTGGGCACTGGAAATTGGGGGTCATTTGGCAAAAGTTGTGGGGGTAGGGCTGGTTCAAGGTTTTAGTGGGCCCAGGAAACATGGACTACGTCATGGCGGTGGAGCAGGGAGAGGTAAGTATTTCAACGTTGCAAGTGCTGTGATCCTGAGCAAGCAGGGGGGGCCCACTCGTTCGCATTGGCACTGGCACAGGGCCCCTCAAAGTACGGCGGTGTGTTTGCATGGCGGGGGCGCCTCCCACCAGCAGCGACACTTTTGCGTACTCTGAGTGGTCCTGTGCCAGTGACGTCGCCAACGAGTATGCCCCCCCACCTGATGAAGGAACCTGCACTTTCATCTGCACCTTCCTCTTTGTCCCTGTGTAAGGTGGTATAATATGCGGGAAGGGGAACCTTACTTTCAGCAGGGTCAGATTCTGGCTGTGTAGAGTACAAGGGGAATGTAGTGGTCTAGGTCAATGTACCAGCAGACTCATCTAGCAGTGGCTGGGCAATGGGCAGGATGATGAGGAAACAGATATAGGGCCAAAGAATAAAGTAGGCTAAATGCAGATCAAAATTGGTAACAGGACTAAACAGGCGGCATTGCTTTGTTCAGTGGAGTAGCAAACCCAAGAGCAGCAGGCACTGTTTCAAGGGCCTAACCACACTAGTAGGCCAAATGCAGTTTAATATCTGATAGTATAGGCCGAAAGCCAGAATGTGGAAGCTCAGCTTTGTTCAGTTGAGGACAACACCAGGGAGGGGCAGACACCGTTAGTAGGCCCTAACCACCATTTTGTTTTTTAAAAAACACTTAATGAGAGCCAGAAGGTTGAAGCTCAGCTTTATTCAGTTGAGGGCAACACCAGGGAGGGGCAGACACCGTTAGTAGGCCGGAGCCAGCAATGTGTTTAAAAACAGCAGTTAATCAGAGCCGGAAGGTAGAAGCTCAGCTTTATTCAGTTGAGGGCAACACCAGGGAGGGGCAGAAGCCGTTAGTAGGCCCTAACCACCATTTTGTTTTTTAAAAAACACTTAATGAGAGCCAGAAGGTTGAAGCTCAGCTTTATTCAGTTGAGGGCAACACCAGGCAGGGGCAGACACCGTTAGTAGGCCGGAACCAGCAATGTGTTTAAAAACAGCAGTTAATCAGAGCCAGAAGGTTGAAGCTCAGCTTTATTCAGTTGAGGGCAACACCAGGCAGGGGCAGACACCGTTAGTAGGCCGGAACCACCATTTTGTTTTTTAAAAAACACTTAATGAGAGCCAGAAGGTTGAAGCTCAGCTTTATTCAGTTGAGGGCAACACCAGGCAGGGGCAGACACCGTTAGTAGGCCGGAACCAGCAATGTGTTTAAAAACAGCAGTTAATCAGAGCCGGAAGGTAGAAGCTCAGCTTTATTCAGTTGAGGGCAACACCAGGGAGGGGCAGAAGCCGTTAGTAGGCCCTAACCACCATTTTGTTTTTTAAAAAACACTTAATGAGAGCCAGAAGGTTGAAGCTCAGCTTTATTCAGTTGAGGGCAACACCAGGCAGGGGCAGACACCGTTAGTAGGCCGGAACCACCATTTTGTTTTTTAAAAAACACTTAATGAGAGCCAGAAGGTTGAAGCTCAGCTTTATTCAGTTGAGGGCAACACCAGGCAGGGGCAGACACCGTTAGTAGGCCGGAACCAGCAATGTGTTTAAAAACAGCAGTTAATCAGAGCCGGAAGGTAGAAGCTCAGCTTTATTCAGTTGAGGGCAACACCAGGGAGGGGCAGAAGCCGTTAGTAGGCCCTAACCACCATTTTGTTTTTTAAAAAACACTTAATGAGAGCCAGAAGGTTGAAGCTCAGCTTTATTCAGTTGAGGGCAACACCAGGCAGGGGCAGACACCGTTAGTAGGCCGGAACCAGCAATGTGTTTAAAAACAGCAGTTAATCAGAGCCGGAAGGTAGAAGCTCAGCTTTATTCAGTTGAGGGCAACACCAGGGAGGGGCAGAAGCCGTTAGTAGGCCGGAACCAGCAATGTGTTTAAAAACAGCAGTTAATCAGAGCCGGAAGGTAGAAGCTCAGCTTTATTCAGTTGAGGGCAACACCAGGGAGGGGCAGAAGCCGTTAGTAGGCCCTAACCACCATTTTGTTTTTTAAAAAACACTTAATGAGAGCCAGAAGGTTGAAGCTCAGCTTTATTCAGTTGAGGGCAACACCAGGCAGGGGCAGACACCGTTAGTAGGCCGGAACCAGCAATGTGTTTAAAAACAGCAGTTAATCAGAGCCGGAAGGTAGAAGCTCAGCTTTATTCAGTTGAGGGCAACACCAGGGAGGGGCAGAAGCCGTTAGTAGGCCCTAACCACCATTTTGTTTTTTAAAAAACACTTAATGAGAGCCAGAAGGTTGAAGCTCAGCTTTATTCAGTTGAGGGCAACACCAGGCAGGGGCAGACACCGTTAGTAGGCCGGATCCACCATTTTGTTTTTTAAAAAACACTTAATGAGATCCAGAAGGTTGAAGCTCAGCTTTATTCAGTTGAGGGCAACACCAGGCAGGGGCAGACACCGTTAGTAGGCCGGAACCAGCAATGTGTTTAAAAACAGCAGTTAATCAGAGCCGGAAGGTAGAAGCTCAGCTTTATTCAGTTGAGGGCAACACCAGGGAGGGGCAGAAGCCGTTAGTAGGCCCTAACCACCATTTTGTTTTTTAAAAAACACTTAATGAGAGCCAGAAGGTTGAAGCTCAGCTTTATTCAGTTGAGGGCAACACCAGGCAGGGGCAGACACCGTTAGTAGGCCGGAACCACCATTTTGTTTTTTAAAAAACACTTAATGAGAGCCAGAAGGTTGAAGCTCAGCTTTATTCAGTTGAGGGCAACACCAGGCAGGGGCAGACACCGTTAGTAGGCCGGAACCAGCAATGTGTTTAAATACAGCAGTTAATCAGAGCCGGAAGGTAGAAGCTCAGCTTTATTCAGTTGAGGGCAACACCAGGGAGGGGCAGAAGCCGTTAGTAGGCCCTAACCACCATTTTGTTTTTTAAAAAACACTTAATGAGAGCCAGAAGGTTGAACCTCAGCTTTATTCAGTTGAGGGCAACACCAGGCAGGGGCAGACACCGTTAGTAGGCCGGAACCAGCAATGTGTTTAAAAACAGCAGTTAATCAGAGCCGGAAGGTAGAAGCTCAGCTTTATTCAGTTGAGGGCAACACCAGGGAGGGGCAGACACCGTTAGTAGGCCGGAACCAGCAATGTGTTTAAAAACAGCAGTTAATCAGAGCCGGAAGGTAGAAGCTCAGCTTTATTCAGTTGAGGGCAACACCAGGGAGGGGCAGAAGCCGTTACTAGGCCCTAACCACCATTTTGTTTTTTAAAAAACACTTAATGAGAGCCAGAAGGTTGAAGCTCAGCTTTATTCAGTTGAGGGCAACACCAGGCAGGGGCAGAAGCCGTTAGTAGGCCGGAACCACCATTTTGTTTTTTAAAAAACACTTAATGAGAGCCAGAAGGTTGAAGCTCAGCTTTATTCAGTTGAGGGCAACACCAGGCAGGGGCAGACACCGTTAGTAGGCCGGAACCAGCAATGTGTTTAAAAACAGCAGTTAATCAGAGCCGGAAGGTAGAAGCTCAGCTTTATTCAGTTGAGGGCAACACCAGGGAGGGGCAGAAGCCGTTAGTAGGCCCTAACCACCATTTTGTTTTTTAAAAAACACTTAATGAGAGCCAGAAGGTTGAAGCTCAGCTTTATTCAGTTGAGGGCAACACCAGGCAGGGGCAGACACCGTTAGTAGGCCGGAACCAGCAATGTGTTTAAAAACAGCAGTTAATCAGAGCCGGAAGGTAGAAGCTCAGCTTTATTCAGTTGAGGGCAACACCAGGGAGGGGCAGAAGCCGTTAGTAGGCCCTAACCACCATTTTGTTTTTTAAAAAACACTTAATGAGAGCCAGAAGGTTGAAGCTCAGCTTTATTCAGTTGAGGGCAACACCAGGCAGGGGCAGACACCGTTAGTAGGCCGGAACCAGCAATGTGTTTAAAAACAGCAGTTAATCAGAGCCGGAAGGTAGAAGCTCAGCTTTATTCAGTTGAGGGCAACACCAGGGAGGGGCAGACACCGTTAGTAGGCCGGAACCAGCAATGTGTTTAAAAACAGCAGTTAATCAGAGCCGGAAGGTAGAAGCTCAGCTTTATTCAGTTGAGGGCAACACCAGGGAGGGGCAGAAGCCGTTAGTAGGCCCTAACCACCATTTTGTTTTTTAAAAAACACTTAATGAGAGCCAGAAGGTTGAAGCTCAGCTTTATTCAGTTGAGGGCAACACCAGGCAGGGGCAGACACCGTTAGTAGGCCGGAACCACCATTTCGTTTTTTAAAAAACACTTAATGAGAGCCAGAAGGTTGAAGCTCAGCTTTATTCAGTTGAGGGCAACACCAGGCAGGGGCAGACACCGTTAGTAGGCCGGAACCAGCAATGTGTTTAAAAACAGCAGTTAATCAGAGCCGGAAGGTAGAAGCTCAGCTTTATTCAGTTGAGGGCAACACCAGGGAGGGGCAGAAGCCGTTAGTAGGCCCTAACCACCATTTTGTTTTTTAAAAAACACTTAATGAGAGCCAGAAGGTTGAAGCTCAGCTTTATTCAGTTGAGGGCAACACCAGGCAGGGGCAGACACCGTTAGTAGGCCGGAACCAGCAATGTGTTTAAAAACAGCAGTTAATCAGAGCCGGAAGGTAGAAGCTCAGCTTTATTCAGTTGAGGGCAACACCAGGGAGGGGCAGAAGCCGTTAGTAGGCCGGAACCAGCAATGTGTTTAAAAACAGCAGTTAATCAGAGCCGGAAGGTAGAAGCTCAGCTTTATTCAGTTGAGGGCAACACCAGGGAGGGGCAGAAGCCGTTAGTAGGCCCTAACCACCATTTTGTTTTTTAAAAAACACTTAATGAGAGCCAGAAGGTTGAAGCTCAGCTTTATTCAGTTGAGGGCAACACCAGGCAGGGGCAGACACCGTTAGTAGGCCGGAACCAGCAATGTGTTTAAAAACAGCAGTTAATCAGAGCCGGAAGGTAGAAGCTCAGCTTTATTCAGTTGAGGGCAACACCAGGGAGGGGCAGAAGCCGTTAGTAGGCCCTAACCACCATTTTGTTTTTTAAAAAACACTTAATGAGAGCCAGAAGGTTGAAGCTCAGCTTTATTCAGTTGAGGGCAACACCAGGCAGGGGCAGACACCGTTAGTAGGCCGGAACCAGCAATGTGTTTAAAAACAGCAGTTAATCAGAGCCGGAAGGTAGAAGCTCAGCTTTATTCAGTTGAGGGCAACACCAGGGAGGGGCAGAAGCCGTTAGTAGGCCCTAACCACCATTTTGTTTTTTAAAAAACACTTAATGAGAGCCAGAAGGTAGAAGCTCAGCTTTATTCAGTTGAGGACAACTTGAATTAGGGACTGCATACAGACTTAGCAGGCTGTCCCCTGTGTGGACCATGCATCCAATACATTAACCCATTGAGCCACAAAGGACACGTAACCTTCCGTGGCCATGCCTACAGGTCCATGTGTCTGTTGTCAGGTGTACCTTTGTCAGTGTAGGCCTATTGGAAGGAGGGACCGCAGACAGGCTTCGAAGGCCTAACACAATAAAATGGGCTGGCTGTAGGCACTTTAAAATTGGTTCCAGGGGTACACGGGCAGCAGTGGTCTGGTCAGTGGAGGCCTAGTGGAAGGAGGGACCGCAGACAGGCTTCGAAGGCCTAAAATAACAAACAATAGGCTCATGGCAGTTTTACAGCGGTTACATGGATACACGGGCAGGCAGCTTGGTGGTGAGTGGAGGAGTATTTAAAGTAGGGACCGCAGACAGGCTATCAAAGGCCTAAAATAACAAACAATAGGCTCATGGCAGTTTTACAGCGGTTACATGGATACACGGGCAGGCAGCTTGGTGGTGAGTGGAGGAGTATTTAAAGTAGGGACCGCAGACAGGCTATCAAAGGCCTAAAATAACAAACAATAGGCTCATGGCAGTTTTACAGCGGTTACATGGATACACAGGCAGCTTGGTGGTGAGTGGAGGAGTATTTAAAGTAGGGACCGCAGACAGGCTATCAAAGGCCTAAAATAACAAACAATAGGCTCATGGCAGTTTTACAGCGGTTACATGGATACACGGGCAGGCAGCTTGGTGGTGAGTGGAGGAGTATTTAAAGTAGGGACCGCAGACAGGCTATCAAAGGCCTAAAATAACAAACAATAGGCTCATGGCAGTTTTACAGCGGTTACATGGATACACGGGCAGGCAGCTGGTGATGAGTGGAGGAGTATTTAAAGTAGGGACCGCAGACAGGCTATCAAAGGCCTAAAATAACAAACAATAGGCTCATGGCAGTTTTACAGCGGTTACATGGATACACAGGCAGCTTGGTGGTGAGTGGAGGAGTATTTAAAGTAGGGACCGCAGACAGGCTATCAAAGGCCTAAAATAACAAACAATAGGCTCATGGCAGTTTTACAGCGGTTACATGGATACACGGGCAGGCAGCTTGGTGGTGAGTGGAGGAGTATTTAAAGTAGGGACCGCAGACAGGCTATCAAAGGCCTAAAATAACAAACAATAGGCTCATGGCAGTTTTACAGCGGTTACATGGATACACAGGCAGCTTGGTGGTGAGTGGAGGAGTATTTAAAGTAGGGACCGCAGACAGGCTATCAAAGGCCTAAAATAACAAACAATAGGCTCATGGCAGTTTTACAGCGGTTACATGGATACACGGGCAGGCAGCTGGTGATGAGTGGAGGAGTATTTAAAGTAGGGACCGCAGACAGGCTATCAAAGGCCTAAAATAACAAACAATAGGCTCATGGCAGTTTTACAGCGGTTACATGGATACACGGGCAGGCAGCTGGTGATGAGTGGAGGAGTATTTAAAGTAGGGACCGCAGACAGGCTATCAAAGGCCTAAAATAACAAACAATAGGCTCATGGCAGCTTTACAGCGGTAACATGGATACACAGGCAGCTTGGTGGTGAGTGGAGGAGTAGTGCAAGGAGTGTCTGTCCCAGTACTCCCAAAATATAAATAGATGTTAATGTCTCGCAAAACAACCAAAACAAAAAAAAAGGTGGCATACTTAGGTACAGGGGTGGGCTCATCTACTGAGTTTCTGACATAGTAATTTGGCAGTAACTATTTAATGGTGCCAATATAGGACACAGACACAGACTACTTTAAGTTGCATCATAGATGTCTACAAATTTGTATTGTCAGTGCCAGACATTGAATGATGTCAGCGAATAGACTAAAGATTGGTGGAGCTGTGCGACATAATTTTGCACGTGGTAGAGCACATTTTGAGCTGGGGTAGGGGGGAACTCTCTTGAGGCCGGCGGGACCGCCCCAGGGCCCCTCATGTTACAACGGTGTGTCTGACGTTGGGTGCGCACCACCACCGCCAGAGACACTACATTGTACTATGAGGGACCCAGTAGCAATGCCGTCAACCAAAAGCGAGCACACCCACCTCTTCAGACAAACAGCAGTCTCACGGGTGCTTGCGCCAAGTCGCGATACCACGGCCCCGTGTGGGGAGTTTTGCCATTTAGGGAGGTGTAAACATGTCGTATGCTGTACAATCAGCTGCAGCAAATTAGACATTAGAAAAGTAATTCACAGGCAAGAGCTTTTCATAGGAAAGCTAGGTGTCGGCCGGGCAAGGTGGGGCAAAAGATTTCGAAATCCAGTTGTGGTTCATTTTAATGAATGTTAGATCGTCAACATTTTGGGTAGCCAGACGAGTCCTTTTTTCGGTTAATATTGAACCTGCAGCACTGAATACTCTTTCTGATAGGACACTTGCTGCCGGGCAAGCAAGCTCCTGCAATGCATATTCTGCCAATTCTGGCCAGGTGTCTAATTTGGAGGCCCAGTAATCAAATGGGAATGACGGTTGAGGGAGAACATCGATAAGGGATGAAAAATAGTTAGTAACCATACTGGACAAATGTTGTCTCCTGTCACTTTCAATTGATGCAGCAGTACCTGTCCTGTCTGCGGTCATAGCAAAATCACTCCACAACCTGGTCAGAAAACCCCTCTGTCCAACGCCACTTCTGATGTGTGCACCCCTAACACTCCTAGTCTGCTGCCCCCTGGAGCTCGTGTGAGAACGATCACGTGCGCTGTGTGCTGGGAATGCCTGAAGCAAACGGTCAACAAGAGTTGATTGTTTGGTTGCTAATATTAGTTCCAAGTTCTCATGTGGCATAATATTTTGCAATTTGCCTTTATAGCGTGGATCAAGGAGGCAGGCCAACCAGTAATCGTCATCGTTCATCATTTTCGTAATGCGTGTGTCCCTTTTTAGGATACGTAAGGCATAATCCGCCATGTGGGCCAAAGTTCCAGTTGTCAAATCTCCGGTTGTGATTGGTTGAGGGGCAGTTGCAGGCAAATCTACGTCACTTGTGTCCCTCAAAAAACCAGAACCCGGCCGTGACACGCAACCAATTTCCTGTGCCCCCGGGAAAGGTTCGGCATTAAAAATATACTCATCCCCATCATCCTCCTCGTCCTCCACCTCCTCTTCGCCCGCTACCTCGTCCTGTACACTGCCCTGACCAGACAATGGCTGACTGTCATCAAGGCTTTCCTCTTCCTCTGGTGCAGACGCCTGCTCCTTTATGTGCGTCAAACTTTGCATCAGCAGACGCATTAGGGGGATGCTCATGCTTATTACGGCGTTGTCTGCACTAACCAGCCGTGTGCATTCCTCAAAACACTGAAGGACTTGACACATGTCTTGTATCTTAGACCACTGCACACCTGACAACTCCATGTCTGCCATCCTACTGCCTGCCCGTGTATCCTCCCACAAATAAATAACAGCACGCCTCTGTTCGCACAGTCTCTGAAGCATGTGCAGTGTTGAGTTCCACCTTGTTGCAACGTCTATGATTAGGCGATGCTGGGGAAGGTTCAAAGACCGCTGATAGGTCTGCATACGGCTGGCGTGTACAGGCGAACGTCGGATATGTGAGCAAAGTGCACGCACTTTGAGGAGAAGGTCGGAGAACCCAGGATAAGTTTTCAATAAGCACTGCACCACCAGGTTTAAGGTGTGAGCCAGGCAAGGAATGTGTTTCAGTTGGGAAAGGGAGATGGCAGCCATGAAATTCCTTCCGTTATCACTCACTACCTTGCCTGCCTCAAGATCTACTGTGCCCAGCCACGACTGCGTTTCTTGTTGCAAGAACTCGGACAGAACTTCCGCGGTGTGTCTGTTGTCGCCCAAACACTTCATAGCCAATACAGCCTGCTGACGCTTGGCAGTAGCTGGCCCATAATGGGACAACTGGTGTGCAACAGTGTCATCTGCCGATGGAGTGGTTGGCAGACTGCGTTCTGTGGAAGAGCTGTAGCTTCTGCAGGAGGACAAGGAGGAGGAGGAGGAGGGGGTGCGAACGCCTACAGCCAACTGTTTCCTAGACCGTGGGCTAGGCACAACTGTCCCTAAATTGATGTCACCTGTGGACCCTGCATCCACCACATTCACCCAGTGTGCCGTGATGGACACATAACGTCCCTGGCCATGCCTACTGGTCCATGCATCTGTAGTCAGGTGCACCTTTGTACTCACAGATTGCCTGAGTGCATGGACGATGCGCTGTTTAACATGCTGGTGCAGGGCTGGGATGGCTTTTCTGGAAAAAAAGTGTCGACTGGGTAGCTCGTATCGTGGTTCAGCGTACTCCATCAGGGCTTTGAAAGCTTCGCTTTCAACTAACCGGTAGGGCATCATCTCTAACGAGATTAGTCTAGCTATGTGGGCGTTAAAACCCTGTGTACGCGGATGCGAGGATAAGTACTTCCTTTTTCTAACCAGAGTCTCATGTAGGGTGAGCTGGACTGGAGAGCTGGAGATCGTGGAACTTTCGGGTGTGCCGGTGTACATGGCAGACTGAGAGATGGTTGGAGACGGTATTGTTTCCGCCGGTGCCCTAGATGCAATATTTCCTCCTACAAAACTGGTGGTTCCCTGACCCTGACTGCTTTTGGCTGGCAAAGAAACCTGCACAGATACTGCCGGTGGTGCGGAAAATGGTGGCCTTACAGTGACGGAAGGGATGTTGCGTTGCTGACTAGCTTCATTGGCCGAGGGTGCTACAACCTTAAGGGACGTTTGGTAGTTAGTCCAGGCTTGAAAATGCATGGTGGTTAAGTGTCTATGCATGCAACTAGTATTTAGACTTTTCAGATTCTGACCTCTGCTTAAGCTAGTTGAACATTTTTAACAGATGACTTTGCGCTGATCAGTTGGATGTTGTTTAAAAAAATGCCAGACTGCACTCTTCCTAGACTCGGATCCCTTTTCAGGGATTGCAGACTGAGCTTTAACCGGATGGCCACGCTGTCCTCCAACAGGTTTTGGCTTTGACACGCGTTTTGGGCCAGATACGGGCCCGGCAGATGGAACCTGTTGCGATGTTGATGCCTGCTGCGGCCCCTCCTCCACCTCCGCTTCTGAACTACTGCCGCCTGCACCCTGTTCCCCCAATGGCTGCCAATCGGGGTCAATAACTGGGTCATCTATTACCTCCTCTTCGAGCTCGTGTGCAACTTCGTCTGTGTCACTGTGTCGGTCGGTGGTATAGCGTTCGTGGCGGGGCAACATAGTCTCATCAGGGTCTGATTGTGGATCTGTACCCTGAGAGGGCAATGTGGTGGTCTGAGTCAAAGGAGCAGCATAGTACTCTGGCTGTGGCTGTGCATCAGTGCACTCCATGTCAGAATCTACTTGTAATGGGCATGGCCTGTTAAATGTTTCACTTTCTAAGCCAGGGACGGTATGTGTAAAGAGCTCCATGGAGTGACCCGTTGTGTCGCCTGCTGCATCCTTCTCTCTTGTTGTAGTTTTTGCTGAGGAGGACAAGGAAGCGACTTGTCCCTGACCGTGAACATCCACAAGCGACGCGCTGCTTTTACATTTACCAGTTTCGGAAGAGGAGGCAAAAGAGCTAGAGGCTGAGTCTGCAATGTAAGCCAAAACTTGCTGTTGCTGCTCCGCCTTTAAAAGCGGTTTTCCTACTCCCAGAAAAGAGAGCGTTCGAGGCCTTGTGTAGCCTGACGACGAAACTGGCTCCACAGCTCCAGACTTAGGTGGAATATTTTTATCCCCACGACCACCTGATGCTCCACTACCACTACCATCATTACCAGCTGACAATGAACGCCCACGACGACCTCTTGCACCAGACTTCCTCATTGTTTTAAAATCTTAACCAAAGTAACTTTATTTGTTGCTGTCAAACAACTTACACGGTGAGCTATAACTTCAGTATGATTTCAATATCCCTTAACAGGTTGGTGAGACCACAAGGAAAATCAGGCACAATGTTACACACTCTGTTTTCTGTGGCACAAAATCACAGAGATGACACACACGCAGGACTGTCACTCAAGCACTAATGTCAATATTAATCTCCCACCTAATTTATTTATTTTTTTTTCTCAGGGAGACTTTAGAAACCAAATAATATTTAAAAAAAAACAAACAAAAAAAGGCTTTCTATGGCCCACAATTAGAGAGAGAGAGGTGGCACACCCAGGAGTCAAGACTGGCGCACAAGCTGAAAGGGCAATATTACTCTCCCACTGTTTTTTTAAGTTTTTTTTTTTTTGTTATTTTCAGGGAGACTTTAGAAACCAAATAATATTAAAAAAAACAAAAAAAAAAAATAGCCTTTCTATGGCCCACTGAATGAGAGAGAGAGGTGGCACACCCAGGAGTCAAGACTGGCACACAAGCTGAAAGGGCAATATTACTCTCCCACTGTTTTTTTAAGTTTTTTTTTTTGTTATTTTCAGGGAGACTTTAGAAACCAAATAATATTAAAAAAACCAAAAAAATAAATAGCCTTTCTATGGCCCACTGAATGAGAGAGAGAGGTGGCACACCCAGGAGTCAAGACTGGCACACAAGCTGAAAGGGCAATATTACTCTCCCACTGTTTTTTTATGTATTTTTTGTTTTTTAAGGGAGACTTTAGAAACCAAATAATATTAAAAAAAAAACAAAAAAAAAAAGGCTTTCTATGGCCCACAATTAGAGAGAGAGAGGTGGCACACCCAGGAGTCAAGACTGGCGCACAAGCTGAAAGGGCAATATTACTCTCCCACTCTTTTTTTAAGTTTTTTTTGTTTTTATTTTCAGGGAGACTTTAGAAACCAAATAATATTAAAAAAACCAAAAAAATAAATAGCCTTTCTATGGCCCACTGAATGAGAGAGAGAGGTGGCACACCCAGGAGTCAAGACTGGCACACAAGCTGAAAGGGCAATATTACTCTCCCACTGTTTTTTTAGGTATTTTTTTTTTTCAGGGAGACTTTAGAAACCAAATAATAAGAAAAAAAATAAATAAATAAATAGGCTTTCTATAGCCCACTGAATGAGAGATAGCACACACAGCAGTGGCACACAAGCCCTGACTGAGGCCAATATTTTTCTCCCACTGATTGATGTAGTGTTTTTGTGTTGAGGTAGATTTTAGAACACAAATCAAGGAAAAAAAAAAATAAATGCTTTCTATGGCCCACTGAATGAGAGAGAGGTGGCACACCCAGGAGTCAAGACTGGCACACAAGCTGAAAGGGCAATATTACTCTCCCACTGTTTTTTTATGTATTTTTTGTTTTTTAAGGGAGACTTTAGAAACCCAATAATATTTAAAAAAATAAATAAATAGGCTTTCTATGGCCCACTGAATGAGAGGGAGAGAGGTGGCACACCCAGGAGTCAAGACTGGCACACAAGCTGAAAGGGCAATATTACTCTCCCACTGTTTTTTTATGTTTTTTTTTTTTTCAGGGAGACTTTAGAAACCAAATAATATTAAAAAAACCAAAAAAAGAAATAGCCTTTCCATGGCCCACTGAATGAGAGAGAGAGGTGGCACACCCAGGAGTCAAGACTGGCACACAAGCTGAAAGGGCAATATTACTCTCCCACTGTTTTTTTATGTATTTTTTGTTTTTTAAGGGAGACTTTAGAAACCAAATAATATTAAAAAAAAAACAAAAAAAAAAAGGCTTTCTATGGCCCACAATTAGAGAGAGAGAGGTGGCACACCCAGGAGTCAAGACTGGCGCACAAGCTGAAAGGGCAATATTACTCTCCCACTGTTTTTTTAAGTTTTTTTTTTTTTATTTTCAGGGAGACTTTAGAAACCAAATAATATTAAAAAAACCAAAAAAATAAATAGCCTTTCTATGGCCCACTGAATGAGAGAGAGAGGTGGCACACCCAGGAGTCAAGACTGGCACACAAGCTGAAAGGGCAATATTACTCTCCCACTGTTTTTTTATGTTTTTTTTTTTTTTCAGGGAGACTTTAGAAACCAAATAATATTAAAAAAACCAAAAAAATAAATAGCCTTTCTATGGCCCACTGAATGAGAGAGAGAGGTGGCACACCCAGGAGTCAAGACTGGCACACAAGCTGAAAGGGCAATATTACTCTCCCACTGTTTTTTTTATGTATTTTTTGTTTTTTAAGGGAGACTTTAGAAACCAAATAATATAAAAAAAAACAAAACAAAAAAAGGCTTTCTATGGCCCACAATTAGAGAGAGAGAGGTGGCACACCCAGGAGTCAAGACTGGCGCACAAGCTGAAAGGGCAATATTACTCTCCCACTGTTTTTTTAAGTTTTTTTTTTTTATTTTCAGGGAGACTTTAGAAACCAAATAATATTAAAAAAACCAAAAAAATAAATAGCCTTTCTATGGCCCACTGAATGAGAGAGAGAGGTGACACACCCAGGAGTCAAGACTGGCACACAAGCTGAAAGGGCAATATTACTCTCCCACTGTTTTTTTATGTTTTTTTTTTTTCAGGGAGACTTTAGAAACCAAATAATATTAAAAAAACCAAAAAAATAAATAGCCTTTCTATGGCCCACTGAATGAGAGAGAGAGGTGGCACACCCAGGAGTCAAGACTGGCACACAAGCTGAAAGGGCAATATTACTCTCCCACTGTTTTTTTATGTATTTTTTGTTTTTTAAGGGAGACTTTAGAAACCAAATAATATTTAAAAAAAAACAAAAAAAAAAAGGCTTCTATGGCCCACAATTAGAGAGAGAGAGGTGGCACACCCAGGAGTCAAGACTGGCACACAAGCTGAAAGGGCAATATTACTCTCCCACTGTTTTTTTAAGTTTTTTTTTTTTTATTTTCAGGGAGACTTTAGAAACCAAATAATATTAAAAAAACCAAAAAAATAAATAGCCTTTCTATGGCCCACTGAATGAGAGAGAGAGGTGGCACACCCAGGAGTCAAGACTGGCACACAAGCTGAAAGGGCAATATTACTCTCCCACTGTTTTTTTATGTATTTTTTGTTTTTTAAGGGAGACTTTAGAAACCAAATAATATTAAAAAAAAACAAAAAAAAAAAGGCTTTCTATGGCCCACAATTAGAGAGAGAGAGGTGGCACACCCAGGAGTCAAGACTGGCGCACAAGCTGAAAGGGCAATATTACTCTCCCACTGTTTTTTTAAGTTTTTTTTTTTTTATTTTCAGGGAGACTTTAGAAACCAAATAATATTAAAAAAACCAAAAAAATAAATAGCCTTTCTATGGCCCACTGAATGAGAGAGAGAGGTGGCACACCCAGGAGTCAAGACTGGCACACAAGCTGAAAGGGCAATATTACTCTCCCACTGTTTTTTTATGTATTTTTTGTTTTTTAAGGGAGACTTTAGAAACCAAATAATATTAAAAAAAAAACAAAAAAAAAAAGGCTTTCTATGGCCCACAATTAGAGAGAGAGAGGTGGCACACCCAGGAGTCAAGACTGGCGCACAAGCTGAAAGGGCAATATTACTCTCCCACTGTTTTTTTAAGTTTTTTTTTTTTTATTTTCAGGGAGACTTTAGAAACCAAATAATATTAAAAAAACCAAAAAAATAAATAGCCTTTCTATGGCCCACTGAATGAGAGAGAGAGGTGGCACACCCAGGAGTCAAGACTGGCACACAAGCTGAAAGGGCAATATTACTCTCCCACTGTTTTTTTATGTTTTTTTTTTTTTTCAGGGAGACTTTAGAAACCAAATAATATTAAAAAAACCAAAAAAATAAATAGCCTTTCTATGGCCCACTGAATGAGAGAGAGAGGTGGCACACCCAGGAGTCAAGACTGGCACACAAGCTGAAAGGGCAATATTACTCTCCCACTGTTTTTTTATGTATTTTTTGTTTTTTAAGGGAGACTTTAGAAACCAAATAATATTAAAAAAAAAACAAAAAAAAAAAAGGCTTTCTATGGCCCACAATTAGAGAGAGAGAGGTGGCACACCCAGGAGTCAAGACTGGCGCACAAGCTGAAAGGGCAATATTACTCTCCCACTGTTTTTTTAAGTTTTTTTTTTGTTATTTTCAGGGAGACTTTAGAAACCAAATAATATTAAAAAAACCAAAAAAATAAATAGCCTTTCTATGGCCCACTGAATGAGAGAGAGAGGTGGCACACCCAGGAGTCAAGACTGGCACACAAGCTGAAAGGGCAATATTACTCTCCCACTGTTTTTTTATGTTTTTTTTTTTTCAGGGAGACTTTAGAAACCAAATAATATTAAAAAAACCAAAAAAATAAATAGCCTTTCTATGGCCCACTGAATGAGAGAGAGAGGTGGCACACCCAGGAGTCAAGACTGGCACACAAGCTGAAAGGGCAATGTTACTCTCCCACTGTTTTTTTATGTATTTTTTGTTTTTTAAGGGAGACTTTAGAAACCAAATAATATTTAAAAAAAAACAAACAAAAAAAGGCTTTCTATGGCCCACAATTAGAGAGAGAGAGGTGGCACACCCAGGAGTCAAGACTGGCGCACAAGCTGAAAGGGCAATATTACTCTCCCACTGTTTTTTTAAGTTTTTTTTTTATTATTTTCAGGGAGACTTTAGAAACCAAATAATATAAAAAAAAACCAAAAAAATAAATAGCCTTTCTATGGCCCACTGAATGAGAGAGAGAGGTGGCACACCCAGGAGTCAAGACTGGCACACAAGCTGAAAGGGCAATATTACTCTCCCACTGTTTTTTTATGTATTTTTTGTTTTTTAAGGGAGACTTTAGAAACCAAATAATATTAAAAAAAAAACAAAAAAAAAGGCTTTCTATGGCCCACAATTAGAGAGAGAGAGGTGGCACACCCAGGAGTCAAGACTGGCGCACAAGCTGAAAGGGCAATATTACTCTCCCACTGTTTTTTTAAGTTTTTTTTTTTTTTTTTCAGGGAGACTTTAGAAACCAAATAATATTAAAAAACCCAAAAAAATAAATAGCCTTTCTATGGCCCACTGAATGAGAGAGAGAGGTGGCACACCCAGGAGTCAAGACTGGCACACAAGCTGAAAGGGCAATATTACTCTCCCACTGTTTTTTTATTTATTTTTTGTTTTTTCAGGGAGACTTTAGAAACCAAATAATAAGAAAAAAAATAAATAAATAAATAGGCTTTCTATAGCCCACTGAATAAGAGATAGCACACACAGCAGTGGCACACAAGCCCTGACTGAGGCCAATATTTTTCTACCACTGATTGATGTAGTGTTTTTGTGTTGAGGTAGATTTTAGAACCCACATCAAGGAAAAAAATAAATAGGCTTTCTGTGGCCCACTGAGTGAGAGATGGCACACACAGGGATGGCACTGTAGCAGAAATGCCAATCTTAATCTCCCACAAAAAAAAAAAAAAAACAGGGACTGTCCTACAATTACTATCTCCCTGCAGTAATCTAAGCCAGGTATGGCAGGCAGCAATAGGAGTGGACTGATGCACAAATTAAATAAAAAGTGTGGACAAACAAAAAAGATAGCTGTGCAGAAAGGAACAAGAGGATATGTGCTTTGAAAAAAGCAGTTGGTTTCCACAGTGGCGTACACACAGCAATACAGCTATCACGGAGCCTTCTAGGGCAGCCCAATGAGCTACAGCGCTGAGGAAAAAAAAAAAAATAGCTTCCACAGTCCCTGCACACCGAAGGTGGTGTTGGACAGTGGAAATCGCTACAGCACAAGCGGTTTGGTGGTTAGTGGACCCTGCCTAACGCTCTCCCTGCTTCTGACGAAGCGGCAGCAACCTCTCCCTAAGCTCAGATCAGCAGCAGTAAGATGGCGGTCGGCGGGAACGCCCCTTTATAGCCCCTGTGACGCCGCAGACAGCAAGCCAATCACTGCAATGCCCTTCTCTAAGATGGTGGGGACCAGGATCTATGTCATCACGCTGCCCACACTCTGCGTTCACCTTCATTGGCTGAGAAATGGCGCTTTTCGCGTCATTGAAACGCGACTTTGGCGCGAAAGTCGCGTACCGCATGGCCGACAAGCACAGGGGTCGGATCGGGTTTCATGAGACGCCGACTTAGCCAAAAGTCGGCGACTTTTGAAAATGATCGACCCGTTTCGCTCAACCCTATTTATAACCTCTGAAGTAATGCAGCCAGCCAATCACAGCAATGCCACTACTAAAATGGCTATGGCATTACAGTAACTGGCAATCACTCCCCGCATGTTTGTTGGATGTGTAACAGGCACCAAATATGCGGGACCAGGTTTTGCGCTTCAAATCCGAGCACCAAGATACTCCAGTGATATCCGAGTATCGCCAAGCACGTTTGCTTATCCCTATTCCTAACAAAAAAAAACTGGTTCAAAAATTGTGCTGCAAAGAAGACATGAGGTAAATGTTATTTATTAACTATTTTGGGTAACATAACTCTGGTTTAAGGGCATAAAAATTAAAAGTTTGAAAATTGAAAAATTTTCCAAATTTTCACCAAATGTCCAATGTCATAGCGAACAAATTTTACCACCATCATGAAGTACAATATGTCACAAAAAACTGTCTCAGAATCAGTGGTATTGAAGCATTCCAGAGTTATTACCACATAAAGTGACACTTATCAGAATTGTAAAATGTGACCTGGTCTTGAAGGTGAAAATAAGTTTCGGGGGGTGAAGAGGTTAAAGAGCTTGAAAGGGGTTGGATACAATCCTACAATCCTCAGAGTGTTACACATCTTTTCTGTCCAATTATAGGCTTTGCAGTATTGAGATTCACAGCAAATCAATTTTCAGCTAATATAATTTAGGGGGAAAATTTGTTAATTCTGGCATAGTCAAATTTGAAATGTTTTAATCAGCTCTATATCCAAGAAGTATTGTTTCTCCTTGTGGAGATAGAGATTCTAAGCGTGCCGAGATGAGGAGACTTAAAGCCACAATCCTCCTCTGGGAAGTATGCTAATTATGCAAATATTGTCTCTTTAGAGAGGAAGAGAACTAGAACTCTAGTGCCACCTATTGGAAGGTGTTTTGTTTTATTTTTTGGACAATTTAGGGTGTAATATCTATATCACCCAACAAAATACTTACATCCATTGAGTGTACTCATATATCTGCTAACCTTTTCGGAGGGGTGCTATCTTGCCTAGGGATCCACTCTGTACATTAGTCTTATTGGTCTGTCTATGATTTTCAGGTCATCAACCACTAACTAAGACAGTGACCTACTGTTACATCTATTAGAGGCTTCACTACTCATGACCTCTGAATATTTAACTAAGCACACTCCAACTGTGCCCCGCTGTACCCCATAACTCTGCACTATCCAAAAAAAAAAAATTTTTTTCTTTTTTTCTCAAAAAACTTTTTTGAGGTAACTGTGGGGTACATGCTATTTAGTGTAATTATGCAGCAATGTCTGCAGTGTTTTTAGAATTTTTCGTTCACTTTTTTCTTTTTTCACTTTTTCACGTTTTTTGGTTAGTGTGACCTATTGGTCAATTTGTGTGTGTATGTCTGTGGGTACCTGGGTGTGGGTAGCAAGTAGGACCCTACTAGGGTGAGAAGGGACAGTCGACGGTGAGCGGGGGCGCCATATCGAATTCTAGGGTGCCAACCTCCGCTGGTAGGTAGGTTTAAGACACTTTAGGGCCACCTACAGGGACTGTGTCAGGCATATTTGCTAATTTCTCCCTATTTTTCTAGCTTACCCAACCCAGTTGGCTGATGTTGATTGCATACAATTGAGTTTTATTTATTGGAATTTTAGATAAGTTAATAGTAATAAAATATCGTTTTAAAGGATAGTACGTTTTTTCTGGTTATTCAAGGCAATCCTACAAGTCAATGTTGACCCTTTAACGAGCCTTGTCACATGACTTAGAATAATAGCCAAACCAAATTGAAATTCTGGTTTGGCTATTATCCTAAGTCATGTGACAAGGCTCGTTAAAGGGTCAACATTGACTTGTAGGATTGCTACTTCCAATAGGGGGCACTAGAGTTCTAGTTCTCTTCCTCTCTAAAAAGACAATTGGCATAATCAGCTCTATTAATTAAACTTGTCATAAAAGGGTTAGATAATTCTGAAACTGCAGTAGTCATTAAGGCTATGCTCCCATTTAGTTTAAATGTTAATTTTTATGGGGGGTTTTTGTACAACTTTTAACAATTCAAGCAAAGTAGATGTGATTTCTTGATAACTCATGACCACTGTTCATTTAAAATCACTTTTGAACTGTGCAGGAAAATTTAATAACCTTTTTGGATATTAATCCATCATTTATATATGACGTTGGAATGTCTTCCAACAGAGGGAAGAGGAGAGGGAAAAGAAAATTACAGAGCAAAGGACAGCGATTACTTGGTGTTTTCAATTATAGTGGGGTGAACCCGAATGGAAAAGTTTGAGGTCCGTACCAGCACCTATTGTCCGTGCACAGACCGCAAACTGTTGTGAATTCTGCTCTTGGTTTCCCTCCGGTGTTTGTTGGTGGTATTGCAGTTGTCTCTGGCTTGCAATCCTGGTCAGGTGTTCCTGCTGATTGCAGGCTTGACAGGTATTTAGGGTTGCAGGATTCATTAGTCCATGCCAGTTGTCCATTGTTCTGGGAGGTTTAGGATCTCTTTCTGGTCTTCCTGCCCTGCTGCCAAATCAGCAAAGATAAGTGTCTGGTTTTTGTTTCTGTTGCACACATGCTGTGTGCTTACTATTTAGTGCTATTCATTTTGTCTTTTCTTGTTCAGCTTGGACTGTGTCAGGATTTTTAAGTTGGATTCTTAGGAGATGCAGATATACGCTCCATGTCTTTAGTTAGATGGTGGAATTCTTGTATTTTCTGCTGTGGATATTTTTAGGGTTTTATACTGACAGCTTAGTATTCTGTCCTATCCTTTCCTATTTAGCTAGAGTGGCCTCTTTTGCTAAATCCTGTTTCCTACCTGCGTATGTCTTTCCTCTAATACTCACCGTCAATATTCGTGGGGGGCTGTCTATCCTTTGGGGTTCTGCTCTGAGGCAAGATAGTATTCCCATTTCCATATATAGGGGTATTTAGTCCTCCGGCTGTGTCGAGGTGTCTAGGATTGGTAGGTACGCCCCACGGCTACTTCTAGTTGCGGTGTCAGTTTAGGGATTGCGGTCAGTACAGGTTCCACCTACTCCTGAGAAAGTCTCATGCGGCTCCAAGGTCACCGGATCATAACAGCGAACACTGAGCTCTCCCAGAATTCCTTGTTACTGTTTGAGTTCAGCAGCCTGAACAAAGCTTGCTGAAAAGCTGCAGCCATTTCTCGGGTGGTTGAGGGCAGGTGTTTTTAGTGTGGGAGGGGGCCAATATCCATGGCCCTTTTCTAGACTATTAATATCAGCCCGCAGCTGTCTGTTTAGGTTTTGATGGTTATTAAATATAGGGGGAACCCACATTTTTAGGGTGTTCCCTCATTTTAATAACCAGTAAAGGCTACTCAGACAGCTGTGAGCTGATATTATTAGTCAGTGAAGCTTCATGGATATTGAGCCCTTCCCTGAAAATGAACACCAGAACCCAGTTGTCGGCTTCCCTCAGCTAAGTAGGAACACTAGGGAGAACCCCATGCATTTTTTTATTTATTTAAATAACTAATAAAAAAAACTGTGTAAGGTACCCAACCATTTTTGATAACCAGCCAAGGGAAAGCAGATAGCTGTTAGTAAAATGGGGGGACCTCTCTTACCCATTTATTAGGATAAAAATAAAAATTCAAAGTTGTACTCACCTGCCCACCTATATTCCATGGATGCCTATGTCCCACGATGAGCTCCTGCTCAGCTACATCTGGTTGTATTGCTGAGTGGTGACAAACGTTACTGCTCCGCCTAGCAACCTGCTCATACTGAGCTGAATGTGAGAACATGGTTGCGTGTGACCGGCAATAACCTTAATGACATCACCACTGGTCATACGCAGCTGCAGCTGAGCTCAGCAATATAATCAGATGTAGCAGATTTGGAGCTCCTCAGGGGACATTTGAATTATTAGCGGAAAGGTGAGTATAACTTTGTTTATTTCAAGTAAAGGACTTTTCTCTGTGCGTTTACTTCAATTAACTGATAGATGCATCTCCATTACTAACCCATGGGCTTTATATCAGCTGACATTACAAAGCTAACATCAACCCCAAAAATATTTTTCCACTTGGCACTGCACCAGAGCAAGTGGGAAGAGCCAGACAAAGCACCAGAATTTGCACATCTAATGGATGCGCCTTTTCTGGGGTGGCTGTGGGCTGCTATTTTTAGGTTGAGGAAAGCTGATATCCAGTGCACCTTCCCATTCTGAGAATACCACCCCCCAGCTGTCTGCTTTAGCTTGGCTCGTTATCAAAAATGGGGAGGAGCCTGAGCCGTTTTTTAAAATTATGTATTGAATAATATTAATAATAATTAATATTGAAATAATTTAAAAAAACAGCATGAGGGCCCCTCTATTTTTGATAACCAGCCAAGATAAAGCTGACAGTTGAGGGTCCATTTCTTTCATTTATTTATTAGTTTATTTGACAGGTGCTGGCTGGTGAATACTTTCATCAGCCGAAGCCTGCTCTCACTGCTATCAGGAAGATCAGGCATATGGTGATGAGAGTTGTACTCATCAGCCATAGCCTGTGACTGGCAGTAGCCTTTTCACCACCAGTCTCAGTGCTGGCTCTCATGCTATCTTCTGTGTCACAGGGTGGGAACCGCAGTGCTTTGCAGGCAGTAACATGTAAGGTTACCTCCGACCTGAGCAGTTGTTTCTCGTGCTGTCCCTCAGATGACAGCCTGGGAAATGAAAATATTCGGGCCCCCCTTTCATCTGAATTGGGTTCAGGTTTGAGTTCGGGTTGCGTTTTGGTAACTGAAACAAACTTTTTTAAAAGTTCAGCTGAACACGATGGATCCGAACATCCATGGGTCCGCCCATCACTATTTTCAATACATTCATTTAACCCTTCAGGGGTTAATGTGATCATTTTTTTATATTCAGTTCACTACCTTTTCCAGGATTATTCATGTTTGTCTAAAACTCTCATTTAATTGTGTTTTATATGTGTTGCCTCCGCATGCGTCATTTTGACGCTGCGCTGACCGCAACAAAATGCAACATGTTGAATTCAATGCAGGTCAGCGCAGCATCAAAATGACACATGCGGGGGCACCGCATACATTCACATGGCCTGCGTACCCAATGTTAAAGATAGGGTACGCAGGACGCATGCCGACGTAGGCGGAGCTGAAGGAAGAGGTGTGGCAGTGGGTGGGGCTTAACAGAGGAAGTACGCAGCTTTCCGCAAAGCCCTCATCTGCAAATGTGAAACCAGCCTAAGATGAATATTGTGTATTTTGATGCAAAGACTTACAGAGAAAAAAAAGATTTGCAACTTCTAGGGAAAATGGCCTAAAAGTGACATTTTGAGTTCAATCTGGAGAAACCACTAGTTATATTAGTTGTATTTATTAATGTATATTTGATTAGTTTATAGGAAATAGTTTGTAAATTTTACTAACAAACCTAATTTTCAGTGGGACTTGAATCATTTTGATTGCAACTGTAAATGTAGTGCAAGTCATGAAAGACAAATGAGATGTTTGTGAGACATTTAGCTTATAAAGAATAAACATGTGTTGTATATCACTGGGGTTATTTCAAGAGCTTGCTATTTCTATAGTAAACAAATATTAATGATGTATATAGTCAGTTCCTAAGGGTATGTTCCCACAGTCAGTAAATGCGGAGGATTGGATGCTGAGTACATCCGCAGCATCCAACCCGCAGCGTCCAGATGTTACAGCACAGTGGATGGGATTTTAAGAAATCCCATGTCCACTATGCGTGCTGAGATGCCTACGGATAACTCGCTGAGACGGACATGCGGCGCGTCTTTCCAGACCGCAGCATGTCAATTTATCTTGCGGAGATGCGAGTCTCTGTAAGATAAATTTCACCCCTACAATGTATTGGATGCAGTGATTCCACATGGTTCAATGAACACATGTGGATTCACCTGCATTCAAAATCCAGCAGCGCTTTGGACAGAGCGGACACGTGCTGCGTCCAAAGCACTGCCAATTACTGGGCGTGGGGACGTAGCCTCACATATCCCTAGTGGAATGTGAAAGCAGACAACATTTTATGGCCCCTTAATATATGTCTAATAGGAATTATAATTAAAGACTATGTGAGGCAGGACATATTTAATACTGAAGCTAAAAATTGTATGGACAGTTTGGTGAATCTGTGCTGAAATGAAACAAATTACACAGCTGAAATTTTGCTGGTGGGTTGGCATTATATATGGAAAAAAGGCATTTACAGAAGTGCTACTTTAAACTTAAAGGGAATCTGTCAGCAGGTTTTTGATATGTAATCTGAAGAGAGAAAGAGACAGGGCTGAAACACTGAATTCGGTGATATGCCATTTATTAACACGTGTGCTGTTGTTTACTTACAATTAATGTTTTATCACTAGGACTTTATCATTGCTAGGTCTGGTGCTCACACAACTACTTGTCTGACTCCTCCCCCTCCTGTAATAAGCAGCTTACTGTCAATAGACAATATACATAGAGAGACGCTGTGGGTGGGCGCAGCTGTGGTGTGGGCGGTTTTAACTCTGCTTCATGCTGCATTTAAGAACTCAGATTGTGTCACATCTGCTACACTCATTAAACTTAGTGATACAACTCTGAAAAAAATGGTCTCTTTTCCTACGTTATGCTGTTCTCAGATGAAGTAGCAAAATCTTTCTGACAGATTCCCTTTAAGAAAAGCACTGGTGAGTGGAGTTGAGCAGATCATTTGAAATTCAAATTTGACAGCTTTGCTTAATCTGAAGAATGAAAATCAACAATTAAATTTGCCATGAATTAGAATACTGATGAGCCTTTAATTGACAGCAAAATTTGTGTTTAACAATGGGTTCTCCTAGGAGTGCATTGTACCTATTTTGAGCTCTCTACTGCAAACACAGCCTTATTAATGTCCAAGTGACCTTTATCTATCTGGCTATGGGAAAACTGTTGATAACCTGGTGTAACCAACAGCATTATTTGCATGGCGTGTAAGGGTGTAATACTGGACTACTATCACAAGGAAGTGGGAAGAGAAAAAAAAATTACATCTCGCAGTTTGAGATAGACCTTTGTTGTTGTTTGTATTATAGAGATTTTTCTTTCAGTATTAAAAACAAATGTATGACATGTCCATCTCACAAAGCAGAAATACCACTTTGTGTGAAACACAAGCCTTGGTTGCAGGATTTTGATTTAAGTAGTGTATAAGAGGGTGGTCTCGTCAAACTCAAATCTGACAGGTGCCCCACCCCTATCAAGATGTATCAAAAGGGTGTAACCCCTCCCCGCCCTGTCAGCCAGCTGTCCCTCCGGCTGGCTGTCAGCTCTTGATAACAGACTTTTGATAACAGCTGGCTGCCAGCTTTTGATATAGTTAGACATTGTTAATTTGCTCCAGTGATTATTATCCCAGTATTTGTTATATATTAGATTTTGCTATTGTTAATTTGATACAGCGATTGCATTCTGTAATCAGGTCAGTGTGTTTTTTTTTTATTACCAATGGTATGTCGTGTTTCGTTTATAACAATAGCTTCATTATATGGGCACATTATCTCATTTACACAGAGCCCTTATCTATTCCTTACTTAACTACAAACAGCTGTAGCCCTGCAAGAGCTGCGAGATTAACACAAACAGTTGTTTGTGGCTTCTATAATATCTTATTGCCACATCACTCTAACACTGGGCATTATATGAGAATTACACTATCATACAATATTGAGGTTTAGCTAACATTACAGTCTGATACATACTTTAATAAAGGCTTTTAAAACTCATATATTAGTGTTGAGCGATACCGTCCGATACTTGAAAGTATCGGTATCGGATAGTATCGGCCGATACCCGAAAAGTATCGGATATCGCCGATACCGATACCCGATACCAATACAAGTCAATGGGACACCAAGTATCGGAAGGTATCCTGATGGTTCCCAGGGTCTGAAGGAGAGGAAACTCTCCTTCAGGCCCTGGGATCCATATTAATGTGTAAAATAAAGAATTAAAATAAAAAATATTGATATACTCACCTCTCCGGAGGCCCCTGCACCTTACCGCTGTTAACCGGCAGCCTGCTTTGCTTAAAATGAGCGCGTTCAGCACCTTCCATGACGTCACGGCTTCTGATTGGTCGCGTGCCGCTCATGTGACCGCCACGCGACCAATCACAAGCCGCGACGTCATTCTCAGGTCCTAAATTCCTAGAATGAGGAGTTTAGGGCCTGAGAATGACGTCGCGGCTTGTGATTGGTCGCGTGGCGATCACATGAGCGGCACGCGACCAATCAGAAGCCGTGACGTCATGGAAGGTGCTGAATGCGCTCATTTTAAGCAAAGCAGGCTGCCGGTTTTTACCAGGGCACGTCAGAGGGTGAGTATATCCCTATTTTTTATTTTAATTCTTTATTTTTTACATGGATATGGATCCCAGGGCCTGAAGGAGAGTTTCCTCTCCTTCAGACCCTGGGAACCATACACTGGGAACTTCCGATTCCGATTCCCGATACCACAAAAGTATCGGATCTCGGTATCGGAATTCCGATACCGCAAGTATCGGTCGATACCCGATACTTGCGGTATCGGAATGCTCAACGCTAAGAATTATACTATCATGCAATGTTGAGAATTAGCTAACATTAACATTGCAGAGTGTCACTGTGGCTAGCTGGCCACATTGCTGTATCACTCTAACACTGGTCATTATCTGTACAGGTTGGGGCGTTATCACATTCTAGCTAGCTAAGTGAGTTGAACGAGTCTGATACTATAACTGCTAGCAGTTGCTAAAATATACATTAACTAAATGCTAGAGTTTCTGTAACAGAAACTAGTGACCATTAACTAGATGCTAGCAGATGTTAGCGAGCAGTGTGAAGCTGATAGACAAGAACATTTTTTATTAAATTGAGAATTTATTGTTGTAAAATAAATAATAGACAAGAACATTTTTGATTAAATTGATAAAGCGATAATGTCAGGTGTTGGACATGCATTTATCAGTAGTGTTGAGCATTCCGATACCGCAAGTATCGGGTATCGGCCGATACTTGCGGGTATCGGAATTCCGATACCGAGATCCGATACTTTTGTGGTATCGGGTATCGGTATCGAAACAACAATAATGTGTAAAAGAAAGAATTAAAATAAAAAATATTGCTATACTCACCTCTCCGACGCAGCCTGGACCTTACCGAGGGAACCGGCAGCGTTCTTTGCTTAAAATGCGCGCGTTTACTTCCTTCCGTGACGTCACGGCTTGTGATTGGTCGCGTGCCGCCCATGTGGCCGCGACGCGACCAATCACAGCAAGCCGTGACGTAATTTTCAGGTCCTGAATGCCTAATTCTAGGCATTCAGGATTTTAAAATTACGTTCCAGCTTGTGATTGGTCGTGTCGCGGTCACATGGGCGACGCGACCAATCACAACCCGTGACGTCACGGGAGGCAGGAAACGCGCGCATTTTAAAATTACGTCACGGCTTGTGATTGGTTGCGTGCCGCCCATGTGACCGCGACGAGACCAATCACAGCAAGCCGTGACGTAATTTCAGGTCCTGAATGCAGAATTAGGCATACAGGACCTGAAATTACGTCACGGCTTGCTGTGATTGGTCGCGTCGCGGTCACATGGGCGGCACGCAACCAATCACAAGCCGTGACGTAATTTTAAAATGCGCGCGTTTCCTGCCTCCCGTGACGTCACGGCTTGTGATTGGTCGCGTCGCCCATGTGACCGCAACGCGACCAATCACAAGCCGGAACGTAATTTTAAAATCCTGAATGCCTAGAATTAGGCATTCAGGACCTGAAAATTACATCACGGCTTGCTGTGATTGGTCGCGTCGCGGCCACATGGGCGGCACGCGACCAATCACAAGCCGTGACGTCATGGAAGGAAGTAAACGCGCGCATTTTAAGCAAAGAACGCTGCCGGTTCCCTCGGTGAGGTCCAGGCTGCGTCGGAGAGGTGAGTATAGCAATATTTTTTATTTTAATTCTTTATTTTACACATTAATATGGATCCCAGGGCCTGAAGGAGAGTTTCCTCTCCTTCAGACCCTGGGAACCATCAGGGATACCGTCCGATACTTGAGTCCCATTGACTTGTATTGGTATCGGGTATCGGTATCGGATTAGATCCGATATTTTGCCGGTATCGGCCGATACTTTCCGATACCGATACTTTCAAGTATCGGACGGTATCGCTCAACACTATTTTTGAGTCTTTCATACGTATCACTGTGTTGATCCTTTTCAGCTCATCACCCTGGCCTCGATGTGTATGGCAATGTTCCTGGTTTATAACACATTCTCACGGGTATGTTATGTATATTTTGTGCTTTGCATCATTATTTGATACTGTAATTCTCATTTTATATGAGATTTATAACACATTCTCATTTTTATATGAGATTTATAACACATTCTCACGGGTATATTATGTATATTTTGTGTTTTGCATCATTATTTGATACTGTAATTCTCATTTTATATGAGATTTATAACACATTCTCACAGGTATATTGTATATATTTTGTATTTTGCATAATTATTTGATACTGTAATTCTCATTTTATATGAGATTTATAACACATTCTCATTTTTATATAAGTTTTATAACACATTCTCACGGGTATATTATGTATATTTTGTGTTTTGCATCATTATTTGACACTGTAATTCTCATTTTATATGAAATTTATAACACATTCTCATTTTTATGAGTTTTATAACACATCACACGCATTTTACAGGCATATTATGTTTATTCTGTGTTTTTGCAGCATTATTTGTTTCAAATTTACAAATCTAAAATGGTCTGTATGTATATGCGCGTTGAAATTACGGGGCGGCCTTTGATGATGATAAAAATGCTGTAAAACGTCTGAACGATCTACGACATTTCATTATTAGTTAATTTTTCAACCAATAGCCAACCAGGCTTAGTCACATGGATTTAGATTTATTTAAATTCACAGGTGGGGTGTATGTACACATGCATGATTTAGTTTAAAAGCATATAGTTTAGCGATAATGTCAGGAGTTGGACAGGCATTTATCAGTCTTTCATACGTATCACAGAAAGATTTTAGTTTGATCTGTGCGAGTTTGATATGGACGTACTGAGCAGACATGGCAATAAAGATTTTGATGTGTTCATCATTCCACACAGGGCTCCCCGTGTAAGATGAATGTTCAGCAACAGGCTGTTTTTTACTTACGCAACGCCGCGACACTGAGCGTTTCTTTAGAGGTAGTACATTGTCAAAATCGCTGGAAGATCCTGCAAGAGCAGAATCTGCAGATTGTACAGCCTGACACACCCGTATATTGAACGGAACTGTGGGTGACCACATACCCTCGGAGAGCTGTTCAATTTCTCTGTTTTCAGAAGTAACTTGTGGGGTGCTGACTGTGCTATTGGCCTCCGGAGTTATACAGGGACTGGCGATCTGCGATGCAAATCGCTTTCTTGAAACATTCTTAGATTTTTGACGTGAAATCTTGGGGCTTGGATTCCCTGAGTGTTTGGGTGCAGTGTAGCTTTCCTCACGATCTACAACACAGATGGGTGAAAGAGGCGTTGTTCTCACAGACGCATTAGCTCTTTGTGGCTGATTCTGCGCAGATCCGTAATTACACCGCTGCAAATCTCGTGGTTGAAGATCCGGCGTATCTAAAAGAAAAGATGCAAGTGTCTGTTACTCGCGAAATCGGTGTAAAATTGGAAAAGCTACATGCCGACACTTATGAAATACCGAGGCTAAGACAAATATGGGTAAAATAAATATATTTTTATTAACAATAACAGTACATAAAAACATATAAAAAGACAAGGGAATTCCAAAAATACGAAATAACCAATGATCACATTAATGTAGGTATCCAAAATGTCATAGGACTACGCAGATATCAGAAATAATATAAATTAGTACATCATGTGTTTTTCCACCGTGGTTAAAGTATATTACAAATATATATTATTTCAACTAAGAGTGGGCAGGGCAAAACGCTCTTGCTGGCAAAGATTATTAATTCTTATGCACTTCAATGCATAGTCTCCATGTATATAGAAAAAGTTTTAAAGTGCCTAATGCTGTGCAAAATAATTCATTTTACTTCCATATACACTTAGACATGCCATGTGTTTCTATCTTGTAAAGTGCAAAAAATGATCACGCCCCCATTTGAGGAAGCCAATATGGCGAAACGGCGCTGTCGGGGTCACTGATGGTCTCACAGAAAGTGTAAGTAGCAGTATTGATGGGCTGGGGCAGGATCATTTTTTGCGGCACCTTGATAATTTTGTTGTTTCTTCCGTCGTGATTGAGCTACTATTATGCCCATATTAAATACCTTTGGATATAGCACAGAGCACTTTACATGGTGTCTGGTTTACTATATTTTTGCTGCTAGGTGTAATTTAGGGGTATTGTTATGTAGCACAAAGCACTTTACAAGATAGAAACACATGGCATGTCTAAGTGTATATGGAAGTAAAATGAATTATTTTGCACAGCATTAGGCACTTTAAAACTTTTTCTATATACATGGAGACTATGCATTGAAGTGCATAAGAATTAATAATCTTTGCCAGCAAGAGCGTTTTGCCCTGCCCACTCTTAGTTGAAATAATATATATTTGTAATATACTTTAACCACGGTGGAAAAACACATGATGTACTAATTTATATTATTTCTGATATCTGCGTAGTCCTATGATATTTTGGATACCTACATTAATGTGATCATTGGTTATTTCGTAT
The DNA here is from genome assembly GCF_051348905.1 of Ranitomeya variabilis. NCBI lineage: Eukaryota > Metazoa > Chordata > Amphibia > Anura > Dendrobatidae > Ranitomeya > Ranitomeya variabilis. Next base: position 477,506,721 of record NC_135237.1, read on the forward strand.
TTTTGGAATTCCCTTGTCTTTTTTATATGTTTTTATGTACTGTTATTGTTAATAAAAATATATTTATTTTACCCATATTTGTCTTAGCCTCGGTATTTCATCAGTTATTTTCTGATGATTTTGGGATGAATTTAGCGTTTGGAGGTGACTAAATTTACGATTGGACCTTTTTTCATTCTTTGGTAATGTATGCCGACACTTATCTATGACCCTGCGTAATATTTGAAAACTTACCGGCGACAGTTATCCATGAAATCATTGTAACCATATCTGCATAAATACAGTATAGAGCAGACCAGATATATACTTACAAGCATGAACCGGGAATTGCACCTCCGCAGCTCCTGGTTTAATGGACCGCGCATTGTTCAAACTCTTCGAGACGGGGATATTCTCTTTTTCAAACTGAATTTTTCTGACAGCTAGTTTCGCAGGTGTAAATTAAATATAACTATTAGTTAACACAGAAGTGATTTTCTACACAAAAGTGAGAACCGTATGTATTTCAAGTGAACCGTTACCTTTTCTTTTCTTGAGACACCAGCTTAACGGGCTTTTAGGCGCTGTGGGTAGCGGCAAAATTACAGTGTTCTTGACATCTATGATCTCGACGTCTGAATCCAGATTGTCACACGGTTCTGGAACACACCAGTTTTCCGGCATATAGGCCGATGGATACGTGTCAGTATCTGTATGAGAAATTGCACTTAGTTCGTGTTTACATACAATGGATTAAAGCAGCTGATACAGAATAATATAATTTTACGGTATAACCCGTGTTTATGGTGTATTTGTTTTATTAATTTAACCGTATATTTATTATGACACAATTTGTGTAATACAATAGTTCATAGCTGTTAATACATCCTAACTACCGTATTCATCGCTTGAGGTATTTAACCGTGTACAAAGACTTATTACATATGTTTTGTTTAACATAGTCATATTTATACAGTAGGTGCATATTTAGTTGTTAATAGAAACAGCCCAAAATGAAAGAAAATAGTATATTGATCCTCCACATGCTCACAGCCTCAGTGGGGGAGCCTATCAGGAGGACATGTTTGCTAGAGTCGAATAGGGGGGGACACTCCTCAACTCACTATTACAACACGAAAAAATGGAGTTAATGTCCACAACAATTATTTACAAAATCATAATAATTTATTATTAACAAGTAATGTCACAACAACACATTGCCGTGATTTAAAAACCACACATAGAAACAAATAGACAGGAATGGTAATAGCACATAGAAATAAAACACACAGTGCAGCTCATGGACTGGTGCCAAGTATCCAACTATTTGTATGCCACAGTGCAAAGTTATACATTGGCAAGTACACGGGGGAGGGCCTATATGTCAGTATATAGTGTACCTTGGAGCCCTGTACACTGGCTCTACATATTCCACAACACACCCAACAAACCCCGGATGCTTACCAACTTCACAGGCACCAGGACAGAGCCACACCGTCGCCCCAACGCGCGTTTCGCGTTGGCTTCGTCAGGGGGCGGTGCTGCTTACTGTCCGGCGTTCTTATTTATAGGAACCTCATTATTCTTACAGAGATCACCTGTATCGGCGCATGTCCCAGGGGCGTCCAGCCAGGTGCTGCATCAGGAGCGACGGCCAAGATGGCGGCGCGGTCCAGCGGTCACAGTACGTGACATCACTGAACCGCAAACGTCATCAGACGGCGCCGCCCACAATGCCCCGGGACACAAACACTCCCGGACATGCGCGCAGTAGATCTCACTGCTGACCCGATCACACTACCACGGAGGACTCAAGACTGCCCCTCTCTCAAAAGAAAGGGGAGGAGTCAAGGCCGAAAGAAAAAAAGAGAAAGAAAAAGGGAAGAAACGAATCTACAGTCATGCAGATAAGGAAGGGAACAAAACGTACAGCATGGGATTAATATGTGAAGAAGTGGGTCATAAAGGAACCCTTAATATATACTAATTATACATGTAAACCTGGTATATATATATATACATATGTGCAAATAATGCAAGAAAGTGAACATAATGATATTCATATATAAAAATAGACATAAATATAGCAAGGAATAAACATTCAAGTGATACGTAAGAATAGATCTGCAACAGATCATTGCATGTGATACAATAAAATTACATACATAATATGACATATTGTGCTAATTGGTAAAAAATCTTCTCCTTTTATTCAGCCAATTTTATATCTGTCCAAAGATATCCCAAGGGACAGCATTTACAACGGCAGCCCGTCATCCATCCATGTGTTCTATGACAGTCAGGCCTTCAGCAGCAGAGGAACCATTTCAAGAACACCTATATCTAAGGTAATCAAATATAAATGGATCAAAAAAACAAAAGATTAAAAAGCAGGAAGGACAGACAAACAACACACAAATAAAAACAATACACACTGGAGATAGCCTAGAGAAATGGGCTAAAGCTCAAGCTTTCATTTAAGCCCGCAGGGGCTAGTGTATTTAGTACCGTATATAAAGACTCAACATCCGCCGTGACTAGAACCATGTCCTTCTCCACGACAAGGCCATCCAAACGTCTCAGGACGTCCGTAGTGTCTCTGACATAGGAGGGCAGAGTCTCAACCTGTGGCCGCAAATAATGTTCGATAAATTTGCATGTTGCATCACACAACCCTCCAATGCCAGAGACAATCGGACGCCCAGGAGGAGATACCAGGTCTTTTTGGACCTTGGGGAGCAAATAGAAGGTTGGTATCACCGGGTATTGTACTAATAGACCACCCAACAACTTCTTATTAATGATACCTCTTTCGAACGCTATCTCCAAAGATAGCAGTTTCAAAGATATACTGGTACATAGCCACTATGTAGCTAATGTACCAGATCCTTTTCGAGCTGGCAAACAAAAAAATGGATTTTACCCATGTGGTGGATGTCTTGCGTGCAAGAATCTGAGTAGATCTTTTACCTTCTGTTCATCAGATGGTAAAAGACAATTCAGAATTAACCAATACATTACGTGTAGCACGACACACGTGGTGTATTACGCAGTATGCACGTGTAATCTCGTCTATATTGGACTTACATCGAGAGAACTACGTGTCCGGATACGGGAACACGTACGAGATATAGAAGCTGCACGAGAAGTTGATGATCTTGAGAGTTTGAAACCAATTCCGAGACATTTTCGGCAACACCATAAATGTAACCCCAAAGACCTTAAAGCTTGGGGGATTGAGAAGATCCGAATGGGCGTTAGAGGTGGTGACGCAAAACAAAAATTAGCTCAAAGGGAATGCCGTTGGATTACGGTACTAAATACACTAGCCCCTGCGGGCTTAAATGAAAGCTTGAGCTTTAGCCCATTTCTCTAGGCTATCTCCAGTGTGTATTGTTTTTATTTGTGTGTTGTTTGTCTGTCCTTCCTGCTTTTTAATCTTTTGTTTTTTTGATCCATTTATATTTGATTACCTTAGATATAGGTGTTCTTGAAATGGTTCCTCTGCTGCTGAAGGCCTGACTGTCATAGAACACATGGATGGATGACGGGCTGCCATTGTAAATGCTGTCCCTTGGGATATCTTTGGACAGATATAAAATTGGCTGAATAAAAGGAGAAGATTTTTTACCAATTAGCACAATATGTCATATTATGTATGTAATTTTATTGTATCACATGCAATGATCTGTTGCAGATCTATTCTTACGTATCACTTGAATGTTTATTCCTTGCTATATTTATGTCTATTTTTATATATGAATATCATTATGTTCACTTTCTTGCATTATTTGCACATATGTATATATATATATACCAGGTTTACATGTATAATTAGTATATATTAAGGGTTCCTTTATGACCCACTTCTTCACATATTAATCCCATGCTGTACGTTTTGTTCCCTTCCTTATCTGCATGACTGTAGATTCGTTTCTTCCCTTTTTCTTTCTCTTTTTTTCTTTCGGCCTTGACTCCTCCCCTTTCTTTTGAGAGAGGGGCAGTCTTGAGTCCTCCGTGGTAGTGTGATCGGGTCAGCAGTGAGATCTACTGCGCGCATGTCCGGGAGTGTTTGTGTCCCGGGGCATTGTGGGCGGCGCCGTCTGATGACGTTTGCGGTTCAGTGATGTCACGTACTGTGACCGCTGGACCGCGCCGCCATCTTGGCCGTCGCTCCTGATGCAGCACCTGGCTGGACGCCCCTGGGACATGCGCCGATACAGGTGATCTCTGTAAGAATAATGAGGTTCCTATAAATAAGAACGCCGGACAGTAAGCAGCACCGCCCCCTGACGAAGCCAACGCGAAACGCGCGTTGGGGCGACGGTGTGGCTCTGTCCTGGTGCCTGTGAAGTTGGTAAGCATCCGGGGTTTGTTGGGTGTGTTGTGGAATATGTAGAGCCAGTGTACAGGGCTCCAAGGTACACTATATACTGACATATAGGCCCTCCCCCGTGTACTTGCCAATGTATAACTTTGCACTGTGGCATACAAATAGTTGGATACTTGGCACCAGTCCATGAGCTGCACTGTGTGTTTTATTTCTATGTGCTATTACCATTCCTGTCTATTTGTTTCTATGTGTGGTTTTTAAATCACGGCAATGTGTTGTTGTGACATTACTTGTTAATAATAAATTATTATGATTTTGTAAATAATTGTTGTGGACATTAACTGCATATTTAGTTGTTGCGGTGTATAAAATGTGTTTGTCTGTGGTGTGGAATTAACATAGCAAGACTTATTCCGTATTACCTATGTTTTACATAGTATAAACATATTTATGCAGTAGGCGTAAATTTAGATCTCTCAGAAACTCAATTGAGTAAAATTTCAGGTTTTAATCCGGATATATCATGATTGAGTTAATACAAGCAATAATTGGTTGTATGGGCGTTTTCTGTGTGTTAACAGAAGGCGTGTGGAGGGACGAGGGCCTAACACGGCCAGAACTTGTGGGCGGCGTTTTCTCTTTAAATACAGGCCAAGCAGTTTGACAAACAGAATCTTAAAGACAGTTTTTCTGCGCATCTGAACAGCTGCTCTGCTCTACTCTCTGAAAAAAGTAAGTGTTTACTGATTTATTTGCTCCCTAATATTATTATTGTCTGTAGTGTATATTTTTGTAACATAGTTTTAAACTTTATTTATTGTCGGTGTAGAAACAAATAAAACTTTTCCCCTTTTTTTTTTTTATTTAAGATAGAATCCCAATATCCCTGCGATCAATACAGTCCCCTTCTTACAAGCACACCATTAGGTATTATAACGAATATAATGTACAGAGTATTGGCTCATTCTGATTAAGTCATTATATTATAAGTAATTTATATTAATTATATATTCTTTCATTCTTTCTTATTTAAAAGGAGTGTATGTCTCCCGATTATCGCAATAATTTCATCACGCAGAATTATGAACTCTTTGAATCCGTAGCTGCGGAACCGTTAGAAGATAATGAACCTGCTCTTCACCTTATCACAGGTAATTAGATTCTCCTTTTTGCATTTAAGGTACCTTCACACTAAGCGACTTAACAACGATAACGATAGCGATCCGTGACGTTGCAGCATCCTGGATAGCGATATCGTTGTGTTTGACACGCAGCAGCGATCTGGATCCTGCTGTTATATTGCTGGTCGTTGCTGAAAGTCCATTACTTCATTTGGTCGTCAGATCGGCGTGTATCGTTGTGTTTGACAGCAAAAGCAACGATGCCAGCAATGTTTTACAGTGGTAACCAGGGTAAATTTCGGGTTACTAAGCGCAGGGTCGCGCTTAGTAACCTGATATTTACCCTGGTTACCATTGTAAAAGTAAAAAAAAAACAGTACATACTCACCCTCTGATGTCTATCACGTCCCCCAGCATCCACGCTGCTGCTCAGAGCTTCCCGCACTGACTGTGAGTGCCGGCCGTAAAGTAAAAGCAGAGCACAGCGGTGACGTCACCGCTGCGCTCTGCTTTTACTTTACGGCCGGCACTCACAGTCAGTGCGGGAAGCAGACGGCGAGGGACGTGACACCGGAATGTGAGTATGTACTGTTTTTTTTTTTTTTACATTTACGATGGTAACCAGGGTAAACATCGGGTTACTAAGCGCGGCCCTGCGCTTAGTAACCCGATGTTTACCCTGGTTACCCGGGGACTTCGGCATTGTTGGTCGCTGGAGAGCTGTCTGTGTGACAGCTCCCCAGCGACCACACAACGACTTACCAACGATCACAGCCAGGTCGTATCACTGGTCGTGATTGTTGGTAAATCGTTTAGTGTGAAGGTACCTTAAGATAGGGAAAGATGTCATTGTAATACGGTACCAAGATATTTATCTCTCCTGTATCACATGTAAGAAAGCTATATACATATATATATACTGTATATATATATATAAATATATATATATATATATATATATATATATATATATTATCTATGTTAATTCCACACCACAGACAAACACATTTTATACACCGCAACAACTAAATATGCACCTACTGTATAAATATGACTATGTTAAACAAAACATATGTAATGAGTCTTTGTACACGGTTAAATACCTCAAGCGATGAATACCGTTGTTAGGATGTATTAACAGCTATTAACTATTGTATTACACAAATTATGTCATAATAAATATACGGTTAAATTAATAAAACAAATACACCATAAACACGGGTTATACCGTAAAATTATATTATACTGTATCAGCTGCTTTAATCCTTTGTATGTAAACACGAACTAAGTGCAATTTGTCATACAGATACTGACACGTATCCATCGGCCTATATGCCGGAAAACAGGTGTGTTCCAGAACCGTGTGACAATCTGGATTCAGACGTCGAGATCATAGATGTCAAGAACACTGTAATTTTGCCGCTACCCGCAGCGCCTAAAAGCCCGTTAAGCAGGTGTCTCAAGAAAAGCAAAGGTAACGGTTCACTTGAAATACATACGGTTCTCACTTTTGTGTAGAAAATCACTTCTGTGTTAACTAACAGTTATATTTTATTTACACCTGCGAAACTAGCTGTCAGAAAAATTCAATTTGAAAAAGAGAATATCCCCGTCTCGACGAGTTTGAACAATGCGCGGTCCATTAAACCAGGAGCTGCGGAGGTGCAATTCCCGGTTCATGCTTGTAAGTATATATCTGGTCTGCTCTATACTGTATTTATGCAGATATGGTTACAATGATTTCATGGATAACTGTCGCCGGTAAGTTTTCAAATATTACGCAGGATCATAGATAAGTGTCGGCGTGTAGCTTTTCCAATTTTACACCGATTTCGCGAGTAACAGACACTTGCATCTTTTCTTTTAGATATGCCGGATCTTCAACCACGAGATTTGCAGCGGTGTAATTACGGATCTGCGCAGAATCAGCCACAAAGAGCTAATGCGTCTGTGAGAACAATGCCTCTTTCGCCCATCTGTGTTGTAGATCGTGAGGAAAGCTACGCGGCACCCAAACACTCAGGGAATCCAAGCCCCAAGATTTCACGTCAAAAATCTAAGAATGTTTCAAGAAAGCGATTTGCATCGCAGATCGCCAGTCCCTGTATAACTCCGGAGGCCAATAGCACAGTCAGCACCCCACAAGTTACTTCTGAAAACAGAGAAATTGAACAGCTCTCCGAGGGTATGTGGTCACCCACAGTTCCGTTCAATATACGGGTGTGTCAGGCTGTACAATCTGCAGATTCTGCTCTTGCAGGATCTTCCAGCGATTTTGACAATGTACTACCTCTAAAGAAACGCTCAGTGTCGCGGCGCCGCGTAAGTAAAAAACAACCTGTTGCTCAACATTCATCTTACACGGGGAGCCCCGTGTGGAATGATGAACACATCAAAATCTTTATTGCCATGTCTGTTCAGTACGTCCATATCAAACTCGCACAGATCAAACTAAAATCTTTCTGTGATGCGTATGAAAGACTGATAAATGCCTGTCCAACTCCTGACATTATCGCTGAACTATATGCTTTTAAACTAAATCATGCAAATCTAAATCCACGTGACTAAGCCTGGTTGGCTATTGGTTGAAAAATTAACTAATAATGAAATGTCGTAGATCGTTCAGACGTTTTACAGCATTTTTATCATCATCAAAGGCCGCCCCGCAATTTCAACGCGCATATACATACAGACCATTTTAGATTTGTAAATTTGAAACATATAATGCTGCAAAAACACAGAATAAACATAATATGCCCGTAAAATGCGTGTGATGTGTTATAAAACTCATATAAAAATGAGAATGTGTTATAAATCTCATATAAAATGAGAATTACAGTATCAAATAATGGTGCAAAAACACAAAATATACATAATATACCCGTGAGAATGTGTTACAAAACTCATATAAAATGAGAATTACAGTATCAAATAATGATGCAAAACACAAAATATACATAATATACCCGTGAGAATGTGTTATAAAACTCATATAAAAATGAGAATGTGTTATAAATCTAATATAAAATGAGAATTACAGTATCAAATAATGATGCAAAACACAAAATATACATAATATACCCGTGAGAATGTGTTATAAAACTCATATAAATGAGAATTACAGTATCAAATAATGATGCAAAACACAAAAAATACATAATATACCCGTGAGAATGTGTTATAAAACTCATATAAAAATGAGAATGTTATAAATCTCATATAAAATGAGAATTACAGTATCAAATAATGATGCAAAACACAAAATATACATAATATACCCGTGAGAATGTGTTATAAAACTCATAAAAATGAGAATGTGTTATAAATCTCATATAAAATGAGAATTACAGTATCAAATAATGATGCAAAACACAAAATATACATAATATCCCCGTGAGAATGTGTTATAAAACTCATATAAAATGAGAATTACAGTATCAAATAATGATGCAAAACACAAAATATACATAATATACCCATGAGAATGTGTTATAAAACTCATATAAAAATGAGAATGTGTTATAAATCTAATATAAAATGAGAATTACAGTATCAAATAATGATGCAAAACACAAAATATACATAATATACCCGTGAGAATGTGTTATAAAACTCATATAAAATGAGAATTACAGTATCAAATAATGATGCAAAACACAAAAAATACATAATATACCCGTGAGAATGTGTTATAAAACTCATATAAAAATGAGAATGTTATAAATCTCATATAAAATGAGAATTACAGTATCAAATAATGATGCAAAAACACAAAATATACATAATATACCCGTGAGAATGTGTTATAAAACTCATATAAAAATGAGAATGTGTTATAAATCTCATATAAAATGAGAATTACAGTATAAAATAATGATGCAAAACACAAAATATACATAATATCCCCGTGAGAATGTGTTATAAAACTCATATAAAAATGAGAATGTGTTATAAATCTCATATAAAATGAGAATTACAGTATCAAATAATGATGCAAAACACAAAATATACATAATATACCCGTGAGAATGTGTTATAAATCTTATATAAAAATGAGAATGTGTTATAAATCTAATATATAAAGCTGAATGTGTGTGTATGTGTGTATGTATGTATGTATGTCCGGGATTGGCATCTGCACCGTCGCAGTTACAGCCACAAAATTTTGCACAGTCACACGTTTGGACCCCGAGAGCGTCATAGGCTATGTTGTGAGGTGAAATTTTAACCCCGCGCTTTCCAATTCACCAAACAATTTTGCCCCTATCTACATAATGGGGAAAAAGTGAAAGGAAAAGTGTTGGAGGCGTCGCAGCTACAGGCACAAAATTTTGCACAGTCACACGTCTGGACCCCGAGAGCGTCAAAGCTATGTTGTGAGGTGAAATTTTAACCCCGCGCTTTCCAATTCACCAAACAATTTTGCCCCTATCTACATAATGGGGAAAAAATGAAAGGAAAAGTGTTGGAGGCAAATTAACAGCTGCCAGATGTGAACAAGGGGGACTTAAAGAATGACTAACAGCTGCCAGATGTGATCAAGGGGGACTTAAAGAATGACAGTGATGGCGCCAAAGAGTATATACTGTACAGTTGCTAAGGTGGGGCCCCAACATGGGATAATCACCACACCATCATGGGGATATGAACACACACAAAATGCGCCACACACTACCACGTGCTCGAACACATATACCACCCTCAGCGCACATTTCACCACACATACACCAACCTCGCCACATAAAAGTAGAAACACAAAAGTCGCCGTTCAAAACTCGCCACGCGCAAAACTCTCCACATGCAAAACTCGCCACACGTGCAAAACTCACCTCATGGAAAACTCGCCACACGCAAAACTTGCACACGCAGAAAAATTGCCACACGCAGAAAAATTGCCACATGCACAAAAGTTGCAACACATGCAAAAGTTGCCTCACACAAAACTTGCACATACTCAAAAGGTACCACACATAAAACTCGCCACACGCAAAACTCGCCATGCGCAAAACTTGCTGCACACAACTTGCTACACTAACCTGTCACATGCAACTCGACACACAAAAAGTTGCTACACGCATGTCGCCACACAAAACTCATCTCACAAAAGTCCCTACATGCATGTCGCCACACGCAACTCAACACATACAACTTGACACACGAAACTCGCCCTAAAACACACACAAGTCTGGTATTATCCTTCAAAAATAAAAATCTGATTAATAAGCAGACAAACTACAAGAGCAACAAATGTACCATATAGGAATCCGGCAGCTGTCAGTCACATGACCTGTCTATTATGTGTATGTGTGAGCTAATATATACTGCCAGGGGGTGGGCTTACTGTTTGCTGGGGATTTATCAGGCTGCCATTTTAGCTTACAAATACTGAGGTAAAAATACTGACCAAATAACGTGTGAACAAGGGCTAATACAGGAGGAGATGACATACAGATATATACTATATACAGGAGGAGATGACACACAGGTATATACTATTTACAGGGGAGATGACACACAGGTATATACTACATACAGGAGGAGATGACATACAGGTACATACTACATACAGGAGGAGATGACATACAGGTATATACTATATACAGGAGGAGATGACACACAGGTATACAGTGCCTACAAGTAGTATTCAACCCCCTGCAGATTTAGCAGGTTTAATAAGATGCAAATAAGTTAGAGCCTTCAAACTTCAAACAAGAGCAGGATTTATTAACAGATGCATAAATCTTACAAACGAAAAAGTTTTGTTGCTCAGTTAAATTTTTATAAATTTTAAACATAAAAGTGTAGGTCAATTATTATTCAACCCCTAGGTTTAATATTTTGTGGAATAACCTTGTTTGCAATTACAGCTAAAAATTCATCTTTTCTAAGACCTGATCAGGCCAGCACAGGTCTCTGGAGTTATCTTGCCCCACTCCTCCATGCAGATCTTCTCCAAGTTATCTAGGTTCTTTGGGTGTCTCATGTGGACTTTAATCTTGAGCTCCTTCCACAAGTTTTCAATTGGGTTAAGGTCAGGAGACTGACTAGGCCACTGCAACACCTTGATTTTTTGCCTCTTGAACCAGGCCTTGGTTTTCTTGGCTGTATGCTTTGGGTCGTTGTCTTGTTGGAAGATGAAATGACGACCCATCTTAAGATCCTTGATGGAGGAGCGGAGGTTCTTGGCCAAAATCTCCAGGTAGGCCGTGCTATCCATCTTCCCATGGATGCGGACCAGATGGCCAGGCCCCTTGGCTGAGAAACAGCCCCACAGCATGATGCTGCCACCACCATGCTTGACTGTAGGGATGGTATTCTTGGGGTCGTATGCAGTGCCATCCAGTCTCCAAACGTCACGTGTGTGGTTGGCACCAAAGATCTCGATCTTGGTCTCATCAGACCAGAGAACCTTGAACCAGTCAGTCTCAGAGTCCTCCAAGTGATCATGAGCAAACTGTAGACGAGCCTTGACATGACGCTTTGAAAGTAAAGGTACCTTACGGGCTCGTCTGGAACGGAGACCATTGCGGTGGAGTACGTTACTTATGGTATTGACTGAAACCAATGTCCCCACTGCCATGAGATCTTCCCGGAGCTCCTTCCTTGTTGTCCTCGGGTTAGCCTTGACTCTTCGGACAAGCCTGGCCTCGGCACGGGAGGAAACTTTCAAAGGCTGTCCAGGCCGTGGAAGGCTAACAGTAGTTCCATAAGCCTTCCACTTCCGGATGATGCTCCCAACAGTGGAGACAGGTAGGCCCAACTCCTTGGAAAGGATTTTGTACCCCTTGCCAGCCTTGTGACCCTCCACGATCTTGTCTCTGATGGCCTTGGAATGCTCCTTTGTCTTTCCCATGTTGACCATGTATGAGTGCTGCTCACAAGTTTGGGGAGGGTCTTAAATAGTCAGAAAAGGCTGGAAAAAGAGATAATTAATCCAAACATGTGAAGCTCATTGTTCTTTGTGCCTGAACTACTTCTTAATATTTTAGGGGAACCAAACAGAATTCTGTTGGGTTGAGGGGTTGAATAATAAATGACCCTCTGAAAAGACTTTTCACAATTTAAAAAAAAAATAAACAAAGAAATAACATTCTTTTTTGCTGCAGTGCATTTCACACTTCCAGGCTGATCTACAGTCCAAATGTCACAATGCCAAGTTAATTCCAAATGTGTAAACCTGCTAAATCTGCAGGGGGTTGAATACTACTTGTAGGCACTGTATACTATATACAGGAGCAGATTACCTACAGGTATATAGTATATACAGGAGGAGATGACATACAGGTATATGCTATGTATAGGAGGAGATGACATACAGGTATATACTATATACAGGAGGAGATGACACACAGATATATACTATATATAGGTGAGATGACACACAAGTATATACTATATACAGGAGATTACATACAGGTATATCTAATATATAAAGCTGAATGTGTGTATGTATGTATGTGTGTATGTCCGGGATTGGCATCTGCACCGTCGCAGCTACAGCCACAAAATTTTGCACAGTCACACGTCTGGACCCAGAGAGCGTCATAGGCTATGTTGTGAGGTGAAATTTTAACCCCGCGCGTTCCAATTCACCAAACAATTTTGCCCCTATCTACATAATGGGGAAAAAGTGAAGGGAAAAGTGTTGGAGGAAAATTGACAGCTGCCAGATGTGAACAATGAGGACTTAAAGAATGAGAGCGATGGCGCCAAAGAGTATATACCGTACAGTTGCTAAGGTGGGGCCCCGACATGGGATACTCACCACACACGGGGATATGAACACAAACACAAAATGCGCCACACACTACCACGTGCTTGAACACATATACGACCCTCAGCACACATTTCACCACACACACCAACATAAAAGTCGAAACACAAAAGTCACCACTCAAAACTCGCAACGCGCAAAACTCGCTACATGCAAAACTCGCCATATGCAAAACTAGGCTCACGCAAAACTCGCCACACGTGCAAAACTCACCTCATGGAAAACTCACCTCATGCAAAACTTGCACACACAGAAAAATTGCCACATGTACAAAAGTTGCACCACATGCAAAAGTTGCCTCACACAAAACTTGCACATACTCAAAACGCACCACACATAAAACTCGCCATGCACAAATCTTGCTGCACACAACTTGCTACACTAACCTGTCACATGCAACTCGACACACAAAATGTTGCTACATGCATGTCGCCACACAAAACTCATCTCACAAAAGTCGCTACATGCATGTCGCCACACGCAACTCAACACACACAACTTGACACATGAAACTTGCCCTAAAACACACACAAGTCTGGTATTGTCCTTCAAAAATAAAAATCTGATTAATAAGCAGACAAACTACAAGAGCAACAAATGTACCATATAGGAAATACGGCAGCTGTCAGTCACATGACCTGTCTATTATGTGTATGTGTGAGCTAATATATACTGCCAGGGGGGAGGGCTTCCTGTTGGCTGGGGATTTATCAGGCTGCCAATAGCAACCAATCACAGCTCAGCTTCTATTTTGCTACAGTTAATTAACCTGAGCTCTGATTGGTTAATATAGGCAACAAAGACATTCTCAGTATAACAAAGCTAATATATGTTGTGAAATGCTTCTATTAGCTTAGTTTTTGCCTTTTAATAATTACATTTCTATCTATTTGTTTTGTGGTTTTTGTGTGCAGAATAAATTTTTGTTAACACATTCTATTTTGCTAACAGCAGTCATTAACCCGGACGAAGCCGGGTAGTACAGCTAGTCTCATATAAAATGAGAATTACAGTATCAAATAATGATGCAAAACACAAAATATACATAATGTACCCGTGAGAATGTGTTATAAACCAGGAACATTGCCATACACATCAAGGAAAGGGTGATGAGCTGAAAAGGATCAACACAGTGATACGTATGAAAGACTGATAAATGCATGTCCAACACCTGACATTATCGCTTTATCAATTTAATCAAAAATGTTCTTGTCTATTATTTATTTTACAACAATAAATTCTCAATTTAATAAAAAAATGTTCTTGTCTATCAGCTTCACACTGCTCGCTAACATCTGCTAGCATCTAGTTAATGGTCACTAGTTTCTGTTACAGAAACTCTAGCATTTAGTTAATGTATATTTTAGCAACTGCTAGCAGTTATAGTATCAGACTCGTTCAACTCACTTAGCTAGCTAGAATGTGATAACGCCCCAACCTGTACAGATAATGACCAGTGTTAGAGTGATACAGCAATGTGGCCAGCTAGCCACAGTGACACTCTGCAATGTTAATGTTAGCTAATTCTCAACATTGCATGATAGTATAATTCTCAATATTATGAAAAATGACAGTCATTGTATGAGTTTTAAAAGCCTTTATTAAAGTATGTATCAGACTGTAATGTTAGCTAAACCTCAATATTGTATGATAGTGTAATTCTCATATAATGCCCAGTGTTAGGGTACCGTTACACAAAACGATTTACCAACGATCACGACCAGCGATACGACCTGGCCGTGATCGTTGGTAACTCGTTGTGTGGTCGCTGGGGAGCTGTCACACAGACAGCTCTCCAGCGACCAACGATGCCAAAGTCCCCGGGTAACCAGGGTAAACATCGGTTTACTAAGCGCAGGGCCGCGCTTAGTAACCCGATGTTTACCCTGGTTACCATCGTAAATGTAAAAAAAAACAAAACGTACATACTCACATTCCGGTGTCCGTCAGGTCCCTAGCCGTCCGCTTCCCGCACTGAGTGCCGGCCGTAAAGTGAAAGCAGAGCACAGCGGTGACGTCACCGCTGTGCTCTGCTTTTACTTTCTGGCCGGCAGTCAGTCAGTGCGGGAAGCGGACAGCTAGGGACCTGACGGACACCGGAATGTGAGTATGTACTGTTTTTTTTTTTTTAATTTTACGATGGTAACCAGGGTAAACATTGGGTTACTAAGCGCGGCCCTGCGCTTAGTAACCAGATGTTTACCCTGGTTACAAGCGAACGCATCGTTGGATCGGTGTCACACACACCGATCCAGCGATGACAGCGGGAGATCCAGCGACGAAAGAAAGTTCCAAACGATCTGCTACGACGTACGATTCTCAGCAGGGTCCCTGATCGCTGCTGCGTGTCAGACACAGTGATATCGTATGGATATCGCTGGAACGTCACGGATCGTACCGTCGTAGCGACAAAAGTGCCACTGTGTGACAGTACCCTTAATCTCGCAGCTCTTGCAGGGCTACAGCTGTTTGTAGTTAAGTAAGGAATAGATAAGGGCTCTGTGTAAATGAGATAATGTGCCCATATAATGAGGTTGTTGTTATAAAAGAAACACGACATACCATTGGTAATAAAAAAAAAAACACACTGACCTGATTACAGAATGCAATCGCTGTATCAAATTAACAATAGCAAAATCTAATATATAACAAATACTGGGATAATAATCACTGGAGCAAATTAACAATATCCAACTATATCAAAAGCTGGCAGCCAGCTGTTATCAAAAGTCTGTTATCAAGAGCTGACAGCCAGCTGGAGGGACAGCTGGCTGACAGGGCGGGGAGGGGTTACACCCTTTTGATACATCTTGATAGGGGTGGGGCACCTGTCAGATTTGAGTTTGACGAGACCACCCTCTTATACACTACTGATTTAGTAACAAGATTAGCACTGAGGGGTTTAAAATGACCATCAATAAGTCTTTTAACTGACCTGAGATATAAGAGACTAGTATCCCCATACAGGTGACAATCCAGCAACTGTTGGCTGTCTACTATAACTGACAACTTGCTGCATCAGCCATGATCAGTGTTTGCCCCGTCAAGATCTGTTTAACCCCTTAGATGCTGCTGTCAATAGTGACTACATCATATAAATGGTTAACAGAGTGTGGGGGTTTCTCTTTATCCCAAATTGTGCCCTCACATCATGATTGTGTTTTCCTGGAATTGCCATGGCAAACATATGACCAAATAGCGGCCTTAGAGTCTGACGGCTGTTGTAACCTGTTGTAACCTGTTCAGAATTTAGTGGCATTTTGGTGGTAAAAATACATATTTTCATTTCTGTTATGCCACTCTGCATTAATTCCTGAAAGTCGCCTGAAGGGTTAATAATCTACCTGACTGCAGTTTTCAGCATGTCAAGGGGTGCTGTTTTTAAAATGGCATAATTTGGGGGGGTTTGCCAATATATGGGTCCCCTAAAGTTACTTCAAACATGGATAGGCCCTTAAAAAAATAGGCACTTAAAAAAATAATTTTTCTAAATTTCCATGAAAAAATGAAAAATTACTGCTACATTTTTAAACCTTCTAAAATGCTAACAAAATAAAATAACATTTTACAAATGGTGCTGATGTAAAGCAAACATGTGGGAAATGTTATTTATTAATGTTTTTGTGTGGTATGACTATCTGGATTAAAGGGATAATCTGGAAAATTACTAATGTTTTAACATTTTTCTCAAATATCTGATATTTTTTATAAATAAACACAAAACATATCGACCTAAATTTACCATTATCATAAAGAGTAATGTGTCATGAAAAAAACAATCTAAAAATTACTGGGATTTGTTGAAGCATTCCAGAGTTATTACCATATAAATCAGATTTCAAAAATTTGGCTCCGTCATTAAGGGGTTAATACTGCCCTCCTTGGTTGCAGTGTGTGAAGAATAAAACAGACCATTAAGGTACTGATGCTGTAGTATTTCTCACATCAATCAACTTACTGTCACAATAAATGACTATACAAAGTATAGTACTTCCCTATATATTACTTGATAGTCACAGATTGAGACTATCACTCCCATTTCCAGTCTGGCAAATCAGCACTGAAGTTGTAAACCACAATCAGATTAGGCTTTTTTCTATTCCTATGTGGAATGAGCTGTGCATCTTGACCTCCTATCTTAACACTGTTAAAGTATAAAATGGCCCTCTTTGACTGGCCCCCATCTTTTAGGCTCGGTTCACACTGTGTTGCTGGCGTCCGTTAGACGGACTACGTTACACAGTGGCATAACGCGGTGTAACGTAGCCCGTTAACGCCGCCATTGACTCCAATGTCGGACGCATCACTAGCGCATGCCCACAATGGGCGTGCGCTAGGGATGTGCCATTATTGAGTGACGGACCCTGAGACGCGGGCTGCAGCGTTTCCGGGTCCATCACTGCTAGCGCAGATAGAGCTAGCAGATGCTCTATCTGCGCTAGCATGCTGCCATACCGGCACTTACGTTTACAGCAGCCCATTACTGTATGTGTTGAACGGGCTGCTGTAAACGTAATGTGAACCCAGCCTTATACTGGCTGTGAAATTCCTCCTGATTGACTGGACTAGACCATGTGATTTCATAGATGTAGGGAAGCCCTTGTAGGGAAGCTATTATTAGGAAGTCTGGCCATGCCTGATTCATCATCCTTCTCACTGAGTCTTCAGCAGTATGTGAAGTGGCATTCGACCTTTCTCTTTTTGGTGATCCTCGTGAATCAAATCAAATTCGAATTCACACTTACTCAAAATTTCAGTAAATTTCACTGGATGTCAATCTTCTATACATTATTTGCTTATCTTTACTGGTGTGCTCAGCTACACTTAAAGGTCTGAAAGGCAATGGAAGACACAAAAGTAAATTATTGCAAAAGTCTTTTCACAACAACTACAGGAACAATTTCAAGAGGTATCTCTGTTATTTGTTTGTAATGTTATTATAAGGACTCACAAGACCATGAGGACACAGGTTTTTCCAAAATACCAATACTCCATGTTATCTCATGTTTATCATTTTATTGATTTTTGAGGATGTGGTCTGGCATTCTGTTGTTGGCGCTAGAATTTGAGGTAAGTGCTTTGTGATCTGCCTAATCTAATAACAAAATGAAAGCCACTAATAACACTCAAGAACAGAGAGGCCAGAGGTTGCTAAAAGTCATGAAAACCAAGGTTAACCCCTTCCAGACATCTGCTGTACTTGTAAAGAGGATGTCAAATGTGCACATATGGAGCGTGCCCGTGAGCTTCTTTCCATTCATAACACATAGGACATTGGCTCTAGGCAAACAAATGGCAATAAATGATTAATATTCACTTTAAATCTGGCCTTACATGCTCATTTGTTCAATAACTATTGCTGCCAACCATTCAACACATTTGTACAATTAGCTCCAAGTATCAATAGATAGAGGACAATAAGCCACTACCAGATACCTCTGGCAGCAGTTCTTTCTTCTTTGTTACATTTCAGTAAATATTCTTTCATAGGTTGCTATAGCAGTTTAAAAATGATTAGTAGTCACTAGAGATAAGCGGGCATTTTAAGCTTCGTTCGTTTCAATTGGCCGAACTTTTAGATGTTTGCCGAACTTGAATGGTTCAATGAATGTACCCAAACCCCATTAGATTCAATGGGAGACCAAACCAATGTATACACAACACCTTAAGGGGTGACGAAAAGCTTCCCAAAGAGTTAAAATCAGGACAGGAATCATGAAAAATGCATCAATTGACCCACAGTAGAAATTTGCAAATAGCACAGCAGCAGTCAGCCATGGGCCACGCATGAGGTATCAGGATCTGGCGCAGCATTTATAGCTTTGATTTGAAGTTTCAATGAGGACTTGGTGGTTAAGGGAGTGGAGTAGGCCTTCTTAGCTGGGAACCCTGATACCTCATGCAACACCTCCATTTTTTTTCCAACCACACTCAGATGGTACAAACATCAGTTTCATACAGTACTATTGTTAGAAAAATGTAACGAAAGTAATACAGGTAGTTGACTGATCAACTGACCCACAGTAGAAACTTTTATAACGGTAAAGAAGCAGTCAGCCATGGGCCATGGATGAGGTATCAGGGTCTGGACCAGCACTTACAGCTTTGAATTGAAGTTTCAATGAGGACCTGATAGTTAAGGGAGCAGTGTAAGCCTTCTTAGTTGGGAGCCCTGAAACCTCATGCAACACCTCAGGAAAGTTGTACAGGTAGTTGAATGAAAGTAAGTGCAGGCCTGCCTGTCTGTTATCCCTACTTCTACAGGAAACACACATGAAGAAGAACCTACTTGAATTCTCAACATTTCAAAAAATTATTATCACACACCACTAATGTGGGTATCAATTTCCACAGAATAGAAATGCTATAATAGGCCTCTGACACACCTTCCACTACAGGCAACCCACAAGATGGAGACCCAACTTTTAGTCTCCACATTTAAACAAATTGTTTGTAAGATCAGCAGCAGTAGCAACAGCAGGCACAGAAGCCACGACAAAGGTGTGAAGCCTGCAATAATACGAGATCAATGCATGACGCTAAAAACTACACCATCGCTGTTATGGACTGGTAATTTAGAAGCGACATGCGACTAGCTCTGAGCAGGTGGTAACTATACAGACCGCAGTTCCTGATCTTAACACAACACTAGCAGTAGCCGTGGGATGTTCCTGTCACTCCCTGGACACCTCGTCACAGCTGGAGAACTAGCTACCCCTAAAGGTAGAAACAGGAAAGCTATCTTGCCTCAGAGAAAATCCCCAAAGGATAGGACAGCCCCCCACAAATATTGACTGTGAGAGGAGAAGGAAATGACATACGTAGTATGAAACAAGATTTAGCAAAGGAGGCCACTTCTAGCTAGATAGACAGTAAGGAAAGAACACTGTGCGGTCAGTAATAAAAACTAGAAAAAGTCCACCGCAGAGATATGCAAAAATCTCCACACCTGACTAAAGGTGTGGAGGGCAAAAACTGCAGCCCAGAGCTTCCAGCTTAGCTAAATAGATCCATACTAAGCTGGACAAATGAGCAAAACATAGAATGTGCTGAACAATAAAGTCCACAACAAGTGGACACGCAAAAGGACAAAAGGACTTATCTTTGCTGAACTGGACAGAGTGTCAGGGAAATCCAAAAGAGAAGTGGCTCCAAGCAGGAACAATTGACAACTGGCATTGATTGAGGAATAAGGCCAGACTAAAATAGCTGAGCCAGAAAGACGATCAGTGGGAGCAGCTGCTGATGCTAAATCCAAGAAGCAGCTATACCACTCAAAACCACAGGAGGGATCCCAAGAGCAGAATTCACAAAAGTGCTACTTACAACCACCGGAGGGAGCCCAAGAGTGGAATTCACAACAGTACCCCCCCCTTGAAGAGGGGTCACCGAACCCTCACCAGAGCCCCCAGGCCGATCAGGATGAGCCAAGTGAAAAGCACGAACCAAATCGGCAGCATGGACATCGGAGGCAACCACCCAAGAATTATCCTCCTGGCTAGGGTTGAGCGAAACGGGTCGGCAATTTTCAGAAGTCGACGACTTTTGGCAAAGTCGGGTTTCATGAAACCCGACCCGACCCCTGTGTGGGGTCGGCCATGAAGTCGGCGATCTTCTGAATCTGGAATCGGAATTCCGATACCGATTCCCGATATGTTTAAGATATCGGGAATTGGTATCGGAATTCAGATTTAAGTGTAAAATAAAGAATTAAAATAAAAAATATCGCCATACTTACCATCTGATGCGCCCTGGTACTAAGCGGGAACCTTCCTTCCTTAGAATCAGCCTTCCAGGACCTTGCGGTGACGTCGCGGTGACGTCGCGGCTTGTGATTGGTCGCGCGGCCGCCCATGTGACCGCTTGCGCGACCAATCAAAAGCCGCGACGTCACCGTGACGTCACCGAAGGTCCTGGAAGGGCTGATTCTTAGGAAGGAAGGCTGCCGGAAAGAAGCAGGGTGCGTCCGAGGGTGAGTATATACCTAATAGGAATATACTCACCCTCGGCTTCTTTCCGGCAGCCTTCCTTCCTAAGAATCAGCCCTTCCAGGACCTTCGGTGATGTCACGGTGACGTCGCGGCTTGTGATTGGTCGCGCGAGCGGTCACATGGGCGGCCGCGCGACCAATCACAAGCCGCGACGTCACCGCAACGTCACCGCAAGGTCCTGGAAGGCTGATTCTAAGGAAGGAAGGTTCCCGCTTAGTACCAGGGCGCATCAGATGGTAAGTATGGTGATATTTTTTATTTTAATTCTTTATTTTACACTTAAATATGGATCCCAGGGCCTGAAGGAGAGTTTCCGCTCCTTCAGACCCTGGGAACCATTGGAAACCCAATGCACTGCATTGGGTTTCGAGTTTCGGCCAACCCCGACCCCGACTTTTTTATAGGATCGGCCGATTTCACTCGACCCGACTTTTGAAAAAGTCGCGTTTCGTGAAACCCGACCCGATCCTATAAATGTAAAGGTCGCTCAACCCTACTCCTGGCCATAACCCTTCCACTTAACAAGATACTGAAGCCTCCGCCTCGAAAAACGAGAATCCAAAATTTTCTCAACCACATATTCCAACTCCCCCTCAACCAACACCGGGGCAGGAGGATCAACAGAGGGAACAACGGGTACCACATATCTCCGCAACAAAGATCTATGGAAAACATTGTGGATGGCAAAAGAGGCTGGAAGGGCCAAACGAAAAGACACTGGATTAATAATCTCAGAGATCTTATAAGGACCAATAAACCGAGGCTTGAACTTAGGGGAAGAAACCTTCATAGGAACATGACGAGAAGATAACCAGACTAAATCCCCCACACGAAGCCGAGGACCAACACACCGACGGCGGTTAGCAAAACGCTGAGCCTTTTCCTGAGACAACGTCAAATTGTCTACCACATGAGTCCAAATCTGCTGTAACCTGTCCAACACAGAATCTACACCAGGACAATCAGAAGGCTCAACCTGCCCTGAAGAAAAACGAGGATGGAAACCAAAATTACAAAAAAAAGGCGAAACCAAAGTAGCTGAACTGGCCGGATTATTAAGGGCAAACTCGGCCAACGGCAAGAAAGCCACCCAATCATCCTGATCAGCAGACACAAAGCATCTCAAATAGGTTTCCAAGGTTTGATTAGTTCGCTCAGTTTGGCCATTTGTCTGAGGATGGAACACCGAAGAAAAAGACAAATTAATGCCCATCCTAGCACAAAAGGCCCGCCAAAACCTGGAAACAAACTGGGAACCTCTGTCAGACACAATATTTTCCGGAATGCCATGCAAACGAACCACATGCTGAAAAAACAATGGAACCAAATCAGAGGAGGAAGGCAATTTAGGCAAAGGTACCAAATGGACCATTTTAGAGAACCGGTCTCAAACCACCCAGATAACAGACATCCTCTGGGACACAGGAAGATCCAAAATAAAATCCATGGAAATATGCATCCAGGGCCTCTCAGGGACAGGCAAAGGCAAAAGCAACCCTCTAGAGTGGGAACAGCAAGGCTTAGCCCGGGCACAAGTCCCACAGGACTGCACAAAAGAACGCACATCCCGCGACAAGGAAGGCCACCAAAAGGACCTAGCCACCAAATCTCTGGTACCAAAAATCCCAGGATGACCGGCCAACACCGAACAATGGACCTCAGAAATTACCTTACTTGTCCATCTATCAGGAACAAACAGCTTCCCCACAGGACAGCTGTCAGGTTTATCAGCCTGAAATTCCTGAAGCACCCGCCGTAAATCAGGGGAGATGGCAGAAAGAATCACCCCTTCCCTAAGAATGCCAACCGGCTCAAGAACTCCAGGAGAATCAGGCAAAAAACTCCTAGAGAGGGCATCCGCTTTAACATTCTTAGATCCCGGAAGATATGAAACCACAAAATCGAAACGGGATAAAAACAGGGACCATCGAGCCTGTCTAGGGTTCAGCCGCTTGGCCGACTCGAGGTAAATCAGATTCTTATGATCGGTCAAGACCACAATACGGTGCTTGGCCCCCTCAAGCCAATGTCGCCACTCCTCAAATGCCCACTTCATAGCCAACAACTCCCGATTGCCGACATCATAATTGCGTTCCGCAGGCGAAAACTTTCGGGAGAAGAAGGCACATGGTTTCATCAAGGAACCATCAGAATTCCTCTAAACAAAACGGCCCCTGCCCCAATCTCAGAAGCATCAACCTCAACCTGAAAAGGAAGAGACACATCCGGCTGATGCAAGACAGGGGCAGAAGTAAATCGGCGCTTAAGCTCCTGAAAGGCCTCAACAGCCTCAGAGGACCAATTTGTCACATCAGCGCCTTTCTTCGTCAAATCGGTCAGGGGCTTAACCACACTAGAGAAGTTGGCAATGAAACGGCGATAAAAATTAGCAAAGCCCAAAAATTTCTGAAGGCTCTTCACAGATGTGGGTTGAATCCAGTCATGAAAGGCTTGGACCTTAACAGGATCCATTTCTATTGACGAAGGAGAAAAAATAAACCCCAAAAAAGAGACCTTCTGAACTCCAAATAGGCACTTAGACCCCTTCACAAATAGAGCATTATCACGAAGGATCTGGAATACCATCCTGACCTGCTTCACATGAGACTCTGTCATGATCTCAATGGCAAGAGAACATAGCATAAGCATATATAGGAACTAGCTCTTGGAAGATGGGAACTGAGCTGACCATGAACTAAACCTAACGCACAACTAGCAGTGGCCGGGTAGCATGCCTACGTTGATTCTAGATGCCCAGCACCAGCCGGAGGACTAAATAAAGCTAGCAGAGGAAAATATTAGTCCTAGCTCACCTCTAGAGAAATACCCCGAAAGGAGACAGAGGCCCCCCACATGTATTGGCGGTGAGTTGAGATGAAATAACAAACGTAGTATGAAAATAGGTTTAGCAAATTTGAGGTCCACTTACTACATAGCAGAAGACAGAAAGGACACTTTCATGGTCAGCTGAAAACCCTATCAAAAACACCATCCAGAAATTACTTTAAAACTCTGGCATTAACTCATAACACCAGAGTGGCAATTCCTGTTCACAAGAGCTTTCCAGACACAGTAACGAAACTACAGCTGTGAACTGGAACAAAATGCAAAAACAAACATGGACAAGAGTCCAACTTATCTAGTAGTTGTCTAGGAGCAGGAACAGGCACAGAGAGGCTTCTGATAACATTGTTGACCGGCAAGCAACTAACAGAGCAGCAAGGTTATATAGCGACTCCCACATCTTGATGGGAACAGGTGAACAGAGAAGATGAAGACACCAGTTCAATTCCACCAGTAGCCACCGGGGGAGCCCAGAATCCAAATTCACAACAAGACTCCCAATCATTGGAAAAAATCAAAATATCATCCAAATACACAATCAAGAATTTATCAAGATAATTGCGGAAAATGTAATGCATGAAGGACTGAAATACAGAAGGAGCATTAGAAAGCCCGAAAGGCATCACCAGGAATTCAAAATGGCCTTCGGGCGTATTAAATGCAGTTTTCCATTCGTCACCCTGTTTAATACGAACAAGATTATATGCCCCTCGAAGGTCAATCTTGGTAAACCAACTAGCCCCCTTAATCCGAGCAAACAAATCAGAGAGCAAAGGTAAAGGGTATTGGAATTTGACCATGATCTTATTAAGAAGGCGATAATCAATACAGGGTCTCAAGGAGCCATCCTTCTTGGCAACAAAAAAGAATCCCGCTCCCAATGGTGACGAAGACGGCCGAATATGCCCCTTCTCCAAGGACTCTTTAACATAGCTCCGCATAGCGGTATGTTCTGGCACAGACAGGTTGAAAAGTCGGCCCTTAGGGAACTTAGAGCCTGGAATCAAGTCAATAGCACAATCACAGTCCCTATGTGGAGGAAGGGAACTGGACTTGGGCTCATCGAATACATCCTGGAAATCTGACAAAAATTCAGGAACATCAGAAGAGGGGGAAGAGGAAATTGACATTAAAGGAACGTCACTATGTACCCCTTGACAACCCCAACTAGTCACAGACATCGATTTCCAATCCAACACTGGATTGTGTACTTGTAACCATGGAAAACCCAGTACAACAACATCATGTAAATTATGCAACACCAGAGAACGACAATCTTCCTGATGTGCTGGAGCCATGCACATAGTCAGCTGAGTCCAATACTGAGGTTTATTCTTGGCCAACGGTGTAGCATCAATACCCCTCAAAGGAATAGGGCTCTGCAAAGGCTGGAAAGAAAAACCACAGCGCCTGGCAAATTCTAAGTCCATTAAGTTCAGGGCAGCGCCTGAATCCACAAATGCCATGACAGAGAAAGATGACAATGAGCAAATCAGGGTCACAGACAGGAGAAACTTAGGCTGTACAGTACTAATGGTAACAGATCTAGCGACCCTCTTAATACGCTTAGGGCAATCAGAGATAGTATGAACTGAATCACCACAGTAAAAACACAGCCCATTCTGACGTCTGTATCCCCTCTGTTCAGCTCTAGTCAGAATCCTATCACATTGCATAGGCTCAGGACTCTGTTCAGAGGATGCTGCCATATGGTGCACCACTTTGCACTCGCGCAGGTGCCGATCGATCTGAATGGCTAGAGACATAGATTCACTCAGACCAACAGGCGTGGGGAACCCCACCATAACATCTTTAAGGGCTTCAGAAAGACCCTTTCTGAAAATTGCTGCTAGAGCGTCCTCATTCCATTTAGTGAGCACAGACCATTTTCTAAATTTCTGGCAGTATAATTCTGCCGCTTCCTGACCCTGGCACAGAGCCAACAAGATTTTTTCCGCATGATCCACAGAGTTAGGTTCGTCATACAATAATCCGAGCGATTGAAAAAATGCATCTACATTAAGCAATGCCGGATCCCCTGACTCATGGGAGAATGCCCAGTCCTGAGGGTCACCACGCAGCAGAGAAATAACTATTTTAACTTTTAAATTTGCAGTTATTTTTAAAGTTCAAAAACTTAGATCTATCCCCGTAAAACAAATCTGGAGTAGGAATTCTAGGCTCTAAGGCTGGAGTCTGAACAACATAATCTTGGATACTCTGAACTCTTGCAGCAAGCTGATCCACACGAGAAAACAAACCCTGAACATCCATGTCCGTGCCTAAATCCACCCAGAGATTAAGAGGAAGGAAAAAGACAAAACAGACTAAAGAAAAAAAATGGCTCAGAACTCTTTTTCTTTTCCTTCTTTTGAGATGCATTCAACTCATTTTTGGCCAGTTGTACTGTTATGGACTGGTAATTTAGAAGCGACATGCGACTAGCTCTGAGCAGGTGGTAACTATACAGACCGCAGTTCCTGATCTTAACACAACACTAGCAGTAGCCGTGGGATGTTCCTGTCACTCCCTGGACACCTCGTCCCAGCCGGAGAACTAGCTACCCCTAAAGGTAGAAACAGGAAAGCTATCTTGCCTCAGAGAAAATCCCCAAAGGATAGGACAGCCCCCACAAATATTGACTGTGAGAGGAGAAGGAAATGACAT
This sequence comes from Ranitomeya variabilis, assembly GCF_051348905.1. Taxonomy (NCBI): domain Eukaryota; kingdom Metazoa; phylum Chordata; class Amphibia; order Anura; family Dendrobatidae; genus Ranitomeya; species Ranitomeya variabilis. Next base: position 477,533,430 of record NC_135237.1, read on the forward strand.
ACGTAGTATGAAACAAGATTTAGCAAGGAGGCCACTTCTAGCTAGATAGACAGTAAGGAAAGAACACTTTGCGGTCAGTAATAAAAACTAGAAAAAGTCCACCGCAGAGATATGCAAAAATCTCCACACCTGACTAAAGGTGTGGAGGGCAAAAACTGCAGCCCAGAGCTTCCAGCTTAGCTAAATAGATCCATACTGATAAGCCGGACAAATGAGCAAAACATAGAATGTGCTGAACAATAAAGTCCACAACAAGTGGACTGCAAAAGGACAAAAGGACTTATCTTTGCTGAACTGGACAGAGTGTCAGGGAAATCCAAAAGAGAAGTGGCTCCAAGCAGGAACAAATGACAACTGGCATTGATTGAGGAATAAGGCCAGACTAAAATAGCCGAACCAGAAAGACGATCAGTGGGTGCAGCTGCTGATGCTAAATCCAAGAAGCAGCTATACCACTCAAAACCACAGGAGGGATCCCAAGAGCAGAATTCACAAAAGTGCTACTTACAACCACTGGAGGGAGCCCAAGAGCGGAATTCACAACACATCGCCTAGTCTGCAACTGGGGTGCAACAGTCATTGGAGATCCATGACTTGTTCATTTTGATAAAAGTGGTCCACACTTTTAGGTGACAGACGAATGTGCTTATCCGTCAGGACACCACCAGGAGCGCTAAAGACATGTTATGAGTAGTGTTGAGCGATACCGTCCGATACTTGAAAGTATCGGTATCGGAAAGTATCGGCCGATACCGGCAAAGTATCGGATCTAATCCGATACCGATACCCGATACCAATACAAGTCAATGGGACTCATGTATCGGACGGTATGCCTGATGGTTCCCAGGGTCTGAAGGAGAGGAAACTCTCCTTCAGGCCCTGGGAACCATATTAATGTGTAAAATAAAGAATTAAAATAAAAAATATTGCTATACTCACCTCTCCGACGCAGCCTGCACCTTACCGAGGGAACCGGCAGCGTTGTTTGCTTAAAATTCGCGCTTTAACTTCCTTACGCGAAGTCCCGGCTTGTGATTGGTCGCGCGCCGCCCATGTGACCGCGACGCAACCAATCACAGCAAGCCGTGACGTAATTTCAGGTCCTTCAGGATTTTAAAATTACGTTCCGGCGTTGTGATTGGTCGCGTCGCAGTCACATGGGCGACGCGACCAATCACAAGCCGTGACGTCACGGGAGGCTGGACACGCGCGCATTTTAAAATGCGCGTGTCTCCTGCCTCCCGTGACGTCACGGCTTGTGATTGGTCGCGTTGCCCATGTGACTGCGACGCGACCAATCACAACGCCGGAACATAATTTTAAAATCCTGAAGGACCTGAAATTACGTCACGGCTTGCTGTGATTGGTTGCGTCGCGGTCACATGGGCGACGCGACCAATCACAAGCCGTGACGTCACGGGAGGCAGGAGACGCGCGCATTTTAAAATGCGCGCGTGTCCAGCCTCCCGTGACGTCACGGCTTGTGATTGGTCGCGTCGCCCATGTGACTGCGACGCAACCAATTACAACGCCGGAACGTAATTTTAAAATCCTGAAGGACCTGAAATTACGTCACGGCTTGCTGTGATTGGTTGCGTCGCGGTCACATGGGCGGCGCGCGACCAATCACAAGCCGGGACTTCGCGTAAGGAAGTTAAAGCGCGAATTTTAAGCAAACAACGCTGCCGGTTCCCTCGGTAAGGTGCAGGCTGCGTCGGAGAGGTGAGTATAGCAATATTTTTTATTTTAATTCTTTATTTTACACATTAATGTTGTTTCGATACCGATACCCGATACCACAAAAGTATCGGATCTCGGTATCGGAATTCCGATACCCGCAAGTATTGGCCGATACCCGATACTTGCGGTATCGGAATGCTCAACACTAGTTATGAGAGAACTCTGGCTGCCGGGAATGACAAAACCTTCAAGGCGTGACAGGTGAGCTCAGGCCACTCTTCCATTTTTTGAAGACCAAAATGCAAAAACATCAACCCCCCTGATGGCATTGATATTTAGCTCTAGATACTCCTGCGCCATCCTCTCCAGTCGTTCACAATGTATCAGACTTGTGCATTGTTCTGCTGGTGCACGGGTTAGTCTAAAAAATGTGTGGAACAACTCACAGAAATGTCTTGTGCCACTTAAACTGGTGCTGCTAATGTTTTTGTGATGACGCCTTGCAGTTCCCAGGGTTGGACGCCTACAACTGGGATGCACACTGTGTGCCTCACTGCTGTCTTAGGAAAAAACACTCTTAAGTTTATCTTCAAGTGTGTTTCGATACCCCAGCATGTCCGCGTCTCTTTCCGGGGGGGGGGGGCATCTATCTAAATTTACTTTTATACCATAGATCTAGCACGGTGGTAATCCAGTAGTCAGCACTCTTTCTAACCCTAAGAATACAGGCATCATTTTGAAGATGCAGCAAGTGCAGCAAGAAGGAGCTCATGTGTCTAGCACTTCCATGAGGACCACTTCCATGGCGTGTTGGTGGTGGGGTAACAATCAAGGTGGCTTCCTTCTTCCCCTCCCGCTAACTATGGACAACAGAGAGGGGATCATTATCCTTTTCATATTCTGACTGTTGCCATCCCATCACCTCTTCCTCCTCATACTCTTCCATTTGTTCCTCAGCTCCTGCACCTTTTCTAACAGTTTGTCTGGTACCATGAGCCCCTTCAATCACTGTAATCCACCCTTCCATGTGTTGTGAATTTGCTTTTTGCTCCCTCTAGTGGTTACTAGTTTTTTGACTCTGGTTTTTCTGTCATTCCTTTTATCCGCACCTGGGTCGTTAGTTAGGGGTGTTGCTATATAAGCTCCCTGGACCTTCAGTTCAATGCCTGGCAACGTAGTTATCAGAGCTAGTCTGCTGTGCTCTTGTCTACTGATCCTGGTTCCAGTTATATCAGCTAAGTCTGCCTTTTGCTTTTTGCTATTTGTTTTGGTTTTGTATTTTTGTCCAGCTTGTTCCAAATCTATATCCTGACCTTTGCTGGAAGCTCTAGGGAGCTGGTGTTCTCCCCCCGGACCGTTAGACGGTTCGGGGGTTCTTGAATTTCCAGTGTGGATTTTGATAGGGTTTTTGTTGACCATATAAGTTACCTTTCTTTATTCTGCTATCAGTAAGCGGGCCTCTCTGTGCTAAACCTGGTTCATTTCTGTGTTTGTCATTTCCTCTTACCTAACCGTCATTATTTGTGGGGGGCTTCTATCCAGCTTTGGGGTCCCCTTCTCTGGAGGCAAGAAAGGTCTTTGTTTTCCTCTACTAGGGGTAGCTAGATTCTCCGGCTGGCGCGTGTCATCTAGAATCAACGTAGGAATGATCCCCGGCTACTTCTAGTGTTGGCGTTAGGAGTAGATATATGGTCAACCCAGTTACCACTGCCCTATGAGCTGGATTTTTGTACTCTGCAGACTTCCACGTTCCTCTGAGACCCTCGCCATTGGGGTCATAACAGTTTGCCAGGCCAGTATTAAATGTTTAATGCATTGCAGAAGAGGGATTATAAGAAAGAAGATTCTGAGTTTTTTTTTTTTTTTTTCTTCTTCCCCTTTACCTCAGAGTGGCTATGCTTGCTGCAGACATGAATGTCCAGACCTTGATTACAAGTGTGGACCAGCTGGCTACTCGTGTGCAGGGCATACAAGACTATGTTATCAGAAATCCTAGGTCAGAACCTAAAATACCGATTCCTGAACTGTTTTCCGGAGACAGGTTTAAGTTTAGGAATTTCGTGAATAATTATAAATTGTTTTTGTCCCTGAGACCCTGTTCATCTGGAGATTCTGCTCAGCAAGTAAAAATTGTTATTGCGTTCTTACGGGGTGACCCTCAGGATTGGGCTTTTTCGCTGGCGCCAGGAGATCCGGCATTGGCTGATCTTGATGCGTTTTTTCTGGCGCTCGGTTTACTTTATGAGGAACCCAATCTTGAGATTCAGGCAGAAAAGGCCTTGCTGGCTATGTCTCAGGGGCAGGACGAGGCTGAAGTGTATTGCCAAAAATTTCGGAAATGGTCCGTGCTGACACATTGGAACGAGTGTGCACTGGCCGCTAATTTTAGAAATGGCCTTTCTGAAGCCATTAAGAATGTTATGGTGGGTTTTCCCATTCCCACAGGTCTGAATGATACTATGGCACTGGCTATTCAAATTGACCGGCGGTTGCGGGAGCGCAAAACCGCAAATTCCCTCATGGTGTTGTCTGAACAGACACCTGATTTAATGCAATGTGATAGAATCCTGACTAGAAATGAGCGGAAAATTCATAGACGCCGGAATGGCTTGTGCTACTACTGTGGTGATTCTACACATGTTATCTCAGCATGCTCTAAACGTATAGCTAAGGTTGTTAGTCCTGTCACCGTTGGTAATTTGCAACCTAAATTTATTCTGTCTGTAACTTTGATTTGCTCACTGTCATCTTATCCTGTCATGGCGTTTGTAGATTCAGGTGCTGCCCTGAGTCTCATGGATCTCTCATTTGCTAAGCGTTGTGGTTTTACTCTTGAACCATTAGAAAATCCTATTCCTCTTAGGGGTATTGATGCTACACCATTGGCAGCAAATAAACCGCAGTATTGGACACAGGTTACCATGTGCATGACTCCTGAACACCGCGAGGTGATACGTTTCCTGGTTTTACATAAAATGCATGATTTGGTTGTTTTAGGGCTGCCATGGTTACAGACCCATAATCCAGTCCTGGACTGGAAGGCTATGTCAGTCTCAAGTTGGGGCTGTCGTGGTATTCATGGGGATTCCCTGCCTGTGTCTATTGCTTCTTCTACGCCTTCGGAAGTTCCGGAGTATTTGTCTGATTATCAGGATGTCTTCAGTGAGTCTGAGTCCAGTGCACTGCCTCCTCATAGGGACTGTGACTGTGCTATAGATTTGATCCCAGGCAGTAAATTTCCTAAGGGAAGACTGTTTAATCTGTCGGTACCTGAACATACCGCTATGCGTTCATATATCAAGGAGTCTCTGGAGAAAGGACATATTCGTCCGTCTTCTTCCCCTCTTGGTGCGGGATTCTTTTTTGTGGCAAAAAAGGACGGATCTTTGAGACCTTGTATTGATTATCGGCTTTTAAATAAGATCACTGTCAAATTTCAGTATCCTTTACCGCTGTTGTCTGACTTGTTTGCCCGGAATAAGGGTGCCAAGTGGTTCACCAAGATAGACCTTCGTGGTGCGTACAACCTTGTGCGTATTAAGCAAGGTGATGAATGGAAAACCGCATTCAATACGCCCGAAGGTCATTTTGAGTACTTGGTGATGCCTTTTGGGCTCTCCAATGCGCCTTCAGCCTTTATGCATGACATTTTCCGGAAGTATCTGGATAAATTTTTGATTGTTTATCTGGATGATATTTTGGTTTTTTCTGATAATTGGGATTCGCATGTGGAGCAGGTCAGGTTGGTCTTTAAAATTTTGCGTGAAAATTCTTTGTTTGTCAAGGGCTCAAAGTGTCTCTTTGGTGTACAGAAGGTTCCCTTTTTGGGGTTCATTTTTTCCCCTTCTGCTGTGGAGATGGACCCAGTCAAGGTCCGAGCTATTCTTGATTGGACTCAGCCCTCGTCAGTTAAGAGTCTTCAGAAGTTCTGGGGCTTCGCTAACTTCTACCGTCGTTTTATCGCTAATTTTTCTAGCATTGTGAAACCTTTGACGGATATGACCAAGAAGGGCTCCGATGTAGCTAACTGGGCTCCTGCTGCCGTGGAGGCTTTCCAGGAGTTGAAACGCCGGTTTACTTCGGCGCCTGTTTTGTGCCAGCCTGACGTCTCACTTCCCTTTCAGGTTGAGGTGGATGCTTCGGAGATTGGGGCAGGGGCCGTTTTGTCGCAGAGAGGCCCTGGTTGCTCTGTTATGAAACCTTGTGCCTTTTTCTCTAGGAAGTTTTCGCCTGCCGAGCGAAATTATGATGTGGGCAATCGGGAGTTGTTGGCCATGAAATGGGCATTTGAGGAGTGGCGTCATTGGCTCGAGGGTGCTAAGCATCGTGTGGTGGTCTTGACTGATCACAAAAAATCTGATGTATCTCGAGTCTGCTAAACGCCTTAATCCGAGACAGGCCCGCTGGTCATTGTTTTTCTCCCGCTTTGATTTTGTTGTCTCGTATTTACCAGGTTCAAAGAATGTGAAGGCCGATGCTCTTTCTAGGAGCTTTGTGCCTGATGCTCCTGGAGTCGCTGATCCTGTTGGTATTCTTAAAGATGGAGTTATCTTGTCAGCTATTTCTCCGGATCTGCGACGTGTGTTGCAGAGATTTCAGGCTGATAGGCCTGAGTCTTGTCCACCTGACAGACTGTTTGTCCCGGATAAGTGGACCAGCAGAGTCATTTCCGAGGTTCATTCCTCGGTGTTGGCAGGTCACCCGGGAATTTTTGGCACCAGAGATCTGGTGGCCAGGTCCTTTTGGTGGCCTTCCTTGTCAAGGGATGTGCGGTCATTTGTGCAGTCCTGTGGGACTTGTGCTCGAGCTAAGCCTTGCTGTTCTCGTGCCAGCGGTTTGCTCTTGCCCTTGCCTGTCCCGAAGAGACCTTGGACACATATCTCCATGGATTTCATTTCTGATCTTCCGCTATCTCAGGGCATGTCCGTTATCTGGGTGATATGTGATCGCTTCTCCAAGATGGTCCATTTGGTTCCTTTGCCTAAGCTGCCTTCCTCTTCCGATCTGGTTCCTGTGTTTTTCCAGAACGTGGTTCGTTTGCACGGCATCCCTGAGAATATTGTGTCAGACAGAGGATCCCAGTTCGTTTCCAGGTTCTGGCGATCCTTTTGTAGTAGGATGGGCATTGATTTGTCGTTTTCGTCTGCTTTCCATCCTCAGACTAATGGACAGACGGAGCGAACCAATCAGACTTTGGAGGCTTATTTGAGGTGTTTTGTCTCTGCTGATCAGGACGATTGGGTGACATTCTTGCCGTTGGCTGAGTTTGCCCTTAATAATCGGGCTAGTTCCGCCACCTTGGTTTCGCCTTTTTTCTGCAACTCTGGTTTCCATCCTCGCTTTTCTTCGGGTCATGTGGAGCCTTCTGACTGTCCTGGGGTGGATTCTGTGGTGGATAGGTTGCAGCAGATCTGGAATCATGTGGTGGACAACTTGAAGTTGTCACAGGAGAAGGCTCAGCGCTTTGCCAACCGCCGCCGCGGTGTGGGTCCCCGACTACGCGTTGGGGATTTGGTATGGCTTTCTTCCCGCTTTGTTCCTATGAAGGTCTCCTCTCCCAAATTTAAACCTCGTTTTATTGGGCCTTACAAGATATTGGAAATCCTTAATCCTGTATCTTTTCGTCTGGATCTTCCTGTGTCGTTTGCTATTCACAATGTATTTCATAGGTCCTTGTTGCGGCGGTACATTGTGCCTGTAGTTCCTTCTGTTGAGCCTCCTGCTCCGGTGTTGGTTGAGGGCGAGTTGGAGTACGTGGTGGAGAAGATCTTGGATTCTCGCCTCTCCAGGCGGAGGCTTCAGTACCTGGTCAAGTGGAAGGGCTATGGTCAGGAGGATAATTCCTGGGTGGTCGCCTCTGATGTTCATGCGGCCGATTTAGTTCGTGCCTTTCATGCCGCTCATCCTGATCGCCCTGGTGGTCGTGGTGAGGGTTCGGTGACCCCTCACTAAGGGGGGGTACTGTTGTGAATTTGCTTTTTGCTCCCTCTAGTGGTTACTAGTTTTTTGACTCTGGTTTTTCTGTCATTCCTTTTATCCGCACCTGGGTCGTTAGTTAGGGGTGTTGCTATATAAGCTCCCTGGACCTTCAGTTCAATGCCTGGCAACGTAGTTATCAGAGCTAGTCTGCTGTGCTCTTGTCTACTGATCCTGGTTCCAGTTATATCAGCTAAGTCTGCCTTTTGCTTTTTGCTATTTGTTTTGGTTTTGTATTTTTGTCCAGCTTGTTCCAAATCTATATCCTGACCTTTGCTGGAAGCTCTAGGGAGCTGGTGTTCTCCCCCCGGACCGTTAGACGGTTCGGGGGTTCTTGAATTTCCAGTGTGGATTTTGATAGGGTTTTTGTTGACCATATAAGTTACCTTTCTTTATTCTGCTATCAGTAAGCGGGCCTCTCTGTGCTAAACCTGGTTCATTTCTGTGTTTGTCATTTCCTCTTACCTAACCGTCATTATTTGTGGGGGGCTTCTATCCAGCTTTGGGGTCCCCTTCTCTGGAGGCAAGAAAGGTCTTTGTTTTCCTCTACTAGGGGTAGCTAGATTCTCCGGCTGGCGCGTGTCATCTAGAATCAACGTAGGAATGATCCCCGGCTACTTCTAGTGTTGGCGTTAGGAGTAGATATATGGTCAACCCAGTTACCACTGCCCTATGAGCTGGATTTTTGTACTCTGCAGACTTCCACGTTCCTCTGAGACCCTCGCCATTGGGGTCATAACATCCATGGCACCTGCCTGTGCGACAACAGTCTGGAAATTTGATATAATGTTATCCCTTCCACATCCTTCTTTGCTTCCACCTCTTCCTCTGGGACCACCACCTCCTCATGCAGACTATTCAAAGTGTGCTCCAGCATTTAGAAGACTGGAGCAGTGATGCTGGTGATGGCGTAGCTATTTCAAAACTGAGCAGAAGGGTGCAGAGGTCCTTCATTTGTGCCCACTCTGCAAGTGTGATTTGCACCACATCCATACTGCATTCACTCAGGCTATACAAAAGGACATACTGCACCAGGGCTCGTCGCTGCTGCCACAGTCACTGCAACATATGCAGAATGAAATTCCACTGTAGCGATGTAAGTCATTGATGACCTGCGGGGTGCGATCGACTGTGCTTTCTTCAGCAGCACACCAAAGCCAGGATACTGGAGGAGAAATTGCTGTACCACCAAGTTTAGAACTTTTTTTACATGACCACAACTGCAGGGCCAAGGGCTGGCTACTGTGCTGAGCGAGGGTGGAGTACGCAGAACAGAACAAACTGCTGGACTGTAAGTGAGGTGCAGGCAGAGATGTTATGGTGTATTAAGAAAGATGTGTTGTGCTAGGTGACTCAAAAACAGCAGGCATGTCCACTTCCGTGACAGCTGACGGTTCTCACTCACCCCGACTGTGTGAGAAGACTTGGCACAGTGACGGAGGAGGAAGGATCAGCAGATGCGGTTAATGAGATGGCTGGTGGTAGGCCTGATAGTTGGCATTTTAAAGCTGTGAAATTCCAAAACTAAGGCATGTTGATTGCGCATTTACTGGTTCATGCATGTATATGTCAAATTATTGCAATTTTTGCCTCTACTGAATTTTTTCTTGCAGATTTGGCAGATGACGTAAGTTGAGTCATCCTTTATGGTCTCAAAAAAGGCCCGTTCTAGGCAAAAATTGCTGCCCTTGTAAACCACACTCACGACTGGTGCTGACCACAGCCAGAGATGTGGCTGAGGAAGCAGTGCTTATTGTGGTTACATCACTTCGTGTCTGTGCCGGGAAGCTGCAACATAACTTCATCATCCTCCTCCTCTTTCACGTCCTCTGCTGAGCTACTCAGCTACATACCTCTGGATTCACATCATGTGGGATCTACAGCCTCATTGTCTTTCTCTCTGTCCTCACACTCCTCACCCTTAGAGTCACCATTCTCCTCTTCTTGCCCTGACACCACAGTACAGTCCATGTGAGCCTCTGGCTCATCAGGATCACCTACACCTCCGGTGGCAAACGTCTGGTGACGAGGGTCTGGATTCTGCTTGGACCCTAATTTGTTCAGCCCTGGATCTAACATGCAAACATTTTGGGCATCAGTGCTGATGTCTTTCTCCTCTGGATGCTGTAAATCTTTGGAGCACTCCTCTGATACCCATGGAATACAATGTGTGAACAGCTCTATAGAACGGCCCATCTGTGGTTTCCTACAGTCAATTGAGCATTTGGAAATTTGTGATGCAGGGGAAATAAGGTGTAAAAATTATAGTGGCACACTCAGGAATCTCTTGGCTTGAGACAAATAAGGCAGCAGAACCAAGTAAAGTGTAAGTCTGTATTATTCAAAACAAACACTGGTGCAATGCGTGAGCAAGTTCAAAAACACAGCGAATGAGGTGAAATCAGGATAAGTTCCTTACAGCTTCGCTGCAGGCAAAGTCAATATTCAAATACACAAATGTGGGTGCAGCATGTGCACAACAGTTCAAGTGGACTGCAAACAGGGTCCTTCTTAGGAATAGTTTGTTTGCAGCTCTGCTGCAGGCAAAGTCTTATGGGAGTAGCACTTTCTGGGGAAATGCAGATCATAAGACACAGTTCATACCAGGGCTGGCAGTACTAGTAAAGAGTCCGGAAGCAGTGCAAAGCTACGAGTCCAGAAACAGTCAAATAAACTAGCCTCGGATATCAAACAAGATTAGCTATAACAGGATGAGCTTACATGTCCCAGCAGGCAGGAGAAGAATGCAGAGTAACGCAGGCAAAAACAGCTTGTAGCACGAGAACCTACGCGAGCTGAGAAGGTTTGCTGAGAAGGCGGAGCCGGAGTATCTGAAGAGGGGAAGTCTCTTGCAGAACAACCCAGGGATTCAGGCAGAATACACAAGCAAGGAGTAGGAGGCAAGCAAGGCTTATAAAGACAGCGAAGTCAGATCACATGAGCAGATTCGAGGCCGCAGACACCATCTTGAAAAATGGTAATAAAGCACCACAGATGAACAAGGAATCCAGAGTCCTTACATTAGGGTGATTGGAGTGCCACCTCTGAGGATTGTACTGTATGTGATGTTAAGTTGAAGGAAGAGGAGGAGAGGCCACTTGATGCAGCGCTTGCCATCCACTGGGGCACATGCTCTTTCTGGCCCTCATCTTCAAGGAGTACCATTGTGTGGCTGCCTAAGAAAGGAAGTGGAGTAGCCCTTCCAGTGACAGATTTTGTCAGTGGTCTTTGGATAGGATGAGACAGTGTTTGTTCAGTTGAGCTTTCATTAACATTAACACCTAACCCACGTACACGTCAAACATCAAGCATATTCCTCCTTCCACCACTACCTCGCTTTTTCCCACTCATGTTGCATGTACCCTTCCCCTCTTGTAACCTGCTGTTTCACAACCTTAGGCCCACAGCTGTTAGTCACCAAACAATAAATGAACAATCACTATTTTATCTTAGTGTGCCTGAACAATACTCTTAGGCTGGAGTCACACATAACGTATAAAAAATCGGTCCGTTTTACACAGCCGAGAATTGTGCAAATGTTCCCTGAACAGTGATCCGCATGTCATCAGTATGCAATACGAGGATGCGATTTTCTCGCATTTAAGCATCCGTGTGACATCCATATGGCAAGATTTCCTCACCGGTATACAATATGGACATATAATGGATCCATGGCCTCAAATATTGGTGAAAAAAAAAAAAAATATATATATATATATATATATATATATATATATATATATATTTATATATATACTAGATGGCAGCCCGATTCTAAAGAATCGAGAGTCTAGAATCCATATATACTTTATTTATTCAAATGTAAGAATAATTTGGTGGGCGGGGACCCTCGGCCTCCGATTTGGTTGGCGGGGCCCCACGGCCTCCGATTTGGTGGGCGGGGTCCCTCTGCCTCCGCTATGGTGGGCGGGGCCGCTCGGCCTTCGATTTGGTGGGCGGGGCTCCTCGGCCTCCGATTTGGTTGGTGGGGCCCCTCGGCCTCCGATTTGGTGGGCGGGGCCCCTTATCCTCCGATTTGGTGGGCGGGGACCCTCGGCCTCCGATTTGGTGGGCGGGGCCCCTCGGCCTCCGATTTGGTGGGTGGGGCCCCTCGGCCTCCGATTTGGTTGGCGGGGCCCCTCGGCCTCCGATTTGGTGGGCAGGGACCCTCGGCCTCCGATTTGCTGGGCGGGGCACCTCGGCCTCCGATTTGGTTGGTGGGGCCCCTCGGCCTCCGATTTGGTGGGCGGGGACCCTCGGCCTCCGATTTGGTGGGCGGGGACCCTCGGCCTCCAATTTGGTGGGCGGGGCCCCTCGGCCTCCGATTTGGTGGGCGGGGACCCTCGGCCTCCGATTTGGTGGGTGGGGACCCCGGCCTCCGATTTGGTGGGCGGGGCCCCTCGGCCTCCGATGTGGTGGGCAGGGCCCCTCGGCCCCCGCTTTGGTGGGCGGGGCCGGGCCCCTCGGCCTCCGCTTTGGTGGGCGGGGCCGCTCGGCCTTCGATTTGGTGGGCGGGGCTCCTCGGCCTCCGATTTGGTTGGCGGGGCCCCTCGGCCTCCGATTTGGTTGGCGGGGCCCCTCGGCCTCCGATTTGGTGGGCGGGGACTCTCAGCCTCTGATTTGGTGGGCGGGGACCCTCGGCCTCCGATTTGGTGGGCGGGGACCCTCGGCCTCCGATTTGGTGGGCAGGGACCCTCGGCCTCCGATTTGGTGGTCGGGGACCCTCGGCCTCCGCTTTGGTGGGCGGGGACCCTCGGCCTCCGATTTGGTGGGCGGGGTCCCTCTGCCTCCGATTTGGAGTGCGGGGACCCTCGGCCTCCGCTTTGGTGGGCGGGGCCCCTCGGCCTTCGATTTGGTGGGCGGGGCCCCTCGGCCTCCGATTTGGTTGGTGTGGACCCTCGGCCTCCGATTTGGTGGGCGGGGACCCTCGGCCTCCGATTTGGTGGGCGGGGACCCTCGGCCTCCGATTTGGTGGGCGGGGACCCTCGGCCTCCGATTTGGTGGGCGGGGCCCATCGGCCTCCGATGTGGTGGGCGGGGCCCCTCGGCCTCCAATTTGGTGGGCGGGGACCCCCGGCCTCCGATTTGGTGGGCGGGGCCCCTCGGCCTCCTATTTGGTGGGCGGGGACCCTCGGCCTCCGATTTGGTAGGCGGGGCCCCTCGGCCTCCGATTTGGTGGGCGGGGACCCTCGGCCTCCAATTTGGTGGGCGGGGACCCTCGGCCTCCGATTTGGTGGGCGGGGACCCTCGGCCTCCGATTTGGTGGGCGGGGCCCCTCGGCCTCCGATTTGGTGGGCGGGGCCCTTCGGCCTCCGATTTGGTGGGCGGGGACCCTCGGCCTCCGATTTGTTGGGCGGGGCTCCTCGGCCTCCGATTTGGTTGGCGGGGCCCCTCGGCCTCCGATTTGGTTGGCGGGGCCCCTTATCCTCCGATTTGGTGGGCGGGGACTCTCGGCCTCCGATTTGGTGGGCGGGGCCCCTCGGCCTCCGATTTGGTTGGTGGGGCCCCTCAGCCTCCGATTTGGTGGGCGGGGACCCTCGGCCTCCGATTTGGTGGGCGGGGACCCTCGGCCTCCGATTTGGTGGGCGGGGACCCTCGGCCTCCGATTTGGTGGGCGGGGACCCTCGGCCTCCGATTTGGTGGGCGGGGACCCTCAGCCTCCGATTTGGTGGGCGGGGCCCCTCGGCCTCCGATGTGGTAAGCGGGGCTCCTCGGCCTCCGCTTTGGTGGGCGGGGCCAGGCCCCTCGGCCTCCGCTTTGGTGGGCGGGGCCGCTCGGCCTTCGATTTGGTGGGCGGGGCTCCTCGGCCTCCGATTTGGTTGGTGAAGCCCCTCGGCCTCCGATTTGGTTGGCGGGGCCCCTCGGCCTCCGATTTGGTGGGCGGGGACTCTCAGCCTCCGATTTGGTGGGCGGGGACCCTCGGCCTCCGATTTGGTGGGCGGGGACCCTCGGCCTCCGATTTGGTGGGCAGGGACCCTCGGCCTCTGATTTGGTGGTCGGGGACCCTCGGCCTCCGCTTTGGTGGGCGGGGCCCCTCGGCCTCCGATTTGGTGGGCGGGGTCCCTCTGCCTCCGATTTGGTGTGCGGGGACCCATGGCCTCCGCTTTCGTGGGTGGGGCCCCTCGACCTTCGATTTGGTGGGCGGGGCTCCTCGGCCTCCGATTTGTTGGTGGGGCCCCTCGGCCTCCGATTTGGTGGGCGGGGACCCTCGGCCTCCGATTTGGTGGGCGGGGCCCATCGGCCTCCGATGTGGTGGGCGGGGCCCCTCGGCCTCCAATTTGGTGGGCGGGGACCCCCGGCCTCCGATTTGGTGGGCGGGGCCCCTCGGCCTCCGATTTGGTGGGCGGGGACCCTCGGCCTCCGATTTGGTGGGCGGGGACCCTCGGCCTCCGATTTGGTGGGCGGGGACCCTCGGCCTCCGATTTGGTGGGCGGGGACCCTCGGCCTCCGATTTGGTTGGTGGGGCACCTCGGCCTCCGATTTGGTGGGCGGGGACCCTCGGCCTCTGATTTGGTGGGCGGGGACCCTCGGCCTCCGATTTGGTAGGCGGGGCCCCTCGGCCTCCGATTTGGTGGGCGGGGACCCTCGGCCTCCAATTTGGTGGGCGGGGACCCTCGGCCTCCGATTTGGTGGGCGGGGACCCTCGGCCTCCGATTTGGTGGGCGGGGCCCCTCGGCCTCCGATGTGGTGGTCGGGGCCCCTCGGCCTCCGCTTTGGTGGGCGGGGCCGGGCCCCTCGGCCTCCGCTTTGGTGGGCGGGGCCACTCGGCCTTCGATTTGGTGGGCGGGGCTCCTCGGCCTCCGATTTGGTTGGCGGGGCCCCTCGGCCTCCGATTTGGTTGGCGGGGCCCCTCGGCCTCCGATTTGGTGTGTGCTCTGCCTGGGGCCACTGTGCTCTGCCTGGGGCCCCATATGCTGCCTGGGGCCCCTGTGCTCTGCCTGGGGCCCCATATGCTGCCTGGGGCCCCTGTGCTCTGCCTGGGGCCCCATGTTCTGCCTGGGGCCCCTGTGCTCTGCCTGGGGCCACTGTGCTCTGCCTGGGGCCCCATGTTCTGCCTGGGGCCACTGTGCTCTGCCTGGGGCCCCATAAGCTGCCTGGGGCCCCTGTGCTCTGCCTGGGGCCACTGTGCTCTGCCTGGGGCCCCATATGCTGCCTGGGGCCCCTGTGCTCTGCCTGGGGCCCCATATGCTGCCTGGGGCCCCTGTGCTCTGCCTGAGGCCCCTGTGCTCTGCCTGGGGCCCCATATGCTGCCTGGGGCCCCTGTGCTCTGCCTGGGGCCCCTGTGCTCTGCCTGGGGCCCCATGTTCTGCCTGGGGCCCCTGTGCTCTTCCTGGGGCCACTGTGCTCTGCCTGGGGCCCCATATGCTGCCTGGGGCCCCTGTGCTCTGCCTGGGGCCCCATATGCTGCCTGGGGCCCCTGTGCTCTGCCTGGGGCCACTGTGCTCTGCCTGGGGCCCCATAGGCTGCCTGGGGCCCCTGTGCTCTGCCTGGGACCACTGTGCTCTGCCTGGGGCCCCATATGCTGCCTGGGGCCCCTGTGCTCTGCCTGGGGCCACCGTGCTCTGCCTGGGGCCCCATATGCTGCCTGGGGCCCCTGTGCTCTGCCTGGGTGTAGGACACTGGTGACGTCACTTATCTCCGGACATTAGCTCCGGACATTAGCTCCGGACATTATCTCCGGACATTAGCTCCGGACATTATCTCCGGACATTAGCTCCGGACAAAGCCACGGAAGTTGGCACAAATTGCAGGAAGTAGTATTCTAGGCAATTATATATTAGATATGTCAGTGAGACACACATATATATATATATATATATATATATATATATATATATATATATATATATCTTTATATTTCATACAGAGCTAGATAGCAGAATAGCGAATAATTCAATTGTCGGATTCTGTAAAATCATCACGGAACCCGACAGGATATGAAACAGGGTTTACATACAGTAAACCATTGCATATTCATTAGATTTTTATATGTCCCTCACTAATAATGTGAGTAGTGTGTCTGCGTAAAATTTGGGAGCTCTAGGTGTTAAATTTAAGCATTAATTCACAGAAGGTAGATGCTGGAAGAACGATTTAACACTAGTGTTGAGTGATACCTTCCGATATTAAAAAGTATCGGTATCGGATTGGATTGGCTGATAACCAAAAAATATCGGATATCGCCGATGCCGATACCCGATACCAATACAAGTCAATGGGACACAAATATCGGAAGCTATCCTGGATGGTTCCCAGGGTCTGAAGGAGAGGAAACTCTCCTTCAGGCCCTGGGATCCATATTCATGTAAAAGATAAAGAATAATAAAAAAAAATATGGATATACTCACCCCTCCAATGGACCCTGGCTCTCACCGCTGCAAGCGTCTGCCTCTGTTCCTAAAAATGCAGTGAGTGAAGGACCTTCGATGACGTCGCAGTCACATGAGCGGTCACGTGAGCGGTCGCGTGACCGCGACGTCATCGAAGGTCCTTCACTCACTGTATTCTTAGGAACAGAGGCAGACGCTTGCACCGGTGAGAGCCAGGGTCCGTCGGAGGGGTGAGTATATCCATATTTTTATTTTTATTCTTTATTTTTTACATGAATATGGATCCCAGGGCCTGAAGGAAGTCTCCTCTCCTCCAGACCCTGGGAACCATATGCACCGCACACGCCTGGGAACTTAT
Organism: Ranitomeya variabilis; assembly: GCF_051348905.1. NCBI lineage: Eukaryota > Metazoa > Chordata > Amphibia > Anura > Dendrobatidae > Ranitomeya > Ranitomeya variabilis. Next base: position 477,549,773 of record NC_135237.1, read on the forward strand.
AGAAACTTCCGATTCCGATTTCCGATATCACAAAAATATCGGAACTCGGTATCGGAATTCCGATACAGTGAATATCGGCCAATACCTGATATTTGCAGTATCGGAATGCTCAACACTATTTAACACAGGACAGGACACTATCTAGCTAACTCCCAAGTTCACTTGAAGTACTATGTGACACTGAGCAAATGGTGCCAGCAAAACAAGATGACCACTTTTTATATGGCCAGAGACATTTGACTTTAGGAGCCAATCACAGAAGACCTTGTGTCATGACGTTGTGGATGCTTTCTGAGTCATGATTTGCTGTCGGAATCAATACACAAAGATAAGGGAAAACAAAAAAAAGCACGCCTCTCCTCTAGCCTTTCCATGCCCCCTCCCCTCATCAAACATATCACTCCATCATCATACAGCACCGCTTTCATAGCCAAAGTGATAACAAATGCATTAGTGAAACTGCGATGATTTTTTTAACTTCAATAAATTTTTATTGCATATTTTCAAAAAAGAAAACATATAAGCAACAACACCCCCAACATAGGGGTTTAAACAAGGGAAACATAAGCATAAATGCACGTACTCGTAGATTGACATAATGTATAAAACAGAAAACATATCGACACTTGCATGAAAAAGCATATGAAAAGACATATATCTTCAATGCAAAGGGGCAGACCTCTAAGTAACCACAGTTCCCATATTCGATATCAACTAATGCCAGAAGCCTCGGGAACAAAATGGATGAATTAGAATTAATGTTGTTGGAGCATAATTATGACATGGTGGGGATATCTGAGACGTGGCTGGAGGAGAGCCATGACTGGGCTGTTAACTTGCAGGGCTATAGCCTGTTCAGAAATGACCATACAGATAAGCGAGGGGGTGGGGTGTGTCTATATGTAAAATCATCCTTAAAACCCATCCGGCGTGATAATATAGGTGAATTTAATGAATATGTAGAGTCCCTGTGGGTGGAGATAAGGGGAGGGGGGAAAAATAATAAATTACTGATAGGGGTTTGTTATAAGTCTCCAAAAATAATGGAAGCAAAGGAGAATATCCTCATAATGCAAATAGATGAAGCTGCGACTCAAGGAGAAGTCATTATTATGGGGGACTTCAACTACCCTGAAATAGATTGGGGAACAGAAACCTGCAGTTCCAGCAAAGGTAATCGGTTTTTGACAACTATGAGAGACAATTACCTTTCATAACTGGTTCAGGACTAGTGTTGAGCATTCCGATACCGCAAGTATCGGGTATCGGCCGATATTTGCGGTATCGGAATTCCGATACCGAGTTCCGATGTTTTTGTGATATCGGAAATCGGAATCGGAAGTTCCCAGTGTATGGTTCCCAGGGTCTGGAGGAGAGGAAACTCTCCTTCAGGCCCTGGGATCCATATTCATGTGTAAAATAAAGAATAAAAATAAAAAATAGGGATATACTCACCCTCTGACGCGCCCTGGTTGTAACCGCTGCAACCGGCAGCCTCCGTTCCTAAGAATGAGCGAGTGAAGGACCTGCGATAACGTCGTGGCTTGTGATTGGTCGTGTGAGCGGTCACATGAGCGGTCACGCGACCAGTCACAAGCCGCGACGTCATAGAAGGTCCTTAACTCGGCATTCTTAGGAACGGAGGCACCGCTAAGAGCAGGGGCCGCCGGAGGGGTGAGTATATCAATATTTTTTATTTTTATTCTTTATTTTATACATGAATATGGATCCCAGGGCCTGAAGGAGAGTTTCCTCTCCTTCAGACCCTGGGAACCATTCCGATATTTTGTGTCCCATAGATATGCATTGGTATCGGGTATCGGTATCGGCGAGATCTGATATTTTGCCGGTATCGGCCGATCCAATCCGATACCGATACCTTTGCATATCGGAAGGTATCGCTCAACACTAATCAGGACCCAAAAAGAAGGGTCCTAGGGTTCTACTAGACCTAATATTAACCAACAGGCCAGACAGCATAGTAAATATAAGGGTTGGGGGTCACTTGGGGAATAGTGACCACAAAATAATATGTTTTTATGTATCCTTCAATAAGATGTGTACTAGAGGGGTAACAAGGACACTAAACTTCAGGAAGGCAAATTTCCAATGGATGAGAGACGACCTTGGTGCAGTTAACTGGGATGATATCCTGAGACATAAAAATACACAAAGAAAATGGGAGACGTTTATTAGCATCCTGGATAGGACCTGTGCACAGTATATACCGTATGGGAATAAACATACTAGAAATAGAAGGAAACCAATATGGCTAAAATGAGCTGTAAGGGGCGCAATATGTGACAAAAAGAAAGCATTTAGAGAATTAAAGGAAGTAGGTAGTGATGAGGCATTAAATAAATGCAGAAAATTAAATAAATTCTGTAAAAAGCAAATCAAGGCAGCAAAGATTGAGACAGAGAGACTCATTGCCAGAGAGTAAAAATAATCCCAAAATATTCTTTAACTACGTAAATAGTAAGAAACTAAAAAACGATATTGTTGGCCCCCTTAAAAATAGTCTGGGTGAAATGGTGGATGAGGATGAGGAAAAAGTCAATATGCTAAATGACTTTTTTTCATCAGTATTTACACAAGAAATTTCCATGGCAGACAATATGATCAGTGATAACAAAAATTCCCCGTTAAATGTCACCTGCTTAACCCAGCAGGAAGTACGGCGGCGTCTAAAAATCACTAAAATTGACAAATCTCCGGGCCCGGATGGGATACACCCCTGAGTACTGCAGGAATTAAGTACAGTCATTGATAGACCATTATTTTTAATCTTTAAAGACTCCATAATAACAGGGTCTGTACCACAGGACTGGCGCATAGCAAATGTGGTGCCAATATTCAAAAAGGGGACAAAAACTGAACTCCTAAATTATAGGCCAGTAAGCTTAACCTCTACTGTGGGTAAAATCCTGGAGGGTATTCTAAGGGATGCTATACTGGAGTATCTGAAGAGGAATAACCTCATGACCAAATATCAACATGGGTTCACTAGGGACCATTCCTGTCAGACAAATCTGATCAATTTCAATGAAGAGGTAAGTTTCGGATTGGACCAAGGGAATGCAGTGGACGTAGTGTATATGGATTTTTCAAAAGCTTTTGATACGGTGCCACACAAAAGGTTGATACATAAAATGAGAATAATGGGGATAGGGGAAAATATGTGTAAGTGGGTTAAGAGCTGGCTCAGGGATAGGAAACAAAGGGTGGTTATTAATGGAGCACACTCGGACTGGGTCGCGGTTAGCAGTGGTGTACCACAGGGGTCAGTATTGGGCCCTCTTCTTTTTAACATATTTATTAATGACCTTGTAGGGGGCATTCAGAGTAGAATTTCAATATTTGCAGATGACACTAAACTCTGCAGAGGAGGACAATTTTATATTACAGGATGATTTATGTAAACTAGAAGCTTGGGCTGATAAATGGCAAATAATGGGATGCATTAAAAGAGGCATAGATGCTCATGAGGAGAGCATAATTTTACCTCTGTACAAGTCACTAGTTCGACCACACTTAGAATACTGTCCACAGTTCTGGTCTCTGGTGTATAAGAAAGACATAGCTGAACTAGAGCGGGTGCAGAGAAGAACGACCAAGGTTATTAGAGGACTGGGGGGTCTGCAATGCCAAGATAGGTTATTACACTTGGGGTTATTTAGTTTGGAAAAACGAAGGCTAAGGGGTGATCTTATTGTAATGTATAAATATATGAGGGGACAGGACAAAGACCTTTCTGATGATCTTTTTAATCATCAGAGACAGGGACAAGGGGGCATCCTCTACATCTGGAGGAAAGAAGGTTTAAGCATAATAACAGACGCGGGTTCTTTACTGTAAGAGCAGTGAGACTATGGAACTCTCTGCCGTATGATGTTGTAATGAGTGATTCATTATGTAAATTTAAGAGGGGACTGGATGCCTTTCTTGAAAAGTATAATGTTACAGGTTATATATATTAGATTCCATGATAGGGCGTTGATCCAGGGAACTAGTCTGATTGCCGTATGTGGAGTCGGGAAGGAATTTTTTTCCCCAATGTGGAGCTTACTCTTTGTCACATGGTTTTTTTTGCCTTCCTCTGGATCAACATTTTAGGGCATGTTAGGTTAGGCTATGGGTTGAACTACATGGACTTAAAGTCTTCCTTCAACCTTAATAAATATGTTACTGTGTTTTTCTTGGTAACTGAAGAGTGCGCCAGAGTTTGTTCATATTATCAATGTATATTGATTTTGTCCACCACTTCTCTCATGGTGGGAAGAGACATTCCCTTCCATTTAGCTGCAAAGGTGAGCCTAGCAGCAATCAGAATATGTGACACTATACCCCTGATATCTAAAGGAAAATCAGTTGTCCCTATATGCACCAGTCCCATTGATGGTGTCAAGTTAACCTGAATCCCAGTCATCTCTCTTAACAACATATTTATAGTATTCCAAAAACCAATCGCCACCGGACAGGACCACCACATATGGCACAATGATCCCAAACCTCCGCAACCTCTCCAGCAAGCCGAAGTCTGGTTTGGCCAAAAATGTACTAGTTGTCTTAGTACCTAAGATGCATCTTTTTTAACTGTACTATGTGACCAATACAAGATGCTACTCTACGTATTTCTCTTAAACTATCCCTCCATTCCTCTGGATCCCACGTTGTCCCCAACTCCTCCTCCCATTTTAGCATATATGATAATTTAGCATCCACCTCTGAATCATTTAATACACTATAGAGGATTAAAACACCTTTGGGGCCTGATTAAGGTCATAGGAGGAAGGAGGTAGGGAGTCAAATAATGATGAAATTGGCGATAGTACTCTTTGATAACCCATCTGCGCCACGGGCTTTATGACATTTTTTAAGTTTGATGGTGTTCTGAATTACCTCCTCTGTAAATGGGGCATTGATTATGTTCAGTTGTTCCTGTGATATTTGATGTAGGTTTATAGATTGTAGATATCTATCAATATTAGCTTGGGGGGGCTGCGGAGTGGTGGGATCCATCACTACATTATAGAGATGTTTATAGTAATTATCAAAAACCTTTACTATTTCTAATGAATTTTGGATACACTTCTCTTGTTGATCTGCTAAATGATCAATTCTAGCTCGTCCCTCTCATGATTGCAGTTATTATTATTATTATTATTATTATTATTATTATTTAAAGACTCTAATTGTTGAAGCCAGGCTAACAAAGTAACCTTGCTGGATTCCCTTTTACGCTTCAAATAGGAAGCTTGTTGCAGAAAGATGCCTATAATTACGGCTTTATGAGCCGACCACAAGGACTCGTCCGTGACTTCTCCATTGTCATTCGACTGGAAGAAATGTTGGAGCTCAGTCTGTACTTTCTCTGCCACCTTGCTTTGTAACAATAAGGAAGTGTTTAACTGCCACCTAGAAGAAGGATTAGATTGATGATATAGAGTTAGTCTCAGGAATATCGGGGCGTGGTCTGACCACGTAATCAATCCAATATCCACTGATCAGCATCTATTTAGAGTCATATTTTCAACCAAGAAATAATCTATTCTGCTATATGTCTGGTGACGGAAGGAGTAGAATTTAAAGTCACGCTCCGTAGCATGGGAATATCTCCAATAATCATGGAGACAATATTCCTTCACTACTGCTTTCAGGTCCCTCCTAAAACGGGTTAATTTACTAGAGCAGTCCATCTCTCTATCTATAGGGGCATTGAAGTCTCCACATATAATCTTTTCTCCTATAGCTAAATCAGTCATCTTCTGAAACACCTTGCGAGCAAACGTGCATTGGGCTTCATTAGGGGCATACACCACCACCAGCGCATGTAGTTCACCATTGAGGGAGCAGACAAAGATTAAAAATCTGCCCATAGGATACGCATACATCTCTATATTTCTAAATGCCACAGCGTTTTTAATCTATATACAGACTCCCGCCTTTTTACTTGCATTATTAGTAGTGTTGAGCATTCCGATACCGCAAGTATCGGGTATCGGCCGATACTAGCGGTATCGGAATTCCGATACCGGGTTTCCGATACTTGCCGCGTATCGGATACCGGAATCGGAAGTTCCCAGATTCAAAATGCAGAAATTCAGCCAATGAGAATGATTTCAAGTGTGGGCACATCCTGTTCAGCATGGAGGGCATGAAACTACTGGCATGGCTGTGATTGGCTGCTGAAATGATGTCATGATGCAGTTTAAAAGTCGCTGGCGCCATTTTGCGATCACTCTGCTGTGAATTCAGTTAGTGACAGGACGCTGTTTGCTGACTGAGGGACAGTTTAGAGATAGCGATTTGCTTCTTTGTGCTTTCCAAAGGCTAATTTAGCAACCGCTGTGTTCACCTACTATTCACCCTCCTTTTGCCTTGTAGCGCTGTTTTCACAGCGATCTGCAAGGTCTCTCTGTGTGTGTGTGTGTGAGTGCAGCCCACTCTCTAGTCTGAGTGCAGCCACATAGGCCATCCATAGCTGGTTGTATTCAGTTCAGGGAGGGTGGTTCATTGCCTCATACTGTCCTTTTTTTTTTTTTTTTTGAAGTAGTGCAGGCTGCTGCACATTTTTTCCAAAAATTCCTATTAGTGTCTTTCCACCCGTCTCCAGCTAATTTGTGGAAAAACACTACATAGGATAAAGTAGAGGAGGGTTTTTGGGCCTTGCAGCGCCGTTTACGGCTGTCTGCACAGTCTCCGTGTGACTGCAGCTCGCCCTGTAATCTGTGAGCAGCTATAGCCTGGTTGTCTCCAGCTCAGGGTTTTTCACTGCGTCATACCGCCAAATCAATTTTCTTTTTTTTCAAAGTAGTGTAGTCTGCTGCTAATTTATTTTAAAAAATCCTATTAGTGTCTTTCCACCCGTCTCCAGCTAATTTGTGGAAAAACACTACATAGGATAAAGTAGAGGAGGGTTTTTGGGCCTTGCAGCGCCGTTTACGGCTGTCTGCACGGTCTCCGTGTGACTGCAGCTCGCCCTGTAGTCTGTGAGCAGCCGTAGCCTGGTTGTCTGCAGCTCAGGGTTTTTCACTGCGTCATACCGCCAAATCAATTTTCTTTTTTTTCAAAGTAGTGTAGTCTGCTGCTAATTTATTTTAAAAAATCCTATTAGTGTCTTTCCACCCGTCTCCAGCTAATTTGTGGAAAAACACTACATAGGATAAAGTAGAGGAGGGTTTTTGGGCCTTGCAGCGCCGTTTACGGCTGTCTGCACGGTCTCCGTGTGATTGCAGCTCTATCCGTTGTCAGTTCAGCCCCAAAAAAATAAATAAATAATAAAGTTCACCAAACACACCAGTTACACACCACTTTACATTTGTGTAGGCCACATTAGCTCATATTCAAGTCTAGTCCACACTTTAGAAAATTAGTGTGTCTTATACCTGTTAGGAGGAGTTGCTCAGGAATAAGCACACAAAGCCGTTAGTACTTTTCTGCTTATCTTTATCAGTCAACCAAGATGAAGAAGGCAGTGAGTAAGGCACGTGGGCGTGGGCGCGGAGCAGGGAGGGGACGTGGGGATTCTGTGCCTGCTGCGGGCACCGGTGAGTCATCAGCACCCACTTTCACAAGGGAACAGTCGTTCATGCGCAGCTTTGTCGCCGAGCGCCGTACACCGCTGCTGCGTGAAGACCAAATTGAAGCCGTTGTGGGATGGATGGCAGCTAATGCATCAACTTCCATTAGTGCCACATCCTCTCAGACACAGAGCACTGGAGAGCAGCCATCTGTCTCTTCACCACCTGCAAAATTGCCCAGGCAGACAGAGATCCCAGGACAGGAGCAGTCTCTACTTCTGTTCTCTGAATCATCTCTTGGCTTGGAAACAGGGGGCCAGCCAAGCAGCATTGGAGAAATGGAAGAAGAGGCAGGGTGCAGTGATGCCCAACCGCTTTTTCTGTCTTCCTCTGAAGAGGCGGGTGGGCCAGTGGCTCCGGTCACCACCTCGCAGGCCGCATCAGCTGATGATGACACTCAGGTGCCACTTACTGGTGCGTGCTCTGCTGCTGAGACTACCCAGGAGGAGCAGTTGGGGGCAGAGGGTAGTGTAGATGATGAGGTCCTTGACCCATCTTGGCGTCAGGGACAGGAAGGTGGTGGGAGCAGCTCTGAGGAAGAGATTCCCCGTACGGCCCAAAGAGGGAGAGGGAGGGGGAAGACTGCGGATCCTGCAGCCTCCGCTTTGGCACCCGTAAGGAGCATGTCTCTTCCAAAAGTCAAAAGGGGGGCTCCCAAGACTTGCAGTGCCTGGTCCTTTTTTGACACAGTTGCAGATGACATTTGCTATGTCAGATGCAAGGTGTGTCATCAAAAAATCAAAAGAGGTCAAAAAGTCGCCAACCTCAATACCTCCAACATGTGGAAACATGTGCGCAACAGGCACCCGGCGGAGTTAGACAAACACACTGAAGAGCTAGGCCAACCAACAGCGGCAGCTACCACCTCTTCAGCTCGTGTTGCCTCTTCCTCTAGCTCACACGCAGCTGGTTCGGCTTCCTCCCAGGATCGCCGTGGAAGAACCTCTGGCCCTGTTGTCCAGAGACCCGCTGTCATTCCACCCGCAGCACCACTTTCCCAGTCATCCACACACTCCCAGCCCAGTCTACAGCCATCGGTAGTACAGGCATGGGAGAAAAGGCGGCCTTTCTTGTCAAACCACCCACGAGCACAGGCTCTGACTGCAGGCATTGCCAAACTTCTGTCACTGGAAATGCTGTCATTCAGGCTGGTGGAGACTGACAGCTTCCGTGACTTGATGTCATTGGCAGTCCCACAGTACAATGTGCCCAGCCGCTTTTACTTCAGCAGGCAAGCCGTCCCTGCCCTGCACAAGCATGTGGAGGGACACATAAAACACGCGCTACTGAACGCCGTCAGTAGCAAGGTCCACCTCACCACCGATGCGTGGACCAGTCAACATGGACAGGGGCGATACCTTTCCCTCACTGCCCATTGGGTTAATGTAGTTGAGCCGGGTACAGACCGTGCGAGTGGCGCAGGACGTGTCCTGCCCACTCCAAGGATTGCAGGAATCCATTCTGTACGCATTGACTCCTCCTCTTACACCAGTTCCTCAGAATCATCGCTGCAGGAGCCGTCACAGTCCACCTCCACATGGACCCGTGATGAACGTGTACCTGTTACGACCGACATGAGCACAGCCGTGGCCAAACGTCAACAGGCCGTCTTGAAATTAATTTTTTTGGGGAATCGTAGCCACACAGCGCAGGAGCTCTGGAATGCCATCAAGCAGGAGAGCGATGTGTGGTTTGAGCCAGCGAATCTCCAGCCAGGCATGGTAGTGTGTGATAATGGCCGAAATCTGGTGGCAGCCCTGGGCCTCGGCAACCTCACTCACATCCCATGTCTGGCACATGTGCTCAATTTGGTCGTGCAGAGTTTTTTGAGGGACTATCCGGATCTTGATGCACTGCTGCACAAGGTCCGCCTAGAGTGTGCTCACTTGCGGCGTTCCAGCACGGCAAAAGCGCGCATTGCGGCTCTGCAGCGCCGACACCGCCTGCCGGAACATCGCATCATATGTGACCTACCTACCAGGTGGAATTCCACGTTACATATGTTGGAGCGGTTGTGTGAGCAGCAGCAAGCTGTAATGGAGTACCAGCTGTATCAGGCGCAAAAAAGTCGCAGTCAGCGCCGTACAGACTTCACAACCACAGAGTGGGCCACTATGAAGGATGTCTGCCAGGTTTTGCGTCCCTTTGATTATTCCACGCGGATGGCGAGTGCAGATGATGCACTAGTCAGCATGACTGTCCCCCTTATCTGCCTGCTTGAAAAATCACTGCAAGCGCTAAGGGATGATGTTGTGGAAGAGGTGGAGGATGAGGATTCACCACTTCCATCATCTTCTGGACAGTCAGCGCCACGTGGTTCCTCACAAACGCGTAGGCAGGGGACAGTTTGTGAGGAGGATGAGGAGGAGTCAATGGAGGAGGAAGACATCCGTCCAGAGGAGGGAGTTACACAATTGTCCAGTACTCAGTGTGTACAGCGAGGGTGGGGTGATGACGAGCGGGCAGAGATCACGCCTCCAGCTGGGGACAGCGTTTCTTGGGCAGTTGGCAGTCTGCAGCACATGGTGGATTACATGCTGCAGTGCCTGAGAAACGACCGCCGCATCGACCACATTCTCAACATGTCTGATTATTGGGTGTTCACCCTCCTCGATCCTCGCTACCGGGACAACGTAGAAAGCCTCATCACACCGTTGAACCGGGAGCGAAAAATGCGGGAGTACCAAGACACACTGGTCAGTTCCATCATCTTCTCCATTCCAACTGAGAGAAGTGCTGCTACTGCATTCCAAAGCAGCTCAGTGCGTCCAGGCAGTGGTGGAGGCTCTGCACAAAGAGGGAGCAGAAGCAGTGCCTCTGCCCAAGGCAAGACCAGTATGGCCCAACTGTGGCACAGTTTTGTGTGCCCCCCACAAAAGTCTACACCATCACAGACGGCTCCAGTCAGCAGGAGGCAACGGTTCCGTCAGATGGTGACAGACTACATGTCTTGCCCTCTTGCTGTACTCCCAGACGGCTCTTCCCCTTTCAAGTTTTGGGTCTCAAAGCTGGATACATGGCCAGAGCTAAGCCAGTATGCATTGGAGGTGCTGTCTTGCCCTGCGGCCAGTGTATTATCGGAACGTGTCTTTAGTGCTGCAGGTGGTGTACTAACTGACCGTCGCATGCGACTATCCTCCGATAACGTTGACCGGCTTACTTTTCTGAAAATGAACAAGGCCTGGATCTCGCAGGAATTTGCCACTCCTCCTCCTGATTAAATAATTAGGTCACTGTATACGTTATCCAGGTCTCCTGTTGTGTTCATCTTTCTACCACCTGAACTTAAATTCCTGGGCTCCAACACCGCCAGTTGAGGCTCAGACGTGCCGTCTGCACAGTCAAAACATACGACCCAGTGTTATTGGGTTTCAGTAACGTCAGCTGATCCCCAGCTGTGTAGCCGGCAATGTGTCATGCGACCGCCACGCTGACACAACAACTGAAATGTAAGGGAATCTGTCCCCCCCCCCCCAAGGCGTTTGTTACTGAAAGAGCCACCTTGTGCAGCAGTAATGCTGCACAAGGAAAAAGGTAGCTATTTTGGTTTTGCTCCTTGCACACGCAAAACTTAACACTTATAAAATGTGTCCACTGATACCGTAAAACCGTCCCGGAGGTGGGACTTTCCTTCGTAATATGACGCAGCACAGCCGTCATTCCTACCCCCCCGGCGCCGCGCCCCGGCTCCTCAGCGTTGTTTGATTCCGTCCCGGAGCCTGCGCTGTTATGTTATCCCGTGGCCAGGCACACTTAGCGCTGCCCGTCTTCTGGCATCATTTGGTGTCAGGCTGGCTGCGCCTGTGCGGCCACGCTGGCCGAGAGCCCGCCTCGCAGTGTCTTCTGATTTAATCCCACTGGGGGCCTGGGATCTATGGACATGCGCAGTGCATATCTGAACCTCCACCTCTCACTCATCTCCCTATGGCTTCTTCAGACTGTTCGGTGTCAGCTGGTCCCTAATAGCATGCCACGGCCGTGACACCGCACAGTCTGAAAAAGAAGCCGTAGGGAGGGGAGTGAGAGGCGAGGATATGCACTGCACATGGCCATGGATCCCAGGCCCCCAGTGGGATTACATCAGAAGACACTGCGAGGCGGGCTCTCGGCCAGCGCGGCCGCACAGGCGCAGCCAGCCTGACACCAAATGATGTCAGAAGATGGGCAGCGCTAAGTGTGCCTGGCCACGGGATAACATAACAGCGCAGGCTCCGGGACGGAATCAAACAACGCTGAGGAGCCGGGGCACGGCGGCGGGGGGGTAGTAATGATGGCTGTGCTGCGTCATATTACGAAGGAAAGTCCCACCTCCGGGACGGTTTCACGGCTTCAGGGGACACATTTTATAAGTGTTTAGTTCTGTGTTTGCAAGGAGCATGATGAAAAGAGCCACCTTTTCCTTTTGCATCTTTTGTGCTGCACAAGCTGGCTCTTTCAGCTACAAACGCCTTGGGGGGGGGGTTAAAGGTTCCCTTTCGACTTTCTCAGGCTTCGGCCTACATTGTGTTCCTCTGCTTTTCCACCTGCCCCTGGGCTCCAACACCGCTAGTTGCCGTCCAGAAGTGCTGTACGCACAGTCAAAAGTCGCTCCTCTGTTATTGGGGTTCAGTAACGTCAGCTGTTCCCCTGCTGTGTGTGTGGCAATCCCTCCTACCTCCTCCAACCTCCTCCTCCTCCACCTGTCCCTGGGCTCCAACACCGCCAGTTGCCGTCCAGAAGTGCTGTACGCACAGTCAACAGTCGCTCCTCTGTTATTGGGGTTCAGTAACGTCAGCTGTTCCCCTGCTGTGTGTGTGGCAATCCCTCCTACCTCCTCCAACCTCCTCCTCCTCCACCTGTCCCTGGGCTCCAACACCGCCAGTTGCCGTCCAGAAGTGCTGTACGCACAGTCAACAGTCCCTCCTCTGTTATTGGGGTTCAGTAACGTCAGCTGTTCCCCTGCTGTGTGTGTGGCAATCCCTCCTACCTCCTCCAACCTCCTCCAACCTCCTCCTCCTCCACCTGTCCCTGGGCTCCAACACCGCCAGTTGCCGTCCAGAAGTGCTGTACGCACAGTCAACAGTCCCTCCTCTGTTATTGGGGTTCAGTAACGTCAGCTGTTCCCCTGCTGTGTGTGTGGCAATCCCTCCTACCTCCTCCAACCTCCTCCAACCTCCTCCTCCTCCACCTGTCCCTGGGCTCCAACACCGCCAGTTGCCGTCCAGAAGTGCTGTACGCACAGTCAACAGTCCCTCCTCTGTTATTAGGGTTCAGTAACGTCAGCTGTTCCCCTGCTGTGTGTGTGGCAATCCCTCCTACCTCCTCCAACCTCCTCCAACCTCCTCCTCCTCCACCTGTCCCTGGGCTCCAACACCGCCAGTTGCCGTCCAGAAGTGCTGTACGCACAGTCAACAGTCCCTCCTCTGTTATTGGGGTTCAGTAACGTCAGCTGTTCCCCTGCTGTGTGTGTGGCAATCCCTCCTACCTCCTCCAACCTCCTCCTCCTCCACCTGTCCCTGGGCTCCAACACCGCCAGTTGCCGTCCAGAAGTGCTGTACGCACAGTCAACAGTCCCTCCTCTGTTATTGGGGTTCAGTAACGTCAGCTGTTCCCCTGCTGTGTGTGTGGCAATCCCTCCTACCTCCTCCAACCTCCTCCAACCTCCTCCTCCTCCACCTGTCCCTGGGCTCCAACACCGCCAGTTGCCGTCCAGAAGTGCTGTACGCACAGTCAACAGTCGCTCCTCTGTTATTGGGGTTCAGTAACGTCAGCTGTTCCCCTGCTGTGTGTGTGGCAATCCCTCCTACCTCCTCCAACCTCCTCCTCCTCCACCTGTCCCTGGGCTCCAACACCGCCAGTTGCCGTCCAGAAGTGCTGTACGCACAGTCAACAGTCCCTCCTCTGTTATTGGGGTTCAGTAACGTCAGCTGTTCCCCTGCTGTGTGTGTGGCAATCCCTCCTACCTCCTCCAACCTCCTCCAACCTCCTCCTCCTCCACCTGTCCCTGGGCTCCAACACCGCCAGTTGCCGTCCAGAAGTGCTGTACGCACAGTCAACAGTCCCTCCTCTGTTATTGGGGTTCAGTAACGTCAGCTGTTCCCCTGCTGTGTGTGTGGCAATCCCTCCTACCTCCTCCAACCTCCTCCTCCTCCACCTGTCCCTGGGCTCCAACACCGCCAGTTGCCGTCCAGAAGTGCTGTACGCACAGTCAACAGTCCCTCCTCTGTTATTGGGGTTCAGTAACGTCAGCTGTTCCCCTGCTGTGTGTGTGGCAATCCCTCCTACCTCCTCCAACCTCCTCCTCCTCCACCTGTCCCTGGGCTCCAACACCGCCAGTTGCCGTCCAGAAGTGCTGTACGCACAGTCAACAGTCGCTCCTCTGTTATTGGGGTTCAGTAACGTCAGCTGTTCCCCTGCTGTGTGTGTGGCAATCCCTCCTACCTCCTCCAACCTCCTCCTCCTCCACCTGTCCCTGGGCTCCAACACCGCCAGTTGCCGTCCAGAAGTGCTGTACGCACAGTCAACAGTCCCTCCTCTGTTATTGGGGTTCAGTAACGTCAGCTGTTCCCCTGCTGTGTGTGTGGCAATCCCTCCTACCTCCTCCAACCTCCTCCTCCTCCACCTGTCCCTGGGCTCCAACACCGCCAGTTGCCGTCCAGAAGTGCTGTACGCACAGTCAACAGTCCCTCCTCTGTTATTGGGGTTCAGTAACGTCAGCTGTTCCCCTGCTGTGTGTGTGGCAATCCCTCCTACCTCCTCCAACCTCCTCCAACCTCCTCCTCCTCCACCTGTCCCTGGGCTCCAACACCGCCAGTTGCCGTCCAGAAGTGCTGTACGCACAGTCAACAGTCGCTCCTCTGTTATTGGGGTTCAGTAACGTCAGCTGTTCCCCTGCTGTGTGTGTGGCAATCCCTCCTACCTCCTCCAACCTCCTCCTCCTCCACCTGTCCCTGGGCTCCAACACCGCCAGTTGCCGTCCAGAAGTGCTGTACGCACAGTCAACAGTCCCTCCTCTGTTATTGGGGTTCAGTAACGTCAGCTGTTCCCCTGCTGTGTGTGTGGCAATCCCTCCTACCTCCTCCAACCTCCTCCAACCTCCTCCTCCTCCACCTGTCCCTGGGCTCCAACACCGCCAGTTGCCGTCCAGAAGTGCTGTACGCACAGTCAACAGTCCCTCCTCTGTTATTGGGGTTCAGTAACGTCAGCTGTTCCCCTGCTGTGTGTGTGGCAATCCCTCCTACCTCCTCCAACCTCCTCCTCCTCCACCTGTCCCTGGGCTCCAACACCGCCAGTTGCCGTCCAGAAGTGCTGTACGCACAGTCAACAGTCCCTCCTCTGTTATTGGGGTTCAGTAACGTCAGCTGTTCCCCTGCTGTGTGTGTGGCAATCCCTCCTACCTCCTCCAACCTCCTCCAACCTCCTCCTCCTCCACCTGTCCCTGGGCTCCAACACCGCCAGTTGCCGTCCAGAAGTGCTGTACGCACAGTCAACAGTCCCTCCTCTGTTATTGGGGTTCAGTAACGTCAGCTGTTCCCCTGCTGTGTGTGTGGCAATCCCTCCTACCTCCTCCAACCTCCTCCTCCTCCTCCACCTGTCCCTGGGCTCCAACACCGCCAGTTGCCGTCCAGAAGTGCTGTACGCACAGAGCCAAACACCTCGCCTATGTGTTAGTGGGGTTCAGCACCGCCAGCTGTTCCCCTGCTGTGTATACGGCAACGTGTACTGCGACCACCACGCAGGCACAACAAGTTAAATTTAAGGGAACCTGTCCCCCCCCCCCCCATGCGTTTGTTACTGAAGGAGCCACCTTGTGCAGCAGTAATGATGCAAAGGGAAAAAGTGCCTCTTTTCGTGGTGCTCCTTGCATATGCTGAACCTAACACTTATGAAATGTGTCCCCTCACAGCGTTCAACCGTCCGGTAGGTGGAACTTTCCTTTGTCATGTGACGCAGCACAGCCGTCATTTTTACCCCCTTGTCGCCGTGCGCCGCCTCCTCAGCGTTGTTTGAATCTGTCCCGGAGCCTGCGCTGTTAGGTTACCCCTTGGCCATGCACACATTTTGCGCTGCCCGTCTTCTGACATCATTTGCTGTCAGGCTGGCTGCGCCTGTGCGGGTGCGCTGTCCGAGATTCAGCCTCGCGGTGTCGTCTAATGTAATCCCACCGCGGGCCTGGGATCCGTGTCCATGCGCAGTGCATATCCTCGCCTCTCACTCCCCTCCCTACGGCTTCTAAAGACTGTTCGGTGTCAGCTGGTCCCTAATAGCATGCCACGGCCGTGACACCGCACAGTCTTTAGAAGCCGTAGGGAGGGGAGTGAGAGGCGAGGATATGCACTGCGCATGGACACGGATCCCAGGCCCGCGGTGGGATTACATTAGACGACACCGCGAGGCTGAATCTCGGACAGCGCACCCGCACAGGCGCAGCCAGCCTGACAGCAAATGATGTCAGAAGACGGGCAGCGCAAAATGTGTGCATGGCCAAGGGGTAACCTAACAGCGCAGGCTCCGGGACAGATTCAAACAACGCTGAGGAGGCGGCGCACGGCGACAAGGGGGTAAAAATGACGGCTGTGCTGCGTCACATGACAAAGGAAAGTTCCACCGACCGGACGGTTGAACGCTGTGAGGGGACACATTTCATAAGTGTTAGGTTCAGCATCTGCAAGGACCATAATTAAAAGAGCTAAGTTTACCTTTTCCAGCATTAGTGCTGTACACGATGGCTCTTCCAGCTACAAACGCCTGGGGGGGGGGTTAAAGGTTTCCTTTCAACTTGCTCCAGTGCAGGCTTCGGCCTACACTCCGCTCCCCCTGCTCCTCCTGCTGACCCTGGGCTCTAACACACCGCCAGTTGGGGCCCAGATGTGCTAGCTGCACAGAGAAAAACACCAGCCAATGTGTCAGTGGGGTCCAGCACCGCCAGCTGTTCCCCTGCTGTGCAGCCGGCAACGTGTCCTGCAAAAGCCACGCAGACACAAGAACTGAAATTGAAGGGAACCTGTCCCCCCTCCCCCAGGCGTTTTTACGTTATCCAGCCACCTTGTACAGCGGTAATGCTGCATGTGTGCAAGGTGGCTCAGAAACGTATTCTCCTCGCACATGTGGAACTGAAAACACGTCTGAAATGTGTCCTCTGTGTGACCATTTAACCGTCCCGGTGGTGTGACTTTCCTTTGTAATGACACGCTGCAACCCCCTTGGTAGCGCTGCCCGTCTTCTGGCATCATTGTTTGGCTGGCTGCGCCTCTGCGGCCGCCCTGACCCACACAACGCCCCTCGGTGTCTTATTTATTGGGACTGCGAGGGTGTGATTCATGGGCAGGATCAGTGCATCAGTTCGCCTGTCCCTCCTCTCCTTCCGCCTTCTTCGGACTGTGCGGCTTCATGGCCGTGGCATGCGATAAGGGATCAGATGACGCCGCACAGTCTGAAGCGGGTGTAAGGACCCGAGTGTGAGAGGCCAACATATGTGCTGCGCCAGGCCCTGAATCCCAGCCCCGCAGTGTTTTAACAATGTTAAGACACTGCGGGGCTGGGATTCATGGTCATCGCGAACCGCACCGGCCGACATTACATGATGCCAGAAGATGGGCAGCGCTAACGGCGCTAGGCCAGGGGATAACACGACAGCGCAGACTCCTGTACAGCAAATAACAACGCTCGGGAGGCTGCACCCAGCACCAAGGTGGGATTCTTGACACCTGTGCTGCGTCTCATTACAAAGGGAATTCGCGCCTCCATTACACAGTTTGACTGTATAAAGGGCTGAATGTTATACGTGTTCCATTCAGCGTGTGCAAGGAGAAAAATTACAAGAGCAACCTTTGACTTGCGCAGCACTGCTGCTGCATAAGCTGTGGCTCTTCTACTTTGTAACCCCTGAGGGGGGGTTAAAGGTGACTTTTGAAATCGGTTCAATTAGGCTTCGGCCTACACTCTGCTCCACCTGCAGAGCCCGGGCTCCAACAACGCTAGTTGCTGTCCGGAAGTGCTGGCTGCACAGAGCCAAACACCTCGCCAATGTGTCAGTGGGGTCCAGCACCGCCAGCTGTTCCCCTGCTGTGTAGCCGGCAACGTGTCCTGCAAAAGCCACGCAGACACAACAGACCCAAAGCTGCCGCCAGTGCAGGCTTCGGCCTACACTCCCCTCCCCCTGCTCCTCCTCCTCCTGCTCCTCCTCCTGCTGTCCCTGGGCTCTAACACACCGCCAGTTGGGGCCCAGATGTGCTAGCTGCACAGAGAAAAACACCAGCCAATGTGTCAGTGGGGTCCAGCACCGCCAGCTGTTCCCCTGCTGTGCAGCCGGCAACGTGTCCTGCAAAAGCCACGCAGACACAAGAACTGAAATTGAAGGGAACCTGTCCCCCCTCCCCCAGGCGTTTTTACGTTATCCAGCCACCTTGTACAGCGGTAATGCTGCATGTGTGCAAGGTGGCTCAGAAACGTATTCTCCTCGCACATGTGGAACTGAAAACACGTCTGAAATGTGTCCTCTGTGTGACCATTTAACCGTCCCGGTGGTGTGACTTTCCTTTGTAATGACACGCTGCAACCCCCTTGGTAGCGCTGCCCGTCTTCTGGCATCATTGTTTGGCTGGCTGCGCCTCTGCGGCCGCCCTGACCCACACAACGCCCCTCGGTGTCTTATTTATTGGGACTGCGAGGGTGTGATTCATGGGCAGGATCAGTGCATCAGTTCGCCTGTCCCTCCTCTCCTTCCGCCTTCTTCGGACTGTGCGGCTTCATGGCAGTGGCATGCGATAAGGGATCAGATGACGCCGCACAGTCTGAAGCGGGTGTAAGGACCCGAGTGTGAGAGGCCAACATATGTGCTGCGCCAGGCCCTGAATCCCAGCCCCGCAGTGTTTTAACAATGTTAAGACACTGCGGGGCTGGGATTCATGGTCATCGCGAACCGCAGCGGCCGACATTACATGATGCCAGAAGATGGGCAGCGCTAACGGCGCTAGGCCAGGGGATAACACGACAGCGCAGACTCCTGTACAGCAAATAACAACGCTCGGGAGGCTGCACCCAGCACCAAGGTGGGATTCTTGACACCTGTGCTGCGTCTCATTACAAAGGGAACTCGCGCCTCCATTACACAGTTTGACTGTATAAAGGGCTGAATGTTATACGTGTTCCATTCAGCGTGTGCAAGGAGAAAAATTACAAGAGCAACCTTTGACTTGCGCAGCACTGCTGCTGCATAAGCTGTGGCTCTTCTACTTTGTAACCCCTGAGGGGGGGTTAAAGGTGACTTTTGAAATCGGTTCAATTAGGCTTCGGCCTACACTCTGCTCCACCTGCAGAGCCCGGGCTCCAACAACGCTAGTTGCTGTCCGGAAGTGCTGGCTGCACAGAGCCAAACACCTCGCCAATGTGTCAGTGGGGTCCAGCACCGCCAGCTGTTCCCCTGCTGTGTAGCCGGCATTGTGTCCTGCAAAAGCCACGCAGACACAACAGACCCAAAGCTGCCGCCAGTGCAGGCTTCGGCCTACACTCCCCTCCCCCTGCTCCTCCTCCTCCTGCTCCTCCTCCTGCTGTCCCTGGGCTCTAACACACCGCCAGTTGGGGCCCAGATGTGCTAGCTGCACAGAGAAAAACACCAGCCAATGTGTCAGTGGGGTCCAGCACCGCCAGCTGTTCCCCTGCTGTGCAGCCGGCAACGTGTCCTGCAAAAGCCACGCAGACACAAGAACTGAAATTGAAGGGAACCTGTCCCCCCTCCCCCAGGCGTTTTTACGTTATCCAGCCACCTTGTACAGCGGTAATGCTGCATGTGTGCAAGGTGGCTCAGAAACGTATTCTCCTCGCACATGTGGAACTGAAAACACGTCTGAAATGTGTCCTCTGTGTGACCATTTAACCGTCCCGGTGGTGTGACTTTCCTTTGTAATGACACGCTGCAACCCCCTTGGTAGCGCTGCCCGTCTTCTGGCATCATTGTTTGGCTGGCTGCGCCTCTGCGGCCGCCCTGACCCACACAACGCCCCTCGGTGTCTTATTTATTGGGACTGCGAGGGTGTGATTCATGGGCAGGATCAGTGCATCAGTTCGCCTGTCCCTCCTCTCCTTCCGCCTTCTTCGGACTGTGCGGCTTCATGGCCGTGGCATGCGATAAGGGATCAGATGACGCCGCACAGTCTGAAGCGGGTGTAAGGACCCGAGTGTGAGAGGCCAACATATGTGCTGCGCCAGGCCCTGAATCCCAGCCCCGCAGTGTTTTAACAATGTTAAGACACTGCGGGGCTGGGATTCATGGTCATCGCGAACCGCACCGGCCGACATTACATGATGCCAGAAGATGGGCAGCGCTAACGGCGCTAGGCCAGGGGATAACACGACAGCGCAGACTCCTGTACAGCAAATAACAACGCTCGGGAGGCTGCACCCAGCACCAAGGTGGGATTCTTGACACCTGTGCTGCGTCTCATTACAAAGGGAACTCGCGCCTCCATTACACAGTTTGACTGTATAAAGGGCTGAATGTTATACGTGTTCCATTCAGCGTGTGCAAGGAGAAAAATTACAAGAGCAACCTTTGACTTGCGCAGCACTGCTGCTGCATAAGCTGTGGCTCTTCTACTTTGTAACCCCTGAGGGGGGGTTAAAGGTGACTTTTGAAATCGGTTCAATTAGGCTTCGGCCTACACTCTGCTCCACCTGCAGAGCCCGGGCTCCAACAACGCTAGTTGCTGTCCGGAAGTGCTGGCTGCACAGAGCCAAACACCTCGCCAATGTGTCAGTGGGGTCCAGCACCGCCAGCTGTTCCCCTGCTGTGTAGCCGGCAACGTGTCCTGCAAAAGCCACGCAGACACAACAGACCCAAAGCTGCCGCCAGTGCAGGCTTCGGCCTACACTCCCCTCCCCCTGCTCCTCCTCCTCCTGCTCCTCCTCCTGCTGTCCCTGGGCTCTAACACACCGCCAGTTGGGGCCCAGATGTGCTAGCTGCACAGAGAAAAACACCAGCCAATGTGTCAGTGGGGTCCAGCACCGCCAGCTGTTCCCCTGCTGTGCAGCCGGCAACGTGTCCTGCAAAAGCCACGCAGACACAAGAACTGAAATTGAAGGGAACCTGTCCCCCCTCCCCCAGGCGTTTTTACGTTATCCAGCCACCTTGTACAGCGGTAATGCTGCATGTGTGCAAGGTGGCTCAGAAACGTATTCTCCTCGCACATGTGGAACTGAAAACACGTCTGAAATGTGTCCTCTGTGTGACCATTTAACCGTCCCGGTGGTGTGACTTTCCTTTGTAATGACACGCTGCAACCCCCTTGGTAGCGCTGCCCGTCTTCTGGCATCATTGTTTGGCTGGCTGCGCCTCTGCGGCCGCCCTGACCCACACAACGCCCCTCGGTGTCTTATTTATTGGGACTGCGAGGGTGTGATTCATGGGCAGGATCAGTGCATCAGTTCGCCTGTCCCTCCTCTCCTTCCGCCTTCTTCGGACTGTGCGGCTTCATGGCCGTGGCATGCGATAAGGGATCAGATGACGCCGCACAGTCTGAAGCGGGTGTAAGGACCCGAGTGTGAGAGGCCAACATATGTGCTGCGCCAGGCCCTGAATCCCAGCCCCGCAGTGTTTTAACAATGTTAAGACACTGCGGGGCTGGGATTCATGGTCATCGCGAACCGCACCGGCCGACATTACATGATGCCAGAAGATGGGCAGCGCTAACGGCGCTAGGCCAGGGGATAACACGACAGCGCAGACTCCTGTACAGCAAATAACAACGCTCGGGAGGCTGCACCCAGCACCAAGGTGGGATTCTTGACACCTGTGCTGCGTCTCATTACAAAGGGAACTCGCGCCTCCATTACACAGTTTGACTGTATAAAGGGCTGAATGTTATACGTGTTCCATTCAGCGTGTGCAAGGAGAAAAATTACAAGAGCAACCTTTGACTTGCGCAGCACTGCTGCTGCATAAGCTGTGGCTCTTCTACTTTGTAACCCCTGAGGGGGGGTTAAAGGTGACTTTTGAAATCGGTTCAATTAGGCTTCGGCCTACACTCTGCTCCACCTGCAGAGCCCGGGCTCCAACAACGCTAGTCGCTGTCCGGAAGTGCTGGCTGCACAGAGCCAAACACCTCGCCAATGTGTCAGTGGGGTCCAGCACCGCCAGCTGTTCCCCTGCTGTGTAGCCGGCAACGTGTCCTGCAAAAGCCACGCAGACACAACAGACCCAAAGCTGCCGCCAGTGCAGGCTTCGGCCTACACTCCCCTCCCCCTGCTCCTCCTCCTCCTGCTCCTCCTCCTGCTGTCCCTGGGCTCTAACACACCGCCAGTTGGGGCCCAGATGTGCTAGCTGCACAGAGAAAAACACCAGCCAATGTGTCAGTGGGGTCCAGCACCGCCAGCTGTTCCCCTGCTGTGCAGCCGGCAACGTGTCCTGCAAAAGCCACGCAGACACAAGAACTGAAATTGAAGGGAACCTGTCCCCCCTCCCCCAGGCGTTTTTACGTTATCCAGCCACCTTGTACAGCGGTAATGCTGCATGTGTGCAAGGTGGCTCAGAAACGTATTCTCCTCGCACATGTGGAACTGAAAACACGTCTGAAATGTGTCCTCTGTGTGACCATTTAACCGTCCCGGTGGTGTGACTTTCCTTTGTAATGACACGCTGCAACCCCCTTGGTAGCGCTGCCCGTCTTCTGGCATCATTGTTTGGCTGGCTGCGCCTCTGCGGCCGCCCTGACCCACACAACGCCCCTCGGTGTCTTATTTATTGGGACTGCGAGGGTGTGATTCATGGGCAGGATCAGTGCATCAGTTCGCCTGTCCCTCCTCTCCTTCCGCCTTCTTCGGACTGTGCGGCTTCATGGCCGTGGCATGCGATAAGGGATCAGATGACGCCGCACAGTCTGAAGCGGGTGTAAGGACCCGAGTGTGAGAGGCCAACATATGTGCTGCGCCAGGCCCTGAATCCCAGCCCCGCAGTGTTTTAACAATGTTAAGACACTGCGGGGCTGGGATTCATGGTCATCGCGAACCGCACCGGCCGACATTACATGATGCCAGAAGATGGGCAGCGCTAACGGCGCTAGGCCAGGGGATAACACGACAGCGCAGACTCCTGTACAGCAAATAACAACGCTCGGGAGGCTGCACCCAGCACCAAGGTGGGATTCTTGACATCTGTGCTGCGTCTCATTACAAAGGGAACTCGCGCCTCCAACACAGTTTGACTGTATAAAGGGCTAAATGTTATACGTGTTTCATTCAGCGTGTGCAAGGAGAAAAATTAAAAGAGCAACCTTTGACTTGTGCAGCACTACTGCTGCATAAGCTGTGGCTCTTCTACTTTCTAACCCCTGAGGGGGGGTTAAAGGTGACCTTTGAAATCGGTTCAAGTAGGCTTCGGCCTACACTCTGCTCCCCCTGCAGAGCCCGGGCTCCAACACCGATCGTTGCTGTCCGGAAGTGCTGGCTGCACAGAGCCAAACACCTCGCCAATGTGTCAGTGGGGTCCAGCACCGCCAGCTGTTCCCCTGCTGTGTAGCCGGCAACGTGTCCTGCAAAAGCCACGCAGACACAACAGACCCAAAGCTGCCGCCAGTGCAGGCTTCGGCCTACACTCCCCTCCCCCTGCTCCTCCTCCTCCTGCTCCTCCTCCTGCTGACCCTGGGCTCTAACAAACCGCCAGTTGGGGCCCAGATGTGCTAGCTGCACAGAGAAAAACACCTCGCCAATGTGTCAGTGGGGTCCAGCACCGCCAGCTGTTCCCCTGCTGTGCAGCCGGCATCGTGTCCTGCAAAAGCCACGCAGACACTTGCTCTTGTACCTTCTGCTCCCCATCCTGGTTCCAGTACCGTCAGCTGGTTCCGGGCAGAGCCTTTGGCTTAGGTGCCTCCCTTTGGTATCCGAGTTCCACCAACGTCAGGTGGTCCTTGGTAGTGCTTTCAGGCACGGGTACCTCCTGCTTAGTAACCGGGTTCCAGTAACGTCAGCTGGTCCTCGGTAGTTCCATTGGCTCTTGGACCTTCGGCTACCCATCCGGGTTCCAGCACCGTCAGCTGGTTCTCGGCAGTGTCTTTTGCTCTTGTACCTTCTGCTCCCCATCCTGGTTCCAGTACCGTCAGCTGGTTCCGGGCAGAGCCTTTGGCTTAGGTGCCTCCCTCTGGGTATCCGAGTTCCACCAACGTCAGGTGGTCCTTGGTAGTGCTTTCAGCACAGGTACCTCCTGCTTAGTAACCGGGTTCCAGTAACGTCAGCTGGTCCTCGGTAGTTCCATTGGCTCTTGGACCTTCGGGTAGCCATCCGAGTTCCAGTTCCATCAGCTGGTTCTCGGCATTTTCTCAGCCTTCTTGTACCTTCTGCTACATTTCCAAGTTCAAGAGACTAAACACAATGACCCAGAAGACCACCCCTAAGATGACGACGACACCAGAGACGACAACCACCGTGATGACGACGACCCTGGAGACGATGACCCCGAAGACCACCCCGATGACGACGACCCCGGAGACGACGACCCTGAAGACCACCCCGATGACGACGACCCCGGAGACGACGACCCTGGAGACGACGACGACCTGGAAGACCGAGAAGCAGAAGAACAAGAGGCTGCAGAACAAAGAGCAGAAGAACATTAAGCATAACACTAAATATCAGAGCAAAAAATATTATCTAAATTATAAGCAGAAGAAGACTAAGCAGTGTATGGGGGTGAGTCCGTTCCTCCTCGTGGTGCCCCTGGATAAAGCCTGATGCTGCAGGCCAAACTGAACGCGGACAAATGTAACTGTTTTGTGACAGGCAGAACGGAAGGTGTAATCTTCAAACTTTTATAGATAACAACTACGGGAATGCCTGTCACAAATAAGAATATGATGAAGAAGTTGAATATGATGAAGATAATAGTAAAATAAAAAGAATATGAACAATGTAACCCAAAAAATAATAGGTAGAAGATGAAGAAGAAGATGAATAAGGTGAAGAAGTTGATGTCAAAGAAGCTGATGATGAGGATAATTAAGAAGAAAGCGTGGGAGAAGTAAAAAAGAAGGTGAAGGGCGTGGAAGTAGTGAAACATCAATATCTGACATAAAAAAAAAAAAAAAAACATAGTCAAATTCTTTCTAACGCCGAACTTCATAAAAAAAAATAAAAAATCCTGCTATTCTATTACATTGGGCTAAACCTCTGTCCCTTTAATATCTCCGCCACGTCCCCCAATACATCCTACAATATTCTTAGTTGTTTTCCTTCATGTAGAATGAACCTACAAGTGTATAAAGGGTTTATTTTAATTCCGATATTTTCGTCCCATTGACTTGCATTGGGATCGGGTATCGGTATCGGATTGGATTCCGATACTGTGACGGTATCGGCCGATACTTTCCGATACCGATACTTTCCGATATCGGAAAGTATCGCTCAACACTAATTATTAGCGAAAAACCTATGAGGGAACTGTGGATGGTGGAGTCTTCTATTATCAGCTTCCAATAAATGCATTTCTTGCAAACATATGATGTCAGCACGTGATTTTTTAAATTCCATCCATAACATGGAACGTTTCATAGGTGAATTGAGGCCTCTAACATTCAAGGACATAAACTGTATATTCATGTCTAAATAACAAACTTTGCAGCAGGCCCCAACACACCAAGCCCCTCCACCATAACAGCTAATTAGGTCCCCAGCATAAATATAAAGCCATAAGTTATATATCTTTATGAACTGAACAGAGATGCAAATGTCAATCATCACATTAGAATGCTCAATAGTCAAGAAAAAAGAAAAGTAAAAGAGTCATAAAAAAGGGAAAAAAATAGAAAAAATAGAAAAAACAGCATGTCACGATTGGACTGGCGAGTAAACTGGGATCAGTGGCACCTTTCCTGGCCCTAGCACTAGGGGGCGCCTTAACTTGCCCTCTTCCCCGGGAAACCTCAGATGGTGAGGATGCCGGGGCCTCCGCCCTTGCCCTGTCTCCTAACTGCAGCCCTGCGTCTGTCCCCTTACCCATCCGGGGAAGAGAGGAGCTACTGTGTACCGAAGTACACCAACCTGACAAACAGGGGAACCAAGACAAGGGTAAAAGAAAACTCCACTCACACAAAATATACTCTCACAAATAACAGAGGTATTCACCAGGGTGTGAAGGAAGGGGGAAGAAATTAAGGCAGGTAAAGATGAGGAATTTCCAAGCGTACAAACCAAACAACTGTCGGACAATAAACTCCTCACTACTCCAGGTCTATCTAGCAAGTGCTATCTCAGACAAAGATCTGGCCTGAAGGCCTAGCTTCTATTGGAGAGGGGAGTGGCTAACCAAGCACAGCTGAATGCAGGGATTACCACATGGCCAATTAACCCCTGTCCTGCTGAAAGAAAACAAACACCTTATTATTATTATTATTTATTTATATAGCACCATTAATTCCATGGTGATGTACATGAGAAGGGGTTACATCAAAATACAAATATCACTTACAGTAAACAAAACTAACAATGACAGACTGGCACAGAGGGAAGAGGACCCTGCCCTTGCGGGCTTACATTCTACAGGATTATGTGGAAGGAGACAGTAGGTCGAGGGTTGCAGTAGCTCCAATGGTGTTGAGGTGGCCGTGCGGTCTTTACAGGCTGTAAGCTTCCTTGAAGAGGTGGGTTTTCAGGTTTCTTTTGAAGGATCCAAAAGTAGTGGATAACCGGATGTTTTGGGGCACTGAACACATTCAATATACTGGAGAAGTGCTTCTTCTCAGCGGTGGAGCAGGAGCCATAAGATGCTGCGGTCTTCTGGTATTACTCTGTCGTGGTAACTCTGTGACACAGCAGTACTCAAAACATAATCCAAACAACTGGATGCACAAAAAAAATGCACATCCTCAAGTACCATCCAAAGAATGCAGAAAAATAACTGCAATGGGGTAAGGGAGCTTTTCTAACTCTACTGAGATCCTCAGCAGAGTTGCCCATAGTCACAGGTTTCTAGGAACAGTGAGATCAGGATACAAATCCGAGCAATCTTCCACCAGCTCCAGAAAATGGACATTTCCAGTCTTCCGCCTTATATTTGAGACCATTCTGGGTCCAACTTTTCCCCTAGGCGCTTGTCGCTGTGCAAAAGGGATATTCCAATCTTTGAGTCTGTCTTCAGCTTGTTTAGGGGTTCAGCAAGCAATTATTCTCTCCTCATGCATAATCAACAGTTTCACTGGGTTAAAGCCCCATCTATATTTGGTGCCCACATCATGCAGAGCTTTACATACATGTGCATATTCACGCCTCTTGGCCAGAGTCACTGCAGATAAGTCCGGGAAAACTTGTAGCCTAGGTGTTGCATCTCCTGGGGCAGAGTCAGATTTTTCCTCATTCTTTGCATGAATACATCCTTGGTGGTAAAAAAGTGTATTCTTGCCAGCGTGTCTCTAGGCAGATCTTGATCCACGTGTTTTGGTTTGGGGGTTCTATGAAGCCTAAAAACCGCCAAATCTCTAATGGACATTTCAGGGAGAACAGCCTTTAAAAAGTTATGTAGGAAAGCAGGCAAATCCTTATCAAAGACATCCTCAGGGATCCCTCTCACCCAAAAGTTATTCCTGCGCGATCTATCCTCCAAGTTGTATGTTTTATCACTGACACAATCCAATTCTTCCTTTAAGGCATCATTTTCGTCGACTAGTGCATTGAAAGAAGTGGCTCTCTAAGCATATTATGCATGTCCTCTTTTAAATAAGCCCTCAAAGAGGAAAGAAACTCCTGCATATCCAACTTAGTGAGTGGGGCAGAGTGGTGTTGATGAATCCCCTCTGTGCCTGCACCTCTTGCAGAGCCCCCAGCAGAGCGTGAGGAGCCTGAAGGGGACGCACTCACCATTTTACCTTTTCCTTTGGTGGACTTCTCCCTCTCAAAGAAGTAGGGCAATCTCGGCCAGGATCCCCTCTTCTGTGATCTGCTGTGTGTCATCACGTGTCTGGGTGGTTGTAGGAGCTGTGGGTGAGTAGCTGGAGGAAGCTGGGTGCCGAATTGAGCCGGGATGGGCTGCTAAAGGTCCTGGGCTGCAGGAGCTCTGCAACTGTGCAGCTGCCACACTTGCTAACAGGCCACACACCCTGAAAATGCGATGATTTACCCAACTGTGACCGAATTTTGCTGACTTTGAGTAAAAATGTTCGAGAAGCTGAACACGAATCCGAATGTGCTGCATTTGTGCATTTTTCGAACAAGTTCGCTCATCTCTAGTTGTCATTTGTGATGTTAACCTGGGTTATTTCTCTAGTGCATAGTACAAAGAGGCTTGTTTGGAACATCTGGGGCAGGTTTTACGGGCAGCCTGAAAGATGGGTAGGTCTGGCTGCCCACACACCTCAACTCTGGGTGTAGTTTAGATGTTAAAATGGAGTCTGTTTGACACATGGTCTGTTTGTATGGAGGAAGACGTCCTCCTGTGTGTTATCTCCAGATTGAGCTGGTATAGTGGATGCTATTCAGCCTCTGTGACTAGGACTGGCTGTAAAGAGACTTTGTCAAGTACTGTTTATTTTGGTTTGCTTGCACTGAAATGCCGTTTGATTTTCCTTTGCTTGTGGTTAGTTTATGAGGCACCAATAAACCAGAATGGACATTTAAATGGAAACGCTTCCTAAGTTGCTTCACAACACACCCAAGTAAGTAGCAACACCACAATGCCTAAAAAGACAGACACTGTCAGATCAAAATCCTCTGTTGGGAGTTTTGTCTGAATCACGTTTTTCAGAGATTTACATGGAAACCCCAGTGTAAGCGCTCAGCGCAGAGCGCAGGGTAAACGTGCACTGAGCCTTACTTATCTTTGGGAGGCAGAATTAGCAAATCAACAGCAGGTCAAGAATTGGTTTTATTTCTCGTGCTGTGCAAGTTATTATATGACTGTATTCTTTTGGTTGGTGCGATTACAGTGATATTAGATTGATATAATTTTTATGTTTGGCTGCTGTCACACACTAAAAAATGCTTTTTATTGCAAAAAAATAGTTTTTGCATAGCCATATATTGAGAGCTATAATTTTTCCATATTTCTGCTGACAGTCATTTGAGGGCTTGTTTGGATGAGTTGACATTTTTATTGGTACCATTTCCGGACACAACATTTTTTGATCACTTTCTATATAGATTTTTGGGAGGCAGAATGAACAAAAAACAGCAATTCAGGATTTTTTTATGCCATTCTACGTGTGTTGAAATTGATCAGGCAACGTTATTCTTCTGGTCAGTGATACCACATTTGTATTTTTTTTTATGTCTTTGCGCTTTTACACAAAAACTATTTTATAGAAAAAAGAAGTAGTTTTGCATCGCTATAGTCTTGGAGCATAACGTTTTTTACACTGATGGAGCTGTATTTTGGCTTGTTTTTTGCAGGATAAGATGGCATTTTCAGTTATACAATTTTTATTTACATTTGTCTTTTTGATCGTGTTTTTTTCAACTTTTTGTTCAGCAATATGATGAAAAAGCATAGTTTTTTGCCTCAATTTTTTTATGATGTTCATTGAAGGGTTTAGCTTGTGTGACCACTTTATAGATCGGGTCATTCAGATACGGCGATACAAATATGTTTACTTTTTTTCATAAAAATTCTCATTTATGTATGCAATATGTTATTTTTTCTATTTTGTTATTTTTTTAAAAAGCATATATTTTTACAACTTATTTCATATTTCTTTTTTTATTTACTTAGTCCCTTTGCGGTACTTTTATTTTTGCAGTCTGATTGCTGTTATAAAGCAGTGCAGTGCACTGACACACAATCTTGTTAGGTCTTCTTCTGAGCAAGGTCTAACAAGCTTGCTAACCTGGTGACCCAGATGTCATCATGATGACGCCGTGTCATCATCACAATAATTGAGTCCTTGCGATGTAATCATGGTTGCTCCGATCAGAAGGGAGAGGGAGTCCCCTACCTCTCACTGCCATACAAATGTTGTGAACGATAGTGATCTCAGCACTTAGGGGATTAAACCTTCAGGAGTGATGCCAGCACCACTCCTGGCAGTCAAAGCTGGGTGTCAGCTGTCAAATTGGCTGAACACAGCTTCTGTGGGTGCAAAATCACCATGATGTATCCAAGCATCCAAGGTCGGTGAAGTCCTTCCCAACTAGCACGTATGGCTACATCTAAGGTCGTAAAGGAATTAACCTCTGGGCTATTTTCATTTTTTTGTTTTTGCTTCTTCCTCCCCTTCTTCTAAGAGTCATACCTTTTTCTTTCAATACAGCAGTATGAGGGCTTGTTTTTTGTGGGACAAGTGTCACGCACAGTGTAGGACAGATTAAGTGCAACACAAAGGGATAACGGGAAGGGGGGCCCAACACTAGGGAAGCGGGGAGTGGAGACCCCCTGTAACATCACCCTGTCTTTCCTATCATCCCTCTATAGGTTCCACACCTATCAATGAGCAGGATATCTAAAACCCTGCCTGACCCTGGCAATAAGCTCTGCATCGGGAAGGACAGGATGCCACTAGTCAATCCCCACTACCACTAAAGACAGCTAGGATACACAAACCAAGGGAACACTTAGCTTGAGAGGAATCATAGAGAAATACCAACGTCCTCCAAACTCTAAAAAGGATGATAGCCTACTGCTACTGCTCCAAGCCTCAACAGGAAAATGCAAATATCACTCCCAACAAGAAGTTGGGAGTTATAAACATCCGGATCCAGGTGTGACAATTAGGGCCAGGGGAGGTGGCCACTGGGCCCTAGCGTCAGAAGGACCAGGCAGAAGTCAGCCAAGCAAACTGCTGAGAGCCTCTGCAGCCAGATGCAGTGCAACTGTCTGCAGCCTATGACACATCCGTGACAACAAGTACTTTTGAATGGCACCATTGATTTTACCATAAAGTGTGCTGGAAAAGGGGAAAAAATCCAATTCAATAATTGTTTTGGGGGTATTTTATTTACCATGTTCACTATATGGTAAAACTGACCTGGCAGTATGATAAGGTCAGTATGAGTATTCAGATACCAAACCTGTGTAGTTTACGTTTTTATGTAAGTGATGAAAAAATGTTTTTGCATTTGTCACCATTTTCCGAGACCCATAGCATTTTTTGTAAAGGATCTGGGGCTGGGTGATGACTTATTTTTAGCAAACTGAGTAGATATTTTTACTGATACTATTTTGGGGTAGATATGATGTTTTGATTTCATCTTATTTCATGTTATTGCAATGTTGCGGCTGCTAAAAAGTAAAGCTTTTGCTCGTTATGCTGTTTACCTATCTGATTAATTTATTTTTATATTTTGATAGATTGGTCAATTCTGAACACAGCAATACTAAATATGTGTGTTTTTAAAAAACCTTTGTTTTGTTTTCAATGGGACAAAAGGGAGTGATTTGAAATTGTTTTTTTCATAGTATTAAAAACTTTTTGATTACTTTATTTAATAGTCCCCTTAGAAAACTTGAAGCTGTGATCACCCAATCACTTGTGCTATAGCTATGTATAGCTAAAATCACAACCTCCAATGAATGTTGGCCATGAGCTGACATTCACAGGAGGATCGCAATGACGGACACAGGGGTTTTCTGCACACCCCTGGCTGTCATGACAACCCATAGGCGCCTCGATGACAAGGACACTAATGGGTGGCCGGAATGAAACTTTCCTGGCCGGCGCGTGTTAAATACCACTGTTAGAGATTGACAGCATAATTTAACTGGTTGATAGCCATGGGAGGAGCACCGATCCACTCGTGGCTGTTAAAGGAAAATGACAGCTGATTAAACCAGCTGTCAAGTGCAGGAAAAAATGCAAGCTCATTGTCGGAGCCCCCATAAAATTCAGGGGCATGACATATGATGTAACTGAAAGAAAAAATAGAAGAAAGTTTTTCAAAATATTAAAAAAGAAAACAGTTTGAATTAACCTAATTTTTCCCAATCCAAACATAAACAAATTTAATAAACAAAAAATAATCATATTACCACATCCATAAAAGGGCAATCTGGCAAAATATAAAATACTTAATCCATAAGGTAATCAGATAATTGAAAAAAAAATCACCAGAATTGCTGTTTTTTGGTCACAATACTTCTCACATAGAATGCAATATTAAGTCCTTACACAGCTCCATTGACAGAAAAATAAAAAAGCTGTTTGTCTCGGAGAATGGAGAAACAAACATCTTTTTTCCAACAAAGCTCATCATCTAAAATAAATTTAAACAGTATGTAAGTGTGATATCACCTAATCATACTGAACTGGAAAATCATGATTCTGAGTCATTTTTACTACAGAAAGAAACAAAAAAACAAACTCAAAAGCCATGTCTGAATTGTTGTACTTTAGGTCACCATTTAATCTCAGTTGAAATTTGCTCCTTGTACTTTGAATGGTAAAAATAATAGCGCCTTTCAAAGCTGCAAGTCGTCCTACATAATCAAGCCCTCATGTGGCTATGTCAAAAGGAAAATGGCTCTTGAAAAAAGGGGAGGAAAACATGAAATTACAAAAATGAACAATGGTTGCATCTTTAACCCCTTCATGACATGCACCATACGAGTCGAAAGTGGGTGAATGGAGCAGGGTCACGGACTGAGCCCACCTCATAACTATCTGGTCATTTCTGTGGGTTGCCTTTAACTGTGCCCACAATTGATAAAGTAATATGCGCCTTCATAGGGGCGCATAATTCCTTGCGAATATCGGCATGCCTGTGACATGGTGACATGACAGCAGGTCGCAGATGGGTTGCTATGACAGCCGGCAGTTCGCTGAAGACCCTCGTGCTTGTCATTATGAATCTCCTTTGAAACCCTGCCTGTGGCCGAGCTTTAAGGCTATGTGCACATGTTGCAGGTTTTGATGTGGATCCGCAGCATTTTTGGATGTGTGGAATTGCATCAAATCCACAGGTTAGTGCACAAGCAATGTTAGTCAATGGGAAATTGGAAATTGAAAATCGTTGTGCACATGCTGCAGAAAAAAATGCTCGGATTTGCAGTGTTTTATTTTCTGCAGCATGTCAATTCTTTTTGCGAATCAGCAGCGTTTCTGCACCCATTGACTTCCATTGTGTCAGGCAAATGCTTTGTGCGAAAGACCTTTGTGACGTCATGGTCGCGTGACCGCGACATCATCTCAGGTGATTCGCGCAATGCATCCCTGGGAATGGAAGCCGCCGCGTGCACTGCTGAGAGACAGGAGGACTCCGGAGGCCATCAGATGGTAAGTATATCCCTATTTTTTATTATAATTCTTTTTTTTACAGGAATATGGTACCCAGGGCTTGGAGTAGAGTCTCCTCTCCTCCAGACCCTGGGTACCATCCGGGACCGCTCCCTGCTCCATATGCGGCGACCGCAGAGCTCCGCACATGCCGTATAAGACGACACCTGCCGTTTAAGATGACCCCTGACTAATACGGAGAGTATATCCCAAACTCTATATGTTGGGGGTCGTCTTATACACCAGAAAATAGGGTGTCTACTAGTGTTGAGCATTCCGATACCGCAAATATCGGGTATCGGCTGATATTCGCTGTATCGGAATTCCGATACCGAGTTCCGATATTTTTGTGATATCGGAAATCGGAATCGGAAGTTCCCAGTGTATGGTTCCCAGGGTCTGGAGGAGAGGAGACTCTCCTTCAGGCCCTGGGATCCATATTCATGTAAAAAATAAAGAATAAAAATAAAAATATGGATATACTCACCCGTCCGACGGAGCCTGGACCTTAGCGGTGCAACCTGCAGCCTCCATTCCTAAGAATGCAGTGAGTGTACAGGACCTGCGATGACGTCGCGGTCTTGTGATTTGTCGCGTGACCGCTCATGTGACCGCCTACGTGACCGTGACATCATCGAAGGTCCTTCACTCACTGCATTCTTAGGAATGGAGGCTGCCGGTTGCACCGCTAAGGTCCGGGCTCCGTCAGAGGGGTGAGTATATCCATATTTTTTATTTTTATTCTTTATTTTTTACATGATTATGGATCCCAGGGCCTGAAGGAGAGTTTCCTCTCCTTCAGACCCTGGGAACCATCCAGGATACCTTCCGATATTTGTGTCCCATTGACTTGTATTGGTATCGGGTATCGGTATCGGCGATATCCGATATTTTTTGGATATCGGCCGATCCAATCCGATTCCGATACTTTTGAATATCGGAAGGTATCGCTCAACACTAGTGTCTACCTATCCCATATCTATCTAGATAGATAGATAGATAGATAGACAGATATGGGATAGATAGATGATATTTATCTATCTCATATCTATCTCTCATCTCTCTCTCTCATCTATCTTTCTGTGTGTAAACATTATTGTTCATTGGAGTATGTAAATGAAGAAGTTGGCCAAGAAATGAGATCATAATTCTTTTTTTGTTAACCCCTTCATGACCCAGCCTATTTTGGCCTTAATGACCTTGCCGTTTTTTGCAATTCTGACCAGTGTCCCTTTATGAGGTAATAACTCAGGAACGCTTCAACGGATCCTAGCGATTCTGAGATTGTTTTTTCGTGACATATTGGGCTTCATGTTAGTGGTAAATTTAGGTCGACAATTTCTGAGTTTATTTGTGAAAAAAACGGAAATTTGGCGAAAATTTTGAAAATTTCGCAATTTTCACATTTTGAATTTTTATTCTGTTAAACCAGAGAGTTATGTGACACAAGATAGTTAATAAATAACGTTTCCCACATGTCTACTTTACATCAGCACAATTTTGGAAACAAATTTTTTTTTTGCTAGGAAGTTATAAGGGTTAAAATTTGACCAGTGATTTCTCATTTTTACAACAAAATTTACAAAACCATTTTTTTTAGGGACCACCTCACATTTGAAGTCATTTTGAGGGTTCTATATGGCTGAAAATACCCAAAAGTGACACCATTCTAAAAACTGCACCCCTCAAGGTGCTCAAAACCACATTCTAGAAGTTTATTAACCCTTCAGGTGTTTCACAGCAG
Organism: Ranitomeya variabilis; assembly: GCF_051348905.1. Taxonomy (NCBI): domain Eukaryota; kingdom Metazoa; phylum Chordata; class Amphibia; order Anura; family Dendrobatidae; genus Ranitomeya; species Ranitomeya variabilis. Next base: position 477,584,257 of record NC_135237.1, read on the forward strand.
CAGAAGCAACATGGAAGTAAAAAATGAACATTTAACTTTTTAGTCACAAAAATGATCTTTTAGCAACAATTTTTTTATTTTCCCAAGGGTAAAAGGAGAAACTGGACCACGGACGTTGTTGTCCAATTTGTCCTGAGTACGCTGATACCTCATATGTGGGGGTAAACCACTGTTTGGGCGCACGGCAGGTCTCGGAAGGGAAGGAGCGCCATATGACTTTTTCAATGAAAAATTGGCTCCAATCTTTAGCGGACACCATGTCGCGTTTGGAGAGCCCCCGTGTGCCTAAACATTGGAGCTCCCCCACAAGTGACCCCATTTTGGAAACTAGACCCCCCAAGGAACTTATCTAGAAGCATAGTGAGCACTTTAAACCCCCAGGTGCTTCACAAATTGATCCGTAAAAATGAAAAAGTACTTTTTTTTCACAAAAAAATTATTTTAGCCTCAATTTTTTCATTTTCACATGGGCAACAGGATAAAATGGATCCTAAATTTTGTTGGGCAATTTCTCCTGAGTACACCAATACCTCACATGTGGGGGTAAACCACTGTTTGGGCACATGGTAAGGCTCGGAAGGGAAGGAGCGCCATTTGACTTTTTGAATGAAAAATTATCTCCATCGTTAGCGGACACCATGTCGCGTTTGGAAAGCCCCTGTGTGCCTAAACATTGGAGCTCCTCCACAAGTGACCCCATTTTGGAAACTAGACCCCCCAAGGAACTCATCTAGAGGCATATTGAGCACTTTAAACCCCCAGGTGCTTCACAAATTGATCCGCAAAAATGAAAAAGTACTTTTTTTTCACACAAAATTTCTTTTAGCCTCAATTTTTTCATTTTCACATGGGCAACAGGATAAAATGGATCCTAAAATTTGTTGGGCAATTTCTCCTGAGTATGCCGATACCTCATATGTGGGGGTAAACCACTGTTTGGGTGCACGGCAAGGCTCGGAAGGGGAGGCGTGCCATTTGACTTTTTGAATGGAAAATTAGCTCCAATCGTTAGCGGACACCATGTCGCATTTGGAGAGCCCCTGTGTGCCTAAACATTGGAGCTCCCCTACAAGTGACCCCATTTTGGAAACTAGACCCCCCAAGAAACTTATCTAGATGCATAGTGAGCACTTATAACCCCCAGGTGCTTCACAGAAGTTTATAACAAAGAGCCGTGAAAATAAAAAAATAATTTTTCTTTCCTCAAAAATGATTTTTAGCCCAGAATTTTTTATTTTCCCAAGGGTAATAGGAGAAATTGGACCCCAAATGTTGTTGTCCAGTTTGTCCTGAGTACGATGATACCCCATATGTGGGGGTAAACCACTGTTTGGGCGCACGGCAGGGCTCGGAAGGGAAGGCACGCCATTTGGCTTTTTGAATGGAAAATTAGCTCCAATCATTAGCGGACACCATGTCGCGTTTGGAGAGCCCCTGTGTGCCTAAACATTGGAGCTCCCGCACAAGTGACCCCATTTTGGAAACTAGACCTCCCAAGGAACTAATCTAGATGTGTGGTGAGCACTTTGAACCCCCAAGTGCTTCACAGAAGTTTATAACGCAGAGCCATGAAAATAAAAAATAATTTTTCTTTTCTCAAAAATGATTTTTTAGCCCACAATTTTTTATTTTCCCAAGGGTAACAGGAGAAATTGGACCCCAAAAGTTGTTGTCCAGTTTCTCCTGAGTACGCTGATACCCCATATGTGGGGGTAAACCACTGTTTTGGCACACGTCGGGGTTCGGAAGGGAAGTAGTGACGTTTTGAAATGCAGACTTTGATGGAATGCTCTGCGGGCGTCAGGTTGCGTTTGCAGAGCCCCTGATGTGCCTAAACAGTAGGAACTCCCCACAATTGACTCCATTTTGGAAACTAGACCCCCAAGTTCCCCAAGGGAACTTATCTAGATGTGTAGTGAGCACTTTGAACCCCCAAGTGCTTCACAGAAGTTTATAACGCAGAGCCGTGAAAATAAAAAATGTGTTTCCTTTCCTCAAAAATATTTTTTTAGCCCAGAATTTTTTTATTTTTTCAAGAGTAACAGGAGAAATTGGACCCCAAAAGTTGTTGTCCAGTTTCTCCTGAGTACGCTGATACCCCATATGTGGGGGTAAACCACTGTTTTGGCACACGTCGGGGTTCGGAAGGGAAGTAGTGACGTTTTGAAATGCAGACTTTGATGGAATGCTCTGCGGGCATCAGGTTGCATTTTCAGAGCCCCTGATGTGCCTAAACAGTAGGAACTCCCCACAAGTGACTCCATTTTGGAAAATAGACCCCCAGGGAACTTATCTAGATGTGTGGTGAGCACTTTGAACCCCCAAGTGCTTCACAGAAGTTTATAACGCAGAGCCGTGAAAATAATAAATGTGTTTCCTTTCCTCAAAAATATTTTTTTAGCCCAGAATTTTTTATTTTTGCAAGAGTAACAGGAGAAATTGGACCCCAAAAGTTGTTGTCCAGTTTCTCCTGAGTACGCTGATACCCCATATGTGGGGGTAAACCACTGTTTGGGCACATGCCGGGGCTCGGAAGGGAAGTAGTGACGTTTTGGAATGCAGACTTTGATGGAATGGTCTGCGGGCATCATGTTACGTTTGCAGAGCCCCTGATATGCCTAAACAGTAGAAACCCCCCACAAGTGACCCCATTTTGGAAACTAGACCCTCCAAGAAACTTATCTAGATGTGTGGTGAGCACGTTGAACCCCCAAGTGCTTCACAGAAGTTTACAACGCAGAGCCGTGAAAATAAAAAATAATTTTTCTTTCCTCAAAAAAGATGTTTTAGCAAGCAATTTTTTATTTTCACAAGGGTAACAGGAGAATTTGGACCCCAATATTTGTTGCCCAGTTTGTTGTTAGTACGCTGATACCCCATATGTGGGGGTAAACCACTGTTTGGGCACACGTCAGGGCTCGGAAGGGAAGTAGTGACATTTGAAATGCAGACTTTGATGGAATGGTCTGCGGGCATCACATTGCATTTGCAGAGCCCCTGATGTGCCTAAACAGTAGAAACACCCCACAAGTGACCCCATTTTGGAAACTAGACCCCCGAAGGAACTTATCTAGATGTGTGGTGAGCACTTTCAACCCCCAAGTGCTTCACAGAAGTTTATAACGCAGAGCCGTGAAAATAAAAAATAATTGTTCTTTCCTCAAAAATTATGTTTTAGCAAGTAATTTTTTATTTTTGCAAGGGTAACAGGAGAAATTGGACCCCAACAGTTGTTGCCCAGTTTGTCCTGAGTACGCTGGTACCCCAAATGTGGGGGTAAACCACTGTTTGGGCGCACGTCGGGGCTTGGAAGGGCGGGAGCACCATTTGACTTTTTGAACGCAAGATTGGCTGGAATCAATGGTGGCGCCATGTTGCGTTTGGAGACCCCTGATGTGCCTAAACAGTGGAAACCCCTCAATTCTAACTTCAACACTAACCCCAACACACCCCTAATCCTAATCCCAACTGTAGCCATAACCCTAATCACAACCCTAACCCCAACAAACCCCTAACCACAACCCTAACCGCAACACACCCGGAACCCTAATTCCAACCCTAATCCTAACCCTAATCCCAACCGTAACCCTAATCCCAACCCTAACCACAACTGTAACCCCAACACACCCCTAACCCTATCCGTAACCCTAACCACAAGCCTAATCTTAACCCTATTTCAAACCCTAGCCCTAATTCCAACCCTAACTCTAATTCCAACCCTAACCCTAAGGCTATGTGCCCACGTTGCGGATTCGTGTGAGATTTTTCCGCACGATTTTTGAAAAATCTGCAGGTAAAAGGCACTGCGTTTTACCTGCGGATTTACAGCAGATTTCCAGTGTTTTTTTGTGCGGATTTCACCTGCGGATTCCTATTGAGGAACAGGTGTAAAACGCTGCGGAATCCGCACAAAGAATTGACATGCTGCGGAAAATACAACGCAGCGTTTCTGCACGGAATTTTCCGCACCATGGGCACAGCGGATTTGGTTTTCCTTAGGTGTACATGGTACTGTAAACCTGATGGAAAACTGCTTCGAATTCGCAGCGGCCAATACGCTGCGGATCCGCGGCCAATCCGCTGCCAATCCGCTGCGGATCCGCGGCCAATCCGCTGCGGATCCGCGGCCAATCCGCTGCCGATCCGCTGCCGATCCGCGGCCGATCCGCTGTGGATCCGCTGCCGATCCGCTGCGGATCCGTGGCCGATCCGCTCTGTGTGCACATGCCATAACCCTACCCCTAACCCTAACCCTACCCGTAACCCTAACCCTAACCCTAGTTCTAACCCTAGTTCTAACCCTAACCCTAGTGGAAAAAGAAAAAAAAATATTTTCTTTATTTTATTATTGTCCCTACCTATGGGGGTGATAAAGGGGGGGGGTTTATTTATTATTTTTTTATTTTGATCGCTGTGATAGAACCTACCACAGCGATCAAAATGTACTTGGCCGGCCGGCAGATGCGGCGGGCGCACTGCGCATGCGCCCGCCATTTTGGAAGATGGCGGCGCCCAGTGAGGAGGCGTACGGACACCGGGAGGATCGGTAAGTATGAAGGGGTGGTGGGGAGGTGGATTGGAGCACAGGGGGGGTGATTGGAGCACAGGGGGGGTGATCGGAGCACAGGGGGGAGCGGACAGCAGGATGGGGGAGCCGGCAGGCGGACGGAGGGGACCGGAGGACTAACGGAGGACTGGGGGGGCGATCGGTGGGTGTGGGGGGGGTGACTTCAGGTTTTCCAGCCATGGCCGATGATATTGCAGCATCGGCCATGGCTGGATTGTAATATTTCACCAGTTTTTTAGGTGAAATATTACAAATCGCTCTGATTGGCAGTTTCACTTTCAACAGCCAATCAGAGCGATCGTAGCCACGGGGGGGGTGAAGCCACCCCCCCTGGGCTGAAGCACCACTCCCCCTCTCCCTGCAGATCGGGTAAAATAGGAGTTAACCCTTTCACCCGATCTGCAGGGACGCGATCATTCCATGACGCCACATAGGCGTCATGGGTCGGATTGGCACGGGTTTTCATGACGCCTACGTGGCGTCATGGGTCGGGAAGGGGTTAAATAATAGATCTTTATTTAGCTTGCAAAAAAGCATACAAATCCGCATGAAAAAAGCGCATGAAAATCCACATCAAAAACGCGTAGATTTTTACCTGCGTTTTCTGCCAAGAGATGCAGAATCTGCGCAGAAAATTCCACAGGCAAATTTGCAACGTGTGCATATACCCTTAATGTGACTGTTATTTCTGTTATATGCAGCAATGCTATAGCATCGTTGCATATAGCACAAGCGATCAGAGGATTGTGGCTTCAAGTCCGCCAAAGGGACTATTAAAAATAGTGAAAAAAAAGTTTTGCAAAGTCTGAAAAAAATAAAAAAAGACAGAAGTTCAAATCACCGCCCTTTTCCCGACTTAAAGATAAAGAAAGATGTGAAAAAATTTAAAAAATACATATATGTGGTATCGTCACATTCAGAAAACTGAACTATCAAAATATCAATATCAAAATATAAAACTAATTTACCCAGGAAGTAAACACCGTAAACGAAAAAAATTAAAGAACACCAAAATTACATTTTATTGGCCCTTGAAATTACACAAAAAATGTCATATCTTTTCCAAAATGGCATCTGTCAAAACTTAATCTGGCCCTGCAGAAATCAGCTGTTTTAGAGCTGAAAAGTAAAAACATTACAGGTTTCAGAAAATATAGACACAACCCCAACATGATTTTTTTCACCATTAAAATGATTACAAAAAACTGGGCATATCTGGTATCGCCGTAGTCATATTAATGAGGTGAATCGTTTTGTAGGGTAATTTTTATCAAAAAATGTACACCATAAAAAGAATTCCAAAAAAACTATGACAGAATTGTCTTTTTTTTCACAATTTGTTCGAATTTGTAATTTTTCTTCTGTTTTCCAGTGCACTATATGGTAAAACTAGATGTTTCCAGCCAGCTAACGCTCGGCACGCTCATTGCTATCTAATTAACGCTGCTGGTGATTAAACTAAAGTAAATAATGACAACATTCAATAGCGCTTACGCAGGTGATAAATTAAGTTAAAATGAAGTTAATAACAATAGTGTGGTGATGTGTTGGGGGTGGGATTATATGTGGTGATGTGGGGGGGCGGGATTATATGTGGTGATGTGGTGGTGGGTAGTGTTGAGCGATACTTTCCGATATCGGAAAGTATCGGTATCGGAAAGTATCGGCCGATACCGTCAAAATATCGGATCCAATCCGATACCGATACCCGATCCCAATGCAAGTCAATGGGACGAAAATATCGGAATTAAAATAAACCCTTTATAAACTTGTAGGTTCATTCTACATGAAGGAAAACAACTAAGAATAATGTAGGATGTATTGGGGGACGTGGCGGAGATATTAAAGGGACAGAGGTTTAGCCCAATGTAATAGAATAGCAGGATTTTTAATTTTTTTTTATGAAGTTCGGCGTTAGAAAGAATTTGACTATGTTATTTTTTTTTTTTTTTATGTCAGATATTGATGTTTCACTACTTCCACGCCCTTCACCTTCTTTTTTACTTCTCCCACGCTTTCTTCTTAATTATCCTCATCATCAGCTTCTTTGACATCAACTTCTTCACCTTATTCATCTTCTTCTTCATCTTCTACCTATTATTTTTTGGGTTACATTGTTCATATTCTTTTTATTTTACTATTATCTTCATCATATTCAACTTCTTCATCATATTCTTATTTGTGACAGGCATTCCCGTAGTTGTTATCTATAAAAGTTTGAAGATTACACCTTCCGTTCTGCCTGTCACAAACCAGTTACATTTGTCCGCGTTCAGTTTGGCCTGCAGCATCAGGCTTTATCCAGGGGCACCACGAGGAGGAACGGACTCACCCCATACACTGCTTAGTCTTCTTCTGCTTATAATTTACATAATATTTTTTTGCTCTGATATTTTGTGTTATGCTTAATGTCCTTCTGCTCTTTGTTCTGCAGCCTCTTGTTCTTCTGCTTCTCGGTCTTCCAGGTCGTCGTCGTCTCCAGGGTCGTCGTCTCCGGGGTCGTCGTCATCGGGGTGGTCTCCGGGGTCGTCGTCATCGGGGTGGTCTTCAGGGTCATCGTCTCCAGGGTCGTCGTCATCACGGTGGTTGTCGTCTCTGGTGTCGTCGTCATCTTAGGGGTGGTCTTCCGGGTCATCGTGTTTAGTCTCTTGAACTTGGAAATGTAGCAGAAGGTACAAGAAGGCTGAGAAAATGCCGAGAACCAGCTGATGGAACTGGAACTCGGATGGCTACCCGAAGGTCCAAGAGCCAATGGAACTACCGAGGACCAGCTGACGTTACTGGAACCCGGTTACTAAGCAGGAGGTACCCGTGCCTGAAAGCACTACCAAGGACCACCTGACGTTGGTGGAACTCGGATACCCAGAGGGAGGCACCTAAGCCAAAGGCTCTGCCCGGAACCAGCTGACGGTACTGGAACCAGGATGGGGAGCAGAAGGTACAAGAGCAAAAGACACTGCCGAGAACCAGCTGACGGTGCTGGAACCCGGATGGGTAGCCGAAGGTCCAAGAGCCAATGGAACTACCGAGGACCAGCTGACGTTACTGGAACCCGGTTACTAAGCAGGAGGTACCCGTGCCTGAAAGCACTACCAAGGACCACCTGACGTTGGTGGAACTCGGATACCCAGAGGGAGGCACCTAAGCCAAAGGCTCTGCCCGGAACCAGCTGACGGTACTGGAACCAGGATGTGGAGCAGAAGGTACAAGAGCAAGTGTCTGCGTGGCTTTTGCAGGACACGTTGCCGGCTGCACAGCAGGGGAACAGCTGGCGGTGCTGGACCCCACTGACACATTGGCGAGGTGTTTGGCTCTGTGCAGCCAGCACTTCCGGACAGCAACGAGCGGTGTTGTAGCCCGGGCTCTGCAGGGGGAGCAGAGTGTAGGCCGAAGCCTACTTGAACCAATTTCAAAGGTAACCTTTAACCCCCCCTCAGGGGTTAGAAAGTAGAAGAGCCACAGCTTATGCAGCAGTAGTGCTGCACAAGTCAAAGGTTGCTCTTTTAATTTCGCTCCTTGCACACGCTGAATGAAACACGTATAACATTTAGCCCTTTATACAGTCAAACTGTGTTGGAGGCGCGAGTTCCCTTTGTAATGAGACGCAGCACAGATGTCAAGAATCCCACCTTGGTGCTGGGTGCAGCCTCCTGAGCGTTGTTATTTGCTGTACAGGAGTCTGCGCTGTCGTGTTATCCCCTGGCCTAGCGCTGTTAGCGCTGCCCATCTTCTGACCTCATTTAATGTTGGCCGGTGCGGTTCGCGATGCCCATGAATCACAGCCCCGCAGTGTATTGACATAGTTTAAACACTGCGGGGCTGGGATTCATGGCCTGGCGCAGTACATATGTTCGCCTCTCGCTTGGGTTCTTACACCTGCTTCAGACTATGCGGCGTCATCTGATCCCTTATCGCATGCCACGGCCATGAAGCCGCACAGTCCGAAGAAGGCGGAAGGAGAGGAGGGACAGGCGAACTGATGCACTGATCCTGCCCATCAATCACACCCTCGCAGTCCCAATAAATAAGACACCGAGGGGCGTTGTGTGGGTCAGGGCGGCCGCAGAGGCGCAGGCAGCCAAACAATGATGCCAGAAGACGGGCAGCGCTACCAAGGGGGTTGCAGCGTGTCATTACAAAGGAAAGTCACACCACCGGGACGGTTAAATGGTCACACAGAGGACACATTGCAGACGTGTTTTCAGTTCCACATGTGCGAGGAGAATACGTTTCTGAGCCACCTTGCACACATGCAGCATTACCGCTGTACAAGGTGGCTGGATAACGTAAAAACGCCTGGGGGAGGGGGGACAGGTTCCCTTCAATTTCAGTTCTTGTGTCTGCGTGGCTTTTGCAGGACACGTTGCCGGCTGCACAGCAGGGGAACAGCTGGCGGTGCTGGACCCCACTGACACATTGGCTGGTGTTTTTCTCTGTGCAGCTAGCACATCTGGGCAAAAACTGGCGGTGTGTTAGAGCCCAGGGACAGCAGGAGGAGGAGCAGGAGGAGGAGGAGCAGGGGGAGGGGAGTGTAGGCCGAAGCCTGCACAGGCGGCAGCTTTGGGTGTGTTGTGTCTGCGTGGCTTTTGCAGGACACGTTGCCGGCTACACAGCAGGGGAACAGCTGGCGGTGCTGGACCCCACTGACACATTGGCGAGGTGTTTGGCTCTGTGCAGCCAGCACTTCCGGACAGCAACTAGCGTTGTTGGAGCCCGGGCTCTGCAGGTGGAGCAGAGTGTAGGCCGAAGCCTAATTGAACCGATTTCAAAAGTCACCTTTAACCCCCCCTCAGGGGTTACAAAGTAGAAGAGCCACAGCTTATGCAGCAGCAGTGCTGCGCAAGTCAAAGGTTGCTCTTGTAATTTTTCTCCTTGCACACGCTGAATGGAACACGTATAACATTTAGCCCTTCATACAGTCAAACTGTGTAATGGAGGCGAGAGTTCCCTTTGTAATGAGACGCAGCACAGGTGTCAAGAATCCCACCTTGGTGCTGGGTGCAGCCTCCCGAGCGTTGTTATTTGCTGTACAGGAGTCTGCGCTGTCGTGTTATCCCCTGGCCTAGCGCCGTTAGCGCTGCCCATCTTCTGGCATCATGTAATGTCGGCCGGTGCGGTTCGCGATGACCATGAATCCCAGCCCCGCAGTGTCTTAACATTGTTAAAACACTGCGGGGCTGGGATTCAGGGCCTGGCGCAGCACATATGTTCGCCTCTCACACTCGGGTCCTTACACCCGCTTCAGACTGTGCGGCGTCATCTGATCCCTTATCGCATGCCACGGCCATGAAGCCGCACAGTCCGAAGAAGGCGGAAGGAGAGGAGGGACAGGCGAACTGATGCACTGATCCTGCCCATCAATCACACCCTCGCAGTCCCAATAAATAAGACACCGAGGGGCGTTGTGTGGGTCAGGGCGGCCGCAGAGGCGCAGGCAGCCAAACAATGATGCCAGAAGACGGGCAGCGCTACCAAGGGGGTTGCAGCGTGTCATTACAAAGGAAAGTCACACCACCGGGACGGTTAAATGGTCACACAGAGGACACATTGCAGACGTGTTTTCAGTTCCACATGTGCGAGGAGAATACGTTTCTGAGCCACCTTGCACACATGCAGCATTACCGCTGTACAAGGTGGCTGGATAACGTAAAAACGCCTGGGGGAGGGGGGACAGGTTCCCTTCAATTTCAGTTCTTGTGTCTGCGTGGCTTTTGCAGGACACGTTGCCGGCTGCACAGCAGGGGAACAGCTGGCGGTGCTGGACCCCACTGACACATTGGCTGGTGTTTTTCTCTGTGCAGCTAGCACATCTGGGCAAAAACTGGCGGTGTGTTAGAGCCCAGGGACAGCAGGAGGAGGAGCAGGAGGAGGAGGAGCAGGGGGAGGGGAGTGTAGGCCGAAGCCTGCACAGGCGGCAGCTTTGGGTGTGTTGTGTCTGCGTGGCTTTTGCAGGACACGTTGCCGGCTACACAGCAGGGGAACAGCTGGCGGTGCTGGACCCCACTGACACATTGGCGAGGTGTTTGGCTCTGTGCAGCCAGCACTTCCGGACAGCAACTAGCGTTGTTGGAGCCCGGGCTCTGCAGGTGGAGCAGAGTGTAGGCCGAAGCCTAATTGAACCGATTTCAAAAGTCACCTTTAACCCCCCCTCAGGGGTTACAAAGTAGAAGAGCCACAGCTTATGCAGCAGCAGTGCTGCGCAAGTCAAAGGTTGCTCTTGTAATTTTTCTCCTTGCACACGCTGAATGGAACACGTATAACATTTAGCCCTTTATACAGTCAAACTGTGTAATGGAGGCGAGAGTTCCCTTTGTAATGAGACGCAGCACAGGTGTCAAGAATCCCACCTTGGTGCTGGGTGCAGCCTCCCGAGCGTTGTTATTTGCTGTACAGGAGTCTGCGCTGTCGTGTTATCCCCTGGCCTAGCGCCGTTAGCGCTGCCCATCTTCTGGCATCATGTAATGTCGGCCGGTGCGGTTCGCGATGACCATGAATCCCAGCCCCGCAGTGTCTTAACATTGTTAAAACACTGCGGGGCTGGGATTCAGGGCCTGGCGCAGCACATATGTTCGCCTCTCACACTCGGGTCCTTACACCCGCTTCAGACTGTGCGGCGTCATCTGATCCCTTATCGCATGCCACGGCCATGAAGCCGCACAGTCCGAAGAAGGCGGAAGGAGAGGAGGGACAGGCGAACTGATGCACTGATCCTGCCCATCAATCACACCCTCGCAGTCCCAATAAATAAGACACCGAGGGGCGTTGTGTGGGTCAGGGCGGCCGCAGAGGCGCAGGCAGCCAAACAATGATGCCAGAAGACGGGCAGCGCTACCAAGGGGGTTGCAGCGTGTCATTACAAAGGAAAGTCACACCACCGGGACGGTTAAATGGTCACACAGAGGACACATTGCAGACGTGTTTTCAGTTCCACATGTGCGAGGAGAATACGTTTCTGAGCCACCTTGCACACATGCAGCATTACCGCTGTACAAGGTGGCTGGATAACGTAAAAACGCCTGGGGGAGGGGGGACAGGTTCCCTTCAATTTCAGTTCTTGTGTCTGCGTGGCTTTTGCAGGACACGTTGCCGGCTGCACAGCAGGGGAACAGCTGGCGGTGCTGGACCCCACTGACACATTGGCTGGTGTTTTTCTCTGTGCAGCTAGCACATCTGGGCAAAAACTGGCGGTGTGTTAGAGCCCAGGGACAGCAGGAGGAGGAGCAGGAGGAGGAGGAGCAGGGGGAGGGGAGTGTAGGCCGAAGCCTGCACAGGCGGCAGCTTTGGGTGTGTTGTGTCTGCGTGGCTTTTGCAGGACACGTTGCCGGCTACACAGCAGGGGAACAGCTGGCGGTGCTGGACCCCACTGACACATTGGCGAGGTGTTTGGCTCTGTGCAGCCAGCACTTCCGGACAGCAACTAGCGTTGTTGGAGCCCGGGCTCTGCAGGTGGAGCAGAGTGTAGGCCGAAGCCTAATTGAACCGATTTCAAAAGTCACCTTTAACCCCCCCTCAGGGGTTACAAAGTAGAAGAGCCACAGCTTATGCAGCAGCAGTGCTGCGCAAGTCAAAGGTTGCTCTTGTAATTTTTCTCCTTGCACACGCTGAATGGAACACGTATAACATTTAGCCCTTTATACAGTCAAACTGTGTAATGGAGGCGAGAGTTCCCTTTGTAATGAGACGCAGCACAGGTGTCAAGAATCCCACCTTGGTGCTGGGTGCAGCCTCCCGAGCGTTGTTATTTGCTGTACAGGAGTCTGCGCTGTCGTGTTATCCCCTGGCCTAGCGCCGTTAGCGCTGCCCATCTTCTGGCATCATGTAATGTCGGCCGGTGCGGTTCGCGATGACCATGAATCCCAGCCCCGCAGTGTCTTAACATTGTTAAAACACTGCGGGGCTGGGATTCAGGGCCTGGCGCAGCACATATGTTCGCCTCTCACACTCGGGTCCTTACACCCGCTTCAGACTGTGCGGCGTCATCTGATCCCTTATCGCATGCCACGGCCATGAAGCCGCACAGTCCGAAGAAGGCGGAAGGAGAGGAGGGACAGGCGAACTGATGCACTGATCCTGCCCATCAATCACACCCTCGCAGTCCCAATAAATAAGACACCGAGGGGCGTTGTGTGGGTCAGGGCGGCCGCAGAGGCGCAGGCAGCCAAACAATGATGCCAGAAGACGGGCAGCGCTACCAAGGGGGTTGCAGCGTGTCATTACAAAGGAAAGTCACACCACCGGGACGGTTAAATGGTCACACAGAGGACACATTGCAGACGTGTTTTCAGTTCCACATGTGCGAGGAGAATACGTTTCTGAGCCACCTTGCACACATGCAGCATTACCGCTGTACAAGGTGGCTGGATAACGTAAAAACGCCTGGGGGAGGGGGGACAGGTTCCCTTCAATTTCAGTTCTTGTGTCTGCGTGGCTTTTGCAGGACACGTTGCCGGCTGCACAGCAGGGGAACAGCTGGCGGTGCTGGACCCCACTGACACATTGGCTGGTGTTTTTCTCTGTGCAGCTAGCACATCTGGGCAAAAACTGGCGGTGTGTTAGAGCCCAGGGACAGCAGGAGGAGGAGCAGGAGGAGGAGGAGCAGGGGGAGGGGAGTGTAGGCCGAAGCCTGCACAGGCGGCAGCTTTGGGTGTGTTGTGTCTGCGTGGCTTTTGCAGGACACGTTGCCGGCTACACAGCAGGGGAACAGCTGGCGGTGCTGGACCCCACTGACACATTGGCGAGGTGTTTGGCTCTGTGCAGCCAGCACTTCCGGACAGCAACTAGCGTTGTTGGAGCCCGGGCTCTGCAGGTGGAGCAGAGTGTAGGCCGAAGCCTAATTGAACCGATTTCAAAAGTCACCTTTAACCCCCCCTCAGGGGTTACAAAGTAGAAGAGCCACAGCTTATGCAGCAGCAGTGCTGCGCAAGTCAAAGGTTGCTCTTGTAATTTTTCTCCTTGCACATGCTGAATGGAACACGTATAACATTTAGCCCTTTATACAGTCAAACTGTGTAATGGAGGCGAGAGTTCCCTTTGTAATGAGACGCAGCACAGGTGTCAAGAATCCCACCTTGGTGCTGGGTGCAGCCTCCCGAGCGTTGTTATTTGCTGTACAGGAGTCTGCGCTGTCGTGTTATCCCCTGGCCTAGCGCCGTTAGCGCTGCCCATCTTCTGGCATCATGTAATGTCGGCCGGTGCGGTTCGCGATGACCATGAATCCCAGCCCCGCAGTGTCTTAACATTGTTAAAACACTGCGGGGCTGGGATTCAGGGCCTGGCGCAGCACATATGTTCGCCTCTCACACTCGGGTCCTTACACCCGCTTCAGACTGTGCGGCGTCATCTGATCCCTTATCGCATGCCACGGCCATGAAGCCGCACAGTCCGAAGAAGGCGGAAGGAGAGGAGGGACAGGCGAACTGATGCACTGATCCTGCCCATCAATCACACCCTCGCAGTCCCAATAAATAAGACACCGAGGGGCGTTGTGTGGGTCAGGGCGGCCGCAGAGGCGCAGGCAGCCAAACAATGATGCCAGAAGACGGGCAGCGCTACCAAGGGGGTTGCAGCGTGTCATTACAAAGGAAAGTCACACCACCGGGACGGTTAAATGGTCACACAGAGGACACATTGCAGACGTGTTTTCAGTTCCACATGTGCGAGGAGAATACGTTTCTGAGCCACCTTGCACACATGCAGCATTACCGCTGTACAAGGTGGCTGGATAACGTAAAAACGCCTGGGGGAGGGGGGACAGGTTCCCTTCAATTTCAGTTCTTGTGTCTGCGTGGCTTTTGCAGGACACGTTGCCGGCTGCACAGCAGGGGAACAGCTGGCGGTGCTGGACCCCACTGACACATTGGCTGGTGTTTTTCTCTGTGCAGCTAGCACATCTGGGCAAAAACAGGCGGTGTGTTAGAGCCCAGGGACAGCAGGAGGAGGAGCAGGAGGAGGAGGAGCAGGGGGAGGGGAGTGTAGGCCGAAGCCTGCACAGGCGGCAGCTTTGGGTGTGTTGTGTCTGCGTGGCTTTTGCAGGACACGTTGCCGGCTACACAGCAGGGGAACAGCTGGCGGTGCTGGACCCCACTGACACATTGGCGAGGTGTTTGGCTCTGTGCAGCCAGCACTTCCGGACAGCAACTAGCGTTGTTGGAGCCCGGGCTCTGCAGGTGGAGCAGAGTGTAGGCCGAAGCCTAATTGAACCGATTTCAAAAGTCACCTTTAACCCCCCCTCAGGGGTTACAAAGTAGAAGAGCCACAGCTTATGCAGCAGCAGTGCTGCGCAAGTCAAAGGTTGCTCTTGTAATTTTTCTCCTTGCACACGCTGAATGGAACACGTATAACATTTAGCCCTTTATACAGTCAAACTGTGTAATGGAGGCGAGAGTTCCCTTTGTAATGAGACGCAGCACAGGTGTCAAGAATCCCACCTTGGTGCTGGGTGCAGCCTCCCGAGTAGTGTTGAGCGATACTTTCCGATATCGGAAAGTATCGGTATCGGAAAGTATCGGCCGATACCGTCAAAATATCGGATCCAATCCGATACCGATACCCGATCCCAATGCAAGTCAATGGGACGAAAATATCGGAATTAAAATAAACCCTTAATAAACTTGTAGGTTCATTCTACATGAAGGAAAACAACTAAGAATAATGTAGGATGTATTGGGGGACGTGGCGGAGATATTAAAGGGACAGAGGTTTAGCCCAATGTAATAGAATAGCAGGATTTTTTATTTTTTTTTATGAAGTTCGGCGTTAGAAAGAATTTGACTATGTTATTTTTTTTTTTTTTTATGTCAGATATTGATGTTTCACTACTTCCACGCCCTTCACCTTCTTTTTTACTTCTCCCACGCTTTCTTCTTAATTATCCTCATCATCAGCTTCTTTGACATCAACTTCTTCACCTTATTCATCTTCTTCTTCATCTTCTACCTATTATTTTTTGGGTTACATTGTTCATATTCTTTTTATTTTACTATTATCTTCATCATATTCAACTTCTTCATCATATTCTTATTTGTGACAGGCATTCCCGTAGTTGTTATCTATAAAAGTTTGAAGATTACACCTTCCGTTCTGCCTGTCACAAACCAGTTACATTTGTCCGCGTTCAGTTTGGCCTGCAGCATCAGGCTTTATCCAGGGGCACCACGAGGAGGAACGGACTCACCCCCATACACTGCTTAGTCTTCTTCTGCTTATAATTTACATAATATTTTTTTGCTCTGATATTTTGTGTTATGCTTAATGTCCTTCTGCTCTTTGTTCTGCAGCCTCTTGTTCTTCTGCTTCTCGGTCTTCCAGGTCGTCGTCGTCTCCAGGGTCGTCGTCTCCGGGGTCGTCGTCATCGGGGTGGTCTCCGGGGTCGTCGTCATCGGGGTGGTCTTCAGGGTCATCGTCTCCAGGGTCGTCGTCATCACGGTGGTTGTCGTCTCTGGTGTCGTCGTCATCTTAGGGGTGTTCTTCCGGGTCATCGTGTTTAGTCTCTTGAACTTGGAAATGTAGCAGAAGGTACAAGAAGGCTGAGAAAATGCCGAGAACCAGCTGATGGAACTGGAACTCGGATGGCTACCCGAAGGTCCAAGAGCCAATGGAACTACCGAGGACCAGCTGACGTTACTGGAACCCGGTTACTAAGCAGGAGGTACCCGTGCCTGAAAGCACTACCAAGGACCACCTGACGTTGGTGGAACTCGGATACCCAGAGGGAGGCACCTAAGCCAAAGGCTCTGCCCGGAACCA
This sequence comes from Ranitomeya variabilis, assembly GCF_051348905.1. Taxonomy (NCBI): domain Eukaryota; kingdom Metazoa; phylum Chordata; class Amphibia; order Anura; family Dendrobatidae; genus Ranitomeya; species Ranitomeya variabilis. The sequence goes on from NC_135237.1 coordinate 477,600,569, forward strand.
GCTGACGGTACTGGAACCAGGATGGGGAGCAGAAGGTACAAGAGCAAAAGACACTGCCGAGAACCAGCTGACGGTGCTGGAACCCGGATGGGTAGCCGAAGGTCCAAGAGCCAATGGAACTACCGAGGACCAGCTGACGTTACTGGAACCCGGTTACTAAGCAGGAGGTACCCGTGCCTGAAAGCACTACCAAGGACCACCTGACGTTGGTGGAACTCGGATACCCAGAGGGAGGCACCTAAGCCAAAGGCTCTGCCCGGAACCAGCTGACGGTACTGGAACCAGGATGTGGAGCAGAAGGTACAAGAGCAAGTGTCTGCGTGGCTTTTGCAGGACACGTTGCCGGCTGCACAGCAGGGGAACAGCTGGCGGTGCTGGACCCCACTGACACATTGGCGAGGTGTTTGGCTCTGTGCAGCCAGCACTTCCGGACAGCAACGAGCGGTGTTGTAGCCCGGGCTCTGCAGGGGGAGCAGAGTGTAGGCCGAAGCCTACTTGAACCAATTTCAAAGGTAACCTTTAACCCCCCCTCAGGGGTTAGAAAGTAGAAGAGCCACAGCTTATGCAGCAGTAGTGCTGCACAAGTCAAAGGTTGCTCTTTTAATTTCGCTCCTTGCACACGCTGAATGAAACACGTATAACATTTAGCCCTTTATACAGTCAAACTGTGTAATGGAGGCGAGAGTTCCCTTTGTAATGAGACGCAGCACAGGTGTCAAGAATCCCACCTTGGTGCTGGGTGCAGCCTCCCGAGCGTTGTTATTTGCTGTACAGGAGTCTGCGCTGTCGTGTTATCCCCTGGCCTAGCGCCGTTAGCGCTGCCCATCTTCTGGCATCATGTAATGTCGGCCGGTGCGGTTCGCGATGCCCATGAATCCCAGCCCCGCAGTGTCTTAACATTGTTAAAACACTGCGGGGCTGGGATTCAGGGCCTGGCGCAGCACATATGTTCGCCTCTCACACTCGGGTCCTTACACCCGCTTCAGACTGTGCGGCGTCATCTGATCCCTTATCGCATGCCACGGCCATGAAGCCGCACAGTCCGAAGAAGGCGGAAGGAGAGGAGGGACAGGCGAACTGATGCACTGATCCTGCCCATCAATCACACCCTCGCAGTCCCAATAAATAAGACACCGAGGGGCGTTGTGTGGGTCAGGGCGGCCGCAGAGGCGCAGGCAGCCAAACCATGATGCCAGAAGACGGGCAGCGCTACCAAGGGGGTTGCAGCGTGTCATTACAAAGGAAAGTCACACCACCGGGACGGTTAAATGGTCACACAGAGGACACATTGCAGACGTGTTTTCAGTTCCACATGTGCGAGGAGAATACGTTTCTGAGCCACCTTGCACACATGCAGCATTACCGCTGTACAAGGTGGCTGGATAACGTAAAAACGCCTGGGGGAGGGGGGACAGGTTCCCTTCAATTTCAGTTCTTGTGTCTGCGTGGCTTTTGCAGGACACGTTGCCGGCTGCACAGCAGGGGAACAGCTGGCGGTGCTGGACCCCACTGACACATTGGCTGGTGTTTTTCTCTGTGCAGCTAGCACATCTGGGCAAAAACTGGCGGTGTGTTAGAGCCCAGGGACAGCAGGAGGAGGAGCAGGAGGAGGAGGAGCAGGGGGAGGGGAGTGTAGGCCGAAGCCTGCACAGGCGGCAGCTTTGGGTGTGTTGTGTCTGCGTGACTTTTGCAGGACACGTTGCCGGCTACACAGCAGGGGAACAGCTGGCGGTGCTGGACCCCACTGACACATTGGCGAGGTGTTTGGCTCTGTGCAGCCAGCACTTCCGGACAGCAACTAGCGTTGTTGGAGCCCGGGCTCTGCAGGTGGAGCAGAGTGTAGGCCGAAGCCTAATTGAACCGATTTCAAAAGTCACCTTTAACCCCCCCTCAGGGGTTACAAAGTAGAAGAGCCACAGCTTATGCAGCAGCAGTGCTGCGCAAGTCAAAGGTTGCTCTTGTAATTTTTCTCCTTGCACACGCTGAATGGAACACGTATAACATTCAGCCCTTTAGACAGTCAAACTGTGTAATGGAGGCGAGAGTTCCCTTTGTAATGAGACGCAGCACAGGTGTCAAGAATCCCACCTTGGTGCTGGGTGCAGCCTCCCGAGCGTTGTTATTTGCTGTACAGGAGTCTGCGCTGTCGTGTTATCCCCTGGCCTAGCGCCGTTAGCGCTGCCCATCTTCTGGCATCATGTAATGTCGGCCGGTGCGGTTCGCGATGCCCATGAATCCCAGCCCCGCAGTGTCTTAACATTGTTAAAACACTGCGGGGCTGGGATTCAGGGCCTGGCGCAGCACATATGTTCGCCTCTCACACTCGGGTCCTTACACCCGCTTCAGACTGTGCGGCGTCATCTGATCCCTTATCGCATGCCACGGCCATGAAGCCGCACAGTCCGAAGAAGGCGGAAGGAGAGGAGGGACAGGCGAACTGATGCACTGATCCTGCCCATCAATCACACCCTCGCAGTCCCAATAAATAAGACACCGAGGGGCGTTGTGTGGGTCAGGGCGGCCGCAGAGGCGCAGGCAGCCAAACCATGATGCCAGAAGACGGGCAGCGCTACCAAGGGGGTTGCAGCGTGTCATTACAAAGGAAAGTCACACCACCGGGACGGTTAAATGGTCACACAGAGGACACATTGCAGACGTGTTTTCAGTTCCACATGTGCGAGGAGAATACGTTTCTGAGCCACCTTGCACACATGCAGCATTACCGCTGTACAAGGTGGCTGGATAACGTAAAAACGCCTGGGGGAGGGGGGACAGGTTCCCTTCAATTTCAGTTCTTGTGTCTGCGTGGCTTTTGCAGGACACGTTGCCGGCTGCACAGCAGGGGAACAGCTGGCGGTGCTGGACCCCACTGACACATTGGCTGGTGTTTTTCTCTGTGCAGCTAGCACATCTGGGCAAAAACTGGCGGTGTGTTAGAGCCCAGGGACAGCAGGAGGAGGAGCAGGAGGAGGAGGAGCAGGGGGAGGGGAGTGTAGGCCGAAGCCTGCACAGGCGGCAGCTTTGGGTGTGTTGTGTCTGCGTGACTTTTGCAGGACACGTTGCCGGCTACACAGCAGGGGAACAGCTGGCGGTGCTGGACCCCACTGACACATTGGCGAGGTGTTTGGCTCTGTGCAGCCAGCACTTCCGGACAGCAACTAGCGTTGTTGGAGCCCGGGCTCTGCAGGTGGAGCAGAGTGTAGGCCGAAGCCTAATTGAACCGATTTCAAAAGTCACCTTTAACCCCCCCTCAGGGGTTACAAAGTAGAAGAGCCACAGCTTATGCAGCAGCAGTGCTGCGCAAGTCAAAGGTTGCTCTTGTAATTTTTCTCCTTGCACACGCTGAATGGAACACGTATAACATTCAGCCCTTTAGACAGTCAAACTGTGTAATGGAGGCGAGAGTTCCCTTTGTAATGAGACGCAGCACAGGTGTCAAGAATCCCACCTTGGTGCTGGGTGCAGCCTCCCGAGCGTTGTTATTTGCTGTACAGGAGTCTGCGCTGTCGTGTTATCCCCTGGCCTAGCGCCGTTAGCGCTGCCCATCTTCTGGCATCATGTAATGTCGGCCGGTGCGGTTCGCGATGCCCATGAATCCCAGCCCCGCAGTGTCTTAACATTGTTAAAACACTGCGGGGCTGGGATTCAGGGCCTGGCGCAGCACATATGTTCGCCTCTCACACTCGGGTCCTTACACCCGCTTCAGACTGTGCGGCGTCATCTGATCCCTTATCGCATGCCACGGCCATGAAGCCGCACAGTCCGAAGAAGGCGGAAGGAGAGGAGGGACAGGCGAACTGATGCACTGATCCTGCCCATCAATCACACCCTCGCAGTCCCAATAAATAAGACACCGAGGGGCGTTGTGTGGGTCAGGGCGGCCGCAGAGGCGCAGGCAGCCAAACCATGATGCCAGAAGACGGGCAGCGCTACCAAGGGGGTTGCAGCGTGTCATTACAAAGGAAAGTCACACCACCGGGACGGTTAAATGGTCACACAGAGGACACATTGCAGACGTGTTTTCAGTTCCACATGTGCGAGGAGAATACGTTTCTGAGCCACCTTGCACACATGCAGCATTACCGCTGTACAAGGTGGCTGGATAACGTAAAAACGCCTGGGGGAGGGGGGACAGGTTCCCTTCAATTTCAGTTCTTGTGTCTGCGTGGCTTTTGCAGGACACGTTGCCGGCTGCACAGCAGGGGAACAGCTGGCGGTGCTGGACCCCACTGACACATTGGCTGGTGTTTTTCTCTGTGCAGCTAGCACATCTGGGCAAAAACTGGCGGTGTGTTAGAGCCCAGGGACAGCAGGAGGAGGAGCAGGAGGAGGAGGAGCAGGGGGAGGGGAGTGTAGGCCGAAGCCTGCACAGGCGGCAGCTTTGGGTGTGTTGTGTCTGCGTGACTTTTGCAGGACACGTTGCCGGCTACACAGCAGGGGAACAGCTGGCGGTGCTGGACCCCACTGACACATTGGCGAGGTGTTTGGCTCTGTGCAGCCAGCACTTCCGGACAGCAACTAGCGTTGTTGGAGCCCGGGCTCTGCAGGTGGAGCAGAGTGTAGGCCGAAGCCTAATTGAACCGATTTCAAAAGTCACCTTTAACCCCCCCTCAGGGGTTACAAAGTAGAAGAGCCACAGCTTATGCAGCAGCAGTGCTGCGCAAGTCAAAGGTTGCTCTTGTAATTTTTCTCCTTGCACACGCTGAATGGAACACGTATAACATTCAGCCCTTTAGACAGTCAAACTGTGTAATGGAGGCGAGAGTTCCCTTTGTAATGAGACGCAGCACAGGTGTCAAGAATCCCACCTTGGTGCTGGGTGCAGCCTCCCGAGCGTTGTTATTTGCTGTACAGGAGTCTGCGCTGTCGTGTTATCCCCTGGCCTAGCGCCGTTAGCGCTGCCCATCTTCTGGCATCATGTAATGTCGGCCGGTGCGGTTCGCGATGCCCATGAATCCCAGCCCCGCAGTGTCTTAACATTGTTAAAACACTGCGGGGCTGGGATTCAGGGCCTGGCGCAGCACATATGTTCGCCTCTCACACTCGGGTCCTTACACCCGCTTCAGACTGTGCGGCGTCATCTGATCCCTTATCGCATGCCACGGCCATGAAGCCGCACAGTCCGAAGAAGGCGGAAGGAGAGGAGGGACAGGCGAACTGATGCACTGATCCTGCCCATCAATCACACCCTCGCAGTCCCAATAAATAAGACACCGAGGGGCGTTGTGTGGGTCAGGGCGGCCGCAGAGGCGCAGGCAGCCAAACCATGATGCCAGAAGACGGGCAGCGCTACCAAGGGGGTTGCAGCGTGTCATTACAAAGGAAAGTCACACCACCGGGACGGTTAAATGGTCACACAGAGGACACATTGCAGACGTGTTTTCAGTTCCACATGTGCGAGGAGAATACGTTTCTGAGCCACCTTGCACACATGCAGCATTACCGCTGTACAAGGTGGCTGGATAACGTAAAAACGCCTGGGGGAGGGGGGACAGGTTCCCTTCAATTTCAGTTCTTGTGTCTGCGTGGCTTTTGCAGGACACGTTGCCGGCTGCACAGCAGGGGAACAGCTGGCGGTGCTGGACCCCACTGACACATTGGCTGGTGTTTTTCTCTGTGCAGCTAGCACATCTGGGCAAAAACTGGCGGTGTGTTAGAGCCCAGGGACAGCAGGAGGAGGAGCAGGAGGAGGAGGAGCAGGGGGAGGGGAGTGTAGGCCGAAGCCTGCACAGGCGGCAGCTTTGGGTGTGTTGTGTCTGCGTGACTTTTGCAGGACACGTTGCCGGCTACACAGCAGGGGAACAGCTGGCGGTGCTGGACCCCACTGACACATTGGCGAGGTGTTTGGCTCTGTGCAGCCAGCACTTCCGGACAGCAACTAGCGTTGTTGGAGCCCGGGCTCTGCAGGTGGAGCAGAGTGTAGGCCGAAGCCTAATTGAACCGATTTCAAAAGTCACCTTTAACCCCCCCTCAGGGGTTACAAAGTAGAAGAGCCACAGCTTATGCAGCAGCAGTGCTGCGCAAGTCAAAGGTTGCTCTTGTAATTTTTCTCCTTGCACACGCTGAATGGAACACGTATAACATTCAGCCCTTTAGACAGTCAAACTGTGTAATGGAGGCGAGAGTTCCCTTTGTAATGAGACGCAGCACAGGTGTCAAGAATCCCACCTTGGTGCTGGGTGCAGCCTCCCGAGCGTTGTTATTTGCTGTACAGGAGTCTGCGCTGTCGTGTTATCCCCTGGCCTAGCGCCGTTAGCGCTGCCCATCTTCTGGCATCATGTAATGTCGGCCGGTGCGGTTCGCGATGCCCATGAATCCCAGCCCCGCAGTGTCTTAACATTGTTAAAACACTGCGGGGCTGGGATTCAGGGCCTGGCGCAGCACATATGTTCGCCTCTCACACTCGGGTCCTTACACCCGCTTCAGACTGTGCGGCGTCATCTGATCCCTTATCGCATGCCACGGCCATGAAGCCGCACAGTCCGAAGAAGGCGGAAGGAGAGGAGGGACAGGCGAACTGATGCACTGATCCTGCCCATCAATCACACCCTCGCAGTCCCAATAAATAAGACACCGAGGGGCGTTGTGTGGGTCAGGGCGGCCGCAGAGGCGCAGGCAGCCAAACCATGATGCCAGAAGACGGGCAGCGCTACCAAGGGGGTTGCAGCGTGTCATTACAAAGGAAAGTCACACCACCGGGACGGTTAAATGGTCACACAGAGGACACATTGCAGACGTGTTTTCAGTTCCACATGTGCGAGGAGAATACGTTTCTGAGCCACCTTGCACACATGCAGCATTACCGCTGTACAAGGTGGCTGGATAACGTAAAAACGCCTGGGGGAGGGGGGACAGGTTCCCTTCAATTTCAGTTCTTGTGTCTGCGTGGCTTTTGCAGGACACGTTGCCGGCTGCACAGCAGGGGAACAGCTGGCGGTGCTGGACCCCACTGACACATTGGCTGGTGTTTTTCTCTGTGCAGCTAGCACATCTGGGCAAAAACTGGCGGTGTGTTAGAGCCCAGGGACAGCAGGAGGAGGAGCAGGAGGAGGAGGAGCAGGGGGAGGGGAGTGTAGGCCGAAGCCTGCACAGGCGGCAGCTTTGGGTGTGTTGTGTCTGCGTGACTTTTGCAGGACACGTTGCCGGCTACACAGCAGGGGAACAGCTGGCGGTGCTGGACCCCACTGACACATTGGCGAGGTGTTTGGCTCTGTGCAGCCAGCACTTCCGGACAGCAACTAGCGTTGTTGGAGCCCGGGCTCTGCAGGTGGAGCAGAGTGTAGGCCGAAGCCTAATTGAACCGATTTCAAAAGTCACCTTTAACCCCCCCTCAGGGGTTACAAAGTAGAAGAGCCACAGCTTATGCAGCAGCAGTGCTGCGCAAGTCAAAGGTTGCTCTTGTAATTTTTCTCCTTGCACACGCTGAATGGAACACGTATAACATTCAGCCCTTTAGACAGTCAAACTGTGTAATGGAGGCGAGAGTTCCCTTTGTAATGAGACGCAGCACAGGTGTCAAGAATCCCACCTTGGTGCTGGGTGCAGCCTCCCGAGCGTTGTTATTTGCTGTACAGGAGTCTGCGCTGTCGTGTTATCCCCTGGCCTAGCGCCGTTAGCGCTGCCCATCTTCTGGCATCATGTAATGTCGGCCGGTGCGGTTCGCGATGCCCATGAATCCCAGCCCCGCAGTGTCTTAACATTGTTAAAACACTGCGGGGCTGGGATTCAGGGCCTGGCGCAGCACATATGTTCGCCTCTCACACTCGGGTCCTTACACCCGCTTCAGACTGTGCGGCGTCATCTGATCCCTTATCGCATGCCACGGCCATGAAGCCGCACAGTCCGAAGAAGGCGGAAGGAGAGGAGGGACAGGCGAACTGATGCACTGATCCTGCCCATCAATCACACCCTCGCAGTCCCAATAAATAAGACACCGAGGGGCGTTGTGTGGGTCAGGGCGGCCGCAGAGGCGCAGGCAGCCAAACCATGATGCCAGAAGACGGGCAGCGCTACCAAGGGGGTTGCAGCGTGTCATTACAAAGGAAAGTCACACCACCGGGACGGTTAAATGGTCACACAGAGGACACATTGCAGACGTGTTTTCAGTTCCACATGTGCGAGGAGAATACGTTTCTGAGCCACCTTGCACACATGCAGCATTACCGCTGTACAAGGTGGCTGGATAACGTAAAAACGCCTGGGGGAGGGGGGACAGGTTCCCTTCAATTTCAGTTCTTGTGTCTGCGTGGCTTTTGCAGGACACGTTGCCGGCTGCACAGCAGGGGAACAGCTGGCGGTGCTGGACCCCACTGACACATTGGCTGGTGTTTTTCTCTGTGCAGCTAGCACATCTGGGCAAAAACTGGCGGTGTGTTAGAGCCCAGGGACAGCAGGAGGAGGAGCAGGAGGAGGAGGAGCAGGGGGAGGGGAGTGTAGGCCGAAGCCTGCACAGGCGGCAGCTTTGGGTGTGTTGTGTCTGCGTGACTTTTGCAGGACACGTTGCCGGCTACACAGCAGGGGAACAGCTGGCGGTGCTGGACCCCACTGACACATTGGCGAGGTGTTTTTCTCTGTGCAGCTAGCAGTACCGGGCCCCAACTGGCGGTGTTGGAGCCCAGGGTCAGCAGGAGGAGCAGGGGGAGCGGAGTGTAGGCCGAAGCCTGCACTCGAGCAAGTTGAAAGGAAACCTTTAACCCCCCCCCCCCCAGGCGTTTGTAGCTGAAAGAGCCATTGTGTACAGCACTAATGCTGGAAAAGGTAAACTTAGCTCTTTTAATTATGGTCCTTGCACATGCGGAACCTAACAGTTATGAAATGTGTCCCCTCACAGCGTTAAACCGTCCGGTAGGTGGAACTTTCCTTTGTCGTGTGACGCAGCACAGCCATCATTTTTACCCCCTTGGCGCCGTGCGCCGCCTCCTCAGCGTTGTTTTAATCTGTCCCGGAGCCTGGGCTGTTAGGTTAGCCCTTGGCCATGCACACATTTTGCGCTGCCCGTCTTCTGACATCATTTGGTGTCAGGCTGGCTGCGCCTGTGCGGGTGCGCTGGCCGAGATCCCGCCTCGCAGTGTCGTCTAATGTAATCCCACCGCGGGCCTGTGATCCGTGCCCGTGCGCAGTGCATATCCTCTCCTCTCACTCCCCTCCCTACGGCTTTTTCAGACTGTGCGGTGTCACGGCCGTGGCATGCTATTAGGGACCAGCTGACATCGCACAGTCTGAAGAAGCCGTAGGGAGGGGAGTGAGAGGAGAGGATATGCACTGCGCACGGGCACGGATCACAGGCCCGCGGTGGGATTACATTAGACGACACTGCGAGGCGGGATCTCGACCAGCGCACCCGCACAGGCGCAGCCAGCCTGACACCAAATGAGGTCAGAAGACGGGCAGCGCAACATGTGTGCATGGCCAAGGGCTAACCTAACAGCGCAGGCTCCGGGACAGATTAAAACAACGCTGAGGAGGCGGCGCACGGCGCCAAGGGGGTAAAAATGATGGCTGTGCTGCGTCACACGACAAAGGAAAGTTCCACCTACCGGACGGTTTAACGCTGTGTGGGGACACATTTCATAAGTGTTTGGTTCAGCATGTGCAAGGAGCATCACGAAAAGAGGCACTTTTTCCCTTTGCATCATTACTGCTGCACAAGGTGGCTCCTTCAGTAACAAACGCCTGGGGGGGGGGGGGTCAGGTTCCCTTACATTTAACTTGTTGTGCCTGCGTGGCGGTCGCAGTACACGTTGCCGTATACACAGCAGGGGAACAGCTGGCGGTGCTGAACCCCACTAACACATTGGCGAGGTGTTTGGCTCTGTGCGTACAGCACTTCTGGACGGCAACTGGCGGTGTTGGAGCCCAGGGGCAGGTGGAGGAGGAGGAGGTTGGAGGAGGTAGGAGGAGGTAGGAGGGATTGCCACACACACAGCAGGGGAACAGCTGACGTTACTGAACCCCAATAACAGAGGAGGGACTGTTGACTGTGCGTACAGCACTTCTGGACGGCAACTGGCGGTGTTGGAGCCCAGGGGCAGGTGGAGGAGGAGGAGGTTGGAGGAGGTAGGAGGAGGTAGGAGGGATTGCCACACACACAGCAGGGGAACAGCTGACGTTACTGAACCCCAATAACAGAGGAGGGACTGTTGACTGTGCGTACAGCACTTCTGGACGGCAACTGGCGGTGTTGGAGCCCAGGGACGGGTGGAGGAGGAGGAGGTTGGAGGAGGTAGGAGGGATTGCCACACACACAGCAGGGGAACAGCTGACGTTACTGAACCCCAATAACAGAGGAGGGACTGTTGACTGTGCGTACAGCACTTCTGGACGGCAACTGGCGGTGTTGGAGCCCAGGGACGGGTGGAGGAGGAGGAGGTTGGAGGAGGTAGGAGGGATTGCCACACACACAGCAGGGGAACAGCTGACGTTACTGAACCCCAATAACAGAGGAGGGACTGTTGACTGTGCGTACAGCACTTCTGGACGGCAACTGGCGGTGTTGGAGCCCAGGGACGGTTGGAGGAGGAGGAGGTTGGAGGAGGTAGGAGGGATTGCCACACACACAGCAGGGGAACAGCTGACGTTACTGAACCCCAATAACAGAGGAGGGACTGTTGACTGTGCGTACAGCACTTCTGGACGGCAACTGGCGGTGTTGGAGCCCAGGGACAGGTGGAGGAGGAGGAGGTTGGAGGAGGTTGGAGGAGGTAGGAGGGATTGCCACACACACAGCAGGGGAACAGCTGACGTTACTGAACCCCAATAACAGAGGAGGGACTGTTGACTGTGCGTACAGCACTTCTGGACGGCAACTGGCGGTGTTGGAGCCCAGGGACGGTTGGAGGAGGAGGAGGTTGGAGGAGGTAGGAGGGATTGCCACACACACAGCAGGGGAACAGCTGACGTTACTGAACCCCAATAACAGAGGAGGGACTGTTGACTGTGCGTACAGCACTTCTGGACGGCAACTGGCGGTGTTGGAGCCCAGGGGCAGGTGGAGGAGGAGGAGGTTGGAGGAGGTAGGAGGAGGTAGGAGGGATTGCCACACACACAGCAGGGGAACAGCTGACGTTACTGAACCCCAATAACAGAGGAGGGACTGTTGACTGTGCGTACAGCACTTCTGGACGGCAACTGGCGGTGTTGGAGCCCAGGGACGGGTGGAGGAGGAGGAGGTTGGAGGAGGTAGGAGGGATTGCCACACACACAGCAGGGGAACAGCTGACGTTACTGAACCCCAATAACAGAGGAGGGACTGTTGACTGTGCGTACAGCACTTCTGGACGGCAACTGGCGGTGTTGGAGCCCAGGGACGGTTGGAGGAGGAGGAGGTTGGAGGAGGTAGGAGGGATTGCCACACACACAGCAGGGGAACAGCTGACGTTACTGAACCCCAATAACAGAGGAGGGACTGTTGACTGTGCGTACAGCACTTCTGGACGGCAACTGGCGGTGTTGGAGCCCAGGGGCAGGTGGAGGAGGAGGAGGTTGGAGGAGGTAGGAGGAGGTAGGAGGGATTGCCACACACACAGCAGGGGAACAGCTGACGTTACTGAACCCCAATAACAGAGGAGGGACTGTTGACTGTGCGTACAGCACTTCTGGACGGCAACTGGCGGTGTTGGAGCCCAGGGACGGGTGGAGGAGGAGGAGGTTGGAGGAGGTAGGAGGGATTGCCACACACACAGCAGGGGAACAGCTGACGTTACTGAACCCCAATAACAGAGGAGGGACTGTTGACTGTGCGTACAGCACTTCTGGACGGCAACTGGCGGTGTTGGAGCCCAGGGACAGGTGGAAAAGCAGAGGAACACAATGTAGGCCGAAGCCTGAGAAAGTCGAAAGGGAACCTTTAACCCCCCCCCCAAGGCGTTTGTAGCTGAAAGAGCCAGCTTGTGCAGCACAAAAGATGCAAAAGGAAAAGGTGGCTCTTTTCATCATGCTCCTTGCAAACACAGAACTAAACACTTATAAAATGTGTCCCCTGCAACCGTAAAACCGTCCCGGAGGTGGGACTTTCCTTCGTAATGTGACGCAGCCCAGCCGTCATTCCTACCCCCCCGGCGCCGCGCACCGGCTCCTCAGCGTTGTTTTATTCCGTCAAGGAGCCTGCGCTGTTATGTTATCCCGTGGCCAGGCACACTTAGCGCTGCCCGTCTTCTGGCATCATTTGGTGTCTGGATGGCTGCGCCTGTGCGGCCGCGCTGGCAGAGAGCCCGCCTCGCAGTGTCTTCTGATTTAATCCCACTGGGGGCCTGGGATCCATGGACATGCGCACTGCATATCTGAACCTCCACCTCTCACTCATCTCCCTATGGCTTCTTCAGACTGTGCGGTGTCACGGCCGTGGCATGCTGTTAGGGACCAGCTGACACCGAACAGTCTGAAGAAGCCATAGGGAAATGAGTGAGAGGTGGAGGTTCAGATATGCACTGCGCATGTCCATGGATCCCAGGCCCCCAGTGGGATTAAATCAGAAGACACTGCGAGGCGGGCTCTCTGCCAGCGCGGCCGCACAGGCGCAGCCATCCAGACACCAAATGATGCCAGAAGACGGGCAGCGCTAAGTGTGCCTGGCCACGGGATAACATAACAGCGCAGGCTCCAGGACGGAATAAAACAACGCTGAGGAGCCGGTGCGCGGCGCCGGGGGGGTAGGAATGACGGCTGGGCTGCGTCACATTACGAAGTAAAGTCCCACCTCCGGGACGGTTTTACGGTATCAGTGGACACATTTTATAAGTGTTAAGTTCTGCGTGTGCAAGGAGCTAAACAAAAATAGCTACCTTTTCCTTGGGCAGCATTACTGCTGCACAAGGTGGCTCTTTCAGTAACAAACGCCTTGGGGGGGGGGGGACAGATTCCCTTACATTTCAGTTGTTGTGTCAGCGTGGCGGTCGCATGACACATTGCCGGCTACACAGCTGGGGATCAGCTGACATTACTGAAACCCAATAACACTGGGTCGTATGTTTTGACTGTGCAGACGGCACGTCTGAGCCTCAACTGGCGGTGTTGGAGCCCAGGAATTTAAGTTCAGGTGGTAGAAAGATGAACACAACAGGAGACCTGGATAACGTATACAGTGACCTAATTATTCAATCAGGAGGAGGAGTGGCAAATTCCGGCGAGATCCAGGCCTTGTTCATTTTCAGGAAAGTAAGCCGGTCAACGTTATCGGAGGATAGTCGCATGCGACGGTCAGTTAGTACACCACCTGCAGCACTAAAGACACGTTCCGATAATACACTGGCCGCAGGGCAAGACAGCACCTCCAATGCATACTGGCTTAGCTCTGGCCATGTATCCAGCTTTGAGACCCAAAACTTGAAAGGGGAAGAGCCGTCTGGGAGTACAGCAAGAGGGCAAGACATGTAGTCTGTCACCATCTGACGGAACCGTTGCCTCCTGCTGACTGGAGCCGTCTGTGATGGTGTAGACTTTTGTGGCGGGCACAGAAAACTGTGCCACAGTTCGGCCATACTGGTCTTGCCTTGGGCAGAGGCACTGCTTCTGCTCCCTCTTTGTGCAGAGCCTCCACCACGGCCTGGACGCACTGAGCTGCTTTGGAATGCACTAGCAGCACTTCTCTCAGTTGGAATGGAGAAGATGATGGAATTGACCAGTGTGTCTTGGTACTCCCGCATTTTTCGCTCCCGGTTCAACGGTGTGATGAGGCTTTCTACGTTGTCCCGGTAGCGAGGATCGAGGAGGGTGAACACCCAATAATCAGACATGTTGAGAATGTGGGCGATGCGGCGGTCGTTTCTCAGGCACTGCAGCATGTAATCCACCATGTGCTGCAGACTGCCAACTGCCCAAGAAACGCTGTCCCCTGCTGGAGGCGTGATCTCTGCCCGCTCGTCATCACCCCACCCTCGCTGTACACACTGAGTACTGGACAATTGTGTAACTCCCTCCTCTGGACGGATGTCTTCCTCCTCCATTGACTCCTCCTCATCCTCCTCACAAACGGTCCCCTGCCTACGCGTTTGTGAGGAACCACGTGGCGCTGACTGTCCAGAAGATGATGGAAATGGTGAATCCTCATCCTCCACCTCTTCCACAACATCATCCCTTAGCGCTTGCAGTGATTTTTCAAGCAGGCAGATAAGGGGGACAGTCATGCTGACTAGTGCATCATCTGCACTCGCCATCCGCGTGGAATAATCAAAGGGACGCAAAACCTGGCAGACGTCATTCATAGTGGCCCACTCTGTGGTTGTGAAGTCTGTACGGTGCTGACTGCGACTTTTTTGCGCCTGAAGCAGCTGGTACTCCATTACAGCTTGCTGCTGCTCACACAACCGCTCCAACATATGTAACGTGGAATTCCACCTGGTAGGTAGGTCACATATGATGCGATGTTCCGGCAGGCGGTGTCGGCGCTGCAGAGCCGCAATGCGCGCTTTTGCCGTGCTGGAACGCCGCAAGTGAGCACACTCTAGGCGGACCTTGTGCAGCAGTGCATCAAGATCCGGATAGTCCCTCAAAAAGCTCTGCACGACCAAATTGAGCACATGTGCCAGACATGGGATGTGAGTGAGGTTGCCGAGGCCCAGAGCTGCCACCAGATTTCGGCCATTATCACACACTACCATGCCTGGCTGGAGATTCGCTGGCACAAACCACACATCGCTCTCCTGCTTGATGGCATTCCAGAGCTCCTGCGCTGTGTGGCTACGATTCCCCAAGAAAATTAATTTCAAGACGGCCTGTTGACGTTTGGCCACGGCTGTGCTCATGTCGGTCGTAACAGGTACACGTTCATCACGGGTCCATGTGGAGGTGGACTGTGACGGCTCCTGCAGCGATGATTCTGAGGAACTGGTGTAAGAGGAGGAGTCAATGCGTACAGAATGGATTCCTGCAATCCTTGGAGTGGGCAGGACACGTCCTGCGCCACTCGCACGGTCTGTACCCGGCTCAACGACATTAACCCAATGGGCAGTGAGGGAAAGGTATCGCCCCTGTCCATGTTGACTGGTCCACGCATCGGTGGTGAGGTGGACCTTGCTACTGACGGCGTTCAGTAGCGCGTGTTTTATGTGTCCCTCCACATGCTTCTGCAGGGCAGGGACGGCTTGCCTGCTGAAGTAAAAGCGGCTGGGCACTTTGTACTGTGGGACTGCCAATGACATGAAGTCACGGAAGCTGTCAGTCTCCACCAGCCTGAATGACAGCATTTCCAGTGACAGAAGTTTGGCAATGCCTGCAGTCAGAGCCTGTGCTCGTGGGTGGTTTGACGAGAAAGGCCGCCTTTTCTCCCATGCCTGTACTACCGATGGCTGTAGACTGGGCTGGGAGTGTGTGGATGACTGGGAAAGTGGCGCTGCGGGTGGAATTACAGCGGGTCTCTGGACAACAGGGGCAGAGGTTCTTCCACGGCGATCCTGGGAGGACGCCGAACCAGCTGCGTGTGAGGTAGAGGAAGAGGCAACACGAGCTGAAGAGGTGGTAGCTGCCGCTGTTGGTTGGCCTACCTCTTCAGTGTGTTTTTCTAACTCCGCCGGGTGCCTGTTGCGCACATGTTTCCACATGTTGGAGGTATTGAGGTTGCTGACATTTCGACCTCTTTTGACTTTTTGATGACACACGTTGCATCTGACATAGCAAATGTCATCTGCAACTGTGTCAAAAAAGGACCAGGCACTGCAAGTCTTGGGAGCGCCCTTTTTGGCTTTTGGAAGAGACATGCTCCTAACGGGTGCCAAAGCGGAGGCTGCAGGATCCGCAGTCTTCCCCCTCCCTCTCCCTCTTTGGGCCGTACGGGGAATCTCTTCCTCAGAGCTGCTCCCACCACCTTCCTGTCCCTCACGCCAAGATGGGTCGAGGACCTCATCATCTACACTACCCTCTGCCCCCAACTGCTCCTCCTGGGTAGTCTCAGCAGCAGAGCACGCACCAGTAAGTGGCACCTGAGTGTCATCATCAGCTGATGCGGCCTGCGATGTGGTGACCGGAGCCACTGGCCCACCCGCCTCTTCAGAGGAAGACAGAAAAAGCTGTTGGGCATCACTGCACCCTGCCTCTTCTTCCATTTCTCCAATGCTGCTTGGCTGGCCCCCTGTTTCCAAGCCAAGAGATTCAGAGAACAGAAGTAGAGACGGCTCCTGTCCTGGGCTCTCTGTCTGCCTGGGCAATTTGGCAGGTGGTGAAGAGACAGATGGCTGCTCTCCAGTGCTCTGTGTCTGAGAGGATGTGGCACTAATGGAAGTTGATGCATTAGCTGCCATCCATCCGACAACAGCTTCAATTTGTTCTTCACGCAGCAGCGGTGTACGGCGCTCGGACACAAAGCTTCGCATGAACGACTGTTGCCTGGTGAAAGTGGGTGCTGATGAGTCACCGGTGCCCGCAGCAGGCACAGAATCCCCACGTCCCCTCCCTGCTCCGCGACGGCTCCCACGCCCCCGTGCCTTACTCACTGCCTTCTTCATCTTGGTTGACTGATAAAGATAAGCAGAAAAGTACTAACGGATTTGTGTGCTTATTCCTGAGCAACTCCTCCTAACAGGTATAAGAAGCACTAATTATCTAAAGTGTGGACTAGACACAAATATGAGCTAATGTGGCCTACAGAAATGTAAAGTGGTGTAACTGGTGTGTTTGGTGAACTTTATTAT
Organism: Ranitomeya variabilis; assembly: GCF_051348905.1. Lineage (NCBI taxonomy): Eukaryota > Metazoa > Chordata > Amphibia > Anura > Dendrobatidae > Ranitomeya > Ranitomeya variabilis. Next base: position 477,617,188 of record NC_135237.1, read on the forward strand.
TTATTTATTTTTTGGGGGCTGAACTGACAACAGATAGAGCTGCAGTCACACGGAGACCGTGCAGACAGACGTAAACGGCGCTACAAGGCCCAAAAACCCTCCTCTACTTTATCCTATGTAGTGTTTTTCCACAAATTAGCTGGAGACGGGTGGAAAGACACTAATAGGATTTTTTTGAATAAATTAGCAGCAGACTACACTATTTTGAAAAAAAAGAAAATTGATTTGGCGGTATGACGCAGTGAAAAACCCTGAGCTGGAGACAACCAGGCTATAGCTGCTCACAGATTACAGGGCGAGCTGCAGTCACACGGAGACCGTGCAGACAGCCGTAAACGGCGCTGCAAGGCCCAAAAACCCTCCTCTACTTTATCCTATGTAGTGTTTTTCCACAAATTAGCTGGAGACGGGTGGAAAGACACTAATAGGATTTTTTTAAATTAATTAGCAGCAGACTACACTACTTTGAAAAAAAAGAAAATTGATTTGGCGGTATGACGCAGTGAAAAACCCTGAGCTGGAGACAACCAGGCTATAGCTGCTCACAGATTACAGGGCGAGCTGCAGTCACACGGAGACCGTGCAGACAGCCGTAAACGGCGCTGCAAGGCCCAAAAACCCTCCTCTACTTTATCCTATGTAGTGTTTTTCCACAAATTAGCTGGAGACGGGTGGAAAGACACTAATAGGATTTTTTTAAATTAATTAGCAGCAGACTACACTACTTTGAAAAAAAAGAAAATTGATTTGGCGGTATGACGCAGTGAAAAACCCTGAGCTGGAGACAACCAGGCTACAGCTGCTCACAGATTACAGGGCGAGCTGCAGTCACACGGAGACCGTGCAGACAGCCGTAAACGGCGCTGCAAGGCCCAAAAACCCTCCTCTACTTTATCCTATGTAGTGTTTTTCCACAAATTAGCTGGAGACGGGTGGAAAGACACTAATAGGATTTTTTTGAATAAATTAGCAGCAGACTACACTACTTGGGAAAAAAAAAAAAAAAGGAACAGTATGAGGCAATGAACCACCCTCCCTGAACTGAATACAACCAACTATGGATGGCCTATGTGGCTGCACTCAGACTGGAGACTGGGCTGCACTCACACACACACACACACAGACCCTGCAGATCGCTGTGAAAACAGCGCTACAAGGCAAAAGCAAGGTGAATAGTAGGTGAACACAGCGGTTGCTAAATTAGCCTTTGGAAAGCACAAAGAAGCAAATCGCTATCTCTAAACTGTCCCTCAGTCAGCAAACAGCGTCCTGTCACTAACTGAATTCACAGCAGAGTGATCGCAAAATGGCGCCAGCGACTTTTAAACTGCATCATGACATCATTACACCAGCCAATCACAGCCTTGCCAGTAGTTTCATGCCCTCCATGCTAAACAGGATGTGCCCACACTTGGAATCAATCTCATTGGCTGAATTTCTGCTTTTTGAATCTTAGAACTTCCGATTCCGGTATCCGATACGCGGCAAGTATCGGAATCCCGGTATCGGAATTCCGATACCGCAAGTATCGGCCGATACCCGATACTTGCGGTATCGGAATGCTCAACACTACTCCCGAGCGTTGTTATTTGCTGTACAGGAGTCTGCGCTGTCGTGTTATCCCCTGGCCTAGCGCCGTTAGCGCTGCCCATCTTCTGGCATCATGTAATGTCGGCCGGTGCGGTTCGCGATGACCATGAATCCCAGCCCCGCAGTGTCTTAACATTGTTAAAACACTGCGGGGCTGGGATTCAGGGCCTGGCGCAGCACATATGTTCGCCTCTCACACTCGGGTCCTTACACCCGCTTCAGACTGTGCGGCGTCATCTGATCCCTTATCGCATGCCACGGCCATGAAGCCGCACAGTCCGAAGAAGGCGGAAGGAGAGGAGGGACAGGCGAACTGATGCACTGATCCTGCCCATCAATCACACCCTCGCAGTCCCATTAAATAAGACAACGAGGGCTGTTGTGTGGGTCAGGGCGGCCGCAGAAGCGCAGCCAGCCAAACAATGATGCCAGAAGACGGGCAGCGTTACCAAGGAGCTTGTTGCGTGTGTCAATACAAAGTCAAATCACACCTGAGGGACGTTTTAATGGTCACAGAGGACACATTTTAGACGTGTTCACTTCAACATGGGCAAGGAGAATAAGTTTCTGAGCCACCTTGAACACATGCAGCATTACTGCTGTTCAAGGTAGCTGTAAAACATAGAAACACCTGGGGGAGGGGGGACAGGTTCCCTTCAATTTCAGTTCTTGTGTCTGCGTGGCGGTCGCAGGACACGTTGCCGGCTACACAGCAGGGGAACAGCTGGCGGTGCTGGACCCCACTGACACATTGGCTGGTGTTTTTCTCTGTGCAGCTAGCACATCTGGGCAAAAACTGGCGGTGTTAGAGCCCAGGGTCAGCAGGAGGAGCAGGGGGAGCGGAGTGTAGGCCGAAGCCTGCACTCGAGCAAGTTGAAAGGAAACCTTTAACCCCCCCCCCCCCCAGGCGTTTGTAGCTGAAAGAGCCATTGTGTACAGCACTAATGCTGGAAAAGGTAAACTTAGCTCTTTTAATTATGGTCCTTGTACATGCGGAACCTAACATTTATGAAATGTGTCCCCACACAGCGTTAAACCGTCCGGTAGGTGGAACTTTCCTTTGTCGTGTGACGCAGCACAGCCATCATTTTTACCCCCTTGTCGCCGTTCGCCCCCTCCTCAGCGTTGTTTGAATCTGTCACGGAGCCTGCGCTGTTAGGTTAGCCCATGGCCATGCACACATGTTGCGCTGCCCGTCTTCTGACTTCATTTGGTGTCAGGCTGGCTGCGCCTGTGCGGGTGCGCTGGCCGAGATCCCGCCTCGCAGTGTCGTCTCATGTAATCCCACCGCGGGCCTGTGATCCGTGCCCGTGCGCAGTGCATATCCTCTCCTCTCACTCCCCTCCCTACGGCTTTTTCAGACTGTGCGGTGTCACGGCCGTGGCATGCTATTAGGGACCAGCTGACATCGCACAGTCTGAAGAAGCCATAGGGAGGGGAGTGAGAGGAGAGGATATGCACTGCGCACGGGCACGGATCACAGGCCCGCGGTGGGATTACATTAGACGACACTGCGAGGCGGGATCTCGGCCAGCGCACCCGCACAGGCGCAGCCAGCCTGACACCAAATGAGGTCAGAAGACGGGCAGCGCAACATGTGTGCATGGCCAAGGGCTAACCTAACAGCGCAGGCTCCGGGACAGATTCAAACAACGCTGAGGAGGGGGCGCACGGCGCCAAGGGGGTAAAAATGATGGCTGTGCTGCGTCACACGACAAAGGAAAGTTCCACCTACCGGACGGTGTAACGCTGTGTGGGGACACATTTCATAAGTGTTTGGTTCAGCATGTGCAAGGAGCATCACGAAAAGAGGCACTTTTTCCCTTTGCATCATTACTGCTGCACAAGGTGGCTCCTTCAGTAACAAACGCCTGGGGGGGGGGGGTCAGGTTCCCTTACATTTAACTTGTTGTGCCTGCGTGGCGGTCGCAGTACACGTTGCCGTATACACAGCAGGGGAACAGCTGACGTTACTGAACCCCAATAACAGAGGAGGGACTGTTGACTGTGCGTACAGCACTTCTGGACGGCAACTGGCGGTGTTGGAGCCCAGGGACAGGTGGAGGAGGAGGAGGTTGGAGGAGGTAGGAGGGATTGCCACACACACAGCAGGGGAACAGCTGACGTTACTGAACCCCAATAACAGAGGAGCGACTGTTGACTGTGCGTACAGCACTTCTGGACGGCAACTGGCGGTGTTGGAGCCCAGGGACAGGTGGAGGAGGAGGAGGTAGGAGGAGGTAGGAGGAGGTAGGAGGGATTGCCACACACACAGCAGGGGAACAGCTGACGTTACTGAACCCCAATAACAGAGGAGGGACTGTTGACTGTGCGTACAGCACTTCTGGACGGCAACTGGCGGTGTTGGAGCCCAGGGACAGGTGGAGGAGGAGGAGGTAGGAGGAGGTAGGAGGGATTGCCACACACACAGCAGGGGAACAGCTGACGTTACTGAACCCCAATAACAGAGGAGGGACTGTTGACTGTGCGTACAGCACTTCTGGACGGCAACTGGCGGTGTTGGAGCCCAGGGACAGGTGGAGGAGGAGGTGGAGGAGATAGGAGGGATTGCCACACACACAGCAGGGGAACAGCTGACGTTACTGAACCCCAATAACAGAGGGACTGTTGACTGTGCGTACAGCACTTCTGGACGGCAACTGGCGGTGTTGGAGCCCAGGGACAGGTGGAGGAGGAGGTTGGAGGAGGTTGGAGGAGGTAGGAGGGATTGCCACACACACAGCAGGGGAACAGCTGACGTTACTGAACCCCAATAACAGAGGAGGGACTGTTGACTGTGCGTACAGCACTTCTGGACGGCAACTGGCGGTGTTGGAGCCCAGGGACAGGTGGAGGAGGAGGAGGTTGGAGGAGGTAGGAGGAGGTAGGAGGGATTGCCACACACACAGCAGGGGAACAGCTGACGTTACTGAACCCCAATAACAGAGGAGGGACTGTTGACTGTGCGTACAGCACCTCTGGACGGCAACTGGCGGTGTTGGAGCCCAGGGACAGGTGGAGGAGGAGGAGGTTGGAGGAGGTAGGAGGAGGTAGGAGGGATTGCCACACACACAGCAGGGGAACAGCTGACGTTACTGAACCCCAATAACAGAGGAGGGACTGTTGACTGTGCGTACAGCACTTCTGGACGGTGTCATGATCTCCATGGCCAGAGAACTAGCATAAGCCTCAATAGGAACAAGCTCTTGGAAGATGTAACTGTACTGACCATGAACTAAACCTACCGCATCATCTAGAAGTAGCCAGGTAGCATGTCCTACTTTTTATCCCTATATGCCCAGCGCCGGCCGGAGAACTAAATAATGCTAGCAGAGGGAAATATAAGACCTGACTCACCTCTAGAGAAATGCCCAAAAAGGAGACAGAAGCCCCCCACATATATTGGCGGTGATATGAGATGAAACAACAAACGCAGCAGGAAAATAGTTTTAGCAAATTTGAGGTCCGCTTTCTAGATAGCAGAAGACAGAAAGCATACTTTCATGGTCAGTAGAAAACCCTAACAAAACACATCCAGAAATTACTTTAGGACTCTGGCATTAACTCATAATACCAGAGTGGCAATTCCTGATCAACAAGAGCTTTCCAGACACAGTAACGAAACTGCAGCTGTGAACTGGAACCAAAATACAAAAACAAAACATGGACGAATGTCCAACTTATCTAGTAGATGTCTGGGAGCAGGAACAAGCACAGAGAGGCTTCTGATAACATTGTTGACCGGCAAGCATCTAACAGAGAAGCCAGGTTATATAGCGACACCCAGATCTAATCAGAACAGGTGAACAGGGAAGATGATGTCACAAGTTCAATTCCACCAGTAGCCACCGGGGGAGCCCAGAATCCAAACTCACAACAGTACCCCCCCCTCAAGGAGGGGGCACCGAACCCTCACCAGAACCACCAGGGCGATCAGGATGGGCCCTATGAAAGGCACGAACCAGATCAGAGGCATGAACATCAGATGCAGTGACCCAAGAATTATCCTCCTGGCCGTATCCCTTCCACTTGACCAGATACTGGAGTCTCCGTCTGGAAACACGGGAGTCTAGGATTTTTTCCACAACGTACTCCAACTCACCCTCAACCAACACCGGAGCAGGAGGCTCAACGGAAGGCACAACCGGTGCCTCATACCTGCGCAATAACGACCGATGAAAAACGTTATGAATAGAAAAGGATGCAGGGAGGTCCAAACGGAAGGAAACAGGGTTAAGAATCTCCAATATTTTATACGGACCGATGAACCGAGGCTTAAACTTAGGAGATGAGACCCTCATAGGGACAAAACGAGAAGACAACCACACCAAATCTCCAACACAAAGCCGAGGACCAACACGACGGTGACGGTTGGCAAAAAGCTGAGTCTTCTCCTGGGACAACTTTAAATTGTCCATCACCTGCCCCCAGATATGATGCAATCTCTCCACCACCGCATCCACTCCAGGACAATCCGAGGATTCCATCTGACCGGAGGAAAATCGAGGGTGGAACCCCGAATTACAGAAAAACGGGGACACCAAAGTGGCAGAGCTGGCCCGATTATTGAGGGCGAACTCCGCCAATGGCAAAAAAGCAACCCAATCATCCTGGTCAGCAGACACAAAACACCTCAGATATGTCTCCAGGGTCTGATTAGTCCGCTCGGTCTGGCCATTAGTCTGAGGGTGAAAAGCAGACGAAAAAGACAAATCTATGCCCATCCTAGCACAGAATGCCCGCCAAAATCTAGACACAAATTGGGTTCCTCTGTCAGAAACGATATTCTCAGGAATACCATGCAAACGAACAACATTTTGAAAAAACAGGGGCACCAACTCGGAAGAAGAAGGCAATTTGGGCAGGGGAACCAAATGGACCATCTTAGAAAAACGGTCACACACCACCCAGATGACAGACATCTTCTGAGAAACAGGCAGATCTGAAATAAAATCCATCGAGATGTGTGTCCAAGGCCTCTTAGGAATAGGCAAGGGCAACAATAATCCACTAGCCCGAGAACAACAAGGCTTGGCCCGAGCACAAACGTCACAAGACTGCACAAAGCCTCGCACATCTCGTGACAGGGAAGGCCACCAGAAGGATCTTGCCACCAAATCCCTGGTACCAAAAATTCCAGGATGACCTGCCAATGCAGAAGAATGTACCTCAGAGATGACTCTACTGGTCCAATCATCAGGAACAAACAACCTATCAGGCGGACAACGATCCGGTCTATCCGCCTGAAACTCCTGCAAGGCCCGCCGCAGGTCTGGAGAAACGGCTGACAAGATAACTCCCTCCTTAAGAATACCTGTGGGGTCAGAGTTGCCGGGTGAATCAGGCTCAAAACTCCTAGAAAGGGCATCCGCCTTAACATTCTTAGAACCCGGTAGGTACGATACCACAAAATTAAACCGAGAGAAAAATAATGACCAGCGCGCCTGTCTAGGATTCAGGCGCCTGGCGGTCTCAAGATAGATCAAATTTTTGTGGTCAGTCAATACCACCACCTGATGTCTGGCCCCCTCGAGCCAATGGCGCCACTCCTCAAACGCCCACTTCATGGCCAAAAGCTCCCGATTCCCAACATCATAATTCCGCTCAGCGGGCGAAAATTTACGGGAAAAGAAGGCACAAGGCCTCATCACGGCGCAGTCAGAACTTTTCTGCGACAACACTGCCCCAGCCCCGATCTCAGAAGCGTCGACCTCAACCTGAAAAGGAAGAGTCACATCAGGCTGACGCAACACAGGGGCAGAAGAAAAACGGCGCTTAAGCTCCTGAAAGGCCTCCACAGCATCAGGGGACCAATTAGCAACATCAGCACCCTGTCTAGTCAAATCGGTCAATGGCTTAACGACATCCGAAAAACCAGAAATAAATCGACGATAAAAGTTGGCAAAGCCCAAAAATTTCTGAAGACTTTTAAGAGAAGAGGGCTGCGTCCAATCACAAATAGCTTGAACCTTGACAGGATCCATCTCAATGGAAGAGGGAGAAAAAATATATCCCAAAAAGGAAATTCTCTGAACCCCAAAAACGCACTTAGAACCCTTGACACACAGAGAATTAGACCGCAAAACCTGAAAAACCCTCTTAACTTGCCGGACATGAGAGTCCCAATCATCCGAAAAAATCAGAATATCATCCAGATACACTATCATAAATTTATCCAAAAAATCGCGGAAAATATCATGCATAAAGGACTGGAAGACTGAAGGGGCATTAGAAAGACCAAAAGGCATCACCAAATACTCAAAGTGGCCCTCGGGCGTATTAAATGCGGTTTTCCACTCATCCCCCTGCCTGATCCGCACCAAATTATACGCCCCACGGAGATCAATCTTAGAGAACCACTTGGCCCCCTTTATGCGAGCAAACAAATCAGTCAGCAACGGCAATGGGTATTGATATTTAACCGTGATTTTATTCAAAAGCCGATAATCAATACATGGTCTCAAAGAGCCGTCTTTTTTTGACACAAAGAAAAAACCGGCTCCTAAGGGAGATGACGATGGACGAATATGTCCCTTTTCCAAAGACTCCTTTATATATTCTCGCATAGCAGTATGTTCAGGCACAGACAGATTAAATAAACGACCCTTTGGGTATTTACTACCCGGAATTAAATCTATAGCACAATCGCACTCACGGTGCGGAGGTAGCGAACCCAGCTTGGGTTCTTCAAAGACGTCACGATAATCAGACAGGAACTCAGGGATTTCAGAGGGAATAGATGATGAAATGGACACCAAAGGTACGTCCCCATGAGTCCCCTTACATCCCCAGCTCAACACAGACATAGCTCTCCAGTCAAGGACTGGGTTGTGAGACTGCAGCCATGGCAATCCTAGCACCAAATCATCATGTAGATTATACAGCACCAGAAAACGAATAGTCTCCTGGTGATCCGGATTAATACACATAGTCACTTGTGTCCAGTATTGTGGTTTATTATTAGCCAATGGGGTGGAGTCAATCCCCTTCAGAGGAATAAGAGTCTCCAAAGGCTCTAAATCATACCCACAACGATTGGCAAAGGACCAATCCATAAGACTCAAAGCGGCGCCAGAGTCGATATAGGCGTCCGTAGTAATAGATGACAAAGAGCAAATCAGGGTCACAGACAAAATAAATTTAGACTGTAAAGTGCCAATGGGAACGGATTTATCAAGCTTTTTAGTACGCTTAGAGCATGCTGATATAACATGAGTAGAATCCCCACAATAGAAACACAACCCATTTTTCCGTCTAAAATTCTGCCGCTCGCTTCTGGACAGAATTCTATCACACTGCATGTTTTCTGGCGTCTTCTCAGTGGACACCGCCAGATGGTGCACTGGTTTGCGCTCCCGCAGACGCCTATCGATCTGAATGGCCATTGTCATGGACTCATTCAGACTTGCAGGCACAGGGAACCCCACCATAACATCCTTAATGGCATCAGAAAGACCCTCTCTGAAAGTAGCCGCCAAGGCACACTCATTCCACTGAGTAAGCACAGACCATTTACGGAATCTTTGGCAGTAAATTTCAGCTTCATCTTGCCCCTGCGATAGGGACATCAAAGTTTTTTCTGCCTGAAGTTCCAAATGAGGTTCCTCATAAAGCAAGCCCAAGGCCAGAAAAAACGCATCCACATTGCGCAACGCAGGATTCCCTGGTGCCAATGCAAAAGCCCAATCTTGAGGGTCGCCGCGGAGCAAGGAAATCACAATCCCAACCTGCTGTGCAGGGTCTCCAGCAGAACGAGATTTCAGGGACAAAAATAACTTACAATTATTTCTAAAATTCTGAAAGCTAGATCTATTCCCTGAGAAGAATTCCGGCAAAGGAATTCTCGGCTCTGATACCGGAGCATGAACAACAAAATCTTGCAAACTTTGTACTTTCGTGGCGAGATTATTCAAACCTGCAGTTACACTCTGTAGATCCATTATAGACAGGTGAACATAGAGCCATTCAAAGATTAGAAGGAGAGAGAAAAAAAAGAAAGACTGCAGCATAGACAGACTGGCAAGTGATCCAATTAAGAGCACAGAGAAAAAAAAAAAAAAAAAACTCTCAGCAGACTTCTTATTTCTCTCCTTTCTCAGCCAAGGATTTTAACCCTTTAGTGGGCCGGTCAAACTGTCATGATCTCCATGGCCAGAGAACTAGCATAAGCCTCAATAGGAACAAGCTCTTGGAAGATGTAACTGTACTGACCATGAACTAAACCTACCGCATCATCTAGAAGTAGCCAGGTAGCATGTCCTACTTTTTATCCCTATATGCCCAGCGCCGGCCGGAGAACTAAATAATGCTAGCAGAGGGAAATATAAGACCTGACTCACCTCTAGAGAAATGCCCAAAAAGGAGACAGAAGCCCCCCACATATATTGGCGGTGATATGAGATGAAACAACAAACGCAGCAGGAAAATAGTTTTAGCAAATTTGAGGTCCGCTTTCTAGATAGCAGAAGACAGAAAGCATACTTTCATGGTCAGTAGAAAACCCTAACAAAACACATCCAGAAATTACTTTAGGACTCTGGCATTAACTCATAATACCAGAGTGGCAATTCCTGATCAACAAGAGCTTTCCAGACACAGTAACGAAACTGCAGCTGTGAACTGGAACCAAAATACAAAAACAAAACATGGACGAATGTCCAACTTATCTAGTAGATGTCTGGGAGCAGGAACAAGCACAGAGAGGCTTCTGATAACATTGTTGACCGGCAAGCATCTAACAGAGAAGCCAGGTTATATAGCGACACCCAGATCTAATCAGAACAGGTGAACAGGGAAGATGATGTCACAAGTTCAATTCCACCAGTAGCCACCGGGGGAGCCCAGAATCCAAACTCACAACAGGACGGCAACTGGCGGTGTTGGAGCCCAGGGACAGGTGGAGGAGGAGGAGGTTGGAGGAGGTAGGAGGGATTGCCACACACACAGCAGGGGAACAGCTGACGTTACTGAACCCCAATAACAGAGGAGGGACTGTTGACTGTGCGTACAGCACTTCTGGACGGCAACTGGCGGTGTTGGAGCCCAGGGACAGGTGGAGGAGGAGGTTGGAGGAGGTTGGAGGAGGTAGGAGGGATTGCCACACACACAGCAGGGGAACAGCTGACGTTACTGAACCCCAATAACAGAGGAGCGACTGTTGACTGTGCGTACAGCACCTCTGGACGGCAACTGGCGGTGTTGGAGCCCAGGGACAGGTGGAGGAGGAGGAGGTTGGAGGAGGTAGGAGGAGGTAGGAGGGATTGCCACACACACAGCAGGGGAACAGCTGACGTTACTGAACCCCAATAACAGAGGAGGGACTGTTGACTGTGCGTACAGCACTTCTGGACGGCAACTGGCGGTGTTGGAGCCCAGGGACAGGTGGAGGAGGAGGAGGTTGGAGGAGGTAGGAGGGATTGCCACACACACAGCAGGGGAACAGCTGACGTTACTGAACCCCAATAACAGAGGAGCGACTGTTGGGACTGTGCGTACAGCACTACCAGGCAACAACTAGCGGTGTTGGAGCCCAGGGACAGGTGGAAAAGCAGAGGAACACAATGTAGGCCGAAGCCTGAGAAAGTCGAAAGGGAACCTTTAACCCCCCCCCAAGGCGTTTGTAGCTGAAAGAGCCAGCTTGTGCAGCACAAAAGATGCAAAAGGAAAAGGTGGCTCTTTTCATCATGCTCCTTGCAAACACAGAACTAAACACTTATAAAATGTGTCCCCTGCAACCGTAAAACCGTCCCGGAGGTGGGACTTTCCTTCGTAATGTGACGCAGCCCAGCCGTCATTCCTACCCCCCCGGCGCCGCGCACCGGCTCCTCAGCGTTGTTTTATTCCGTCCAGGAGCCTGCGCTGTTATGTTATCCCGTGGCCAGGCACACTTAGCGCTGCCCGTCTTCTGGCATCATTTGGTGTCTGGATGGCTGCGCCTGTGCGGCCGCGCTGGCAGAGAGCCCGCCTCGCAGTGTCTTCTGATTTAATCCCACTGGGGGCCTGGGATCCATGGACATGCGCAGTGCATATCTGAACCTCCACCTCTCACTCATCTCCCTATGGCTTCTTCAGACTGTGCGGTGTCACGGCCGTGGCATGCTGTTAGGGACCAGCTGACACCGAACAGTCTGAAGAAGCCATAGGGAAATGAGTGAGAGGTGGAGGTTCAGATATGCACTGCGCATGTCCATGGATCCCAGGCCCCCAGTGGGATTAAATCAGAAGACACTGCGAGGCGGGCTCTCTGCCAGCGCGGCCGCACAGGCGCAGCCATCCAGACACCAAATGATGCCAGAAGACGGGCAGCGCTAAGTGTGCCTGGCCACGGGATAACATAACAGCGCAGGCTCCTGGACGGAATAAAACAACGCTGAGGAGCCGGTGCGCGGCGCCGGGGGGGTAGGAATGACGGCTGGGCTGCGTCACATTACGAAGGAAAGTCCCACCTCCGGGACGGTTTTACGGTATCATTGGACACATTTTATAAGTGTTAAGTTCTGCGTGTGCAAGGAGCTAAACAAAAATAGCTACCTTTTCCTTGGGCAGCATTACTGCTGCACAAGGTGGCTCTTTCAGTAACAAACGCCTTGGGGGGGGGGGGACAGATTCCCTTACATTTCAGTTGTTGTGTCAGCGTGGCGGTCGCATGACACATTGCCGGCTACACAGCTGGGGATCAGCTGACGTTACTGAAACCCAATAACACTGGGTCGTATGTTTTGACTGTGCAGACGGCACGTCTGAGCCTCAACTGGCGGTGTTGGAGCCCAGGAATTTAAGTTCAGGTGGTAGAAAGATGAACACAACAGGAGACCTGGATAACGTATACAGTGACCTAATTATTCAATCAGGAGGAGGAGTGGCAAATTCCGGCGAGATCCAGGCCTTGTTCATTTTCAGGAAAGTAAGCCGGTCAACGTTATCGGAGGATAGTCGCATGCGACGGTCAGTTAGTACACCACCTGCAGCACTAAAGACACGTTCCGATAATACACTGGCCGCAGGGCAAGACAGCACCTCCAATGCATACTGGCTTAGCTCTGGCCATGTATCCAGCTTTGAGACCCAAAACTTGAAAGGGGAAGAGCCGTCTGGGAGTACAGCAAGAGGGCAAGACATGTAGTCTGTCACCATCTGACGGAACCGTTGCCTCCTGCTGACTGGAGCCGTCTGTGATGGTGTAGACTTTTGTGGCGGGCACAGAAAACTGTGCCACAGTTCGGCCATACTGGTCTTGCCTTGGGCAGAGGCACTGCTTCTGCTCCCTCTTTGTGCAGAGCCTCCACCACGGCCTGGACGCACTGAGCTGCTTTGGAATGCACTAGCAGCACTTCTCTCAGTTGGAATGGAGAAGATGATGGAATTGACCAGTGTGTCTTGGTACTCCCGCATTTTTCGCTCCCGGTTCAACGGTGTGATGAGGCTTTCTACGTTGTCCCGGTAGCGAGGATCGAGGAGGGTGAACACCCAATAATCAGACATGTTGAGAATGTGGGCGATGCGGCGGTCGTTTCTCAGGCACTGCAGCATGTAATCCACCATGTGCTGCAGACTGCCAACTGCCCAAGAAACGCTGTCCCCTGCTGGAGGCGTGATCTCTGCCCGCTCGTCATCACCCCACCCTCGCTGTACACACTGAGTACTGGACAATTGTGTAACTCCCTCCTCTGGACGGATGTCTTCCTCCTCCATTGACTCCTCCTCATCCTCCTCACAAACGGTCCCCTGCCTACGCGTTTGTGAGGAACCACGTGGCGCTGACTGTCCAGAAGATGATGGAAATGGTGAATCCTCATCCTCCACCTCTTCCACAACATCATCCCTTAGCGCTTGCAGTGATTTTTCAAGCAGGCAGATAAGGGGGACAGTCATGCTGACTAGTGCATCATCTGCACTCGCCATCCGCGTGGAATAATCAAAGGGACGCAAAACCTGGCAGACGTCATTCATAGTGGCCCACTCTGTGGTTGTGAAGTCTGTACGGCGCTGACTGCGACTTTTTTGCGCCTGAAGCAGCTGGTACTCCATTACAGCTTGCTGCTGCTCACACAACCGCTCCAACATATGTAACGTGGAATTCCACCTGGTAGGTAGGTCACATATGATGCGATGTTCCGGCAGGCGGTGTCGGCGCTGCAGAGCCGCAATGCGCGCTTTTGCCGTGCTGGAACGCCGCAAGTGAGCACACTCTAGGCGGACCTTGTGCAGCAGTGCATCAAGATCCGGATAGTCCCTCAAAAAGCTCTGCACGACCAAATTGAGCACATGTGCCAGACATGGGATGTGAGTGAGGTTGCCGAGGCCCAGAGCTGCCACCAGATTTCGGCCATTATCACACACTACCATGCCTGGCTGGAGATTCGCTGGCACAAACCACACATCGCTCTCCTGCTTGATGGCATTCCAGAGCTCCTGCGCTGTGTGGCTACGATTCCCCAAGAAAATTAATTTCAAGACGGCCTGTTGACGTTTGGCCACGGCTGTGCTCATGTCGGTCGTAACAGGTACACGTTCATCACGGGTCCATGTGGAGGTGGACTGTGACGGCTCCTGCAGCGATGATTCTGAGGAACTGGTGTAAGAGGAGGAGTCAATGCGTACAGAATGGATTCCTGCAATCCTTGGAGTGGGCAGGACACGTCCTGCGCCACTCGCACGGTCTGTACCCGGCTCAACGACATTAACCCAATGGGCAGTGAGGGAAAGGTATCGCCCCTGTCCATGTTGACTGGTCCATGCATCGGTGGTGAGGTGGACCTTGCTACTGACGGCGTTCAGTAGCGCGTGTTTTATGTGTCCCTCCACATGCTTCTGCAGGGCAGGGACGGCTTGCCTGCTGAAGTAAAAGCGGCTGGGCACATTGTACTGTGGGACTGCCAATGACATCAAGTCACGGAAGCTGTCAGTCTCCACCAGCCTGAATGACAGCATTTCCAGTGACAGAAGTTTGGCAATGCCTGCAGTCAGAGCCTGTGCTCGTGGGTGGTTTGACGAGAAAGGCCGCCTTTTCTCCCATGCCTGTACTACCGATGGCTGTAGACTGGGCTGGGAGTGTGTGGATGACTGGGAAAGTGGCGCTGCGGGTGGAATTACAGCGGGTCTCTGGACAACAGGGGCAGAGGTTCTTCCACGGCGATCCTGGGAGGACGCCGAACCAGCTGCGTGTGAGGTAGAGGAAGAGGCAACACGAGCTGAAGAGGTGGTAGCTGCCGCTGTTGGTTGGCCTACCTCTTCAGTGTGTTTTTCTAACTCCGCCGGGTGCCTGTTGCGCACATGTTTCCACATGTTGGAGGTATTGAGGTTGCTGACATTTTTCCCTCTTTTGACTTTTTGATGACACACGTTGCATCTGACATAGCAAATGTCATCTGCAACTGTGTCAAAAAAGGACCAGGCACTGCAAGTCTTGGGAGCGCCCTTTTTGGCTTTTGGAAGAGACATGCTCCTAACGGGTGCCAAAGCGGAGGCTGCAGGATCCGCAGTCTTCCCCCTCCCTCTCCCTCTTTGGGCCGTACGGGGAATCTCTTCCTCAGAGCTGCTCCCACCACCTTCCTGTCCCTCACGCCAAGATGGGTCGAGGACCTCATCATCTACACTACCCTCTGCCCCCAACTGCTCCTCCTGGGTAGTCTCAGCAGCAGAGCACGCACCAGTAAGTGGCACCTGAGTGTCATCATCAGCTGATGCGGCCTGCGATGTGGTGACCGGAGCCACTGGCCCACCCGCCTCTTCAGAGGAAGACAGAAAAAGCTGTTGGGCATCACTGCACCCTGCCTCTTCTTCCATTTCTCCAATGCTGCTTGGCTGGCCCCCTGTTTCCAAGCCAAGAGATTCAGAGAACAGAAGTAGAGACGGCTCCTGTCCTGGGCTCTCTGTCTGCCTGGGCAATTTGGCAGGTGGTGAAGAGACAGATGGCTGCTCTCCAGTGCTCTGTGTCTGAGAGGATGTGGCACTAATGGAAGTTGATGCATTAGCTGCCATCCATCCGACAACAGCTTCAATTTGTTCTTCACGCAGCAGCGGTGTACGGCGCTCGGACACAAAGCTTCGCATGAACGACTGTTGCCTGGTGAAAGTGGGTGCTGATGAGTCACCGGTGCCCGCAGCAGGCACAGAATCCCCACGTCCCCTCCCTGCTCCGCGACGGCTCCCACGCCCCCGTGCCTTACTCACTGCCTTCTTCATCTTGGTTGACTGATAAAGATAAGCAGAAAAGTACTAACGGATTTGTGTGCTTATTCCTGAGCAACTCCTCCTAACAGGTATAAGAAGCACTAATTATCTAAAGTGTGGACTAGACTTTAATATGAGCTAATGTGGCCTACAGAAATGTAAAGTGGTGTAACTGGTGTGTTTGGTGAACTTTATTATTTATTTATTTTTTGGGGGCTGAACTGACAACAGATAGAGCTGCAGTCACACGGAGACCGTGCAGACAGACGTAAACGGCGCTACAAGGCCCAAAAACCCTCCTCTACTTTATCCTATGTAGTGTTTTTCCACAAATTAGCTGGAGACGGGTGGAAAGACACTAATAGGATTTTTTTGAATAAATTAGCAGCAGACTACACTATTTGGAAAAAAAAGAAAATTGATTTGGCGGTATGACGCAGTGAAAAACCCTGAGCTGGAGACAACCAGGCTATAGCTGCTCACAGATTACAGGGCGAGCTGCAGTCACACGGAGACCGTGCAGACAGCCGTAAACGGCGCTGCAAGGCCCAAAAACCCTCCTCTACTTTATCCTATGTAGTGTTTTTCCACAAATTAGCTGGAGACGGGTGGAAAGACACTAATAGGATTTTTTTAAATTAATTAGCAGCAGACTACACTACTTTGAAAAAAAAGAAAATTGATTTGGCAGTATGACGCAGTGAAAAACCCTGAGCTGGAGACAACCAGGCTATAGCTGCTCACAGATTACAGGGCGAGCTGCAGTCACACGGAGACCGTGCAGACAGCCGTAAACGGCGCTGCAAGGCCCAAAAACCCTCCTCTACTTTATCCTATGTAGTGTTTTTCCACAAATTAGCTGGAGACGGGTGGAAAGACACTAATAGGATTTTTTTAAATTAATTAGCAGCAGACTACACTACTTTGAAAAAAAAGAAAATTGATTTGGCGGTATGACGCAGTGAAAAACCCTGAGCTGGAGACAACCAGGCTACAGCTGCTCACAGATTACAGGGCGAGCTGCAGTCACACGGAGACCGTGCAGACAGCCGTAAACGGCGCTGCAAGGCCCAAAAACCCTCCTCTACTTTATCCTATGTAGTGTTTTTCCACAAATTAGCTGGAGACGGGTGGAAAGACACTAATAGGATTTTTTAAAATTAATTAGCAGCAGACTACACTACTTTGAAAAAAAAGAAAATTGATTTGGCGGTATGACGCAGTGAAAAACCCTGAGCTGGAGACAACCAGGCTACAGCTGCTCACAGATTACAGGGCGAGCTGCAGTCACACGGAGACCGTGCAGACAGCCGTAAACGGCGCTGCAAGGCCCAAAAACCCTCCTCTACTTTATCCTATGTAGTGTTTTTCCACAAATTAGCTGGAGACGGGTGGAAAGACACTAATAGGATTTTTTTGAATAAATTAGCAGCAGACTACACTACTTGGGAAAAAAAAAAAAAAAAGGAACAGTATGAGGCAATGAACCACCCTCCCTGAACTGAATACAACCAACTATGGATGGCCTATGTGGCTGCACTCAGACTGGAGACTGGGCTGCACTCACACACACACACACACAGACCCTGCAGATCGCTGTGAAAACAGCGCTACAAGGCAAAAGCAAGGTAAATAGTAGGTGAACACAGCGGTTGCTAAATTAGCCTTTGGAAAGCACAAAGAAGCAAATCGCTATCTCTAAACTGTCCCTCAGTCAGCAAACAGCGTCCTGTCACTAACTGAATTCACAGCAGAGTGATCGCAAAATGGCGCCAGCGACTTTTAAACTGCATCATGACATCATTACACCAGCCAATCACAGCCTTGCCAGTAGTTTCATGCCCTCCATGCTAAACAGGATGTGCCCACACTTGGAATCAATCTCATTGGCTGAATTTCTGCTTTTTGAATCTTAGAACTTCCGATTCCGGTATCCGATACGCGGCAAGTATCGGAATCCCGGTATCGGAATTCCGATACCGCAAGTATCGGCCGATACCCGATACTTGCGGTATCGGAATGCTCAACACTAGTGGTGGGGATTATGTGTGGTAATGTGGTGGGGGGTGGGATTATGTGTAGTTATGTGGTGGGGGGTGGGATTATGTGTAGTTATGTGGTGGGGGGCGGGATTATGTGTAGTAATGTGGTGGGGGGGCAAGATTATGTGTGGTGATGGGGTGGGGGGGCAGGATTATGTGTGGTGATGTGTTGGGGGGGTGGGATTATGTTTGGTGATGTGTTGGGGGGGCGGGATTATGTTTGGTGATGTGTTGGGGGCGTGGGATTATGTGTGGTGGTGGTTGGGCGGGATTATGTGGTGGGGGGTGGGATTATGTGTGGTGATGTGGTGGGCAGGCGGAATTATGTGTGTTAATGTGGTGGGGGCGAGATTATGTGTGGTAATGTGGTGGCGGGGCGGGATTATCTGTGGTAATGTGGTGGGGTGGCAGGATTATGTGTGGTGATGTGGTGGGGGGCAGGATTATGTGTAGTAATGTGGTGGGGGCTGGATTATGTGTGGTAATGTGGTGGAGGGTGGGATTATCTGTAGTAATGTGGTGGGGGCGGGATTATGTGTGGTAATGTGGTGGGGGCGGGATTATGTGTGGTAATGTGGTGGGGCGGGATTATCTGTGGTAATGGGGGGGGCGGGATTATGTGTGGTAATGTGGTGGGGGGCGGGATTATGTGTGTTAATGTGGTGGGGGGCGGGATTATGTGTGGTAATATGGTGGGGGCCAGGATTATGTGTGGTGATGTGGTGGGGGGCAGGATTATGTGTAGTAATGTGGTGGGGGCTGGATTATGTGTGGTAATGTGGTGGAGGGTGGGATTATCTGTAGTAATGTGGTGGGGGCGGGATTATGTGTGGTAATGTGGTGGGGGCAGGATTATGTGTGGTAATGTGGTGGGGGGCGGGATTATGTGTGGTAATGTGGTGGGGCGGGATTATCTGTGGTAGTGGGGGGGCGGGATTATGTGTGGTAATGTGGTGGGGGCGGGATTATGTGTGGTAATGTGGTGGGGGGCAGGATTATCTGTGGTAATGTGGTGGGGTGGCGGGATTATGTATGGTAATGTGGTGAGGAGCGGGATTATCTGTAGTAATGTGGTGGGGGGGCGGGATTATGTGTGGTAATGTGGTGGGGGGCGGGATTATCTGTAGTAATGTGGTGGGGGGGTGGGATTATGTGTGGTAATGTGGGGGGGGGCGGGATTATGTGTGGTAATGTGGTGGGGGTCGGGATTATGTGTGGTAATGTGGTGGGGGGCGGGATTATGTGTGGTAATGTGGGGGGCGGTATTATCTGTGGTAATGTGGTGGGGGTGGGATTATGTGTAGTAATGTGGTGGAGTGGCGGGATTATGTGTGGTGATGTGGTGGAGGGGCGGGATTATGCGTGGTAATGAGGTGGGGTGGTGGGATTAAGTGTGGTGATGTGGTGGAGGGGTGGTATTATGTGTGGTAATAGGGTGGGGGGGCGGGTTTATGTGTGGTGATGTGGTGAGGATTGGGTGTGGTAATGGTGTGGGGGCAGGATTATGTGTGGTGATATGGTGGGGGGGTGGATCTCTGTGCAGGGGGTAGGATTAGCGAGTAATCACGATGCCTCTTATATATATAGATAAATGGTGTCATTCAAAAGTACAAGTCTTCCCGCAAAAAACAAGCTCTAATACATCAATGTAGAAAAAATTTAATAAAAAAAAGTTATGGATCTGGGATGTAGGGGAGGAAAAGGCGAAAATTCTAAAACAGAAATTGGCTTTGTCGTAAAGGGGTTAAGATGCTAATGTACTCTGCTTTTAATATTTTTTTAAAAATGAGTCATATTTCGAAATACTTTCTTTTCAAAGTTTGTGAACTCTTAAATATGTAAGCATTGCAGTGACATTACCCTGTCAATGATCATGTTTCATACTTCAAGAGTAAAGTATTCCTGAAGATGAATCCTCCGTATTAGCACCTACAACAAGAGATATTGATAGAACCAGCTGTCGCATAACTCGCTGCAATAAGTATATATTTACAGACAGCTTTTTAAACCTAGGGGAGATGAAGAAAATGTTCAAGCTTCATGAATGCAGAAAGTTTGTACAGACTGGAGATGTTACTTGCATGAGAACAGATATTGCTGCAAGTCGTTAAATTGCGCAGCAATTGGAATTACCTGATTGAGCCCTAATCTAAGTTCCATGCACCCTATCAATCAGTAGTCTGCGGTATGTGCAGCATGGCGATGACTCTACATCTTCTTACCATGCAAGCGAAGACACAGCTGTGATCATTCAGATTCTTCTCCTCCAACACAGACTCTTGGTTGAGGAGCGGCATCTGTCTATGCTCTGTAGTCTTTCTACTCTGTGCTCTACTACATTACCAGGTATAGGAGAATTTTGTATGCTTTCATCTTTAACCCTTTAACAACCGCCGATACACTTTTTAATGGCGGCAGTTAAGAGTACTTATTCCTCTGTGCTGCTTTTTTAACGGCGCTGAGAAAAAAGGTTATAGCGCCCCCCAACATTAGAAAATCACTAGGGTCTCGGCTACGAACATGATTCAGGTCAGTTTTTACCATCCCCAGTGTTGCGATCGCCACTATTCACCTAATAACGGCGACCGCAAAAAAAAGTTTGGTTTCCCATTTATTTCTCTCTCCTCTGATATGATCTAGCACATCAGAGGAAAGAGAAATGGGGTTTGACACTTCCTACATCCCCTATTCCTGTCCCCTGGCCCTCTGCGTCTTGTTCAGGGAAGAAAATGGAGGGCGCATGCGCAGTGCGCCCGCCAAGATCTGCCAGCTGGCACTTGGCAACAGTAGGAGATTTTTCCTAATGGTTCATTTTGATCACTGTGATAGACCCTATCACAGTGATCAAAATAAAAAAATAGTACATCAAACTCCCCTTTGTCACCCCCTTACTTAAGAAAAAATAATACAATTATTAAAAAAAGTATTTCCATTAGGGTTAGTGTTGGGGCTAGGCTTAGGGTTGGGGTTAGAGCTAGGGATAGGGTTGGGCTAGGGTTAGGGTTGGGGGCTAGGTTTAGGATTGGGCTATGGTTGGCTAGGGTTAGGGTTGTGGTGTGTTTGGGTTAGGGTTGGGGTTAGGGCTTTCTTAGGGTTGGAGTTAGAATTGGGGAGATTCCATTGTTTAGGTACATCAGGGGGTCTCCAAACGACATGGTGCCCATCAGTGATTCCAGCCAAATTTTACTTTCAAAAAGTCAAATGGTGCTTCCTCCCTTCTGAACCCTGCCATGCGCCTAAACAGTGGCTTTCCTCCACATACGGGGTATCGGCGTACTCAGAAGAAATTGCACAACAAATTTTGTGGTCCATTTTCTCCTGATACCCTTGTGAAAATAAAAAAGTTTGGTTCCAAAGTAATTTTTTTGTGAAAAAAGTAAAATGTTCATTTTTTCCTTCCACATTGCTTTAGTTCTCGTGAAGCACCTGAAGGGTTAATAAGCTTCTTGAATGTGGTTGTGCACACCTTGAGGGGTGCAGTTTTTAGAATGGTGATACTTTTGGGTATTTTCTGTTATAGTGACCCCCCCAAACTCACTTCAAATGTGAGGTGGTACCTAAAAAAATGGTTTTGTAAATTTTGTTGGAAAAATGAGAAATCGTTGGTCAAATTTTAACCCCTATAACATCCTAACAAAAAAAAATTATGTTTCCAAAATTGTGCTGATGTAAAGTAGCCATGTGGAAAATGTTATTTATTAACTATTTTGAGTGACACCACTCTCTGATTTAAGGGTACAAAAATTAAAAGTTTGAAAGATGCAAAATTTTCAACATTTTTGCCACATTTCCGTTTTTTCATAAATAAGCTCAAGTAATATCAAAGAAATTTTACCATCACTATGAAGTACAATATGTCATGAAAAACATTCTCAGAATCAGTGGGATACGTTGAAGCGTTCCAGAGCTATAACCTCATAAATTGACTGTGGTCAGAATTGTAAAAATTGGCTTGGTCATTAAGTACCAAATTGGCTCTGTCACTAAGGGGTTAATATAAATGCATGTTTTTATTTATCCTTCTTCAATATATATGTTCAAATCAAGGAAATGTATTCTATCCAGACTAGTAGTAGAATTGAAGTGTAATTAAAATTCATTTTTATTAATATGCAATAAAAATTCTGATAGCGATTTTTGCCAGATGACTAGATTCTGGTGCAGCCCACCCTCGGGGCAAATGTGAATGTCTTCCCATCTACCCACATACAGGTTGGCATAGCTGGGCGTGAATCTGGTCCCCATGGCTGTACCCCAGTGCTTGGTATAGTAGTCCGCTTCATATTTATATTTACCTAGATATTTTTCCTAAATACAAGCACTATTAAACATATGCCTCATCTCTGGAGCTATTATAATATATGGAAATCCCTTTGAAATTAGGCATCATTAACTATATATATATGGTCCCTGGGAAACAGAATACCGTACAGATAGCCTATGGACCTTGTTATTTTATTCTATATGGCAATGATATCCTTTAACTATGATTATACTAGATGCATATTCAATGTATGTCATATTGTACTGATTATACGTTGTTGTTTTATTATTTATGAATATTATGTCTCATGATTGTGATCAATATTGGTTTTGTTCATTTTTTCAGCTATACCTTGAAAAAAGCCTGATATGACTGAAATGTTTGCTTTTTTATTTTATCGGTTTTTCACAAGGGACATTGAATAAAATTATTCTTGATTTTGAAAATTTGAGTGCTAAAGTATTTTTTTGAGAATCTGTGGTCAGACTTAAAGATTGGAGGAAACCATCTAACTTGAAGGAGCTGGAGCAGGTTTGCCTTGAGGAATGGGCAAAAATCACAGTGGTAAGATGTGGAAAGTTCATACTTATCCAAAGCGAATTGCAGCTGTAAATGCCGCAAAAGAAGTCACTAGAAAGTAATGACTTGATTTAGGGGGGGGGGGGGGGGTAAATAGTTATGCACACTGAACTTTTCAGTTATTTTCTCCTACTTATTGTTTGCTTCACAATAAAAAGAAGACCAATTGTTCATAGTTGTAGGCATGTTCTTTATATAGGCTGATGCAAACCTTAAAAAAATTCAGTGAAATTCCAGGTTGTGAGGTAGCAAAACACAAAAAATGCCATTGCCTAAATGAAGTGCTGTCAGAACCCCTGAATTTAATGTCTATGGGACTGCAGGAGATAGACGAATACAGACCTATATAAATAAGTAATAGAGCAGGTTTTATATGCAAGAAATTTTGTTTCTTACAATTAATGGCAGTTAAAGACATACAAGGAGTGCTCTGCTTTCCTGTAAAAAATAAGTCATTAGAGACCAAGATGCATATATACTTTTTTAAATTGAGAGGGAACCTGACAGCTGATATATGCTGCCCGAATCATGGGCAGCATATATCAGCCACTGGCTATATGACTGCAGCTATGTATGTTTGATTCTAAAACATTGCAGCCTTTCAGTAAAAACATACTTAAAAAGGCATCGGGGAAAAATTTGTAGGGGAGACTAGTCAGACAGACAAATCCCCGACAGATTCTCCCCACCTGCTTCCCAGGATTGACAGGTAACTCTCTATACACTCATGTGGAGTAGACCTTTTACTCTGGGGCACAGCAGAGAAAAGCCACAGTATGTGCCAGTGGTTAAATTTAAATACTCAGCTGTCTGTGTCCACGTGTGGTATAGGACCTGATAGAATATGAGGATGTTGCCTTGTGATGGCGAAAAGGGTAGTTGATTACCACCACTGTAATAGAGGCCTGAGCCTCATAAAATGGCCTGCTTTGTATACACTAGAGCAGTGGTCCCCAACCTTTCTGACCTTGAGAGCTACATTCAGCTCTGCAAGAGGGTCAAGAGCCACATCCAGCTCCTGCTCCCCTCACAGTAGTGGCAACCAAAGCCCCCATTATGGGTATAATGATAACCAAAGCTTTTCCACACAAATCACCCTGAATCAGTATACCAAGATCCAGCGGTTCCCACCAAACCCCCATTCAGCATTCTTCCATCACTCCCAACACAATCACATTCAGCTTCAAGTACCTCCTCTGACCGGTAGTATCATCCTGTCTCCAGCGTGCCATACTTAAATTATCTCTAAACCCCCAAGACCAGTAGAAGTGTACCCAAATCTGCTCTTCTGTGCAGGGCTACTCACAAATGTCACCATTTTGAGATGTGCTCTTCATACCAGTTTACTAAATCTGGAGCTAATGCACAAAGCTGGCAGAGAGCCGTGAGCCACAATTCATGGGACTGCGAGCCACATGTGGCTCCTGAGCTACAGGTTGGGGACCCATGCCATAGTCCATACAGTATAATGCAACCTATAGAATTGGAATTTTTTTTATGTTTTCCTGTACACAATGTGGTGAAATGAATGGTGTAATTCAAAGTACAACCTGTCTCCCCCCCAAAAAAAGCCCTCAAATGGCTATGTGGACAGAAAAATAAAAAAGTTGGAGTTTGTGAAAAGTGGAGGAAGAAACAAAGACGTAAAAATGAAAATTGACCTTGTCGTTAAGTGGGTTAAATAATGACTTTATAGAGAGCAAGAAAGCAGATGACAATTATTCTCTTACTCCATACACATTAAAAGATCTAGTGAACATATTACACATCACACTTCTCTCATCACATGACTTTGGTATCATCATATTATTACATGGGGCGTTCACTGCTGCCATTTCCTAAACATCAGTTAGTAAATGAAATAACATGAAAACTTCCCCAAGTAACACTAATTGGAATAAAGAGGAAAACTACAAATATAGATATAAAGGTAATACACTGTATTTCCTTATAACATTACTAGAATGCGCTTTCTCTTTAACCCCTTCATGACCGTGGGATTTTCCGTTTTTCCGTATTCGTTTTTCACTCCCCTCCTTCCCAGAGCCATAACTTTTTTATTTTTCCGTCAATTTGGCCATGTGAGGGCTTATTTTTTGCGGGATGAGTTGTACTTTTGAATGACATCATTGGTTTTACCATGTCGTGTACTAGAAAACGGAAAAAAAATTCCAAGTGCGGTGAAATTGCAAAAAAAGTGCAATCCCACACTTGTTTTTTGCTTGGCTTTTTTGCTAGGTTCACTAAATGCTAAAACTGACCTGCCATTATGATTCTCCTGATTTAAAAAAAAAAAAAAATTGCGCCATTTTCCAATACTCGTAGCGTCTCCATTTCTCATGATCTGGGATTGTTTGAGGGCTTATTTTTTGCGTGCTGAGCTGGCGTTTTTAATGATACCATTTTGGTGCAGATACGTTCTTTTGATCGCCCGTTATTGCATTTTAATGCAATGTCACAGCGACCAAAAAACGTAATTCTGGCGTTTCGGATTTTTTTCTCATTACGCCGTTTAGAGATCAGGTTAATGCTTTTTTTTGTTGATAGATCGGGCGATTCTGAACGCAGCGATACCAAATATGTGTAGGTTTGATTTTTTTTTAATTGATTTATTTTGATTGGGGCGAAAGGGGGGTGATTTAAACTTTTATGTTTTTTTTATTTTTTTCAAATTTTTTTTAACTTTTTTTTTTTACTTTTGCCATGCTTCAATAGCCTCCATGGGAGGCTAGAAGCAGGCACAACTCGATCGCCTCTGCTACATAACAGCAACCATCAGATCGCTGCTATGCAGCAGAAAATCAGGTGTGCTGTGAGCGCCGACTACAGGGTGGCGCTCACAGCTACCGGCGATCAGTAACCATAGAGGTCTCAAGGACCTCTATGGTTACAATACTGAAGCATCGCCGACCCCCGATCATGTGACGGGGGTCGGCGATGACGTCATTTCCGGCCGCCCGGCCGGATGCGGTAGTTAAATGCCGCTGTCTGCGTTTGACAGCGGCATTTAACTAGTTAATAGCGGCGAGTGAATCGCGATTTCACCCGCCGCTATTGCAGGCACATGTAAGCTGTTCAAAACAGCTGACATGTCCCGGCTTTGATGTGGGCTCACCGCGGAGCCCTGCATCAAAGCAGGGGACCTGACGTCGGACGTACTATCCCGTCCGACGTCAGGAAGGGGTTAAATTTAGCGCCGCATGCATCATGTGTATCAACCATCAACCAATAGAATCGCAGGATTTGAATTTAAAGAAAGAGAAAAAATGTCAGTTGGTGCCAGTCTGCGATAGCTCTATTAGAGATAAGACAGACTCCTTACTGATTACGAGAAGCGACACTTTTTTGGATTTGTACCCGGATCGTTACCTGCTGATTGGGAGACAACCACCACTGGCCGCTCTACAGAGGTCAGAATCATTGTGTGATGAATAAACTGCCGATTGATGTCATTCCAGATACTGACAGTTGGGATCTATACTGAAAGCAATCACATATACAAACGCAAATGATTTCACCATAAATCCCAGATAAGAATAACGGGGTGATTATGCAGAAATAGGATCCAATTTGGTGACTTTGAATAAATATTTAAAATGTGGATAATGATGTGTGAAAAATAATCTGAAAAACACGGGGCCATTTATTTCTCCTAGAAATTCCCAGATCCAATATTTAGAAGTGCCATTACTAGCCTGTATATAATAGTTATAGCATACATGTAGTGGAGATATGACGAACATTGTACTGGATCATCAGTCACTATACAGGGAGGTAGCGGATATATGCTTTATAGGTTTATATGGCGGGTCACAGTGCAGTCAGTATAATGTAGATATGTGTAGTCTTTCCTTATCATAGGACAGAAAATCAATCTGGTTCAGCATAAATGACCGATAATAGATATATTTTTTTTAAAGCACCACTTCAGCGGGATTTTTTACTGCACCGCGGCAGTGGTGCTTTTAATGTAATTCTCCTGTCCCCTGTCTCATACTCACCTGTCGCCCTTTCATCCTTTTCCAGTGTTGCTCCTATCAGTCTCCGGTGAATTGTGACCTGCCATCAGCTCCAGTGTTTCATGGAGCAGCGCAAACATCACTTTTCAATACCTCTCTATGAGAGCTTTGTTCTTGCTCTCATAGACTTATATTAAGCTCTTGTCATGTAACTTCTGACTTGCGGACGGTCAAAAGTTACGGGCACAAGATGGCACCAAGTATAAGAACGTGGGCAGGGGGCTTACATTTAAAGCACCACTCCAGCAGTACAAACAAAACAAAACGCTGGAGTGGTGCTTTAAGTAGACAATAGGGTTTGTTTTGTTTACTAGCTACAGCCACTTCTGTCAATGGGTCATGTTGGGTATTACAACTCAGTACCAATCAAGTCAATAAAGCTGCAATACTGCAATGTAATGCAGGCTGTGGTAGTTACATTTTGGGTTACACATTAGGTTGATAGTATTACCCCACTAGAGATCCTATAGACAGAGCCATGCTCTGCATATTCAGGTTTTTCCTTTTTCTGTATGTTAGTTTCCAGGAAGAAGAGTAAAGATGGCCATGAGGAAGCGGAAGAGAGAACTGATCGCCCAGTATGAAGAGGATTGGCAAGTAGATGAGGTTACATCACTGCAGTCATCACAATCCATACACTTACACCGGCAAATCCATAGTGACCATTACACATCACCACTACACAGGGGTGGATTAAGGGTAGCCAGGGCCCCGGGCTGTTCAGACACTGTGCCCCCCCCCGATCATGTGACGGGGGTCATGTGACGGGGGTCATGTGACACCCGAACCAGATTATTCCAGAAAAATGGCCGGGCCCTACTCTACTGTAACCTATTAAATATTTGTTAAAATCTGCAATACAATTTAGGTATATTTTGACCAATAATATCACATACAAGGAACAAATACCACCGCGCAATGACCAGACCACAAATTAGAACCACAGTGATCGAATAATATCACATACAAGGAACAAATACCACCGCACCATGTCAAGACCACATAATACCACCACATAGTGACTGAATACTACAATACTGATCAGTTATTAAAAAAAAACAAACAATACTATCACCATAAGTGCCAGTATTCACAGGAGGTCTGTACTTAGTATGCAGTGTCTGTGTAGAGGTAATACAGAGATCACTGGTGGTATTATACACAGGAGCTCTGTATATAATGTATAGGTAATACAGTGATCACTGGTGACATTGTACACACGACCTCTGTATATAGTATACAGTGTATAGTGTCAGTGTATAGGTGACACTGACTCACCAGTGACGTCTCTAGGTAAAGTCCTTCATCTTTCATCCAGCACAGACCGCCATCATTTCTTCCAGCCAGGACTCGTTTCAGCAGGAAATAACAGTTATCTCGAGCTCTGCTTGCAGAACATATTACTTAATTTTTCACAAATTCTACATTACACCACATGGAGAAAAAAAGGCGATATAGTGTCACTCTGCACAGTAACAGGACCGCCCCCCCATTTAAAACAGTATACTCAAAAAATAAAATAAATACATCACTGCAGTAATAATATCCCTTAATTAGCCCCTATGGTAATAATATTCCCCACCCTGGCCCCGTGTGTCTCATTCCTGGCTCCAGCCATATGTTCTCCCATCCTGCCCTCATGAGTATGAGTGTGGATATTCTACACCATATGATCTCCCCATTCTGCCCCATCTGTCTCCATCGTATCCATCCTGCCCCATGATCCAATCCTGCCCCATGTCTTTCATTCTGCCCCGTGTCTCCAATCATACCCCGTGTCTACATTCTGCCCATGCCTCCAGTCCTGCCCCCAGTGTGTCCAGCAATCTGCCCCAGTATGTCCAGCATATTGCCCCAGTGTCCAGCAATCTGCCCCAGTGTGTCCAGCATTGCCCCCAGACAGTGTCTCCAGCAGTCTGCCCCAGTGTCTGACTCCAGCATATTGCCCCCAGTGTGTCCAGCATTGCCCCCAGACAGTGTGTCCAGCAATCTGCCCCAGTGTGTCCAGCAATCTGCCCCAGTGTG
The DNA here is from genome assembly GCF_051348905.1 of Ranitomeya variabilis. Classification (NCBI taxonomy): domain Eukaryota; kingdom Metazoa; phylum Chordata; class Amphibia; order Anura; family Dendrobatidae; genus Ranitomeya; species Ranitomeya variabilis. The sequence continues at coordinate 477,645,879 of NC_135237.1, forward strand.
TCCAGCAATCTGCCCCAGTATGTCCAGCATTGCCCCAGTGTGTCCAGCATATTACCACCAGTGTGTCCAGCAATCAGCCCCAGTATGTCCAATTGTCCAGCATTGCCCACAGTGTGTCCAGCATTGCCCCAGTGTCTCCAGCATTGCCCCAATGTCTCCAGCATTGCCCCAGTGTATCCAGCATTGCCCCCAGTGTGTTCAACAATCTGCCCCAGTATGTCCAGCATATTGCCCCAGAGTATCCAGCATTGCCCCCAGTGTGTCCAGCAATCTGCCCCAGTGTCTCCAGCATATTACCCCCAGTGTGTCCAGCAATCTGCCCCAGTATGTCCAGCATTGCCGTCAGTGTGTCCAGCAATCTGCCCCAGTGTCTCCAGCATTGCTCCAGTGTCTCCAGCATTGCCCCAGTGTCTCCAGCATTGCCCCAGTGTCTCCAGCAATCATCTGCCCCAGTGTGTCCAGCATTGCCCCAGCCCCAGTAGCTCCAGCATTGCCCCCAGTGTTTCCAGCATTGCCCCCAGTGTCTCCAGCATTGCCCCAGCCCCAGTGTCTCCAGCATTGCCCTCAGTGTGTCCAGCATTGCCCCAGCCCCAGTGTCTCCAGCATTGCCCCCAGTGTCTCCAGCATTGCCCCAGTGTCTCTAGCATTGCCCCCAGTGTCTCCAGCATTGCCCCCAGTGTCTCCAGCATTGCCCACAGTGTCTCCAGCATTGCCCCAGTAGCTCCAGCATTGCCCCCAGTGTCTCCAGCATTGCCCCCAGTGTGTCCAGCATTGCCCCAGTGTCTCCAGCATTGCCCCAGTGTCTCCAGAATTGCCCCCAGTCAGTGTATCCAGCATTGCCCCAGTGTCTCCAGCATTGCCCCCAGTGTGTCCAGCATTGCCCCAGCCCCAGTAGCTCCAGCATTGCCCCCAGTGTGTCCAGCATTGCCCCAGTGTCTCCAGCATTGCCCCAGTGTCTCCAGCATTGCCCCCAGTGTGTCCAGCATTGCCCCAGTAGCTGCCTCCAGCATTGCCCCAGTGTCTCCAGCATTGCCCCTGCCCCAGTGTCTCCAGCATTGCCCCCAGTGTCTCACTCTACGTTACTTAGGTTAGCAAAAAAGCACACAAAAAAAACAAAACCGAGTTCTCCTCACCTGACCAGCGCTCCAGGCGGCGAGCTCCCTTCAGCAGCGCACACTCGCCGGCGTCTGACAGATGCCGGCGACGTGTGCACTGCGCCTGCGGCCGACTTCAGCTGCCAGCCTTCAATTGGCTGGCGGCTGTTGTTGTTGTTAACTATTGATGTGCGGGCCCGCGCCCGCACATCAATAGGAAACCGCCGCAAGCAGCGCCGGTACTGGGGCCCGGTGAGCAGATGAGACGGGGCCCGATGTGGGCCCCCTCTCTCTGCCCACCGGCCGGGTCTGGGGGCACATAATGAATGATCATAATCATATACATAATACATACGCCACTAACGCCAGTACAGTAGTCAGTCAGGGGGCCTGATGGCGGCGGCCGGTGGGCAATCTGTGCGGTAGTAGCCCAGGGCCCCCCCACACCACTGGGCCCTGGGCTGCCGCCCAGATTGACCCTCTGATAATCCGCCCCTGCCACTACACATACACACACATATTTATACCATTTACCACAAAACTAATGTCAGATCCCCATGAGGAGAACACCCATCAGGATGTAAGTGAATTCTGTGTAGCCATAGTACGACCATGTGCATGAGGCCTAATACTATATTATCTACCTCTTCTACCACAGTTCACTGTCTGCCAACCAGGAAGTGGCCAAGAGGAGGAAGACAGAAGATGACATCCCCCAGCCAGAAGAGCGGGCAGCTTTCGCCGCACTGCTTGGTAAGACTCATTGCATATTACAAGGTTTCCAGATATAAAGTATTAGATTATATGACATGTATTTTTATATTAATCTATTGTATGTGTATAATGGTAGAGAAACATGTAGGGAAGTGTTCTCCCTCAGCCTCCTATAATTATACCTATAATGATGCAGAAGACAGGAGCGGTCATTTTTGTAGAAGAAGAATAATCTAGCCAGGGACAGCTGTCTTAAGATTTCGGACAAGGTATTATTGTAGTGAAGGATTAGAAATCATCCATATTTGAGAAGATCCATCATAGGGAAATAAAAGGCTTATTATTATGTAATAGTGGCCATATATTACCAAACATAGGAATATACAGATATACTCTATATGTTCTGTATTATATATGCCCTCTAACTCTGCTTCTCATCCCTCTAGTACAGTGGTCCCCAACCTTTCTGACCTTGTGAGCCACATTCAGCTTAGAGAGAGGGTCGCGAGCCACATTCAGCACTGAGAGAGGGTCGCGAGCCACATCCAGCTCCCACCCCCTTCAAAGTAGTGTCAACCAAAGCCCCCATTACAGATATAATGATATCCAAAGCTTTTCCACAGAAATCACTCCAGAGAAGTACACTGAGATCCAGGGGTTCCCACAGTACCTCCATTCAGTATTCTCCCAACACACTGTCACATCCAGCTTTGAGCACCTCCTCTAACAGGCAGTACAAACCTCCAGTGTACCTAAAACATCTCTAAACCCCTAAGTAAATGTGCATCCAGATCTGCAATTCTGTGCTGGGCTACTCACAAAATTCACGATTTTGAGATGTGCTTTTCATACATGTTTGCTAGACCTGGACCTAATGCATCAAGCTGGCAGACAGTCGCGAGCCACAATTCATGGGGCCGCGAGCCACATGTGGCTCCCGAGCTACAGGTTGGGGACCCCTGCTCTAGTATCTCCTCGCCATGGTCGTCACTTACTTCAGGAGAGCAAGACTGCGATCTTCAGAATTTGGAACCTTCTTCTTTCCAGCTCCGTGAGTCTCTTTTATTATTACACATTTATGTCTATAAATAACTTTCTTTTATTTTATTGTAAAACCAAAATATATTTTCTACCACTCCGGTAAAAACATGATAATTGTATTTGTTGTTATTTGTCTGCATTTTCTTCTGAAGTGGATTCTAATTTATTTGGTTTCATTTCTCTTCCATCCAGGTTTTTAGCCAACCAGTTTGAAGAAGACGTGCCATATCAACAGGAGATCTACCGCTGGGCCTTTGGATGGACGTGGAGCATGAAGAAGGACCGACTTCTACAATTCCGCAATGTTCTTCTCACCAGGATGGGATTTCGGGCTTGGGTGGATCGAGCCACCTGTGATCTGGTTAGCCATATAAACAATAATAATATAAGGCTGATCTGTAACTAGATATCACAATATAAACAGCATGCATAAATAAATCCATTAAACCTGATGGTGCTGTGGTACTTACTTTGAAAAAAAAAAAAAACATATCAAAATGGTCATGTAATCCTGATATTAGGGAGAGCATTTTATGAATGCAACCATAGCTGGACTCATGAAATGCTTGTTTTAACCCCTTCATGGCCCAGCCTATTTTGACCTTAATGACCTGGCCATTTTTTGCAATTCTGACCAGTGTCCCTTTATGAGGTAATAACTCAGCAACGCTTCAACGGATCCTAGCGATTCTGAGATTGTTTTTTCGTGACATATTGGGCTTCATGTTAGTGGTAAATTTAGGTCGATAATTTCTGCATTTATTTGTGAAAAAAACGGAAATTTGGCAAAAATTTTGAAAATTTCACAATTTTCACATTTTTAATTTTTATTCTGTTAAACCGGAGAGTTATGTGACACAAAATAGTTAATAAATAACATTTCCCACATGTCTACTTTACATCAGCACAATTCTGGAAACAAATTTTTTTTTTGCTAGGATGTTATAAGGGTTAAAATTTGACCAGTGATTTCTCATTTTTACAACAAAATTTACAAAACCATTTTTTTTAGGGACCACCTCACATTTGAAGTCAGTTTCAGGGTTCTATATGGCTGAAAATACCCAAAAGTGACACCATTCTAAAAACTGCACCCCTCAAGGTGCTCAAAACCACATTCAAGAAGTTTATTAACCCTTCAGGTGTTTCACAGCAGCAGAAGCAACATGGAAGAAAAAAATGAACATTTAACTTTTTAGTCACAAAAATTATCTTTTAGCAACAATTTTGTTATTTTCCCAAGGGTAAAAGGAGAAACTGGACCACGAACTTTGTTGTACAATTTGTCCTGAGTACGCTGATACCTCATATGTGGTGGTAAACCACTGATTGGGCGCACGGCAGGGCTCAGAAGGGAAGGAGCGCCATTTGACTTTTTGAATGAAAAATTGGCTCCAATCTTTAGCGGACACCATGTCGCGTTGTTATCTAGATGCATAGTGAGCACTTTAAACCCCCAGGTGCTTCACAAATTGATCCATAAAAATGAAAAAGTACTTTTTTTTCACAAAAAAATTATTTTAGCCTCAATTTTTTGATTTTCACATGGGCAACAGGATAAAATGGATCCTAAAATTTGTTGAGCAATTTCTCCTGAGTATACCGATACCTCACATGTGGGGGTAAACCACTGTTTGGGCACATGGTAAGGCTCAGAAGGGAAGGAGCGCCATTTGACTTTTTGAATGAAAAATTATCTCCATCGTTAGCGGACACCATGTCGCGTTTGGAGAGCCCCTGTGTGCCTAAACATTGGAGCTCCCCCACAAGTGACACCATTTTGGAAACTAGATGCCCTAAGGAACTTATCTAGATGCACAGTGAGCACTTTAAACCCTCAGGTGCTTCACAAATTGATCCGTAAAAATGAAAAAGTACTTTTTTTTCACAAAAAAATTTTTTTAGCCTCAATTTTTTCATTTTCACATAAACAACAGGATAAAATGGATCCTAAAATTTGTTGGGCAATTTCTCCTGAGTACGCCGATACCTCATATGTGGGGGTAAACCACTGTTTGGGCGCACGACAAGGCTCGGAAGGGAAGGCGCGCCATTTGACTTTTTGAATGGAAAATTAGCTCCAATCGTTAGCGGACACCATGTCGCATTTGGAGAGCCCCTGTGTGCCTAAACATTGGAGCTCCCCCACAAGGGACCCCATTTTGGAAACTAGACCCCCCAAGGAACTTATCTAGATGCATAGTTAGCACTTTAAACCCCCAGGTGCTTCACAGAAGTTTATAACGCAGAGCCGTGAAAATAAAAAATAATTCTTCTTTCCTCAAAAATGATTTTTTAGCCCGGAATTTTTTATTTTCCCAAGGGTAACAGGAGAAATTGGACACCAAATGTTGGTGTCCAGTTTGTCCTGAGTACGCTGATACTCCATATGTGGGGGTAAACCACTGTTTGGGTGCACGGCAGGGCTCGGAAGGGAAGGCATGCCATTTGGCTTTTTGAATGGAAAATAAGCTCCAATCATTAACGGACACCATGTCGCGTTTGGAGAGCCCCTGTGTGCTTAAACATTGGAGCTCCCCCACAAATGACCCCATTTTGGAAACTAGACCTCCCAAGGAACTAATCTAGATGTGTGATGAGCACTTTGAACCCCCAAGTGCTTCACAGAAGTTTATAACGCAGAGCCGTGAAAATAAAAAATAATTTTTCTTTCCTCAAAAATAATTTTTTAGCCCGCAATTTTTTATTTTCCCAAGAGTTACAGGAGAAATTGGACCCCAAAAGTTGTTGTCCAGTTTCTCCTGAGTACGCTGGTACCCCATATGTGGAGGTAAACCACTGTTTGGGCACATGTCCTGGCTCGGAAGGGAGATAGCAGCATTTTCAATGCAAGATTGGCTGGAATCAATGGTGGCGCCATGTCACGTTTGGAGACCCCCTGCTGTGCCTGAACAGTGGAAACCACTCAATTCTAACTGAAACACTAATCCCAACACACCCCTAACCCTAATCCCAACCCTAACCACAACCCTAACCCCAACACACTCCTAACCCTAGTCTTAACCCTAATTCCAACCCTAACTCTAATTCCAACCCTAACCCTAAGGCTATGTGCCCACGTTGCGGATTTGTGTGCGGATTTTTCGGCACCGTTTTTGAAAAATCTGCAGGTAAAACGCACTGCGCTTTACCTACGGATTTACCGCGGATTTCCAGTGTTTTTTGTGTGGATTTCACCTGCGGATTCCTATTATGGAGCAGGTGTAAAACGCTGCGGAATCCGCACAAAGAATTGACATGCTGCGGAAAATACAACGCAGCGTTTCCGCGCTGTATTTTCCGCACCATGGGCACAGCGGATTTGGTTTTCCATAGGTTTATGTGGTACTGTAAATGTGATGGAAAACTGCTACCAATCCGCAGCGACCAATCCATTGCGGATCCGCAGCCAAATCCGCACCGTGTGCACATAGCCTAATTCTAACCCTAATTCCAACCCTAGCCCTAAGTGCAACCCTAGCCCTATGTGCAACCCTAACCCTAAATGCAACCCTAACCCTAATTCTAACCCTAATTCTAACCCTAGCCCTAAGTGCAACCCTAGCCCTAAGTGCAACCCTAACCCTAAGTGCAACCCTAAGTGCAACCCTATCCCTAAGTGCAACCCTAAGTGCAACCCTATCCCTAAGTGCAACCCTAAGTGCAACCCTATCCCTAAGTGCAACCCTAACCCTAAGTGCAGCCCTAAGTGCAACCCTAGCCCTAAGTGCAACCCTAACCCTAAGTGCAACCCTAAGTGCAACCCTATCCCTAAGTGCAACCCTAATCCTAAGTGCAACCCTAAGTGCAACCCTATCCCTAAGTGCAACCCTAACCCTAAGTGCAACCCTAACCCTAAGTGCAACTCTAACCCTAAGTGCAACTCTAACCCTATGTGCAACCCTAACCCTAAGTGCAACCCTAACCCTAAGTGCAACCCTAACCCTAAGTGCAACCCTAACCTACCCCTGCCCCTAACCCTACCCCTAACCCTACCCCTAATGGAAAAACAAAAATAAATATAATTTCTGTATTTTATTACTGTCTCTACCTATGGGGGTGATAAAGGGGGGGTTTATTTACTATTTTTTTATTTTGATTGCTGTGATAGAACCTATCACAGCGATCAAAATGTACAGGGAACGAATCTGCCGGCCGGCAGATTCGGCGGGCGCACTGCGCATGCGCCTGCCATTTTCCAAGATGGCGGCGCCCATGCGAGAAGACGGAGGACACCGGGAGGGACACCGGGACTAGGTAAGTATGGGGGAGTGCGATCGGACAGCGGGGGGGGGCAGAGGGGAGGATGGGGGAGGGGCGGAGGGGAGAGGAAAGCGCTTAGGACAGGACGGAGGGGTAGGGAACACTGACGGCGGCTGCAGATCGCCGCCGCCAGTCGGTGGGGGGGCCAGATCGGGGTCTCCAGCCATGGCAGATGCTATTGCAGCATCGGCCATGGCTCGATTGTAATATTTCACCAATTTTCATAGGTGAATTATTACAGATTGCTCTGATTGGCTGTTTCTCTTTCAACAGACAATCAGAGCGATCGTAGCCATGGGGGGGGGGGGCGGAGCCACCCCCCCTGGGCTGAAGTACCACTCCCCCTGTCCCTGCAGATCGGGTGAAATTGGAGTTAACCCTTTCACCTGGCCTGCAGGGACGCGATCCCTCCATGACGCATATGCTGCGTCACAGGTCGGATTGGCACTGGTTTTCATGACGCATACGGTGCGTCAAAGGTCGGGAAGGGGTTAATATCAAGCAAGAAAACTTCAAAAAGTACCAGCATCATCAGGCCTAAAATATATGCAAGTTAGATTATGGTTAATGGTGATATATTCCCTTTAAACTCTGATTATAATAACTTATTTCATTCTAAATCATGGCACAAGACCCTGACCACTGGGCATGGAAGAGAAACAGGAATTTCCATCACAGTTGGGCAATCCGTTGGTTCAGGAGGAACAATGTCCTACCCTGCTCTCTGTGTAACATCGTTCCGTGCAAGGAGGAAGGTGTGAATATGTAATGCCTGGAAACACCACTGCTGGACCCACAAGAAGAATGAGCTGGCTGGAAGAGGAACATAGCTGCTAGACCTGCAAAGAGAAGAACATCTAGACGATGTGACGGATGAAGAACTTCAGAAAGGAGAGAAGTATTCTTAATAGTCACACACAGAAAATGCACATCCCACTCTACACAGACAGCAAACACACAGACAGCGTCGGACTGGAGCACCTTGGGCCCACCAGAGAAAATCGTTCTTGGGGCCCACTATGTAGCTACATAGAAATAAATACAAGACCACCAATTGTGTGGAAAAATGCGCTAATATCAGGGTATAATATAAAGTAGTACATGTCTTAATTATGTAACAGGGATTGGGGTAGCCTCTCTCATAGAATATAAAGTAGCTCCCTCATAAGGTATAATGCAGCCCCCCCATAGAATATAATGAAGCCTCCTCACAGAATATAATGCATCCCTCATATAGAATATAATGTAGCCCCCCATAGAATATAATGCAACCAGCCTCAAAGTATAATGCAGCCCCCATAGGGTATAATGTAGCCCCCTTAGAGTATAGTGCAACCCCCTCATAAGGTATAATGCAGCCCCCCCCATACAATATAATGTAGCCCCCTCATACGGTATAATGCAGCCCCCTTCAAATAGTATAATGCAGCCCCACACAGAATATAATGTAGCCCCCTCAGAGTATAATACAGCCCCCTCATAAGGTATAATGCAGCCCCTTCATGGAATATAATTCAGCCCCCCACAGATTATAATGTAGCCCCCTCATAGGGTATCACACTGCCCCCCTCATAGGGTATCACGCTGCCCCCCTCATAGGGTATCATGCTGCCCCCCTCTCATAGGGTATCATGCTGCCCCCCTCTCATAGGGTATCATGCTGCCCTCTCTCATGGGGTATCATGCAGCTCCCCCCATAGGATATCATGCAGCTCCCCCCTAGGGTATCATGCAGATTCCCCTCATAGGGTATCATGCAGCTCACCTCTCCTCCTCGCTCCCACGCTGATTCCAGTGGCGGCTCTGCTCCGATGTCAGGGGCTGCTCTGCAGTCGGCCTCGCACACAGCAGGTAGGTGATGAAGTCATCGCGCACCCGCTGTGTGTCAGAGGCGAGGGGAATAATGGGAGTCGGAGCATCATCTGACGCTCTCTCCTCCATTAATGCGCGCTGGGGTGCGGCGCTGGCGTCGGCACTTCCTGGATTACGGCCCCATAGTGGCCGTGTGGGTTAAGGGCCCTGATAGCGGGCAGTGTTAGCCACAGCTTGCGGCAAACACTGCCCGCTATTAAAGTGAAATTAAGTCACTCCTCTCCATTGGGGCATGGGGAGGCATGAATATTCATTTCACTTTAACAGCGGGAACAGACTTAGGCTTCCTGTCACTTGCTGCGGCTCCTTGATAGGGCGTTGATCCAGGGAACTATTCTGATTGCCGTATGTGGAGTCAGGAAGGAATTTTTTTCCCCAATGTGGAGCTTACTCATTGCCACATGGTTTTTTTTTGCCTTCCTCTGGATCAACATGTTAGGGCATGTTAGGTTAAGCTATGGGTTAAACTAGATGGACTTAAAGTCTTCCTTCAACCTTAATAACTATGTAACTATGTAAACCTCCCTTAGTATGCCCAGAGGAAGGGCAGTACAGCATCCATGGTTTCCCTACAGGTTTCCACCACTGTTTTTTTTTCCTGTCCTGAGTGTTGCTGTACGCTCTTTGTGAGTGATGGGAGGTAACCAGCACATATAAAGCATATAATAAACTTCACACTATTTAAACTTTCCATGATGTGTCTGAGTCTTTATTTTATACTTTTATGTGTGGACTGGACCACCATCAGATCATTACTGCCCCTACTGTTGTGAGGGACTCGGTGAGAATAAGTAAAGAGGGGGGCCCAGACTCAGTCTGGACCCACCTCTTGTGCTTCTGCTCACTGGGCCACAGGGTATAATAAAGTAGTGTGTGCCGACACGCAACCATCGGCGGTGCACATCTCGGCGCAGGTAAGCTTCCTGAGCTGCATAAAACAGATGTGCAGCTCCAAGGGAGTCCCTACACCTTTTCTGTGACATGCTGATGATGGTGTGCAAGTGATTACATCATCACGCACGCGCCGACAGTTATGGGCACCCCTCTCCATGACACCACAAGTTGAGCTGCGCCTGCAGGGGAGCGTATGTGAGGTAAGTATGAAAAACTTTTTTTTTTAAATAAAATTAATGAAATGGTCTTGGGGGAGCAAATGATGATGAATTGAGGGTTTGGGACAGGGGACAGAAAATTAGGACTTGAGGTAGGGGGTGGAGAGAGCAAATAATGATGAATTAAGGGTGGAGAAGAGCAAATGATGATGAATTGAGGCTGGAGACAGGGAATGATAATGAACTGAGGGTGGGTGAAAGTTAATGATAATGAATTGAGGGTGGGGACAGCATGTGATTATGAATTGAGGGCTGGTGGTAGAGCAATGATTGTGAATTAAGGGTGGGGGAGAGAAAATGATAATGAATTGAGGGTGGGGACAAACAATTATGAATTGGAGGTGGGTGAGAGCAAGTGATGATGAATTTAGGGTGGGAACAGCAAATGATAATGAATTGAGGGTGGAGGGAAGCAAATCATAATGAATTGAAAGTCGGGAAGAGGGTAGCAGGTAAACATAATTAATAGGGGGAGCAGGAGGAAGAGAGTGAGGGTGTTGAGGATGCAGGAGTGTGACTGGTATTTAATTGGGAGAAAGAGAACAGCTGCTAATTAATTTGTATATTGTGTGGCGAAACTGGCTATTTATAGTTAATAGGGGTGATTACAAGTATATTTGGAATGGTGAGTTGCATAATAGCTAATTATATATTAATGGGGGTGCACATCTGTATTCAGCTGCATAGTGTAGAAGTTGGGGAATGTAGTCTGGATGCCTTGCTCTAGGTAATTGTGTGTTATTTTATGCAAAGTCATATACGGCACTCATAAGACAATGAGAGAGGTGTACAAGTAGGGTATCCGGCCCAATTGTACTATCATCAAAAAACTTGGCACTCAAATGGAATAGTGCTGAAAATTAAAGTTCCTTTTATTTTCAATACATAATTTGTTGAATGTTTTCGGTCTGCACTCAGACCTTCATCAGAACTAGAGGGGATGTACAGAAAAGAAAAGGGGTTTGTCATATTAGTGACTGAAATATAATAGGATAAAAGAATAATGCAAACAAATCACAATAAACAATAATTTTGTTAACTTAAGTAATACCGTATATACTCGTGTATAAGTCAAGTTTTTCAGCACATTTTTTTGTGCTGAAATTGCCCCCTCGGCTTATACAAGAGTCACGGTCCAGAAAGCTGGCGGGGGAGGGGGGCGGAAGAGCAGCAGGTGCCAGGAGCCAGCGCACACATCATACTCACCTACCTAAAAAGCCCTCGGTGCTGGTACTGTATCTCGTTCTGGCCACCGACGCCTGCCTGCAGCTCTTCCTGTGCTCAGCGGTCACGTGGTACCGCTCATTAAGGTGATGAATATGGACACGTCTTCACTCCCATAGAGGTGGAGCGCATATTAATCTCCTTAACGAGCGGTACCATG